>NC_134544.1:91839204-93040149 GCF_050624435.1 Tenrec ecaudatus | reverse complement strand
ATTCCCTAATCCAGGGTCACAGACATTTATGCATATGTTTTCTATTAAGGGTTTTAGGATTTTAGGATTTGGCTCTTACATTTAGGTCTTAAGATCTATTTTGAGTTAGTGTTTGCATAAGGTGTAAGGTGGCAGTCAAAACCCATTATTTTTTCTTGTATCTAGTTGTTTTTGACAGCATTTGCTGAAATCACAGTGACTTCTCTGCACTCTTTTTGAATCATTTAGCTATGTATGTATGAGGTTGAATTTTTAGACTCTCAATTATATTCCATCAATATGTTACCTTTATGTCACTACTACACAGTATAATTACTATAGCTTTTGAGTAAGTTTTCATATCAGGCAATGAGCATTCTCCACCTAGATTTTATTGTTTCTCAAGATTATTTTGGCTATACTAAAACTGTCACATGTCCATAGAAATTTTAGAATCAGCTTGTCATTTTCTGGAAAAGCAAACCATGAGAGGAATAAGGTTGAATCTGTAGATGAGTTGTAGAATATTGCCTCTGGATAACAATCAGTCTACCAAGCCATGAAAACGTCAGCTTTGTACATGGCTCATTATTTGCTCAGGTCTCAGTTTAAATGTTTAGCCTTCTCACATCTTATGCAAAGTTCACTCCTGCTCCACTATAGTACATTATTTATAAACTTGACATTTATTACAGTCTAAATAGTTTGGCTTGCTTGGTAGAGTTTATGCTTCAAGTAAGTCTTTTATTCTAAAGGTTCTCTAGGGCCAAACACAATGCCTACTAACAATAATTGTTCTTAAATTTGTCGGCCCCAGTCTGTGCTGAGAGTGTGCGGATGGAGTGTTGTGGAGCGGAAATACCGCAAGAAATATGCTTGAGGGAAGTGGGTTTTCGGCACCCCCATAGAAGCATGCAATTAGTGGATGATGGTTCCGGAGGGGTCCAGTCCCCCAGAGCATCTCTCTGGTGGGAGAGCAACTTTCTGGAGAGGTCTCAGATATACCAGAAAATTTTTCTGGCAGGTCCCGGACTCAGAGAATCGTTCTCTTTTGGTCCGGACACCAATTAGCACCATTCTGGCAGGGTCATGGATCCCTCAGAGCATCATTCCAGCAAGGTCCCAGAACCCCAAAACATCATTCCACCGATGCTTCCAGTGCTTCATCAATTTGTTGAAACTTTTAAAATTGAATTCAGTCAATGCTTGGCAACTGGTTTTGGCGAATTCCGTCAGTGCAGCTTGAATATCTTCCATTAGTACTATTGGTGCTTGTTTATATCCTTCCTCTTGAAATGGTGGAATGCCAACTAGTTCTTCTTGGGAGAGTAATGTGTATTCTTTCCATCTTCACTTGATGCTTCCTGGATCGTTCAATATTTTCCCCATAGAATATTTCAATATAGCTCCTTAAAGCTTGGATTTGTTTTCTTCAGTTAATTGAAGATGTAGTGAATATGTTCTTTCATTTTGGTTTTCTCACTCTAGGTATCTGCACATTTCATTGTAATACTTCTCCAGATCCTTTCTGAAAGTTTCTGTTCAGCTCTTTGGCTTCATTTCATATGAAGTGCCTTAGCTACTCCATGATTGAAAGCACTTTTCAGAGTCTCTTCTGACATCCAGTTTGATCCTTTC
Organism: Tenrec ecaudatus; assembly: GCF_050624435.1. NCBI lineage: Eukaryota > Metazoa > Chordata > Mammalia > Afrosoricida > Tenrecidae > Tenrec > Tenrec ecaudatus. Next base: position 93,038,532 of record NC_134544.1, on the reverse strand, counting down.
TTTCCTGTCTCTTCAGTGATCTTTTGCTTTCTTCATGTTCTCGGTGATATCCCACGGCTCATCAGGTGTCCTGTCCTTGGTGTTTAGTGAGTCAAATCTGCTCCTGACACCTTAATATTCAGGTGAGATAAACTCAAGGTTATATTTGGCTCCCGTGGGCTTGTTTTAATTTTCTTCAGCTTGAATCTGAACTTAGCTATGAGCAGTTGATGGCATGTTACACAGTTGACTCCCGGACTGAGTTTAGCTGCTGACATTTACCTTCTCCATCTTCGCTTCCCACTGTTGTAGTCAGTTTGATTCCTGTGTATGCCCACTCCAGGTATTTGCTATGAAGAAGTTGTTAGTCTTGTAAAATTCTATCGTGATCTCCAGCTTTATTTCTATCACCAAGACCATATTTTCCGATTATTGTTTCTTCCTCTTTGTTTCCAACTTTTGAATTCCAATCACCAATAGTTATCCATGAATTCAGATTGTGTTTGATCAATTTCAGACTGAAGATGATGGTAAAATTCATCAGTTTCTTCATCAGCTGTAGTGGTTGATGCATCAATTTACATAACCGTATTGACTGGATTTTCTTTTATGCAGAGAGATAGTATTTTATCACAATAGCATTGTACTTCAAGTAGATCTTGAAATGTTCTTTAGGAAGATGAATGTGATTCCTCTTGAATGTGTCATTCCCAGCATAGCAAACTGTTTGTCTGATTCAAAATGGCAGATATCAGTCCGTTTCAGCTCACGAATACCTAGCATATTGATCTTCATGAGTTCCATGTAATATTTTACGAGTTCTGGTTTTTCTGTATTAGTACTTCATAATTCTGAGTTTCAATGATTAGATCATTGTCGCTGTCTCTTCTCATATTGAGACATCCTCTATCAGCAAATGAAGGTCTCAACGGTCTTATTCCATCCACGTCATTATGATCAACTCTGCTTTGAGCTGGCAGCTCTTCCCTGACCATATTTTGAGTGCCTTCTATCCTGAGAAAGAGCCCTGGTGGCGTAGTAGTTATTCATTGGTCTATGAACTACTAATTAGCATTTCAAAACCATCACTGTTTTTTGGGAGAAAGACAGGGCTTTCTACTCCCTTAAAGAGTTACAGTCTGGGAAACACAGAGGGACATTTCTGTCCTGTCCTGTAGGGTCACTAAGAGTTGACATCGACTCACTGGCAGTGAGTGGAGTTCTGAACGGAGGTCTTATTTCTGGCACTATATATGACAGAGTTCTGTTGCTATTCATGAGGTGGCAGTGACTAATTCTCCACAAGTGGACAGCCTAGTTCTTCTTCATATGAACTGCTTTCAGGAATCACCTAGCTCGCACGTCAGAAGTTTAATTGATTTGGACTGTGATATGGTCCACTGGGTTTTTTTTAAAGCTCCGTTACAAGTGATTATGCTGGTTAACCAGGCTTGAGAACCACTCCAAAATGAGTCAGTTCTCCCAACCCCAATATTCACCAAAAGCAAAGAGAACATATCACATGCACCCAAATATTCAAACAGGACATGGCATTAGCTCCCTTAGAAGCCCACTGTTGTGGCTAAATGGTCTCATTTCCAGACTGCCCCCGAACCACCTACATGCAAAAAAGTATTTTATAAGCCCCTTCTTTACCAAAATGACCTTTGTTGGACTATTTCTCTATATTTGAATACAGACCAAGATCATTCACCTTCTTATTTGTTAGACGTCCAGGAAACACAGGACTTCTGTTACAATTCCTGGAGATAGCTCTCACAGAGGCAAGAATGAAACATTGTGCCTGTGTTCCCATGTTTTAAAGACTGTGTATCAGGACACGATGACACACTTAGAACTGCGATTTCAGAATATAGTACATTATTCCATTAAAAATAAACATCCACAATCATATTGTGTCAGTCTGGGTACATTGGAGAAACAAGTCCACAGAAACATGTATAAGAGAGTTTTATTTAAAAGGTAAATGCACATCAAGAAAACATCCCAACCCAGTGCTGCCCAAGCCAACAAGTCCAATATTAGCCCATACATCCGACACCAATCCATAAAGTCGTCCTCCATCTCACACAACACACGCAATAATGCTGACTGAGGAGGAAAGCAGAATCAGTGAGCTAGTAAGCATCTCAGCACTGGCAGGGGTCTCCACATGGCTCCTTCAGCAACCAGGGCTGCATCAGGGTACATATATGTGGTTTCTTCTCAGGGATGTCTTTCAGAAATGAGCCTTGCCAGTTGAAGAAGGGAACTGGCTAAGGCAACTGCATCCTGGTCCAACCATCAGAAAGCAAGAAACCCGAGAATTAGAATGACGAGGCTCACCGAGCCATTTATCCCTCCGTGCTTCAATTAACCCCACATGTGTCAGCCAGGTTATGCCATGCCAACTAGAAATTTTTCAGAAGTAATTTTTATGTGAGGTAAAACATTGTGGACACCAGCAAGGGATTCTTTTTTATAACTTAACTATCAATAAAATAAGTCAAAACCTATATGCTTTTCCTAAGACAGGATTTCAAAGAAGAATGAAGCATATGTGGGAACTGGCCACGTGTTAGGAGAGCTTGAAAGGGACAGAATCCTTTAATCATAACAGTAAGGACACTTAGGTGAACTTGCCCGGACTTACACAGTCAATAAGTACCAAGGCTGAGATTTCATCCTCATTGTGACTCCAGATAAACCAACCTTGCCGCTGATACCTGCAGGAGTGGGAGTTAAAACCACACCACCATCAGCAAGTCAGTTCTAACTATCGGGACCCTGTAAGACAGGCTTAGAAGTGACCCCTGGTGTTTCCGGAGCTTGCAAGTCAGTGTTCCCCAAAGTGAGTAAAAGCGCTCCCCTGAGGTGGAGGTTGGGATCACTGGAATGATGCAGGGAGGTTGCAACAGCAGATACCTACACTTTATCTCAGGTCATGGGCGATACTACAGAAGTTTTCTATTACCAGAGAAGTGCTGAGTGATTATTATTTTTCTATAAAGGTTTAGTTAACCAAATAAGTTTGTGAACCTATTAAATTCTTTTTGTCAAAAGATAGTCTCATTGTTCTCCCACAGAGCAGCTGGTGGCATTGAACTGGTGACCTTGTGTTTATCAGCCCAATACATAATACACTACACCATCTGGGTTCCTTAAGTAGCAGCTAGTTAGCCCAAAGTCAAACAACCAGTTGCCGTCCAGGGGATTCCAAATCTCTAAGAGACCCACGTGTGACAGAGGAAAGATACCCTTCTTGGGGTTTTCAATGGTCATATTTTTGAAGTACGATGCCAGGACTCTTCAGGGTGTTGTTGCTTGTGAATTTAAACTGTCAATCTCTTGATCAGTCACGGGCATGCACTGCTCCATCCAAGGACTCCAGTTAGGAGAAAAATAAGAACAAAACTCAAACAAACTCTCTGCCCTGCACTCAAGGCTGACTCAAAGCAACCCTTTAGGACAGGCTAGAACTTCCCCTGTGGGTTTCTGGGACTGTCTCTATTCACTGGATTAGAAAGCCTCGTCTTTCTCCTGAGGAGCAGCTGCTGATTTTGAACTGCTGACCTGTAGTTAGCAGCACAACACATAGCCACTCTGCCACCACGGCTATTCAGGATGATTATGAGGTAGGCGAGAGCCTGGCAATTTTCAGGGAATTTAAGAGATCATTGTGACGAGCTTTGATTCTGAGATGGAGAGGGAAGGCTTTGACATAAAATGGTTTTCTCTTTTGAATGAATGTTCTAGTTATAACGTGGGAAGTAGGTCATGGGAAGCCAGAGTATGTGTGGAGGATGCCATGATGGCACTACATTAAGTAGTTCTCAGCCGCTAACTGGAAGCAGTGCTGTGGAAGAAAGACCTGGCCATTCATTCCTGCAGAGACGATAGTCTGAGAAACCATGTGGGGCAGTTTTACCCTGCCACATGGCTCTACCGTGAGTTGGAATGTGACTGATGGCACCTACAAAAGAGTGTGCATGGAGGAGAGGTAATAGCTTGAGCTTTTACTTTGTGTTTTAACTGTTTTATTGACATATAATTCACACATCATACACACACACACACTCCTTTATTGTACTCATATTTTTAGCTCCCTATTTCCCCCAAACCTCCCTGTCATGGTGTGAATAACCAGCATTCCAAATGTATGATGAAGTTTTGAACACAAGGATGTGTCTCATTGTACCCCAGCACAGCTAAAGACATAGAGTCTCCATAATTCTACGTCTCCATTTATTTATGTTTTCTCTGTTTCTTCTACTTATATCTGTCTGGTGGAGACCTACTACTACACTGTTCTCAGAGTCCTGGTGATCAGAGTTCTGTGGTAAAAATATTTTTGACCAAGGAAAAACTGATCCCATTAAATACACCTGTCTCCCTGGGATGTTATTCCCTAAGCCTCGCTGGCCTTCGTGAGGGCAGGCAAGCTAGGACACAGCCAGGAAGGTGGTTTCCTGGCTTGTTTACCATCAGCATGGATGCAGCCACTGGAAAAGCAGAGCGAGGCTCACAGTGTGTGATGTGAGTGGCCAATAGGTCAGTCACAGAGAAATCATGAAGAGGGATATTTCCACACTCAGCGCCCCAAACATGTTACTCCTGTGTAACCCTGTAAATTCCACATGTTGCCTAATGAACCAAGCCAAAGGATATGAGACATGTTTAAATTTACATATACAGCATGCATTGCCTAAAATTAAACCGTAGTTTATTTCCTGCATTCTGTTTGTTTAGTGGTTTACGTATATGTTTCTAACTACAGGGTTGACAGTCCACATCAACCAGTCATTTCTTTGGATAAAGATGAGGCTTCCTGCTCTTTTAAGGATTTACTGGTTGGGAGCCTGGGGGAGTATGTCTGAAACAAACACACAAAAGTGCTCCACAATCTGCCTTATCTATTTAAATTAGGTTATGCAGTCAACTTGATTTGGACAGTCTGTCCCCAACTAAAACAGTAAAAAAAAACAGAGAACAAATATTTATTTAATAGTAGAACTCAGGATGACATTGTTCATCAAAATCTCTCTCCCTGAGCAACACGGCCGGGGTGTTTATAGACAGTGCTTAAGGATGATAATGCTCTAGCAAGCCAACTTGAAATGGAGTTTTTGTATTCAGGTTTTTCTCCTTGTTCGTAAGGGTCTATCGACATCCCAGCTAAAAAAGTTAGCAACTTCTGTCCTTCAAATAGAAGCGGGCTTAAGTTTTTATTTCAAAGGAGGAGTAGCACCGGTGCGTCAACACATCGTGTACTCTTTAACAAATTTTCAAATTTGAAATGAGAAAAGGGAAGTGCATGAAGCCCCAGTGAGGTCCTGTGATGTGTTGCAGCAACAGGAGTACACGCTGCAGACGGCAAATTAAGAAACCTGTACTTTGTATTCTTGCATTTATTTATAATAAACTGCTATTAAATTGAGTTTAACTTAGGGATTGAATTTTGAGGCCTACATTTGTGAAAGACTGAGTTTTGCACAAATTTTTGTTAGTTGCTTGTGATACATAAGGTTTATTGTGCTAACCTGGCTGATAAATACATGGGTTTAATTTAAGGGCAGAGAGATAAATGACTTGGTGAGCCTCGCCTTTCTTATTCTCTGGTCTCTTGTTCTCTGATGGTCTGACCAGTGTGCAGCTGCCTTAGCTAGTTCTTTGCCTCAGCTAGCAAAGCTCACTTCCTGGGAGACATCCCTGAGGAGAAGCCACATGGACCTGCCAAGATGCAGACCTGGGTCTAGAGAACAGCGTGGAGACTCCTGCCAGCGCTGAGATGCTTAAACACTGACTGATTTGACTTTCCTCCTGCATTTGGCATTATTGCATGTGTTTTGTGAGTTTGAGGAGGACTTTGTAGATCTGTGTTGGATATATGGGCTAATGTCAGATTTATGGGCTTGGACTGGCGTGGGTTGGGATGGTTTCTTAATGTACACTTAACTCTTACATAAAACTCTCTCTTATATACATATGGATTTCTGTGGATTTGTTTCTCTAATCTACCCAGACCAACACAGTGCTCTCCTGTCAGGTCTGAATCACTGACCTTATGCTCACAGATTGAAACACTGCCAAGTCCTGCATCATCCTGAACATTGTGGCTCAGTCTGAGCCTATTATAGCCAATGTGTCCATTCATCTTCTTGAGAGTTTTACTCTTTGAGTTGCTGTACACCATTTCCATCCATGTTGTCCTTTTCCAGGGACTCTCTCTCCTGATAACATGTCCAAGATACATGAGACAAAGTCTTGCCATTCTTTAACCCAAAGAGCATCTGGCTGTACTTTCAAGACAGATTGGTTTGTTCTTCTGGCAATCCATAGTACTAGCAGCACCCTTTACTAGTACCTTCATTCAAATGAGCATATTGAGACCACTAAATTCAGTTTGAATCTCACATACTGTGAGCCGCAATTGCTTATTTCTGACCTGCATTGTCAAAAAAGGTAATGTAAAGGAACTGTGAAGAGTGTTGGTAAGCCTCTTCTGGATAGGAGAGGAGAGACTTACTCACTTTAGCACTTTCTCAGGAGAGAAATCCATGTATCCTGGATTTCCTTTGACAAGTATTGGAGTATTAGGCTAATATTTTGTGAATCACACCTGGAAAACAGAGGGCCGTTATCCAATCTTGTAAGGTTTTAAAATGTCATTGCTGTCCCTATCCTAATCATGGTCCTTCTCTTCCTCCTGAAGTCAGAACTGAGGCTGTGTTTACTCAATCTTTCACCAGCCATGATTTTGTGAGTCTCGCCCCCCGCCCCCCCACACACCTTATTTTTCCCCGGTGAAGAGGACAAAAGAGCTCTCTTCAAACAAGGATGGGCATCTATAAAAGATGCAGGCCAGATTCCAAATTTTTTTAGTTGTATATGATTACTGTTTATTTTGAAAGGACTTCTAAAATCAGCAAAGCTCAGGAAATCTTCAGGCATCCTTCTTCCTTCTTCCCAGTGACTCTCACAACAGCTGTGAGGGAGAGCATTCATTTTCACCCCCAATATTTAAAAACAAACAAATAAGACAGTTTTAAATTACTCAGTCTTTACAAAGTGACTTCGATATTGCCTTGTCTATTTGAGACAAAAGTAATAAAGATCAAATAAGTGGAATTTTCTTGTATGTTCCAGGATCTTCTTGAATTCATATCTGAAAATGTCCTTCACTGCAGTACTCTGCATCCTTACAATTATTATTGTCCATTCCAGAACTGCTTGGTTCATCAATAAACCCTTTAATTATTAACTCAAATTTCAGTTTGGTCTTTGGAAGGAGGAGCAGAAAAAGGAAATATATGTACATTTCTTGAGAAATTATGTCTACCAATCACTTCCAAATTCCTTAAAAAAAGAGAGCTAGAAAAAACAAACAATTCTTAACAATAGACTCACTATCTCTGGGAAACGTTATCTTTATGCCTTCAATAACTAATATTTTGTGGCAAGATTCTATTTGTTGTAAGTATAATAAATAGATAGAGTCTGACAACAGAATAAGAACAACCAAGTGGTGTTAACAAACACAGGGACAAGGGAACAACATGGGACCCAAAATGATAGTGAGGGGGGAGTGGCAGGCCTGGTGGGGAATGATCAAGGGTAAGGTTGTGTAGAGAAGAGGTATAGCTGTAGCCCAGGTGGGGCGGAGCATGGTAGGACAGGAGGAAAGTCAAGGGAGACAGAGGAAAGAGCTAGGAGTCAAGGAGCATTTATGCAGGTCTAGACAAAGACATATACATGCAAATATATGTATGAGGATAGGGAAATAGATCTATGTGTCTATATTTATAGGTTTAGCATTGAAGTGGCGGAAGGACCGTGGGCCTCTACTCAAGCACTTCCTCAATGCATGAATACTCTCTTTTATTAAATTGGAACTCTACGATGCTCACCCTCCTGACACAACTGCTGAAGCCAAAACGGGTCAACAAGTAAATGTGGTGAAGAAAGCTGATGGTGCCCGGCTATAAAAAGAGAGAGTGTCTGGGGTCTTAAAGGCTTGAAGATAAAAAAGCGGCCATCTAGCTCAGAAGCAAAAAAGCCCACATGGAAGAACACCCCAGCCTGTGTGACCACTTGGTCCCGAAGGGATCAGTTATCAGGAATCAAAGAACAAAAAATCATGTCATTGGCTGCACACCTCCATGATATGATAGTCGAAGACAAATGGGTGCATAGCAAATGTGGCGAAGAAAGCTGATGGTGGCCGGCTATCGAAAGAGATAGTGTCTGGGGTCTTAAAGGCTTGAAGGTGAACAAGCGTCCATCTAGCTCAGAAGTAATAAAGCCCACATAGAAGAAGCACACCAGCCTGTGCGATCACGAGGTGCCAAAGGGACCAGGTATAAGGCATCATGCAGAAAAAATTTTTTATATATATATATAATTATATATATATACATATATATATATCATAGTGAGTGAAGGAGGAAGTGCAGAGTAGAGACCCAAGGCCCATTTGTTGGCCACTGGAGATCCCCTCATAGAGGGGTTTAGGAGAGGAGATGGGTCTGTCAGGGTGCGATGTAGTACCGATGAAGAGCACAGCTTTCCCCCAGATCCTGTTTGATTCCTCCCCCTAACTACTATGATCCAAATTCTACATTGCAGGACTGGATAGGGCAGAGGTTGTATACTGGTGCATATAGGAGCTGGAACCACAGGGAATCCAGGGTGGATGATACCTTCAGGACCAGGGGTGTGAGGGGCGATACTGGGAGAGTAGAGGGTCAGTGGGTTGGAAAGGGTGAACTGATTACAAGGATCCACATGTGACCTCCTCTCTGGGAGATGGACGGCAGAAAAGGTGGGGAAGGGGGACTCCGGATAGGGCAAGATATGACAAAATAACAATCTATAAATTATCAAGGGCTCATGAGGAGGGGGGACCGGGGAGGGAGGGGAAAAAAGGAGGACCTGATGCTAAGAGCTTAAGTGGAGAGCAAATGCTTTGAAAATGATTAGGGCAAAGAATGTACAGATGTGCTTTATACAATTGATGTATGTATATGTATGGTTTGTGATAAGAGTTGTATGAGCCTCTAATAAAAGGTTAAAAAAAAAGAAAATGATTAGGGCAAAAAATGTACAGATGTGCTTTATACAATTGATGTATGTATATGTATAGATTGTGATAAGAGTTGTATGAGCCCCTAATAAAATATTTTTTTAAAAAAAGAACAACCGTGAACATTGTGCATTCTGTTTGAGCCCATTCCCCAACCTGCTTAACTTTGTGTCTCAATGCAGATCCCACAGTTTGTCCAACTTCCCCTTGGATATAGGATGTTGCCACAGGATGTTGGAATACCTCATTTAATGCCTATACTTATTCTGCATTTTCCTTCCTGAGAAGACCCTTCCTCTGTTAAGCCCTTTCCTCAGAAAAATATCCCATTACACCACATGACTATCAGTTTGGCTAACGTGGACAGGCTATCATGTCCACAAAAGACATCCCCAACCTTCCAGTCACAGATCACGTTGAACAGAATTACTTTGTTCAAAGAACCAAAAATCACCATAGATAAGTCACCAGACCAAATAAGACAACATTTGGAGCCAAGAAGTATAATGAGCCTTATCTTGTTAAGAATTGCAACACCACCCTAATTTGTAATCATGACCATCCCTATGAAATGTGTTAAACATTCATCATCCTATACTTTGGTATACCAATTTATTGGACTAGTTGTCTACAAGTGTTAACATGGTCCACTATTTTGTTCAGGAGCTTCCCTTGGGCAATCTTCCGGCTCAGTCCTTGTTTGCTCCAAGGAGATCGGTCCCCGTTCACTGTCATGCAGCTCCTGTCTTTGTTTCTCTGCAAGAGTCGTGTTGGTAACATGTCACACATTTCTTTTTGCTGAGTGTTTTTCAACATAAAATTATACTCTGTTTTCCAGAGTCACTATGAGTCAGAAGCAGCTCAATGGCAGTGAGTTTCACTTTGGTTTTATCCCAAAGAAGATGACGGGGTCATAATTTATTTTCAGCTTCTGAGAAACTATGAACATCTCTATTTTATTCCGCAGGCTTCTAGTATGCAGAGCACCTCACCCATTTCCAGGTGAAATTTCAAATTAGTGAAAATGTTACATCATGGCCAGGGTTCTGTAGGATCCACAGACCTTGTCTATAAGTCATGAAATTCCTGTGGAGAGTCTTCTGGCTAGTGGGAACTTCTCACTAGTCTTGTCAAGATTCCAAAAATAGTTTGACATAATTAGGGTTCCATTACTTGTCATCAGTGATTATTTTTCCTGTTCCCAGTTGCCCAAGGTTTGGGTCCAGGATTGATGAACCCTTCATAGATCCTCTCCCTAAGCTTCACTGTCTCTGAGGACTCCATATTGCCAGAGCTAGAACTGCCAAGATGCTATTGCTTGGTGTGCTCCTGTGCTTGGTTACAGTTCCCCAATGTGGAGATTCAGATATCTGACCTGGGTCTATGGGAATGGTTGCGACTACAAGTGACTGACACAGAGATCAGTGTATTTACACCCGTCCTATTCCAGGTGTAGTTTCAGGAGTCGGGTCCAGGATTGGTGAAACCTTCCCAGAAGCTGTCTCTCACCTGCACTGTCTCTCTGGTTTCTCCATCACAAGCAGTAGTTATCTGTGGAGCTGAATCCACCAGAGCTCGAGGAAGGAGTTGCAGTGGATAGGACACATATGGCCTGATGGTGGTACAGATTATAACCCTTCAAAGCCGACTCACCATCACCAGTGACACATAGAAGAATCAGTGCTCCCTGATGCTTAGCTCCATGACTGCTGAGTTCATGGCCATGTATTACTGTGCAAGGATCACAGTGAGGGAAGTCAGTGTGAGCCCAGACACAAACCTCCCCTGCAGGGAAGACAATGGGCAGCAGAGGATGCGCAGGACCCGCAGAGCACACACTCCCAGCCCTGGGCAGGCACAGATGGATGACAGGGAGGATTACATGTCAGAGCCATGTGTCCTCCACCAGCTCTCAACATCCCCAGGGCCATTTTTTCTTTTTCATTTTTCACCCTTCCCTCTAAATCAGTGGTTCTCAACCATCCTAATTCTGTGACCCTTTAATACAGTTCCTCATGTTGTGATGGCCACCCCACCATAAAATTACCGTATGTACTCGAATATAAGCCGACCTGAGTTTAAGCCAAGGCACCTAATTATTACCTGGAAAACCAGAAAAACTGATTGACTCGAGTATAAACCTAGGGTGGAAAATGCAGAAGCCATCGGTGAGTTTCAATTATCAAAACAAATGAAAATAAAATTACTAAAAATGGAGACATCAGTGGAGTAATGTATTTAAATATTTATTTTATGTAAAAAACATAAATAAAAGGGCAACAAGTCACTTAACATTAGTAAACCAACACAGTAAGTCGAAAATAGGTTCAGCAAAATTAATAAGGTATGAACAATGATATACCTTAAGAGTACTATTCTCTGAGCTCAATCAGCAACCAAGCTAAAATGTAAAGAGTTAAAATCCTTCAAAACTGGATTCCTCATCATCATCCATATCCCAGTGCAGAGCTTCAGCTGGTGTGAGGTCATAATAGACACTGTACTCACTGAGATTGCCATCATCGCCATCACTGCTGTCATTTTCATACAAAGTGCAGTCTTCACTGCCTTCCATAGCATTACTAATACTACATTTCTGGAAGGCACGTTGCACCATGTCTTCTGGAATGTCTTCCCATGCATCTCGAACCCACTTTTCTATTAATGCTATGTCAGGATTCATGAAATTTCCTCCTTTTGTTAGTCAGGCTTGACCAGATGACATCCATTCATGCCTCTGACCTGTGTATAACCCAAACCCCAGACTCTGAGACTCAGAAGAATCCCTTCTCATTTCCATCGATGAGCAAGGCATTGCAGAGAGAACTGTAGAATCTGCAACAACATTTTTTGGAACTTGAGGTTCCAGTTCTACAGACCAATCTTCCCCCTGGGCTGTCTCTTGTTCGGGTGAGTTGGGTGGCACTTCAGACTCCAGAAGGTACTGGACTTTCCTCTACTGCCTCCTCCATCTGCATTTCAGAATTGAGTTATTACATCGTGGGACAGGGTCCAGGGAACTACATCAATATCAGTGATGCAACAGGAAAGCCTCCTGCTGTTCGATGTATCACCACACGACCTCACCTGCTCAGAACACCCCTTTGGGCTAAGAACTGTCTCCCTGGTCCTAATTCTCTTGATCACACCAGGGACTGGACTCAAAGATCAACTCTGCCTCCTCTTCATCTGCAGAAGACCCTGTAGTGAGTCAGGAATGCTGTTGAAACCCTGCCAAGGCCAAAGCAAATCCTGACACCTCCCCAGATTCCACTACCACAAAGTCTCTTGACCCGTCCACACCACCCTGAGAAATGTTCGTCAGAAATTTTCTTCTTGCTTGGACCCACAATCAATGCTCATGGAATCAGCAGTTGAAAGATCAAAAGATATATTACATTAGGCAAATCTTCTGTACAAGATCTCTTCAGAGTATTGAAGTGCAAAGATCTCACTTTAAGGACTTAGGTGTACTTGATTACCCGCACTCCCTCAGAAATAGAAAACATAACTAACTCAGCATTATATTGAAATTCAAGTACACTTGATCATTCTTCATATATCCCCAGTGAGTGTTATTCATGGTGAACCAAAGACATACCTTCCACAAAGAAGTGATAGGTTTATAGGGAGTTCTTAGGATACTTGAAGCAAAGGAACCCACCTAGCCTCAGGTGCAGTGGATAGGATAATTACTGATTGCTCTTTGAAACTCATGATTAGCCTGTCAGATAGCAAGGGTTGACCTAGAGCAGTGATCCAGTTCAATCACTCCCCCAGGACTCTATAACTGAATCTTGACTTTTCTCAACCTATCTACCAATAACCTTGCACTACAGTTTTAATGAATAGGAAATCATGCTTCCTCAATACAAATACTATTGTTATTGTCACTTTCATTGATTTGGTTGCAATCTTAGTGTCTCCATGTACGATAGAATGAAATCCTGTCCTGTCCTGTGTCATCCTCACAGTCCTTGCTATACTCGATCTCATTGCTGCAATCACGGTGACAAGCCATCTAACAGTTAGAATCTGTATGTTACACAGCATGCTGTGTTTTTCTGTGTGCATTCGTCTATTGGTGTTAGAGCCTCCCTGTGGGTTTCTCAAAATAGCCTGTTATGAATGGGTGTCTACTATTTGTCCTCACTGCCTGTTTACTATTCCCCTGTCCCTAGTTGTTCTGCTCCATTCCAGCTGCAGGAAGCCCTCTGAGGAGTGGTGAAACCTCCCAGATCCTCTCCCTAACCTGTGCCGACTTCTCCACACACACCACGATCACGTAGTATTACTGGAGCTGGACCAGCCGATACCTTTGGAGGGAGTCAGAGTGACTGTTAACAATAGGCTTGGGTTGTCGGGAAAAAAACTGCACTGGAGTTCTGCAGAACTGACCTTCAATCTCCAGAAGTGAGCCCACAAACTCCTTCTATCTATAGTTCCTTTCTGTGACCACTGAAGACAAGACACTTTTACTGTATGGGACAGTGGAAGTCAATGGGCCCAGACACAAACTACTGTACAGGAATAGGGCAGGGCTATACCAGAAAGGTGGGTGCACAGGGCACAGGACAAGTGACTCCCTCATGGCAGAATTAAGAGAGGAGACATCACTTTGTAGTGGCTGGGTTCTGAAAGATAAAATGGGCATGCTTTATGAACAATTTTAGGTAAAAAAAATCATCAATGTCAAAGCAAGGAGGAAATATCTTGGAAGACAGTGATAAGGATAATAATGTTCACCAACAAGAAACAGATACCAGAGCTATCTGTCATTGTGTTCACATGAGGAGTAACTATCTGTGCGTCCACCCTGAGGAGGAAGGATACATTCTGAACTCTCATGCCACAGAGGTTCTCTTTTATGTATGATAGTGTTTATCAATTTAAAACGTCATTAAGCATTGCTAGCTTTTAACTACAGCAGCAGCAGTGCTTCTGTACCATGTGTATAAGCAGCCTTTATAAAAGCCTCCATTCTCCTGTGAGGGTGTTTCGGTTTCTTGGGTCACAAGGAGAACTCCAAAACAGGTAGTCCACTCCTCAGCTTCTGAGTGGAGGGCCACATGCAAATGCAGCTCTCTCCGTGTGCCAGTGAAACCTGTATAGCTTTTTTCCTGGGAGCTCTGGGCAGGAAGCCCCACTACAAAGGTCCTCTGCTCTTTCCATTTTCAGCTAACTCAGAGGACACATCATGAATTTTGGACGGGGTTGGGTTTATATTTAGGCCATTCTACATGGTAATAATTGACGACAATGCTGTGTGGTTGTATGTAGAATTGTGGGGTGGGGAGAGGGAAGTGGTCTTATCACAGTGTCTCTGTGTTTACAGGTATTAAGTGTGAGGTGCCGCGGGTGGAATCTGGAGACGGCCTGAAAAAGCAGGGAAAGGGGGGGGGGCGGAGTTCTCTGAGACTCTCCTGTGCAACTTCTGGATTCACCTTCAGTGACTATTATATTAATTTGATCCGGCAGTTTCCAGGATAGAGACTGGAGTGGGTTGTTTTATTAGAAATGCAGCAAAAGGTCAATCAACAGCGTATGCTTCATCCATGAAAGGCAGATTCGCCATTTCAAGAGATAATGCCAAAAGCATCATCTATTTGCAAGTAAATATACTGAAATCTGAGGACACAGACGTGTATTACTGTGCAACACACACACTGAAGTCTATTTAGTGTAAACCAAGACACAAACCTCACAGTGAAGGATGGAGCAACAGGGGGTGCTCATGCCCTACTAAACCATCTCCAGGAGCAGACACGTGTGTGGTGAGGTGTTTCCTGCCAGAGGCTGTGGTTTTCCTCCCACTTGAGCCGGAGAATTATTAAGCTGTACATTCAAGACTGTAAGCAGTGTAGCTTGTGACACTTCATTCTTGTTTCTTTGTGAAACAGGTTTTGACGTAGGGTAGAAAGGGGGAACTGATTACAAGAATCTGCGTATAGCCTCCTCCCTGGGAGAGGGACAGCAGAGAAGAGGGCGGGGGGAGGCGTCAGACAGTGTAATATATGACAAAATAATAATAATAATATATGAATGATGAAGGGTTCATGAGGTAGGGGGAGTAGGGAGGGAGTGGGGAAATGAACAGCAGATATTAAGGGTTCAAGCAGAAGGCACATGTTTTGAGAATGATGATGGCAACAAATGTACATATGTTCTTGACACAATAGATGGATGTATGGATTGAGATAAGAATTGTAAGAGCCCAAAATAAAATGATTTAAAAAATAAAAGAAAAAAAGAATTTTAAATAAATAAAATGAAAAAGCAATAAAAATCGAACAACCATACTTCAAGACCCAAACCCTGGATTTTGAGAAGGATGTCTATCTTTGAAGAACCATCCCTTGTGGATTATTCTTATGAAATAATCAAATCTCCATAAACTGGATATCTGGATAAGAATTTAATCTCTGTATTTTTGTTATCCCCAAACCCTCACAGGCTGCTGTTTTTAATGAATCTCTATTCCTTCTATGTTCCAGGCAGTGCCATGAAGCCTGGGACCAGTCGTCTGTGTCCTGTGCCTAAATAAAGGGTCTTTTCCCCACTGTCTTCTTAATCAATATCCATAACATGGAGCACAGCTATGAAACCCTGATTTCTTTAGTAGGAGATTCTATGGCAAATGCTAGATACTGTGAGTGGTCTCCTGTCATGATTTGAATAACTAATATCCCATTTGTAGAATCCTTGAAAAGGAAGTGCTATCTATTAAATGATGTGCCTCACTGAACCCCAGCACAGCTAAAGACACACAGACTCCAGAATTTATTTTCAACATCTCCATCTATCCATCCATCCTCTGTTTTTTTTGTACTTATGTCTGTCTGGACCAGAGCTACAACTTCTTTGTTCCTATAGCACAAGTTTTCAGAGTTTTTGAGGTAAAAGTATTCTTAATAAGTTATCTGCCCAAGAAAACACCTTTCCTGATTTCACTGAATACACCTCTCCCCCCAGGACGTTATTCCCCAAGCCTCAGTGGATGTGGACCTCCTGAGGGCAGGCAAGCGAGGATGCAGTCAGGAATGTGGTTTCCTGGCTTGTTCACCATCAGCGTGGAGGCAGCCACTGGAAAAGCAGGGCGAGAATCTCAATGTGTGGGGTGAGTGGCCAATGAGCCAATCACAGAGAAAATTATTTAAAGGATCACTTCCAGACTCACTTCATCTAAATGTTGATAATTTCCCAAACACATTAGCCCTGTGTACACCTGTGAATTCCACAGCATGTCCAAGGAACAAAGGCAGAGG
This sequence comes from Tenrec ecaudatus, assembly GCF_050624435.1. Classification (NCBI taxonomy): domain Eukaryota; kingdom Metazoa; phylum Chordata; class Mammalia; order Afrosoricida; family Tenrecidae; genus Tenrec; species Tenrec ecaudatus. The sequence goes on along the minus strand of NC_134544.1, from coordinate 93,022,206 downwards.
ACATAAGGGATGTGTAAATTTACACTTATAGCACGCACTGCTCATTATTAAACTGTAGTTTACTTCCTGAGTCCTGGCTGTTGAGTGATTTCCATGTATGTTTCTAACCACCAGGTTGGCAGTCCACATCAACTGATTACTTCTTTGGAGAAAGATGAGGCTTTCTGCTCTTTTAAGAATTTACTGTCTTGGTAACCCACAGGACTATGAAAAATAAAAATAAAAGCACACAAAACTCTTATTTATTTAAATTTTTTTATACAATCCAGGTGATTTGGGAACCCTGACCCCAGATAAACCATTAACAAAACAAAGATGGGAGGGAGAACACAAATATTTACTGAATATTAGTAGCCAAGGGGGACATAATTCATCTTGTCCATAAAAATCTGTCTCCCTGGGCAATATGTCAACGGGTGCTTTATACACAGTGTTGGAAGGTGTTGGAGGGTCTTTTGTTTCCAGGGTTTTCTCTTTGTAGGGGCATGTCCACATCGCAGATAAAATTGTTAGTACTCTGTACTCAACTAGAAGTGCACTTTATATTTTAATACATTTTTATATCAAAGAAGAAACACAATAGTATGTCAACACACTATGTACTCTAACAGCATTGTGGATTTGAAGCAACAAAAAGGAAAATTCATGAAGCTCCAGTGGGTCCTGTGGTGTGTTGCAGCATCAGGAGTACACACCGTGGACAGCAAATTAAGCAACATGTAACTTATGTTGCATTAATTTATAATAAAATGGTGAATCTCTAATAAAATGCAAAATCTGTCAGAAAATGTAAAACTGTGAAATCTGTTCCACGTCCATAATCTGATACATTTACTTATGGGTGTGCTTGCCTACAACTTTAAACCACACCCACCATCGTTTCCTCTGGAGCGCACCTTGGGGAATCTTCTGGCTCAGTCCTTGCTTGATGTAAGTAAAGTGGACCCCTTTCACTGTCATGCAGCCCTGTCTTTGTTTCTCAGATAGAGTGGTGTTGGTAACATGCCACACATTTCCTTTTGCCGAGTGTGTTTTTCAACCTAAAACTCTACCTGGTCTTACAGAGTTGGAATCAACTCAGTGGCAGTGAGTGTGGTGTGGGTGTTATCACAAAGAAGAAGATGGGGTCAGACTATCCCATGTCAGCTTCTGAGAAGTCTGGAAATGTCTCTACTTTATTTCTGGGGCTTCTAATATGCAGAGCATTTTATACATATCCATGTAAAATCTCAAACTGGGTGAAAAACATTATGTCGTGAACAGGGTTCTCTAGGATCCACAGGCCTTGTCCATAAGTCATGTATTTCCTGTGAATATTCTTCTGACTAGCAGTTTCTTCTCTCTGGTAGGGTTGAGATTCCAAAAAAGTGGCTTGTCATAATGAGGTGTCGCTTACTTGTCACTAGTGATTATTTTCCCTGTTCCTAGTTGTCCATGATTGGGCCCAGGAGTGATGAATCCCTCACAGGTCCTCTCCCTAAGCTTAGTTAGGTATGATGAGCCCATTTTGCCAGAGCTGGATCTTCCAAGGCCTGCAGAAGAGTTTGGAGTAGGTGTTACCAATATTTTTAATAGAAAAAACAACCACTCATATCTAAGGAGCTGATGCTCAACTCCAGAACAATGTCTACCAAACAGTTCTCCCTGCAGCTGAGCTCAATGACCCTGAGGGGACAGCTGTCCATTACTGTGTAAGAGGAACAGTAAGAGGACTCAGTGCTGTCGCAAACACAATGTCCCTGCCATAATGACATAGTTCTATAGGGATAATGGTGTAGTGGAAAGCACAGAGGCACGATTTTTGAGACCAGTGCAATGTGGGAGGCATGGGAACAAGGACCACCCTGTTAACATCTAGGATTTCTGTTTCCTCCAAGAATTCTTTCTTCCTTAATATTTGTTACAAAACCCCATAGATATTTCAATATTCTTATGGAAATAGATCTGGTGATATCTAAAGCAGATGGAAATCGAGTTACCATACAACCCAGCAATCCCCATACTGGGCATATAGCCAGAAGAGGCAAGATACAAACCAAGGCCAGACATCTGTGCTCCAATGCGCATTACAGCACAGTTCACAATTGCAAGGAGTTGGAAACAACCCAAATTTCCACCAAATGACGAGTGGATTAAAAATCTGTGGTACACAATTCTACCTTGCAAACCTTGTTAGACCAGAGGATGCACAGCAGTACAGATGGGATCAGGAAACACAGGGAATCTAGGACAGATGGACCCCTCAGGATCAACAGTGAGAATGGTGATATCGGGAGGGAAGGGGGCAGGGGGTAGAAAGGGGGAATGAATCACGGGGATCTACATATAACCTCCTCTCTGTGGGATGGGCAAAAGAAAAGTGAGTGAAGGGAGATGCCATGCAGTGTAAGATAAGATAAAATAATAATTTATAAATTATTAAGGGTTTATGAGGGAGGGGGTGCAGGGGATGGAAAAAAGGAAAATGAGCTGATTCCAGGAACCCAAGCGGAAGGCGAATTTTGAGAATGATGAGGGCAATGAATATATGTGTGTTTTACACAATTGATGTATGTAGGATTGTGATAAGAGTTGTATGAGCCCCAATAAAATAATATTTTAATTTACATATACAGCATGCACTGCCCATAATTGAATTATCATTTATTTCCTGAAAAAAAAAAAGCTGTGGTACATACATACAATGGAGTAGTATGCATCACTGAAAAGCAGTGATGAATGTATGAAGCATATTGCTGCATGGGAAGAACTGGAGGAAATCATGCTAAGCGAAGTAAGCCAAGCACAAAAGGACAAGTACAACATGAGTCCGCTGAGGTAAGTTTAAAAAAAATGCAAAAGGGACATAGGGGAAAAGCTACTGTATACAAACAGTCCTTGAGTAAGGACCAGGTAGTATGGCAGGGGCCAGAGCAAATCTTGGGATACATATGGTAGCCAATTAAAAGGATGTGGGGAAATAGAAAAAAAAAAAAGGTAGCGGGAACACAGGGCACTAACCCACCCAAGGGGAGGGTATTGTGTATATCTCCACAGGGAAAGAGGGACCAGACTTCAACCCAGTGTTCCAAGATGTGTATGCAACTTGCTGGCATGGAGTTGGGAACCAGTGGAGAGGTCTGAGGGGCGAGCCCCAATCCCAACTACATGGACACCTTCCCCTCCCCTCATAATAGTTTATTTCAGAGGACAGCACTGAATCTGAAGCTACAGGAGAGGGACATGTCTGATCAGAGCACAAGGGAGCAAATGGGTAAGAGGAAGAGAGAGTGGAGCACATCCTGGCCCACCAAGCCTTGGGGACAATATTCACGCCCAGAGCAACCAATCAAGAGAAGACCACATGGCCAGCCCCACTATGAGACGTGACATCCCTCACTGACCCGTAGCGCTACAGGAGACAACACTGGAGACACAGTGTGGGAATTCTACCTGATCTGATCCCACCACACTGAGGCAAAACACTAAGGGTGTGCAACAGAACAGCAAGGAAACAGAGCAAAGAAGTCCCCAGGGAATACCAAAAATAGACTTTGGGGCTAGAGTTTGGCACACCAACAGACTCCACTGGAAAACCCTCCTAAAGGCCAACAAACAGTCCTTGACCTAACTACAAGATTTTCTTTCTTGTTGTATTTTTTTTCTTTTTGGTCATTGGGTTGTTGCTGTTGTTGTTTTGTTTTCTTTGGTTGCTTGGTTTTGCTCTCTCTTGTTTTTGTGCATGTTATTATCACCACAGGTCTGTCTAAATAAGATAGGCTGGATGAACAATATGGAGGAGAAAACAATGGGACCTACAATTCCAGGGGGACATGAGAGAGGAGGAGGTGGGGGGGAAAGGCAGTGATGTTAACAAACTCAGGGACAAGGGAACAACAAGTGATCCAAATCGGTGGTGAGGAGGGTGTTGGAGGCCTGGTAGGGCATGATCAAGGGTAATGGAACCAAGAGGAATTACTGAAACCCAAAAGAAGACTGATCATGATAGTAGGCCAAGAGGAAAGTCAAAGGAAATTGAGAAAAGAGCTACGAGGCAAAGGGCATTTATAGAGGTCTAAATAAAGGCATGTACATATGTAAACATTTATATATGAGGATGGGGAAATAGACCTATGTGCATATATTTATAGCTTTAGTATTAAGGTAGCAGATGGACATTGGGCCTCCACTCAAGAACTCTGTCAATGCAAGAATACTTTGTTCTATTAAACTGGCATTCTATGATGTTCACCTTCCCAATGCGATAGCTGAAGACAAAGCGGGTGCATACACAAATGTGGTGAAGAAAGCTGATGGTGCCCGGCTATCAAAAGATATAGTGTCTGGGGTATTAAAGGCTTGAAGGTAAACAGGCAACCATCTATCACAGAATCAACAAAGCCCACATGGAAGAAGCACTGGAGCCTATTTGATCACGAGGTGTCAAAGGGATCAGGTATCATCAGAACAAAAAAAACAGATCATTGTGAATGAGGGGAAGAGTGTGGGCTGGAGACCAAAAGCCCATTTGTAGGTCACTGGATATCCGCTTACAGAAGGGTCTTGGGGAGGAGACGAGCCAGTCAGGGTGCAATGTAGCAAGGATGAAACATACCACTTTCCTCTAGTTCCTAAATGCTTCCTCCCCACCCACTATCATGATCCCAATTGTACCGTAAAAATCTGTCTAGACCAGAGGATGTATACTGGTACAGTTAGAAGCTGGAAAAACAAGGAATTAGGGTGGATAATCCCTTCAGGACCAGTGGTGAGAGTGGCAATACTGGGAGGGTAGAGGGACGGTTGGTTGGAAAGGGAACCGATTTCAAGGATCTACATGTGACCTCCTCCATGGGGGACAGACAACAGAAAAGTGGGCAAAGGGAGACGTCGGACAGGGCAAGATATGACAAAACAATAACTTATCAATTATTAAGCATTCTTGAGGGAGGGGGGAGCGGGGAGGGTGAGGGGAAAATGAGGAGCTGATGCCAGAGGCTTAAGTGGCGAGCAAATGTTTTGAGAATGATGAGGGCAATGAATGTCCAAATGTACTTTACACAATTGGTGTATGAATGGATTGTGATAAGGCTTCTATGAGCCTCTAATAAAATGATGTTTAAAAAAGAAAACAAATGAAAAATACCTGGACTTAGTTTTTACCTTGAAAAAAATATTGCAATATTCATTCCTTTATAGAGTTTCTACATGTAAATGTATTGGACTGAATGACAATGAAAGCACAAAATAACACACTATATGGGCTTCAACAGAAGTGGGATATTTGTAGCAACATATACCAGGATAATGCAGAAATACAACTCTGTGTTAACCTGGGTACATTAGAGAAACAAATTCACAGAAACTGATGTATAAGAGAGAGTTTTATATAAAGGTTAAGTGTGCACCAAGGAAACATCCCAACCCTATGCTGCCCAAGCCCATAAGTCCAACATTAACCCACATGTCCAACACCAATCCACAAAATCCTCCTCCACCTCAGAAAACAGACGCAATGATGCCAATTGCAGAAGGAAAGCTGAATCAGTGAATGTGTAAACATCTCAGCAGTGCAGGGGTCTCCACACGGGTGCTCCAGCACCCAGGGCTGCATCGGGGTAGGTTCATGTGGCTTCTCTTTGGGATGTCTTGCAGGAAGTTAGCCTTGAAAGCTGAAGCAGGGAACTGCTAAGGCAGCTGCACCCTGGTGCGACTAACACACAGCAAGAGACCTGAGAACTAGAAAGGCGAGGCTCACCGAGCCATTTATCCCTCCACCCTTCAATTAATCCCTCATGTATTTATCAGCCAGGTTGGTACAATAAACTAACTCAAACTCTAAAATTAATTACCTCAGTTTCTATCTAACAGAACTAGAAAATGATGAGCATGCCATATCATAGGCTAGTAGGGGAAAGTAATAAATAAGGGAACTCAAATAAATTAAATACCAGGAAATATAAGCAACCCAATTATATGGAAACAGACTGTTGGAATGACACAAACACAGAGGAAGCACAAATTGATAAGTGGAATATACTGAAGATAAAACACCTGTGTACAACAAAATGCTTCACCAAGAGAGTAGTAAGAGAGCCCACAGACTGGGAAAACATCTTTAACTAGGACATATCAGGCAAAGGCCTTATACCTAAAATACAATACTCAGTCTACAAAAAGAAAAAAAACAACAAATAGCTCTATGCTGAGGAGGGCAAAGGACCTGAAGAGAAGTTTCACAGGGGTGGAAATCCTAGTGGCCAATAAACATATGAGAAAAATGTCCCAGATCATTAGCTATAAGGGAAAACAAATGAAAACAAGTGTGAGATATTACATAACAAATTCAAAGATGGTCCAATTAAAAAAATCAGACGTCAACAAGTGTTGGAGTGGGTGTGCTGAGATAAGAGGTCTCATCCACTGCTGGTGGACTTGTAGGTATGTGCAGTCATTATGGTAATCGATTTGGCAATACCTAAAACAAACGGAAATCATGCTATCATGTGACCCAGCAATCTCCCTACTGGGCATATACCCAGAAGAGGTAAGAAATAGACCATGGCCAGACATCTGCGCTCCAATGTTCATTGCGGCACAGTTCAAGAGGACCTTGGAGCAACCTAAATTTCCATCAACACATGAAGGTATTATAAAACCGTGGTACATACATACAATGGAGTACTACACATCCTTTAAAAACCATTGATGAATGTGAATGAAGCAAATCATCGCATGGGAATAGTTGGAGGAAATTCAGCTAAGCAAAGTGAACCAAGCAGAAATGGACAAGTACAACATGAGCCCACTGAGGTAAGCTTAACAAGCACAAGGGGCATAGGGGGTAAGTCACTAAAGGCATAAACTCCCGGATGAGGCCCGGGCACTCTGGCAGGGGTCAAACCCACCCAGGGATGAAGGTGCCACCTGACTAAAAAGGAGGGGGAAAGAAGAAGAAGCAGAAGACATGGATATTGGGCGAACAGGGCACTAACCTACCTGGTGGGGAGGGTACTATTTGTCTCCACAGGAACGGGAGAGAGGGACCAGACCTCAACCTGGTACACCACGCCTTGAGGACAACATAGCGGTATGAAGCAGCAAACTAACAGAGAGGTCTGTGGGGTCCGCCCCAAACCCATCTTCAATGACACCCTCCTCAGAAGAGTGCACGACAGAGGAAAGCACTGAAGATACAGCTCTGGGAGAGTGGCAGGGCTGCCCAGACCACCCAGAAACAAACTAAGAGGGAGAATGAGCGAGGGAGCAAGAGAGAAATGCATCCTGATCCAGCAAGACGTGAGGATGACACTCCTGCCCACAGCAGTCAAGGCACAGAGAAAACCATGGGGCCGGACCCACCACGTGAGACATGATAGCCCTTCATTGACCCACAGCGCTGCAGGGACCACACTGGAGATGCAATGCGACAATTGTGCCAGGTCTGACCAGCCAATACCTGGTCAAACACAAAGGAGCACAATAGAGCAGCAAGGGGAGCAAAGCAACAAATTCCCCAAGGAATCCAGAAAATAGACTAAAGATTTGGAGGGCATCAGACTCCATAGGAAAACATTCATTCAGATCAGAAGGCAGACTTGTTTGCTACTTTTGGCTGCCCTCTTCCCCCAACCCAGACTTCTTTTCTTTTCATGTCTCTCTCTGTATGGTAAGCAAGATAAACAATCTGGAGGAGAAAACAATGGGACTGACAGTTCCTGGGGGACAGGGGAAATGTAGAGGAAAGGGAGAGGGAGAGTCAAACCTGAAACAAGGGAACAGCAAGAGATCTAAAAAACCGATGAAGAGGAGGGCGAAAATGCCTGGTGGGGGTTAATCAAGTGCAATATAAATGAGAGGAATTACTGAGAGCCAAATAAAGGTTGAATACGAGACTGGGAAAAGAGTAAAGTATAAGGAAATAGAGGAGAGAACTAGAAGAACAAAGACAATTATATAGGTTAAATATAGGCATGTATATATGTAAACATATTAACCTATAACGATTTCTATGCAACATATATTTATATGTTAAGTATTAAGGTAGCAGACAGACATTGGGCCTTTACTCAAGTCCTTCCTCAAGAACACTTTGTTCTAATAACCTGGCATTCTGCAATGCTCACCTTCCTGAATCAATCGCCGAAGACAAAATGGGTGCATAAGCTAATGTGATGAACAAAGCTAATGGTATCTGGCTATTATAAATATAACACCTGGGGTCATAAAGGTCTGAATTAAACAAGCGGCTATTTAGCAGGGAAGCAACAAAGCCCACATGGAGGAAGCATACCAGCATGTGTGGTTATGAAGTGGTGATAGCATCAAATATCAGACACCAAAAGATCCAAAACAATCACATAGATGCAAGCAAGGGGGGTCGGAGCGAAGACCCAACGCCCATCTGCAGACTATTAGACATCCCCTCACAGCAAAGTTACAAGGAAGGGATGAGTCAGCCAGGGGGCAGTATAGCACCAATGAAGTACACAACATTCCTCTAGTCCTTTAATGTTTCTCCTCTCCACTATCATGACCCTAGTTCTATCTTACTAACTGGCTTAGACAGGAGCATGTACACTGGTACAGATAAGAGCTCTCGACACACAGAATACAGGACAGATAAACCCCTCGGGAACAATAATTGGAATAGTGATACCATAACGGTAGAGGGTAGAGGGTTGGTAGGGGGAGAAGGGAGAGAAAGGGAGAACCTATCACAATGATTGATGTATATATAACATACACACACAAACAGCAGAAACCTGTGTGAGGGGAGACAGCGGACATTGTAAGATATGAAAATAATAATTTATAATTTATCAAGGGTCATGAGGATGGGAGGTTGGAGGAGGGAGGGTAAAAAGAGGAGCTGATACCAAAGGCTTCAGCAAAAGAAAATGTTTTGAAAAGGATGATGGCAACATATATACAAATGTGCTTGATACAATTGATGTGTAGATTGTTATAAGAGCTGTAAGAGGCTCCAATAAAATGATTAATATATATATATATTTAAAAAGAACTTAAAGATACACACCTGAAATTGAAACAGGTGAAGAGTAGGTAAGAAATATTTAAAATATTTTAAACAAGTATAAGTTTATCTTTAAAAAAATAAAAGAAACGGACGGTTTTGGAAGATTAAGTCAGGTGGTAAATATCCAGATTTTGTGATCATTACAAAAGAAGGAGGACCAGAATCCCCCAAAACAGAAACCAGGTAGGAAGCACCATTCCACATGTTTTCTGGGCAAGTTTTATGATCAACTTCATGCACACTGTTTAAAAATACCACTGAAATGTGGAAATTCCATGGAGAACAACAATGAAATCTAATAATGTACCCACATAAGAAACAGATAAGAGAGCCGTCTACTATCACCATGTGTATTTACATCTTCAGGGAAACGAGAGAGGATGCACTGTGAACTCTCATACCACAAAGTTTGTTGTGTATATAATATAAAGTTTATAAATTAAAAAACTACTTTAAAATATTGATAATATGTAACAATTAAAGCAATACTTGATAATAACTTGTTTAAGAGCTATGTTTTCCTTTGCAAATGCTTGTGTTTCTCTGATTCTGAGGGAGAACTCTTGCCCATATTCTCTACTTAACTGCTTCTAAATATCAGGGAACATGCAAATGCAGCTCTCTGCCACTGATAAACCAGTCACAGCCCCTGATGTGAGAGATTTCAGAGGATAGTCCTGTCCCTGGGGTCTCTGCTGTTTCCATTTGTGCCCAGGAGCTAGTCCAGAGGACGCATCGTGAACTTTGCAACAACCTTGGCTTTCATTTTGTTCATTTTACATGGGAATCATTGTAGATCCTTCTGTGTCTAGGTAATTGTGAGTGCATGTGTTTGTATTTGTGTCATCTAATCACAGTGCCTCTGTGTTTTCAGGTGTCCAGGGTGAGGTGCAGCTGGTGGAGTCTGGGGGCAACCTAAGAAAGCCTGGGGGGTCTCTGAAACTCTCCTGTGCAGCCTCTGGATTCACTGTCAGTAGCTACTGGATGAACTGGGTTCGCCAGGCTCCGGGGAAGGGACTTCAGTGGGTCTCAGCTATTAATCCTGGTGGTGATGCATACTACACAGGCTCAGTAAAGGGCAGATTCACCCTATCTAGAGACAACTAGAAACCTGATAAGACTTGAAATCGTGTATTACTGTGCAAGAGACACAGTGAGGAAAAGTCAGTGAGAGCTCAGACACAAACCTCCCCTGCAGAGAGGAGACTGGTCTCCAGGGGGCGCTCAGGATCCACAGAGCATAGGACTCAGACCCAGGAGCAGGTGCAGCTGAAGCTTCAAGACTGGTTTCCTGTGATGATCTGAGGTTGCTTCTAAATCTCAGTTTCCCTAAGGAATCTCTCCCTAATTAAAAAAAAAAAATTCTGAGCCGACTCTTGATATCTGTGAATTCAAAAGTTATATTGTAACAGAAGAATATAGTCTGTATTACAGCAACAAATAGACTGTGCCTTAAGGACAAGAGGCAATTCTGGTAATTCTTCCAGGGGTCCCTGTATCAGAGTTCCCATGATGCTCACATAAATACTTTCCAATCAGACTCAGGGGAAATGGGGGTAAATATGACTATGAAGTGTTTGACTCTTGGCTCAAGGTTTGAGAGTGTATTCTTCTACCACATGTTGTTAGACTTCCTGACAATGGTTTAGTCACAGTAAAGCCAGTCAACGTATTTTTTATTGAATTGTTTCTTCAAATGACAGATATTTCGTTTTTGTTGTTGTCTGTTGTTTTTGCTTTTCTTAACCATAGTGGCCTATGATTGTATCTGTCTATGTTCCAGAAACTGTTGCCCATGATTGTCAAGGCAGACACAAACTTATCTGTGTGAATTCAGGGTTCAGGGAGATCTCTAGGGCCAAACAGGATAATTCCGTTATTCGTTTCAGATGTTGAAGCTTCACCTTCACAATCCCACAGAATGTTATCCCACTGATTTCACCCAGGGGTCCACATTTGTCCTGTTTACCAGATTATTTGTTCGGATTACCTCACACTACTTCTGGTGGCTTTGCTACTAATTTATTGTATGATATTGGTAACATTTCCAGTATCTAGGGACACAAAACCTTAGGTGAACAATTTCAGATATTTCGGTATAATTTTGGGTGTGAATGACATTATTATCAACTACTTTCTAGATAAGAAATATCTTTGTGTCAAAGGTAATTTGCTTTAGTGTGACATGTACTCTTTCCACACTAGAATGACTCTTGAGTAGACACAGCAGTGTAGCGGTTGAAGAAAAGTTCTTCCTTTATATTGACTCACAAAAGCTATTCCTATTTACAACAAACATTGAATTGGAGTCACTTTTGGCTGAATTCAGTGAGATTGCTAGATTTAGCTGATCTTCAAAATTTTGAATATTTTATATTACCATAATCTAATGCAGAAGAGAAAATGCATATCTGACATTTTAAATGTCCTTGGATTTGTTGTATTTTATAAATGTGTAAATCCATGAGAGTACATGATCACTGCCTTTATTTCTGAAGTCATCCTCCATCCTAATCCATGTCTACCTCCTCAACCATCTTCCTCGTCACTTTCTGTGGCCTAGAAAAACTGGACCTTGGGCTTGATGAATGGAGAAGTCATGGACAGGATTGTGTTCTCAGAGTAAATAGTCAACATTCTCATCCCCAATGATCCCCTTTTTAACTTTATTACAAAAGTATGACTCACATCCAATCTCCACATAGTCCATCAGATAGTGTCTCATGATGTATTTGTTTAAATTTAGGTCTTACTCACTCTGGATAATACACCTGGGAATCATGGGCTTCGTTCCTAGAGCATGTCAGTTTCTTCCTCTTCTTGGGGGTAGTTTTCAGAGGTGAGCAGCTCAGGGATGAAACGTGAAATTTTGGTAATGCTTTATCTGAGCACCTGCCTTACTGTCTCCACGTGCAGCTTGCAGGGGTTGGTCAAGGACTTGTAGAACTCACAGACATCGTGCCTCACCGGTTCTGTCTCTAGATTCTCTTAAACCAGTGGTGGGTCTGTATACTATGGATTGGTGAGAGCACAGCCTACACTCCTACTCTGATGTCCTGAGTACACATCCTCCATGACCCCTTTCATTGAACGCTGAGCTCCATTGCTGCGCAGGCCATTGCTATGCATCACTGTGAAAGGATTTGTGGAGAAGGCAGTGTGATTCCAGAACTCCAGGTAAAGACAGGATTCTGAGCTGCACTCTGCTCCATTATCTTCTCTTCAGTGTATTCTTTGTTTTCCTTACACCTATTTGACACGGAGACAGGTGCCATAAAGTTAAATATGAAACTCAAACTAAATAGTGTGATATGATAAAAAAATATAAAGGAAACTGTCAATAAATGTATTCTAAATCATATCATAAACAAGGTCACAAAGATGACATAATGAAAACAAAAACATAAAGTGGGTATTTATTTGTGGGAGACAATTATAATAGAAAAATAAAGAACACTTCTAGAAAATTTACATAGTTAATTGTGTTGTGTTGTGCAATATGGACTCATGCAGTTATGTAAGGTACATAAACATGCATTGTACATATAAAGAATTCTCAATGCATTTATGAATAAATGTACTAAATAAATATACGTTTTGCATTTTTGTGGTTGGTAGAGCATTTTGACTGGATTATTTTATAAGTAGCTCGCATGCTGAAAAAGTGTGAGTGCCCCTGATCTACACATTAAGGGAATGTTCTGCTATAAAACACGTATTGTCTGAAGTCTGTGTGCTCCTGGGGGATCCTAATCACTTTAACACCAGAAACTTTTGGCTATTTATTAAATGTTTCAGGCTAACCTTTATACAACTTAAGTAATCATCCAAGACATCTTCTCCAGCGAAAGTAAGGAATTGCTCTTTTTTCTTCCTAATAACAACCCTCTCTCTTAAAATACAATGTTTATTGTTTTAAATGTTACTAAGTTTACAATTGTGGTTAAGAAAAGTTTACAGAATGACCATGCTTGTTATGGTGATTTGTGAGAATAAGAATGTGAATGCCTTCCACTCCCCCTCCTCTCCATTTTTGTTTTCAACTTGAAATGAGAAACAACCTAAACGACCCCAAACAGATGAATATAATAAATAAATTGTGGCATACACGTGTTCATGCTCTAAGATATTTACCATTAAAATAAATTCATGCTGGATAGCTATAAAGTTATGGGTCTATTCCCACGTAAAGTATATAAATTTAGTGACATAAGCTAAGCAATAAGAAAATGATTTATATATTAATAACTATGGTATTTGGAATAATGTGAACATGACTACATTCTGTGTTTCACTATCACATAACAAATCGTTCCCAAATATTATTCTCATCAAATCCTTCTAGGACATTCATTTATGTGTATGCTCTGCATGTCTAAAAACACTGGAGAAACCAGAGAGCTTGTCGTGACATAGATATACCTAGAGAACTTTATGCTGAGTGAAAGTATTCAATCTCTAGAGGGCATATATTTTATGACACCAGTATTAGCTAAAATGCAAAGACAGAGCTTGACACCTGTTCTGAAATTATGAAATCATTTAATATGATATCCTAGGTACTGTTTATCACTTCCTCATTTGTACATCTTAAAAGAAATAACATTCCTTTAGTGAAGATTCCACCCCAGATGTGGACAATTTGTCACTTAGCAGGAAATGCAAAAGACAAAATGGCTCTTGTCATTCAGTAACATCTCAGGGTGACCCCAATTTAATAGTATCCTACAAGAGTATCATTAAAGAAACTGAACTATTCCCTCGACCTTAAAGCTGAAACAACTTGGTGTGGGAAGCACAAAGGACTGTTATGCCAAAACTTTGGGCTTCAGAGCATGGTCCAAGGATTTCAAATGGTAATGCCAAAATCAGAGGAGGGAATGATATTAGAGGTTCAGTTCCGTGGATATCAGTGTTGAAGTTTTCTCTTTGCTGCTCCTGGTTTTAGACTTTCCAGACCTCATCCCAATCCCAAAATAATTCACCTGATGTTTCAGCACTCTCAGGTGTATTCTAGGGATTATTATGTTTTACTACTTTTTGTTTGGGGGATGGGACTTTGCTAAAGGGAGAAGTGAATAATTTAATCTGACCGTGCCTCCTTATTAAATGGGCATTTTGAACCTATTTCTGGGGTGTGGCCTTAAAAGGACCCTTGGTCTCCCTGAGGGGCAAGCATGAACCCAGGTGAAATGCCTCACCCTCTTCTGGGATATAGCTTTTCTCTCTCTCTCTTGTTACAATTTTAACCCTCATCTGTTTCCCCCTTAACTGCAGTAGTTAGCCACATGTGCCCATAACTTCCCATTTGGGTGTCATTCACTTGTACACTTAGGCATTTACATGTTGTGGATGAGAGTGGTTATATTCTAGTAGAAATCTTTATGGTTTCCTCTGTTCTTCTTGGTCTCAATGGAGTTCCAACAGTTGAGTAAACTTGTATGATAAGAAATCAAGTATATTTTTCAGATATCATAATTTCCACATACTTCTCCTAAGACACTCATATATATCCCTCATATAGCTTTAAAATAGATGGACACACGAGAGGGACATTACTCTTCTGTTGATAAAACCAGCCTAGCCCAAGCCTTCCACTTGAGGATAGAAGACACAGCCATGGCATGCCCTGGTCTGCCCATTCACTGAGCAGGTATAAACAATGGCTAGATAAACAATGGATATGTGTGAGAGTTTCCTGGACAGGAAATCTTTGCGTTTGCAAAAGTCCACGGAAAAGTGCAGCCAGTAGAGTTTGGGGGAAACTTGAGTCAGTCGAGAACATTTCTCAGGCTCTCTTGTCCAGTCTCTCCATTCACCGTGAAAGCAGCTCCAGGGGAGGGCCTGCAGTGGGTCTCAGGTACTGGTAATAAGGTTGCTGTGTGAAGAAGAAAAGGCGTTTTGGAGAGTGTGGGGTAGTGCAGATACCCTGGTGTCCACCTGATGCGTTCACTAAACTCTATCCTGTCCACCCTCTGGGGCATAGGGCATATAGGCGCCCAATACAGGGCAGGGGCTGAGGGGCTGAAGAGAGAGAACACTGAGCTCAGAAATCACTGGCTTTCCTTTGAACTTTCCCCCCACACATCTTAGGCCAAGTGCCTCCTCATCAGACACTAATATGCATATAAGTTCAAAGAGTTACCCTACAATATGATCAAAAGTTAGAGGGGAGTCTGGTCGCTATCATTCTCTGTTAATAAAGACAGGATTCCCTCACATGCAGATTATTCTTTAGATACTAAGGTAAAAATCACCCTTGGGCCAGAAAGCTACCAGTTCTCTTCAGACAGGACTATAGGTCCCTTTGGAAAGAAAGGTGGGTGATTGCGATATCTGACCAAGGTCTACGGGGACGGCTGTGACTTCAAGTGACTGACAGGGATCATCCGTTTTTATTTGTAGACATCCTGTCCCAGGTGCAGCTTCAGGAGTCAGGTCCAGGACTGGTGAAACCCTCCAAGAAGCTGTCCCTCACCTGCACTGTCTCTGGTTTCTCCATCACCAGCAGTGGTTACTAATGGAGCTGGATCCGCCAGACCTCAGGGAAAGGGCTGCAGTGGATGGGATACATAGATTATGATTGTAATACATGTTATAACCCGTCCTTCCAAAGCTGACTCTCCATCACCAGAGACACATTGAAGAATCAGTTCTTCCTGCAGCTGAGTTCTGTGACTGCTGAGGAGGACACGGCCCTGTATTACTGTGCAAGGAGCCCAGTAAGGGAAAGTTAGTGCGATCCCATACACAAACCTCCCCTCCAGGGGATACATTGGGCCGCAGGGAGCGTGCAGGACCCCCAGAGCACAGACACCCAGCCCTAGATAGGCACAGAAGGATGACAGGGAGCATTTCTTGTTGGAATCACGGCTCCCTCTCTTAGCTCTCAGCATCTCCAGAGACAGGTTTTTTTTTTCTTTCTTTTGTTCTTTCTCAATATTGTCTCTTCACTGCAAGCTTGAGAGGAAGAACTGGCCTTCTCTGCAGTATAAACATCAAAAGTGACTCTGACCTTTCAGTATCATCCTATATGACCCATTTTCATTCGTGGGAAAGAGTTTATCATTGCCATATCATCTGTTACTCAAAATATGTTAACAATGAAATACAAGTATGTGCAGATTCATGAGTGAAATGCATGATTTTAAATGTCCCGAGGTCATTGATCTATTACAGCTCAGCGTCTGGTCTCTCAGGAGGTGTCTCTCTGCATTACTCCCTGTGCATTATGGGTAGTAATTGACTGATGTTCTCTAGGTCTGATAACATAATGTGGAGACTTCTGGGGTTAACTTTGTGACGTGTCCTCAGTGATGCTTGCTACCCATCGTCTCCCTTGATGCAGAAACAAGGGTTCCAGGCATAGAGAGAGCCCGAACTCTGGAAGCACGTGAACTGGAATGACTGATCTGGTTGGAGGACTCATTTCTGAGATAATTGATTAGGTCACAGTGAAGGACACACTCATTGGAAGGAGAACTCTGATTCTAAAATAAGCAAGTGGGCCATAAGGGGAGGACACTGCAGGCTTGTATCTCTGAATGTTCTCTGGAATAGAGAACAGTAAATCTCTTCACATATTTTGAACAGGTTATCAGGGGGCCAGTTTCTGGAGAAGTACATCCTGTTTGGTGTTAGCAAGAAAAAGGAATATGCTCAATTAGATGCGCAGATAGAGTGGTGGCCTACATGGTCTCAAACAGAGGAGCAAGTGCAAGGATGGTTCAGGACTGAACCGTTTTTCTTTCTTTTCTTTTGTCTATAGTGTCATTATGAGTAAGAACTGAATCAAAGGCAACTAACAACATGTCTGGAATCAAAGGCTATTAACAACATATCTGGTGGAATGAGGTGCAGAAATTGAAATTAATTTTGTTTATCCAAATGCAATTACCTAAAATAATAATATAGTACAACTTTTTCTAAGTTGAGGAAGTGTTAAAATTATTTAGCAATTTTAATTCAATAAATATATCAGCCCAAAGTGAGGTACAATTATATGGCTATCAAACAACCAGGAAAAGAAAGTGTAATAAATAAATAATAAAGACTATGTACAAATAAACACTATATACAAATTCACTATCCCTGGTGGCATGATGGATTTTACATTGGGCTTCTAAATGGAAGCTCAGGAGTTTGAAACCACAATTCACTCCAAGGGAGAAAGATGAGGCTGTTTGCTCCCCCCAAATTTTCAGTGTCTGAAACCCGAAGGAGCCGTTCTCCTCTGTCCTATGAGATGCAATTCACTTGGTACCATTGGGTTATGGTAACTGAGTTTCTCAATGTGTATCTTATTTTGCTTCCTTATCTTCATTACTTTGTTTTATTCTGTATTTTGTTTAATCATATTTAATATTATTGTCAGTATTTGTGCTATTTTCCCCTCATTATTCTGCTCCCCATATAATTTCCAACATCGTGTTTTAATTATGCAACCTTTTTCTGTGCAAGATTTATGATACAATTTATAGTATATTTGTTAACACACTAATACTAATATATCAATTATTTTTTAACTTGGGTTTCTCCCTACATTTGTAGTCCATGACATAGCAATCCCGGGTGCCACATGTTCAAGACCGTGCATGCTATTTGAAAAATGAGCAGTTTTCACCCACCAGCTTGTCCCTGGGCAAACACAAAATCTAACAATCTGGGTCCACAAAGGTCACAGTCTAGTGAACCCTATCGGGGCAGTTCCAGTCTGTATTATTACCTGAACATAAGTCACTCACAATTATGTCTAGATGTTTCCAGAAGAGTCTGGCCTTGTAGCAAGGACGATTCTCAGTCACTCTCAAGTATGATGCAGTCTGGATTCTCCGTATAATACATCACCCTCGTGTCTCCTTCCTGGTGTTCTGGATTCTGAATTCTAGTCCTAGTCAACCTTTTTGGATAACAATAAGTTTGCTCTCTCTGATACTATTTATGTATCATAAATAATTTTCAGTTTGTCTTTAAAACTTGACAGATTTTACTGGGCCATTTGGCTTCAGGCATTACTTTCATAATGCGTTTGAAATTCATGAATTACTACCTATATTTGTTCACTGTTGCATTTGGCTTAGTCTTCATACTCTGTTTGCAGATTTCAATGTGCTCTGCAGAGCATTTTGTCCCACGGTCTCCTCTTCTATAAAGAACGATTCTGTTTCATACAGCACTCCATTCCCAGCACCATGTGTCCATACTACTGTCGGAAAATGTACAGCAATTTTCTAAAGAATATTGGTTGTTTTTGAGACTGAAAAGAATAGTCCATTTTTCAATATAAAATAAACTTTGGAAACCTTCAATAAGGCTAACGTGCAGTATAGCACTGACAAAACAAACAACCTTCCTCTGGTTTTCTTTAATTCTTCCTCCACATGCCACCTTCCCCCACTTTCATGACCCCAATTTTATCTTAAAAATCTGGCTAGACCAGAACTTGTATACTGGTACAGATAAGAACTCACAACACAGGGAATCCAGAGCAGAGAAATTCTTCAGGACCAAAAAAGAGGGAGCAGTGATACTAGGAGGGTAAGGGCAGGGGGTGGGGATTAAGGGGGATGCAAAGGTCGATGTATGGCCCCTCTCCCAGGGTGACGGACAGCAGAAAAGTGGGTGAAATGAGAGAGCGCTCAGTGTAAGACATGAATAAAACAATAATTTCTAAATTCTCAAGGGTTCATGGGGGTAGGAGGGAATGAGGAGCTGATGCCAGGGGCTCCAGTAGAAAGAAAATGTTTTGGAAACAATGATAACAACAGATGTACAGATGTGTCTGACACAATGGATGCATGTATGGATGTATGGGGGAGTGGCAGGCCTGGTGGGAAATGATCAAGGGTAAGGTTGCTTAGAGAAGAGGTATACTCTAGCCCAGGTGGCGATGAAGCATGGTAGTAGGGCAGGAGGAAGGTCAGGGGAGATGGAGGAAAGAGCTAGGAGTCAAAGGGCATTCATGGAGTTCTAGACAAAGACATGTACATGCAAATATATATAGGAGGATGGGGAAATAGATTTATGTGTCTATATTTATAGGTCAAGTATTAAGGTGGCGGAAGGACCTTGGGACTCTACTCAAACACTTCCTCAATGCATGAATACCTTCTTTTATTAAATTGGCACTCTATGATGCTCACTCTGCCGACATAATGGCTGGAGCCAAAGTGGGTGAACAAGTAAATTTGGTGAAGAAAGCTGATGGTGCCCGGCTATCAAAAGAGATAGTGACTGGGGTCTTAAAGGCTTGAAGATAAACAAGTGGCCATCTAGCTCAGAAGCAACAAAGTCCACATGGAAGAACACATCAGCCTGTGTGATCGAGTGGTCCCGAAGGGATCAGTTACCAGGCATCAAAGAACAAAAAATCATATCATTGACTGCACATCTCCATGATAGGATCGCTGAAGACAAATGGGTGCATAAGCAAATGTGGTGAAGAAAGCTGATGGTGTCCGGCTATCAAAAGAGATAGTGTCTGGGGTCTTAAAGGCTTGAAGGTGAACAAGCAGCCATCTAGCTCAGAAGCAAAAAAGCCCACATGGAAGAAGCACACCGGCCAGTGCGATCACGAGGTGCCAAGATACCAGGTATAAGGCATCATGCAAAAAAAAAAAAAGATATAAGTGTATGTATTTATGTGTATATGTATATATGTATATGTATATATGTATATATATACCATATTAAATTAAGGGGGAAGTGCAGAGTGGAGACCCAAGGCCCAAGTGTCGGCCAATGGAGATCCCCTCATAGAGGGGTTTAGGAGAGGAGATGGGTTAATTAGGGTGCGAGGTAGTACCGATGAAGAGCACAGCTTTCCCCCAGATCCTGGATGCTTCCTCCCCCCCAACTACCATGATCCGAATTCTACCTTGCAGGGCTGGATAGGACAGAGGCTGTACACTGGTACATATGAGGGCTGGTGGTACAGGGAATCCAGGGTGGATGATACCTTCAGGACCAAGGGTGTGAGGGACGATGCTGGGAGAGTGGAGGGTGAGTGGGTTGGAAAGGGGGAACTGATTACAAGGATCCACATGTGACCTCTTCCCTGGGAGAGGGACAGCAGAGAAGGGGGGAAGGGAGACTCCGGATAAGGCAAGATATGACAAAAATAACGATGTATAAATTACCAAGGGCACATGAGGGAGGGGGGAAAGGGGAGGGAGGGGGAAAAAAAGAGGACCTGATGCAAGGGGCTTAAGTGGAGAGCAAATGCCTTGAGAATGGGGCAGGGAATGTATGGATGTGCTTTATACAATTTATGTATGGATTGTGATAAGAGTTGTATGAGTCCCTAATAAAATGTAAAAAAAGAAAAGAGGAGAAAAAAATGATTAGGGCAAAGACTGTACAGATGTGTTTTATACAATTGATGTATGTATATGTATGAACTGTGATAAGAGTTGTATGAGCCCCAATAAATTGTTAAAAAAAAGAACTGTAAGAGCGCCCCCCTCAAAATAAGGCTTATGTGTTAATTGAAGTGTCACAATTTCATAGACTAAATAATATCCACTGAAAATAATGTTCAAGTGAGAATGACATATTCTGATCAATGAAAATTTGATCTATTCCCTCAAGGTGGAAATATTTATCACCCTATTCTCAGAGCTAAGTGTTGTGAGGATCTTGGCAAATCTGGCAGGAATGAGACAGTAGGAATGTTTGTTGCATCTCATTTGTTTTTCCTCCTCAGAGGAGAACACAGTTGCCTTTGTAAATTGTAACCCGCGGTCATTATGCTGGGCACCTGGATGGTGATAAAGTGAGTGTACGGAGTGCTCTGTGTGATCTTCTGATTGAGCCTGAAAGTTGCTTAGGACCTGGTGGTGGGGCTCTGACCTCAGGCCTGTGCTGTGGTTTATATTTCCCCCATTCGTGTTCGGTTTCTTTAGTGCAGTCTCCCCTTTCTTTACCTTTGAAATGTTTATACCTGCAGAGTATGACCCCCTACCCTTAGGTGTCATGGGTAGGAAATGAGGTGTGTGGCTGATAGTGGAAACATTTCACCACCAACTATGAAATGTCAATGAAATTGACCTTCCTCTGGTGAGAAATCTTTTGACTTGAGAATGGCCCTCCTCTCCAGTGGCAGAAACCCGAGGGCTTGTTTAAATGGTCCCTTGAGAACCCAGAGGGGTTTAAAGTCAAAGCCCATAGAATGTGGGGCTCCAGTAATGAGTGATTCCAGTAGTTTCCCCCTGTCACGGGAATCAATACTCAGCCTCTAGAAATCTACCACGTTTTAATTGATGTATTTGGTCAAATACAGGGGTTCAGAGGCTTCTGATCCAGATAAGATCGCTGCTGTGCCTCTCTTAATGTACCCCTTTTTATATTTTGAATGGCATTTCGATATGCTAATTCACCTCAGCTCTCTGTTTGGGTGCATGCAGTGAGTCCCAGGATCAGTGCACCCATGGCTCACATTGCAGAATAAGGAGCGCGTCAGAGGAGGAGGAGACAGGTCAAGAGGGACAGAGCAGGGGTCCTAAGTGGAACTGGAGTGGTAGGAGTCCTGAGTGGGCCCTGGGTGGGTATGTTAGAGAGAGTCGAGGTAATCTCCATGTGAATGGATATTATAGGGGTGCCTCTTAGCCTAGCATCACGAAACTGTGATCTACAGTATATCAACACTTATACTTTGTTCTTGTAGCTGAAAACTGGTAAACCATTGTCCTGGCCTTTAAATGAAGAACATCCAAAGGTTAGTTGGTTCTCACAAGCCTTAATTAAGAGCTTTAATCACTTGAGTTGTTTTAGGACCATTTACAATAGGACGTATTTTCTTTGAAAATGTGTACTATACAATTGAAGTTTTTCTGAGTTTGTAGTGATATATCCTGATTTATGGGCTCTCTTTCTTTTTTTTTACAGCACTGTTATTATATTTTGAAATTACAACTTACAACTTCTGTTAATCTTATTAATGCATCTTTAATATATCTTCCAAACTAATTTAATTTATTTGGGGAATAATATCAAATAATGTGGTGATAAATAAAATATTTCGTATATTTTAAAGATTGTATTGCTTGGCTTTGTATGGCTTTTGAAGAGTTTACATATTTTTTAAATATTTAAATTTTTCTTACTTTTTGTTTTGTGGAATGGTTTTTATGTGAGGAGAGGAAATGAGCAAAACATAAACCCATTAAAATTATGTTTTTGTTTAAATTATTTTAAATCAATAAGAAAATGTAAGCTTGTTGAAGATATAGCTGACTATTAATGAAAAACCATTCATTCCATAAAGCATAATAGTGAGGAAGATATAGTAAAGTGAGTAAGATCCCCCCCTACACACACACACACACACACACACACACACACACACAGTGAGAAATCACTACATCTCATGACAGACACAGAGAATTGGCCCCGTTGAATGTTCAGTATTAGTTCTTCAGACTTTGTTTTGTCAGATCTCATCTATGAAGTCGTTTGTAAGTGGATACATCTGCATCAGTCATGACTAGCTGCTAGCCTGCTTGGTGAGATACACCCACCATTAAGCATCAGACTCCAGACCACATTTCAGATGTGCAGCTCTGCTTTCCCCATGTGTGGTTCTATAGTGTTAACTAGGTTTCCTATTAGTTGTACCTGTTGCAGACCAGAAGTACATTCATGAATGTGAATTGTGTGCACATACAAGTGCCCTTTAGTGTTGAAAGCTGAAGCCATCTCCCCTGGCACAACATCAAGCAAGGACATTGCCATATAGGTTGCACCTAAACCACTGAGACCAAAGAGCACTCATCATGGGGTGACTGTGGAGCTTCATTTTCCTATTGGCTGTTGTAAATGATATTATTTTCTTGATTCCCTTTTCAGAGCTTTCTGTACTAGTACACAGGATTCAAACTCTTTTTCTACATTGACTTCTACACATGAGATTGCTGAACCTTTCAATTAGATGCAATATGTTTCTCATAGGTTCTTTGGGGCTTTTAATATTTCAAGTGATATCAGCAGCTTTGCTTCTTTTTATAGAGCTTTGCTTCTTTGCTGCCATTTTGGATGCCTTAATTTTATTTGTTGATTGATAGCTGCAGTTAACACTTTCAGCACACTATTAAATAAAATTGGTATCAGATGGTATCTTTTTCAGGTTCCCATCTGTAAAAGTAATGCTTTCATTGGCTCACAATTGAGCAAAATGCTTGTAATAGGCATCACATTTTGCTAGCTCAGTCCTTTCAAATTATTGAGACACGCAGCCACATTAGATAATACAGAATGAAACACATATGAGTCTTGCTTCATCCTCACAGTTGCCCAGTTGAGCTCTTTGTTGCAGTTACTATGATGTTCTATCTTGTCGAAGTTCATCCTTTTGTTTGTTCTTAGTGACCTTATACTTTATCAAGCATGATGTCTTTTTCCAAGGATTGCTCTTTCTGATGTCCAACATGCTTAAGATGAAATACTCATACTTCCATTATAAGAAGCATTATAACTGTACATTTCCAAGATATAATTGACACTCTACCACACTATCAAATTATTCACCAGCACTATAATTCAAATACATCATTTCTCCTTTAAACTTTCTCATTCGTTGTCCAACATTCAGGGGCATATGAGATAGTTGAAAGTAAAATAACTTGGGCCTAGTACATATTAGTCATCAAAGAGACATTGTTTTTAACCTTTGGAGAGATCATGTTCATAAGATTTGTCCAATGAAATGCATCATATGTCTATGTCTTCTATGACCACTGATTGTAGATCGTGAGCAGGTGAAATCCTTGACAGCTTCAATCTTATCTCCACTTTTCGTGGTATTTTCTATTGATCCCATGGTAAGGATTTGGGCTTTCTCTTCATTAAGATGTAGTTCACATTGATACTGAAGTTATTCAAAGGTGTGGGAAGAAGCCAAAAATGTAATTAAACCAGAAATTATTAAGAGCAGTACTTGGGGTCCACTACATAAGAGAACTATAGGATGTTTGTTAGGAAAGTCCAACCTAAATTCTCATAGAGTTCAGATTGTTACTGAAAGTATTGATCAGGATTATGAAGAAGAAATTAGGGCAGTAATAAAATCTGATATACCATGGTTAACAAATAAGCCAGTTTAAGCCAATTCCTGCTTCTTTGAATTTCTAGAGTTAAAGTGTATACCTATCAGGAAAGAACATCTGAGCAGTCTGACCACCCTGTGGATCAAGGGGTCTTTTGGAATGCTGTTGTGGGGAAACAACAGCACCCTCACATGGAATTAGAAATTGGAGGAAAATGTTTTTTGCTTTTTTTTCCCAATTCGTGATATGGGGTCTCTTCCTTAGGGCATTCCTGAGAGTCTAAGACCCACCTACTAACCCCACCTAAATCCAACATGGAATGAGCAAACTTAATCAAGACAGAATATTGCAAGATTGTAAAATCCTACGATGTAAAACTCCTGAAGGTCTATACGTCTTAATTGAGCCTGTAACCTTACTGAGAAACTTAAAGGAAACACGTCTGTTTGGTAACTTAGTTCAAAAACAGCTGTGCAAATTTATTAAGATTTTATCAGTCTTTAAAATTATCCTGTGTTTAAGAAGTTCTCACTACAACTAGTGAGCACTCTTGATTTTCTGAGAGCTAACAGCTGAAGTTTACATAACATGATGAGGGCAACAAATGTACAAATGTACTTTACACAATTGATGTATGTGTGGATTGTGATAAGAGTTGTATGAGCTCCCAATAAAATGATTTTTAAAAGTTTCACTGGTTTGGAACCTGGCAAGTTCCCTGAGATTGGTTACAATGTCTTAGAGTCTCCATTGTTAAAATAGACAGAAGAGATGAAAGGAAATTCTATGTCTAATAAATTTCATTTAGTCATTTTAACTAAAACAATTTTCTCCTTACTAAAAGCTTGTAACAAAATTAGGGCAGATAGACACATTTTCACCTCTATAGAAATTAGCTGATCATAAGAAGTCCCAGGAAGATGGAAATCCCCTTTGGGATCCCAGTCCACTAATCACATGTTGGAAGGACGATTCGTTTATATTTTTGCAGAAGAAAGCTGATGGACTCCCCTTAGAAAAGCAGTTCTCAACCTGTGGGTTGCAAACCCCTTGAAGGGGGGCGCGTTGAATGACCCTTTCACTGCGTCATTCGCACTGTTCATAACAGTAGTAAAAAGGACGCAAAAACATTTGGAGAAAGATGAAGGACAAGGAAAATATGAAGAAAGCACCCAAGGTTTTTTTTGGTTTTCAAATAATTTATTGGTGGTATATGGAAACATAATGAATTTTTTTCTTTAACTTTTTTTGTAATTTGGATAAAAGTTACCAAAGCAGACTGGTTTTATGCTGGAGCATTCATACATACTTTGATTTGTGACAATGATTGCATTCCACACAATGTAACTGCATCTTCCCTGTGTTTGCCTTTCCATTTGCCCTTGTTTCTTTTTAAATATTTAATTAGGGGCTCATACAACTCTTATCACAATTCATACATATACATACATTAATTGTATTAAGCACATCTGTACATTCTTTGCCCTAATCATTTCCAAAGCATTTGCTCTCCACTTAAGCCCTTTGCATCAGGTCCTCTTTTTTTCCCCCTCCCTCCCCAGTCCCCCCTCCCTCATGAGCCCTTGATAATTTATAGATTATTATTTTGTCATATCTTGTCCTATCTGGCATCTCCCTTCACCCCCTTCTCTGTTGTTCATCCCCCAGGGAGGACGTCACATGTAGATCCTTGTATTCCGTTCCCCCTTACCAACCCACTCACCCTCTACTCTCCCAGTATCGCCCCTCACACCCCTGGTCCTGAAGGTATCATCCACCCTGGATTCCCTGTGCCTCCAGCTCCTATATGCGCCAGTGTACAACCTCTGCTCTACCCAGTCTTGCAAGGTAGAATTCGGATCATGGTAGTTGGGGGGGAGGAAGCATCCAGGATCTGGGGGAAAGCTGTATTCTTCATCGGTACTACATCACACACTGACCGACTCATCTCCTCCCCTAGACCCCTCTGTGAGGGGATCTCCAGTGGCTGACAAATGGGCTTTGGGTCTCCACTGTGCACTTCCCCCTTCATTCACTATGGTATTTTTTTTGATGATGCCTTATACCTGATCTCTTCGACACCTCGTGATTGCACAGGCTGGTGTGCTTCTTTCATGTGGGCTTTGTTGCTTCTGAGCTAGATGGCCGCTTGTTTACCTTCAAGCCTTTAAGACCACCAGACACTATCTCTTTTGATAGCCAGGCACCATCAGCTTTCTTTGCCACATTTGCTTATGCACCTGTTTGTCTTTGGCGATCGTATCATGGCGGTGTGCACCCAATGATATGATTTTTTGTTCTTTGATGCCTGATAACTGATCCCTTCAGAACCTCGTGATCACACAGGCTGGTGTGTTATTCCACCAGCATTTGTTGTGGGCTTTGTTGCTTCTGAGCTAGATGGCCCCTTGTTTATCTTGAAGCTTTAAGACCCCAGATGCTATATCTTTTGATAGCCGGGCACCATCAGCTCTCTTCACCACATTTGATTGTTCACCAACTTTGTCTTCAGCGGTTGTGTTGGGAGGGTGAGCATCATAGAATGCCAATTTGATAGAAGGAAGTATTCCTGCATTGAAGGAGGAAAACACCCAGTATTAACCACGATTCTGTTTCCACGCTGTTAATTGCCCAAAAGGAGGGGCTATTTGTTTACCTTTTCAGAGGCAAAGGAGATAGATGGATTTTTCTTCAGCCAGCAAGGCCCAGAAGAAAGGCAGTTGATGATGTGACCTGAGAGTTAAGAAAACAGCCTAAAGACCTCTGTCCTGTTACTGGTTACCCAAAGCATCAACGCCTCACAGACTCGTGAGAATAGCAATTGCTGCCTACTGAGACACTTCTACCATTGCTGATGCTGTGTAAGGAACAATCTGGGATGCTATTATCACTGAACATTTTATACACTAGTGAAGGACTATTAAAAACAGTCTAAAGGGTCAAGATTTTGGACATATCAATTAATGCTAAAGTGATTGGAATGTAACTGGTTTCTGTGTAACCCTTGATATAGTTAAATTTCACTGTGAAAACCTGGCCAATAAACACATGTGGCATTAATGAAAGGCTGAGAGATAAATGGCTCTGTGAACCTTGCCTTTATAGTTCTCTGGTCTGTTGCTTTGTGATGGTTGGACCAGAGTGCAATTGCCTTAGCCAGTTTCCTGCTTTGTGAGGGAAACCAGCCCCTAACACATCATCATGGGTCCAGTAGGCGCAACTGTACAGTGATAATAACTAAAGATTATAGTAAAGTTATAGAGAGCATGAGAGATAGAACAGAGATCGAAATAATGGAATCAGACACATTTCATGGTGGCAAGCTCACATGCTCACCTCAGCCTCAGTTGGCGATCCATGTGGAGAGAGAGCAATATTTATTGCTACTGAGGCATTTATATTCTCTTGGGACATTTGAGCCCCCTAATTACAGGTGAAGACATATGTCACAGGAAAGGGTTGTGCTATAGGTAATACAGTAATGGGATGGGGGTGTTTTAGGGGTATCCACACAATAGGAAGAGGAGGGACTAGGAATATACATGTGACAATGTGGGCAGATCCTAGATTCAGCATGGCAGACTAACTTTGGATGTCACTGATCTGGTTTGACCTGTTCTCTGGATCATTATAGAAACCATTATGAGTAGGTTGTAAACCCTCCCTGAAGGGACTAAACTGATGGCCACAAGCCTTTAGGGAGAAGTAGCCCACTCTCCTTAACAGCAGGGAGTGGGTTCTACTTGTGGTGGGATCAGACTGTAGTCTGGCAACTGACTGCCTTCAGGGAGGTATCTGGCCAATCATTTACCATTAGCTGCAAGCAGTGTCCTAAGTCTAACATATATTTGTGGGAGGCTTGGGAGACATCTTTCTGTTTCCCACAATTCCCCCTTTTGTTTTATAATACAATTCAAAAGAGCCACATGGGCGACATGGTTATTTTCTATACATTGAAAGCTGTCGATGTGAAACTTCATGATCCAATTAAGATAGTCAAAAATTCAGGTTTATGGAAAACATTTTTAATTCAGGCATGGGGCATAAAATCCCCGTAGGCCCATCTGGTACTGGAGGAAGGTATGAGAGGGATTGGATGCTGCAGCGGGAAGAAATAGAGCCAATAGGAATGTCTGCTTCTATAGGTGTGTTTATACCTTGCTTAAATACCCTCAAGTTTGTCCCTAAATTTCATTGTTTGGTTGTGTGGTCGAGGATTAGTATGTAGGTGTTGGATCTATATTGAGTTCATTTTTGTATATGATGTGAGGTATGGACCTTGTTCCATTCTTTTGCAGATGGAAATCCAGTTTTTCCAACACCATTAGTTGAAATGGGTATCTCCTCTCCACTTAATGGATTTTATTCCTTTGTGAAAGATTAGGTGTCAAAAAAAAGATTAGGTGACTATAGGTACTTGGTTGTATTTCTAGGTTCTCAATTCTAATCCTTTGGTATTCATATATACCATCGTACCAGGCTGTTTTAAGTATCATGGCTAATTATACATTTTTTAAGTTTTGTTTCATGTTTAAATAGTATTTTATTTATCCTGTGCCTCTTTCCTTTCTGTACTAACCTTACTAATTTCAGAGGTTGATGTTTATTCCCCAGGGATACTGTAGCAGAAAACCACAAACATCTTGAAGGAAGCCTGAGTAGAATAGTTTCCCGAGAGCGGTGTCAGCAATGCAGGTGGAGGGCACAATAAACAGTTTTGGGGCTTATTGGTCAATCTAAAATCTAGATCTTTCAAAGGATAAGTGTTTGTTCTAAATGCAACACGAACATATCTGAATTTCTTCTATGTCTCATAGTTCCATGCAGCTTCGACTATGGTAAATTATAAATACTTGGGCCTAAAACTGATGTTTGTTTGAAAGAAATTAAATAAAAACGAATCCATATCTGTTTCAATTTTACTTTTTCTCCTTTTATAATCACTCAGAGTAATGGTTAGATCTGATGAATAAGAAATTTGGGGAGTTTCTAAAGTGAGTTTTCTGTTACCTCTTTTGATTAAGCAATTGGGTGGGGGCAGGGGATGTGTTCCTGTAGAGAAAAAAATTTTTTAAGAGTCTTTCAAGAAAGAGAGAAAATTTGTCACACTACCCTCCATGACAGGCTCTCTGATGCTTATTTTTCTGGCTGCAGACCTGAAAACAGGCATTTAAATACATGAATTGAAGAGACAATGCCAACAGGGGTATCGAGAATTTCTGGGAAATGGAGTCCCAGTCAATGCCAATGTGTGATTTCATGAAAAGGTGACTCCAGGAGTAATTTCAGCTCAATGATTAGATGGGAACTCTGGGCAGTAGCTCTCCCCATCATGTGACTTTTTGTTTTGCTGTGGTGGTGTTTTGTTGTACAATTTTCTTCCATTCCCTCATGGACTACTCTGGGTACAAGGACAGACTGTTTGGTGAATTCATTGGGACCTAGCTACTTCTTTCGCTCTGGCTATGTGATGAGTCACTTTGTTTTTCACATACCTCTCATAGTCAAACTTTCCGAATGCGTTTTAAGGTATTTTATTTCCTTTCAGATACACACTAAGAACAATGAAATTAATAATCACAAATAGGTATCCTTGATCCCCAAACGGCAACAGACATCATTCATTCAAAGGTGCAGTTTCTACGTGAGCAATTGCTTGGTTGGTGGGTTGAAGGGTGGCCACGTCAGAATTATTGGAGTGTGTTAAAGGCTTGAATTTCATAAGAAGGTCTAGTTGTGACCACTGGTAGAAGACCGGGTCAGCGCTTCGGAAGTGCAGATGGATTGAGCCTCAGATTCTGAGCATCGTCCAATGTTGGCTCCAATTTTTGTGAGGACTAGGTTAGCAGTTTGAACCCACCTCCTGCATTATCAAAGAAAGACTTGGGAATGGGCCTCCTTAAATATTAGCCCCAAGTCCAACTTTGAAACAGTGGGTCTTGATCACTGAGATTGCCACGTGGAGAGACACGCTGGAAAGCAATGGGTTTAAAGATTTCTGCGCAGGGAGTTCTTTTCAAGGGCAACTCCCAAGCCAAGGAAGAATCAAGGGACACACATATATCCAGTTGGTCTGCGAGTCCTTAGAACACATTTTAGTGGAGTCCATAGTCTGAGCAAGTATTAGGCAACCTATCAACATGGCACTGAGAGGTCAAGGATCACCACAGATTACAATTACAATTACAATTAAATCACCACAGATTACAATTCCCATGTTGAAGATTGGCTGGGTGTGTCTCTGTTTCCTGAAGGTGAGAGATAGTCCAAGGGACAATCACATTTGACAAAAACTTCAGTTTACCTAAACTCAAAACAAGATCTTTGCTGGTGACAACCTTTCAGGATTTGGGAAGTGAAGTTCCATCAAGTCTGTCTCCAAGGATCTATGTAAGTAGATTTGCAGAACCTCATCTGAGGGCAGGATTATAGAAGTTTAAGGGGCTCCATAGCAATAGCACCGAGGAGGTCCAGAGGTGCCATACTGTTCACAGAGGCATAGCTGGAGAATGTTTTAGAAGTCAAAGACTCATTAGGAGGACTCAGCACAAGCATGTCCGGGAGATTCGCTGAGATGTTGTCCAGTGACTTCAGGCAGGGGCCAGGGTGCATCAGAGAATCAGGATTCAGTGGGGGTCCCAAGGGCTGAAGATCGGGGTCACAGCAGCACCCAGAAGCTTTAACAGCATGCTGGATCTCAAATCTCCGAGGGCCAGAGTCATCTGTTGATTGTTGATTCTCATGCAATGCCTGAGTGGGCAGGTGTACAAATGTGCTTGCTGTGTGGCTCTTGGCCCTGGACTTGACAGACTGCTGGTGGGCATCGGAGTCCTGAGGACGCCTAGTGCGAGTCCCCTTTGGTGAAGCCTGGAGATACTGGGCAGATGGAACTGAGGTGGGAAGTAGGGAGACACTGGATCCCATAGGACTGCTGCCCATGAAGGTAGGGGCCTCAGGCTGCACAGTAGAGCTGTCTGCCCAGGAGTGGGTTGTGGGACTAGGACACACCAGTGCACAGCCCCCAAGCCCACTGTCTGCAGCCAGAGTCAGAGAGCGACGCCTGGCCCTGCGTGGCTTAAAGGACCGCAGACGCCCCTTGACCATCACACGAGTCCGGGCTTCCTTCCAGGCCGTCCACTCTGGGCTGGTCAGTGCTGTGGGCTCCACGTGGTCCATGGAGGTGCGGTCCCTGCCCTGTTTCCACAGCTCATAGCGCCCGGGTTGCAGAATGCGCACGAAGGCGTCCATGGGAAATGTGACCCTGGCTTCCCCACAGCTGCACTGAGAAGCCGCTTTACCGTAATTAACCCAGCGCAGGGTGGCAAAGTTGATGGATTCCGCACAGTTGAAACCGTGATTGAAGCCAGCGTGGTATCCGTAGGGGAATGTGACCATGAACTCGCCTGCTCCCTGGGTGATCCGACCAACAGGAATGCCGTTCTCCCTGAGGACTCTGGGTGAGATGAGGGCCACCTTGTGCCGCAGGAAGTTCGCGCAGCCACTGGAACTGCCAGGGAAAAGCTCCCTGGCCAGTCTCTCCAGGCGGGCTCCATGCTCAGGGGGCACCGCATACCACGTTTTGGGCTCCCCGAAGTGCAGGTAGTTGATGCTGTACAGGTCCATGTCCTCCGTGTGCCAAGTGAAGGTGGTCTGCCACAGGCCAAAGTACAGGTAGGGGGTGTTGACGCCTTTGATGACAACTCCACACTTCTGCTCCAGCAGATCCTGGATCGTCCCCAGGTGTCTGAGGTTCCAATGCTCAGTGTTTTCACCAAATAAGGAGCCACATACTCCAGCCCCATAAATGGGAGAATTGTACAGGCGGCTCTTCCAATAGGTCCGCTCCAAATCGTCAACATCCCGGTGTGTGGGAGTGCGGTATCTGTCAGTGTTGGCCAAGTGGCGATACTCCTCCACGGTCATGGATTTTTTTCTTTTTATGGTATTGAAAAAAGACACCTGTTTGCCCAGTAGTTACCTGCTGCACAGGACTGGCTATGAGGATGTCATCCACATCGTCATAGTTCTCTCTGGCTGTCCAATGTTTGGGTGGGATTATCTTAGCCAGGCCTGCACGGTGGGCACCTTGGGATTCCATGTAAGCAATGTATTTGTTGAAATCCTTAAATTCTTCCATGGTAGGCCGGAAAGTCATGATTTTAAGGCTTGAGTTCTGGCTTCGATAGCCCTGGGACTTCATGGCTGCAAAATAAAGTCAGAAAACCCGGTTCTTATGGATGTTCTGTGTATTTGGGATGCTGTGCTTTAGTTTCTTTTTCTGTCTGAAAATCTCTTGCAGAGTATTGATGGCTCTGTGAGAGCAAATGCACTCTCCCCAGGCATGCTGATTGACCAAGGGAATTCTACTATGATGGACAACTATTGTTTCCCCCAAAGAGACAGGATTTGTGCACATGGAGTGGGTTTTCCCAGATTGCTCCTGGCTCATTATGCTGCTCTGGAAGTTTATTCAGTTGGAAGGGTGTCTCTATCTGTTGATACTTAGCTTCTGTTGCAATCCTGGGAAATTTCTAATTCCACTAACAAGGAGTGTTTCAAGGGATTTTAAAAAAGTAAATCTAAAGACAGTAATTCAGTAACATTCAACAGAAGTCAGGGGTGTCAAACTCAATTAAAATGCTTGCCATGTGGTGCAACAGGCAAGATTAAAGTGGGCCACATCACATTTACAAATTTTGTTGAATTTTTATTTTGAAGTGAGGATTCAGAAATATGGATAGGATAATTAAAACCCTATATAATTGTTTTTATTTAAACATTTGTTTTATTTATAAAACTATAATTATGCTTTTAACCGGAAATTTGCCAGCGCTTTCCTTCCACTAGTTTTCCCTTGCCTCTTATGGTGTGACCGGAAAATATAACAAAGTAATAAAAAACACAAAGTGTTGGACAGCTGACAAATGTGATGCACAATCGTAATGGCTTCCCTCTAAAAATGTTAACTAGCATTGCTGCTAGGTATGACTCATAACAGCAAATCCTAGAGTCCTCTTTTTAACCTTTTCACTGTTAGGATCTGTTTATATTATGCAATGAGAGTGGCAGACATATCACTTTAAAACGTTACCGGAAATGATCGTGTCTAGAAACGTCCACAGGCCTCCAGGAAAGGCTTTGGGCCACCTGTATAGTGGTCTTCTGTAGTTAAAGGGTTAAAGAGGGAATTGTGTGTACAGTATTGCCTCTATCTCCCCTAAGCGCTATTTTCTTTATAACAATTTTTTCTATTTTCATTTTATTTCAGAGAATTTGGGGCCACAAAAAATTACCTGAGCGGTCGCATGCAGCCTGAAGTCCACCAGTTTGACACCCCTGACATAAGTGAATGTTTTGAGAAGTGCTAGTAAAAAATCAGGTGAATAAATATAGCCTGCAGATGCTAATATCAAAAATCACACCTCATGTAAAATATGAACCAAGACTACTAACCAAACAAACTCACTGGCATCAGTTCTACCCTATAGCACATGGCGGAGATGTGCTTGTGTTTTCCTCAGGCTGTAACTCTTGACAAGTGTTAAAAGCCTCGTCTTTCTCCATGGAGCGACTGGTCCTTTGAACTGCTGTGTTGGCAGCCCAATGGGGCTCCAAGAGGGCTCCAATACAGGACAGAAAAAGTGAACATTTCAGTGAACTTCATAGGAAAAATAAAATTTATGTAAAATGACTTCAACAGTCAACTTAAAACTGGATGAATTATCTTTAAAAATTAAGCAACACAAAATATAATTCATCAAGAACTTTCAGAGAAACATGCAATAGCTATCCTGAATAACGCTAAAAGCTGAACCTTGGAAAAACAAGTAGAAGTACAGAAAACTTTAGCTATGAAGGATATTTGTATAACCCTATGTGTTATACAGAAACCTGAATGTAGTGAAAGTTCTCAAATATTGTGTTACCATTGGGATGATTGCCTCTTAAGTACATAGTATTTAGAAATAATGACCAGCAAATTTGAAACTCATTATTGACCATAATGGGCAGTCCTATCTAGTTCTGGCTTTCTCATCCTGCCCCCGGCCCCACATGCCCTGGCTATACACTCAAAAGTAACACACACAAAAAATGGGTGAAACAAAACAATTTAGAAGTTGTGAAATATGTGTTATATAATAATTTTAGTCTAATTTCTAAGTTATATTATCATTAGAGACATTTTAGGATTAAAACTAGATATACAATTATCTTTAAAAAAGTGAAAGCATAGCTTAAGGAGCCCTGAGTGGGATGGAGGTCAATGATCCACAGCTTTTTCTCTAACACAGAGCCTGGCAGTTCAAACTCAACTTACGTCAGATCATTGAAAAATACACCCACCTCATTTTACTAAGACAAGCAAGGTAACCCTATCACAGAATAAACACCCCGTAGAATATAGTAGCACTGCACCAGAGCATTAGCTTTAAGGCTGTAACCTTTATGGAGTCTGACTGTGCCATTTCTCTCTAGGCATCCCTTTCTTTCTCTCTTTTTTTAAAAAAATACATTTTATTAGGGGCTCCTACAACTCTTATCACAATCCATACATATACATACATCAATTGTATAAAGAGCACATCTGTACATACTTTGCCCTAATCATTTTCAAATAGGCACCCCTTTCTCCTGTTTCTCCAAGAAACAGTTGATGAGCTTCAACCAATGGCTAGTATTTTGCATCTAAGAGCTTAAAATCATTGCCTCTCCTGATTCCATGTGCATGAGAAGCATCAAATTGAAACAGAAAACAAAACATGTCTATGTCACAAATAATCTGCATCATTAGATGCATTTATCCTCGGTAGGTGAACATTAGAGAGAGTCAAATTAAAATCAAATTATGACTCGCAATCAGAGGCAAAGTGTATTTCATTGAACTCAAACAGAAAACAAACAAAAAATCTGAATTCTGATACGAATTTATATTGTTTCAATATTTTATGATTTGAAGGAAAAAATATCAAGGAACTGGCATTGACCTCTACTAGATTAACATTTCAGTCCTTGGAAAATTGCAGGCTTATTGAATAAAAGGTTCAGAGAAAATATAGGAAGATGTTCGTTGAGATGAAATGACATGGTAACTGCAGCAATCAGCTCCAGCATAACAATTGTAAGGATGGCCATGTTTTGGGCAGAATTGATTCCATCTTGACATAGGCTAACTATGAGCTAGACTTGAGGGTAAGTATGAATCAGGACCAATTCCATAGCCCAGAACAACAATAACAGCCTAAAACATCCAGTCAAATACATGTATTTTAGGATCCATAAATAAAATGTAATTTATGAATTATGCATCTAAAAGAAATATTCTCACCACAGGAATGAAAATCTCCCAGGACAATTTTCATTGGATTAGACCCACCCAGAATCCAATGTGAAAATCCTATCAGTCTTTTATTAGGCCTGTGTTATCTCCACCCACCTTGTCATTGATCCACTGTTATGCCACACCTAGTAATCATCTGAGAAACATCAGCAAAAACAAACTAAATGCAATGCCTTTTTCCTAAAGCCTTAGAGAATTTCACTAGAAAATGGAACAAAACAGATTTAATTGCAAACCCAAAAATCTTAAAAGGAAGAATTTAATTAGAAAAAAATTCTTTAAAATCTCCAAAATACGTATGTCATTTTTTGTTGAATAAATGTGAAAATCATAGTTCACTTCTTTAAATTTGAAACCCCTAATAACACAAACAGTTAGAATGTTTAGAAGCTAACTTAGAAGATGACTTGGTTTGGTTTCTCCTCAAAAGTACTTTCAGAGAGGCCTGGTGACATATTTTGAAAAAAAAAAAACAAACAAAAACTTTGAAGGCACTATGAGGCACGGTTCTCCTTTGACAAACATGTGACACCGTAAGTTAAAAACAACCGGATATCAAATTATCTAAAAACTCTTGACACTGCGAATATGAAGACAACTATCACAAGCTTTAAAAGATGTCCTCTGAAATTGTCACTGGAACAACCAGGGGCAGTGAGATGAAGGACCAGCCCTCCACCATGACTATCACTGTCTCCCTCTCTCCAGACAACAGCTGCCGTGAACAAGGGTGGGAAAATTCTATGGACAGCCACTCCAGAGAGGGAATGAGTGAAATGTTGCAACATAACTCTGGATGGCAAGCTCCAAGATGCTGAGTGGGTCCCTGTGCTCATTCTGACCAATCTGCTCCTAAAGGAATCCTGACCTGTGAAGGTTAAACTGCATCTGCTCAGACCTCAGGGAGAGCCTAGTGGGTGAGCCCAGCCCTCTGCAATCTAGGCTCCAGCACCCTTAGTCACTGAAAGACATTGAGTCAATGCTGACTCATAGAGATCCTATAGGACAGGGTAGAACTTCTCTTGTGAGTTTCTGAGTCTGTACCTTTTACCAGAGTATAAAGCCAAGTTTTTCTCCCACCCCTCCAACCTGTCAGAAATATTTAGGAAAAAGTTCTAGTCACACTACTTACCTTTTCAGTGCAGAGTGGTAGAGGCTGGCAAGTCTCAGATATCACTCTGGAACCTTCTCTTGATTCAAGTAGGTTAAGGGCCTGATGAATCCCAGATGGGCAGGTTAGATGGTAGGCTGATTCCTCACAGGCTGTGCAAACGATGAATCCAAGCTATGTAGGAAATATGGCAAGATGCTGTCTCACATCTGGAGATCCACACTTCTGGTGAGTTTCTGGACCTGGCCAAAAGCTGCACAGCTTTCAGAGAGAATCCACTTATATTTATACTGGGGGAACCACACCCACTAGGATACCACCTCCCACTCCTGGCTGCTGACAGAAAATCTCTTCATGGAAGTGATGGCATTATGTCAAACATTGTTATGTAGGCTGACATCATGGCCGAGCCAAGTCGACACAGAAACTCAGTCCTTACACATGACCCACTGTGCCATTAACCCAAGTGATTTCAATAACGTAAAAACTGTGAAAGGGAAGGAGGGAGGAGCAATACCCTTCCAGAAATAGCTTTATGAAACCGAATCTCATGTACACCCTATGGCTTTGACATTTTGACTATTTATCAAGCTGGCTCCTGCACTTAGCTCCAATTCACTGTCATTATGTCGAGTGCTACTCAGAGCCGCTTTCTAGAAAATAGGAGAAGTGCCCCTTTGGGTTTCTTTCTTTCTTTCTTTTTAACATTTTAGGAGGGACTCATACAACACTTATTACAATCCACACATACATCAATTGTGCAAAGCGCATCTGCACATTCTTTGCCCTCATCATCTTCAAAGCATCTGCTCTCCACTTAAGCCTTTTATATCAGATCTTCTTTTTCCCCCTCCCTCCTCCCTCCTCCCTCCTTCATGAGCCCTGGATAATTTATACATTATTATTTTGTCATATCTTGCCCTGTCCAGCATCTCCCTTTACCCCCTTTTCTGTTGTCCGTCCCCCAGGGAGGAGGCCACACGTAGATCCTGGTAATCGGTTCCCTCTTTCCAAACCACTCACCCTCTACCCTCCCAGTATCTCCCTTCACACCCCTGGTCCTGAAGGGATCATCCTCCCTGCATTCCCTGTGACTCCAGGTCCTATCTACACTAGTGTAAATCCTCTGCTCTATGAAGTCTTGCAAGGCAGGGTTCGGATCATGATAGTTGAGGAGGAAAGGAAGCATTCAGGAACTGGAGGAATGCTGTATTCTTCATCAGTGCTACATGGCACCCTGACTGACTCATCTCCTCCCCTAGACCCCTCTGCAAGGGGATATCCAGTGGCCAA
This sequence comes from Tenrec ecaudatus, assembly GCF_050624435.1. Classification (NCBI taxonomy): domain Eukaryota; kingdom Metazoa; phylum Chordata; class Mammalia; order Afrosoricida; family Tenrecidae; genus Tenrec; species Tenrec ecaudatus. Next base: position 92,984,404 of record NC_134544.1, on the reverse strand, counting down.
CAAATGGGATTTGGGTCTCTACTCTGTACTTCCCCCTTCATTAACAATGGTAAGATTTTTTTTCTTCTGATGATGCCATATACCTGATCCCTTCGACACCTCATGATCGCACAGGCTGGCATGCTTCTTCCATGTGGGCTTTGTTGCTTCTTTGCTAGCCCCTTTCGGTTTCGCAAACACTGAGACTCACTGCCATCCAGGAGAGAGTAAAACAGCCCTACAAGAGAGTAAAACGGCCCTGTCCGTTTCTGAGTCTGTAATTTTTGCAAGTGTAGAAAGCCCTGTCTTTTGCCCCCGGAACAATTGGCTGTTTGAAAGTGCAGACCTTGGGGATCACAGGCCAACTCTTAACCACTACACCACCTGAGATAACATTGTGTTTATGATATTGTAACTCATTTCAGGAATAGATGGCCTCTATCTCTCCCCAGTGATGGGTTGGTAAATCCAAACCACTGATCTTATGGTTAGTAGTCAAGACCTAATCAACTATGTTTCCAGAGCTTCATTTCTCTATAGTACAGGAACAGTCATTCGTCCCACTGAATGTGTTTAGAGGATTGCCATCTAGAGAAAAGTCCAGCACCTTTTTGTAATTCTTAAATGTGTTTAAGGAAGCATCGTTAATTGTGGGTTTTTCCATTTAACACTCATTTTTTTATAGATTAGGTGGATAGAATTCAAATTAAGGGCATCAGCCATAGGATAAAGCCGTCATCTCCGTTAACTCTGAGGCAAGGTCCTTGTCTGCTGACAACATCTGTGGGCCTGACCTGCCTTAGACAGCAATCTGTATGTTGGCATCAGTGTTACTTTGGGTCTAAGAGGTTCACTGTGTATGGTCTTCTGGTGCACAGAAGAACTCTAATACAAATCTCCCTTCTTGCTGTAGTCATGTCATGCCTTCTAAATTCTCTATAATGCTTTCAGAGAGGAAAGGTTGTGGAGTCACGCCTCAGGAAAATCCCCTTACCTTTATCTCAGAAAGATTACGAAGAAATAAAGAATTTACTGCCACACTCTGAATCCTTGTACCATGGAATGCTTTCTTACATGATTCCATTATACCTGATCCATTCTGCAGTGCCACATTTTATCATAAAAACCAAATAAATCAAATCCAGTGCCATTGTGTCCATTGCCCCTCATAGCCGACCTGTGGACAAATTAGAACTGCTCCCCAGTTTCCAAATGCTACCAATCACAGGCTCCCAAAATAATTGGTCCTATTGCATACCCTCTTCTCAGGAAAAAAAAATCACCCACCACCTAGCTGCCAATTGAAAACGTTTCTATCATAGCACATAATTCAGAATAAAATGAAAATAACTCTCTCTTCCATTGAGTATGAGCAGATTAATAGCGACTATGTAGTTAGGGGAAGAATTTACCCTGTGGTTTCTCAAACTGTAGCTATAAGAATAGAAAGCCACGTCTTTCTCCCATAGAATAAAGTACAGTTATCTGCTTTCCACCACAGGACCATTCCATTTCCCTCAAGGAGCAGTATCAGGTACTTTGGTAAACACTGTAATAAGTCTTTATGGGAGCAGAATTCTCATCTTTCTCAATTGGAGACCTGGTGCATATGAAGCCTCCAACTCTTGATTAATAGACCAAGACCGCCTACTACTTGACCAGAGATCCAAATCTGACACTATTACATAACTGCCACACTACTGAGAATTATGATCCCAAGAAGTCAATACAGGCAATGAACCACTGCACACAGCGAAAACATTAAGACATGTCCTGAAGGCCCTGAACAGATAATGAGGTGTGAAAGAGATAGTGAAGAGTACACGCAAATCTGTTTGCTCTGTTTTTACTAAGTAGAGCAAGTAAACCCATATATTTCAGAATCCAATAGAATACACTCAATTCTCCCCCCCCAAAGACACCAGAAAATGTTACATAAGCTCATTATATAAGAAAGTAATTCAGCTTATGTAAGGCTTTCACAAACAGAAATTTATTCTCTCCCAGTTTGTGTGGATAGAAAGATAAATGTAGGTGACTGGTTATAAGGGATGGCTTTAACTACAGTTGGCCCTGAGGCAAGGTCCTTGTCTCTATTAAGATTTAGGGTCCTGGCATTCCACCTCCTGGTCCCTAGGAATGTGTCAAGTCCAGGGTGTTTGCAGAGTGTCTGAGACTTCTCAGATGAACCATCTGACCCAAATAGGGTGCAAAGCAGTTCAGAGTGAGGAGATTCCAGCTGTAATCCACCACCCATTTTTGGATATAATCTTGCTGCACATTTTTAGGATATCCACATCAATGGGAAGTCACAGCACAATAAATTCCAGCTTCCTACAATGCAGGAATTGTGTGCATCATTACAAACTGTGGGTATCCTTGAGAAGAATGGGCATTCCAGAACACTACATTGTGCTTATCTACAACATTTACATGGATTAAGAAGAAGATGTGGGAAAAGAACAACTCAATATTGCATGGTTTTAAATCAAGAAAAGTGTGCCAAAAGGACAAACATATCCGTTTTGAAAGGAGTGTGACCATAGTTCTTCTTAAAGGTGTGGATGGTGAGACTTCCTCTTACATACTTTCAATCTATTTTAAGAAAAGACCTGTCCTTGGAGAAGGACCCTGAAAAGAGCAAGGCCCTTGACATGATATATTGACACAGTGGCTCCCACATGGAACACTCACTCATCTATGCCAGGAAATGTGCAGGACAATTCATTGGCCAACTGACTGGAAGAGATCCGTTCTTGTACCCGCTCCAAAGAAACGTGGCCAGACAGAATGCTCACCTTGTAAAACGATAACATTGATGTCACATTGAAGTAAAATTTTGCTGTAAATCATGCAATGAATGCAGCAGGACATTGACAGAGAGCTGCTGGAGCTTTATGCTGCATTTAGAAGAGGATGTAGAACAAGGGCTCACCACTACTGTGGTGAGATGGATCTTGGCTGAAAGCAGAGTATCCCAGACTGTAAAGACATTTGACTGTGTTGATTTTAATTTACTATGGGTAGCTTTGAGAAGAATGGGAATTCCAGAACACTTCATGGTGCTCCTGTAGAACCTGTACTTAGATCAAAAAGCTCTTTTGGAAACAGAACAAGGGAATACTGCATGTTTTAAAATCAGGAATGTTATGTGACCTCTCCCTATAGTTATTAATCTATATTCTGAAAAAATAATCAGAGAAACTAGATGGGGTTTTTGCCCTCAACAATATTTTTTTATTAAAAATGTTATTGAGGGCTCTTAAATTCCTCATAACAATCCATACATCAATTTTAGCAAGAATATTTTTACATATGTTGCACCATTATTTTCTAAACATTTACCTTCTGCTGAGGCTTGTGAGGCAGACAAGCAAAAGAAACTCCCTTTTTGTAAGCTGCTAAGAAATTTGCCTGTTCCTCCCTCCCTTCTCAGAAAATTGACCGAGTTTACCCACCCATTTTCCCTCTCTTTATGGGAAAGTGTCTGCTGGTGGTTAACTTTAGAATGCACTCCCATGTTCCCAGGTTCTGGAAAAATCAATTAGTTTTGATAATTCTTCATTATATCCTTAGTTCTAATTCAATATTGTTCCCTTGGATGTTATAATCTGAATGGTGTAGTTTGTTTTATTATGGTAACTATGATGTTATAATTAAGTTTAGGATTTTTTTTAAATTAATAAATCTTTTTATTGGGGCTCATATAACTCTTATCACAATCCATACATACATCAATTGAGCAAAGCACCCTTATACATTCATTGCCCTCATCATTCTCAAAATTCGCCTTCCAAGTGGGCTCCTGGAATCAGCTCGGTTTCCTTTTTTTTCCCCTCCCTCTCCTTCTCCCTCTCCCTCCCCGCTCCCCTCTTCCCCCGGCTCCCTTTATATTTTATAAATAATTATTTTATTTTATTTTATCTTACACTGCGCGGCATCTCCCCTCACCCACCTTCCCATTGCCCATGTCCCAGAGAGGGAAGTTACACGTAGATCTCCAAGATCGGTTCTCCCTTTCTACAACCCCTTCCCTCCCAGTGTTCCTACTACGACCGCTGGTGTTGAGGGGTTCATCCGTCCTAGATTCCCTCTATTTCCAGATATCTACTGCACCACTGTACATCATCTGGTATAACTAGGTCTGCAGGGTAGAATTGGGGTCATGATAATTGGGAGGGGAGGAAGCATTCAAGAACTAGAGAAAGGTTTTGAGTTTCATTATTGCTACACTGAACCCTGAGTAACTCATCTCCTCCCCACTACCTCTCTGCAAGGGATGTCCAGCTGTCTACAGATGGGCATTGGGTCCCCATCACGCACTCACCCTCATTCACGGTGATGTGATTACCCCCATCCCCCACCTTTGTTGTTTGAGACCTGGTCTCCTCTGCCCTTCACGATCACCCATGTTGGTGTGCTGCTTCCATGTGGGCTTTGTTGCTTCTGGGCTAGATAGCCACTTGTTTGCTTTCAAGCCTTTAAGTCCCCAGACGCTATATCTCTCAGTAGCCAGGCACCATCAGCCTTCTTCACCACACTTACTTATGCACACCTTCATCTTCAGTGTTTATGTGAGGAAGGTGATCACATAATGATTGTTTTTGTTCCTTGGTTTCTGCTACCTGGTCCAATCAATACCTTGTATTCGCTTAGGCCATGTGCTTTTTCTCTGTGGGCTTTGTTGCTTCTGAGCTAGATGGCTGCTTGTTTGCCTTCAAGCCTTTAAGACTCCAGACTCTATATCTTTTTGATAGCCGGGCACCATCAGCTTTCTTCACCACGTTTGCTTACACACACGTCTGTTTTCAGTGATCATGTTGGGAAGGTGGGTATCATGCAATGACCATTTAGCTGGCCGAGGTGCTATTGTATTGAGGGAGTGTGCGTGAGGAGGCCCAATGTCCATCTGCTACCCTACTACTGAACCTATAAATATATGCACATGTCTATTTCCCCCATAATCATAAATATATTTACATATGTACATGTCTGTATTTAGGCTTCTCTGTATGCACTTTGCCTCCTATTCCTTTCCTCTATTTCCTTAGCTTTCCGCCCATCCCACTACCATGTTCAGCCTTCATTCTGGTTTCAGTAATTCCTCTCAGCTACCTTGCCCTTGGTCACTCCTTACCAGTCCTCCCATCCCCTCCCTCCTCTGGTTTTGAACCACTCCCTTATCCCTGTGTTGTCCAACACCTCCTCCCTTCCCCTACCTCCCACGCTCTCATGTCCTTCCAGGACCGTTGGTCCTGTTATTTTCTCCTCTCATTGTTTGTCCAGCCTTTCTTCTCTAGGTGCACCCGCTGATATAGTAATATGTGCATACAAATGCAGATGACTTTTACAGTGCCCAAGTGGCAATGCGAACATGGCTTCGACAGCAGCAACACCAACACGCTGATAAGCAGAAAAGCCACTAACATACAAAATTTACAAGGTTAAAAAAAGGCAAAACAAAAAGATAGCGAAAAAAGAAAAAAAATGCTAGTAGTTCAAGGTCTGTTTGTTGGCTTTTAGGAGTGTTTTCCAGATGAAACTTGTGTGGTGCCACGTTCTGGCCCCAAAGTCCATCCTTTATACTCCCTCAGGATCTCTTTGTTCTGCTTCCCCCGCTGCTCCATTGCACGCCCCCAGTGTTTTCCTCAGTGTGGTGGGTTCAGCTCAGTCGCACATCCCCCACTGTATCTCAAGTGCTTTCTCATGTAAGGCCATGTGTTGGTGCAGGATGTCGCATCTTGCAGTGTGGCCAGCTCTATGATCCTCTCTGTACGATGGGCCCTTCGAGCTGGGCTATCAATCTGTGGGCTTGGTGGGCCCTGGTATACTCCACTATATCCTTTCTCCTTCCTTTGTTTCAGCTTCATTCTGGATGTGTTGTGGTGCATCAGTTCCTTTCCCACCCCAGATCATCTATTTTCATTTTCTGTGGTATTCCCTTCGAATGTGGGGGTTGGGACAATTCTGGATTGGGTCAGCATATGGTCCAGCCTCTTTGTGTAGTCCTCCATAATTTACATTGCCCTCCTTTTTGGTGTGTCATGGTGGGGCCCTTATGCATGTTCCAGTTCTGTGGGGACACAACCAATACTCTCCCCGGGTGGGTTAGTGCCCTGTTCCCCCCCATACCATCCACTCGGATTCTCCCCATCCTGGTTTTCCATCCCCCTGCCCCACTTCTCCTTCTTTATGCTAGACTCTCATGTACCTCCCTAAGTGTGGCCTGCCCTCCCCCCAACTATCTATGCTTCCCCCCATTTATTGTGAGATGGATGTTTATTCTTCTATTTCTGTCATGCTGATTGCACTTACCTCAGGGGACTCATGTTGTACCTGTTCCTTTGAGTCTGGCCTTACCTCGCTTAACATAATTCCTTCCAGCTCTTCCCATGAAATAACGTGTTTCATGTGCTCATCCATGCTTTTCAGTGCTGCATAGTACTCCATTGTGTGTATGTGCCAAAGTTTACTAATCCACTCGTCTATTGATGGAAACTTAGGCTGTTTCCAAGTCTTTGCAATTGTGAATTGTGCCACAATAAGCATTGCAGCGCATATGACCGGTCATATTTTATTTGCTGCTTTCACCGGGTATACGCCCAGTAGAGGGATTGCTGAGTCATAAGATAGATCAATTTCCATTTTCTTTAAGTATCGCCAGATTGCTTTCCACAGTGGCTTTACAAATCTACACGACCACCAGCAGTGGAGGAGGGTTCCTATTTCACCACAGCCCCTCTAACACTTGTTGCTCTCTGATTTTCTGATCTGGGCTAGCCTCAGGGGTGTTAGGTGGTATCTCACGGTTGTTTTGATTTGCATTTCTCTTACGGCTAGGGACTTCGAGCACTTTCTCATATGCTTATTGGCCATATGAGTCTCCTCTAGTGAAAGTTCTTTTCAGTTCTTTTGCCCACTTCCTTAGGGGGTTAACCGTTTTCCTCTTTTTGCAGGTCATGATGGTGTTGTAGATTTTGGTAATGAGCCCTTTGTCTGATGTGTCATTACTAAAAATCTTCTCCCAGTCTGTGGGTTGTCTTGTCACCCTCTTGGTGAAGTCTTTCGAGGTGCACAGGTGCTTTATTCGAATTAGATCCCATTTGTCGATTTCCAGTTCACCTGTGTGTGTACCCTTCCCTGTTGCAGTGAGCCAAGAGCTCCCTGGGCCAGTTCTCTGAGATTAGTCCTGAATCCGTCCTTAATGGTTCTGATGGTTTGGGGTTTAACTTCTAGGTCTGTGATCCACCTTGAGTGTATTCTTGTGCATGGGGTGAGGTAAACATCTTGTTTCATCTTTCTACATGTGGATATCCATTGTTTCCACACCACTTATTAAAGAGGGCATCCGCTTCCCACTTGATGTTTTTGGGACCCTTGTCGAAGATCAGTTGTCTATATGCTGCTGATTTTACTCCTGGGCTTTCTATTCTTTTCCACTGGTCTGAGTGTCTATCGTTGTACCAGTACCACGCTCTTTTGACCACTGTCGCTGTGTAATAGGCATTAAAATCAGGTAGGGCGAGTCCTCCAATTGTGTCCTTCTTCTTGAGGAGTTCTCTGCTAATTCTGGGCTTCTTCCCTCTCCATATGAAGTTGGTGGTCAGTTTTTCCGATTCTTTGAAGAAGGTTGATGGTATTTGAATTGGTATAGCATTGAACTTGTAAAGTGCTTTAGGAAGAACTGTCATCTTTACTATGTTAAGCCTACTTATCCATGAGCAGGGGTGGGTCATCCATTTGTGGAGGTTGCTTTTGGTTTCCTGTAATAGGGTTATATAATTATGCTTATATAGTTCCTTAGTATTTTTTGTTAAATATATTCCTAGGTATTTCAGTTTGTTCTTGGCTACTGTGAAGGGCACTTCCCTCTTAATTGCCTCTTCCATGGCCCTGTCTGTTGTGTATAGAAAACCTACCGATTTCTGTTTATTGATCTTGTATCCTGCTACTCTTCCATATTCCTCTATCGCTGTAAGAACTCCAGCTGTGGATCTTTTGGGGTCTTCAATGTATAGGATCATGTCCTCTGCAAATAGCGATAGTTTCACCTCCTCCTCTCCCAATTGGATCCCTTTGATATCCTTCCACTGTCTTATGTTGTTAGCCAGAACCTCCAAAATGACAATGAATAGAAGTGGGGACAGGGGGCATCCTTGTCTTGTACCCTTTTTCAGTGGGAATGTTCTTGTCTTTTCTCCATTGACTATGATCTTGGCCGTTGGTCTTTCATAGATAGCTTGTATGAGCATGAGGAACTTACCTTCCAATCCTATCTTCCTGAGTGTCTTGATTAGGAATGGGTGTTGGATGTTGTCAAATCCCCTTTCTGCATCTATGGATATTATCATACGGTTTTTCTCCTTTTTCTTCTCGATTTGGTGTATGATCTTGATGGATTTTCGGATGTTAAACCATCCCTGCATCCCTGGGATGAATCCACCTGGTCGTGGTGGATGATATGTTTTATATACCGTTGTATTCTTTTGGCCAGTATTTTGTTAAGGATTTTTGCATCTATGTTCAATAGAGATATTGGTCTATAATTCTCTATACCTGTGGGGTCTTTGCCCTGTTTGGGTATCAAAGTAATGCTGGCTTCATAAAATGAGAGTGGGAGCTTGCTGTTCTCTTCTATGTTATGGAATACTTTGTGGAGGATCAGTGTGAGCTCTTCCCTGAACGCTTGGTAAAATTCTGCTGTGTAGCCATCTGACCCTGGGGCCTTTTTCCTTGGTAGGTTTTTTATGACCATCTCTATTTCTTCCTTCGCTATGAGTTTGTTGAGGTTCTTGATCTCTGTCTGAGATCATCAATGGAGAGATTGTTTTTTCTAAATATTTATCCATGTCTTCCAGGTTTCTGAATTCATTACAATACCAACCTTCATAGTACTTTGTGATTATACTTTTTATCTCATTGGGGTCTGTTGTTATTGCCCCCAATTCATCCCTCATCCTGCCTATTGATGTTTGCTCCTTTCTATCCTTGGTAAGCTTTGCCAGAGGACTGTCAGTTTTGTTGATTCTTTCATAGAACCAGTCTTCTAGTTGCGTTAATCTTTTATATTGTTCTTTTGTCTTCCCACTGGTTTAACTACGCCCTGATTTTTATTATTTATTTTCTCTTGCTATTGGAGGGGTTGTTCTTTTGACTCTGTTCCAGTTGTTGGAGGTTTTGTGTTAACGTATCTGTCATACGCCTTTTTTTCTTTTTTTATATATGCATTTAATGATATCAAGCTACATCTTTGCAGTGTCCTGTAAGTTTTGATACATTGTATGCTCATTCTCTTTAGTTTCTAGAAACTTCCTAATGTCCTCTCTGATATGGGCCTGTACCCATTCACATCGCAGGAGATCCTCGTTTATTCTCTAATTGGTTCCCCTTGCTTTTCTGGATGCCCTCTTATTAATCACCAGCTTTATGGCATGGTGGTCTGAGAAAGATGTCTGGATAATATCTATGTGTTTGAATTTACTCGGGCTGGACTTGTGTCCCAGCATGTGGTCTATTCTTGAAAAAGATCCATGTGGATTGGAGAAGAATGTGAAACCTTTTGCTTTTGGATGAAAAGCTCTATAGATGTCTATCAGGCCCTGATGCCTAAGTACATTGTTTAGCGCTCTGGCCTCTTTGCTGAGCTTCTTTCCCAGTGACCTGTCTTTCTGTGATAGTGGAGTGCTAAAGTCCCCCACTATTATTGTTGATTCCGTGATTTCTTCTGTCATCTTTTTAATAGTTTGTTTGACGAAATTTGCCGCACCATTATTAGGTGCGTCAATATTCAATATGCAACGTGCTTCCTGGTTTACTGAGCCTTTGAGCATTATGTAGTGTCCCTCTTTGTCTTTTTTTATGGTTTGGATCTTGACGTCCATTTTGTCAGAGATTAAGATAGCCACTCCTGCCTTCTTGGAGTTACCATTCGATTGGTAAACTTCCTGCCAGCCCTTTATTCTTAGCATATTCGTGTCTGCTCTTTTAAGATGTGTCTCTTGCAGGCAGCAGATTGATGGGTTATGTTTTCTAAGCTAGTCCTCCAGCCTCTTTCTTTTAATGTACGAATTGAGTCCATTGGTATTCAGAGTAATTACTACTATCTGTGGATTCATAGTTGCCATACTCTGTTTTATGTTTTGAGTCTTTACGTATCTCCCTTCATATCATTGTGCTGTGTGTGAGTGGAGCGTTTCTATCATGTCCTCTTTTCCATCTGAGACCCTGTTGTCCTGGTACTTGTTGCTGGCATGTTGTTGGCTTCTAGATGGAGATGGGCTATATGGTGGTCTCCTAATTGTTCTAGGTGGAACTTGATCCTCTGGCCATAGGGATCCAACCAGTATGTTCTGCAGGGTCGGGTGACATGCAGCATATTTTTTGAGTTCTTCCTTGTCCTGGAAGACCCTTATATTACCCTCTATCTTAATGGATAACTTGGCAGTGTACAGGATTCTGGGGGAGGCATTTTTATCTTTCAGCTTTTGGAAGATGTTGCTCCATTCTCTCCTCCTCTTCATGGTATCTGCTGATAAGTCTGAGCATATTCTTATCTGTTCTCCTTTGTACATGACTGTCTTCCTTTCTCTTGCTGCTCATAAAATTTTCTCTTTTTCCTCTAAGGTGGATATTTTACTATTATACGTCTTGGCGTGTTCTTCTTGGGATTTAGCTTAGCTGGCGTCCTTTCTGCTTCCTGTATGAGTGCCTGTATCACCCTTGTTAGGTTGGGAAAATTTTCTTCCAGAAATTCCTTTGCTATCTTGGCTGTCGACTTGTGTGTTGTGTTCCAGTAAACTGATTATTCAAATATTATTCCTCTTCATAGCATCTGTCATTGATCTCAGGCTGTCTTCTGTTTCTTTAATTTTCCTATCTGATTGTTTTTCTCGCTTGCTTCATTCTGTTTGAGTGTCCTCGAGTGCACTGCTATGATCCTCTGCCTCCTCAAGCCTAAACGTAGCTTCTGTGACCTTTTGTGTGGATTCTGATACCTCCTCTGTTAGTTTCTGCAGTTCCATTTCATGGGTAGTATTCATCCCCTCTATTGTGCATTTTACCCCCTCTATCATTGCATCCTTATTCTGGGTAGCTTCTCTTAGCCCCTTTATTACTGCAAGCAGAGTTCTGAAGATTTCCTTTTGTGGCTGATCTATATCTGTTTCGTCTATTAGCAATGTTAGGTCTGTTACTGTTCTCTTTTCTGTGTTTTTTGGGTTTTTTTTGTTGGGAGCGATGTGGTCTGTGATTTTTCCTTGATCCTTTCATAGGCCCCATGCTTCTGGGAGACCGGGGCAACCTTATCTATGTTATTGTTAAAGATTCTTTCAGGCGATTGCCTATGACCTACTCTAAGGGTGGGTCAGGCTGTTGTGTAGGCCGAGTTCTCCGACGGCTTGGTGACCCGCAGTGGTGAGATGTCTCAGCAGCTGGAGTGGGGTCTGGAACCTCAGTGAGTCTCCTCACGCTTCTTTGACCTCGTTTGACAGGGTACACTTAGCAGCTCCCTCTTTTTTGGGGTGAGGGGGGATAGTAATAAAAAAGTATTTAAAAGGTTAACGATTTAAAAATAGTTTTTAACAAAATATTGGGCAGAGGAAGAAAAAATTGGAGTGAGAGGAAGAAGAGTAATCTAAAAAAGAGGAGGGACAAGCTCTGATAATAATAGAGGTGGAAGGAGAAGGAAAAAGAGAGAAAAGGAGAATCTATAGAAAAGGGACAGAAGAGAAGTACTAGCAATAATCAAAAAAGTAGGAAGGAAGGAGAGAGAGAATACAGCACAGAAAGTAAAAGAAAGGAAAGATAAAAAAAACAATGCTAGATGGAATATATGTAGATGTGTATATGTAAAAATTTCCCCTTTTTCCCTCTAAGCGCTGGTGATGCCTAATAGAACATGGAGGTGCTTGTGTTCGCGTTGTCCCAAGACGTGGTGCTGATCTGGGCTCCGGAGCGGGGTTATGTGGTGGTGATGGGGAGGTGGTGGGAGTGCTCGTCAGCTCAGCAAGCCCTCCCAGGTCCCTGCAGGCCTATAGAGTTGAGCCTGTGGTCAGAGGCTACACAGGTGGGAACCGCTCCCCACTGGCGGTCCTGCACTAGCTGGAAAGTTTTTGGGCAGCTAAGGGTACTGAGAGGAGGCACAGGGCACAGTGTCCGCCTCCTGTGGTGGCTGGGGAGGGCTCCGGCAGGCTTAGAAGCTGGCACCGGGGACCCCACTGGGCCCCTAGGTGGTGAGAGCCAGCTGGAGCACACAGATAGCTCTGAAGTTAATGCAAAGCCGAGTCCCAGGTTCCCCAGCACGCAGAATGTTTATTGTTTAATCTGCCCGGGCTGTGAGCTGTGCGGGCAGACTTCTCAGCTGAGCCACGTGGACAGTGGCGGCTAGGCGCGAAACTGCAGAGAGAAATGGCGCCCTTCCTCTGCCCAGGCTCAGAGCTCAGAGCCGCAGCAGCTGGGATCCCTGCAGATCACGGGGTGAGGGGGGGAGGGTGTGTGCTATGCCAGTCCACAGGAGTGCAGAGCTCTGTCACTCATGTTCTCTCGGCAGTGGCACCCACTCCAGCGCCAGGCGCTGGGAGGGGCCCTCGGTGGGCAGACTCAGTGTCCTGGGCCGCGGTACTCCGTGGAAAGGCAGGGTCATGGGTAGGTGTGGGTTGGGCTATGGCTCGTGCCAGCGGGAAGTGCTCAGCGCAGGATCCTGGCTGGGAGTGTAGCGGGGGCTAGGCTCCCGGGGGTGGGAGGTCGGGCACACGGAGGGCCCGTGGAGAGGTCCGCGGCAGCAGTGTGGGTGGATGATCCCCCGTGGGGGTCACCAGACAACCCGCAGGTTTGTTACGCGGAGCTTGGATGAATGGAGGGAGGGACGCGGGCCCAAAGGAAGATGGCTGCCATGAGGGTAGAGGGGAACCACGGGAGAGGAAAGCTTCTCTCCTAGTGGGGTCCTCCTGCTAGTGGGAAGCTGGTGTAGGGGATCACACGACGTGCTGCGCTTGTCCAGGCAGGGCAGGCAAGTGACTCTGGGCTGGGGTCCGGTCTGGGGATGGAGCTTAGGCTCGTGGCCGGTGTGATGGCAGCAGCCTAGTGACCGGAGATGTCCCAAGAGTCCGGTCCTGTTTCACCGAGAACCCTGCTTCAGAGGAATGCATGGGGTAGGGCTGGGGTGCTGTCCCTGGGGGGATATTTCACTCACCAGATTCCTACCATTAAGCTACCTGGACACCAAACTCAGAGGAGCTCTCAGAGTATGTGGGTGCTCTGGTCGGCCATCTTCTTTTTTCCTGTTTAATCATTTTTTTTGAGCTCTTACAAATATCATAACATTTCATAATTCAATCACATGGAGCAGTACTGTACAATTGCTACCACAGTTTCAAAACATTTTCTTCTTGACTTTCTTGATATCAGCTCCCCTTTATCCCCTCACTTCCCCATCCTCAATTTCTTTATTTTGGAAAACAGAACCTGGATGAAAGCAGCCTTATCTCTATGCTCCTGATCACAGGGCTTGGAAGACAGTACTAGTGTTAGAAGAAGACCTCCACAAGCTCCAAGGATAAAGCTAGAGCTGAAATGCACAATCTCCTGATAGAGTTTTCTCCACAACTTCCCTATAGTAAGATGTTAGTATACAGCTCCTACAGGCGCCTGACTTCTTACTACTCAGCTAAGAGATGCCTAGCTTTAAAAGCAATCAGCTTCCCTTTATCACTTCGTCTCCCAAATGCCCTCTGGATCGGTCCTATGGGGCGGTTGTATAATTGAAGGGCAGAAATAAAAAGGCTTTATATTCTTTCATTTATTTATGGATAGCAATAACACCCACCGCCAACACACACACACACACACACACACACACACACACACCTACCAACCTAAAAATGTAGGCACAACTTTTACCCTGGGGGTTCTTGAAATAATTGGGTGAGCAACTTAAGACCAGTGCTGAGGGCAGGTGAATTGAAGTAACTGTCTCCTGAGTGGAGAGAACAATGACATGTCTGCTCTTGTAGTTAAAACTGCTGGCAGATAGGAATAAGCCATGTGCTTGTATGAGGTATCATTAAGGTAACACTAGAATGAGAGGATATCATGAGGATAATTTTTAATTAGGAGAATGTGACTGGGACTCTTCTTCAACTTAAAAATGTGAATTCCTCTCTCCATCCAAATACTTGGCCTTGCAATCTTCTTTAATTTTGAGAATAAATAATTAGTCTGTATACTCTCTTCATGGTCCTCAGTGTCCCACAGCCTAAAACTTATCATGAAGTGTTTTAAAAGAATTCAGGATATTTCCACATTCACATTTGTACATTCTGTTTGTGTCTGTGCCTTCTGGAGTCTTGCATGACTCACTTCTATATAAATTCACTGTTAAATGACCTTGCTATCTTATTCCGGAATTGGAGATGAGGCCACTCTACTCGGTTTTGCTGTCTGCTTTATCTTCCTTAATTGCACCCACTATTCCTAAGGGCCCATTTGATTGTGGGCCTGGATCTCATGGTTTACGTTTGCTTAAACAGTTGGTGTACAAATCTAAATATCACTTGTAACTGGTCTTACTTACAGGCATATGCATATTAACCTTCCACTGACAGAATTATTCTTCAGGGAAGATCTTGCCATGTACTGTGTGATGATGAATATGATGCCAAGCTTCTTTCATTTGTCAAACTCAGCCTTATAAACTACTTGATTATCTAATTATAAATAGACAATAACACACTAAGTTTAATAATTCATAAACAATTGATTTTTAAACATTCCATTTTATTTTGACAACTTGCAGATTTTTCTTGATAACACTTCATATATACCATCTTCACATTTTTAGAATATGTGTGCAGCTATTTTTTTTCTCATTTTCAGTGTTTTCCTCCATCCACGTCATTAATGTTGACTTTACTTTGAGGATTTAGTACTTCGTCAGTATTATTTCCTTGTCATTAAACCTAAAGGGTTCATGTTCCAGAAGTAGATCACCAGGTCTTCCTCCCCACCCTTATTTCTGGAGATTCCACTAAGACCTCTCTACCATGGGTGATCCTGCTTCTATTTGAAATACTGGGTGGCACTGCTTATGGCATCACAGTAACATGCAAGCCACCGCAGGACAACACTGAGAGACAAGTGGTGTAAGCTAGAATACAGGTTCCCTAAACATGCTGACTCGTCCATACCCGAAGATATTAGACCACCACGTTTGCCCATCAGAGCTCAGGTTTAGAAACTTCCTCACTGTTATCCTTTATCTGAGCAGTGTCAGTGTTGGATTATGAATTTCCTGAGGAAGCAATAAGGCTCAATTCTGTGCATAATGCTGAGTCACTCTTGCTGTTATTTCACCGGTGTAAAATACCATGTGGTTTAAAATGACATTTTTGGTGCCATGAACTAAAATTTCAAGTGAGAAAATTTTCCCAATGACATTACCTTGTCAGGCAGGCACTGGAGACTGCTGTAGGGACAAATCTGAGGTGTTTGCTTGGAAACAACGTGATCATCAAGGGTTACACACTACCACTCTATGTGTGTGTATATTTCTTTAAAATTTTCCCTTTTCAATTTCTTTCCCATTTCTGCCTCCCTGTGGCTATGCTCCACTGAGAGAACAACAGTGGAAAGGGGAGCAGTTAACCTCCCTGTCTGTCTAATTATGTCAATAATTTTGTAAGCAAATTTTTCTTTATTTTTGAATTGAAAAAATTTCATAATCAATGAATATCAGTATTCTAACATGAAGGTTCCCAAAAATGGAGTTGAAAGTAATTTATTCGTGGTCCAATAACATTTCTGCACGCGTTGTGCCACCAGTCCCTGGAGTAGGATCAGGCCCAGAAATTCTGAAATGATGTATTTGTTCACGGGATAGTTCTTTCTGCTTCTAGTAAACTTGTGAAGCATAGTAGCGGATTGTTGCTCTTCAACCGGTTTGTCTCCATAATAATTTTTTCAATGACCTCATCAATCAAAATAATTGTTACGCCAAAGGGTTGTAGTGGTCATCCTCTACTTGCATACCTGGTGCTCCAGTAAATGGGAATCTTGGTGGAGCTGGCTCTTCCATACCTGAAGACAATAGAGCACCACGTTTGCCCATCACAGAGCTCAGGTGTAGAATCTGCCTCACTGTCATCCTTTCTCTGAGGACAGTCATTGTTGGATTATGAATTTCCTGAGTAACTACTGTCGCGCAATTCTTTGCATAATGCTGAGTCACTGTCGCTGTTCTTTCTCTGGTCTAAAACCCCTGTTGGCTTAAAAGGAAACTTTTTTGATGCCATGGACTAAAATTTCCAGTCAGAAGATTTTCCCAATGACATTAAAAGGCAAGCGGATACAGGAGAGTGGTCTATGGATAAATCTGAGGTGCTTTGCTTAGGTACAATACAATCCTCAAAAATTACACAGTAGCACTCTCTGTGTGTATGTCTCTAAAACGTTCCCTATTGAATTTCCCGCTCAGTCTCACCCCCCTGTGGCTATACTCCCGAACAACACTGGAAAGGGGAGCAGTTAACCTCCCTGGATGTCCAATATCAGTAATTTTTACCCAAATACTTCATTATTTGTGAAGTCAAAAAAATTCAGAATCAACTAATATCGGTATTCTAACATGACGGCTTCCCAAAACCGAGTGGCAAGTTATTTATTCCTGGTCCAATACCATTTCTGCAGGCGTTGCACCCTCCACTCCCTGAAGTAATGATCAGGCCCATAAATTTCTAAAGGTTATTTTGTTCACTGGATCACTCCCACTGCTTCTAGAAATCTTATGAAACCGAGGAGCAGATTGTTGCTCTTTGACCACGGTTCCTCCCCGTAATCATTGTTTTTCGATGACCTCATCGGTCAGAAATAATTGTAAGCACGCCAAAGCTTTCTTCTGTTCAACGTCTACATACATAACAGGTGCTCCAGGAAATGAGAATCTTAGTGGAGTTGGCTCATCCATACCTGAAGACAATAGAGTAATTCTTTTGCCCATCACAGAGCAGGTGTAGAATCTTCCTAACTGTCATCCTTTCTCTGAGTAGTGTCATTTTCGGATTGTGAATTTCCCGAGCAACCACTATCCCACAATTATGTGCATAATGCTGAGTCAAGGTCACTGTACTTCTCTGGTCTAAAACACCTTTTGGGTTAAAATGACACTCTTTTGAAGCCATGGACTATAATTTCCAGTTAGAAGATTTTCTCAATGACTTAAAAGGGCAAGCAAGCACTGGAGAGTGGTCCATGGATAAATCTGTGGTGCTTTGATTGGATACAATATAATCCTGAAAGATTACACTGTACCAATATTTGTTTGTATGACTATTTAAAACTTTCCCTATTGAAATTCCCGCCCAGTCTCACCAGCCGGTGGCTATCCTCTCCTGGGAGAACAACACTGAAAAGGGGAGCAGTTAACCCCCTGGCTGTCTAATTATGTCCGTACTTTTATACCCAAATTCTTCTTTATTTTTGAATTGAAAAAATTCCATAATCAACGAATATCAGTATTCTAACATGAAGGTTCCCAAAAATTGAGTTGCAAGTAATTTATTCATGGTCCAATGCCATTTCTTTCTTTTTAAAAAAATATTTTATTAGGGGCTCATTCAACTCTTATCACAATCCATACATATACATATATCATTTGTATAAAGCACATCCGCACATTCCCTGCCCCAATCATTCTCAAAGCATTTGCTCTCCACTTAAGCCCTTTGCATCAGGTCCTCTTTTTTTTACCCTCCCTCCCCGCTCCCCTCTCCCTCATGTGCCCTTGGTAATTTATACATTGTTATTTTGTCATATCTTGCCATATCCAGAGTCTCCCTCCCCCCCCCCTTCTCTGCCGTCCATCTCCCAGGGAGGAGGTCACATGTGGATCCTTGTAATCAGTTCCCCCTTTCCAACCCACTCACCCTCCACTTTCCCAGAATCGCCTCTCACACCCTTGGTTCTGAAGGTATCATCCACCCTGGATTCCCTGTGCCTCCAGCCCCCATATGCATCAGTGTACAACCTCTCAGCCCTGCAAGGTAGAATTCGGATCATGGTAGTTGGGGGGAGGAAGCATCCAGGATCTGGGGGAAAGCTGTGTTCTTCATCAGTACTACCTCGCACCCTGACTGACACATTTCTGTTTTGTTCTTTGTCAGTGGTTTGTTTTTGTTGTTTTGTTGTCTGGTTGTATACTGTTGCTTTGTTTTCCTCTGTCTTGTTTTCGTGCATGTTAGTGTCTCCACAGGTCTGTCTGAGTAGGACAGGCTGGATGAACTATCTGGAAGAAAAACAACGGGACCGACAGTTCCGGGGGACTTGGGGTGGGGGGGGAGGGGGTTAAGGAAGTGGTGTTAACAAACACAGGGACAAGGGAACAACATGGGACCCAAAATGGTAGAGGGGGGGAGTGGCAGGCCTGATGAGGAATGATCAAGGGTAAGGTTGCATAGAGAAGTGGTATAGCTGTAGCCCAGGTGGTGATGGAGCATGGTAGTAGGGCCGGAGGAAAGTCAAGGGAGATGGAGGAAAGAGCTAGGAGTCAAAGAGCATTTATGGAGGTCTAGACAAAGACATGTACATGCAAATATATATAGGAGGATGGGGAAATAGATCTATGTGTCTATATTTATAGGTTAAGTATTAAGGTGGCGGAAGGACCTTGGGCCTCTACTCAAACACTCCCTCAATGCATGAATACTTTCTTTTATTAAATTGGAACTCTATGATGCTCACTCTCCCGACACAACTGCTGAAGCCAAAGTGGGTGAAAAAGTAAATGTGGTGAAGAAAGCTGATCGTGCCCAGCTATCGAAAGAGATAGTGTCTGGGGTCTTAACGGCTTGAAGATAAACAGGCGGCCATCTAGCTCAGAAGCAACAAAGCCCACATGGAAGTACACACCAGCCGGTGTGATCGAGTGGTCCCGAAGGGATCAGTTATCAGGCATCAAAGAACTAAAAATCATATAATTGGCTGCACAGCTCCATGATAGGATCGCTGAAGACAAAAGGGTGCATAAGCAAATGTGGTGAAGAAAGCTGATGGTGCCCGGCTATCGAAAGAGATAGTGTCTGGGGGTCTTAAAGGCTTGAAGGTAAACAAGCGGCAATCTAGCTCAGAAGCAACAAAGCCCACATGGAAGAAACACACCAGCCAGTGCGATCACGAGGTGTCAAAGGGACCAGGTGCAAGGCATCATGCAAAAAAAAAAAGGATATATATATTTATATGTATATATGTGTGTGTGCATGTGTGTGTGTGTATACCATATTGAATGAAGGGGGAAGTGCAGAGTGGCGACCCAAGGCCCAAGTGTCGGCCACAGGTCCAATGCCATTTCTGCAGGCGTTGAACCACCAATTCCTAGAATAGGATCAGACCCAGAAATTTCCAATTGTCATATTTATACATGGATAGTTCTTTCTGCTTCTTGTAAACTTGTTAAGCAGTGTAGCGGATTGTTGTTCTTCAGCCAGTGTGTCTCCGTAATAATTTTTTCTTTAAAAAAATTATTAGGGACTCATACAATTCTGATCACAATCCATACATACATACATCAATTGTATAAAGCACATCTGTACATTCTTTGCCCTCCTCATTTTCAAAGCATTTACTCTCCACTTAAGTCCTTTGCATCAAGCCCTCTTTTTTTCTCTCCCTCCCTGCTCCCTCCTCCCTCATGAGGCCTTGATAATTTATAAATATTATTTTGTCATACCTTTCCCTGTCTGGCGTCTCCCTTCACCCCCTTTTCTGTTGTCCGTCCCCCAGGGAGGAGGTCACTTGTAGATCCTTGTAATCAGTTCCCTCTTTCCAACCCACTCACCCTCTACCCTTCCAGTTTCGCCCCTCACACCCCTGGTCCTGAATGCATCATCTTCCCTGGATTCCCTGTGCCTCCAGGTCCTATCTGCACCCGTGTACATCCTCTGCTCTAACCAGAGTTGCAAGGCAGAATTCGGGTCATGGTTGTTTGGAGGAACCATTTAGGAACTGGAGGAAAGCTGTATTCTTCATTGGTGTTACATCAGACCCTTACTGACTCATCTCTTCCCCCAGACCCCTCTGAGAGGGGATCTCCAGTGGCCGACAAATGGGCTTTGGGTCTCCACTCTGCACTTCCCCCTTCATTCGCTATGGTAAGATTTTTTGTGTGTGGATGATTCCTTATACCTGATCCCTTCGACACCTTGTGATTGCACAGGCTGGTGCACTTCTTCCATGTGGGCTTTGTTGCTTCTGAGCTAGACGGCCGCTTGTTCACCTTCAAGCCTTTAAGACCCCAGACACTATCTCTTTTGTTAGCCGGCACCATCAGCTTTCTTCACCACATTTGCTTATGAACCGGTCTGTCCTTGGCGATCATATCAGGAAGGTGTGCACCCAATGATATGATTTTTTGTTCTTTGATGCCTGATAACTGATCCATTTGGAACCAAGTGATCACAAAGGCTGGTGTGTTCTTCCATGTGGGCTTTGTTGCTTCTGAGCTAGATGGCCGCTTGTTTATCTTCAAGGCTTTAAGACCCCAGACGCTATATCTTTTGATAGCCGGGCACAATCAGCTTTCTTCTCCACATTTGCTTTTTTACCTGCTTTGGCTTCAGCGGTTGCGTCGGGAGGGTGAGCCTCATAGAATGCCAATTTAATAGAAAAAAGTATTCGTGCATTGAGGGAGTGCTTGAGTAGAGGCCCAAGGTACTTCCGCCACCTTAATACTAAACCTATAAATATAGGCACATAGATCTATATCCCCATCCATATATATATATATATATATATATATATATATATATATATATATATATATATATATTTGCATATGTACGTCTTTGTCTAGACCTCTATAAATGACTTTGCCTCCTAGCTCTTTCCTCTCTTTCCCTTGACTTTCCTTCTGTCTCACTATCATACTCCGTCCCCACCTGGGTTTCAGCTATACCTTTTCGTTATCTTACTCTTGATCATTCCCTACCAGGCCTGCCACATCCACCTAATTACCAATTTGGATCCCTTGTTGTTCCCTTGTCCCTGGGTTTGTTGACACCACTTCCTTACCCCCCACCTCCCCCTATCCCATGTCACTCTGGAACTGTCGGTCCCGTTGTTCTTCCTCCAGATTGTTAATCCACTCCATCTTATTTAGGCAGACCTGTGGAGATAATAACATGCACAAAAACAAGACATATCAAAACCAAGAAACAGTATACAACAAAACAACAACAACAACAAACTACTGACAAAGAACAAAGGAAACACAGCAAGAAAGAAACGCTTGCAGTTATTTCAAAGATCATTTGTTGGCCTTTAGGAGTCTTTTCCTGTCCAGTCTTTTGTGGCACCACGCCCTGCCGCAAAGTCCACTTAAAGCATTCCCTGGGGACCTTGCTGCTCCATTCCCTTGCTGTTCCACTGCACTCCCCCAGTGCTTTGCCTCGATGTGTCGGATCAGTTTGGCCACAATTCCCACACTGTGTCTCCGATGCTGTCCCCTGCAGGGCCATGGGTCAGTGAGGGATGTCATATCTCATAGTGGGACTGGCAATGTGGTTGTTCAGTTCTTTTACATCATTGTTTCTCTACCGCTTTAGTTTTTTTTTTGTTCTAAAGCAAGTGTCAGAGCTTCTTCTGACATCTGCTTTGGTCTTTTCTTTCTTTTTAATGACCTTTCAAGTTCTGTATGTATGATGTCCTTGATGCCATCTCACAAGTTGTGTGGTCTTCTGTCATTAGTATCCAATGTCTTGAATTCATTCTTGAAATAGTCTTTAATTTAGATAGAATGGATTCAAGACTGTAATTTGGCTTCCCTGGACTTGTTTTGATTTTGTTTAAGTTCAGTGTAAACTTCCATGAATTGATCATATGGAAGTTCAAACCTAAATTTAGACTATTTCAAGAATAAGTTTGATGTAGTTGGCCCCTGATTTTATTCACACAGATGATATTGAGCCCTTCCATTGTCTCTTTCCACAGATGTAGTCTACTTGATTCTTGTTTATTCCATCTGGCAGGACCTGCATGCATAGCTGTCATTTATGTTGTTGAAAAAAAAAGTAATTGCAGTGAATAAATGATTGATCTTTCAAAGTTTTATTATGTTCTCTCTGGCATAATTCCTATCATCAAGGACTTATTTTTAAACCAGACTTGGTGGTGTAGTGGTTATGTGTTGTGGTGCTGTCCACAAGGTTAGCAGTTCAAAACCACTAGTTGTGCCAAACAGCAGCTTTAGGCCTTTCTTTTCTTGTAGAAAGAGTTACAGTCTCAGAAACCCACAAGGAGAGTTCTACCCTATCCTAAGGGTCATTATGAGTTGGCATTAACTAGACAGAAGTGAGTTTTGAGTTATCCTTCATCTATGTTTGCCACTTTTACATTCCAATAATCAATAATTATCAACACATCTTGATTGCAACTTGGATTAATGTCAGATTTATTAAACCCTTCAGGTAAACTTCCTGGTTTCCTAGAGTCCAAACCACAGTGCTTCCTGAATGCCTGTAAGTTAAAATTTACATAGCACTTTTACAAATGGAAGCGCACATAAATTCACCCAATCCCTAGTCTTACCTCACCATCTTTTGTGAGTATGTATAAATTACCTCCCTATTTCCCTGTACTTCTGAAAATCTCTCGATATTTGAAAACCCAGGAATCTTCTTGGATCCTTGCTCAGAGCTTCTCAACAAATTTATTTTCTTTCTTTCTTAAAAAAAAGAAAAGCTATGTCTACAGATTGGATTTCTGTGCACATTACGCGTAGGGGCACTTTTGGTTAATTTACAGCTCAGTGAAACCAACTGACAGACAAGTAGTCTAGTGAGGGTGATAGTGTTGTTATTTTTGGTAGGTGCCATTGAATTGGCTCCTACCCATAGTGACCCTATTTAAAATGGACTCAAATGCTGCATGGTCCTGTGCTGTCCTCACAATGGATCCTTAACGCCTGAGTGCATTGAGACAACTACTGTGACAATCCCTCTCCTTGAGGACCTTGCTCTTTTTTGCCATCCTTCCACTTCACTCAACATGATGTCCTTCTCTAGAGCCTGGTCTCTCCTGACAATATGTCCAAAATATGTAAGCTGAAGTCATGCTATCCTTGCTTCTAATGAGCACTCTGGCCTTATTTCTAAGACAGGCCCGGTTTTCCCTTTTTTTGTCCATAGTACTTTCAGTATTCTTTTGCAGCACCACAGTTAAAGTTCATCTATTCTTCTTAGTCCTTCCTTTTTCAATGTCCAACTTTCACATGTATATGATGCAATGGAGGGTACCATGGCTTGGGTCAGGCACCTTAGTCCTTAAAGAAACATCTTTGCTCTTCAATACTCTAATGAGGTTTTGTGCAGCTGATTTAACTACTGTAATACATCATTTTTATCTCTTGCTGCTGCTTCCACGAGCATTTATTGTTGTTCCAAGTAAGACAAAATCCTTGACAATTTCAACCTTTACTCCATTTATCAAGATGTTACCTATTGGTACACTTGTGAGGATTTTGGCCTTCTTTACACTGAGTTGTAAACCATACTGAAGGCTACTATCCTTGATCTTCATCAGCAAGTACTTCAGTTCCTCCTCACTTTCAGCAAGTAAACTTGTGTCATCTGCTTATACAGGTTCTTAATAAGCCTTCTCCCAATTCTGATGCTGCACTCTTCTTCATATACTTCAGCTCTCCTGATATTTGCTCGGTATGTAGATTGAACAAGTATGGTGAGAAGAGGCAACCCTGCTGAACAACTTTCCTGATTTTAAACCATGCAATATCCCCTTGACCTCTTTGCACACTGCCGCTTGATCCACGTACAAGTTCCACATGAGCACAATGAAGTGTTTTAGAATGCCCATTCTTTTCAAGGTTTTCAGCAGCTTATTACAATCCAAAGAGTCAAATGCCATTTTATAGTCAATGAAACACATGTAAGTATCTTTCTGGTATTCTCTGCTTTGAGCCAAGATGACCTGACGTCAGCAATGTGATCAGTGTAGAATAAGAGTGTACTGAAAATTAAGAAGGATGTCCATGCATTACATTGAATAATGTTATGTAAATGAACATGCTCAGTAAGTATAAAATAATTTTTAGGGGCAATACAAAGGCTGAACAAATGAATTTATTCTACATTTGACACTGTTCTTTTAAAAACAAATGTCACAGGTTTGTGGTCAGATAGATAAAAATCTAGTGTCAACTGACATGCTTTATTTGATCCAAATATTTGGACCAGGCACATTTATTTGATCTCAACAATAAAATAAAAGATAATCCAGGCCAGTCTTGATTTTCAATTTAAAATCGTTGGAGAGTAGACATGAGCTGTGACAATGCTAGACTGGAGCTGAGCAGTTATGAACGAATCTACATGCCACAGCCCTTGCACTTGTCATGGCCGCCTCTGAGCGCGTGTCGCTATTTATGCTACTGGTCTGGCCCCTGTGGGCTTTGTGGTTTACAACCTCTGTCTCAAAGCACTGTGTCTAGTTTGTACCTGGGATGTAAAGGAGTTGGAATAAGCCGTCAAGAAGCAAAGACTAAAGGGATAGATACATTTAAATTTAATGGCCTGTTTTAAGGAACACTTTTTATTGTTATCAGAGAGAAGTAAATGTGGTCACTGGGCTTTGGCTGTGTGCCTTGCTTTTGGCTGGAGAAACCCTGGAAATAGCTCAGGCTATAAGTGTGCTCACAAAGCCCTGGCTCCTGCTCCTGCTCCCACTGTCAGCTCTGCAGGCCAAGGAGTCCCTTCACATGGCAGGGAGAGAAGGAGGGCTGGCTGCTCCTGTGCACCACGTGGGCCTGATCATGGAAGACGCCCTTGCTTTTCCAGGGGCTGCCCAAGGAGTTGGGTAGCATGAGCTGCACCTGTGGGGCAGTTAGCAAGCCAATAGGAGAGACAAAGGCACCAGCAAGTGACATCGTTCCTGGTGGCCATTCTGGATATGTTCCAAGTCAAAGCTTAAGCTGTGGGCTGCAACCCCATCTGGGGTCACCTAACTGAATGTGGGGTTGTGAACAATTTGGCCACAGTAAAAGGTTTCTGAATATGCCACGACCAAAAATTAATTCAAAATCAAACTTGTAATGAATGTGAGGGGTTTCTGGCAGTGCGTGGCAGCCAGCGTTGCAAATTTCATGGGTGAGAAGCGGTTAAGAGTGAGGAAAGTGTGCGAAGCCCTGTCGAAGTGACCGAGAAATCAGGCACGTTTTCTGGTGAAGCTGGGAACAACTTGCACCATTTGGGATAGGTTTATGGGTCCATGGCAGTGCAGCTACTCTGTAGGAATGATGTGCTGTTTGCTTTTGTAAATGTGGTTGTCTGGAAAGCCCTGTGGGGAAGGTCTATTCTCTAGGGTCTCTATGAGCTGATCAATTTTTTAACAGTTTATTGGCAAATAATTCAAATATCACACAATTCAATAATTTACTCATATCAAGAAGTTGTACAATCATCACTACAGTCAGTTCTAGAACATTTCTTCATTTAAAAATTCATTTTATTTGGGCTCATACAACTCATCATAATCCATACATCCATTGTGTAAAGCACATTTGTACATTCGTTGCCCTCATCATTTTCAAAACATTTGCTCTCCATGTAAGGCCCTGGCCTCAGCTCCTCATTTTTCCTCCTCCCTCCTCGTTCCCCACTCCCTCATGAACCCTTGATAATTTATTATTTTGTCATATCTTACATTGTCCAACGTCGCCCTTTACCCACTTTTCTGTTGTCCGTCCCCCAGGGAGGAGGTTATATGTAGATCCTTGTAATCAGTTCCCCCCTTTCCACCCCACCTTCGCTCCACCCTCCTGGTATCACCACTCTCACCACTGATCCTGAGGGGTCCAGAGTGCCCTGGATTCCCTGTGTTTTCAGTTGCTATCAGTACCAGTGTACATGCTTTGGTCTGGCCGGATTTGTAAGATAGAACTGGGATCATGATAGTTTGGGGAGAGGTGCATTTTCTTCATTCTGGCACTCACTGTTATTAGCTTTCCATTTCCACCCAACCTTCCCTGCCACAGCCTCCAACTGATGGCAATGGGTCTGGATTTCTAGACGCACTTTCAGTTTCCCGAGAATGCTCCTCCAGTCAAGTGTGAAGAAACAAATTTTATCGCACTCCTTTTTCCTAGGGACACTGACCAAGCACATATCTTCACTGACAACAAGTGGTAAAATCCCAAAAAACAGAGAACCCAATAAAATAAGATCACACACACTCTTGCCGCACAGGGCTCACCACTGAGATTACACGGGAGTGTTTGCTGATGCGGCTGATGCTCCCTTGCTGTCCTGTCTCCTCTTCTCCATTCTCACCCCAGCCTTCTTTGCAGGGGGAGGATTGGGCAAACTGCAACTGAGAAGTCACTTGGGAAGATATGACTGAAAGATGGCTGAAAAGAAGGAGCTTTTGTAATGAAGATGTGGAGTAAGAGGAAAACAAATTAAACTGCACTAGCACAGGAGAAGTTAGGTACACGAAGAGTTTCAAGATTGCCTGGAGGGGTCTGCCCTGAAGGGCGCCCCACTGGCCTGCAGAAAGCTTGGGTGGAGGGCGGGAAGAACAAGGACCACCGTGGAAGGCCCATTTCTGGTGAAAGAGACATTAGCTAGGAAATGCAAAGCACCTGGACATCCTCTCACAGAGAGGTCCCAGGGAAGACATGAGCCAGTATAGCACTGGTGAAATACAAACTTTCCTCTGGCTCTTTAATGCTTTCTTCCCCCCACTATCATAACGTCAATTCTATGTTACAAATCAGATTAGACCAGAGCATGCACACTGCTACAGATAAGAGCCAGCAACACAGGGAATCCAGGACAGATACACACCTCAGGGCCAACAAGGAGAGCAGAGATACCAGGAGCATTAGGGGAGGGTGGGGGCAGAAAGGGGGAATTGATCACAAGGATCAAACTAGGACCCCCTCCCAGGGGGATGAATAACACAAAAGTAGATGAGGGGCTATGGAGGACGATGTAAGACATGAAAATAATAATCTATAACTTATCAAGGGTTTGTGAGGGAGTGTGGGTCGGGTAGGGAGAGGGAAGAAATGGGGGGAGGGGCTGATATCAAGGGCTCAAGTGGGAAGAGAATGCTTTGAAAATGATGATGGCGGCATATATGCAAATATGTTTGACAAGCTGGATGAATGTATGGATTGCCATAAGAGGTCTAAGAGCCCCTAATAAAAGTATTAATAAAAGAAGAGGGAGAAATGAAAGGGGAGAGAATGCAAATTGAATTTACTGTTTTTACAAAAATTCCTATATAGTTAATTTTACTTTCTGTTTTCATAAGAAGTGGTTTGACAGTGGAAGGAAAGGAATTGTAAATAAATATGAATAATATGTAAATACATTTGCAATAATACACATGTGAGTGTCAAATGATGCCACTGGTCTGAGGGCATAAGTGCTCTATAAGGGGTTAGTAATAATAGCAAGACAATTCACTGCTAGGCTAAACACTAACTTGTTGGTATGGTTTGTTAATTATTTCTGGATGTGACTTCGGATGAATGGCAATAGAAGTTTGGTGGAATGAGTTTTTGATTGACCCCAAAATGATTTTGCTGCAAAATTCAAATATGGTGAGCATAATGTGGAGTTCATCCTCCTCTAGAGAACTCTATAGGTTTTCATATCCCATTCTCATCAATAGCAAGATAATTTATCTTGATTACAAGGAGTACTGAAGGAAGTAATTGTCATGTGCTGCTTATTATAGTGCTTCTAAATAAATTAAAAACTCCAAAGATACAGAGGTTTGAAAGCCAGCCATAGGAGAGTTGTATGAGTCCCTAATAAAATGTAAAAAAAGAAAAGAGGAGAAAAAAATGATTAGGGCAAAGACTGTACAGATGTGCTTTATACAATTGATGTATGTATATGTATGAACTGTGATAAGAATTGTATGAGCCCCAATAAATTGTTAAAAAAAAAAAAAAGAAAGCCAGCCATAGGGCATGCACAGTTGCATGTGTTTCGATGACCAATAGTAAATGATCCATGGACTAGCAATGCTTTCTTAGAGTGACTGTAATCGTTTTAATTCCTTTCTTTTCCAGCTCATTTACAATCAGCTTTTAAAAACAATTCTGAACCTGGGCGCCTTTTTCCCAAAAAGAGGCTCTGGATCCTGACACTGGGCCCAAGGTACAAGGAATCCCTTTGGGGATGAACCCAGTCTCACCAGTGACCCCAGGGTGGCCTCTACATCCAGCTCTCAGGTGCAAACACATAAACCTTGCATAGGGTTTGTTTGTTTTATAATTGGACTTTAGTGTCGGTTTCAAAAACCAGAAGCTATCACACGAATGAACAGACCTCTCAGGTCTCTTTAAAAATCAGAAAACTGGTCACATTGGGTCTTCCCTGCCACGTATAGGTAGGAGAGAATAAGAAGCAGAAAGGAGGACAGGTTCCCTCTCTTTCAATTTGGAGGGCGGGGTCTCTCCCTTAGGCGAGGCCTGCATACACGCCCTCTCCCCCTATTCGGTTCCACAGCTTGCTCTCTTTCTGCAGGCACTCTCCTTGGGTCCCATTACTTCTCACTGCGTTTCTGGGCCTCCTCTTAACCAGCCATTTTCCCACGTGGTTTTTTGAACTCCTCTAAAGTGGCCATTTTCAGTTGTGAACCCTCCCCGCACACCATGAGGCCTTACACACTTTCTAGAGATAGCATGTGCTATCTGCATGTAGCACATTCGGATTGTAGTGTATTACCTGAAACTTTCCTTTCCCTCCTAAAAGTTACTAGATTTACAAAAAAAAAATGCTTCTGCCCCATGAATTCTTTCAGCATTGAGAAGCAGGAACAAGGGGAACCCATCCGAGAAACCTACACCTTGACCGTCTCTCCTAAATGGGGTGGGTTCCACAGGCATATTGGTCCCCTCCCTTCTGTCTCATCTCTTCTATCTTCCAGGACATGTAGCAGTTCAACTTGGGACCATTACTCTGTCCTCCATCATCTTTAGTTCCTTGCACTTGCACCTGTCACTATGCTCAGAGAAAATGAAGGCACCTCTTCATGACCCAGTCATCTAGGAAAGGGCAAGGTTGTCACAAACTGTCATCAGAGTCCTCATCCTCATCTAGCCATTGTCTCCCAACCTGTGGCCCTTCCTAAATATGCTGATGTACTTTTTGACAAACTAGCCACTGAACAACTTGGTATCTTCATCAGCTCTGTTCAACAGGTAGAAAACTTGGAGGGCTTGGGTTCGGATGTCTGCTTTCTGCAGCACTGCCTCTTCTGTTGTGTCCCTCTGGTTGAGAAGAGAGGCTAGAATAAGATACGGGTAGTTAGTGTGCAGATACTAAAAGCAGGAACATCCACAGGGCCTCTTGTCCTCTGACTCAACCCTCCCAGGAGATCAAACGCAGCCCTCTGGAGGGTCATGAGGCCTGCTGCACATGAGACGATGCATTTTCTAAGTTTATAGGCATGGTAACTACCTTCTTGAGACTCTGTTTCCTGATCTGTTTGGGTGGGCAAAGCTTTCCGTGGCGTTTTCATTGATGTCCGCATCAGAAGGAAGACCGAAAGAATGTGAAGTAGAGACCAAGGTGTCTATAATACTTCCACCATATGAACAAGCAATTGGATCACTCTCTAGTTCTCTGTTCCAACTTTCTCTGCATGGTCTAGTGGAAAGGAGTAGCCTGGAGTCCCGTTCCAGGAATCTTGATATGGCTTGAGGGTTCAGGCAGGGCTATAGGCCTAGATGCAAAACTGTTCCAAGCAGCAACCTGTGTACGCATTTCCTTCAGTTACTTTGGGGGAACTTTACCGCACTCAGTACAGGAGCAGTAGTAAGAGGTGGTACCAATAAAGCACCTGCTGTGTAGACTTACAGTTGATGCATCTGCTGTGTTGGATACCTCTGGATCCCCTTTGGATCCAAGCATCACTCCCACCTTTCTAGAGACTTTGACCTGTGTCATATGATAATACCTTTTCTTGAACAGCTCCTCTTCAGTGAACCTTAAGAGAGACATTGTCTGGGGCTTGTAAAGGCTCTGCAGTCCCCTGGTCACCCTGCTCAATTGCCCCTTATTCCTCCACCAATCCAGGTTCTCATTCAGACTCTTTTGTTTTGGCTCCCTTCCAAATCTCATTTTCTTTAGCAGAGCACATTGCCTCACCTCCTATATCTGGCCATGAATAGTATCTGACAGGGGTCCGCATTCATGCTTTCACTTTTGGTGTCCGAGATCTGGGAGACAATTCAATTTCTTCATGTCTTTCTTTAGCGCCACACTACAGAAAGGATATGGGTGCGATTATGGTCATCGTGCTAATTTCAAAGTAGTAGTGGGTGTAAATGATACAGCACTACATTTGCAACAACTGTAATGCGACTTGAAAACACCTGTAGTTCCCATTGATGGCAAAGTCACAGAGACAACTACATTTCAGTTAGAGGCTAGAGGACATCGTGACCATTTTCTTCAGCATAGTGAATTATTTAACATGGCATTTCTAGCCATGGTCTTTGTTATTCCCACCAAACATCTTCCTTATGGATCTCAGTCAGGGTAGAGACCAAGGGACCATGTGTGGTGAGATGCTGATAGGATTCAGTTAAGAGTGACTGCTGATTGTGACTGTCATCTTGTTGGGTATAAAATGAACCATCTCATAAGAAGAGGGTGGAGGAGGATCTTATTAAACTCTGCTAATTGAAAAGAGCCAGAAATGAGTCCTTTGAACCTTGAGATCCCTGTGTATTGAAACTCCTTGATCCAGGAGGGGCAGTCAATGAGTGACAGAGGAGTGATACAGCAGAATCAAGAGTCAAAGAATGAGACATGGCAGTTGACTTCCCAGCCCATGGAGGAAATCAAGCTGATTGCCGTTGGTTGCCTAGTGGAATGAGATTCCTCCAAGCATATAATTAGAGGATCTAGGTTTGCTGATTCACAGAGCTAGAGATGAGTGTCTTGAAACTGAGGCTTACAGTGGAGTGGCATGCACTTTTGCATTTATTGTCATCCCTAAAGAATTTTGTCACATTGCATGAGCAGGGTAGAGGTCAAGGGACCATGTAGCTGAGAGATCAAAGACCAGAGAGAGGCCTGCCTGCACGCAGTCACTGCTAAATAATTGTATCCTGAGCATTTGTAGCTTGTTAACAACTCCCATAATCTTGAATGTTGTCTGTGAGCTCTGTGTGGCCATGATAGGAAGTGGCCAGCACAGGGGCTAGAGAGTGCTGTGGGAGGGATGACTGATATTCGAAATGACAAGGACAGCTGGAGGGTGGAGGCATGTCAGACTCCAGCCTCCTAGAAGCCGGCTTATAGCAGGTGATGTGGATGGCAGTTATTTTCCTTCCCCTCTGTGAATCCACCAGAGAAGGATGAAACTTTCTACTTCCATAAATATGTACAGTCTCAGAAATGAGCAGGGGCAGTTCTACTTTGTCCCACAGCGTTGCCTTCAGTTGGAATTGACAGGATGGCAGTGAGTTGTGAAGCCAGAGGTGCCCTGGTGGTGTAGTGGGTTATATTTTGGGCTGCTAAACACAAGATCAGCAGTTCAAACCCACCAGCTAGTCCAAGGGAAAATCATGAGGCTTTTTACTCCTATGAAGATTTATAGCCTTGAAGTAGAGAGAGCAGAAGAAAGGTCGAACATGATAGTGGGACAGGAGGAAAGTAAAAGGAAATAGAGGAAAGAACTAGCAGTCAAAAGACATTTATAGAGGCCTGGGAGAGGGACAGCAGAGAAGGGGGAAGGGAGACTCCGGATAGGGCAAGATATGACAAAATAATGATGTATAAACTACCAAGGGCACATGAGGGAGGGGGGAATGGGGAGGGAGGGAAAAAAAAGAGGACCTGATGCAAGGGGCTTAAGTGGAGAGCAAATGCCTTGAGAATGATTGGGGCAGGGAATGTACGGATGTGCTTTATACAATTGATGTATGTATATGTATGGATTGTGGTAAGAGTTGTATAAGTCCTTAATAAAATGTAAAAGAAGAAAAGAGAAAAAAATGATTAGGGCAAAGGCTGTACAGATGTGCTTTATACAATTGATGTATGTATATGTATGAACTGTGAAAAGAATTGTATGAGCCCCAATAAATTGTTAAAATAAATTAAAAAAAGAAAAAAAGACATTTATAGAGGTATAAACATAGGCATGTATGTGTATAAATTTATTACTATATAGCGATAGGCATATAGGTCTATATACATGTATTTATAGGTTAAGTATTAGGGTAGCAGAGAGACACCAGGCCTCTACTCAAGTCCTCCCTGAATGCAAGAACACTTTGTCCTAATCACCTGGCATTCTGTGATGCTCACCTTTCCAACATGATTGATGAAGACAAAATGGGGGTATAAGCTAATGTGGTGAAGAAAATTATGGTGCTATTACAAGATATAGCACTGGTGTCTTAAAGGCTTGAAGTTAAACAAGCAGCCATCTATCAGGGAATCAACAAAGCCACATGGAAGCAGCACATCAGCCTGTTTGATCACAATGTGTTGATGGGAATAGGTATCTGTCCTCAGAAGACCCAAAATAAACAACTATTTCTATGTGAATGAGGGGAGTTGGAATGCAGATTCAAAGCCCATCTCTAGACAATTGGACATCCCCTTACAGAAGGGTCACAAGGAAGGGACAGGCCAGCCAGGGTGCACTATAGCACCAACAAAATATACAACATTCCTTTAAAACTTTAATGCTTCCTCCCCCCACTGTCATGACCCCAGTTCTACCTTACACATCTGGCTAGACCAGAGACTGTACACCGGTACAGATAAGAGTTCTGAACACACAGAATCCAGGACAGATAAATCGCTCAGGTCCAAAAATAAAAGTAGTGATACCATGAGGGCAGGGGGAAGTTGGGAGAGAAGGGGAGAAAGGAGGAATTGTTCACAATGATGGACATACAACTGTCCCCTGACCCACCCAGCAGGATGAACAACAGAAACATGGGTGAAGGGAGACAGTGATGGTATAAAATATGAAGATGAAAATAATTAGTAAGTTATCAAGGATTCAAGAGGGTGGGAGTGATGGGGTGGGGAGGAAGCAGTCTAAAAAGAAGCTGATACCAAGGGCTCAAGTAGAAAGAAAATGTTTTGAAATGATGATGGCAACATATGTACAAATGTGCTTGATACAATTGATGTATGGATTGTTATAAGAGCTGTAAGAGCCCTCAATAAAATGATTTATTAAAATTTAAGAAAATAATAAAAATAAAATATTTACATCCTCAGAAATAGAGAGAAGTTCTACAGGGTTGCTATGGTTGGAATCAACTTGATGGCAATGAGTTGACACTTGAGTTGTGAAGCCAGAGAACTGACACATCACTTCTTAAAAATTCCCATGAAAGCCATTCTTGGTGGGGGTCTTTGAAGTCCAGCTTACCCTCAGTCGGGCTCTACCACTTTCCCATTCCATCTCTTGCCACCCTTCCTCATGGCCTCTGCCCCAGCAGAGGCCTTCTGGCACTGCCTCCTTGAACATGTGAAACTCTTGCTATGCCAAAGTCTTTATACCCTTTTCCCTACTGCATAGATGTTTGTCCCACTCTTCACATCTCAGTTCAAATGTCACTTCTTCATAGTGACCTTTTCTGATGTTTCAGGCCAGATCAGATCTTTCCTGTTATCCTTGCTGTGAAATATAGTTCCTTGATTTGATGGTAATACTTAGCACAATTTTTAATTAGTTACAAAACAAATAAAACACAATCACACATCTACCCACACAAACTTTCAGCATAAAGGGATAGGTCCGCATCTGGTTTGTTCTTCACTGTAAACCCAGAGCATGGCAGTGTTCGTTACCCTGGAGGAGACCAGTAAATTAATGATTGTAAATGAATGACTCACAGGCTGACAGATCGTTAATTCATCTTTTTTTGCCAGTGCTTAGGGCCATGCTTGGTAGATAGTCTGCTCATCTAATGAGAACCGAATGAATTCAAGGCTACCTGATGGGGTAGAAGTTTTTCAGAAGACAGTGATGGAGCTATCAGGGCCTAGCCTAGCCCTGGACCATCTCCCAGAGTTCAACTGCTTAATTCCCTTAATGTTTCTTTTTCTTTTAAAAATTAGGTCTCCTTTTCTATCTGTTGAAAGTGCCTGATTTAGGGGGAAGTTTTGAGCATCTGTCAGATGTAAAAACACATTCTTGGAGCCATCTTGGTGACAGAAACATCTCTCAGTGGGTTTGGCCTCTTGAGGAACTGCAGCTGGGCTGCCATGCAGTGCCCATTGGACAATGCACAAGCGTCACCCAACAACTTCCTTATAGTTTTTATTCTCCAGTCATCATGCCATTGGCACATCTTTGCTGTGTCATTTAGTAAGAATCACTTACTGCTCTCTGGGTGGGGCAAAGAGCCCTGAACTGCTCACTACGCTGTCAGTAATTTGCACCAACGAGATGCTCTGTGGGAAAAAAATTAGGCTGTCTGTTCATGGAAAGATATAAAGTCTTGGAAATCCCAAAGGGGCAGTTCTACTCAGACCTACAGAGTCGCTATGAGTTAGAATGTACTCCATGGTGATGAGTTTGTTAGTGTATCTTACAGTTGCGGCAAAAAGCACTTGGCTGTTAATGGAAAGTGTGAATTGATTCCATCCAGAGACTCCTGGGGAGAAAGGGCTGCTGATCTACTTTTAAAAGAAGCTGCCAAAGCAAACCCTATGGAGCACAGGCCTACTTCGACACTCAATGGAGCCACCACGACTTGAGGTTGACTTGGTAGCTTTTTGGCTTGGACAATGAGGCAAGGTGTTAATGAATTTCATTGAGAACCTAGGAGACTGTCAGGGTCAAGAGGTAGATGAAAGATCTAATTCACCTCTTCCATGACAACATCTTTCTGCCCGGGACAGGAGTTTGTCCTGCTGCTTGCTAGTGGCATGAACATGATTGAGTCCTGACTTTTCCCTTCCAAGAAAAAAGTAATGATAGTGAAATTGAGACAGAAATCTAATATTCATGAAGTACTGATTACCCACAAATAGGATAGTGTCTTAAAGTATATGGTGTCAGATTTGCAAGGGGTTGAGATAAATATGTATGTTTACGTGCCCAAACAGCATAAAGTCTACTTACTGAATAATTCCACACGAAGATCAGAAATAGAGCCTGCCACAGCCCATTCGTCATCAGGCATGGAGCTTGGGTGAGTTGTGATTATTCAAGATAATTACACATTGCATGCAACATTCATGAAACCCAGCAGACATCCTTGCCAACTAGGGATAGGGAAGGGCTTTGCTTTGAAGCATGGCAAATCCCCCAATTATTATTTCCCTTTTTGTAGTTCACGTTTGGGCCTCTTTTCATAGGTGCTAATTAAGGTGTTCAGAGTACCTTCTGAGGGATGATTGGGAGTACTGCTGGAATGAAAAGTTTTCCACCCAAATGGCAAATGAACTAAATATTGTTCAATAAAACATTGCAACCTGGGAGTCAGTTAACACTCAAAATTAGCTAGCTTTGAGCTTCTCATCTTACTTAGTTCTTTTGCACCAAGCAAATAGTCACATCTTGAACAAATCTTCTAGACTCAAATATTTTCCCTTAGTGAAACCAAAGGTATTCTACTCGTCTTTTCCATTAATTAAAATTAAATCTTCTATGACTGATGGGGAATTCAATCTACAAACATTGGATGAATTTCCTCTTCAGACACATGTGTGTGATATTTTTTAAAGCAGCCATCTCATCTGTTCTCAAACACTTTCCTTTGTGTGCTTTTGGCCAAGGGCAAGGAGATTCGTAGTTCCATTCTGAGCCCCACAAACCAATCTGGAAACTGGTGATGTTTAGATTCTTTCACTATTGCTGAAAGGGAACACGTTAAATTTGCAGAAATTGAAGGCGAAAACACCTCTCTCTCTATCCCCCAAGCCCTGCTACCTACAGTCCAGCAGGGAACTGAAGTGGCCGGGGCATTCCAATTTAATCCCTTCTCACAGACTCCAGAATCTCTCTCCCTTCTATCCTCCACAGAGCTGCCAGATGGAATTCTTTCTTTCTTTTTGAAAAAGTTTTTTTTTTAAAGAAAGCTTTTGCTGTGCCATTTTCCCTGCTTAAAATAAAATCCTTCCAAGAGACTGAAGTCTAAAAGTTAACAACCCTTTCTTTATGTTCCTCTGGAAAATCCCAGTGCTTTCCTCTACAGAAATAGGCCCAGGACCTTGAACTTTCATGGTTCTGCTAAGATCCCCTCACTGACAGGAGTGGAGGGCCACTGCATCTGTCCAGTCCTAGAGGGTCCGCCCAATGGATGGAGCCCTGCTATGGAATTCATCCCTTCTTTATTGTAGTACCTTCCATTCAAAGACCACCAGAGACAACCACCACGGATACTGGGTTGTTGTCGGCTGCCTTCAGGTTGCCCGGCTCTGTTGACCTTGGGTACAACAAAGAAATGCTGCTCAGTCTGTTATCATGTTCAAGTCATTGCTGTAGTTTTTTTGCTAATCCCCTCACAGGGAGTCTGCCCCTCTCCACACTGCCTCTGCTTTATCAGATGTGATACCTGATCCATGCAGCAATGGATCCATCTTAAAGGCTACTGGCTGTGCTCTGTGGGGGATCCCCCTACAGCTCTCCCTCCAGGTTCCAGCATATGCTTCCTCTTCTCGTCTCTGTACTCTCTTGCTGCCGTCCTACCATCTGTCCTTACTTATGTTGGCTTATATAGGATTCTCGCAGGAGCGGATGACCTTCACTTTCTCCTGAGGAGTGGCTGGTGGGTTTGATCCAGCTACTAATGCGTATGTCCCTTAAATTCTCCTTGAGTACCTCATCTGCTTCCTGTCTGATTCCATGTTGTACCAGCATGGATGGAAGTGATCAGGGTTTCAGGGAGGAGAAGCCCCTGAATTGAAGTCTTGCTGCCAGGAAGCAGGGACGCTGGGGCTGGAGTCTGTCTCTTGATACTTAGTTCTGTGACCTTTTTTTTGAACCTCTGATTTAGAGGTGGGTCAGTTTACCTAGCAATCAGGATGGTTTCTCGATCAGTGTTTTCAAACTATGGTGTCACGAAATTGATTTAGAAGGTCTTGAGCCATGGTAAAAAGAAAACAGGACAGAAACTATTTGCAGTCGCCCCATACAATAATGATAAGTATTGTTTCATTATACATTGGCTTTAGTGGTGTGATTTGCATAGGACTGAATATGAAATGCCACAGTCAAATAAATTTGAAAGCAATTTTTAAAATCATTTTATTGGGGGCTCATACAACTCTTATCACAGTCCATACATTCCTCAATCGTGTCAAGCACATTTGTACATTCGTTGCTCTCATCATTCTCAAAATATTCGCTCTCCTCTTAAACCCTTGGTATCAGCTCCTCATTTTCCTCCTTCCCTCACTGCTCCCCCCTCTCTCATAAACCCTTGATAATTTATAAATTATTATTATTTTATCATGTTTTACACTTTCCAACGTCTCCCTTCACCCACTTTTCTGATGTCTGTCCCCCAGGGAGGAGGTTATATGTAGATCCTTGTTATCGGTTCCCCCTTTCCACACCAGCCTCCCAGTATGGCCACTGTCAGGACTGGTCCTGAAGGGATCATCTGTCCTGGGAAGTAATTGTTTTAAAGAGAGCAGTGAACCCTCTCAGGATGCAAGTTGGAAATGAGCTTGAGACTTCACAGGGGCCGGCCCAAGTGTAGTCGAAAACATCTCAACCTGTGGATCATGAAAATTTGGCAACAATATAAAGTTTCTGAAT
This sequence comes from Tenrec ecaudatus, assembly GCF_050624435.1. Lineage (NCBI taxonomy): Eukaryota > Metazoa > Chordata > Mammalia > Afrosoricida > Tenrecidae > Tenrec > Tenrec ecaudatus. Next base: position 92,946,661 of record NC_134544.1, on the reverse strand, counting down.
CCACCATGACCAAAACTTAATCCCAAATCAAATATGTAATGGATCTGAGCTGTTTTAGGCAACATGTTTATCCATGTTGCATTGCGGGCTACCCTGCAGGCTTGGTTCTCAACACACAGCACATTCACTTTGCACGTGTTGTGCCCTCGCACTGGCAATGCCACGGAGTGCTGCTACAAGAACCTCGACTCAGAGTCGCGACAGTTTTGTGTATTGCACGATTTCTTGCAGAGACATAATAGTTTAATAACAGAAAGTAAAGACTTTTAATATTTTTCTACTGTCATTCCTCAGCATATAAATATGAAATTAGTAGAGTATATCCCTGGATTGTATCGTGCTGGAATGCAGCATCCTCTTTATATACATTTCTCAAAAATCACTTTGACAGAGGAGGCCTCACTTCAGCTGGGGTCAGATTTTCAAGATTGGGCGAGTGGGAGATGACCTTTAATTGCTGACAAACAAAATCATGCTAAGGTCACCCGGAATGAACAGACACTCCTACCCGAAAGATAAGCTATGCTGACGGGAAAGTCAAGTCAAGATAGGGAAAAGGGGGTATGCACATTTTGGGGTAGGCAAGTGCATTTCTGTTGGTAAGAAAGTATTATCAATATTTATCTATATTTTAAGATAAATATTTTTTATTATGGATAAGCGGCTAAATTTAGACAGAAGATGTAAAAATAGTGATGATACGGCAGCTAAGTCCTCACTAGTAGGTTGAGTGCACCTAAATTAACAAGAGAAAGGAAACAGGTGGCAGCCTTTTTGCAATATGAATTTACTTCTAATGATAGTGATGGTGTGGAGAAGCCTCTTTGTTTAATTTGTAGTGAAATTTTAGCTGTGGAGAGCATGAAACCAGCAAAATGAAAATGACCTTTTAATAGCAATTATGCAGCATACTACAATAAACCAAAGGAATATTTTAAATGCCTTAAAAATTAAAGAAAAATAATGTATTGAAATTTTGTTAATGTTAATGGAAACTATTTACTTTCATCTAATGGAAATTCTTATTTAATTGCTATTTTTAAAAAAAACCTATATGATAGAAGAAAATATTTTGTTACCTGCTGTAATTAAAATGTGAGAAATAGTTCATGGGATAAAGTATGGGAAGAAACTCATGAAATTCCTTTATTGAATGATACTATTTCCAAGAGGATTTCTGAAATTAGTGATGACCAATTGCATCAGCTTCTTATCAGGCTTAAGGGAAGCCAAAAGTTTGCAATTCAGTTAGATGAAACAACTAATATAGCACAGCTATTACTTTATGTAAGATATGTCTCTGAAGGAAGCATACATGAAAAATTATTGTCTGGCTGCCCTTTGAAAGGGCACACAAGGAAAGAATATATATAAATATATCTTAAAGTCAAGGAATTCTTCACAAATAAAGGGTTTACATTGGAAAAATTGCATGGGAGTCTGTACAGTGCTGAAGCACGATGCATGAGAATGTTGGACGTATAGCAACAGTTAAAGGTCGTAGCATTGAACATACCACTTTCACTCACCACATGATCCAACAGGAGGCATTTGAAATAAAAATTAATCACCAGACTTAGATGTTGTACTTCAAGCTACTATCAAAATTATTAACTTCATTAAGTATCCTTAACAGTTGTTTGTTTTTAAACTTAAGCAAAGCCGTGGACTCCAATTACAAGTCTTCTTACTGCATGCAGAAGTAAGGTGGCTCTCAAGAGGGCAAAGGTTAAACAGATTAGAGAAGCTATATTTCTGATGGAGCATAAATAAGAAATTTGTTAATTTTTTCATAATGAATTATGACTTTCAAAACTATGTTATCTGTCCATTATTTTTGAAGAACTCAATATGTTTTTTTCTTTCTTTTTTTTTTTTTTGCTTGCTGAAACTTTTATCAACTTAAGTGAGGTCACGTTATCACTCGCTGGTCAGAAGTTCTGATTGGCTGTTGATGACATCATAGGAAGCTTTGGGACAGTGACTTTATTTACACTCAGATATAGATGTCAGTTGTTAATTTGGAAAGGGGAATATGAATGGTTACTTTTGTTGGTACAGTCTGGCAGACAAAATGACGGTGGCAACAGGACGTGTCTGCAGCACACGGTCCATGGAGACGGAAAGCTCTGGAATCACCTAGGGGAGAAAGGCCATGAGCGCCTCAGTTTCTGGCGAGGGAATCCTGGTGCCTTGAAGGCTGAGTCCATGGGTTTCAAAGCTGAACGAGGCCCCCTGTCCCCCTCTGTCTCTCTCACCCTCTGGGGTCTGCAATGCTAGCTTGAGAGGGTTTTCTTTTCTCGATGAATGGACCCCAGTTCCGGGGTCCCAGAGGCAGAAGGGAGGCCTGCGGGAAGGTTCAGCACAGGTGACTGGGCTGGTCAGCAGAGGGCTGGACAGGGGCCCCGTGGACTCCTTGTGTCAGCAGCTGCCCGGAGCGGACTCCAGGGGACGCGACTACACGTTCTGCTCGACCGCCCGTTTTGCCGCCTCCGCCTCGCCCTCCCCAGTGCCGCTGCTGCCATTTTGTGTCCTGGCCCGGGACTCCGCGCTGCGCATGCGCTGGTCCCGCCTCTGAGAGGCCTCGCCTTGGCCGTGGCGCCATCTTGAGTGTCGATATGTTTCTTTGACGAAAAAAGTATAACATGTTTATGTTAAAGGATAAAAATTGAAAAATTTGACAAGGATAGTTTGCATTTAGTAGAATAAGGTGGAAAACAATTCTTCAGAAATGTTTACAGCTACAGATTATTTTAAAATTGAAAATAACCTTCCCAAATATTTCATTGTAAGAGTTACAATTGATCATCAGAAGTCCCTGGAGATACAGTTTCAGAAATACTTTACTTCAAATTTTGATTCTAAAAAATAAATTGGGTTCTTTACCCATACTCAGTTGAAATAATAATAAAAAATGCCAATCATCAGTCATTAAAAGTTCATGAAGAATTTGCCAAACTATTAAGTGACACAGGTTTAAAACTTGAGTTCCCAAAAAGAGTTGTTAAATAAAATCTGACTTGTGACTAGAACAGAATTTCTAACAATTTTTGAAATAGCCCTAAACAAACTTCTGCAATTTTGTACTACATATGTTGTTCTCAGCATTGATGAGTATAAAATCAAAATATTGCTAAACTCTGAAAAGTGTTAGAGTTGCTCTGTGTCCTGCAATATCAAATAATCCCCCAAGGTTAAATTCCTTATGTAAAAATAAATAAGCACATACATCTCATTACTATGCAAATTTTAGTCTTAATAAATGGTAAAATATGTATACCAAAGAATGCTTTAAAATAAATTTCTTTCTGACTTATTATTAACTAAGTGTATTGCTGTGATGCTGAAAGCTATGTGACTGATTGATTTCAAAGACCTGCAGGGTCATCCAAAGTGAACAGGTTTCAGCAGAACTTCCAAACCAAGAACAAACAACATAGAAGGACTCGTTTCCCCACGTCAGAGGAAGGAGCTACTGAAAATCTAGTACACAGCTTAGAAACATTGTCAGAGAGTAAAGGCGTAATTAATGGAAGCAGAGCATTATGGGAGATTGTTGGGGGATGTGTCCCGCAGGTCAGAGGCACTAGAAAGGTCACTGAGGAAGAGCTGCTTTGGCAGAGTCATTTTCCAGCATGACCTCTGTTGAGTAAATGCTGTGCGAGTGTAGTCTTCAGGATCTTCATTTCCTGATAAGGCACGACTCAGGTTAAGGAGAAACAGGTGTAAACATTTGCTAATGATCAGAACTTGAAATGTGTGAAGTTTAGGGATATTGGAGGTGGTCAAAAATTGAATGGAAGGATAATGGTCGATATGCTAGGCAGTAGTTAGCTGAAGTGGATGGGTGGGTATTCGCCATTTTAAATCAGAAAAGTGTGTGGTTTACTATGTCGGGAATAATACAATCAAGAGGAATGGTGTGACATTCATCGTCAAAAAAGACATGCAAAATCCATCATGAAGTACAATGGTATCTGTGACAGAATTTTATCTATCCACCTTCAAGAAAATCCAATCAATACAACTATTATTCAAATTTATGCAACAACCACAAAAGTAAGTGATGAAGAAACTGAAGAATTCTACCAATAGCTTCAGTCAGAAAATGATCAAACATACAATCTAGATGCATTGATAATTATTGGTGATTGGAATGCAAAATATAGAAACGAAAAGGAAGGAACATTACATTAGTTGGAAAAGATGGACTTGAAAATCACATGATAGAATTTTGCAAAACCAACAACTTGCTCGTAGCAAATACCTGTATTCAACAACACAAAAGGCGACTATACACATGTACTTCCACAGATGGAGTACATAGAAATCAAATTAACTACATCTGTGAGAAGAGATGATGGAGAGTTCAATATCAGCAGCTAAAACCAGGCTAGGGGCTGACTTTGGAACATGCCATCAATTGATCGTATGTAAGTTCAGGATAAAGCTGAAGAAAATTAAAACAAAACCATGGATCCAACATACAACCTTTAGTCTATCCCACCTGAATTTTGAGACCTTCTAAAGAACAGATTTACTGCACTGAACAATAATTACAGAGACCTGATGAACTGTGGGAGGACATCAAGACGGTCATCCATGAAGAAAGCAAAGGGTCATTAAAAAGACAAGAATTAAAGCAAAGATCAGAGTGGATGTCAGAAGACTCTGAAGCTTGTTTTTAATCATAGAATAGCTGAAGCAAATGGAAGAAAGAATGAAGTCAAGAAACTGAACATAAAATTTCAAAGTGTAGCTTGGGAAGACAGAGATAAATAGTATAATAAAATGTACAAGGCCTAGGATTAGAAAACCAAAAGGGAAGAATATTCTTAGCATATCTTAAACTGAAAGAATTCAAGAAAAAATTTAAGCCTCAAATTGCAATGTTGAAAGATTCTATGGATAAAATATTGAACAATGTGGAATGGATGTGGGTATTAAAAGAAGATGGAAAAATGCACCAGAGACACTGTACCCCAAAGAACTAGTCAACCTTCTATCATTTTCAGGAGGTAGCAGACGAGTAAGAACCAATGGTGCTAAAGGAAGAAGTTCAAGTTGCACTGAAAGTATTAGCCAAAAACAGGCTCCAGGAATTGATGGAATACCAATCCAAATATTTCATTAAGTTGATTAAAAACTTGAATCCCTCATTCATCTCTGCCAGAAAATTTGGAAGGTAGATACTTGGCCAATTGAATGAAAGAGATCCATATCTGTGCCCATTTCAAAGAAAGGAGACCCAGTAGAATGCTCAAATTATAAAACAATATCACTGATATCACATGGCGGTAAAATGTTGCTGAAGATCAACCAACAATGGTTACAGTAGTACATTAACAGGGAGGTACCAGAGATTCAGTCTGGATTCATAAAAGGACATGGAACAAGGGATATCACTGCTGATATCATTTGGACCTTGGCCCAAAGCAGATAATACCCACAAGATGTCTACTTGGTTTTCGTTGATTATGCCAAGGCATTTCACTGAGTGTTGACGAGTTCTTTTTGTTACAGTGAATCTGTGTATTCTTTCCCTCTTATTTGGATGCTTCCTCATCATTCAATATTTGGTTCATAGAACTGTGAAAGAAAAGGGAGGATTACTTGAAGTACTTGCTGATGAAGACCAAGGATTACAGTCTTTGGTATGGATTATAACTCAATGTAAAAACAACCAAAATCCTTACAGCTGGACCAATAGGTAACAGCATGCTAAATGGAGAAAAGGTTGAAGCTGTCAAGGATTTTGGCTTGCTTGGATCTACAATCAATGTTCCTGGGAGCAGCAGTCAAAAATATATCAAAAGAAGACTTGCATTAGGTAAATCTACTGCACAAGACTTATTTAGAGTACTGAAAAGCAAAAATGTTACTTTGAAGACCAAGGTGCAGGTGACCCAAGCCATGGTATTTTCAATCGCCTCATATACATATGAAAGTTGGAAAAGAAAACAGGAGAACCAATGCATTTGAATTTTGATGCTGAAGAAGACTATGGAAAATACTACCGACTACTAAATTGGCAAACAGGTCTGTGTTGGAAGAAGTAAGGTCAGAGTGCTCCTTAGAGGCAAGATTGAGAGACTCCCTTCTACATACTTTGGCCATGTTGTCAGGAGAAACCAGATCCTGGAGGAGGCCATCATATTTGGTCAAGCGGCAGGCCAATGAAGAAGTCCCTCAAGGAGATGGTTTGACAGCATAGTTGCAACAATGGGCTCAAGCACAGGAACACTTGTGAGGATGATGCAGGAGTGGGCAATGGTTCACTCCGTTGTGCTTTGGGTCACTATGAGTTGGAACCAATTTCATGGCACACAATAACAACTACTACTACAAGCGTTTGATTTGTCTACCTGTTTTATGTACCTATATACCTGAGATTGAAGAAAATTTGCTCAGGCAAGAAGGGGTGGAGAGTGGAAAATGTTTAAGAAGTTCTGCTAGGGACCAGCACTTATTGATACCTTCCAGTGGCAAGAGAAACCTGCAGGCAAGCTCACCACTTGGACCCATCATATTAGTCTAAGCAACAGACTATGGCTCTGTGTTCTGGGGACTTGCTTTGGGAAATGCTGCTTCTAGGTGAATGAATTGGAAAAAAATGGGACAATCACCTTTGGGTAACCCTGTTTAGACACAAGGAACCTTGGCTGTACAGTGGATTAAATATATGGCTGTCCATCACAAGATCAATGTTCCAGGAGAGGATGATGAGGTTATTTGCTCCTATGTAGATTTATGGTCTCAGAAACCTTATAGAGCAGTTGTACTATGCCATACAGGATTGCTATGAATCATAATTGATGATGGCAGTGGGGTTTTTTTTATTGTGGAGGGGAGCACATTTTTTGTATGCTTTTGTCAGTAGGCTGGTCAAAAGGAACATTAGCACTTGATACTCACCCTCATGATGGAAACCCTCATGATGAGTGCTTTAGCAAAGTGTGGTGAAGAAATTAGATGATGCCAACTATCAGATAAAATAATGCATGGGATCTTAAAGGCTTGTTTGTAAACAAGCAGCCATTTAAGTGAGATGTCATCTAAGGGCACATGGAAGAAGCACAGAAACATCCATGATTCAAGGCCTGCAAATCCAAATCTGAAAGAGGGAATAGATGTATCAGAGCTTAAATTGTGAGATTCTGATGTGCAGAGTTTATGGATGACAGTGGAATTCCAAAATACACTTTCAGGATCTACACGGGGAATAAACCTCCTCCAGTAATTTCTCTAACCATAACTGAGGATGGGAATAACTTGGTTATCAGACAGAGAGACTAGGAGACAAAAAGACTATAGTAGATTAGAATGATAAATCTGACTTTAATGGTTAGAACCTTTCCTCTTGATTTTCCCTCTGATATGCTTTAGACTTGATCTGAAAGTTAATATTTTCTCCTCTTTCTTTTTTTTCATATTGGGCTTTGGCTCTGTTGCCTTTTGACATTGTGGGCAACCTTGACTCATTTTTTGTTTTTCTATGTTTTTTGGTGTATGAAACCGAGGATTGATGAACCTACAGAGACAACTAGAATAAAGATCTCTGGGAGGCGCAGTAGTGGAGGTGGTGGGTAGGGATAAAGGGGAACTGATATCAAGGAGTTCAAGAAGGAAGAAAATGTTTTAAAACTGATTGTGGTAGCAATATTACAGTACTGCTTGATATTATTGAACTATAGAATGGCATGATATCTAGATTAGTTCTTAATAAAATGTTTTTTAAATCTCATTTTACTGAGGGCTCATACAGCTCTAATCACGATCTATACATACCTAGGAGAAGGAGTGTTGGCCCGGGAAGTCTTTCTTGTGGTGAGCTCAGCAGGTGCTGGAACTGCCTTCCAGGATACTGGTGTCATGGGCACTCTCCCCTGTGTCCCCAGGTCCACTCCAGTCTGTGGAAACTCCCAGATATTTGCATATATGAACAAAGGAATCTTGTACATTGTTCCTGGTCCCTGCTAAGGAGGCAGTATGTTCCAATAGAAAAAGGATGAGCTTTGGCATCAGGCCAACTCACCAGTTATAGCATTTTAATGTTGTGTCCCTTCTTCCAGCTATAGTTGCTTCGTGGGCACAGTGAAAATGACAATATCTTCCTCAGCACTATGTTGGGTATTAAATGAAGTAACAGATTCAAAGTTCAAACAGAGTGCCTGACACGTAATTGACACAGGAGCAAAGTTCTTCGTCTTCTTTCATTTCCTTTTATATTTTTTTCACCCATTTATGATCTATTAGCTGTTTGCATGTCCCCCGGGCCAAGGAGATCACCACCTTCCATGCCAATTCATTCTGTGCCTGAGCGCTCTGTTCCAAATAGGCTACAGTCTGTCTCCTTGTGATCAGTGTTCACTGTTCTCGATTTTGTCCATCTGGGTCTCTTTCATTTAACCTTAAGGAGACTAGATGTTGGGAAAAGGTGAGCAGAGAGTACTTTCACCGCCAGACACTTCTCCCCACTCGGATCAGTATGGCTACTGGATCTGCCTGAGTCTGAGCCCAATTGTTTGCCAGCTTTCTCCTCTTTTAGTGGAACACACAGCAGAGACCTGGTAGCATTTTAGGTGAGAGACTTTGCATCGTAACTTTACATGTTTCTGAAAAATGTTCAATCTTTCCTTCCCCTGAGAGAATAGAAAAACATCCTTAAACATTTACTGAGCATGGGCCTCGGGACTGTAGAGGAATTTGGGGTCTACAAGAACCAGGTAGTGAATATTTCGGTGGGAATGAATGACTAAGGACCTGGAGCAGGGAAGAAGCATTAGGCTAGACCTGGGATTGGCAAGCCTTTGAGATGGAAGAGCTAATCCTGTCCCTGACAAGCATTTAAAAAGAATTCTGGAGACATAAATATATTTTTCTCAACAAATGAAATCTCCATTATCTGAATAATTTTAGATATTTTAGAAATTTTCATTTTACTTCAGAGCCACTTGTATATACTCAAAGCGCTGCATATGTCTTTGAGCTGCATTTGCTGATCCTTGGTAGTCCAACAAGCGCATGTTATTAAGTTCTGACGCTTCGTGAACCTATGCACAACAGAGCCAAACTCTGTCCAGTACTGTGCCGTCCTCAGAATTGGGTTGGATTTAGTCCATTGAAACAGCCACTTTGTTCATCCATCTCCTCTTTTTCAAGCCCCTCCACTTTAACAAGCTCGATATCCTTTTCCAAGGAGTGCGCTCGCCTGATAGCATGCCCAAAGTATGTGCGATGAAGTTTTTCCATTCTTGGCTTCTAAGAAGCTTTCTAAATATGTCTTCCAAGATAGATGTATTTGTTTGGCTGGCAGTCCACCGTACTTTTCAATATTCTTTATCAACACCAGAGTTCAAATACATAAATTCTTTCTCAATCTCCCTGATTCATTACCCAACTTTCACATATACACGAGGTGATTGAAAATACCATGGCTTGGGTCAGGTCCACTTTAGTCTTCAAGGTGATGTTCTTGGCCCTCAACACTTTGACGAGGTCTTGCGCAGCAGGTTTACCCAATGCAATATTTTGTATAACATGTGCATGATCATCATTGTGGATGTGAGAAAAATGGACTCCTTGACAATTTTAATCTTTCTCCATCTGTCATGATGTTCGCTATTTTATGTGGATCGTGCTATTCTTGTGAGCATATTGGTGTTCTTTACAGTGAGTTACAACCAATACTGAAGATTTCAATCTTTGGGTGTCATCAGAAATTATTTCAAGTCATCCTTGCTTTTAGCAAGCAAGGTTGTGTCATCTGAATATCACAAGTAATTAAATAAGCCTTCCTCTAATCCTGATACCATGTTCCTTTTCACATAGACCAGCTTCTTGTGTTAATTGCTCAGCATATGGATAGAATAAGAACAGTGAAAGGATACAACTCTGATGCACACCTTTTCTGATTTTAAACCATGCAGTATCACCTTGTCCTGTTCACAGTCTCACCTTGTCCTATCTCTTGGTCTATGTATAAGTTCCATATGAGTACAATGAAATGTTCTGTAATTCCCATTCTTTTTAATGATATACCCAAGATCCACCTCCTTCCACTAGTGGTTTCCAGGACGTGGTGTTGGGACAAAGCCTGGATAGTCTCATGGCAAGACCATGAGCCGGGAGCAGCTTTATTTGCTTGCTCCAGGGAAAGTCTGCCAATGTGACTAAACCTCAGGGGCTTCCTACAAAAGACAAAGGTGATTCCCTCTCTCATTACCCGCTGATCACCTCTGAGCCTCTTGCTCTTGTATCCCTTGTACACACCTCTACCATTAGATAGACAATTCGATAACATTTGAACACTTTTCTGATGTTCAGGGATAAATTAATATCTGAGTAAATATTGACTGAAAGATGGTGAGTGGAAGAAAATAGCTTTGCCAGTTCCAGGTTGTGATGGAAATGAGAGTGTCCCCATGGTGGGTTTGCTGTGTTGTGCCCAGTCCTGAAAATCTGAACCAGGGGTTTTAGCATGGCCCCCTTTCAGAACATATAGGTGGAATTCTTGGACCATGAGTTGTCCATAAAGTATGGCTTTACCAAGGAGATGTCAGCCCTGGAACGAAACAACCCAAGAACCTAGATCTTTGTGAAGGTGTTGGTAAGGGATGCAGCAGAAATCATAAACTTGTCTCAAAGCAAAGGAAGCTTTTCCTTCATGTGTCTGCAGCTGGACGAAGTGGTGCTTGCACACACCCTCCTTTGTGATTCTTCTTGTTCTTTTTACGAGCTGTTCTGGCCTGTGCTCTCCCGTAAATCTAGAAGCACTTTGCTGGTGGGGAAATTGTTATATCTCCCCCCAGATTCACATGTCTTGTCCATGGTCCGTGTGCAATCCTTGTTTGCCAGATGAGTGGGGCATCTAAAGGCAGGCAGGGTTCACATACTTTTCCTAGACTTTCTAGAAGGACCAGAGCTAAACATCGTGCAACCCTTTTCATTTCCTCTTTCTTTTCTCTATTTATTTTCCAGGAAACAGGTGAAGAAACACGATAGCATCTACTGACAGCAAATCAAATGCCATCGTGTGTGTTTGGAGGGCAGGCTGTTTCTCATTTGCCTAAATCATCAGTCCCATCGTGCCATGTCCATGTTAGATAATTAGGGAAGCAGATGACATATGTTATGATGCTAAATAAGCTGAAACAGTGCCAGGATGGAGACAGAAGGTGTTTGTTTATTTTTAAATGAAGCACGGCATTCTAGTGACTTATTATGGTTGGGAAGGAGGGCAGCAAGGGCAACAAGGCATGGTTGTGGCAGTGGTCTAGGAATTAAGACAAATTGTTGCTTCTGCAGCAGAGATGAGCTGCCTCTGATCTGTCAGTTACTTGAAGGGAAACTCTGCATTTGGTCAGAAAAGTCTTAGTTTCCAGATGGTACCAGCTTTCCTCCTGAGCCTCTGTGGTTCCCATTGGACTACATAGGCCCGAATCACTTTTAGCTGAGCAACAACAAATGGTAACGCAGACTTGCCATATTGCTCTTTTGCGTACACTCTTTAAAAATTGTACTCAATATGCATGCATCAAAACATTTGACACTTCCACACTCTACAAGATTATAATTAAGTGGCATTCTGCATGTTGTTCAAATATCATCCTTACCCATTCCAAAATTATGCCATCACCCCTATGGAAGCTCAGTATCATCTCAGGGCTGGCGCTTCCCCTCCAGGTCCTACTGTGTTAGGCTGGGTTGTCTAGAGAAAGAAACCCAAGGACACTCATATAAGTATAAGAAAGACTCCACCCCACTTATTTATCCAATTGACATGAAATTATGCAACAACCATACTTACCTTCCTACCTATTCCCGGAAACAATTGATAGATGTTTGTCTCTATTCATTTTCCTAGTCTAGATATTTCATGTGAGTGGAAGTAAACAAAATCTGTCATTTTTGAAGCCGATTTATTTCACTTAGCGAAATGCTTATGAGGTTCATTCCTCTTGTAGCCTGGGTCAGGAATTCATTTCTCTTTATGGCTGAGTAGTAGTCCATTGTATATACCGTAGGCAACATGGTTGACTTATCCATTCATCTACTGGTGGATATTTAGACTGTTTACACATTTGCGAGATTGGGAATAATGTTGCAAGGGACATCTGTGTATTTGTATCTATTTATGCTCTTGCTTTTAATTGCTTATATCCTTCATTTTCTTTTCTTGTTAGACCCAGTATGATCCCCTTTCTGCCCAACCTCTAGCCTCACACCCTCTACTTTGTGTCGATGTACCAGGATCTCACCAGGAGTCTTAACACCAAGATTCTGAGCCCTGACTCAGCATTCTGATCATCCAGGGAATTGAATATTCTGGAGCACGTAGAGGATGAAGATATAAAAACTCCTTAGGCATAACTAAACGACTGGAGGGAGTGCTTTACTGGGCTTGGGGGCTGGGGATTATAGTTGTAAGGGACACCAAGGTCAATTGTCATAACCTAGACTGTAAAGACAATGTTCGACATCCAGGCTGGTGAGTAGCAGCTGGATCTTAGAAACTCACAAGTGGCCATCTAGGGGGCAAGTATTGTCACCCACACTCTGGAGGAAAGGAGAGTGGTGAATGGATCACATGAACATTAGACTTCATGACTTTAAGCTAGATGATCTCTAACTATCAATTCCAACTTCTTTGAAAGGGGTCATATCAAAAGGTCCTAGATAGTGAAGCAAAATTCACAGTCATAAAAGAGACCAGGTTTATTGGCTGGATAGGGACTAATGGAACCTCTGAAACTATGGTCCTTATTCACTAAGTCTGAAAATGAACCCATACCTGCGGCTCAATATTCAGCCAAAGAATAGATTGGTCTATAATGGGAGCAATAACACAAGTGAGGTACACAAACCTTAAAATAGCAAACCATTTGATCTCAAAAGGGCAGTATTAATCAAAGGACCAAGTTCAGAAGGGTAGGAAGGGAGGAGGAATGGAAATAGAAGACACAAGTAGGAAGTGGAATAAGTGACATTATATTGTGGCGATTGCAATAAGTGGCATAAAACACAATGTGTATGAATTGTTGAATAGAAAACTGATGATCTTGGTAAACCTTCACCAAGTCACAATAAAAACTTCAGGGAGAAAAACAATCCAAGCACCTAGGCTGCATTCCAGGCCAATAAAATCAGACTCAATGGAGATGGGACAAAATGTCTTTTGGAAAGCTCTCTGGCAATTCAAATGAGCGCACAAGGCTGATACCCACCATCTGCAAACTGTGGGGTAGGTGCTTCGGTAATGCCTCGGGGGAGCGCTTGGGTCTGTCAAAGGATGTGAGATGCAGAAGGGGCAAAGGTCATCATACCTCATGGACAACTTTACACTGGGGGGCTGTTCCATGACGAATCTGGGAAGGGTCCACTTACATGCTGTCTCTGTGCAGCAGATCCAACAGACTCAACACCTTTCAAAAGCTGACAAGAAAGTCAGAGAGACTAGATGTGGGCACCAAGCTGTGAGTTTTCCAGAAGGCACGAGACAGAGCAAGAGCAGTCACAGGAACACAGATTCCTCCAGAAATGCTGTAATCAGCAGAATATGCACCTCTAATTTCATTTCAAACTCACTCGAGCATTCACTCCTTTTTACGGAAACCCAGCTTCTCATTAAAGTAGCCGGTTTAAAATGCCAATCTTCTGTTGAGCAAGTCTAAGAAATAACCCTTCTTTATTTTACATGGTATAAAAATTCAGTTTCCTAGGCCGATGGGCTCCAGGGAGAGGTTTTTATGTACTAGATATGGCTTTCAAAGTTCTTCAATTGCCTAAATTAATAATGACTTTTCCTTTGGCTTTTCTGAGGGACAAATTAATTTTAATCTTTTTCTAAGGAAGTGAATCTCTAGCTATCTCATTTGGATAACTTTCTGCCTTCAGAGTAGAATTTGAAATAATCTGCAAGGTCACCCCTTCCACACCCTACCCTAGCAGCCCAGCCTCTCTCTTCCTTCCAGCCTCCAGCCACCGGGGTTTGGTTGGGAAAGGAGATGCAGAAGGGAATCTCTAGGCTTTTCTATCAAAAGGTTGGCCACAACCCCCATTAGACCAAATGTAATTCATTATGGGGGGTTTTGGTTTTATTACATTAACAGTTATCCTTAGGGAAATTACAAACAAACAGAAATAGGAAGATTTTATATTTTATTATGGAATGCACTGCTCAGCCTCATTATATTTTAAAAGACAAAGTGCAAAAAAAATAATAATCTGGCTCCATTTAAAATGTCCTGACTAGCAGAACTTAAAATACACAAATCTTAAAGTGAAAGTCTAAATGAATTGATAAAATAAACAACAAACCAGTTTTCTCAGGAAAAGGCATAATAAAGAGCGCGACTACTTTTGAGCTATTTAAGATGCTCATGTTACAGGGAAAAGAGTATCGTTGTTGACTTTGAAATGTAGAACCATTTGCTTAATTCAGTGATGGAATCTTTGCTAAAATGGGCAGTTCGGCTGAAGAAAGAAATTGACTTTTAGCATTTTATGAGCAATTTCATCTTTTGAATTCAGAAATGACCAGGGATGCGGACAAGCTTTTTATTCTTTTGAGAACCCTCTAACCAAGAAATATTTTAAATGATCATTGCACAGTGAATGCCTGGAGGCTCTGAAAAATATTTATTTTGAAATTATTATAAGCTCAAAATGATTCAGCAATGCAAAAGAAGAAGAGAAAAAGCAATTAAATACTAAGCTGTAAACGCTGGAAACTTCTGTGCTGAAAATAATTGTACAGAGTTTTTTTAAGTAATAGTGTCCAAAGAGATTTAATGATCTGATTGCTTATGGATATGGAGCTTAAATATATTCCTTATTTTAAATTTGATATTAGAATAGCAAGATTATAGACAATGATACAATGCGACTGGGAGAAGTATCGTTTCATTAAATTATCAAGTTAAGGCTGAAGGAGCCTGGTGGAATGTGTGTGACCATGAGGCCAGCCAGTTGGAATCGCTAGTGGCTCACAGAGAAAGATGTGGTTCTCAGCTCCTGTAAAGATTTGCAACCTTGGGAACCTACAGGCATAGTTCTACGTTGTCCTTTCAGGGGTCCTCAGACTGTTTAAACGGGGCCAGTTCATTGTCCCTCAGACCCGTTGGAGGGCCGGACTATAGTGTAAAAATAAAACTGTGAACAAATTCCTATGCACACTGCACATACCTTATTTTGAAGTAAAAAACAAAACGGGGCAAAAACACCCAGCACGCTGGATAAATGTCCTCAGAGGGCCATGTGGCCCACGGGCCATAGTTTGAGGACCACCTAAATTGATGTGTCAGAATCTACTTGACAGTGTTAAGTTTCTGGGGTGGTTGACCTCAGTTCTTGCTTAGCAATGCTGAAAGAATTCACATGGCAGAAGCACTTTTGTAAATCCAAGTGAATTTTATGAAGGAAAGTTTCAGGTATCGCAGTCTCAAAAAGGACTGCTATCTCCGGAAAGCACAGCGGGCTGCATGGCAGGGGTGGGGAAAGTTTGCAGCTGAATATGGTGGTTTCATGGGAGGAATACCTGAGCAGGAGTGCAGAACCAGCTGAGGAGCCACGGCAGGAACCCCCAAGGGCCTCACCCTCCACTTGCAGAGCACATGAAAAAGGGAGGGCGACAAAGAGCCCAGGCCTGCTTCTATCACCTCCCAGCACCACTGGAGGGCATTGGTCGATTTTACTGGCTGATTTAGGCGCACTTGTGTGATGTCATATTCTGTGTGACCAGGTGGACCTTCCACCTGGGCCTAGATGACTTGGGTCAGAGCATACTCAGTTCTGAATTTTGCCATAGGTGTCTAATTAGTGTGCCTGATTTATTTCCAACCCCTTTTTTGTGGCCTGGACAGCTCACTTTGGTTTAGTGTTGGCATTTGGGTAGACAAGCCCTAATCTAGCAACCTATCAATAGCAGTAAGTGAATGGAATTAAAACTCAACTCATAGCCATAAATTCAATTCTGACTCAGAGCCACCCAAGAGGACAGGGTAGAATTACCCCCTGAGGGTTTCTGAGGCTGGAATTTTTACGGGAATAGAAAGTCTCATTCTTCTCCCTTCCAGGGCTCCAAAGGACTGACCTTTCAGGGAGATGTTCAGTGGGTGCCAGCAGAGCTCCTTCATTGAAAATCTCTGCTAGTTTCTGAAGGGGGAGGGAAATTTTGAGGAGGCCGTCCTTGGCAGAGATAACTCTCCATTAAAGCCAAAGAGCTTTTCCACATCTCTCAAAAAACAAACAAAAAAAACTAAAGTGACTAGTTCAGATTAATACGCTGTAGGTAGAACCACCTCCCACCCAACAAACCAAACCAAACCAACCAACCAACCAACCAACCAACCAACCAACCAACCAACCAACCAACCAACCAACCAAACAACCAAACAACCACACAAACAAACAGCCTGTTGCCTTCAAGTCAGTTCTGACTCGTGCTCTCCCCTTGTGATACAGAGTACAATTGTTGCATGAGGTTGTCTAGGCTGTACCCTTTATGAAAGCAGATGACTCCTTCCTTTTGTGGTACAGCTAGGTGGGTTTGAACTGATAACCTTTATATAAGCAGCACTATCCAGTGAACTATGTCAACTAAAGTCTCAAAGCATGTAAAGACTGATCCACAACCCCCACTTCTCTCTTCCTCTGCTGTGATGACCTGGAATCCACCTTTTGATCTGGTGGCACCATATATGTGAAGCAGCCCGAATCACTGAGTGACTGTGCAGGATAAACACCCTGTAGAATTGCCCTTCCAGCGTCAGAATTTGCATGAACAAGAAATAAACTAGATTTTAAGCCACTTACTGAGGTTTCAGGAGTAGCTTCTTTCTGCACAACAGACTAGGCTATCCTGACTGATCATCTCTTCACAGGGTTGTTGTGAAGAGCTACTGGAGCAGCTCAATCCAGGGGAGCTGCCAAAGCAGATACCTACACTTTATCTGGGATTGTGAGTTGTAGTACCAAAGTTTTTATTTGCCAGGGAGGCACTGAGTAATTTTTTTTTCTTCTGAAAACAGGACAACAGGCAAGTAAGTTTGGGGACATATGTAGCTGGAGCTTAAAGTCCTCTTACTTTGCAGTTTTCTTTGATAAAGATAGACTTGTTCTTAATGAAACCCATGACTGCAGCCAGTCAGTGTCACAAATGATTTCTGAGGAGAGGCCAAACAGCTAAGTCAAGGACCATCCTACCATTCTCTTAAACGCTGTCTCATGCTCTCATCTGCTCTGACGTGTCTGCTCAGGGGCATGTTGAAGCCACTGGGTGGGGCTTACCATTGGCACTGAAAATCATAGTAGGCGATATTAGTGGATTTACATCAAGAAACCTGAATTCTTGGCCATTGCTTGGGGGGGTCACAGTTCCCAAGACAATCAATGTCAAGGGCAAAACAAAATAAAACATGACGAGGCCTCTGGGGCTGGGTTGAGCTGGATGTATAAACAAAGTCCCTTTCTACCAGAACCTTCCCAAGAAGAGATTGCTCTTTTCCATATCTAAACAATTTTGTTTAACACACGTTCTGCTGCGGAACCTTCTGGGAAGCAGAAGAAAAATAATTTGCTTTTTTTTTAATTAAAATGAGTTGGGTCCAAACCCTGTGTAGTGTGTATGTGTGTATTCTTATCATAACATCCAAAGGAGTCTGATTTCACCATTCTTAGCTATTTAAAAAAAAGTTCCAGGCACAGTAATTCAATTTAAAATCAGACACCAGGAGTAGTTCATATTTAATACACTTTATACAGGTATTACAGGTACAAGCGAAGTACTTGTTAACTGCCAGGTTGCTGGCTTGAACCAATGAGCCACTCCACAGGAGGTATTCTGTTTTGTGAAGATTTACAGCTTTGGAAGCCCACTGAGAGAGCTCTACTCTGTCTTGAGTCTGAAGGTGCTTGATAGCAGTAGTTTTTTGTTTTTATAAAGGTATAAAGCTTTCTAGAACAACAAAAAGTTCCTTTTGGAAGTAAGCCAGAGCTAAAACCACAAGTTACATGCTTTAGTTTTTTTTTTTTTTTCTGTCCTGCTGTTGGCAGCCACCCTTTCAACGGTTCCGCACACTAGCATGGTGAAGTGGTGAACTCTGGGCTCTCACTCCCCTGGCTTCACACTCGGTCTCCCCACTCATCGTGTGGTTTCACCCAACTCGCGGAGCCTCCTGCAGGCTCCTCTCCCTGCTTGTGTAAAAGTGCGAAGGAGACAGACTTCCTCAGAGCTGTGATTTAGAGAGAATCCTCCTAACATACTCAGCACCGCCTTGAATATGGCAGCACTACATACATGACAACTACTTTATTATCTTTGATGGTGGTGGTGGGATTTTTGTACGGAAAAAAAAGAGCCCTGAATGGTTTATGTAACAAGTAAGGGAATAAATAGATCTTCCTTCATCCACCTTCATCTTTCATTATTCTATCACTCTTGAATTGCAATATTAGAGGCAAAAATGGGCAGAATTCCCACCTCTTAACAAAGTTTGTGCACATGTGTATGCATGCATGTGTGTACATGTGAGTGTGCCTGTACAATGGGTGCACACGTGTGTGTGCACATGTGCACTGGAGCCTGGCAGCACAGGGGAGGCGCCTGTCTCTTTTCAGCAGTATCTGAAGGCTGCTGCAGGTGTAATGAGAAGTGATTGATGATCTGTTCAGGGAGCTCCTGGGATGGAGTCAGGGAAGGAGCAGCAAAGAAGATATAGTCATCTCCCCCATATTTAGATGAGGTGACGGAGGTGGGCGGTAGAAGAGCAGCTCCTCAGTAATGAGATCACAGGGGAAAGACCTTGGATGTGGTGCCAGACAGCCCAGCTTTCCCAGGAGGGTGGGGACTGGGAAGGAGGCTGCATCCTGCCTCATCAGTTACAGCTGCTCTGTCACTCTGGGGAGGGAGGCAGATGAGGCAGGGAGCTTCTGAAATCTCTCATCTCCAGACCTTCTAGGTGGCTGTGGGAGGGTGTGAGGACGGCCACACTGGAGGGTCAGGGTGAATCACATTGCAGTGTGGAGCCCGGCCTGGACCCATGTTGTGTAGGGTGACCAAGGAGCTTTGGGGGCAGGGTTCCGGGTGGGGGCTTTGTCTAATAAGACCCACAGCGGCACCCTGTATCGCAATGTTGGCATAAAATGTGCAGAGACTTGAGACAACGTGAAATGAACCATCCACTTCACTTCGAAAGACAGGAGGGCTGAAAATCAGACTGGGAGATCTCGTTTGCTGTATAGTTGTGAGAAGGAGATATTCGTGGCTTCTCTTATACATTAAACTACATTACTCCTCAGGCATAAAGGCGGTGATATGAATGCTTTGATAGCCTAGCATCTGTCAGCTGGGAGGCATAACATAGTCAGAGCTCTTATTAATCACTTGGAGATTAGCTGAGGAGTGGGACAAGCCAGGCATGACGTTTTCCAGGGCTGCTCAGCCTGCACAGGAGACCTTTACTGAGTTGGACAGAGGTGCTGCCATCTGAAACCTCAGATAGAGTAGTTAGAAAATTGACTGACCTAGTACAAGATCTATTTACATATATTAAAAGATCCTGGGTAATAAAATCTCATATTTGTGCAGCATGCCACATTTGTCAAAGGGCTTTCTCATTTACTGTCTTACTTGGTCCTCAAACGAAGAGGCCTTTGGGCAGGTATTGCTGTTTAATTTTGGACGTGGTAACAGAGCTTTGGCTGGATTACTGGACTTGGAATCAGACTGTGCAACCCACAGCAGGTCACTTAGCTGCTCTGGATTGGCTTTCTTCCTCTCTGAAGGTCAGGGCTTGGACTAGACCATTTTCCCAGTGGCAGCACTGCTGACATTTTTGGCAACATCATTGCTGTGGGGCCGTCTTGTTCCCTGCACCAGGATTCTAAGCGAGCATCCCTGGTCTCAGCCCACTAGACGACAGTGGGACTCCCTTCTGAAGAATGTCTCCAGGCATGGCCAAATGTCCCCTGCAGAGCACGCTGCTGGGCTGGAGCACGGCAGGATAATGCACTCGATGAGCTGTATTTTAAGTTTTCAGGTACTTTACATGTCTGCACAGGGAGACTACATCAACAATTACCCAGCAGTCAATGGGTCATCACTGACCCTCTCTATAATTCCAACTGATGTCATTAAGCACCAACTGAGTTTCTGAGCTTAACCCCCTTCATGGCACAAGTTGTTTAGCACTCAACTAAAAACCAAAAGTTTGGCAGTTCAAACCTATCCTGAGGTCCCTCAAAAAAAAATTCTGGTGGTCTGCTTCAGAAGAGTTGCAGCCATGAACACTCCATGGCGTGAAGAGATATAAACATGAATGTGGATGTGACTCTAAGTATAGCTACAACCAGTAACCATGGAATCAACTACATCATGGAATCAACTTCAACTCCTGGCCCCCTTATGTATCCGAGCAGAATTATGCTCCCCAGGATCTTGAAAGGCTGCTTGGTCTGAAGTAGATTGACAGGCCTTTCTTTCTAGGTGCCACTGGGTGGACTCAACCTTCCAAGCATGCTATTAAAAGCCAATTCGTTACCTGTGTGCATCACTGAAGACACACAGACATAGGGAGCAATGCTCAAAGTCACACTACAAGTTTGCAGCAGCTAGTCTCTTGCCCTCTCTGGGATTGATAACAAAAGCAGGGCAGGCCAGCCACAAATATTGTGTGGCTAGCAGGGGAAAGCAGTTGGTGACAAAATTGCAGATGGAGTTCATCCTTTGGACTCATTCCCCCCCCCCCCCCCCCCGTTTTCAACTGCACGGAATGGGTTCTAACTTTCCAGCACCAGAAAAGCAGACTTTGAGTTTTTTGTTTTATGAAATGTAGGCTGTCCCTGCTTAAGTCTTATATTCAGTCTCTGTTCTTCTCCCTCCTCCTGCACCTCCTCCAGTCATCAACAGTAAGTGGCTGCAGGGCGGTTTCCCAGCAGGGCTGTGCTCTAAGATTCATAATGCTGGGTTTTCCTACAATTCTCCACATTCTTGGGCTTGGAACAATCCAGGCATTACCATATCAAATGCTCATTTTAGGTGGGAAGGGCGGGGACACTGCAAACACCTTATGGGGCTCAATCCTTCTCTGCATGCATGTGAGGGTTTCCAGGAGTTAGAATTTCAACTTAAGTGATTTATTTTTTGTTCTTCAATCATGTGCCTGGCACGTGCTGGACATTTCTTCTATAGTGTTTCGTTGTTGCTAACCCCATTTCTAAGATCGGAGATAGAAGGGTCCGGCACAATAGGCAGTTTAATTGACTAATTCTGGGGTGTGAATCTGCTTCTTTCTGGTTCCCCATTGCCCTGAGTCATTTTAAATGGAGGTGTTGTGAAGGGTGTGGGTTCAGCAGCCGCACACTGCCTCATCTCGCCTCCTGGTCGATGGGCTATGTAGCCTTACGTGAGTTGTTTAGTCTCCTACCAAGCTTGTGTGATCACTACTTTTATAAGCTTCATTTTACTGAGGCTATGAGAGGTCAGGCGAGTGAAGGCTTACAGATTGCCTGGCATATAATATACAAATGATAGTCAAGATATATAACTAAGTGTGTCTCTGTTCTTGGTTCTGTCAGTACCTGGTGTGGCCACAAAGAAGAAACCTGGTTTCCTGCTATTTTGAGCATCTAGTGTGAATGGCAGGAGATAAGTCACATGCTAATGAACCCTGGTGGTGTAGTGGTTAAACACCATGGTGCCTGGCTATCAAAAGATATAGTGTTTGGGGTCTTAAAGGCTGGAAGATAAACAAGGGGCCATCTAGCTAAGAAACAACAAAGCGCACATGGAAGAAGCACAGCAGCCTACCCTGCCATGATCGCTGAAGACAAAGCGGTACATAAGCAAATGCAGGCATGCTTTCTTGATGTGCACCCTTATACATACGAGTTTCTGTGGATTTGTTTCCCTAATGCACCCAAACTAACATAAGCAGTGTGGAAAGCATTTAAGAAGTCTAGACAAGGGCAGGGCAGGATATTTGGAGGGACTGGATCCAGAATTAGAGAGGAAGGAGCCCTGGTGGCGAAACAGGCTGCTAGCTCCCTGTCTGAAGGGGAACAATGAGATTGCTGTCTCCCATGAAGATTTACAGTCTTGAAAACGCCATATAGGGTCACTGTGGTTGGAATCCGCTTGATGGAAGTGGCCTTTTGGGATTGAAGGTGGAAGCCACCAATGACTTCCTGCCATTGAGCCAAGGAGCCTCTGGGAAGTGTGTGAACTTCTGGAATGCAGGAAACAAACTCTACACATCTGCTTTTCCTGCTACCCAAGTCATGCCCTTGGCCTTTGCTTAAACACACTCATTCAGAAGTGAACCACCCCAGCTGCTCCCTCAGGAAGCTGGTGGATGAGCTCTCTGGTTCCACTCCATGAGCATTTCTGATCTAGGTACCTGCCCACTGCCCCAGCACAGACAATGTGCTTTTGGAAGCAGCGCTCACTGGGTAGTGAGAGTGATTTGGCTCCTCGGGGCTAACATGATGAATGCTGAGAGGGGGTGCATACTAGGGGGTTAAGTTCCCTGACCTTTCCCTAGCCCAGGGGAAAACTTACTATTTAAAGTAAGTTTTAGACAGAATCTTTAGAAAGATAAGTTTTTTACTTAATGTACACAATTACTCCCCAACACATCTGTTTTGTCTGACTCAACACTCAACCTCATAGGTTGTGGATGACCTTGAGCAGGCACTCAAACTCACAATGGTTTCTATCAGGATTGAGAGTTCATCTTTCGCAACTCTCCAACTGGTTATTAGCACCATTGTCTCATTTCTATTTATGTATTTACTTTGTTTTAAGGGAAAACGACTCCCAATTCAACAATATTTTATTAGCAACTCCTTTGCTAAGTTTTACATAAGAAAAAGGCTAAAACTGATGTTCTGGATGAAGGAGAGCATCCGCATGAGGCCACAATGGTGTCGGAAGGACCCACAGCCACAGTTACTTAAATAAAATGACACCCATTCTGTCCTGCTGACTCTGACTCACAATGACTCTGTGTAGGGATCCTGAAGTTGCTACTTTTACAGGAAGTGATAACCTCATCTTTCTCCTGTGGAATGACTAGTGGCTTCGAACCAGCGACCTTGCTGCTAATAGTCCATCACTATCCAGCATTACCACCTGGGCTCCTGAATGCTTAAATAAGACATGGAAAACAAACAGCTTTGTCACAAAACTGTGACTGAAGACAGATTAATTCATAGAGTTGGAGTTGCAGGAGGGCCTGTGAGAGCATGAGCTGGACCTTCATTGGGATGTGCACAGTACTCTATGTCGCTGAGTCTGGCCCGGGGAGTGGATGCAAGCACCCTGCCTGAGGGCCAAGCTTTCCACTGCCAGTCAGCAGTAGGAAAGAACTCAATGCTGGATGAATCTGTGGCCCCTCAAAATGGATATAGGTTCTCCACATAGACTCTCACTGTGAGCCACAGCCTACTGGTCAAAATTTAAGCTCAAATACGACTTAAACGCCTAATATTCTGTTTCCTTAAACTAAGGTACTACCAGGATTCGCTAGAGGCCTGGATGACCTATCAGGTCTGAACACCGATCTCAAATCACTTCACATGATCCATTCCGCCAGTCATGTCAAGGACAACTAGAGATCTTCATGAGCAAGCCCAAATCGCCTCCTCACTTACCCATTCCAGAGGCTGTGCCTGTATTACCTACCTATCAACTAACACATTTCCATATGTCGTGATTATGAAACCAACCATCCTGCTGGAATAAGGACCAATCACGATGCAAAGGTCAGGGTCAATGGGAAAGCAAGATAGGGGCTCAGGGGAACCAAGAGGGTTCCTTCACTCAATCCCTAAACCTGATATAATGTCACTAGACTGGGATCTTCCTGAAATCTCAAGGGGACCCGATTCATGATTGACGTGAATTGTGCTTATTCAATCTTTGTTCTGCTTACTGTCCTGCCGTGCTGCCTCCTCTTCTTGCTTTATGTGCGTGGCTCCCTCTGTTGTGGTGACAAACGGCTTGAGATGGTCTTGACAAAGGGAGAAAGCCCACCCACATCAACTGTCACCAGAAGCAGACACTAAGTTCATTTCTCTCTTTTTCTTTCACCCCACAGAACTATGCACACCAGACACTGGTATAGCTGCCCGGAAGGAGAAACCTTAGTGCAGTGGTTCTCAACCTGTGGTTGCAACCCCTTTGGGAGTCATATGACCCTTTTACAGGGCTCACTCAGTTCATAACTGTAGCAAAATTACAGTGATGAAGTAGCAAGAAAATAATTTAATGGTCTGGGAGTCACCACAACAAGAGGCCCTGTGTTAAGAAGGTTGAGAACCACTGCCCGAGTGTGTTTAGGACTTTGCTGCCCTCAGGGTCATCAGATACTCGTGGAGGCAGAGCCACTGGAGGAAGCCCTTCTGGGAAATGCCCTGAAGCCAGGTCTCAACCTAGTCCATCCACCCTCACCCTCCGAGATCCTAATCACAGGCCGCAGGGAACTGCTCCCTGCCACTTTGAACACAGTAAGTCCATGGGAGCAGAAAGCCTCCTCTTTCTCCCTTGGAGTGGTGGCTGGTGAGTTCACACTGCTCACCTTCTGGCTAACATAACCCACAGACCAGCTCCGCCTGAGCTCAGTTTGCTTTGCCGCACAGCACACATCGTTTGGAACCTTCTGAAGTAGCTATGCACATGTGCAGGTTGGGGGATTTCACACAAGATGCAGATTTACACCCTCTCTTGGCAAAAATAATTTTTGCAAAAGGCTTTTATTCTCTTCTGGATCTGAGTAGCAGCTACTCTCATAAAGTCCTAGCACATACATGCATGCTACATTCCTCCCAACTCCCTAATGTCTTACGCCGAGTCTGTTCCATGCTTTTCTGTGTCCTATGTGGCAGCTGTAGGCACCCAGGGCACGGGCTCTGCAGCCTACGTTCAAATCTCTCCTTTCCACTTCCTCACTGTGTGGTCATAGGCTCATGACTTTGTTATCCTGTGCCACTGATTTTTCATCAGTAAAATGAGGCAGGAATAGACTCCACACATAGGCTTGTTAAGTGGAATTATTGCATTATTACATACAAAAAGCTTAGAACAGTGCTAGGCATCTTGCAAATACTGTTAGGTAGCTTAGCATAGGGACTGGGTCATCCATTACATATGCTCAGGTTCCAACTTCCGGCCAGAAAGGGGTGGTACACCTAGATGGCCGTTACACCTGGATTGGCCCATCTGGGCCAGTTAAATTCAATCCATCCAATGGGGTTGACCAGGACTATCAACTATGCCTCCCTATGGAGGAATTGAAAAGGCAGGATCTTGACCTGTCCGATTTCTCCCTTCACCGACTTTTCTGTTGTCCATCCCCCAGGAAGGAGGTCACATGTAGATACTTGTAATCGGTTCCCTCTTTACAACCCACCCTCCCTCTACCCTCTCAGTATCACCACTCACAAATTATCAAGGGTTCATGAGGGATGGGGGAGCAGGGAGGGAGGGGAAAAATGAGGACTTGATGCCAAGGGCTTAAGTGGAGAGCAAATGTTTTGAGAATAATGAGGGCAATGAATGTACAAACGTGCTTTACACAATTTATATATATATATGGATTGTGATAAGAATAATATGAGCCCCTAATAAAACGACTAAAAAAAAGTAGAAGAAAAGGCAGGATCAGAGACACAGTGTGGGAATTGCACCTGACCTGATCCCACCACACCGAGGCAAATCACTGGGGGAGTGCAGCAGAACAGTAAGGGAATGGAGTGGCAAGGTCCCCAGGGAATGCTGAAAGTGGAATTTGGGGCCAGGGCGTGGTGCCCCAACAGACTGGACTGGAAAACGCTCCTAAGGGCCAGCAAACGATCCCTGAACTAACTACAAGCTTTTCTCTTGTGAACTGTTTTGTTCTGTTCTTTGTCAGTGGTTTGTTTTTGTTGTTTTGTTGTCTGGTTGCATACTGTTGCTTTGTTTTCCTCTGTCTTGTTTTCGTGCATGTTAGTGTCTCCACAGGTCTGTCTGAATAGGACAGGCTGGATGAACTATCTGGAGGAAAAACAACGGGACCGACAGTTCCGGGGGGACTTGGGGTGGGGGGGGGTAAAAGGGGTAAGGAAGTGGTGTTAACAAACCCAGGGACAAGGGAAAAACATGGGACCCCATATGGTAGAGAAGGGGGAGTGGCAGGCCTGGTGGGAAATGATCAAGGGTAAGGTTGCTTAGAGAAGAGGTATACTCTAGCCCAGGTGGCGACAAAGCATGGTAGTAGGGCAGGAGGAAAGTCAAGGAAGATGGAGGAAAGAGCTAGGAGTCAAAGGGCATTCATGGAGGTCTAGACAAAGACATGTACATGCAAATATATATAGGAGGATGGGGAAATAGATCTATGTGTCTATATGTATAGGTCAAGTATTAAGGTGGCGGAAGGACCTTGGGCCTCTACTCAAATACTCCCTCAATGCATGAATACCTTCTTTTATTAAATTGGAACTCTATGATGCTCACTCTCCTGACACAATGGCTGGAGCCAAAGTGGGTGAACAAGTAAATGTGGTGAAGAAAGCTGATGGTGCCCGGCTATCAAAAGAGATAGTGACTGGGGTCTTAAAGGCTTGAAGATAAACAAGCGGCCATCTAGCTCAGAAGCAACAAAGTTCACATGGAAGAACACACCAGCCTGTGTGATCGAGTGGTCCTGAAGGGATCAGTTACCAGGCATCAAAGAACAAAAAAATCATATCATTGACTGCACACCTGCATGATAGGATCGCTGAAGACAAATGGGTGCATAAGCAAATGTGGTGAAGAAAGCTGATGGTGCCCGGCTATCAAAAGAGATAGTGTCTGGGGTCTGGGGTCTTAAAGGCTTGAAGGTGAACAAGCGGCCATCTAGCTCAGAAGCAAAAAAGCCCACATGGAGGAAGCACACGGGCCAGTGCGTTCACGAGGTGCCAAGGGACCAGTTATAAGGCATCATGCAACAAAAAAAGATATAAGTGTGTGTATGTATGTGTATATGTGTATATGTGTGTATATGTATATATGTATATGTATATATATACCATATTAAATGAAGGGGGAAGTGCAGAGTGGAGACCCAAGGCCCAAGTGTCGGCCAATGGAGATCCCCTCGTGGAGGGGTTTAGGAGAGGAGATGGGTTAATTAGGATGCAAGGTAGTACCTTTGAAGAACACAGCTTTCCCCAAGATCCTGGATGCTTCCTCCCCCCAACTACCATGATCCGAATTCTACCTTGCAGGGCTGGATAGGACAGAGGCTGTACACTGGTGCATATGAGGGCTGGAGGTACAGGGAATCCAGGGTGGATGATACCTTCAGGACCAAGGATGTGAGGGACGATGCTGGGAGAGTGGAGGGTGAGTGGGTTGGAAAGGGGGAACTGATTACAAGGATCCACATGTGACCTCTTCCCTGGGAGAGGGACAGCAGAGAAGGGGGGAAGGGAGACTCCGGATAGGGCAAGATATGACAAAATAATGATATATAAATTAACAAGGTCACATGAGGGAGGGGGTAATGGGGAGGGAGGGGGAAAAAAGAGGACCTGATGCAAGGGGCTTAAGTGGAGAGCAAATGCCTTGAGAATGATTGGGGCAGGGAATGTATGGATGTGGTTTATACAATTGATGTATGTATATGTATGGATTGTGATAAGAGTTGTATGAGTCCCTAATAAAATGTAAAAAAAGAAAAGAGGAGAAAAAAATGATTAGGGCAAAAACTGTACAGATGTGCTTTATACAATTGATGTATGTATATGTATGAACTGTGATAAGAATTGTATGAGCCCCAATAAATTGTTAAAAAAAAAAAAAAGAAAAAGAAAAGGCAGGATCCCAGAGCCCACTGAGTGACTTTCTCTCCAGCAGCTTCTAGGCAGGCTGGGGGTGGGTGGTGGTGGTGGTGGTGTGAGAGGCCCTGAGGTGCCTATATAAACCTGAATCTTCTCTCAAAAACTAACTTGGATCACAATCCAGGCTTCAGAGTGAATTCTTTCTCGCGTGAAGTCAAGGACTGAGGTATATCTCTCCCACGAGAGATCTAACAATAGTGTCTCTTATTAGATCATTAGGAGCCTAGGTGGTGTAGTGGACTATGCATCAAGCTGCTAATCGCAAGGTCAGGGGTTTGAACTGCCTAGCCCATCCATGGGAGAAATATGAGGCTGTCTATTTCTGTAAGGCACTGGTTCTCAACCTTCTGAATGCCCCTACCCTTTAATACAGTTCATGTTGTAGTCACCTGCAACCATAAAATCATTTTCATTGCTACTTCAGAACTGTAATTTTGCTATTGTTATGAATTGGGTGACCCCTGTGAAAGGGTTATTTGATCCCCAAAGGGGTCGCGACCCACAGGTTGAAAACCGCTGTTGTAAGGATTTAAAGTCTCAAAACCCCAAAGGGCCAGTTCTTGGTCCTATTGGGTCAGTATGAGTTGGAGTCAATAAAACGGTAGTTAGTTTTTTTCTACATCAATATCAGATTCTGGTGGCAATCTCCGTCATTCTGCATTGTGGTCAGGTTTGGACTCCGGTAGGTCTGTGGGAAATGACTGCTCTGGTTTGAGGTGAGGGCCACGGTGCATAAGTGGTAGATCTCTTATGGTCTTTCACCGGGAAGACCCAGGTTCGATTTGCAGCCTAAGTGCCCCAGATTGTCAGTGAAGATTTGTGTGTTGCTATGACACTGAGCAGGCTTCAGCGGTGTTTCCAGACTGAAATAGAATAAGGACGAAATACCTGATCATCTCCATCCACACATCGACCTATGGCCCACCACGGTTGGCTTACCCTTCCAGCCATGGTGGTAGCACAGAATGGCACATTTTTTCCACTGCCCATGAGAACCTGACTCGACAGCCATGGTCAAGATCAACAGCTTGAACTCCTTTCTGCGTCTATGGAAATAAGAACAACCTTCTGAAATGAGGTCACATTGCTCTTTGGGCCTGGGAGGATGCCTCTGTGACTCAGATTGCACTCTGGATCCCAAAGGAGACTTTTAAACACAGGCACATATCAGCTCCGGAAATTGCCATAGTAGAAACCAGGTTTAAAAAAAAAAAACAAAAAGCAACTTCTACTGACTTGCTCAAAGGAATCCGGGGGTGGATGGGGGTGGGTGGGTGGGAAACTCCTCTGGAAATGGACACATTTGTTTCCTTACATATCTGTCATGTCTTTTGGTCCTGAAAGAAAGAGAAAAAAAAAAGCAGATGAGAGAATAAACGGAGACTGACAGTCATCTTGTTGGTATTCCCTCTGCATCCCCTCCATAAGCACTTGCTGCCATCTCATCCAACTCCACTCAGTATATTTTCACCCGGCAATGATGCAGAAATGTCTGTGTACTCCCATTTTATTGTAGTCGGGCAGTGTTTAAGGGTTTGTCTTTCAACTGACCATGGCAGGACGTCTAGAAGCAATTATAACCATCACCTGCCCTGTATGTGCAGTGGGCAGGCAGTGACGGATCCCCAGCCTCTGGAACACTAATACTCCCTCCAAGCTCAAGATAATGATGGTGACACTTGGCTTCCTTGTTGTCTGGGGGAGCTCAAGGAGCTCTCCTCCACAACCTCAAATTATTGGCAATTCTTTGAGTGAATACATCTAATTAGTGACTGGAAAGGAAGGCATCGGAGAAGATTTTTGGTGACAAGACAAGCCTCAACCATCTCCAGAGAGCATGTCTCATAAGTGCAAAGTATGGAGAGGGAGGAAACAATTGATCACAAATGGAATAGACTCTGAGTCTCGCCACACAATGTGTGTGTGTGGTCACTGAGGCACCAACATTAGGGCTGGAGGACGGATACATTTTGTGCAGCCGTGATTGCCATCCAGAATGTGCCGTGCTATTGTGAAAAGTGATTTTTTTTTAATTCTAAGCAAATCTCTACTTCGACTTGCTTTAATGCTTCACCAGAGAGCAGGGGACTCTGGGAGGGAAGGGGCTGGACTGACCTCAGGAACTCATGTGTAAAGGGCGTTTTCTCACTTGGAAGCAGGCTGGGTTCACAGCTGTTCTTTCTGGTAAAGCTTGTTTCTGAACCTTGCCACATCTGAGTCTGAAGAGAGGAATGACGGTGACAAATGCTGCGAGGAGCCCTGGGCACATCTTGGCTATGGTCCTGCTTCAGTCTGTTTCATTTGAATCCCAGTTTTACCTTTCCTTCTTTCTGGGTTCCGAAGCATCAGGTGGGTGCCAAGTGTTTCCACGGACAACTAAAGCTGAACAAGGTGGAGGCAGATGAAGAGCAACGGGAGGTTGGTGTTTGGGAGACTGAATACTTGGGCTTCCTAGGCCAGTCCAGCTGGTGGTTAGAGCCCTGTTTCAGATTCCACTGAAATCTCCTAGTGTCCAAGGATCAAGTGGCTCCTAAGTCCAGAATTTCTGTTACATGTCTCACCAAGGAGTTGGGCTAAAATGCATTGAAGAATAAAGCAGGAGCTTCGCTTGTGAATCCACTCTCTGATTCAGAAATTTCAAAGGCTTCATGCACAGACATTTCAATACTGAAAGCACAGCAGGGAAAGCCAAAGACTTGGGCTTTCTCCTTGTCCCTCTTTTCGGGCTTTTATGGCTTTCCAAGGTGCCTCCCTGAGCCGAGTGTTGTATAGGTCATGTTTAAAGATGTCCTAGATCCGAGGGACCTGCTGTTTTGCTTTCTTTTGCAGGGAGGCCTGGTTTCTTGTCTTGTGGCCAAACACAGAGCACAGATATCTGCGCGCTTCCTCCCTTTCCCCTGACCTTTGCTCTCTTCTCTGGTTACACTACTGACCTGTTCTCCCTTACAAGATATGAACTGCTCACACACTTGGATGAATTCTCATCCTAGTGAGAAGCATCTGAGCATCTTATTAGAGCCTGTATGAGTTCTGTTCTGGATGCCTATTTGTGCAACTTCAGGTCTCTGGCATGGAAACGTCCCATGCCCCCCCCACACACACGTAATATAAACTCCAACAGTAGTTTATGGTTTAAGGTGGTAACAGGGAACGCTGGGGCCTGTGGCTCCTGGTGAACCACATAGGCTGTCTAAAGAGGCTAGTTCCATCTCAATGTAGCTATACAGGAATATAGACCTGTTAGGTAGCAAGACAACGGGTTGTTCCTCTCCATACTTACGGGGCCCCCTACAGGACGTTGGAAGCCAATGTGGGCTAAGGGGCATACACCAATTCAAGCCCAAGCCAGGAGAGCGTAATTGACACCACGCAGCTGAAAGCCCTTAAAAGGCTGGAATCTGGAGACCACCGCCCCTCCCCTTCAGCTGCTTCCCTGCCTTCCACTCAGCAGGGCTGGGTGTGCAGTGTCATGAGGGTGCCCGTGTTCAGTTTACTGTAATGCCGGAAACTTCGCTCCTGTTTCTAAATCCACTCAGATCACCAACCAGGCTTTGGTGTGACTTTCTTTCTAGTGTGTAGCCAAGGACCGAGACATGTCCCACCTGAGAAACCTAACAGACCCAGACTTACAATAAACCCATATTTTTATATATAAGGCAAGAGGTAAACAGGTCTAGCCAATAATGGTGAAGAGGGTCCTGGGTTTGAGAAAGATTCTGAAGTAGAATCCATAACCCTTAGAAATGTATTGGCTTTAGGGGAGGGGCAAAGAGGGCTGGATTGAGAAAGTCTCTGGCATCCAGTTCTGACTTGACTTTTGGATCCTGAATCCTTCAGGAGTCATGACCTTGCTCTCCAGCCAGACCTTCCAATAACCACCTTCTCAGGGCCTTGTTAAGTTCTCATAATACGTTATACCTGCCATCCTGTGAGCAGCTACCAAACCCAGGCACCTTTTTCAAAGAAAAGCTCGCTCTCTCTACCCCAAGAGCAGGTAGTTTGGGGATGATGGATATGAGATACCATAGAAGGTAAATCTGTTCTCTTCCATGATGCACAAAACATGCTGTCACAACCAGGACTTGTGACAATCCCTCAGTTTCCTAAATTACTTTACTGCTGCTTTTTTAATTAAGCCTCATTAACTTGTCATATATTGATAACAGGGATGACCCTGAACTAGATGAATAAATTAAAGCTCTCCTCATCCTGTGCTTTTATATGAATGTGTTAATTATTTTTTTCATTAGGGAGAATGATGGAGGGATGGAGCAATACCAAACGGAGTTTGACAAAGTGATGGTGTTTGCTGCCGTAAACATGGTGCGTGTCAGATACAATCTGTCACTCAGTGAGTCTGCAATTAACGCCAAGGGACCAAGGTAGGATTCCCTGAAATAAACAGCCTTCCTCCCCGATGCTAATGGGGACCCAGCAGGACCCATTGTTGTGTTGTAGCAGTTGTACACGGGCCCTTAGAGGACACAGAGCTGGGGTTTGAAATGAGTTTTGTTTGCCCCCAGTTG
The DNA here is from genome assembly GCF_050624435.1 of Tenrec ecaudatus. NCBI lineage: Eukaryota > Metazoa > Chordata > Mammalia > Afrosoricida > Tenrecidae > Tenrec > Tenrec ecaudatus. The sequence goes on along the minus strand of NC_134544.1, from coordinate 92,914,274 downwards.
GCTCACACATTTGTCTTTTAAATAGCATAATCACTAATATTTAAACACGGGGTAATTTCACATAACAATCTTCACCTTCTGTGAAATGGAGAGGCCCAACTTTGCTGGTTGACAGTGCGCCTCTGGAAGACAAGGGGCGGGGGGGAAGCTCAGAGGGGCTGGGGGAACAGTCAGATGTGGTGATCAGAGTTTGGAATCCTTGCTTTCCATGTACACGTGGCAAGGAGGTCAAGGTTCAGAAATTTAGGAGAGACGTTTCAGACACACGTTTGTATGGTCCATAATAAACCAAATAGGAGTTGCTATATCAATCTGTTGGTTATTTTTTTGTGCTTGGTAGCCAACGAGCTCAGAAATCCTGATCTCGCCGATCTTGTGAAACAAGCACCATTCCAGCATTACAAAGAAGCAAGCACGGAGGCAAAGGCATCCATCACCCCGAATGCGTAGAGGTCCGGAACTAAGTGCTTTCTGTAGAAAAGCTCCAGAGGCAGACCTTCTAGCATAGGGACTGGCACATCCACTACCCATGCTCAGAGGTCCGAGCTACCGGCTCATGAAGTAGTGGCGCACTGCATGCTCAGAAGTTCAGGTTTCCAGCCAGGAGGGGGAGATACGCCTTGGTGGGTGCTGCACCTCCATTGGCTCACCAAGGCCAGGTGAATTCAATTAAACAATTCAGCCAATGGGGTTGACCAACTTCATCCACCAAGCCTCCCTAACTCACAGGGATCCCAAACCAGGCCTCGGCATGAGCTGTTTCTCACGTGGAGCCAAGTACCAAGGCATACCTGTCCCTGGAGAGGTCTAACAGAAGCGGTGCTGTCTGAATTGGAGCTATGATGTAAGCCTGCCCCAGGAGTGGGCCCTCCCATTCTGGTCTCATGGGTTGCGAGCCCCTCTGGCTCCTTTCACCTCACCACCCTCAGGAGAATTGTTGAGTTGAATTCGCCAGGCCTACGTGTGCCAATCCAGGTGCCGTGCCCACCCAACACAGTGGAGGCCCCTGTGGACACTTCTAGAGTATTGCCACAGCCCTAGCATTTTGTGTCCGTCTTTGCACCGTTTCTTGCTGGTGTGCGGGACTTGAAGTGCCTTTCTGTGCCTACCTTCCCGGGAACTCGCCTGCCTCCCCAGGCTGCATTTGGGGAGGGGACTGGGACACTGCTGCCTGGAGGCTGGGAAGATTTTGACTCCCAAAGCCTTCTCGCAGCTCAGTGGTGTGCCGGGGCTCTGGCCAGCGGATGGCTGGGGGCGCTCGCGTCCACCCTATTGGATTCGGCAGGACTCTGGCTGGGTGGCTGGCCCCAGGCTGGCTTGTGGCTAGGCCACAACCTGCGGCCTCCATTTTCCCAGCCACGTGACCCACTCCCAGGCAGAATGGCGCCAACCTGTGGCTGTTGTAGCTACTGTCCATTCCCAGAAAGAAAACCACCCAGACCACCGGCAAGGTCAACAGAACAAGTTTCATTTCCTGCGCAGGGACTGTCAGCTCTCTTGAGAGGAGGCTGAGTGGCCCCCAGTCTAATTTTGCAAAGGTTTTTATACTTTTGCAATGTGCAGGTGTGCAAGCAAGCAAGCAGAGCACAGAAGCGGGGTATTGTGGTTAGCCATCCTTAGTTGAACAAAAACTGCTCTGGTCGTTCTCGCAAGCCTTCTGAATATCCATTTCCTTCTGTACATTCCCTTGGGCTACGTCTGCACAGCCTACCTCCCCAATATCAACTAGTTCATTGACAGTTCATAGCTAGTTTATTTACCATTCATAATGGCTCTGTCAGCTCAAACTGGCTTCTCTTGTCAGGCTGTTTAAGCTTTTCCCAGAGCTGCTACATTCCCTCCTGTTCTTAGCCAAGTTGAAATCATTGAATCTGTAGTAGTCAGCCCAGTGTATGGTGGGCTCAGCACTAAGCGTTTTTTGGCTTGTACTTTCTGTGTAAGGAATGCCACTAGCTTATTGGTTATTATTGGTTCAAATGTGAAGCTTAGCAGGAGGAGGATTAGGGGTCCGGCTAGGGTCGTTATTAGGGTAGTTAGCCAGGTTGACCAATTAAATAGCTTTTCAAAGCAATTGGTTCCTTCATTTCTTTTCTTGTCTCCTTCCTCTAATCTTTTCCTAACCAGGGCTAACCTATCTTTAATGATTCCCGAATGGTTTGGATAAAACAATTTTCTCCCAATGCCATGCACAGCACTCCTTCTTTCAAAAAGAGAAAGTCAAGCCCTGAGCGGTTTTGCAACACAACTTCTACAAGGGAGTCTAAGGATCTTTCTAAATGGGAAACAGGGTTTTTTAATCCCTGTAAATCTAAATCAATTTGCTGACTAAGAGTCTGATAGTTTAAATGTCCTCGTATTAAAGCACATCACCCGACTGCATCTAATCCCATAATCCCAAGCCCTGCTAACAGTGGGACCAAAATTGGGACTCTTTTAACTCATCCAGAAATTCCAAAGTGATCCCTACCTCCTTCACCAGAATACAGGTACACTTGAGGAACAACATGCACTGTACACAAATACCTGAATCCGCTGCTAATACTTGGGAAAAGAGACAGGGTGTTAGTACTGTGGAACGAGTAAAGCAAGTACTCATTGGAGCAGATAACAAATAAGGATTAACATTTGGTTCAATGGGAACAGCTTGAAGGCAAAAATCTCAATATCTTGATATACTTAAGGGTTAATTAGATGAATAAAAACACAGCCCTTGCCCTTGCAAATCTTAAAGTGAGCTTAGAACTGAGTCCATTCTAACCTCACCTACAGACTGTTGCTTCGTGTAATCCTTCATACTAACATTTTTAATTTGATTACACTCTGCACCAATAGTGCTATTTGTACCTGTGCCTACATAGTAAGGGGGAGCAGGGTTCAGACAAGTCAACAATCAGCTGTGAGGTTAGGATTTGAGTTCATAATTTGGAATACAGCATCCAGAGTATCAAACATAGAACCTTGAGGTGGTTCCTGAATGGGAAGGGCCCTTTGAGTTGGGTTAGCGGTGAACGGGAAAGTTACTGAAGTCTGGAGGGTGCGGCAAAGGAATCTTAGTGACACCCAGCTGTAGCTCTTCAGGATTTATCACCAGGTTTGGGCCTTTTTACGGACGGGAGGTTGCCGTATTTTACTTTGCTGGATAGTAAAAGTTGCCCTGGGATCTCTATCATTTACATAATGTTGAATTCCCCATGTTTTCCCAGTGAACCCAATAACGCTTGAATCCAATTCTTATTGGGTTACATTTGGAAACCATACACGTGGTGGAATCAAACCCCTCCGACTTTAGTCCCATTCTTATAAAAATAATAGGGTCGTCGTTAACAAGTTTCCACCCTGAAGATGATCGTTTCACAATCCTAAGCTGCACAATGGTAATGTCCCTCCCTTTGGCAGTTAGGGGTTCCATCAGCCAGGCATATATAGATATGGTTTGTTTGGAGCCTTCTTTCTATAGAGGGTATTCTGCACCCATAGGATGGGATTCCGGTTATGGGCCCCATTGTGCCCTTTATCTTTAAAGGATCCGGAATGCCAATCTTTCCTAGCAAGTCAAACAAATCAAAGTGAAAACGGGGCCATACCCAGTATAAGAGGTTACATATTCACTGCTGGAGGTTCGAATAGCAGTCCACAGATGTGTTTGTGTTTGGGGGAAATGGCGGGTGCTGTCAGCAATACTCAGACAAAACAATTAAGTTCTGTAAAGCCTTAATTTTGAGGGTTTTTCTGTCTTTCTGAGTGTCCATCTTTTCAGGATATGCTCAGGGAGGGCTTTTTTTACTTGTGACTGATGAATCCATGCCCCCTTCCCCACTACTTTAACAGCAGTTGGTGTTGTAAGTATCACCTAGTATGGGCCAGTCCACCTAGGTTCTAAGGTGTCGGGTTGGTGCTTCTTTACCCACGTCCAGTCTCCAGGTTGCAAGTTGTGGGCTGCCTCTTCACCATTCCCTTGGTTGGACCCAAAATGAAGGTGGCAGAGCAGTTGATTTGTCTCTCACCTGCTGCACAACCTGCAGGCACTTGATGCGGGACCGGTTGGTGAATTCCATTATTTCTACTTCCTTCAACCTTGGGAGGATTGGGGAAGGTCTGCCAAACATAAATCCAAATGGGGTCATGCTTTTCACACAGGGAGTGCAGCGGACACAAAGTAGGGCAAAAGGTAAAGAAAGGATCAACCCAGTTCTCGCCAGTTTCTGAATGCATTTTAACTAACAATTCCTTTAGGGTTCTGTTTATTCTTTCTGCTTGCCCTGAACTTTGGGGCCTATAAGCCCAGGAGAGCTTCCAGTTAACACTTGGAAGCATTGCTAATACTTTAGTAATTTGAGCAATGAATGCTGGGTCATTGTCAGACCCCAAGATGGTGGGAAGGCCAAATCTAGGGGCAATTTTTGTTACTAATAATTTACACACAGTGGAAGCGGTTTCCTTCTTCGTTGGGAAGGCTTCCACCCATCCAGAATAGGTGTCCACGAACACCAGCAAATACTGGTAGCCATACTTTCTAAGTTTGATATCCATAAAGTCCACCTCCAGAATTCTCCAGGACTACTACCTCGAGCTTGTGGTTGGGGTTGCTCCTTTTCTTTTCTAGAGTTGTTTCCCTGAGCACAGTGAATCAACGGTGGGTGACACCTGCCACCGTGTCCAAGGCTGGTTATGTAAAAGTACCTGAGGAGCAACTGAGACAATTTAGAGGATCCCGAGTGCATTCCTTCATGTAGTCCTTGAATCAGATCTCTCCCCAGAGCTTCTGGCATGAATCTTCTTCCTTAAGGATGGAGCAGCACCACTGGATGCTCCGAGTGTCTTTGGCAACCCAGCTCTTGGCTTACCTTTGGATCTTGTTCCGAGTATGTAGGTTGTGGCAGTAACACTGGGGACGGCATGAGGACGGTCACTACCTCAGGGGGATTGGTTGCATAATCCTGGCGTTCAAGATCCACTGGTCCGGGGGTCTGGTTAGGAGGGGCTCAACCATATGTCCCCCTACCACAGCAATATCCTGTCCCAGTGTAAGCTTCCTGGCTTCTATAACTATGATGGCGGTGGCAGCCTCAGCTCGCATGCAGCTTGGCCATCCTGCAGTTACAGAGTCCAATTTCTTTGAAAGATCGGCCAGAGGTCGCTTCCATGGCTGCAAGTTCTGAGTTAGCACTCCTTTTGCTGTGCCCTCTGGACTCATACATAGACAATTGGAAGGGCTTTTCTATGTCTGGAAGGGGAAGAGAGGATGCCCATATGAGTGACTTTTTTAAGAATTCAAAGGCTTGCTGTTCTACTTCAGTCCATTTAAGTTCTTTTTCCTTTCCCCAGTACTTGCATATAGGGGTTTGGTTACTTTTTTTTTTTAACCTTTTTATTAGGGGCTCATACAACTCTTATCACAGTCCATACATATACATACATCAATTGTATAAAGCACATCTGTACATTCTTTTCCCTAATCATTTTCTTTTCTTTCTTTTTTTCCCCTTTTCTTTTTTTACATTTTATTAGGGACTCATACAACTCTTATCACAATCCATACATATACATACATCAATTGTATAAAGCACATCCATACATTCCCTGCCCCAATCATTCTCAAAGCATTTGCTCTCCACTTAAGCCCTATGCATCAGGTCCTCTTTTTTTTCCCTCCCTCCCCGCTCCCCCCTCCCTCATGTGCCTTTTGTAATTTATACATCGTTATTTTGTCATATCTTTCTCTATCCGGAGTCTCCCTTCCCCCCCTTCTCTGCTGTCCCTCTCCCAGGGAGGAGGTCACATGTGGATCCTTGTAATCAGTTCCCCCTTTCCAACCCACTCACCCTCCACTCTCCCAGCATCGTCCCTCACACCCTTGGTCCTGAAGGTATCATCCACCCTGGATTCCCTGTACCTCCAGCCCTCATATGCACCAGTGTACAGCCTCTGTCCTATCCAGCCCTGCAAGGTAGAATTCGGATCATGGTAGTTGGGGGGAGGTAGCATCCAGGATCTTGGGGAAAGCTGTGTTCTTCAAAGGTACTACCTTGCATCCTAATTAACCCATCTCCTCTCCTAAACCCCTCCACGAGGGGATCTCCACTGGCCGACATTTGGGCCTTGGGTCTCCAGCCTGCACTTCCCCCTTCATTCAATATGGGATATATATATATATATATATATATACATACATGCACATATTCTTTTTTTTTTTGTTGCATGATGCCTTATACCTGGTCCCTTTGACATCTCGTGATCGCACTGGCTGGTGTGCTTCTTCCATGTGGGCTTTTTGCTTCTGAGCTAGATGGCCGCTTGTTTATCTTCAAGCCTTTAAGACCCCAGACACTATCTCTTTTGATAGTCGGGAACCATCAGCTTTCTTCACCACATTTGCTTATGCACCCATTTGTCTTCAGCGATCCTATCATGGAGGTGTGCAGCCAATGATATGATGATTTTTTGTTCTTTGATGCCTGATAACTGATCCCTTTGGGATCACTCGCTCACTCAGGCTGGTGTGTTCTTCCATGTGGGCTTTGTTGCTTCTGAGCTAGATTGCCGCTTGTTTATCTTCAAGCCTTTAAGACCCCAGTCACTATCTCTTTTGATAGCCGGGCACCATCAGCTTTCTTCACCACATTTACTTGTTCACCCACTTTGGCTTCAGCAGTTGTGTCGGGAGAGTGAGCATCATAGAGTTCTAAATTAATAAACGAAAGTATTCATGTATGGAGGGCGTGCTTGAGTAGAGGCCCAAGATCCTTCTGCCACCTTAGTATTAAACCTATAAATGGAGAAAATTAGATCTATTTCCCCATCCTCATATATATGTTTGCATGTACACGTCTTTGTCTAGACCTCCATAAATGCCCCTTGACTCCCAGCTCCTTCCTCCCTCTCCCTTGACTTTCCTCCTGCCCCACCACCATGCTCCGTCCCCACCTGGGCTACAGCTATACCTCTTCTCTACGCAACCTTACCCTTGATCGTTCCCCATCAGGCCTGTCACTCCCCCCTCACTACCATTTTGGGTCCCATGTTGTTCCCTTGTCCCTGTGTTTATTAACACCACTTCCTTACCCTCCTCCCCCTCCCCTACCCAGATTTGTCTGTCCCCCCGTAACTGTCTGTCCTATTGTTTTCCTCCAGATAGTTCATCCAGCCTGTCCTATTCAGACAGACCTGTGGAGACACTACCATGCACGAAAACAAGACAGAGGAAAACAAAGCAACAGTATACAACCAGACAACAAAACAACAAAAACAAACCACTGACAAAGAACAAAACAAAACACTTCACAAAAGAAAGGCTTGTAGTTCGTTCAAGGATCATTTGCTGGCCCTTAGGAGCGTTTTCCAGTCCAGTCTGTTGGGGCACCACGCCCTGGCCCCAAAGTCCACTTTCAGCACTCCCTGGGGACCTTGCCACTCCATTCCCTTGCTATTCCACTGCACTCCCCCAGTGCTTTGCCTCGGTGTGGTGGGATCAGGTCAGGTGCAATTCCCACACTGTGTCTCCGGTGCTGTCCCTGTATCGCCCTTAGTCACTGAGGGGCATTTTGTCTCATAGTAGGGCCAGCCATGTTGTTCTCTCTGTGGACTGGGTGCTCTACTCAGGAACATCATCCTCACGGCCTCGTGGGCCAGGCTGTGTTCCGCTGTCTCCTCCTGCCCCTTCATCTGCTCCCGTGTGCTCTGATCAGATATGTCCATCTCCCGGATCTGCAGAATCAATGTCATCCTTTGAAACAAATTCTTTTCGGGGAAGGGGCAGGAATCCACTTAATTTTTGGTGCAGGGCCCTACTCCATGCCGGGATATTGCATTCACACCTTGCAGCACTGGGTTGAAGTCTGGTCCCACTTTCCCTGTGGAGATATAAACAATACCCTCCCCTTGGGTTGATTAGTGCCCCATGCCCCCACTTCCCTTTTCTTCCTTATATTCATCCTTTTATTTTCCTTTCCCCACCTCCTCCACTGTTGTCTACCTTGTGCATCCCTGGTTTTGATCTGGTCTCTGCCATACTACACAGTCTTCACCCCAGAAATGTTTGGTTTGGTTACTTTTGCAAATCCAAAATTACACAATGGACAGTACCTCACAGCTCCTAGAAACGCTTGCACCTGCCTCGAAGTCTCAGGTACTGGGATTTTGAGGATCTCCTCTGTGTGGCTGGGGGACAAGGTCCGTTTTCCCTCCTCCAGTTGGTAGCCTAGGTATACAGCTTTATTGACACGCAGTTGATCCTTTCTTGCAGATACCCTGGACCCAAATTGGCCAAGGACTATTAACAGGTCCTCGGTAGCCCTTTGGCATTCCTCCAGGATTTCCGAGGCCAGGAGGAGGTCATCTGCATACAGGAATAAGGGGTTTTTGGGGTGTTCCTCCTTATATTCCTGTAAGTCTTCACTGGGTTGACTTACAGGGGACAAGGGTGTGGAGAACAAAGCATCCTTTAAGTCCAAAACAGTATAACAAATTCAGTTTGACAGAATAGTACTCAGGAGGGTCTCAGGGTTTGGTACCGTGGGGTGGACAGTTTCTACCCTTGATTTACCTCTCCGAGACCCTGCACCGATTGGAAGTCCTCAGTTCCTGGCTTCTACACCGGCAGCAGGGGAGCATTCCATGTGGACTTGCAGGGCACCAAAATGCCTGTCCTTTTTAGTCTGCATATGTGAACATAATACCCACCTTTGCTTTCCACGGAGTAGGGTTTTGCTTGACACTCACCAGTGTGACCGAGCTCAGAAATTGTATGTCCCCAGACACCTGATGTTCAGCAAGGTCTGGCAGGTTGTTCTATGCACAAACAAAAGGAATATCTTTTACCCATTTATCACGAAGTTCCTTTGAGGAGGTCTCTTCTGCTCCTTGATAAAACACAGATCCCTCTGAAATTGGAGCGGTGAGCAAAACCTTTGCCTTTTCAAATTCAAGGGTTAAGGTGGTTGCAGATGTGAGAAAGTAATTATGGCCGCCATTTATCGTAATAAGTCCCGACCCATTAGGGGATAGGGGCATTGAGGCATTACCAGGAAGGAGTGTGTAACTGTTTCTTGTGCTAAATCTGTTATTCTGGCCATTGTCCATGGGTGTGCTTGGGTCTGGCCTGTGGCCCCTGTAATTAAAATATTTCCTTTTGACAATGAACCTGTAGTCTTTTCCAAAACCAAGAAGGTGGACCGTGTGTCCACCAAGAAATTTACTGGCTGGCCCCCTTTTTGGAGGGTTAGTCTGGGATCCTGGGGGCCAAGTGACACAGAGCCCTGACACCTTCATTCTGATTCTTCAAGCATTATTGTTGCTTGCTTGGGTTTTTATAGGTGAAGATGAGGCGTATCCTCTATAGTGGTTGGTCATCCAACTCTCCTGATTTTTCCAATGTCCTTCTTTTCTGCAGTAGGCACATTGATCCTTCCCCAGGCCTTGGCGGTGCTCACAGGTCAGTCTCTCCGTGAGTGGGCCCTGATCTCCTTTTCCTGAGCCTCTGGGGTCTCTCATGGCAATTACTAGTATTTTCGCTAGTTTCTTTGCCTCTGTTGAGATAAGGTCATCTCTGTTGTTATACACCCGCTGGGTCACTTCTACCAAATCACTAAGATTTTCCCCTTCAAACCCTTCCCACTTCTTTTTCATGTCTGAGGGACACTGAGTAATAAAGACAGTAATTATTGCCCGCCTGTTCTCGGGGGCCTCCAGGTCAATAGGGGTATAAATCCCATAGGCTTCCATCAGCCACTCTAAAAAGGCAGGCGGACATTCTCTTGTAAGAGCCTGAAAATTCTTACTGACCTTAGATAAATTCATAGGTTTCCTAGCTCTCCCGCGAAGGCCCTGTAAGAGAAACTGGTGATACCTGGTTAAGCCCTCCTGGCCTTGCTAGGAGTTTGGATCCCACATTGTTCGTGCAGTGGCAAAAAGAGTTTCTCTCAAGAGTGGGGAGTGCGTGCTGGCTGACCATCAGGTCCACTGACTGTCTTCTGGGCCTCCCTCTGGAAGGGCTCCCGTTCCTATGTTGTGAACAGCACCTAGAGAAGTTGCTGGCAATCTGTCCCAGGTGGGCTGATGAGTATGGAACCCTACTTCTAGCAAAGAAACCCGACCTTGTGGTTTGTCAGAAAAAGGGATTTTGTTGTTTTCAATTATACAAATCCCTGGAATAAAAGGGGTCAACCTAAACTAAAAAAAGGGACTTGGGGGTCTTCCCCAGGTGTAGGGGCTGCTTGCCTTAAGGGGAGAATGGCTCTTGCCGAGTCATCCTTTTCGGGGGTTGATAAGACATGCCAGCCCTAGTGTGTGTTGTGGGGTGGGGGGACTCAAAAATGGGTTGTGAGTCTTTCTCTCTTTCTGGCACCCGGGAACCTGATAGGTGGCAGCGGTACCAAAAGGTCAGAAGTCAGCTCTCCCACTCCCAGAGTCCTCATGCAAAATGGGATATAGCTGATGGTGAGGGGGGTGTGAAGGGCAGGGGGACGGATGGCCTCCATCTTGGTGGTTTTAGGAACTTGGAGCGGTTGTTTTTCCGGGCCTGCCATGTTTCCTGAAATCTTGGAAACAGGAAACCTTTCTGTTGGGGGATGGAGTAAGTCTTCTATATATGCTAGCTGATAAGTGGCAATGTCAATCGACACGCGAATTTAAGGGGTCGGATCGGGATGTCCTGGTTCCCCCTAAACATACCTATGAACTCTGAGTAATAGGGGAAGGGAAAAGGAGTCTTGTGTGGGTCAATCAGGGACTCCTTCTGCCCAATCACCTTTAAATAAAGTGTGGAGTCTCCAAGCTTTGGGGTTGAAACCACATCCTCTTCCTGAGCGCCTAGAGCAGGCAGGGGTCCTCACACTGCAACCTGTGAGCCACATGCAGACAGCCAAGGACATTGATCCTGTCTGCCGGGTGTTTGTGCCCCATTTATATATATTTTTTAACTTCAAAATAAGATGTGCACTGAGCATAGGAATGTGTTCATAGGTTTTAAAAAACTATAGTCTGGCCCTCCAACGGTCTGAGGGACAGTGAACTGGCCCCCTGTGTAAACAGTTTAAGGACCCTTGCCCTAAGGGATCCTTGACTTAGGGGTTACTAAGCTCCCTGCCCTGAAACACCCCTGAACATTCCACCCATAGTAGGAGGCACCAGGGGAATTTGGTGCCCGGTTAATTTACAAGCCTTTTACTCCAATTGAGCCCAAGAAAATTAAAAATGACTTAGGCAGTTACTCTACTTTTGATCCCTGTTGACTCCACCTGTAGTACCCCATCATTACCATTTAACTCTATAACGCCGAGCATGACGTTTTCATAACATTAAAAGAAATGTATATGTTAATATAGATATATTGATACTATGAAATAAAGAACCCAAACAAAAAAATTTCCCCTAAATTAAAATTGAAGCGTTATAGGGTTAGAGGAAGGATGGGTCTTATGAGCGGGTCCAAGGCCTTAGGATCGTAAATGCAGCAGTGAACCCACTGCACCTAGTAGTGCCAAAACCCTCCTAGGGGAAATTGTGAATGCTTTTATCCCTGTTCCTGTACTTACAGTGAACAAACACACATGAATGATAATCCTAAGATTTTTTTTTTTATTTCCTGTGACACTCGCCTAATTTCAAGGGCAGTGCCACCTCACAAACTTAGCCTTGTGTTTGTCAAACTGTTCAACTTTTTGACCCTTTGTTTTTCCAGAAGTTCTCAGGGTACCAAGGCCTCTGAACCAAGTATGCCAACTCCACGACTACCATCTCCTGGATCACCTCAAACTTATGCACCCAGCAATGTAGGAAGGGTATGGACCCGAAGCCCCAGTTCACTCCTTTTGCCAGCAGGAAGTAGCTAGAGATGTCGTCGCCCAGTACCCCAAAGATTTGGGTCCATATCTCTTCACGGGGTAAATGTTAGGTAGCTAGCCTAGGGACTGGGGCATCCATTATGCAGGCCCAGAGGGCCAGGCTAAGACCCCAGGTAGGAGTGGTGCCCTGTGCACGCTCAGAGGGTCAGTTTTCCGGACAGGAAGGGGTGGTATACCTGGGTGGGCGCTGTACATGGATTGACCCACCTAGGCCAAGTAAATTCAATTCAGCCACTGGGGTCGACCAGGGTTGCCCACCATGCCTCCCTAACTCTCCTAAAGCTCACTTGGATCACAGACCAGGCTTCCACGTGTATTCTTTCTCACGCAGAGCCAAAGACCAAGGTCTATCTGTCCCCAGAGAGATCTGTCAAACTCAGGAAGGCTCTTTGGAGGCAGCAGGACTGGACGTGAGTGGCTGGTGGATACTGTTCAGATGCATGGCTTTCTGCTTGGAAGGGTTTTTGTCTCAGAGGACTGGAACGGAGGAGGTAGTACGTCTGTAACACATAGTATCCATGTCCACAAATGAGCTGCTCATTCCACAGTCCTGGCAGTGCCTTTTGAAATTCCTCTGGTTTGAAATGTCACACCTTGAAGATAACAGTGGGAGGGGCTGGGCCCAAGGTATGCTGCCTCTTACTCCCAGTTGCTGGTTTCTGGATGCTGATTGTATTTCTTACAGGATCAGTTAGTGGGCTTGTTTTCCGCCTCAGGCTTTGTTCACCGAGGTCCTCTAGCTAGTTGGTGGTGTGTGTGCTTGAGCAGAGCATTCCTGCCAACCCCTCATGAATAGTAGCGCTCCCATCATGTGGACTCCATGAAAGCCATGCCCCACACAGCTGGATTACAAGGAGGGTGGCCCCTGCAGGACAGGATGGCCATTCCCCCTGTGGAATGGCCTCAGAACCCCGCCTCCCTCACTGTCCAGCGCTTGGGACTGTGGGCCCTAAGATTGATGCCTGACTCAGGAAAGACACAGGGTGAGGCGACTCCAGTAGCCATTTTTACTGGTCCAATCCAGCCTGAGATCATCCTTGCATGAGCCCTCTGCCCAGATCTTTTTTAGTTGTTGTTAGTTTGTTTTATGATCTTTTTATCAGGGGCTCATACAACACTAACCACATTCCATGCATACATCAGTTGTATAAAGCACATTTGTATATTCATTGCCCTCATTGTTCTCAAAATATCCACTCTCCACCCAAGTCCCTGGCCTCAGCTCCTCATTTTTTCCCCTCAATGCTTGCTACCCCTTCCTCATCAATCTTTGGTAATTTACTAATTCTTTTGTCATATCTTTCACTGTCTGATGTCCCCCTTCACCCACTTTTCTATTGAGGTCAATGTAGATCCTTGTCATAGGTTCTCCCTTTCCATCCCACCCTCCCTCCACCCTCCCAGTATCTCCACTCATAGTCCTGGTCTTAAATGACTCATCCACCCTGGATTCCCCGTGTTTGCAGTTCCTATCGGTACCAGTGTACATTCTCTGGTCTAGCCAGATTTGTCAGGTAGAATTTGGATCATGATAGTTGGGGAAGAGGAAGCTTAAGAACTAGAGGAAAGTTGTGTTTCATCGTTCCTATCTCATACCTTGTCTTGGCTCATCTCCTCTCTGAGACCCTTCTGTAAGGGGATGTCCATTGGATTGCAAATGGGTTTGGGTCTCTACCAGGCAGTCCCCGCTCATTCGCCATGATAAGATAGTTTGTTCTCATGATGCCTGATGCCTTAACCTTTTGAATCCTTGTGATCGTACAGACTGGTATGATTCCTCCATATGGGCTTTGTTGCTTTGAGCTAGATGGCCGCTTGTTTACCTTCAAGCCTTTAAGACCCCAGACGCCATGTCTTTTGATAGCTGGGCACTATCAGATTTCTTCACCACATTTGCTTACACAGCCACTTTGTCTTCAGTGATCGTGTAGGGAAGGTGAGCATCATAGAATGCCAATTTAGTACAACAGTATTTTTGCAATGAGGGAGTACTTGAGTGGAGGCCCCATGTCCATCTGCTACCTTAATACTAAATCTACACATATATGGACATAGATCGATTTGCCCATGCTCATTTATAAATATATGTACCTGCCTTTATTTAGACGTCTTTTACTGTCCCTTGCTTCCCAGCTCACTCTTCTGTGATTTTCCTCTTGTGCCCACTGCCATACTCAGTCCTCATTTGGGTTTCAGTAATTCCTCTTGGTTCCATTACCCTTGATCATGCCCTACCAGGCCTCCTACATCCCTCTCACCACCGATTTGCATCACTTGTTGTTCCCTTGTCTCTGGGTTTCTTTACACAACTTCCTTTCCCCTCACCTTCCTCTCTCCCTTGCCCCCCTCGAAGTGTTGCTCCCGTGTTTACTCCTCCAGATTGTTCATCCAGCCTATCTTATTTAGACAGACCTGTAGAGGTAATAACACGCACAAAATCAGTCTGAGCTAAGCCAAGCAGGAAAAGAAACAAAACAACAAAAATCCAATGACAATAAAAGAAAACAAAACACAAGAAAGAAAGGCTCATAGTTAGTTCAAGGACTGTGTGTTGGCATTTAGGAGTGTTTTCCAGTCCAGTCTGTTGGGGCACCAAGTCCTGGCCCCAAAGTCCACCTTTGGCATTCCCTGGGGACCTTGCTGCTCTGATTCCTTGCCCTTCTGCTGCACCCACTTAGTGTTATGCTAGGTGTGGTGGCATCAGTTTGGCCACAATACCCACACTGTGTCTCTATTGTTGTCCCCTCTAGGGCCATGGGTCTTTGAGCAATGTCGTGTCTCATCAAGGGTCTGGCCATGTGGTCTTCTATGTGGACTGGCTTCTCTGAGTGGGAACATCATCCTCAAGGTCTAGTGGGCCAGGATGTGCTCCAGTCTCCTCTCCTCCCTCTTCTTCTGCTCCGTGTGCTAACCAGAGACTGTTTCAAATAGTGTGTACCTGCCAGCCGCATTCTAGACCTGGGGTAGCGGTTCTGAGTCCAGGATAGAGATAGTGTCCAGCAGGTGACATAAGTGGATCCATATTGAAACAGGAAGCCCACTGTGGAGATTTTGTCCTTCTGTTGATGGCCACAGGCCACCTACCCTTCTCCTGCTATAACTGCTTCACTGGCTCAGCAACTGAGCCTGGAGCCAGTGCCATCAAAACCATGTTGCTAACTGGCACAGAGGGCAGATAGATATTTTTTATCTTGATGTCTTGGGAAGCCCACCCAAACTCCATGCAAACATCGTGGTGTGAGTAATTTTGGGAAGCAATCATATGCTGATAGTAATTCAAATCTTCCCTTTTGTCAATGTGCCCATACTGTTTTCTGAACCTGAGGAGGTGGCCACTGTGTCCACCAAGAAATTTACTGGCTGGCCTTCTACTTGGAGAGTTAGCCTGGCGTCCTGGGGACCAAGTGGCACAGAGCCCTGACACCTTCATTCAGATTCTTCAAGCATTATTGTTGCTTACTTGGGTTTTTCTAGGTGAGGATGAGGCCTGTCCTCTCTAGTGGAGGGTCGTCCACCTCTCCTCGGGTTTTCAAGCCACTGATTTTTCCAATGTCCTTCTTTTCTGCAGTAGGCACATTGAGCCTTCCCTAGGCCTTGGCGGTGCCCACAGGTCAGTCTCTCCGTGAGTGGGCCCTGATCTCCTTTTCCTGAGCCTCTGGGGTCTCTCATGGCAATTACTAGTATTTTCGCTAGTTTCTATGTCTCTGTCGTGTTTGGGTCATCTCTGTTGTTATACAGCCACTGAGACACTTCTACCAATCACTAAGATTTTCCCCTTCAAACCCTTCCCACTTCTTTTCCGTGTCTGAGGCAGACTGGGTAATAAAGGGAATGCTTATTGCCCACCTGTTCTCGGGGGCCTCCAGGCCAATAGGGGTATAAAGCCTGAAGCCTTCAATAAGCCACTCTAGAAAGGCAGGCGGACATTCTCTTGTAAGAGCCTGAAAATTCTCACTGACCTTAGATAAATTCATAGGTTTCCTAGCTCTCCCGTGGAGGCCTTGTAAGAGCAACTGGTAATACCTGGTCAAGCCTTCCGTTCCTTGCTAGGAGTTTGTATTCCACATTGTTCGTGCAGTGGCAAAAAGAGTTTCTCTCAAGTGGGGAATTGGTGCTGGCTGATCATCAGGTCCATTGACTGTCTTCTAGGCCTCTCTCTGGAAGGGCTCCCGTTCCTGTGTTGTGAACAGTACATAGAGGAGTTGCTGGCAATCCGTCCCAGGTGGGCTGATGAGTATGGAAACCTGTTTCTAGCAAGGAAACCTGACCTTGTGGTTTGTCAGAAAAGGGGAGTTTGTTGTTTCCAATTATACAAATCCCTGGAATAAAAGGGGATGACCTAAACCCAAAAAGGGACTTGGGGGTCTTCCCCAGGTGTTGGGGTTGCTTTCCTTAGGGGGAGAATCGAACACTGTTGAGTCATCCATTTGGGGCGGTTGATAAGACGTGCAAGCCCTAGTGTGTGTTGTGGGGTGGGGGGACTCAAAAATGGCTTGTGAGTCTTTTTCTCTCTCCGACCCCCGGAAAACTGATAGGTGGTAGTCGTACCAAAGTGTCGGAAGTCAGCTTTCCCACTCCCAGAGTCCTCCTGCAAAATGGGATAAAGCCGATGGGGAGGGGTATGGAGAGGGCAGGGGGAGGGTTGGCCTCCATCTTGGTGGTTTTAGGAACTTGGAACGGTTGTTTTTCCGGGCCTGCCATGTTTCCTGAAATCTCGGAAACAAGAAACCTTTCTGTTGCGGGAGGGAGTAACGCTTTTATACGTGCTGGCTTATTTGTGGCAATGTCAATCCACACATGAATTTAAGGGATCAGATCGTGATGTCCTGGTTTCCCAGGAGTCTTGCATGGGTGAATCAGGGACTCCGTCTGCCCAATCACCTTTAAACAAATTGCGGAGTCTCCAAGCTTTTGGGTTGAAACCACATCCTCTTCATGAGCACCGAGAGCAGGCAGGGGTCCTCAAACTACAGCCTGTGTGCCACATGCAGACAGCCGAGGACATTAGTCCTGTCTGCCTGGTGTTTGTGCTCCATTTATTTATTTTTTTTTAACTTCAAAATAAGATGTGCACTGTGTTTATGTATTTGTTCATAGGTTTTTAAAAAAACTATAGTCTGGCCCTCCAACGGTCTGAGGGACAGTGAACTGACTCCCTATGTAAACAGTTTGAGGACGCCTGCCCTAAGGAATCCTGGACTTAGGGGTTACTAATCTCGCAGCCCTAAAACACCAGGGGAATTTGGTGCCCGGGTAATTTACAAGCCTTTTACTCCAATTGAACCCAAGAAAATTAAAAATGACTTAGGCAGTTACTCTACTTTTGATCCGTGTTAACTCCCCCGTAGTACCCCATTATTGCCATTTAACTCTATAACGCCGAGCATGACGTTTTCATAACATTAAAAGAAATGTGTATATTAACATAGATATATTGATAACTATGAAATTAAAGAACCAAAACAAAAAATAATTTTTCCCAAATTAAAATTGAATTGTTATAGGTTTAAAAAGAAGGATGGGTCTTATCAGCGGATCCAAGACCTTAGGATCATAAATGAAGCAGTGATCCCACTGCACCTAGTAGTGCCAAAACCCTGTGCCCTCCTAGGGGAAATTGTGAATGCTTTTATCCCTGTTCCTGTACTTACAGTGAACAAACACACATGCCTGATAATCGTAAGATTTTTTTAAATTTCTTGTGACAATCACCTAATTTCAAGGGCAGTGCCACCTCACAAGCTTAGCCTTGTGTCAGTCAAACTGTTCAACTCTTTGACCCTTTGTTTTTCCAGAAGTTCTCAGGTTCCCAAGGCCTCTGAACCAAGTGTGCCAACTCCACGACTACCATGTCCTGGACCACCTAAATCTTATCCATCTTTGATAACGTTGCCCTGAATGGACAACCACTCCCAGCAGTGTAGGAAGGGTATGGACCCAAAGCCCCACTTCGCCCCTTTAGCCAGCAGGAAATAGCTAGAGATGTCGTCGCCCAGTACCCCAAATGTTTGGGTCCATATCTCTTCACGGGGTAAATGTTAAGTAGCTAGCCTAGGGACTGGGGCATCCATTATGCAGGCCCAGAGGGCCAGGCTAAGACCCCAGTAGGAGTGGTGCCCTGTGCACGCTCAGAGGGTCAGGTTTCTGGACAGGAAGGGGAGGTACACCTGGGTGGGCGCTGTACATGGATTGACCCACCTAGGCCAAGTAAATTCAATTCAGCCACTGGGGTCGACCAGGGTTGCCCACCATGCCTCCCTAACTCTCCTAAAGCTCACTTGGATCACAGACCAGACTTCCACGTGAATTCTTTCTCACGCAGAGCCAAAGACCAAGGTCTATCTGTCCCCAGAGAGATCTGTCAGACTCAGGAAGGCTCTTTGGAGGTAGCAGGACTGGAAGTGAGTGGCTTGGAAGGTTTTTTTTCTCAGCTGACTGGAACAGAGGAGGTAGTATGTCTGGATCACATAATATCCATGTCCACAAATGGGCTGCTCATTCCACAGTCCTGGCAGTGCCTTTTGAAATTCCTCTGCTTTGGAATGTCACGCCTTGAAGATTACAGTGGGAGGGCCTGGGCCCAAGGTATGCTGCCTCTTACTCCCAGTTCCAGGTTTCTGGATGCTGATTGTATCTCTTACAGGATCAGTTAGTGGGCTTGTTGTCCACCTCAGGCTTTGTTCACTGTGGTCCTCCAGCTAGGTGGTGGTGTGTGTGCATGAGCCGAGGCTTCCTGCCAATCCCCCATGAATAGTAGCACTCCCATGGTGTGGACTCCATGAAAGCCATGCCCCACAGAGGAGGATTACAGAGCAGCGTGGGCCCTGCAGGACAGCAGGGCCATTCCCCCTGTTGAATGGCCTCAAATCCCCCCCTCTCTCAGTGTCCAGCTCTGTGGCTGTGGCGCGAAGCTTCATGCCTGACTCAGGAATAGATACAGGGTGAGGCGAGTCCATTAGCCGTTTTTACTGGTCTAATCCAGCCTGAGATCATCTTTACATGAGCCCTTTGCCCAGATAGATTTTTTTTGGTGTTATGATCTTTTTATCAGGGGCTCATACAACACTAACCACATTCCATGCATACATCAGTTGTGTAAAGCACGTTTGTACATTCATTGCCCTCATTATTCTCAAAATATACACTCTCCACCCAACCCCCTGACCTCAGCTCCTCATTCCCCCGCACCCCATGTGCACTGCCCCTCACTCATAAATCCTTTGTAACTAACTAATTCTTTTGTCATATCTTTCAATGTCTGATGTCCCCCTTCACACACTTTTCCTTTGAAGTAAAATATAGATCCTTGTTATCTGTTCACCGTTTCCAACCTACCCTGCCTCCGTCCTCCCAATGTCTCCACTCATAATACTGGTCCTAATGGACTCATCAACCCTGGATTCCCTGTGTTTCCAGTTCCTATCTGTACCAGTGTACATTCTCTGGTCCAATCTGATTTTTAAGGTAAAATTGGGATCATGATAGTGGGGGAGATGACACATTTAGGAACTAGAGGAAAGTTGTGTTTCATATTTACTATCTCGTACCGTGTCTTGGCTCATCTCCTCTCTGAGAACCTTCTGTAAGTTGTTGTGCAGTGGACTGCAAATGTTCCAGCTGGAAATTCCAATTTTCTTGAAGCTTCCCTGAGCTTCCATATGTCCCTTCACTTTAGAGATTTGAGAGTCTACTCCCACCAGCAGGCATCTTGGAGACCCGTGGGGCCATCCCAAGCAGTGGTCCTCCTAGCTTGCTGTCTAGAAAAATAGGTCGACCAAAAGTTGCCCTAAGCGACTGGTCTTTGACCCCTTACCTCGGGCTAGGATATCTGCATGAGGCATCAGTTTCAGGGCAACACAAGGATGTACTTTCAAGTGGGGGTTTTTTACCTTGAGGCAGCAAGCTCTGAATGGCCTCATTGTTTTGTGCTTTCTAGATGGGACTTAGCATCTTGATACTCAGGAATTGCCCCTTTTCATGAATCCTGTCCAATTGGGTAGATTTGATATAGAGAGGCTGGACAAACAATAGCTGATACACTTTGCTACTATATTTGGCCACAGTAGCTTTTTGAGAAAGGGGAATGGTGGCCAGAGAAAGGTACACTTTCCCTTCCAACCCTGATTCAGCTGGAATAGTTCTGTAGAGTGATGGGAAAGTCGGTGGAGATGTCATAAGTTAGAGCATTTCTCCTTTTGATGAGCAGTAGAGACCTTCATCCCTCTGTGTACCTAGGACCCCTAAGGCAGGCGTCCTCAAACTGGCCCTTGGGGCACATGTGGCCTGACGCCAATTATCCCGCCCTCAGGGTGTTCTTGCTGCCACTGCCTGTCCTGCTTAGCAGCCAACTCATGCATTGTGCATAGGAATTTGTTTATAGTTTTTTTTTTTAAAAAAACTATAGTCTGGTTTTCCAGTGGTTTCACGGACAGTGAACTGACCCCTGTGTGAACAGTTTGAAGACCCCTACCGTAAGTGATCCTGGACTTAGAAGTTACTATTCTCCCATCTCTGAAACCTCCCTGAACATTCTACCCATAGTAGAGGCACAGGGGAATTTGGTCCCCGGGTAATTTACAAGCCTTTTATTCAAATTGAACGCAAGAAAATTAAAAATGACTTAGGGAATTACTCTTCATTTGATCCCTGTTGACTCCCCTGTAGTACCCCAATATTACCATTTAACCCATAACGCCGAGCATGATGTTTTCATAACATTTAATGGAATGTATATAGATAGATAGATAGATAGATAGATAGATAGCTATGAAAGTGAAGAATAAAAACAAAAATTTCCCCCCAAATTAAAAATTGAGGCGTTATAGGGTTAAAAAGAAGGATGGTTCTTATCAGCGGGCCCAAGACCTTAGGATCATAAATGAAGCAGTGATCCCACTGCACCCAGTAGTGCCCAAATCCTGTACTCTTCTAGGGGAAATTGTGAATGTTTTAACCCCAATTCATGTACTTAGAGTAAACAAACACACATGCCTGATAATCCTATGTTTTTTTTTTACTTATTTCATGTGACACTCGCCTAATTTCAATGGCACTGCCACGTCACAATCTTAGCCTTGTCTCAGTTAAACTGTTCAAACATTTGTCCATTTGTTTGGTTTTTCAGAAGTTCTCAGTTTACCAAGGCCTCTGAACCAACTGTGCCAGCTCCAGGACCACCATCTCCTGGAACACCTGAACCTTTTACATCCTAGTCCTGAATGGAGAACCCCTTCCAATAGAGTAGGAAGGGTATGGACCCAAAACCCCACTTTGCCCCTTTTGCCAGCAGGAAGTAGCTAGAGATGTCATTGCCCAGTACCACAAAGATTTGGGTCCATATCTCTTCAGGGTGTAAATGTTAGGTAGCTAGCATAGGGACTGGAGTGTCCATTACACACACTCAGAGGGCCGAGCTAGTGGCCCAGGATGGAGAGGCACACTGTGCGTGCTCAAATGACCAGATTTCCGGCCAGGAAGGGTAGGTACACCTGGGTGGGTGCTGCATCTGCATTGACCCATATAGGCCAATTACATTCAATTCGGCCACTGGGATCGACCAGATTTGCCCACCACGCCTCCCTAACTGTCCTAAAATTCACTTGGATCACAAACCAGGCTATGGCGTGAATTCTTTCTCATGCAGAGCCAAAGACCGAGGTCTATCTGTCCCCAGAGAGAGCCGACAAACCCAGGAAGGATCTTTGAAGGCGGCAGGACTAGACATGAGTGGCTGGTGGATACTGTTCAGATGCATGGCTTTCTGCTTGGAAGGATTTTTGTCTCAGCTGACTGGAACGGAGGAGGTAGTACGTCTGGATCACATAATATCCATGTCCACAAATGAGCTGCTCATTTCACAGTCCTGGCAGTGCCTTTTGAAAATCCTCTGCTTTGGAGTGTCTCTCCTTGAAGATTACAGTGGGAGGGGCTGGGACCAAAGTATGATGCCTCTTACTCCCAGGTGCCGGTTTATGGATGCTGATTGTATCTTTTACAGTATCATTTAGTGGGCTTGTTGTCTGCCTCAGGCTTTGTTCAGCAAGGTCCTCCAGCTAGGTGGTAGTGTGTGTGCATGAACAGAGGCTCCCTGACAATCCCCCAGGAATTGTACACCTGCCATGGTGTGGAATCCATGAAAGTCATGCCCCACACAGCAGGATTACAGAGGAGGGTGTGCCCTGCAGGACAGGAGGGCCATTCCCCCTGTGGAATGGCCTCAGAGCCCCACCTCCCTCACTGTCTAGTTCCTGGGGCTGTGGACTGTAAGCTTCATGCGTGACTCAGGAATAAACCCAGGGTGAGGCGACTCCAGTAGCTGTTTTTATAGGTCTAATCCAGCCTGAGAACATCCTTGCATGAGTCCTCTGCCTAGATCTTTTTTTAAAAATCGTTTTATTAGGGGTTCATACAGCACTATCCACACTCCATGCATACATCAATTGTGTAGAGCACATTTGTACATTCTTTTCCCTCTTTATTCTCAAAATATCTGCTCTCCACCCAAGCCCCTGGCCCCAGCTCCTCATTTCCCCCTCCCTTCCCACTACTCTTCCCCCAGAAATCCTTGTTAATTTATTACTTATTATTTTGTCATACCTTGCACTATCCGATGTTCCCCTTCACCCACTTTTCTGTTGAGGTTAAATGTAGATCCTTGTAATCGGTTGCCCCTTTCCAACCTACCTTCCCTCCACCCTCCCAGTGTCTCCATCGATAAAACTGGTCCTAAAGGGCTCATCCACCTTCGATTTCCTGTGTTTCCAGTTCCTATCTGTCCAAGTGTACATTCTCTGGTCTAGCCAGATTTGTGAGGTATAATTGGGATCATGATAGTGGAGGGGAGAGGAAGCATTTATGAACTAGAGGAAAGTTATGTTTCATCGTTGCTGTCTCACATCATGTCTTGGCTCATCTCCTCCCCGAAACCTTTCTTAAGGGGATGTCCAGTGACTTTGGGTATCTACCCAGCAGTCCCTGCTCATTCGCAATTATACGATATTTTGTGCTGAACATGCCTGATACCTGATCCCTTTCAAACCTCGTTATCACACAGGATAGTTTTCTTATTCCATGTGAGCTTTGTTGCTTCTGAACTAGATGGCCGCTTGTTTGCCTTCAGCTGTTAAGACCTTAGATGCTATATCTTTTGATAGCTGGACACCATCAGCTTTCTTGAACACATTTGCTTATGGAACCACTTTGTCTTTAGTGGTCGTGTAGGGAAGTCTGCATCCTAGAATGCAAATGTAGTAGAACCAATCAATGGAGACTACTGTAGGGAGAAATCAGCTGTGATTTGTTTGGTACAATGTGATCATCAAGGGTTACGCAGTACCACTCTTTGTGCGCATATATTTCTGTAAAACTTGCCCTTTACAATTTCTGTCTCATTTCTGCCTCCCTGTGTCTATGCTCCACTGAGAGAACTACACTGTAAAGGGGAGTAGTTAATCTCCCTGGCTGTCTAATCATGTCCATAAGTTTGTACCCAAATTTTTCTTTATTTTTGAATTGAAAAAAATTCATAATCAATGAATATCAGGACTCTAACATGAAGGTTCCCAAAATGAGGTTGGAAGTAATTTATTCGTGGTCCAATGCCATTTCTGCATGCGTTGTGCCACCAGTCCCTGGAGTAGGAACAGGCCCAGAAATTTCCAAATATCATATTTCTTCACAGGATAATTCTTTCTGCTTTTTGCAAACTTGTGAAGCAGAGTAGTGGATTGTTGCTCTTCAACCGGTTTGTCTCCGTAATAATTTTTTTAATGACCTCATCAATCAGAAAAAATTGTAGTTACACCAAAAGCTTTAGTGACCACCTCTACTTGCATACCAGGTGCTCCAGTAAATGGGGATTTTGGTGAAGCTGGCTCATCTATACCCGAAGACAATAGAGCACCATGTTGCACATTGCAGAGCTCAGGTGCGGAATCAACCTCACTGTCTTCATGAATCTTAGCAGTGTCAGTGTCAGATTATGAATTTCCCGACAAATCACTATCGCACAATTCTGTGCATAATTCTGAGTCACTGTCGCTGTTATTTTTCTGGTCTAAAACCACTTTTGGGTTGAAATGACTCTGCTTTTGGAAACTTGTGAAGGAGAGTAGCGGATTGTTGCTCTTCAACAGGTTTGTCTCAATAATAATTTTTTCAATGACCTCATCAATCAGAAATAATTGTAGTTATGCCAAAAGTTTGTAGTGGTCACCCTCTACTTGCATACCAGGTGCTCCAGTGCACGGGTATCTTGGTGGAGCTGGCTCATCCATACCCGAAGACAATAGAGCACCACGTTTGCACATCGTAGAGGTCAGGTGAGGAATCTTCATCACTGTCATCCTTTCTCTGAGCAGTGTAAGTTTTGGATTATGAATTTCCCGACTAACCACTATCGCGCAATTCTGTGCATAATTCTGAGTGATAGTCGCTCTTATTTTTCTGGTCTAAAACCCCTTTTGGGTTAAAATGACACTTTTTTATGCCATGGACTAAAATTTCTAGTCAGAAAATATCTCCAATAACCTTAAAATGGCAAGCAGGCACAGGGGACAGCTCTACGGATAAATATGAGGTGCATTGCTTGAATACAATATAATCCTCAAAGATTACCCGTACCACTCTATGTGTGTATGTCTCTTTTAAGACTTGCCCGGTTGAATTTCCTGCCTAGTCTTGCACCCCTGTGGCTGTCCTCCAGTGGGAGAACAACACTGGAAAGGGGAGCAGTTAACCTTCCTAGCAGTCTAAAACATCAGTAATTTTGTACCCAAAATCTTCATTATTTGTGAAATGAAAACATTTCATAATCAACGAATATCAGTATTCTGACATGATGGCTGCTGAAAAGAGAGTTGCAAGGAATTTATTCCTGGTCCCATACCATTTCTGCAGGCATTGCGCCCCCACTCCCTGAATTAATGGTCAGGCCCAGAAATGTTCAAAGGTCAAATTGTTAACTAGATCCCTCTTTCTGCTTGTAGAAATCTTATCAAACAGAGTTGCGGATTGTTGATCTTCAATAGGTTCCTCCCAGTAATCATTTTTTCGATGTCCTCATCAGTCAGAAATAATTGGATGTACACAAAGCGTTCTTGTTGTCAATGTCTACATACTTATCAGGTGCTCCAATAAATGGGAATTTTGGTGGAGCTGGCTCATCCATACCCAAAGACAACAAAGCACCACGTTTGGCCATCACAGAGCTCAGGTAATGAATCTTCTTCACTGTCATCCTTTCTCTGAGCAGTGTCTGGGTCGGATTATGAATGTCCCGAGGAACCAATATAGCTCAGTTCTGTGCATAATGCTGGGTCACTCTCGCTGTTATTTCTCTGGTCTAAAACACCATTTAGGTTAAAATGATACATTTTTGACGCCATGGACTAAAATTTCCAGTCAGAAGGTTTTCCCAATGACATTAAAAGTGCAAGTATGCACTGAAGACTGCTTATGCATAAATCTGAGCTGCTTTGCTTGGATACAATATAATCCTCAAAGATGGCACAGTACCACTCCATGTGTGTATGTCTCTTTAAAACTTGCCCTACTGAATTTCCCTCCCAGTCTGGTCCCCCTGTGGCTATCCTCCACTGGGAGAACACCACTGGAAAGGGGCTCAGTTAACTTTCTTGGCTGTCTAATAATATCAGTAATTTTCCCCAAAATTTTTCAATAATGGGGAAGTGAAAAAATTTCATCATCAACGAATATCAGTATTCTAACATGACAGCTCCTGAAAACTGAGTTGCAAGTAATATGTTCCTGGTCCAATACCATTTGCAGGCATTGCGCCCCAACTTCCTGAAGGAATGATCAGGCCCAGAAATTTCCAAAGATCATTTTGTTCACTGGATCCCTCTTTCTGCTTCTAGAAATCTTATGAAACAGAGTAGAGGTTTGTTGCTCTTCAATAGGTTCCTCCTTGTAATCATTTTTTTCGATAACATCATCGGTCAGTAATAATTGTAGGTATGCCAACGCGTTCTTGTGTTCAACGTGTACATACATACCAGGTGCTCCAGTAAATGGGAATCTTGGTGGAGCTGGCTCATCCATACCCGAAGACAATAGAGCACCACGTTTGCTCATCACAGAGTTAAGGTGTAGAATCTTCTTCACTGTCATCCTTTATCTGAGCAGTGACAGTGTCAGATTAGGAATTTCCCGAGGAACCACTATTGCACAATTCTGTGCATAATACTGAGCCACTCTCACTGCTATTTCTCTTGTTTAAAACCCCGTTTGGATTAAAATGACACTTTTCTTATGCCATGAGCTAAAATTTCAGGTCAGAAGGTTTTCCTAATGGCATTACATGGGCCCACAGGCACTGGAGACTGCTGCACGGACATATCTGATATACTTTGCTCGGGATACAATGTAATCACCAATGGTTACACAGTACCATTCTATGTGTGTGTGTATTTCTTTAAAATTTGCCCTATTCAATTTCTGTCCCATTTCTGCCTCCCTGTTGCTATGCTCCACTGAGAGAACAACACTGGAAAGGGGAGCAGTTAACCTCCCTGGCTGTCTAATTTTGTCCATATTTTATGGCCAAATTCTTCTTTATTTTTGAAGTTAAAAATCCCATAATCAATGAGTATCAGTATTGTAACATGAATCTTTCCAAAAATGGACTTGCAAGTAATTTATTGGTGGTGCAATACCATTTCATTAGACATTGTGCCACCAGTCCCTGGTGTAGGATCAGGCCCCCAAATTTCCAAATGTCCTATTTTTTCCCTGGATAGTTCTTTCTGCTCCTTTTAAACTTGTGAAGCAGAGTAGTGGAGTGTTGCTTTTTAACCAGTTTGACTCTGTAATAATTTTTTCAATGATCGCATTAATCAGAAATAATTGTAGTTATTCCAAAAGTTTGTAGTGGTCATGCTTTATTTGCATACCAGTTCCTTCAGTGAATGGGAATCTTGGTGGAGCTGGCTCATCCATACCCGAAGACTGAAGACAATAGTGCACCACGTTTGCCCATAACCGAGTTCAGGTGTAGAATCTTCCTCACTGTCATCCTTTATCTGAACAGTATCAATGTTGGATTATGAATTTCCTGAGGAACCACTAATGTGCAATTGTGTGCATATTGCTGAGTCACTGACATTGTTTTCTTTCGGGTCTAAAACCCCTTTCGGGTTAAAATGACACTTTTTTGATGCCATGAACCAAAATTTCCAGCGAGAAAATTTTCCCCATGACATTACATGGGCACACAGGCACTGGAGACTGCTGTAGGGATAAATCTGAGGTGCTTTCTTGGATACAATATAATCCTCAAAGATGATACCGTACCACTCTATGTGTGTATGTCTCTTTAAAGCTTGCCCTATTGAATTTCCCTCTCTGTGTAGTCCCCCTGTGGCTATCCTCCTCTTGAGAACAACCCTGGAAAGGTAGCAGTTAACTTCCCTGGCTGTCTAAAATAACAGTAATTTTGTACCCTAATTCTTCATTTTTTCTGAAGTGAACACATTTCTTCATCAACGAATATCAGTATTCTAGCATGTGGGCTCCCAAAAACCGAGTAGCAAGTAATTTATTCCTGGTCTAAAACCTCTTTTGTTTAAAATAATACTTTTTTTGATGCTTTAAGATCTCTCTGGTGATAGAGTTACACCTCGTTCCTTGGCTCTGCACGAGAAAGAATTCACGCCGAAGCCTGGCTCCTGATCCAAGTGAGTTTAATGGTAGTTAGAAGTTCCAGGTGTATGTGGCACCCATCGGATTCTTCCCGACCATGCAGGCTGGCAGAGACTGCTCGGTGTCACGCAAAGATCTGTTTCCAAAGTTCGCCTCCAAAAGTCCTGTTTCAAGTTTTTTCTCATGTTCTCTCCCCAGTTCCTCCTCTCCCCAACTGGTTCCTTCCTTTTCAAGGATTCCAGGGAGAGACCTGGTGGACGACCACAGATCGACCCCATTGACTGAATTGCAATCACCTGGCCCAGGTGGGCCAATAAGCCCACCCATGCCCACTGTGGGAAACCTAGACTTTTGAGCATGTGCAGTGTGCCGCCCTTTGTTCTCATGCTTGGCTCTCTTGGGCTTGCGTCAATGGACATCCAATCCCTGCCTCTCTGCCTAATATTTCCCCCTGAAGAGATATGGACCCAAATCTTTAGAGTACTGGACAACGACATCCCTAGCTGCTTCCTGCTGGCAAAGTGGGTGAAGTGGGGTTTTGGGTCCATAATCTTCCTACTCTGTTATAAGGGGTTTTCCATTTAGAGCCCAGGATAGATAAGATCGAGGTGGGCTTAGAAGGTGCTGGCCCTGTAGCTGGCACATTTGGTTAGAGGACTTAGTAAGCTGAAAACTGGAAAACAAAGAAACAAGCAGGTGAACAGCTTAAATGAGACATGGGTAAGATTGTGAGGTGGCAGTGCCCTTCAAGTTACGTTAGTGTCACAGAGTTTGGTCATTGTAAACACAGGAACGGAGGAAAGGTATTCACTGGCCTAAAGGCTGTGAGGGGTCTGAGGTAGAATCATCTGTGCAGCCCTCCTCTGACTTGGAGTGGCGATAAAATATCATCCCAAGACCATCCTGTGGCCCACAGGAGTATTCATCTGCTCCCACGGTTCCTGTGGGGGAATCTGAGGCTCCTCCACTGTGAGGAACAACTGGAAGCTATAGAGGGACCTTGATGAGGCCCGATGACTATGCAGGTGTGCAGCTTGGACAGCAAGTCTCGGCCTATGAGAGGAGCTGGACATTCAGGTAATAATAGGAAGCTATGAGAAAAATAGAAATTATCACAAAGACATCTGAGGGGCTCAGTAAAAGGTTTCCAGGCTTTCCTGACACTTTCAGGATGGAGCCGGTGCGGGGTGCCAGAGGTCCAGAGAAGGAAATAAGGGCAGAGGCGGCTCCAGTATTAAAAGGAAGTTTACTGACCTTCCTGCCACGCTGATGCCCACACTAGGTTTCAGACCAGTAATAGTTACCATTTGCTGCTGGGCCGTCGGACTGGGCGCCTTCAATCCTCCTCCACTGTTGCCAGCTGCCAGCTGCCAGCTGGCCTGTGGGTGCCTCCCCTCCAGATTTTGGGCCTTAGGACAGAGGTCAGCCCAGTGGCCAATCTGCTCGCAATAGACACATGGCGCCTGAGGAGACTCGTTCCGGTCAGCGCAGTTCCTAGCCCAATGACCTGGTCGCCGGCAAATGTAGCACTTGGTACCTGGTTCAAAGGTCTGGGTAACCTGGGAGGCATTCAACGAGAGTCTGCTATTGAGTGCAGCCAATATCTGGGCATGCCTAATGTCCTTTCTTTTGTCCTTTTCCCGGGCTCGAGCCTCACTTTCTTGCTCCCTATTGTTAAAAAGCTGTATTGGCATAAGCCACCACCTCTTCTAGGGTAGCTCCTTCAGGCTTTTGCACTATTTTTTGGACTTTCTTGCGAATACCCTATGTGGCCTCTAGTCTAAAACTCTTATGGCTTATAATGACACTTTTTTTGATGCCATGGACTAAAATGTTCAGTCAGAATATTTTCCCAATGACATTAAAAGGCCAAGCAGGCACTGGAGACTGCTCAATGGATAAGTCTTAGGTGCATTGCTTGGATACAATATAATCCTCAAAGATTACACAGTACCAATCTAGGTGTGTATGTCTCCTGAAAACTTGCCCAATTGAATTCCCTGCCCAGTATCACCCCGCCCCCTACCTGTGGCTATCCCCCACTGTGAGTACAACACTGGAAAATGGAGCAGCTAACCTCTCTGATTGTCTAATAATATCACTAATTTTGTACATGAATCTTCATTTCTTGTGAAGTGAAAAATTTTCATAATGCACGGATATCAGAATTCTAAAATGACGGCTCCTAAACCGAGTTGCAAGTAATTTAATCCTGGTTCAATACCATTTCTGCAGGTGTTGCGCCCCCTCTTCCTGAAGTAATGATCAGGCCCAGAAATATCCAATGGTCATTTTATTCACTGGATCCCTCTTTCTGCTTCTAGAAATCCTCTGGAACAGAGTATCGGATTGTTGCTCTTCGACAGGTTGGCCCCATAATCATTTTTTGATAACCTCCTCAGTCAGAAATAATTGTAGGTATGCCAAAGTGTTCCTGTGTTCAACGTCTACCTACATAAAAGGTGCTCCGGTCTATGGGAATCTTGGTGGAGCTGGCCCATCCATAACCAAAGACAATAGAGCACCATGTTTGCCTATCACTGAGTTCAGGTGTGGAATCTACCTCACTGTGATCCTTACTCTGAAAAGTGTCAGTGTCGGATTATGAATTTCCCGAGGAACCACCATGGCACAATCCTGTGCATAATGCTGAGTCACTGTCGTCGTTATTTCTCTGGTGTAAAACCCCTTTTGGGTTAAAATGACACTTTATTGATGCTATGGACTAAAATTTCCAGTCAGAAGATTTACCCAATGACATTAAAAGGGCAATCAGACCCTGGAGACTGCTCTATGGATAAATCTGAGGTGCTTTGCTTGGATGCGATATAATCCTCAAAAATTACACGTTACTACTCTATTTGTGTATGTCTTTTTAAAACTTGCCTTATTGAATTCCCTGCCCAGTCTCACCCCCCCCCCCCCAGTGCTATCCTCCACTGGGAGAACAATACTGGATAGGAGAGCAGTTACCCTCTCTGGTTGTCTAATAATATCACTAATTTTGTCCCTGAATTCTTCATTATTTATGAAGTAAAAATTTTCATAATCAACGGATATCAGAATGCTAAAATGGCAGCTCCTGAAAACCGTGTTCCAAGTAATTTATTCCTAGTCCAATACCATTTTTACAGGCATTGCATCCCCACTCCCTTAAGTAATGATCAGGTCCAGAAATTTCGAAGGTCATTTTGTTCACTGGATCCCTCTTTCTACTTTTAGAAATCTTATGAAACAGAGTATCGGATTGTTGCTCTTAGACCGGTTTCTTCCCGTAATAATTTTTTTTGAATGACCTCATCGGTGAGAAATAATTGTAGGTACACCCAAGCTTTCTTGTGTTCAACGTCTACATACATAACACGAGTTCCAGTAAATGGGAATCTTGGTTGAGCAGGCCAATCCATACCCAAAGACAATAGAGCACCACGGTTGCCCATCGCAGAGCTCAGGTTCGGAACCTTCCTCACTGTCATCCTTTCTCTGACCAGTGTCAGTGTCGGATTAAGAATTTCCCGAGGAACTATAACACAATTCTGTGCATAATGCTGAGTCACTCTCGCTGTTTTTTCTCTAGTCTAAAACCCCTTGTGTGTTAAATCTACACTTTTTGGATGCCATGGACTAAAATTTCCAGTAAGATTTCCCCAGTGTCATTAAAAGGGCAATCAGGCACTGGAGACTGCTCCATGGATAAATCTGAGGCGTTTTGCTTGGATACAATGTAATCCTCAAAGATTACACAGTATAACTCTATGCCTGTATGTCTCTTTAAAACATGCCCTATTGACTATCCCGCCCACTCTTGCCCCCCTGTGGCTATCCTCCAATGGGAGAACAACACTGGAAAGTGGAGCATTTAACCTCCTTGGCTGTCTAATGATATCAGCAATTTTGTACCCAAATTCTTCATTATATGTGAAGTGAAAAAAATTCATAATCAATGAATATCAGGATTCAAATACGACAGCTCTCGAAAACCGAGTTGGAAGTAATTTATTCCTGGTCCAATACCATTTCTGCAGGCGTTGCGCCCCCACTCCCTGAAGTAATGATCAGGCCCAGAAATTTCAAAGGTCATTTTGTTCACTGGATCCCTCTTTCTACTTTTAGAAATCTTATGAAACAGAGTATCAGATTGTTGCTCTTCGACTGGTTCCTCTCTGTAATCATATTTTTTGATGACTTCATCGGTCAGAAATAATTGTAAGTACGCCAAAGCTTTCTTGTGTTCAACATCTACATACATAACAGGTGCTCCAGTAAATGGGAATCTTGGTTGAGCAGGCCCATCCATACCGGAAGACAATAGAGCACCTCGATTGCCCATTGCAGAGCTCAGGTTCGGAACCTTCCTCACTGTCATCCTTTCTCTGAGCAGTGACAGTGTTGGATTAGGAATTTCCCGAGGAAACACTATAGTGCAATTCTGTGCATAATGCTGGGTCACTGTCGCTGCTTTTTCTCTGGTCTAAAATATCTTTTGTGTTACATCTAAACTTTTTTTTGCCATGGATTGAAATTTCCAGTCAGAAGATTTTCCCAATGTCATTAAAAGGGCAAGCAGGCACTGGAGACTACTCTATGGATAAATCTGAGGTGCTTTGCTTAGAAACAATATAATCCTCAAAGATTACACAGTACCACTCTTCCGCCCAGTCTCGCCCTTCTGTGGCTAACCTCCACTGGGAGAACAACACTTGAAAGGGGAGCAGTTAACTTCCTTGGCTGTCTAATAATATCAGTACTTTTGTACCCAAATTCTTCATTATTTGTGAAGTAAAATAATTTCATAATCAACAAATATCTCTATTCTAATATGATGACTCTGGAAAACCGAGTGGCAAGTAATTTATTCCTGGTCCAGTACCATTTCTGCAAGCGTTGGGCCACCACTTCCTGAAGTAATGATCAGGCACAGAAATTTCCAAAGGTCATTTTGTTCACTGGATCCCCCTTTCTGCTTCTAGAAATCTTACAAAACAGAGTATCGGATTGTTGCTTTTCGACCGGTTTCTCCCAGTAATCATTTTTTGATGACCTTATCGGTCAGAAATAAGTGTGGGTATGCCAAAGTGTTCTTGTGTTCAACGTCTAACAATATGCTGAACTAGAACTTAAGGCAACTCCACTTAGTTGAAAGCAGTGGTTTTCAACCTGGGCGTCCTGAGCAGTTTGGTTTGTTGAAAGACCCTTTCACAGGGGTGGCAGGATTCATAGCAGTAGCAAAATTACAGTTCTGAAATAGCAAGGGAAAACATTTATTATTGGGTTATCACTACTACACATTGGGAAGTGTATGAAAGGGTTGTGGAATTAGGATGGTTGAGAATCACTGTCCTAGAGGAAGATGAAAGTGCAGTAGAAGGAGAGCAATGGAGAGGAAGCCGCTACAAGATTGATTGGCTGGAACTATGAGCACAAGCAAATAACCACTGTCTGGTTGGCTCAGTATGTGACAGTGTTTCATTATGTTGTGCATAGAGTTGTTAGGAGTCACAAACCAGTTGACGGCACCTGAAAAAGTAAAGAATTTGTGCTTAGCAAAATGTGTGGAACTACAACTTGAAAGAAACATATTACTTTAGAACATCGAATCTGAATCTCTGGGTCACAAACCCTTTTGAGGGAGAACGACACGTTCACAGGGTATGGGCCTTCATAACAGTAGCAAAGTTAGATTTATGAAGTAGCATCAAAAATAATTTTATGACTCGGCGGTCACCACTACATTCAGATTGGTGTTTTCAAGGGTTGTGGCATTAGGAAGGTTGAGAACCACTGCCCTAGAGAAAGACATAAACATGGTACAGTAGAAGGGCAGCAAAAGAGAGGCAGCTCCCTGAAATATAGTTTAGCACAGTGGCTGCAACAATGAGCCCAAGCAAAGAACCATTATGACGATGGCACAGGACGGGCCAGGGGTTCATAATATTCTGCCTAGAGTTGCTAAGAGCCAAAAACCACTTGATAGCCACTAACAACATTAATAAGAGGACTCATGCATGTAACAATATACTGAACTAGACCTTAAGAGAAATTTCTCTTAATTTATTTTTTATTCTTTTCACCTTTAAAAAATCATTTTA
This sequence comes from Tenrec ecaudatus, assembly GCF_050624435.1. Lineage (NCBI taxonomy): Eukaryota > Metazoa > Chordata > Mammalia > Afrosoricida > Tenrecidae > Tenrec > Tenrec ecaudatus. Next base: position 92,880,685 of record NC_134544.1, on the reverse strand, counting down.
TTGGACCTCAAACAACTCTTATCACAATCCATACATACAACAATTTTTAAAGCACACCTATACATTCACTGACCTCATCATTCTTGACATTTGGTTTCCGCTTGGGTTCCTGGAATCAGCTCCTCATTTCCCTTTTTCTCCTGCCCCTCCTTCCCCGCTTCTTCCTCCCACATGAACACTTAATGATATATAAATTATTATTTTATCATATCTTACACTGCCCAGAGTCTCCCTACACCCACAATTCTGTTGCCCACCCCCCAGAGAGGAGATTATATATAGAACCTTGTGATTGGTTCTCCCTGCCATGGTCCAGCAGCAGCAGGTTCTGGTTCCCTGCTAGGTGGGTAAGGCATCAACAAGTGGAAGACAGAAACCACACGGCTCAAAGGTTACAAGTGACGGTTCCAATTTTATTCATGCAAAGCTTCAACTTATATATTCTTTTTCTTGGCTTAAAGCTTATGGCCTAAGATCATGCATTAGGAAATTCTCAGGCCACAAGACCGTAACAAGTTACATCAATCACATCATCATTCTTGGTTAAATATTAGTACATCTAGAAAATAAAACTTTCTCATACAAGGGTGATAAACCTTCTAACAGTAACTGAGCATACTTCATTTATTTAGGGCGCATTGTTCTAACTATGAAATCAATAAAGCATTACTACATTTCATTATCAAAAATTTCTTGACAAGCTTTGGCTGTTCTTTCTGTTCCTTCTTGGGTTGTTCCTCTTGGGTTTTCATTTCTTGTTCTTACTTTTCCACTAAGTTCCCATAAATTAAACTCCCCAAAGTCTTTCTGTACCACGGTATGAGTTGCCTCACAATAGGTAGCTTTGCTTCAGTGGACTTCAAGTTGCCTCACAATAGGTAGCTTTGCCTCAGTGGACTTCAAACATCACGAAGGCCCTCTTCTTGCTAACCATTCCATAAAACTTAAACTACTAAAAAGAACTTTTACACCTTTCTTTGTTAACTATTCTTATGCCATTTTCATTGTAAATCCCTGTATAAGGTAAACCAGGGCCAGAAACTCTTTTTCTGTTTGGGTTATTTCCTGGATGGGGATGCCGTATTCTTCCCCCTATGCGGTAACCAAGATAAGGAAAGGGAAAAACCATGGGAAGAGGATGATAAACTTTTTTAGAATCTTGCACAAAAGCACTCCAAATGATTATGGCAAGGCCAATCAAACAAGTCCAAATACATGTCAAGAGCGGGTTTGGGCAGCCAACTCCCACTGTCCAGCTCCTTTGAAGCAGGGCCAGGCATCGTTCGACTCTGTCTTCGACGTCATGAGTCAGGACTGGTCACCTCATCTCCCTTTCTGTCCCCACTTTCCTCCGGGTATTGCCACTCTCCCTGCTGCTCCGGAGGGGTTCATCTGTCCTGGATTCCCTGTGTTTCCAGTTCCCATCTGTACCTCTGTGCATCCTCTGGTATAACCAGGTTTGCAAGGTAGAATTGGGATGATGATAGGAGGGTGGGGGCAGCGTTTAAAAGCTACAGGATGGTTGTCAATTTCTTCTCTAAGTTTAGAACAGCTGTTCTCAACCTGTGAGTTGGTACATCTTGGGGGGGGGGTCAAATGAACCTCTCATGGGGGTAGAACTGTTCATAACAGTAGCAAAATTACAGTTACAAAGTAGCAATGAAAATAATTTTATGGGTGTAGGGTCACGACTACATGAGGGACTGTATGAAGGGGTCGTGGCATTAGGAAGGTTGAGAACCATTGTTGTAGAGGAAGACAGATTTTTTAGTACAGTAGGGCAGCAAAAGATAGGCAGCCCCATTAAGATGGATTAGCACAGTGCCTACAATGAACGCCAACAAATGCCACTATCAGTATGGCAGAGGAGGGGCATCATTTCATTATACTGGGCATACAGTTGCTATGAGTCAAAACCGACTCGACAGCACCTAAAAAAAAACAAAACAAATTATTGTGCTTCTAACAATATGCTGAGGAAGACATTAAGAGAAACTCCTGTTATTTTAGAGCAGCGGTTCTCAAAATGTGGGTCGTGACTTCTTTGGGGGCGTTGTATGACACGTTCACAGGGGTGGCCTGATTCATAACATTAGCAAAATTAGAGCTATGAAACAGTAATGAAAACAATTTTATGATTGGGGTATCACCACTACATGGGGAATGGTATTAAAATGATGTGGCATTAGGAAGGTTGAGAACCACCGCCCTAGAGGAAGCCAGAAATGTTGGTACAGTAAAAGGGCAGCAAAATAGAGGCAGCCCCTACAAGATGGATTAGCAAAGTAGCTGCAACAATGAGCACAAGCAAAGAACCACTGTGAGGATGGGACAGACCTGGGCAGCGTTACAATACGGTTTACAGAGAGTTGCTCTGATCACAAACTCTCTCAAAGACTCCTAAAATGAGTAACAACGGGACTTGTGCATCTAAAAATGTGCCTGACGATATCTTAAGAAAATTGCCTATTAATTTAGAGCAGCAATTCTCAACCTGTGGGTCGTAAGCCCTTTGGTGGGACAAACGACCTTTCCATAGCGGGGCCCATTCATAACAGTAGCAAAGTTACAGTTATGAAGTAGCAATGAAAATAATTTTATGACTGGGGGACATCAATATATGAGGAATGGTATGACAAGCTCATGGCATCAAGAAGGTTTAGAACCACTGCCTGAGAGGAAGACATAAATCTTTATAGAGTTGAAGGGCACCAAATGAGAGGTAGGCCCCCAAAAGATGGATTAGCACAGTGGTTGCAACAATGAGTCATAGCAAAGGAACCACTGTGAGGTTGGCAGAGGACGGGACAGCTTTTCATGATATTGTGCATAGAGTTGCTATGAGCCAAACCCACTCGACAGCCCCTAACAACAAGAATAACAGGTCTCGTGCGTGTAACAAGATGCTGAACTAGACCTTAAGAGAAACTCTACTTAGTTGAGAATAGCGCTTCTCAGCCTGTGAATCGTGACCACTTTGGTTGGTAGAATGATGCGTTCAAAAGAGTGGCCAGATTCATAGCAGTCTCAAAATTACAGTTCTGAAACAGCAAGGGAAAAAATTTATGATTGGGGTACCATAGCTACACATTGGGAAGTGTATGAAAGTATTGTGGAATTAGGAAGGTTGAGAATCACTGTCCTAGAAGAGGACGAAGGTACAGTAGAAGGAGAGCAAAATAGAGGAAGCCACTACAAGATTGATTAGCTCAGTGGCTAGAACAATGAGTGCAAGCACAGAACCACTGTCAGGATGGCAGAGGATGGGGCAGCATTTCATTATATTTTGCATAGCGTTCCTATGAGTCAAAAACCACTCAACAGCTCCTAACAACAACAAAAACAAGACTTCTGCTTCTCAAATGGGCAGAACTACATCATGAAAGAAAAAAGTCTTCGTTTAGAACAATGGTTCTCAATGTCTGGTTCATGAACCCTTTTGAGGGTTGAATGACACTTTCACAGGGGCGACCCATTCATTACTGTAGCAAAATCAGATTCATGAAGGAGCAACGAAAATAACTTTATGATTGGGCGCTCACCACTACTTGAAGAATGGTATTAAAGAATTGTGGCATTAGGAAGGTTGAGAATCACTGCCCTAGAGAAAGACACAAATCAGGGTACAGGAGAAGGGCAGCAAAAGAGAGGGAGCCCCCATAAAGATGGATTATCACAGTGGCTGCAACAATGAGCACAACAAAGAACCACTGTGAGGATGGTACAGGACGAGGGAGCATTTCGTTATATAGTGCATAGAGTTACTATGAGCCAAAACCCATGACAGTACCTAAAAACAATAACAACAGGATTTGTGTTTCTCCAATAAGCTGAAGAAGACATTAAGAGAAACTCCGCTTGGCTTAGAGTAGCGTTTCTCAACAAGTGGCTCGCGACTCATTTGGAGGGGGCCAAATGACCCTTTCACAGGGGTGGCCCAATTCATAGCAGTAGCAAAATTACTGTTATGAAATAGCAATGAAAATAATTTTATAGTTGGACATTTAAGACTACATAAGGAATTGTGTGAAGGGGCGTGGCATTAGTAAGGTTTAGAACCACTTCCCTAGAGGAAGACACAAGTCTTGGTAGAATAAAAAGTCAGCAAATGAGAGTCAGCTATGAATGAGATGGAATAGCTCAGTGGCTGCAACAGTGAGGATAAGCCGACGTCCACTGTCCGGCTGGCACAGGAAGGGGCAGCGTTTCATTATATTGTGCATAGAGAACCAGGACTTATGCTTTTGAAAAGGTGCTGAAGTAGACCTTAAGAGAAACTCCTCTTAGTTTAGAGCAGCGGATCTCAATCTGTGGGTCGCGACCCCTTTTCAGAGACAAAAGACCTTTTCACAGTTGTGGGTTGTACATTATAGTAGAAAAATTAGAGTTATGAAGTAACAATCAAAATAATTTTATGACTTGGCAGTCACCAGTACCATGAGGAATGGTATGAAACGGTCGTGTCATTATCAAGGTTGAGAATCACTGCCCTACAGGAAGACAGAAATCTTGGTAGAGTAGAAGGGCAGCAATGGGAGATAATAGGTGGATTAGCACAGTGGCTGCAACAATGAGCACTAGCAAAAAAACCACTGTGAGGATGGCAGAGGATTAAACAGCATTTCATTATATTGTGCAAAAAATTGCTTTGACCCAAATCCACTCGACGGCCCCTAAAAACAATAAAAACAGGACTCGTGCATCTAACAATATAATTAACTAGACCTTAAGAGAAATTCCTCTTAGTTTAGAGCAGCGGCTCTCAAATTGTTAGTCGTGACCCCTTGGGTGTGTGTGTGTGTGTGTGTGTGTGTGTGTCAAATGACCATTTCATAGAGGTAGTCCAATTCATAAGAGTAGAAAAATTATAGTTATGAAGGAGTAATGAAAATAATTTTACGATTGTAGGGTCACCACTACATAAGGAACTGTGTGAAGGGGTCGTGGCATTAGGAAGGTAGAGAACCACAGCCCTAGACGAAGTCTTGGTACAGTAGAGAGTAGCAAAAAAGAGGCAGCACAGTAAGACTGATTAGCATAGTGGCTATAACAATAAGCACCAGCAAATACCATTGTGATGATGGCAGAGGAGGGGGCAAACTTTCATTATATTGCGCATACAGTTGCTATAAGTCAAAAATCGACCCGACAGCATCTAACAAAAACAACAGGATTGTGCTTCTAACAATATTCTGAGGAAGACATTAAGAGAAATTCCTATTATTTTAGGGCAGCGGTGTGGGTTGTGACCTCTTTGGGGGGTCTAATGACCCTTTCACAAGTGTGACCTGATTCATAATAGTAGCAAAATTACAGTTATGCAAAAGCAATTAAAATAATTTTATAATTGCGGGATCACCACTACATGGGGGAGGGTATAAAAGGAACGTGGCATTAGGATGGTTGAGAACCACTTCCCCAGAGGAACGCAGAAATGTTGGTACAGTAGAAGGGCAGCAAAAGAGAGGCAGCCCCTACAAGATGGATTAGCAAAGTAGCTGCAACAATGAGCACAAGCAAAGAACCACTGCGAGGATGGCACAGGCCTGGGCAGCATTACATTACATTTTGCAGAGAGTTGCTATCAGCCAACCCCACTCATCAGCCCCTGACAACAATAAAATCAGGGCTCGTGTGCCTAACAATATGCTGAACTAAACTGTAAAAGAATCTACTCTTATTTTAGAGCAGCGGTTCTCAACCTGTGAGTCTTGACCCTTTGGTTGGTCAAATGACACTTTCACAGGGGTGGCCAGATTCATAACAGCAGCAAAATTACAGTTATGAAATAGCAAGGGAAAATTTATGATTGGGGTACCACCACTGCACAATGGTAAATATATGAAAGGGTTGTGGAAATATGAAGGCTGAGGACTACTGCCCTAAAGGAACACATAGTACAGTAGAAGGGCAGCAAAACAGAGGCAGCCTAGAAGACTGATTATCACAATGGCTGCAACAATGAGTGCAAGCAAAGTACCACTGTGAGGATGGCACAGGATGGGACAGTGTTTCATTATATTGTGTCTAGAGTTCCTATGAGTCAAAAATCACTCAACAGCACTTAAAAACAACCAAAACCGAACTTGTGCTTCTCAAAATGTGTTGAACTACATCTTAAAAGAAACAAATTTTCGTTTAGAACAGCAATTCTCAACCTGTGGGTTGTGACCCCTTTCAGGAGACAAATGATCCTTTCACAGCGGTGGACCGTTCATTACAGTAGAAAAATTAGATTTATGAAGTAATAATGAAAATAATTTTATGATTGGGCTGCGACTACTACATAAGCAACGGTATGAAATGATCATGGAACAGCAAGTTTGAGAACCACTGCCTTGGAGGAAGACAGAGCTCTTGGTAGAATAGAAGAGCAGCAAACGAGAGGCAGTCCTCAAAAAAGGTGGATTAGCACAGTGTCTGCAACAATGAGCGCAAGCAAAGAACCACTGTGAGGATGGCACAGGATGTGGCAGGGTTTCATTATATTGTGCCTAGAGTTGCTAGGAGCCAAAGGCAACTCGATGGCCAGGAAAAACAGTAACAAGAGGACTCATGCATGTAACAATACACTGAACTAGAACTTAAGAGAAACTCCTCTTAGTTTAATTTCTTTTCTTTTTCACCTTTTTTTTAAACGTTTTATTAGGGGCTCATACAACTCTTATCACAATCCATACATATACATACATCAATTGTATAAAGCACATCCATACATTCCCTGCCCCAATCATTCTCAAAGCATTTGCTCTCCACTTAAGCCCTTTGCATCAGGTCCCCTTTTTTGCCCCCTCCCTCCCCGCTCCCCCCTCCCTCAGGTGCCCTTGGTAATTTATACATAGTTATTTTGTCATATCTTGCACTATCCGGAGTCTCCCTTTCACCCCTTCTCTGCCGTCCCTCTCCCAGGGAGGAGGTCACATGTGGATCCTTGTAATCAGTTCCCCCTTTCCAACCCACTCACCCTCCACTCTCCCAGCATCGGCCCTCACACCCTTGGTCCTGAAGGTATCATCCACCCTGGATTCCCTGTGCCTCTAGCCCTCATATGTACCAGCGTACAACCTCTGCCCTATCCAGCCCTGCAAGGTAGAATTCGGATCATGGTAGTTGGGGGGGAGGAAGCATCCACGATCTGGGGGAAAGCTGTGTACTTCATCGGTACTACCTCGCACCCTGACGGACCCATCTCCTCTCCCAAACCCCTCTATGAGGGGATCTCCAGTGGCCGACACTTGGGCCTTGGGTCTCCACTCTGCACTTCCCCCTTCATTCAATATGGCATATACACATACATATATTCTTTTTTTTTTTTTTTTGCATGATGCCTTATACCTGGTCCCTTGGGCACCTCGTGATCGCACTGGCTGGTGTGCTTCTTCCATGTGGGCTTTTTTGCTTCTGAGCTAGATGGCTGCTTGTTCACCTTCAAGCCTTTAGGACCCCAGACACTATCTCTTTTGATAGCCGGGCACCATCCGCTTTCTTCGTCACATTTGCTTATGCACCAATTTGTCTTCAGCAATCCTATCATGGAGGTGTGCAACCAATGATATGCTGATTTTTTGTTCTTTGATGCCTGATAACTGATCCCTTTGGGACCACTCGATCACACAGGCTGGTGTGTTTCTTCCATGTGGGCTTTGTTGCTTCTGAGTTAGATGGCTGCTTGTTTATCTTCAAGCCTTTAAGACCCCAGTCACTATCTCTTTTGATAGCCGGGCACCATCAGCTTTCTTCACCACATTTACTTGTTCACCCACTTTGGCTTCAGCAGTTGTGTCGGGAGAGTGAGCATCATAGAGTACCAATTTAATAAACGAAAGTATTCATGCATTGAGGGAGTGCTTGAGTAGAGGCTCAAGATCCTTCAGCCACCTTAATGTTAAACCTATAAATGTAGACACTTAGATCTATTTCCCCATATTCATATATATGTTTGCATGTACATGTCTTTGTCTAGACCTCCATAAATGCCCCTTGACTCCCAGGTCCTTCCTCCCTCTCCCTTGACTTTCCTCCTGCCCCACCACCATGCTCCGTCCTCACCTGGGCTACAGCTATACCTCTTCTCTACGCAACCTTACCATTGATCGTTCCCCACCAGGCCTGTCACTCCCCCTTCACTACCATTTTGGGTCCCATGTTGTTCCCTGTCCCTGTGTTTGTTAACACCACTTCCTTACCCTCCTCCCCCTCCCCCACCCGGAACTGTCTGTCCCATTGTTTTCCTCCAGATAATTCATCCAGCCTGTCCTATTCAGACAGACCTGTGGAGACACTAACATGCACGAAAACAAGGCAGAGGAAAACAAAGCAACAATATACAGTCTGACAACAAAACAACAAAAACAAACCACTGACAAAGAACAAAACACTTCACAAAAGAAAGGCTTGTAGTTCGTTCAAGGATCGTTTGCTGGCCCTTAGGAGCGTTTTCCAGTCGAGTCTGTTGGGGTACCACGCCTTGGCCCCAAAGTCCACTTTCAGCATTCCCTGGGGACCTTGCCACTCCATTCCCTTGCTGTTCCACTGCACTCCCCAAGTGCTTTGCCTCGGTGTGGTGGGATCAGATCAGGTGCAAGTCCCACACTGTGCCTCCGATGCTGTCCCTTGTATCGCCCTTAGTCACTGAGGGGCATCATGTCTCATAGTAGGGCCAGGTATGTTGTTCTCTCTGTGGACTGGGTGCTCTACTCAGGAACATCATCCTCACGCCCTGGTGGGCCAGGCTGTGTTCCACTGTCTCCTCCTGCCCCTTCATCTGCTCCCATGTGATCTGATCAGATATGTCCATCTACCGGAACTGCAGAATCAATGTCATCATTTGAAACAAATTCTTTTCAGGGTAGGGGCATGAATCCACTTAATTTTTGGTGCTGGGGCCAGCCTCCCAGACCTCTCCACTGGTTCCCTACTCCACGCCGGGATCACCTTGTGACAGTGGGTTGAATTCTGGCCCCACTTTCCCTGTGGAAATATAAACAATACCCTCCACTTGGGTGGATTAGTGCCCCATGCCCCCACTTCCCTTTTCTTCCTTATATTCATCCTTTTATTTTCCTTTCCCCACCTCCTCCACCATTGCGTACCATGTGCATCCCTGGTTTTGGTCTGGTCTCTGCCATACTACACAGTCTTCACCCCAGGAATGTTTGTATACAGTAGCTTTTTCACCTATGCCACTTTTGCAATAAAAATTTTTTTTTAATACTTACCTCAGCGGGCTCATGTTGTACTTGTCCTTTTGTGCCTGACTTACTTCGCTTAGCATGATTTTCTCCAGTTCTTCCCATGCTGCTATGTGCCTCATATGTTCATCACTGCTTTTTAGTGATGCATAGTACTCCATTGTATGTATATACCACAGTTTTTTAATCCAATCGTCAGTTGATGGAAATTTGGGTTGCTTCCAAGTCCTTGCAATTGTGAACTGTGCCGAAATGAACATTGGAGCACAGATGTCTGGTCTTGGTTTGTTCCTTGCCTGTTCTGGGTATATGCCCAGTAGGGGGATTGCTGGGTCATATGGTAACTCTATTTCCATCTGTTTTAGGTATTGCCAGATTGATTTCCATAGTGGCTGTACATACTTACAGGTCCACCAGCAGTGGATGAGAGTTCCTGTCTCCCCACAGCCCCTCCAACACTTGTTGCTTTCTGATTTTTTGAATTGGGCTACCTTTAAGGGTGTCAGGTGGTACCTCATTGTTGTTTTAATTTGCATTTCTCTTATGGCTAAAGATCGGGAACATTTTCTCATATGTTTGTTGGCCATTCGGATTTCTGTCCCTGTAAAATTTCTGTTCAAGTCCTTTGCCCACCTTTCAAGTGGGCTATTGGTTTTTTTTCTTTTTGGAAGCTATCAGAGTATTGTAGATTTTAGTAATAAGACCTTTGTGTGATGTGTCATTGCTAAAGATGTTTTCCCAGTCTGTGGAATCTCTTATTACTCTCTTGGTGAATTCTTTAGATGTACACAAGTGTTTTATCTTCAGTATATCCCATTTGTCAATTTGTGCCTCCTCTGTGTCTGTGTCCTCCCCTATTTCTGATAGCTTGTGTATTCCCTGCGCCAAAGTTCTCAAGTTGGTCCCAATTCCTTCATTGATGGCCCTAATAGTTTGGGGTTTAACTTTAAGGTCTGTGATCCACCTTGAGTTTATTCTTGTACATGGAGTGAGATAGGGGTCTTGCTTCATTTTTCTGCATGTGGATATCCATTTTTTCCAGCACCACTTGTTAAAGAGGGCATCATCTTCCCATTTGATATATTTGGGGCCCTTATCAAAGATCAGCTGTGTGTATGCTGATGCTTTTATTTCTGGGTTTTCAGTTCTTTTCCATTGGTCTGAGTAACTGTCATTGTACCAATACCATGCAGTTTTGAGAACTGTGGCTGCATATTATGTTCCAAAGTCAGGTAAAGCAAGCCCTCCCACGGTGTCCTTCTTCTTGAAGAGTTCTCTGCTAATTCTGGGTTTCTTCCCTCTCCATATGAAGTTGGTGATCAGTTTTTCCATTTCTTTGAAAAAAGATGATGGTAATTGTATGGGGATGTCATTAAACTTATATAGTGCTTTTGGCAGAACTGACATCTTAACTATATTAAGTCTCCCAATCCAAGAGCATGGAATATTCTTCCATTTGTTGAGGTCGCTCTTGGTTTCTTGTAATAGTGTTCTACAGTTTTTCCTATATAGATCTTTTGTTTTTTCAGTCAGGTGTATCCCTAGATATTTCAATTTGTGTTTGGCTATTGTGAAGAGTACCACCTTTTTGATTTCTTCTTCTGTGGTCTTATCTGATGTGTATAACAGTCCGATGGACTTCTGTTTGTTGATCTTGTATCCTGCCACTCTGCCAAACTCCTCTATTGCTTCCAGTACTCCCCTTGTGGATCTTTTGGGATTTTCCATATATAGAATCATATCATCTGCAAATAACGATAGTTTCACCTCTTCCTTCCCCAGTCAAATACCTTTGATGTCACTTCTTTGCCTTATGCTGTTAGCTAAAACCTCCAGCACGATATTAAACAGGAGTGGGGACAAGGGGCATCCATGTCTGGTCCCCTTTTTCAGTGGGATTGTGTTAGTCATTTCTCCATTGACTACCACTTTGGCTGTTGGTTTTTCATATATACCTTGTATTGTCTTGAGGAACTTTCCTTCCATTCCTATCTTCGCTAGTGTCTTAAACAGGAATTGGTGTTGGATGTTGTCGAATGCTTTTTCTGCGTCTATTGATATAATCATGTGATTCTTATACTTGTTCATGTCAATGTGAAGAATAATACTAATGGTCTTATGTATGTTGAACCATCCCTGCATGCCTGGTATGAATCCCACTTGGTCATGGTGAATTATTTGTTTTATATACTTTTGTATTCTGTTGGCTAATATTTTGTTAAGGATTTTTGCATCGATGTTCATTAGGGATATTGGTCTGTAGTTCTCGATTCTTGTGGGATCCTTGCCCGGTTTGGGTATCAGAGTTATACTAGCTTCATAGAAGGAGTTTGGGAGTTTGCCATCTTTTTCTATGTTCTGGAAAAGTTTGTGTAGGATTGGTATTAGGTCTTCCCTGAATGCTTGGTAGAATTCTCCAGTGTAGCCATCTGGTCCAGGGGATTTTTTTGTTGGTAATCCCTTGATAACCTTTTCTATTTCTTCTATTGCTATGGGTCTGTTGAGATTCTTGATGTCCGCCGAGGATAGTCTAGGGAGGGATTGTTTTTCCAGGAATTTGTCCATGTCTTCCAAATTGTTGAATTCATTGGAGTACAATCCTTCATAGTACTGTGTAACTATCCTTTTGATTTCATTAGGGTCTGTTGTAATGACCCCTCTTTCATCCCTTATTCTTGCTATTGAGATTTGTTCCCTCCTTTCTTTGGTTAGGTTTGCCAATGGTCTATCGATCCTGTTTATCCTTTCAAAGAACCAACTTTTAGCGATATTAATTTTTTCCATAGTTTTTTTATTTTCCCTGTCCTGAATCTCAGCCCTGATTTTTATAATTTCTTTTCTTTTGCTATTAGTAGTGTTGTCCTGCTGACTCTGCTCTAGTTTTTGTAAATTTTGTGTCAGCGTATCCATCATAAGTCTCTCTTCCTTTCTTAGGTGTGCTTGTATTGCTATGTACCTTCCTCTGATGACTGCCTTTGCAGTGTCCCCTAAATTTTGGTACATCGTGTGCTCATTTTCGTTGGTTTCTAGAAATTTCCTGATTTCGTCTCTGATCTGCACCAGTATGCACTCCTTTTGCAGTAGAGAGTTATTCATCCTCCTATTATTTGCTCTTATTTTCTTCGTCTTCTTTTTGTTGATTTCCAGTCTTATGGCACAGTGGTTAGAGAGAGAGGTGTGTATTATTTGAATGTGCTTAAATTTATGTAGATTTGCCTTATTCCCCAGCATGAGGTCTATCTTTGAATATGTGCCATGGGGACTTGAAAAGAATGTGAAATTTTTTTTATTTGGATGAAAAGCTCTGTAAATATCTATTAGGTCAAATTGTCTAATTGTGGAGATTAGCTCTCTAGTCTCCTTGTTGAGTTTCTTTCCCTGTGATCTATCTTTCTCAGTGAGTGGTGTGTTGAAGTCTCCCACTATAATTGTCGAGTCTGTGATTTCTTCTTAATCTTTTGGAGTGTTTGGTTGACGTATTGAGCTGGTCTCTCATTCAGGGAATATATGTTTACAATGCTTAGAGGTTCATTGTCTACGATTCCCTTGAGCATTATAGTGTCCCTCCTTATCTCTTTTTATGGTTTGCACTTTGATGTCAATTTTATCCGAGATAAGGATTGCAACACCTGCTTTTTTTGTATTGCTGTTTGCTTGGTAGGTCCTTCTGCAGTCTTTGGTTCTCAGCCTATTTTTGTCTGTAGCCTTGAGATGTGTCTCCTGTAGGCAGCAAATTGATGGGTTGTGTTTTCTAAGCCATTGTGCTAGTCTCAGTCTTTTAATGCCTGAGTTCAGGCCATTGATATTCAGGGTTTTTATCTCAATGTGCGGACTCTGTGATGCCATTTTATACCTTTTGTGTTGGGAGTTTTCCTACTTTCTTTTATCATTAGTATGTGTTTTGTGTGTGTTTCATTCTTGACTTCTTTCCATCCTTAAGCCATTGCTATCTTGGGGCCTGTTTTGTGAAGTTGTTCTATGTGTTGGTCTCTTATTTGTGCTTGGTGAGTGTTGTTCTTCTGCCCATACTGAGTCGGCGAGGATCTTTTGTAAGGCTGGTTTTGTTGTAACGTATTTTTTTAGTTTTTCCTTGTCTGGGAAGACTTTTACTTCTCCATCGATCTTGATCGATAATTTGACTGGGTAGAGTATTCTTGGATTTGCGTTGTTTTCCTTCAACTTTTGGAATATGTTACTCCACTCTCTCCTTTTTTCCCTAGTTTCTGCTGATAGGTCTGAATATATCCTTATGTGGTGACCTTTATATGTGATTGCTTTTTTTGCCCTAGCTGCTCTCATGATTTTCTCCCTTTCCTCAAAGTTGGATAGTTTAACTATTATGTGCCTTGGTGATTTCTTCTTGGGGTCCTGTCGTTCTGGTGTTCTTTCAGCCTCCTGGATTGTTGCTTGGTTTTCATTCATTAGGCTAGGGAAGTTTTCCTCCAACAATTCTCTCGATATTGTTGCAGATGACTTCTTTGTTGTGTCTTCCTCCGGTAGGCCAATAATTCTAATGTTGTTCCTCTTCATAGCATCAGACATAGCTCTTAGGTTTTCTTCAGCTTCTCTGATGCTCTTATTAGATTTTTGTTCACATTTATTAAACTCTGCTTGTCTGTCCTCCAAGACACTGATGCGGTTCTCTGATTCCTCCAATTGATTCTCAAGGAACATGATTTTGCCAATTTTTTTTCGTTATTTCCTCCCTAAGCTCCTGTATTTCCCTTTGGTGTATGTCTTTTATCTCCTCTATCGTTTCATCCTTTTTCTGTATCATTTATCTCATATCCTGCATGGCTCCAAGCAGTATTCTAAGAGTTTCTTTGTATGGCATCTCAATGTCTGCTTCTTCTATGTATGTTGCTATATTCCACACATCTTCTGCCTTTGTCTTATGTTTCTCCTGTTTTTTCGTTGAGGTCATTGGGGCTGATGGCTGTTTGCGTTGAGTTATTTTTGAGGGACCAGGTGTCATTTTCGAGTCTCTCTCTGGAAGACTTATAGGAATACTTCTTCGAACTGCCTACAGCTGATTTTGCTAAGTTATTAGCCAACCAGTTTATCTTCCTGTGGCTTCCCTATCACAGGAGTGCCCCAGATGGCGGGTCAGCTGCCTGCCCCAGTGTTGCAGAGGCTGGGCTGAAGTTCCTGCTATTGGTTTGAATATTGATAAGTGTTGGCTGAGCTGCCTTATGTCCCCAGGTACACAGGCAGGAACTCCCTGGTGAGGAGTCTGAGGAGTATCCCCTGGAGAGCAAGCAGGCCTTTCCCTAGCCTTGGGCTATCTATGCAGGGTGGAGCTCACCTATCTGGGTGTGGCCCAGGCGCAAATGCCCTAGGGCAATGGGAATGTCCTAAGTCTGCAATGGAGTGTGAGAGAGCAGTTTAGGAACAAGAGGGGGAGAAAAATTAAAAAGTGAGGCTGGACTGTGCTGGGGTACAGGGAAGTGAGGGAAGGAAAAGCAACTATGCAGCTGAGTCCCACTCCCTGCCTGTGGACCTGCAAGGGCCCACTCCCTGCCCCAAGCCCCAGCGGCAATCCGTAGCTGAGCCCCAAGAAGAGTCGCAAGAAAGCTACTGAGCAGCCCCCAGAGAAGTGGCGGGATAGAGAGCAGAGATGCTAACCGATGCCGCAGTGTAGTTGAAGCTTGATCCCTGCCTATGGAGCTGTGGGGGTTTGGGTTCAGTCCCTGCTCAGCCCACGCGGTGTGGCAAGCTGTGGCTGTGCCCCGAAAAAGCCCCTGTGCAGCCCTCCAAGGCTGCATGGGAATATAGAGCAGAGATGCAAACAGAAGCAACAATGCAGCTAAACACCAATCCCTGCCAGTGGAGCCTCAAGGGCCCTGTCCCTGCCCTGAGGCAGGCAGGGGGAAGCTGTGGCTGCGCCAAGGCCAAGCCCTGCTACAGGCTCCAAATGGTCCCTGCTTGGGCAGACACAGCAGCTAGGCTAGGGTCGAGCCCCAGCCGGCTTCCACTGAGGTAAGCCAAAAGCACCCAGCCCCTCAAAACCCCGTGGATCTGTGCCTACTTATCTTTATGAAGCGCCTACTGCGATCCAGTGGCGTTGAATTTCCCTCTGAGCAACTCTCCTGGGCTGGATTCTGCGGAGTCCCTCTGGTATGTGTCACTCCATCGCCATCTTCCCGGAATCTCCCTTTTTTTCACCTTAAAAAAAAAGTCATTTTATTGGAGCTCATACAACTCTTATCACAATCCATACACACATCAATTGTTTAAAGCACACTTATATATTCATTGCCCTCATCATTCTAATCAATCGCTTTCTGCTTGGGATCCTGAAATCAGCTCCTATTTTCCTTTTTCTCCTGTCTCCCCTTTCCCCCTCCCCCCTCCCACGTGAGCACTTAATAATTTATAAATTATTATTTTTTATCTTATCTTACACTACCCAGAGTCTCCCTTCACCCACTTTTCTGTTACCCACCCCCCCAGAGAGGAGATTATATGTGGATCCTTGTGATCGGTTTGCCCTTTTTATCCCTGCTACCCTCCCGATATCACCACTCTCCCCGCTGGTCCTGAGGGGTTAATTTTGACTAGATTACCTGCGTTTCCAGTTCCCATGTGTACCGCTGTGCATTCTCTGGTCTAACCAAGTTTGCAAGGTAGAATTGGGATGATTAGAGGTGGGGGGGAGGCAGCATTTAAGTGCTAGAGAAAGTTTGTCAGTTTCTTCTCTTAGTTTAGAGCAGCGGTTCACAACCTGTGAGTTGTTACATCTTTGGTGGGGGGGGGGGTCGAATGAACCTCTCATAAGGGTGGACCAGTTTATAACAGTAGCAAAATTACACTTATGAAGTAGCAACAAAAATAATTTTATGGGTGTGGGGCCACCACTACATGAGGATCTGTATGAAGGGGTCGTGGCATTCGGAAGGTTGAGAACCATTGTCCTAGAGGAAGACAGAAATCTTGGTACTGTAGAAGGGCAGCAAAAGAGAGGCATCCCCAATAAGATGGATTTTTAAGACAGTACCTGCAGCAATGAGTGCCAGCAGACACGACTGTGAGGATGTCAGAGGAGGGGAAGCCTTTTATTATATTGGGCATACAGTTGCTATTAGTCAAAACTGACTCAACAGTACCTAACAAAAACAGCAGGATTGTGCTTCTAACCATAGGCTGAGGAAGACATCAAGATAAACTTCTATTATTTTAGAGCAGCGGTTCTCAAGCTTTGGTTCGCGAACACTTTTGGGGTCAAATGACCCTTTCACAGGGGTGGCCCAATTTATAACAGCAGCAAAATTATAGTTATGAAACAGCAATAAAAATAATTTTATGATTGGGATGTCACCACTACATGGGGAATGGTATTAAAGGGACATGGGATTAGGAAGTTTGAGAAGCGCTGCCTTAGAGGAAAGCAGAAATGTGGTACAATAGAAAGGCAGCAAAGGAAAGGCAGCCCCTGCAAGACTGGTTAGCACAGTGCCTGCAACAATGAGCACAAGCAAAGAACCATTGTGAGGATGGCAGAGGATGGGACAGCGTTTCATTATTTGTGCACAGAGTTTCAATGAGTCAAAAACCACTCAACAGCAGCAAACAACAACCAAAACTGGACTTGTGCATACCAAAATGTGCTGAACTACATCTTAATAGAAACAAATCTTCATTTAGAACAGCGGTTTTCAATTTCTGGGTCACAAACCCTTTTGGTAGGCAAACGACACTTAAACAAGGGCAGCCCGTTCATAACACTAGCAAGATTAGATTTATGAAGTAGCAACAAAAATATTTTTATTACTGGGCAGTCACCACTACATGAGAATCAGTATTAAAGTGTTGTGGCATTGGTAAGGTTGAGAGCCACTGCCTTAGAGGAAGACACAAATCTTGGTACAGGTGAAGGACAGCAAAAGAGAGGCAGCCCCCAGAAAGACATATTAGCACATTGGCTGCATCAATGAGCGCAAGCAAAGAAACACTGTGACGATGGCACTGAGCGGGGCAGCATTTCATTTTAGTGAGCACAGAGTTGCTATGAGCCAAAACCCACTCGATGGCAGCTAACAACAATAACAACAAGATTTGTGCTTCTAACAATATGCTGAAGAAGACCTTAGGAGAAACTCCTCTTAATTTAGAGCAGCGGATCTCAACTAGTAGGTCGAGAACCCTTTCATGTGGCTGAATGACCCTTTCACAGGGGTGGCCCGATTTATAACAGTAGCAAAATTACTGTTAAGAAATAGCAATGAAAATAAATTTATAGTTGGATATTCACCACTACATTAGGAAGTGTATGAAAGGGGCGTGGCATTAGGAAGATTGAGAACCACTGCCTTAGAGAAGACACAAATCTTGGTAGAGTAGAAGGGCAGCAAATGAGAGCCAGCTCCCAAAAAAAACCGAATAACACAGTGGATGAAAGAATTGAGGGAAAGCCAAAGATCCAATGTAAGGATGGCACAGAAAGGGGCACATTTCATTATATTGAGCATAGAGTTGCTATGAGTCAAATCCACTCGACAGCACACAACAAAAAAACTTCAGGACTTGTGCTTTTGACAATGTGCTGAAGTAGACCTTAAGATAAACTCCTCTTAGTTTAGAGCAGCGGTTCATAACGTGTGGGTCACAGGCCATTTTGGAAGACAAATGACCCTTTCACAGTGGTTGCCTGATTATTACAGTACCAAAATTGGAGTTATGAAGTAGCAATGAAAATAATTTTGATTTGGCAGTCACCCCTACATGAGGAATGGTATGAAAGGATCGTGGGATTAGCAAGGTTGTGAACCACTGCCCTCGAGGAATACAGACATCTTGGAAGAGAAGAAGGATAGCAACAGAGAGGCAGCCCCTACAAGTTTGATTAGCACAAAGGCTGCAACAATGAATGCCAGCAAATACCATTGTGAGTATGGCACAGGACAGTGTAGCGTTTCATTATATTGTGCATAGAGTTGCTATGAGAAAACCCAACTCAACAGCAATTAACAATAAAACAGGATTTTTCTCTAACAATATCCTGAAGAAGACCTTAAGAGAAACTCCTTAGTTTAGAGCAGCGTTACTCAACCTGTGAATTGTGAACCCTTGTGGGCTTTGAACAACCCTTTCCCAGGAGATGCCCTATTCATAACAGTAGCAAAATAATAGTTATGAAATATCAGTGAGTACAGTTATATCATTGGGTGAACACCACTACATGAGGAACTAGATGGAAGGGTCTTTGCATGAGGAAGGTTGAGGACTACTGCCCCAAAGGAAGACAAAAAACTTTGTAAATAGGAGGGCATCAAAAGTGAACAGCCCCCAAAATGTGGATAAGCACAGTGACTGCAACAATGAGTGCAAGGAAAAGAACCACTGTGAGGATCACAAAGGACGGGACTTTGGTTCATTATATTGTGCACAGAGTTGCTATCAGCCAAACCCACTCTAGGGAACCTAACAAAAAAGGACAAGACTTGTGCTTCTTACAATATGCTGAAGAAGACCGAAGAGTAATTCCTCTTTTTTTTAGAGCAGCAGTTCTCAAACTGTGGGTCGAGACAACAGAGGGGGATCGAACAACCCTTTCATAGGGGTGCCCTGATTCATAAGAGTAGCAAAATTACAGTTATAATTATCAATGAAAAGAAATTTATTGTTGGGGGTTCACTGCTACATGAGGAATGGTATGAAAGGGTCATGGAATTAGGAAGGGTGAAAACTACTGCCCTAGAAGATGATACAAATATTGATACAGTTGAAGGGCAGCAAAATAGGGTCAGCCCCCCACCCCCCCCTCAAAGTGGAACAGCACAGTGGCGGCAACAATCAGCACAACCCAAAGAAATACTGTGAGGATGGTGCAGGACGGGGCAGTATTTCATTACATTTTGCATAGAGTTGCTATGAGTGAAAACCCACGCGATGGCCCCTAACAACAATAACAAGAGTATTTGTTCTTATAGCAATATGCTGAAGAAGAACTAAAGAGAAAGGCCTCTTTAATTTAGAGCAGTGATTCTCAATGTTTGGGTCATGACCCCTTTGTGGGGGACAAACGACCTTTTCACAGGGGTGGTCCAGTTCAAAACATTAACCTTAAGAAGTAGCATTGAAAATAATTTTATGATTGTGGGGGGAGTCACCAATACATGAGGAACATTAGGAAAAGGTCCTAGCATTAGGAAGGTTGAGAACCACTGGCCTAGGCAAATACAGAAATCTTGGAAGAGTAGACGGGCAGCAAATGAGAGTCAGTCCCTAAAAAGGTGTATTAGCACAGTGGCTGCAACAATAAGCGCAAGCAAAAGAACCACTATGATGATGGCAGAGGATAGGACAGCATTTCATGATATTGTGCATAGAGTTGCTATGAGACAGACCCACTCGACAGCCCCTAACAATAATAAGAACCGGACTCATGCATCAAATATATGCTGAACTAGACTGTAAGAGAAACTACTCTTAATTGAGAACAGTGGTTCTCAACCTGTGAGTCATGACCACTTTTGTTGGCCGAATGACCCTTTCACAGGGGTGGCCAGATTAATAGCAGTAGCAAAATTACAGTCATGAAATAGCAGCGAAAATAATTTTATATATGTACATTCACGAGTACATTAGGAATTTTATGAAAGGGGTGTGGCATTTGGAAAGTTGAGAAGTACTGCCCTCGTGGAAGATACAAGTCCTGGTAGAGTAGAAGGGCAGAAAATGGGAGCAGCTCCCAATAGGATGGAATAGCACAGTGGCTGAAACAGTGAGGGAAAGCAAAAGATCCACATTCAGGATGGCCCAGGAAGGGGCAGCCTTTCATTGTATTGAGCATAGAGTTGCTTTGAGTAACACCCACTCAAGATCACCTAAACAAACAAACAAAAAAAAACCACCAAAAAAACAGGACTTATACTTCTGGCCATGTACTGAAGTAGACCTTAAGAGAAACTCCTCTTAGTTTAGAGCAGTGGTTCTGAACTTGTGAGTCGTGACCTCTTGGTGGTATTGAACGACCCTTTCATAGGGGTGACCTGATTCATAACAGTAGCCAAATTACAGTCATGAAGTAGCAATGAAAACTATTTTATGGTGTGGGGTCACCACGACATGAGGAACTGTATGAAGGGGTCATGGCATTAGGAAGGTTGAGAACCACTAACCTAGAGGAAGACAGAAATTTTGATACAGTAGAAGGACATCCAAAGAGAGGCTGCCCCAATAAGATGGATTAGCACTGTGGCTCCACAATGAGCGCAAGCAAACACCAGTGTGAGGATGGAAGAAGAGGGGTCAGCCTTTGATTTTATTGGGCATACAGTTGCTATGTGTCAAAACCGAATCCACAGCACCTAAGAAAACAATAGTATTGTGCTTCTAACAATATACTCAGGAAGACAATAAGAGAAATTCTTATTATTTTAGAGCTGCGGTTCTCAACTTGTGGGTCTTGACCTCTTTGGGTGGGTTGGGGGTGGGGTGGATCAAAGGAACCTTTCACGAGGGTGCCGATTCATAACAGTAGCAAAATTACAGTTATGAAATACTAATGAAAATAAATTTATAATTGGGCGATGACCACTACATGGTGAATGGCATTAAAGGGACGTGGAATTAGGAAGGTTGAGAACGACTTCCCTAGAGGAAGGCAGATATGTTGCTACAGTACAAGGGCATCAAAAGAGAGGCAGCACCTCCAACATGGATTAGGATAGTAGGTGCAACAATGAGCACCAGCAAAGAACTACTGTGAGGATGACACAAGATGGGCCACCGTTTCATTATATTGTGCATAGAGATCCTATGAGTCAAAAACCACTGGATGGCACTGAACAACAATAAAAATAGTACTTGTGCTTCTCAAAATGTGCTGCACTACATCTTAAAAGAAACAAATCTTCGTTTAGAACAATTCTCAACCTCTGTGTCACGAACCATTTTGTGGGTCAAATGACACTTTCACAGGGTGGCCCATTCATAACAGTAGCAAAATTAGTTTTGTGAAGTAGTAACGAAAAAAATTTTATGATTGGGTGGTTACCACAATATGAGAAATGGTATCAAAGGGTTGTGGCATTAGGAAGATTGAGAACCACTGCGATAGAGGAAGACAGAAATATTGGTACAGTAGACAGGAAGCAAAAGAGAGGCTGTCCCTATAAGATTGTGGCTCATGTGCCACAATGAGCACAAGCAAATACGAATGTTAGGATGGAAGAGGAGGGAGCAGCCTTTGACTACATTGGGCATACAGTTGCTATGAGTCAAAACCGACTTAACAGCACCTAAGAAAATCAACAGTATTGTACTTCTAACAATATACTGAGAAAGACATTAAGAGAAACTCCTAATATTTTAGAGCTGCGGTTCTCAACCTGTGGGTCGCGACCTCTTTGAGGAGTCAAACGAACCTTTCACAGGGGGACAAATTCTTAACAGTAGAAAAATTACAGTTATGAAACAGCAATGAAGATAATTTTATGAATGGGGGATGACTACTACTTTGGGAACAGTATTAAAGGGACGTGGCATTAGGAAAGTTGAGAACCACTGCCCTAGATAAAGACAAAATCTTGGTACAAGAGAAGAGCGTCAAAAGAGAGGGAGCCCCCAGAAAGATGGATTAGCACAGTGGCTGCAACAATGAGCGTAATCCAATAATCACTGTGAGGATGGCATTTGACAGGGCAGGATTTCATTATATTGTGCATAGTGTTGCTGTGAGCCAAAACCCACTAGACGGCACCTAACAACAATAACAAGAGGACTCGTGCATGTCATGATATACTGAACTAGAGCTTAAGAGAAACTCCTCTTAGTTTAGAACAACGGTTCTCAACCTGTGAGTTGTGACCAGTTTGGGGGCATAGAACCACCCTTTCATATGGTTGGCCAAATTAATAACAATAGCAAAATTACGGATATGAAATAGCAACAAAAATTTTTTAATGATTGGGGGTTCAGCACTACTGGTGGAATGGTATTAAAAGTGTCTTGGCATTAAGAAGGATGAGAAACACTGCCCTAGAGGAAGGTAGAAATGTTGGTACAGTACAAGGGCAGCAAAAGAGAGGCAGCCCATCCAAGAAGGGTTAGCAAAGTATCTGCAACAATGAGTACAATCAAAGAATGATTGCAAGGATGGCACAGGCCTGGGCAGCATTTAATTTTATTGTGCACAGAGTTGCTATGAAATGAAACCCATTCGAAGGCACCTAGATATAACAACAGAAATTGTGTGTCTAACAATGTGCCTAGCAATAACGGAAGAAAAAATCCTCTTAGTGTAGAGCAGCAGTTCTCAACCTGTGGGTCGCGAGCCCATTGGGGGGACAACCAACCTTTTCATAGGGGTTTCCCAGTTCAAAACAGAAGAAAAATTATAGTTATGAGGTAGCAATGAAAATAATTTTATGATATCGCAGTCAGCACTATATGAGGCATGGTATGAAAAGGTTGTTGCATTAGGAAGTTTGGGACCCACTGCCCTAGAGGAATTCAGAAATCTTGGTAGAGTAGAAGGGCAGCAAATGAGAGGTAGTCCTCAAAATGATTGATTAGCACAGTGGCTGCAACAAGGAGCCCTAGCAAAAGAACCACTGTTAGGATGGCAGAGGACAGGACAGCGTTTCATGATATTGTGCATAGAGATGCTATGGGACAAACCCACTCGACAGCCCCTAACAACAATAAGAACAGGACTGGGGTGTCTAACAATGTGCTGAACTAGACCATAAGAGAAACTACTCTTAGTTTAGAGCAGCGGTTCTCAATCTTTGAGTCGTGAACACTTTGGTTGGTCGAATGAACCTTTCACTAGGGTGGCCAGATTGAGAACAGTAGCAAAATTACAGTTATGCAACAGCAAGGGAAAAATGTTATGATTGGGGGACCACCACTACACATTGGGAATTGTATGAAAGGGTCATAGAAATAGGAAGGTAGAGAACTACTGTCCTAGAGGAAGAAACAAGTAAAGTATAAGGGCAGCAAAAGAGAGGCAGTCCCTGCAAGATTGATTAGCACAGTGGATGCAACAATGAGCGCAAGCAAAGAATAACTGTGAGGATGGCACAAGATGGGGCAGCACTTCATCATATTGGGTATACAGTTGCTATGAATCAAAAACCACTCGATTGCACTTAACAACAAAAACAGGACTTGTCCTTCTGAAAATGTGCTGAACTGCATCTTACAAGAAGCAAATCTTCCTTTAGAACAGTGGTTTTCAAACTCTGGGTCACGAACCCATTTTGGGGTCTAACGACACTTTAACAGGTATGGCCTGTTCATAACAGTAGCAAAATTAGATTTATGAAGTAGCAATGAAAATAAGGTTATGATTGGGCAGTCACCACTACATGAGGAACGGTATTAAAGGGTTGTGGCATTGGGAAGTTTGAGAAACACTGCCCTAGAGGAAGACACATATATTAGTAAAGGAGACGGGCAGCAAAAGAGAGGCAGCCCTCAGAAAGATGGATTAGCACAGTAGCTGCAACAAGGAGGGCAACAAAGAACCACTGTGAGGATGGCACAAGGTGGGGGCAGTCTTTCATTATATTGTACGCAGAGTTGCTATGAGTCAACACCCACTCGACGGCACCTAGCAACAATAACAACAAGTTTTCTGCTTTTAACAATATGCTGAAGAAGAGCTTATAAGAAACTCCTCTTAGTTTAGAGCAGCGGTTCTCAACCAGTGGATCGCCACCCGCCCTTTTTTTTCGGGGGGGGGGGGGGGTGACGCCTTCACAAGGATGGTCCGATTCATACCAGTAGCAAAAATAATTATGAAATAGTAACAAAAATAATTTTATACTTGGATATTCACGACTACATTAGGATTTGCATGAAAGAGGCATGGCGTTAGGAAGGTTGAGAACCACTGCCCTAGAGGAAGACACAAGTTTTGGTAGAGTAGAAGGGCACCAAATGAGAGGCAGCTCCCAAAAAGAAGGAATTGCACAGTGGCTGAAACAGTGAGGGCAAGCCAAAGATCCACTCTCAAGATGGCACATGAACGGGCAGCCTTTCATTATATTGTGCATAGTGTTGCTATGAGTCCAACCCACGTGACACAACCCAACATAAAAACAACAGGACTTGTGCTTCTAACAATGTGCTGAAGTAGACCTTAAGAGAAACTCCTCTTAGTTTATAGCAGCTTTTCTCAGCCTGTCACGACCACTTTCGGGAGACAAACGACCCTTTCACAGCGGTGGCCCATTCATTACAGTAGAAAAATTAGAGTTATGAAGTAGCAATGAAAATTATTTTATGATTTGGCAGTCAGCACTGTATGAGGAATGCTAGGAAATGGTCATGGCATTATCAAGGTTGAGAACCACTGCCTTAGAAGAAGACAGAAATCTTGGTAGAGTAGAAGGGAAGCTAACAACAGGCAGTCACCAAAAAAGGTGGTTTAGCACAGTGGCTGCAACAATGAGCACTAGCCAAAGAACAACTGTGAGGATGGCAGAGGACGGGACAGTGTTTCATGATATTGTGAATAGAATTACTATGAGCCAAACCCACTCGACAGCCCCTAACAACAATAGCAAGAGGACTCATGCATCTAACAATATACTGAACAAAACCTTAGGAGAAACTCATCTTAGTTCAGAGCAGTAGTTCTCAACCTGTGAGTCGTGACCTCTTTTGGGATTTGAATGACCCTTTCATAAGGGTGGCCTGATTCATAACAGTAGCAAACTTACAGTTATGAAGTAGAGCGAAAATAATTTTATGGTTGTGTGGTTACCACTACATGAGGAACTGTATGAAGGGGTTGTGGCATTAGGAAGGTTGACAACCACTACCCTAGAGGAAGGCAGAAATCTTGGTACAGTAGAAGGGCAGCAAAAGAGAGGCAGCCCTATAAGATGGATTAGCACAGTGGCTGGAAAAATTTGCACTACCCAAAGAACAATTGTGAGGTTGCAGAGGATAGGACATCGTTTCAGTATATTATGGTGCATAGAATTGCTATGAGCCAAACCCACTTGATGGCCCCTAACAACAGTAAAAACAGTACTCATGCATCTGAGAATATTCTGAACTAGACCTTAAAAGAAATTTCTCTTAGTTTAAGGCAGCGGATCACAACCTGTGAGTCATGACCACTTTGGGTGGTTAAAAAACCTTTTCTCAGGGCTGGCCCAATTCAAAACAGTAGCAAAATTACATTTATAATTATGAACCAAAATAATTTTAGGGTTGTGGATTCGCCACTACATGACCAACTGTATGAAATGGTTCTGGCATTAGGAAGGTTAAAAACCACTTCCCCAGAAGAACAAACAAATATTGATACGTTGAAGGGCAGCAAAATAGAGTCAGCCCCCCAAAAGATGTGAGGATGGCAGAGGAGGGGGCAGCCTTAATTTATATTAGACATAGAATTGCTATGAGTCAAAATTGTCTCAATACCACCTAAGAAAAACAACAACAGGATTGTGCTTCTATACCCAATTCTACCTTGTGGACCTGGTTATACCAGAGGATGTACAGCGGTGCAGTAGCGATCTGGAAACACAGGGAATCTTGGACAGATGAACCCCTCAACACCCTCAGTAGGAGTGGCGACACCAGGAGGGAAGGGGGTGTAGAAAGGGAGAACCGATCTTGGAGATCTATGTGTAACCTCCACTCTGGGTGATGGGCAATCTGGAGGTGGGTGAGGGGAGACACCGGGCAGTGTAAGATAAAATGTAATAATTATTTGTAAACTATTAAGGGACCAGGGGGAAGTGGGGAGCGGGGAGGGAGAGGGAGGGGAAAAAAGGGAAACCGAGCTGATTCCAGGAACCCAAGTGGAAGGTGAATTTTGAGAATGACGAGTGCAACGAATGTGTAAAGGTGCTTTGCTCAATTGATGTACGTATGGATTGTGATAAGAGGTGTGTGAGCCCCAATAAAAAGATTTAATAAAAAAAGGGAAAAAAATGAAAATGAATAACAAATAAAGTTAACTCAATGTTACCAATGGCCAAGAAAAAAAAATGATCTGCTGATCTGCTACATGAGTGTCCATCTGAGCTGCCACCATTGGTCTCTCCCTATAAGAAACAAATAATCATAAAAATATCAAAAACCTATTCAACTGCTAGTCTAAAGACTATTGGACAACATAAACCCCAGTCTCCATGATCCTGAGACAACCACTACTGACCACTCTGAAAAGGATCATACTAGGCGATTCTGCATAGAATTGGACCAAAATGTGGAGCCAAATTCAAATCCTCAGACTAGCCTTATAGGTCTGATAGAGAGCACAACTCCTGAAACTATGATCTTTTGACACCCATCAACCCTGGCACTGAACTTTCCTCTATGGCTCAACTTCCATCAAAAAAATAGCCCAGATGGTAATGTAAAAAATAACAACAGGGCGGTACACATCCCATAAAAAATTGACTCTAGGAGATCAAAGGAGCAGCATTTCCCAAGCAACAAACTTCAGAAGCCAGGAAGGGATAACAAAGAAAGACAAATGGAAATTCAAGCACAGGGAAGAAGTGGAAAGCGTGCTGTGACACTGTGGCTATTGTGATTAATGACAAGAAACAAAAATATATACAAACTCATATGAAAAACCAACCTGCCTTATAAACTTTCACCCAAATCACACACGCAAAAAAAAGTTAAAATAAAAAAAGAAGAAGAAGAAGATCCTGACCCTCTTAGATCCCCGAAGGGAATTGGGCTAAACTGAATGACCGAATAGGTGATTTTCAGGGAAATTAAAGAGTGCTGTAAAATGCAATTATTCATTTATGTGGAGGATACACATCAAAGCAAAATTCTAGAATAAAAAAAATAATAAGAGAAATCCTATTAGTTTAGAGCAGCGGTTCTCAAACCGTGGGTCGCAACCTCTTTGGGCGGTGAACTACCTTTCACAGAGGTGACCTGATTCATAACAGCAGCAAAATTACAGTTATGAAACAGCAATGAAAATACTTTTATGATTGGGGGATCACCACTACATGGGGAATTGTATTAAAGGGTCGTGGCATTAAGAAATTTGAGAAGCACTGCACTAGAGAAAGGCAGAAATGTTGGTACAGTAGCAGGTCAGCAAAAGAGAGGAAGCCTCCAGAAAGATGGATTAGCACAGTGGAAGCAACAATGAGCGCAAGCAAAGAGCCACTGTGAGGATGGCACATGAAGGTGCAGTGTTTCAGTATATCGTACAGAGATTCTATGAGCCAAAACCCACTCGATGACACCTAAAAACAATAACAACAGGATTTGTTTTTCTAATAATATGCTGAAGAAGACCTTAAGAGAAACTCCTCTTAGTTTAGAGCAGCGGTTCTCAGCCAGTGGTCGTGACCCTTTCTGGGATAGGGGGCAAGGGGAGGAGCAAATAACCCTTTCACAGGGGTGGCCCGATTTATACCAGTAACAAAATTACAGTTTTGAAATAGCAACAAAAATAATTTTATAGTTGCACATTCACAACTACATTCGGAATTGTATGAAAGAGGCATGGTGATAGGAAAGTTGAGAACCACTGCACTAGAGGAAAATACAAACTTGGTAGAGTAGAAGTGCAGCAAATGAGAGGCAGCTGCCAAGACTGATAGCACAATTGTGGCAAAAGTGAGGGCAAACTAAAGATCCACTGTCAAGATGATACAGTATGGGTCACGGTTTCACTATATTGTGCATAGACTTGCTAATAGCCAAAACCCACTCGACGGCCCCTAACAACAATAACAGCAGGACTCGTGCATCTAAGAATGTGCTGAACAGAACCTTAAGAGAAACTCCTCTTAGTTTAGAGCAGAGGTTCTCAACCTGTGTGTTGCAACCTCTTTTGGTAGACAAACAACCCTTTCACAGTGGTGGCCTGTTCATTAAAGTAGAAAAAATTAGAGTTATGATGTAGCAATGAAAATAATTTTTTTGATTTGGCAGTCAACACTACATGAGGAATGGTATGAAAGGGTCGTGGAATTACCAAGGCTGAGAACCACTGTCCTAGAGGAAGACAGAAATCTTGGTAGAGTAGAAGGGCAGCAAACAAGAGGTGGTCCCCAAAAAAGATAGATTAGCACAGTAGCTGCAACAATGAGAACTAGCAAAAGAACCACTGTGAGGATGGCAGAGGACAGGACAGCATTTCATGATATTGTGCATAGAACTTCTATGAGCAAAAACGCGCTCGAAAGCTCCTAACAATAACAAGAGGACTCATGCATTTACCAATATACGGAACTAGAACTTAAGAGAAAAGTTCTTATTTTAGAGCAGGGGTTCCCAACCTGTGAGTCATGACCTCTTTGAGGGGGTTGAACGACCCTTTCATGGGGGTGGCCTGATTCATAACAGTAGCAAAATTAGAGTTATTAAGTAGTACTTAATAACATGAGGAACTGTTTGAAGGGGTCGTGGCATTAGGAAGGTTGACAAACACTACCCTAGAGGAAGGCAGAAACCTTTGTAAAGTAGAAGGGCAGAAAAAGAGAAGCGGCCCCTATAAGATGGATTAGCAAAGTGGCTGAAACAATGAGCAGTAACTGAAGAACTACTGTGAGGTTGGCAGGGGATGGGACATCATTTCAGTATATCATTGTGCATGGCACTGCTTTGAGTCAAACCCACTTGATGGCCCCTAAAAACAATAACAACAGGACTCATGCATCTAAGAATATGCTGAACTAGACCTTAGGTGAAACTCCTCTTTGTTTAGGGTAGTGGTTCTCAACCTGTGAGTCGTGACCACTTTGGGGGTTTGAACGGCCCTTTCACAGGAATGGCCCAATTCATAACAGTAGCAAAATCACACTTATGAACTAGCAATGGAAATCATTTTGTGATTGTTGGACCATCACTACATTTGCAACTGTATGAAATGGACGTGGCAATTGGAAGGTTGAGAACCATGCACCTAGATGAAGACACAGGTACAGTATAAGGATAACATAAGAGAGGCAGCCCCAACAAGAATGATTAGCACAGTGGTTGCAAAATAAGGGCAAGCAAAGAACCCCTATGAGGATGACACAGGATGGGGCAGCGTTTCATTATATTGTGCTTAGGTTTGCTATGAATAAAAAAAAAGCACTTGACGGCCCCTAAAAACAACAACAGGACTTGTGCTTTAAAAAATGTGCTGAACTACATCTTAATAGAAACATCTCTTTGTTTAGAGCACAACTCTGGGTCATGAATCCATTTGGGGGTTGAATGGCACTTTCACAGAGGCAACACATTCATAAGAGTAGCAACATTAGACTTATGTAGTAGCAACGACAATAATTTTATGCCTGGGCACTCACCACGGTGGAGGGCAGGGACAGCGAATGCCCCTTTCACAGGGTTGGCCAAATTCATAAGAGTAGCAAAATTACAGTTACGAAATAGCAATGAAAACAAATTTATAGTTGGTCATTCACGAGTACATTAGGAATTGTATGAAAGTGGCGTGGTATTAGGAAGGTTGAGAACCACTGCCCTAGAGGAACAGAAATCTTGGTCGAGTAGGAAGGCAGCAAACGTGAGGCAGTCCCCAAAAGTTGGATTAGTACAGTGGCTGTAACAATAAGCACAAGGAAAAGAACCACTGTGGGGATGGCAGAAGACAGGACAGCATTTCTTGATAATGTGCATAGAGTACTTTTGAGCCAAACCCTCTCTACAGCCCCTAACAACCATAAGAACAGGACTTGTGCATCTAACAATATGCTGAACTACACCTTACACTTTAGAGCAGCGGTTCTCAACGCGTGAGTCGTGACCATTTTGGTTGGTGGAACAACCCTTTCACAGGGGTGTCCGGATTCATAAGAGTAGCAAAATTACTGTTATGCAATATCAAGGAAAAATTTTATGATTGGGGGACCATAACTACATATTGGGAAATGTGTGAAAGGGTCGTGGAAATAGGAAGGTTGAGAAACACTCTCCTAGAGTAAGACACAAGTACAGTAGAAGGGCAACATGAGAGAGGCAGCCGGACAAGAATGATTAGTACAGTGGTTGAAACAATGAGGACAAGCAAGAAAACACTGTGAGGATGGCACAGGATGGGGCAGCATTTCATTAAATTGTGCATAGGTTTACTATGAGTAAAAAACCACTCGAAGGCAACTAACACCAACAACAGGACTTGTGCTTTACAAAATATGCTGAATGACATCTTAATAGAAACACCTCTTTCTTTAGAGCAGCGGTTCTCAAACTCTGGGTCACGAACCCATTTGGGGGTTGAAAGACACTTTCACAGGGGTGGCCTGTTCATAACTGTAGCAAAATTAAATTAATGAAGTAGTAATAAAAATAATTTTATGACTGGATGCTCACCACAACCTGAGGAACAGTATTAGAAAGTTGTTGCATTAGGAAGGTTTAGAACCATTGCCCTAGAGAAAGACACAAACAATGGTACAGGAGAAGGGCAACAAAACAGAGACAGCCTCCAGAAAGATGGATTAGCACAGTGGCTGCAACAATGAGCACAAGCAAAATAGCACTGTGGGGATTGTACCGTGGGGGGGTAGGGGAGGCAGTGTTTCCTTATAGTGAGCACAGAGTTGCTATGAGCCAAAACCCACTCGAGGGCACCTAACAACAATAACAAGGGATTTGTCATTCTAACAATATGTGGAAGAAAACCTTAAGAGAAACTCCTCTTAGATTAGAGCAGCGGTTCTCAACCAATGGGTTGCAACCCTTTCGGTTGGGGAAGCGGAACGGGGGTGGGGTGGGGGTGAATGCCCCTTTCACAGGGTTGGCCCGATTCATAACAGTAGCAAAATTACAGTTATGAAATAGCAATGAAAACAAGTTTATAGTTGAACATTCACGATTACATTAGGAATTGCATGAATGTGGTGTGATATTAGGAAGGTTGAGAACCACTGCCCTAGAGGAACAGAAATCTTGGTTTAGCATAGAAGAGCAGCAAACGAGAGGCGGTCCCCAAAAGGATGGATAAACACAGCCGCTGCAACAATGACCCCAAGTAAAAGAACAACTGTGAGGATGGCAGAGGACAGGACAGCGTCTCATGATAACATGCATAGAGATGCTATGAGCCAAACCTAATCAACAGCCGCTGACAACAATAAGAACAGGACTGGTACATCTAACAATATCCTGATCTAGATCTTAAGAGACACACCTCTTACTTTAGAGCAGCGGTTCTCAACCTGTGAATTGTGACCACTTTGCTTTGCCAAATGACCCTTTCACAGGAGTCTCTGGTTTCATAAGAGTAACAAAATAACTGTTATGAAGTAGCAAGGAAAAAATTTTAAGATTGAGGGACCACCACTACACATTAGGAAATATATGAAAGGGTCTTGGAAATAGGAAGGTTGAGGACCACTCTCCTGAAGGAAGACACAGTACAGTAGAAGGGCAGCAAAAGAGAGGCAGCCCTCACAACATTGATTAGCACAGTGGCTGCAACAATGAGCATCAGAAATAACCACTGTGAGGATGGCACAGGAGGGGTCAACATTTCATTATCTTGTGCATAAAGTTGCTTTGAGTGAACAACCGCTCAACAGCACCTAACAACAACAAAAACAGGACTTGTGCTTCTGAAAGTGTGCTGAACTACACCTTAAGAAGAACAAATCTTCGTTTAGAACAGTGGGTCTCAAACTCTGGGTCATGAACCCATTTGTGGGTCGAACAGCACTATCACAGGGGCGGCTCATTCCTAAGAGTAGCAAAATTAGATTTCTGAAGTAGCAATGAAAATAAATTTATGATTTGGCGGTCACCACTACATAAGGAACGGTATTAAAGGCTTGTGGCATGAGGAAGTTTGAGAACCACTGCCCTAGAGGAAGATGCAAGTATTTGTACAGGAGAAGGGCAGCAAAAAGAGGCAGCCCCCAGAAAGATGGATTAGCACCATGGCTACAACAATGAGTGCAAGCCAATAACCACTGTGAGGACGGCACGGGACATGGCAGCATTTCATTATAATCTGCATATAGTTGCTATGAACTAAAACCCACTTGACGGCACATAACAAAAATAACAACGGGATTTGTTTCTCTAAAAATGTGCTAGAGAAGACATTTAGAGAAACTCCTCTTAGTTTAGGGCAGCAGTTCTCAGCATTTGGGTTGCCGGCCTTTTCGGGTGTGGGGGGGCAAATGACCCTTTTAAAGGGTAGGTCTGATTCACACCAGTAGCAAAATTACAGTTATGAAATAGCAACAAAAATAATTTTATATTTGGACATTCACTACTACATTCCAAATTGTATAAAAGAGGCATGGCATTAGGAAGGTTGAGAACTACTGCACCAGAGGAAGACACAATTCTTGGTAGAGTAGAAGGGCAGCAAATGAGAGGCAGCTCCCAACAAGATGGAACAGCACTGTGCCTGCAACAGTGAGGGGAAACCAAAGATCCACTTTCATGATGGCACCAATGGGGCAGAGTTTCATTATATTGTGCATAGAGTTGCTATGAACCAAAACCCACTTGACGGCCCCTAACAACAGTAACAACATGACTCGTGCATCTAACAATATGCTGAACGAGACCTTAAGAGAAACTCCTCTTAGTTTAGAGCAGCGGTTCTCAATCCGTGTGTTGCGACCACTTTTGGGAGACAAACAACCATTGACAGCAGTAGCCTGTTTATTAGAGTAGAAAAATTAGCGTTATGATGTAGCAATGAAAATAATGTTATGATTTGGCTGTCAGCACTACATAAGGAACGGTATGAAAGGGTCGTGGCATTAGCAAGGGTGAGAACCACTGCCCTAGAGGAATACGGAAATCTTGGTAGAGTAAAGGGTAACAAACGAGAGGCAGTCCCCAAAATGGTGGATTACCACAGTGGCTGCAACAACAAGTGCGAGAAAAAAACCATTGTGAGGATGGCAGAGGACATGACAGGGTTTCATGACATTGTGCATAGAATTGCTATGACGCAAACCTACTCAGCGGTCCCTAACAATAATAAAAAGAGGACTCGTGCATCTAACAATATATTGAACTAGATCTTAAGAGAAAGTCCTCTTACTTTAGACTAGCGTGTCCTAACCTGAGAGTCGTGACCTCTTTGGGGGTTCAAACAACCCTTTCATTGGGGTTGTCTGATTCATAACGGTAGCAAAATTACCATTATGAAGTAGCAACAAAAATAATTTTATGAGGAACTGTATGAAGGGGTCGTGGCATTAGGAAGGTTGAGAACCACTGCCCTAGTGGAAGGCAGAAATGTTGGTACGGTAGAAGGTCAGCAAAAAAGAGGCAGCCCCCAGAAAGATGGACTAGCCCAGTGACAGCAACAATGAGCGCAAGCAAGAACCACTGAGTGGTTGTTATAGGACGGAGCAGCATTACATTATATTGTACACAGTATTAATATGAACAGAAACTCATTCAAAGGCACCTAAAAATAGCATCAACAATGTGCTGAACTATATCTTTAATAAAAACTCCTCTTAGTTTAGGGCAGCAGGTATAAAACTGTGGGTCACAACCACTTGGGGGGATGAATGACCATTTCACAATGGTGGCCCAGTTCAAAACAGTAACAATATTACAATTGTTAAATAGCAATGAAGGTAATTTTATGATTGGGGCATCACCACTACATGAGGAATGGTATGAAAGGGTCGTGGCATTAGCAAGGTTGAGAACCACTGCCCTAGAGGAAGACAGAAATCTTGGTAGAGTAGAAGGGCAGCAAATGAGAGGCAGTCCCCAAAAAGGTGGATTATCATAGTGCCTGCAACAATGAGCGCTAGCAAAAGAACCACTGCCAGGATGGCACATGAAGGGGCAGCATTTCATTCTATTGTGCGTACAGTTGCTGAGTAAAACCTACCCGACAGCACCTAACAAAAAAC
Organism: Tenrec ecaudatus; assembly: GCF_050624435.1. NCBI lineage: Eukaryota > Metazoa > Chordata > Mammalia > Afrosoricida > Tenrecidae > Tenrec > Tenrec ecaudatus. The sequence goes on along the minus strand of NC_134544.1, from coordinate 92,846,697 downwards.
AACAGGACTTGTGCTTCTGTCAATGTGCTGAAGTAGATTTTAAGAGAGACTCCTATTAATTTAGAGCCGTGGTTCTCAACCTGTGGACCACAAGTCCTTTGGGGGGGGACAAAAGACCCTTTCACAGTGGTGGCTCACTGTAATAATAGCAAAATTAGAGGTATTATGTAGAAATGAAAATAATTTTATGATTTGGTAGTCACCACTACATGAGGAATGGTCATGGCCTAAGGACTGTTGCGGACCACTGCCCTAGAGGCAGACACAAATCTTGGTAAAGTAGAAGGGCAGCAAATGAGAGGCAGCTCCCCAAAAGATGGTTATCACAGTGGCTCCAACAATAAGAAGTAGAAAGAACCACTGTGATAATGGCACAGGACCAGGCAGAGTTTCATTTTTTGTGTGCATAGAGTTGCTTTGATCCAAAACCCACTGGATGGCACCTAAAAACAATAATTACAGGACTTGTGCTTCTAAAAATATGGTGAAGTAGATCTTAAGAGAAAATCCTCAGTTTAGATACAGGTTCTCAACCTGTGGGTCTCGACCCCTTTAGAAGGTTGAATGACCCCTTCACAGGGGTGGCCTGATTAATATAGAATAATTACAGTTATGTATTAGCATCAAAAATAACTTTGTGGTTGGGGATTCACCACTACATTAGGAACTGTATGAAAGGGTCATGGCATTAGGAAGGGTGTGAACCACTGCACAATAAGAAGACACAAATCTTGGTACAGTAGAAGGGCAGCAAAGGAGGACACCTCTTAAAAGATGGATTAACACAGTGGCTGCAACTGTGAGCTCAAGCCAAAGAACCACTGTGATTATGGCAGAGGACGGGTCAGTGTTTCATTATATTATGCATAGAATTCCTGTGAGCCAAACCCACGCGACTGCCCCTAACAAAAATGAGAATAGGACTCGTGAGTCTAACAATATAGTGATCTATACCTTAAGTGAAACTCCTCTTAGTTTAGAGCATCGGTTCTCAACCTGTCAGTTGTAACCACTTTGGGGATCGAATAACCATTTCATAAGGGTGGCCTGATTCATAACAGTAGCAAAAATAGAGTCATGAAGTAGCAAGGATAATAATTTTATGGCTGGGGGTAACCAGTACATGAGGAGTTGTATCGAAGGGTCAGGGCATTAGAAAAGTTGAGAACCCCTGTATTAGAGGGAGTCACAAATCTTCGTACACTAGGAGGACAGCAAAAAGAGGCAGACCCAACAAGATGGATTAGCACAGTGGCTGCAACAATGAGCACTATCAAATGAAACACTTTGAGGATGGCACAGGTGGGGGCAGCCTTAAATTACATTGGACACAGAGTTGCAATGAGTCAAAATCGACACAACACCACCTAAAAAAACAACAACAGAATTGTGCTTCTGACAATATTCTGAAGAAGACAATAAGATAAAACCCTATTAGTTTAGAGCAGCGGTTATCAACCCATGGGTCACGACCTCTTTGGGTGGGGGGGGGTCGAACTACCTTTCACAGAGGTGACCTGATTCATAACAGCAGCAAAATTATAGTTATGAAACAGCATTGAACATTATTTTATGATTGGGCAATCACCAGTACAAGAGGAATGGTATTAAAGGGCTGTGGCATTAGGAAGTTTGAGAACCACTTCGCTGGAGGAAGGCAGAAATGTTGGTACAGGAGAGGGGCAGCCCCCAGAAAGATGAATTAGCACAGTGGCTGCAACAATGAGCGTAAGACAAGAACCACTATGCTGTTGGCACAGGATGGGGCAGTGCTTCATTATATTATGCATAGAGTTGCTGTGAGCCAGAACCCACCTGATGGCATGTATCAACACTAACAACAGGATTTGTGTTTCTCACTATATGCTGGAGAAGACCTTAAGTGAAAACACTCTTAGTGTAGAGCAGCGGTTCTCAACCAGTGGGTCGCAAACCCCTTTTGGTGGGAGGTGGGCGGGGATGTAGGTGGGTGTGGGTAAATGACTCTTTCACAGGGTTGAACAGATTCATAACAGTAGCAAAATTACAGTTATGAAATAGCAATGAAAAAATTATATTTCGACATCATGACTACATTAGGAATTGTATGAAAGTGGCATGGTAATAGGAAAATTGAGAACCACTGACCTAGACGAACAGAAATCTTGGTAGAGTAGAAGGGCAGCAAACAAGAGGCAGTCCCCAAAAAGATGTATTAGCACCGTGGCTGCAACAATGAGCGCAAGCAAAAGAACCACTGTGAGAATGGCAGAGGAGAGGATAGCATGCATAGGATGCACATGATAATGTGCATAGAGTTGTTATGAGCCAAACCCAATCAACAACCCCTAACAAAAATAAGAACAGGACTCGTGCATCTAACAATATGCTGAACTAGACCTTAAGAGTCACTCCTCTTACTTTAGAGGAGTGGTTCTCAACGCGTGAGTCGTGACCATTTTGGTTGGTGGAACAACCCTTTCACAGGGGTGTCCAGATCCATAAGAGTAGCAAAATTACTATTATGAAATAGCAAGGGAAAAAATTTTGATTGAGGGACCACCACTACACAGTAGGAAATGTATGAAAGGTCATGGAAATATGAAGGTTGAGAAACACGGTCCTAGAAGAAGACACAAGTACAGTAGATGGGCAGCAAAAGAGAGACAGCCCCTAAAAGAATGATTAGCACAGTGGCTACAACAATGGGCAAAAGAAAGAACCACTGTGAGGATGGCACAGATTGGGTCAGCATTTCATTATATTGTGCATAAAGTTGCTTTGCGTCGAAAACCACTCGATGCCACCTAACAACAACAAAAAAACAGGACTTGTGCTTCCTAAAACGTGCTGAAGCACATCTTACAAGAAACAAATCTTCTCTGCAGAAGGGTAGCAGGGAGGAGATGAGTCACTCAGGGTTCAGTGTAGCACCAATGAAACTCAAAACCTTCCTCTAGTTCTTGAACGCTTCCTCCCCTCCCAATTATCATGACCTCAATTCTACCTTGCGGACCTGATTATACCAGAGGATGTACAGCGGTGCAGTAGGGATCTGGAAACACAGGGAATCTAGGACAGACCAGCGGTGGGAGGGGCGACATCAGAAGGGAGGGAGGTGCATAAAGGGAGAACCGATCTTGGAGATCTATGTGTAACCTTCTCTCTGGGAGATGGGCAATGGGGAGGTGGGTGACGGGACACGCCGAGCAATGTAAGATACGATAAAATAATTATTTATAAACTATTAGGGGAGCAGGGGGAAGGGGAGAGCTGGAAAAAAAGGAAACCGAGCTGATTCCAGGAACACAAGTGGAAGGCAAATTTGAGAATGACGAGGGCAACAAATGTATAAGGGTGCTTTGCTCAATTGGTGTATGTATGGATTGTGATGAAAGTTGTATGAGCCCCAATAAAAAGATTTATTAAAAAATAAAATTAAAAAAAGAAACAAATCTTCATTTAGAACAGCGGTTCTCAAACTCTGGGTTATGAACCTTGTTGTGGGTCAAAAGGCACTTTCAAAGGGGTGGCGCATTCATAAAAGTAGCAAAATTAGATTTATGAAGTAGCAATGACAATAATTTTATGATTGGGTGGTCACCACTATATGAGGAATGGTATTAAAGGGTTGTGGCATTAGGAAGGTTGAGAACTACCGTCCTAAAGGAAGGCAGAAATGTTGGTAGAGTAGAAGGGGAGCAAAAGAGAGGCAGCCCCCAGAAATATGTATTATCACAGTGGGTGCAACCGTTAGCGCAAGCCAAGAACCACTGAGAGGATGGTAGAGGACGGCACAGTGTTTCATTATATTGTGAATAGAATTGCTATGAGCCAACACCCACATGATGGCACCTAAAAACAATAACAACAGGATTTGTGCTTCTAACAATATGCGGAAGAAGACCTTAAGAGAAAATACTCTTAGTTTAGAGTAGCGGTTCTCAACCAGTGGGTCGTGACCACTTTCGTGGTAGGGGTGAATGAACCTTTCACATGTGTGACCCAATTCATACCAGTAGCAAAATTACAGCTATGAAATAACAACAAAAATAATTTCATTGTTCTATATTCACGACTACATTATGAATTGCATTATAGAGGCATGATATTAGGAAGTTTGAGAACCACTCCACTAGAGGAAGACCGAAGTCTTGGTAGAGTAGAAGGACAGCAAATGAGACACAGCTCCCAACAAGATGGAATAGCACAGTGGCTGCAACAGTAAGGAGAAACCAAAGATCCACTGTCGGGATTGCAGTGGAAGGGACATATTTCATTATATTTTGCATAGAGTTGCTATGAGTCAAACCCACGCAACAGCACCTAACAAAAAAACAAAAGGACTTGTGCTTCTGACATTGTTCTTAAGTAGACCTTAAAGCAACTCCTCTTAGTTTAGAACAGCGCTTCTCAACCTGTGGATCGTGACCCCTTTCAGGAGACAAATGACCTTTTGACAGCGGCGGCCCGTTCATTACAGTAGAAAAATTAGAGTAATGAAGTAGCAATGAAATAATTTTATGATTTGGCAGTCAGCACTCCTGAGAAAAGGTATGAAAGGGTCGTGGCATTAGCAAGGTTGAGAACCACTGTCCTAGAGGAAGACAGAAACCTGGGTAGAGTAGAAGGGCAGCAAACGAGAGGCAGCCCCCAAAAGTTGGATTAGCACAGCGCCTGCAAAACTGAACACTAGCAAAGGTACCACTATGAGGATGGCAGTGGACGGGGCAACGTTTCATTATATTGTGTATAGAATTGTTGTGAGCCAAACACACTCGATGACCCCTAGCAACAATAACAAACGGTCTCATGAATCCAACAATATGCTGAACTAGACCTTAAGAGAACCTCCTTAGTTTAGAGCAGCGGTTCTCAACGCGTGAGTTGTGACCACTTGGCGTGGTCAAATGACCTTTTCACAGGAATAGCCCAATTCATAACAGTAGCAACATCACGGTGATGAAATAGCAATGGAAATAATTTTATCATCAGGGTATCATGATTACATTGGGAACTCTATGAAAAGGACATGGAAATAAGAAGGTTGAGAACCACTCACCTAGAGGAAGACACAAGTACAGTTGAAGGGCAGCATAAGTGAGGCAGACCTGACAAGAATGATTAGCACAGTGGTTGCCAGAATGAGAGCAAGCAAAAAATCATAGTAGGGTGGTAAGTATGAGGCAGCATTCCAATATATTGTGCATAGGTTTGATATGCATAAAAACCACTCCACGGTATCTAACAACAACAGGTTGTACTTTACAAAATGTGCTGAACTACATCTTACTTGAAACACCTCTTCGTTTAGAGCAGCGGTTCTCAAACTCTGAGACACAAACTTTTGGAGGTCGAACAACAATTTCACAAGGATAGCCCATTCATAACTGTAGCAAAATTAGGTTTAGGAAGTAGCAATGAAAATAATTTTATGACTGGGCATTCACGAATACACGAGGAAAGGTATTAAAGGATCATAGCATTAGAAAATTTGAGAACCACTGCCCTAGAGAAAGACACAAATCTTGGTACAGGAGAAGGGCAACAAACGAGAGACAGCCCCCAGAATGATGGTTTAACACAGTGGCTGCAAAAAGGAGCGCAAGCAAAGAACCACTGTGAAGATGGCATAAAGGGGACAGCGTTTCCTTATATTGAGCATAGAGTTTCTATGAGCCTAAACCCACTCGAGGGCACCTAACACAAATAACAAGGGATTTGTGATTTTAGCAATATACTGACAGAGACCTTAAGAGAAACACCTCTTAGTTTAGAGCAGTAGTTCTTAAACAATGGGCCGAAAACCTTTGGGTGGGAGGCGGTGTGTGGGGCGAATGGCCCTTTCACAGTCTTGGCCCAATGCATAACAGTAGAAAAATTACAGTTATGAAATAGCAAAGAAAAAATTTATAGTTGGACATTCACGACTACATTAGGAATTGTATGAAACTGGTGTGATATTAGGAAGGTTGAGAACCACTGCCCTAGGGGAACAGAAATCTTGGTAGAGTAGAAGGGCAGCAAATGAGAAGCAATTCCCAATAAGATGGATTAGCACAGTGGAGGTAACAATGAGCGCAAGCAAAGAAGCACAGCGAGGAATGCACAAGCCTGGGCAGCACTTCAGTATATTGTGCACGGGGTTGTGATCAACAGAAACCACTCCAGGGCACCTAAAATAATTTTAAAATTGACTTATGCATCTAACAATGTGCCTAATTATACTTAAGACAAACGCCACTTAGTTTAGAAGAGCAATTCTGAACCTATGGGCCGGAACCCCTTGGGCGGGGGGGGGGGGGTCAAACGACCTTTTCAAAGGGGTGACCTAGTTCAAAACTGTAGCAAAATTACAGTTGTGAAGTAGCAAAGAAAATAATTTTATGACTTGAGGGTCAGCAATATATGAGAAACAGTCTGAAAAGGTCGTGACATTCAGAAGGTTGAAAACCACTGCTCTAGAGGAAGAAAGAAATCTCAGTAGGGTAGAAGGTCACCAAATGAGAGGCAGTCCCCTGAAGATGAATTATTAACACAGTGACTGCAACAATGAGCGAAAGCAAAAGAAAACTGAGGATGGCAGAGGACAAGACAGTGTTTCATGATCTTGTGCATAGAGTTTCTATGAGCAACCCCACTTGACAGACCCTAACAAAAATAATAACAGGACACGTGTGTCTCACAATATGCTTAACTAGACCATAGGAGAAACTACTCTTGGTTTAGAGTAGCGGTTCTCAACCTGTGAGTCTAGATAACTTTGTTTGGTCGAATGACCCTTTCACAAGGGTGGCCGGATTCATAACAGTAGCAAACTTACAGTTAGGAAATAGCGATAGAAAAAAGTTATATTTGGGGGACCACCATTACACATTGGGGAATGTAGGGAAGGGTTGTGGAAATAGGAAGGTTGGGTACCACTATCCTAGCGGAAACCACAAGAAAAGTAGAAGGGCAGCAAAAGAGAGGAAGCCCCAAAAAGATTGATTTGCACAGTGACTGCAAGAATAAGCATAAGCAAACAACCACTGCGAGGATGGGACAAGCCTGAGCAGTGTTTCATTATCTTTTCCACAGGGTTACTATGGACTGAAACCCACTCCAGGGCACCTAAAAATAATAACAACAGGACTTGTGCATCTAAAAATGTGCCTAACTATCTCTTAAGGAAAACTCCACATAGTGTAGAGCAGATGTTCTAAACCTGTGGGTCTTGGACCCTTTTGGGGGAATAAGCGAACTTTCACAGTAGTGGTCCAATTCAAAACTGTAGCAAAATTGGAGTTATGAAGTAACAGTGAAAATAATTTTATTACTTAGGGGTCAAAAATACATGAGGAACCCTCTGAAAAGGTCATGGCATTCAGAAGGTTGAGAACCACTGCTCTAGAGGAAGAAATAAATCTCAGTAGAGTAGAAGGTCAGCAAATGAGAGGCAGTCCCATGAAGATAGATTAGCACAGTGAGTGCAACAATGAGCGAAAGCAAAAGAAAGTGTGAGAATGGAGAGGACTTGACAGCGTTCCATGATATGGTGAATAAAGTTGCTATGAGTCAACCCATTCGACAGCCCCTAACAACAATAAGAACAGGACTCGTGCATCTCACAATATGCTTAACTAGACCATAGGAGAAACCAATCTTAGTTTAGAGCAGCAGTTCTCAACCTGTGAATCTAGACCACTTTGTTTTTTCAAATGACCCTTTCACAGGGGTGGCCGGATTCATAACAGTAGCAAACTCACACTTATGAAATAGCAATAGAAAAAATTTTATGTTTTGGGGACCACCACTATACATTGGGAAGTGTATGGAAGGGTCATGGAAATAGCAAGGTTGAGAACCAGTATCCTAGAAGACAACATAAGTATAGTAAAAGAGCAGCAAAAGGGAGCAAGCTCCTACAAGATTGATTAGCACAGTGGCTGCAACAATTAGCACAGTGGTTCAAGGAACCACTGAAAGGATGGCACAAGCCATGGCAACGGTTCATTATATTGTTCACAGAGTTGCTATGGCCCAAAACCCACTCCAGGGCACCTAAAAATAATAACAACAGGACGTCTGCATCTAACAATGTGCCTAACTATATCTTAAGAAAAATTCCACTTAGTTTAGAGTAGTAGTTCTGAAACAGTGGGTCGCGACCACTTTGTGGGGACAAAGGACATTTTCGCAAGGGTGGCCGAGTTCAAAACTGTAGCAAAATTAGAGTTATGAAGTTGCAATGAAAATAATTTTAGGACTGGGGGTCAGCAATACATGAAGAACAATCTGAAAAGGTCGTGGAATTCAGGAAGTTGAGAACCACTGCTCTAGAGGAAGAAAGAAATCTTGGTGCACCATAAGGTCAGCAAGTGACAGGTAGTCCCCCAAAACATGGATTAGCACAGTGAGTGCAACAGTGAGCAAAAGCAAAAGAAAATTGTGAGGATGGCAGAGGACGGGACAGCGTTTCATGATATTGTACATAGAGTTGCTCTCAGCCAAACCCACTCGACAGCCCCTAACAACAATAAGAACAGGACTGGTGTGTATAACAATATGCTGAACTAGACCATAGGTAAACTACTCTTAGTTTAGAGCAGCGGTTCTCAACCTGGGTGTCGTGACCACTTCATTGGCCAAACGACCCATTCACAGTGGTGTCCAGATTCATAAAAATTACAAATTTACAGTTATGAAGTAGCAATAGAAAAAAATTTAAAGATTTGGGGACGACCAATACACATTAGGAAGTATATGGAATGGTGTTGGAAATCGGAAGGTTGAGAACCACTGTCCTAGTGGAAGAAACTAGTGCAGTAGAAAGGCAGCAAAAGAGGAATTCCCAAAAAGATTGATTTGCACAGTGGCTGCAACAATGAGCGCAAGCAAACAACCACTGAGAGGATGGCACAAGCCTGGGCAGCATTTCTTTATATTGTGTAAAGAGTTGCTATGGACAGAAACCCACTCCAAGGCACCTGAAAATAATAACAAAAGGACTTGTGCATCTAACAATGTGCCTAAGTATATCTTAAGAAAATCTCTACTTAGTTTAGAGCAGCAGTTCTGAACCTGTGGGTCACGACCCCTTGGGGGGTAAAACGACCTTTTCACAGGGGTGACCCAGTTCAAAACTATAGCACAATTACTGTTATAAAGTTGCAATGAAAATAATTTTACGACTGGGGGGTCAGCAATACAGGAGGAATAGTCTGAAAAGATCATAGCATTCAGGAGGTTGAGAACTACTGCTCTAGAGAAAGAAAGAAGTCATGGTAGAGTAGAAGGTCAGCAAACATAAGGCTGTCTACAAAAGGATGGATTAGCACAGTGAATGAATTAATGAGCGAAAGCAGAAGAAAACTGTGAGGATGGCATAGGATGGAACAGCATTTCATGATATTGTGCATAGAGTTGCTATGTCCAAATCTAGTCGACAGCCTCTAACAACAATAGTACTCATATGTCTAACAATATGCTGAACTAGATCATTGGAGAAACTACACATAGTTTAGAGCAGCTGTTCTCAACATGAGAGTCATGACCAATTTGGTTGATCAAATGGTCCTTTGACAAGGGTGGCCTGATCCATAACAATAGCAAAATTACAGCTATGAAATAGCAATAGAAAATATTTTATGATTTGGGGACCGCCACTACACATTGGAAAGTAAATAGAAGGGTGCTGGAAATAGGAATGTTGAGAACCACTGTCCTAGTGGAAAACACAATACAGTAGAAGGGCAGCAAAAGAGAGGAAGCCTCTGCAAGAGTGATTAACACAGTGGTAGCAACAATGAGTGCAAGCAAAGAACCACTGCGAGGATGGAACAAGCCTGGGCAGTTTTCAATATAATGTGCACGGAGTTGCTATAAACCGACATCCACTTCTGGGGACCTAAAAATGATAACAACAGGACTTGTGCATCTAACAATGTTCCTAAATATATCTTATGAAATACTCCACTTAGTTTAGAGCAGCAGTTCTAAACCTGTGGGTCGCGACTGCTATGGGGGCAAATGACCTTTTTGCAGTGCTGGCCCAGTTCAAAACTGTAGCAAAATTACCCTTATGAAGTAGCAATGAAAAGAATTTTAAACTAGGACTTCACCAATACATGAAAGCAGTCGGAAAAAGTCGTGGCTTTCAGAAGTTTGAGAACCACTTCTCTAGAGGAAGAAAGAAAGCTTGGTAGATTAGAAGGTCAGCAAACGAGAGGCAATCCCCAAGAAGATGGATTAGCACAGTGACTGCAACAATGAGCGAAAGCAAATGAAAACTGTGAACATGACAGAGGACGGGACAGCATTTCATGATATCGCGCATAGAGTTGATATGAGCCAAACCCACTCGACAGCCCCTAACAACAATAAGAACAGGACTCTTGTGTCTCACAATATGCTGAACTAGACCATAGGAGAAACAACACTTAGTTTAGAATAGCGTTTCTCAACCTGTGAGCTGTAACCACTTTGGTTGTTCAAATGACCCTTTCACAGGGGTGGCCAGATTCATAACAGTAGAACACTTACAGTTATGAAATAGCAATAGAAAAAAATTGATGATTTGGGGACCACAACTATACATTTCGAAGTATATGGAAGTGTCATGGAACTAGGAAGGTTGAAAACCATTGTCCTAGAGGAAGACACAAGTGCAGTAGAAGGGCAGCAAAAGAGAGGAAGACATTACAAGATTGATTAGCACAGTGGCTGCAACAATGAGCGCAAATAAAGAACCACTGTGAGGATGGCACAGGCCTGGGCAGACTTTCATTATATTGTGCACAGGGTTCCTATGAACTGAAACTCACTCCAGGGTACCTAAAATAATAACAACAGGACTTGTACATCTAGCAATGTGCCTAAGTATATCTTAAGAAGAACACTTAGTTTAGAGCAGCAGTTCTGAACGTGTGGGGTGTGACCATTTGGAGGGACAAACGATCTTTTCACAGGCATGGCTAAGTCCAAAACTGTAGCAAAATTACATTCTATATAGCAGTGAAAATAATTTTCTGACTTGGGGTTCACCAATACATGCGGAACACTCTGAAAAGACCATTGCATTCAGAAGGTTGAGAACTGCTGCTCTAGGAGAAGAAAGAAATGTGGTAGAGTAGAAGGTTAACAAACAGGAGGCAGTCCCGAAAAAGGTGGATTAGCACAGTGACTGCAACAATGAATGAAAGCAAATGAAAACCGTGAGCATGGCAGAGGACGGGACAGCATTTCATGATACTGTGCATAGAGTTGCTATGAGCCAAACCCACTCGACAGCCCCTAACAACAATAAGAACAGGACTCCTGCATTTAATAATATGCTGAACTAGACCATAGGGAAACTACTCTTAGTTTAGAGCAGCAGTTCTCAACCTGTGAGTCCTCACGAACTTGGTTTGGTCGAATGACCCTTTCACAGGGGTGGACGGATTTATAACAGTAGCAAAGTTACAGGTATGAAATAGCAATAGAAAAACACTTATGATTTGGGAACCACCACTACCCATTGGGAAGTATATGCAAGGGTCGTAGAAATAGAAAAGTTAAGAACCACTGTCCTAGAGGAAGACACAAGTACAGTAGAAGGGCATTAAAACAGAGGAAGCCCATACAAGATTGATTAGCACAGTGGCTTCAACTATGGCACAAGCAAGGAACCACTGTGAGGATGGCACAAGCCAGAGCAGCGTTTCATTATATTGTGCACAACCCACTCCAGGTCACCTAAAAAACAATAGCAACAGGACTTGTGCGTCTAACTATGTGCCTTACTATATCTTAAGAAAAACTCCACTTAGTTTAGAGCAGCAGTTCTTAACCTGTGAGTCATGACCACTTTGGTTAGTCGAACGACCCTTACAGAGGGGAGTATGAATTCATAACAGTGGCAAAAATGCAGTTATGAAATAGCAATAGAAAAATTGATTATTTGGTGATGACCACTACACATTCAGAAGTGTATGGAAGGGTTGTGAAAATGGAAGGTTGAGAACTACTGTTCTAGAGGAAGACACAAGTACAGTAGATGGGCAGCAAAAGAGAGGAAGCCCCAACAGATTGATTAGCACAATGGCTGCAACAATGAGCACAAGCAAAGAACCACTGTGAGGATGGCACAAGCCAGGGCAGCATTTCATTATATTGTGCACAGGATTGCTATGAACTGAAACCCAGTCCAGGTCACCTAAAATAATATCAACAAGACTTGTGCATCTAGGAACGTGCCTCAGTATATCTTAAGAAAAACTCCACTTACTTTAGAGCAACAGTTCTGAACCTGTGCCTCGTGGCACTTTTTTGGGAAAAAAAAACATTGTCACAGGGTTGGTCCAGTACAGAACTGTAGCAAATTCCAGTTATGAAATAGCAATGAAAATAATTTTATGACTGGGGGTTCACCAATACATGAGGAAGAGTCTGAAAAGGTCGTGACATTCAGAAGGTTGAGAAGCACTGCATTAGAGGAAGAATGATATCTCAGTAGAGTAGAAGATCAGCAAATGAGAGGCAGGACCCAAGACTATGGATTAGCACAGTGACTGCAACAATGAGAGAAAGCAAACGAAAACGGTGAGGATGGCAGAGGATGGGACAAAGTTTCATCATATTGTGTATAGAGTTGCTTAGAGCCAACCCCACTCGACAGCCCCTAACAACAATAAGAACGGCTCTTGCATTTCGCAATATGCTGAACTAGACCATAGGAGAAACTACTCTTATTTTAGAGCAGTGGTTGCCACCTGTGAGTCTAGATCACTTTGTTTGCTCGAACAACCCATTTACAGGGGTGGCCGGATTCATAGCAGTAACAAAATTACAGTTATGAAATAGAAATTGAGAAATTTTTATGTTTGGGGGACCACCACTGCTCATTGGGAAGTGTATGGAAGGGTTGTGGAAATAGGAAGGTTAAGAATCACTATCCTAGAGGAAGACAGGTAAAGTAAAAGGGCAGCAAAAGAGAGCAAGTCCCCACAAGATTGATTACCACAGTGGGGGTAACAATGAACATAAGCAAAGAACCATTGCTAGGATGTCAGAAGCTGGGGAAACATTTCATTACATTGTGCACAGGGTTGTTATGAACCAAAACCCAATCCAGGTCACCTAAAAATAATAACAGGACTTGTGCATCTAACAACGTGCCTAAATATATCATAAGAAAAACTACACTTAGTTTAGTGCGGTAGTTCTGAACTTGTGGCTTGCGACAATTTTGGAGGTAAAAATGACCTTTTCACAGGGGTGGCCCAGTACATACCTCTAGCAAAATTACAGATATGAAGTAGCAATGAAAAAAAATTTATGACTGGGTGCTCACCAATACATGAGGAACAGTCTGAAAAGTTCATGTCATTCGGAAAGTTGAGAACCACTTCTCTAGAGAAAGAAAGAGACCTTGGTAGAGTAGAAGGTCCTAAAACAAGAGGCAGTCCCCAAGAAGATGGATTAGCACAGTGACTTCAACAATGAGCGAAAGCAAAAGAAAACTGTGAGGATGGCAGAGGAGAGGACAGAGTTTCATGATATTGCACATAGAGTTTCTATAAGCCAACCCTACTCGACAGCCCCTAATAGCAAAAGGAACAGGACTCTTGTGTGTCACAATATGCTGAACTAGACCATAGGAGAAACAACTCTTAGTTTAAAACAGCGGTTCTCAAGCTGTGTGTCATGACCACTTCGGGTGGTCGATTGACCCTTTCACAGGGGGACCGGATTCATAACAGTAGCAAACTTACAGTTATGAAATAGCAATAGAAAAATATTTATAATTTGGGGACCGCCACTACATATTGGGAAGTTTATGGAAGCATCATGGAAATAGGAAGATTGAAAATCACTGTCCTATAGGAAGTCACAAGTACAGTAGAAGGGCAGCAAAAGAGAGGAAGCCCAAACAAGATTGATTTGCACAGTGGCTGTACCAATGAGCACAAGCCAAAAATGACTGTGAGTATGGCACAAACCCAGGCAGTGTTTCATTATATCGTGCACAGAGTTATATGAACCAAAACCCATGCCAGGACACCTAAAAATTATAACAGGACTTGTGTATCTAAAAATGTGCTTAACTATAACTTAAGAAATACTGCACTTAATTTAGAGCAGCCGTTATAAAACTCTGTGTCGCGGCCCATTTGGGGGGGGGGGGCAAATGATCTTTTCACAAGGGTGGCCAAATTCAAAACCATAGCAAAATAAGTTATGAAGTAGCAATGAAAATAATTTTATGACTGGGGGTTCACCAATACACGAGGAACAGTCTGAAAAGGTCGTGGCATTCAGAAGGTTGAGAAGCAATGCACTAGAGGAAGAATGAAATCTCAGTAGAGTAGAAAGTCAGCAAATGAGAGGCAGTTCCCAAAAAGATGGATCAGCACAGTGATTGCAAAAATGAGTGAAAGCAAAAGAAAATAGTGAGGACAGGACAGCATTTCATGATATTGTGCATAGAGTTGCTTTGAGCCAACCCCACTTGACAGCCCCTAACAACAATAAGAACAGGTCTTGTGCGTTTCACAAAATGCTGGACTAGATCATAGGAGAAACTACACCTTTTTTGATCAACAGTTCTCAACCTGTGTGTCTAGACCACTTTGTTTGTTCGAACAACCCTTTCAAAGAGATGGCCTGATTCATAACAGTGGCAAATTTACAATTTTGAAATATCAATAGAAAAAATTATGTTTGGGGGACCAGCACTGCACATTTTGAAGGGTATGGAAGGGTTGTGGAAATAGGAAGGTTGAGAACCACTGTTCTAGAGTAAGACACGAGTACAGTAAAAGGGCAGCAAAAAAGAGCAAGCCCCTGCAAGATTTATTAGCACAGTGGCTGCAACATTGAGCATACGCAAAGAACCATTTCAAGGATGTCAGAAGCCGGGGCAACGTTTCATTATATTGTTCACAGGGTTGCTATGGACAGAAACCCAATCCAGGACACATAAAATAATAACAACAGTATTTGTGCATCTAACAATGTGTCTAATTCTATCTTAAGCAAAACTTCACTTAGTTTACAGCAGCAGTTCTGAACCTGTGGGTCGTGACCATTTTGGGGTGGACAAATGGCCTTTTCACAAGGGTGGCCAAGTTCAAAACTGTAACACAATTACTATTATGAAGTTGCAATGAAAATAAATTTATGACCGGGGTCGGCAGTACATGAGGAACAGTCTGAAAACATCATGGCATTCAGGAGGTTGAGAACCACTGCTCTAATGGAAGAAAGAAATCTTGGTAGAATAGAAGGTCAGCAAACGACAAGGAGTCCACGAAAAGATGGGTCAGCACAGTGAGTGCAACAATGAGCAAAAGCAAAAGAAAAGTGTGAGGATGGGACAGCGTTTCAGGATATTGTGCATACAGTTGCATTCAGCCAAACCTACTCGACAGCCACTAACAACAATCAGAACATGACTCGTGCATCTAACAATGTGCTGAACTACACCACATGATAAACTACTCTTCGTTTAGAGTGGCAGTTCTCAACCTGAGTCATGACCACTTTGTTGGTTGAATGACCCATTCTCAGCGGTGTCCAGATTCATACCAATTACAAAATCACAGTTATGAAGTAGCAATAGAAAATATTTTATGATTTGGGGACCACCATTACACATTGGGAAGTTTATGGAATGGTGGTGGAAAGAGGAAGGTTGAGAACCACTGTCCTAGAAGAAGAAACAAGTACAGTAGAAGGGCAGCAAGAGAGGAAGCCCCTACAAGATTGATTAGCAGAGTTACAGCAACAATGAGCAGAAGCAAAGAACTACTGTGACGATGGCACAAGCCAAAGCAACGTTTCATTATATTGTGCACAGGGTTGCGATGAACCGAAACCCACTCCTTGGCACCTAAAATTAACAACAGGACTTGTGCGTCGACCACTGTGGCTACATATATCGTAAGAAAACTCCACTTAACTTAGAGCAGCAGTTCTAAACCTGTGGTTTGCAACCCCTTTGGGGGACAAACGACCTTGTCACAGGCGTGGCCCAGTTCAAAACTGTAGCAAAATTAAAGTAATGAAGTAGCAATGAAAATTATTTTATTACTGGGGGATCACCAATACCTGAAGTACAGTCTAAAAAGGTCGTGGCATTCGAAAGGTTGAGAACCACTGCTCTAAAGGAAGAAATAAATCTTTGTAGAGTAGAAGGGCAGCAAACAAGAAGCAGTCCCCTAAAAGGTAGATTAGAACATTGACTGGAAAAATGAGCGACGGCAAATGAAAACTGCGAGGATGGCATAGGATGGGACAGTGTTTCATATTATTGTGCATAGAGTTGCTGTGAGCCAAACCCACTCGACAGCCCCTAACAACAATAAGAACAGGAGTTGTGCATCTAACAATATGCTGAACTAGACCATGAGATAAAGTACTCTTAGTTTAGAGCAGTGGTGCACAACCTCTGAGTCCTGACCACCAAGGTTGGTCGAAAGACGCTTTCATAACGGTGGCCGGATTCATAACAATAGAAAACTACAGTTATGAAATAGCAATAGAAAAAATTATGATTTGGGGACCACCACTACACATTGGGAAGTGTACGGAAGGATCGTGGAAATAGGAAGGTTTAGAACCACTGTTCTAGAGGAAGACACAAGTACAGTAGAAAGGCAGCAAAAGAGAGTAAGCCCAGAAAATTGATTAGCACAGTGGCTGCAACAATGAGCGCAAGCTAAGTTCCACTGCGAGGCTGTCCAAAGCCTGGACAGCATTTCATCATATTGTTCACAGGGTTGCTATGAACCAAAAACCACTCCAGGGCACCTGAAAATAATAACAACAGGCCTTGTGCATCTAACAATGTGCCTAACTAAAGCTTAAGAAAATTCCACTTAGTTTAGAGCAGTTGTTCTGAACCTGTGGGTCACGACCCCTTTGGGGACACAACCTTTTCACAGGGGTGGCCAAGTAAAAAACTGTAGCAAAATTAAAGTTATGAAGAAGCAATGAAAATAATTTTATCACTGGGGAGTCACAAATACATGAGGAACAGTCTGAAAAGGTCGTGGCATTCGGAAGGATGAGAACCACTGCTCTAGAGGAAGAAAGAAACCTTGGTAGAGTAGAAGGTCAGCAAATGAGAGTCAGTCCCCAAAAAATGGATTAGCACAGTGACTGCAACAATGAGTGAAAGCAAATGAAAACTGTGAGAATGGCAGAGGACAGGACAGTGTTTCATGATATTGTGCATAGAGTTGCTATGAGCCAAACCACTCAAGAGCCCCTAACAACAATAAGAGCAGGACTCGTGCATCTAGCAATATGCTCAACTAGACCATAGGAGAAACTGCTCATAGTTTAGAGAAATAGTTATCAAGTTGTGGGTCGTGATCACTTCGGTTGGTCGATCGACCCTTTCACAGTGGTGGACGGATTCATAACAGTAGCAAAATTATAATTATGAAATAGCAGTAGAAAAAAATTATGATTTGTGGACCACCACTACACATTGGGAACTATATGGAAGGGTCATAGAAATAGGTTGAGAACCACTGTCCTAGGCGAAGACACAAGTACAGTAGGCGGGCAGCCAAAGAGAGGAAGCCCCAACAAGATTGATTTGCACAATGGCTGTACCAATGATCGTAAGCAAAGAACCACTGTGAGGATGGCACAGGCCTGACCAGTGTTTCATTATATTGTGCACAGGTTTGCTGTGAAACAAAACCCGCTCCAAGGCACCTAAAAATAATAACTGGATGTGTGCTTCTCAAAATGTGCTGAACTACATCTTAATAGAAACACTTCTTCTTTTAGAGCAGCAATTTTCAAACTCTGTCACAACCATTTTGGAGGTTGAACAACACTCACAGGTGTGGCCCATTCATGACAAGAGCAAAATAAGATTTATAAAGTAGCAATGAAATTACTTTTATGATTGGGGTCACCACTACATGAGGAATGGTATTAAAGGGCTCTGACATTAGGAAGGTTGATAACCTCTGCCCCAGAGAAAGACACAAAACGTGGTGCAGGAGAAGGGCAGCAAAAGAGAGGCAGTCCCCAGCAAGATGGATTAGCTCTGTGGATGCAACAGTGAACACAAGCAAGGACCACTGTGAGAATGGCGCAAGACTAGCCAGGGTTTCAATATATTGTGCATGAGCTAAAACCCACTCAATTCCCCGAACAACAATAAGGGGACTCATGCATCTAACAATATACTGAACTAGACCTTGAGAGAAACTCCTCTTAGTTTAGATCAGCGGTTCTCACCTTGTTAGTTGTAAATTCTTTGGTGGGGTCAAGTGACCCTCACATAGGCATGACCCAATTCATAACAGTAGCAAAATTACAGTTATGAAGGAGCAATGAAAATAATTTTACATTTGTGGGTCACCACTACATGAGAAACTGTATGAAGGGTTCATGGTACAGTAAAAGGGCAGCAAACGAGAGCCAGCCCGAATAAGATGGATATGCACAGTGGCTGCAATAATGAGCACCAGCAAATAAAGCACTGTGAGTATTGCAGAGGAGGGGCAGCGTTTCATTGCATTGTGCATAGAGTGGCTATGAGCAAAACCCTCTCAACAGTACCCAACAACAATAACAACAGTACATGTGTTTCTAACAATATGCTGAAGTAGACTTTAAGAGAAACTCCTCTTAGTTAGAGCAGTGGTCCTCAACCTGTGGGTCATGACCTTTTAGGGGGCCAAACAACCTTTTCATAGCTGTGGCCCAATTTATTACTGTAGCAAAGTTACGTTGTGAAGTAGCAACAAAATAATTTTTGGTTGGGGGTCAAGACTACATGAGCAACTGTATGAAAGGGTAATGGCATTAGTAATGTTGAAAACCACAGTTCTTCAGGAAGACACAAATCTTGATGCAGTTGAAGGGCCACAAAATATAGTCAGCCCGAATTATTGGAATAGCAGTCGCTGTAATAGTGAGCACAGCTAAGGGAACACTGTGAAGATGGCACAAGATGGTCAGCATTACATTATATTGAGCATTGAGTTGCTATGAGTCAAACCCACTCGACAGCACCTAACAACAAAACAACAGGACTTGTGTTTCTTACAATATGCGGAAGTAGACCTTAAGAGAAACTCCTATTAGTTTAGCACAGCGGTTCTCAACTTGTGGGTGATGAGCCCTTTGGGGGATTAACGACCCTTTCATAGTGGTGGCCCAGTCATTACAGTAGAAAAATTAGAGTTATGAAGTAGCAATGGAAATAATTTTATGATTTAGCAGTCACCACTATATGAGGTACAGTATTAAAGGGTCGTGGCAAAAGGAAGGTTGAGGACCATTGCCCTAGAGGAAGATGCAAATCTTGGTAGAGTAGAAAGGCAACAAATAAGAGCCAGCACCCCAAAATATGGTTACAATAGTGGCTCCAACAATGAGGACTAGCAAAGAACCACTGTCAGGATGGCACAGGTCTGGGCAGCATTTCATTATATTGTGCATAGAGATGCAATGAGCCAAAACCCACTCGATGGATCTTAATAACAATTACATCAGGACTTGTGTGTTTAACAATATGCTGATGTCGATCTTAAGAGAAACGCTTCTCAGTTTACACCAGGGCTCTCAACCTTGCGCCGTGAACATTTTCGGGTGGGGGAGTGTGTAGAAACACCTTGTCACAGTGATGCCCTGATTCATAACAATAGCAAAATTACAGTTATGAAATAGTAAAGAATATAATTTTATGATTGGGGTCCACTACTACACCAGGAACTGTATGAAATGGACACGGAATTAGGATGTTTGAGAAACATTGTCCCAGAGGAAGACACAAATGTTGGTACAGCAGAAGGGCATCAAAAGTTAGGCAGCCCCTACAAGATGGAATAGATGCAGCAGTGAGCGCAAGCAAAGGACCACTGTGAGAATGGCAAAGAATGGGGCAGCGTTTCATTGTATGGCACGCAGAGTTGCTATGAGCCTAAACCCACTCGACAGCATCTAGAAACCATAACAAAATGACTTATGCGCCTAACAAAGTGCTGAACTATATCTTAAGAAAAACTCCTCTTAGTTTACAGCAGCAGTTCTCCACCTGTGGGCGGTGACCACTTTGGGGGGACTAATGATCCATTCACAAGTGCGGGCCAATTGATAACAGTAGAAAATTACAGTTAATGAGGTAGAAATGAACACAATTTTATTGTTGGGTGAGCACCACTCCATGAGGAACTGTATGAAAGGGCCATGGAATTAGGAAGGTAGAGAACCCCTGCCCTGGAGGAAGACAGAAAGCTTGGTACAGTAGAAGGGCAGCAAAAAGGAGGCAGTCCCAATAAGATGGAATAGCACAGTGGCTGCAGCCATGAGTGCAAGCAAATGAACCACTGTGAGGATGACAGAGGAGAGGGCAGCCTTTCATTATATTGGTTATAGAGCTGCGATGAGTAACCTCCCCCGCCCCCGACAGCACCTAACAACAACAACAAAAGAATTTGTTCTTCTAATAATATGCTGCAGAAGACCTTAAGTGAAACTCCTATTAGTTTACAGCAGCAGTTCTCCACCTGTTGGTCGCAACCTCTTTGGGGTGTCGAATGATGCTTTAACAGGGGTGGCTCATTCCTAACAGTAGGAAAATTACCGTTTTGAAGTAGCAATGAAAATAATTTAATGTTTGGGTGATCATTACTACATGAGGATCGGTATGAAATGGTTGTTGCTTTAGGAAGATGGAGAACCCCTGCCCTAGAGGAAGACACAAATCTTGGTACTGTAGAAGGGCAACAAAAAAGTGGCAGCCCCTAGAAGATGGAATAGATCAGTGGCTGCAGCAATGAGTGCAAGCAAAGAACCACTGTGAGGGTGGCACAGGATGGGGCAGCATTTCATTATATTTTTCACAGATTTGCTATGAACTGAAACACACTGGACAGCACCTAACAGAAATAACTACAGTACATGTGCTTCTAACTATAAGCTCAAGTAGATTTTAAGAGAATCTCATCTTAGTTTAGAACAGTGTTCTCAACCTGTGGGCCATGACACTTTTGAGGGTGCCGAATTACCTTTTCACAGTAGTGGCCAGAGTCATAACTGTGGCAGAATTACCGTTAAGAAGTAGTAATGAAAATGTTTTTATGATTGAGAATTCATCATTATATGAGGAACTGTATGAAAGCGTTTTGACATTAGGAAGGTTGAGAACCACTGCCCTAGAGGAAGACACAAAGCGTAGTACTGCAAACGGGCAGCAAATGAGAGGCAGATCCTACAAGACGGAATAGCACAGTGGCTGCAACAATGAGTGTCATCAAAGAACAATTGTGATGATGGCACATGATGTGGCAGCATTTCATTCTATTGTGCATAGAGTTGCTAAAACTCCTCAACCTGTGGATCATGAACCCTTTTGGGGAGTGAGTGGGTGAACCTTTCACAAGTGTTGCTTGATTCATAAGAGTAGCAAAATTATAGCTATGAAATAGCAGCAAAGAAAGTTTTATGACTGGGGGTCCACCACTACATTGGGAACTGTATGAAAGGGTCATGGAATTAGGAAGGTTGAGAACCACTGCCCTAAAGGAAGACAGAAATATTGGTAGAGTAGAAGGGCAGCAAATGAGAGGAAGACCTGAAAATGATGGATTAGCACAGTGGCTGCAACAATGAGCGCAAGCAAAGAACCACTGCGAGGATGGCACAGGTGGGGGCAGAATTTCATTATATTGTGCATTGAGTTGCTGTGAGCCAAAACCCTCTGGACAACACCTAACAACAATAACTACAGGACTTGTGCTTCTCACAATATGATGAAGTAGATCCCAAAAGAAACTCCTCAATTTAGAGAAGTGGTTCTCAACCAGTGGCTCGCGACACCATGGGGGTTTGAATAACCCTTTCACAGTGGAGGCCCAATTCATAACTGTAGCAAAATTAAAGTTATGAAGTAGCAATGAAAATTTTATGATTGGGGGGTTCATCACTACATGAGGAGATGTGTGAAAGGGTCATGGCATTAGTAAATTTGAGAACCACTGTCCTAGAGGAAGACACAAATCTTGGTACAGTAGAGGGGAAACAAAAGAGAGGCAGCCCCCCGAAAGTGGGATTAGCACATTGGCTGTAACACTGAGCACAAGCAAAATAACCACTGTGAGGATGGCACAAGATGGATCCTCGTTTCATTATATCTTGCATAGAGTTGCTATGAGCCAGCACACACTCAAAGGCACCAAACAATCAAAAAACAGGACTTGTGCTTCTAAGAATATTCTGAAGTAGATCTTAAGAGAAACTCCTGTTAGTTTAGACCAGTGATTCTCAAACTGTGGAGACTAACGAACCTTTCACATGGGTGGCCTGATTCATAACAGAGACAAAATTATAGTTGTGATGTAGCAATGAAAATATTTTATGCTTGGTAGTATGTCACCACTACATAGGAATGGCATGAAATGGTTGTGGCATTAGGACATTTGACAACCACTGCCCTAGAGGAAGACACAAAACGTGGTACAGTAGAAGGGCCACAAAAAAGAGGCAGCTACCCACAGTTGGATTCGCACAGTGGCTGCCACAATGAGCACAAGCAAAGAACCCCTGTGAGGAGGGCACAGGACAAGGCGGTGTTTCATTATATTGTGCACAGAGTTGCTTTGAGAAGTACCTACTCGACGGCACCACCACCACCACCAACAAATGGACTTGAGCTTCTAACAGTGTGGTGACATAGATCTTAAGAGAAACTCCTCTAAATTTAGAGCAGCGGTTCTCACCATGTGGGTTTTGACCCCCTCGGGGGTGAGCTGACCCATATACAGGGGTGGCATGATTCATAACAGTAGCAAAACTAGAGTTATGAAGTAGTAACGAATATAATTTTATGGTTAGGTAGTCACAACTACATGAGGAAGTGTATGAAAGGGTCGTGGCATTAAGTAGGTTGAAAACCACTGTCCTAGAGGAAGACACAAATGTTGGTACAGTAAAAGGGCAGCAAAAAAGAGATAATCCGCAACAGGACAGAATAGTACAGTGGCTGGAGCAATCAGAGCAAGCAAAGGAACCTCTGTGAGGATGGCACAGGATGGGGCAACATTGCATTGTATTCTGTATAGAGTTGGTAAGAGTTGTTAAGAGTTGAAACCCACTCGATGGCAACTAACAACAACCAAAACAAGAATTGAGCATCTAACAATAT
The DNA here is from genome assembly GCF_050624435.1 of Tenrec ecaudatus. Lineage (NCBI taxonomy): Eukaryota > Metazoa > Chordata > Mammalia > Afrosoricida > Tenrecidae > Tenrec > Tenrec ecaudatus. The sequence continues at coordinate 92,823,578 of NC_134544.1, read as the reverse complement.
ACTGAAATATATCTTAAAAGAAACACCTCTTAGTTTAGAGCAGCAGTTCTCAACCTGTGGATCGGGACCGCTTTTGGGGGTCGAACTACCCATTCACAGGGGTCGCCTTATTCTTAATAGTTGCAAAATTACAGCTATGAAGTAGTAATGAAAATAATTTTATGGATGGATGTTCACCACAACATCAGGAACTTCATTAGTGTGCCAAGGTATTAGCAAGGTTGAGAACCACTGGTTTAGAGCATAGTATATTCTGATGAAATACTACATATTTTTAACACATATGAAGAAGGTGAAAAATAAAGGAAATTGGGAGAGGACAGTAGTAGAAAATTCCTATGAGTCAGAATTGCTCTACATCATAGAGTAGCTAAGATAATTAGAAGAAATGATGAAGTCAAAAAGCTGAAGAGAAAATTCCATAGGACACGTGGCAACAGCTTTATGCTATTGTTAGCCCCTTGGGGCCTCCCTATCTTTTGTTGGTTTCCTTAACCCCAACCCCACCACCGTGAATAGACTTCATTAAACTCTCTTTAATTAAACCTCTGCATGGTTTGTTGTCTGCGGGACCCCTAAGATATATCATTTAATTTTCTTGATTGCAATTCATCTCTCTAGCATACAGAAATCATTCAAGAGTTTGTCTTTTGTTTGGTTTTCATCCACAATTGCATTTCCTTTCAGATTTGTTTTCCCTTGAAACATGATCAATAGTTCTTTCCTCTCCAATGAAACCCAAGCCCTACACTGCCTGTCTATGAAGTTCATGTGTGTCCTACATGGGGATCCCAACCATTCCCTAGACCAGTGGTTCTCAACCTTCCCAATGCAGTGATTTTTCATATAGTCCCTCAGTTTGTGGTCACCCTTGATCATAAAATTATTTCATTGCTAATTCATCACTGTAATTTTGCTACTGTGATGAATCAGGCAACCCCTGTGAAAGTGTCATTCGACCCCCAAAGAAGTCACAACCCACCGGTTGAGATCCATTACCCTAGACCAACGTATGGCCCAAGGGTTGTATATGACCCCACAAATCATCAATACCTGCCAGCATCACATATATCACCAAAGAAAAGCATTTGTAGCCATCACATTAGGGGTGAGTTCGATAAATATTTTACCTGTATGCCCCCCATGAATGATGTTATAAATCACCACATGCTCCTTGGCAGAAAAACAGGTTTCTAGCTCCTGCTCTAGACCCAACTTATTCTTCCTACTGCCCTCTTTTCTGAAAAAAAAATATTACTCAGGGCCCCCGGCAATGAAAGAATTTTGTACTATAGCCCACCATCCAGGATAAAATGTAGTTATCTGCTTTGTAGATCCCTGGATTTGTCAGTGCCCAGCAGGTGGGTGGTGTGGCCCGCTTTGGGAAACGAGACTCTAGGTAAATCAGGTGTGCTTTCACTCTCTCTGCAAGAATTTCAGTTGAGGCTCAAGATCTGTCTTGAATGAAGTGCATCCAGAATGCTCCTTAGAGGCAACACTGACTAGACTTTGTCTCACATACTTAGACATCACGAGTTATTAGAAGCAACATCATGGAGAAGGCCATCATGCTTGGTAAAGGGGCACCAAAAAGAGGAAGGTCCTCACCAAGATGGATGGACACAGTTTCTGCAACAATAGGCAAGACATAATGTGATAGTTTATTCTACCAGCCTGGCCGATAAACACAAGTAGGGCGGAGAAATAAATGGCTCCGTGAGCCTCACCTTGCTAGCTCTGTGCCTCAAGTTAAAGGGTACACTACCTGTGGGACACCTAGTCTCTGGACTGTGTCACAGTAAGGTAAGGTCCCTTTAAGAACGCTCGATTGGAATGCTCATTTCTGGAGCTGGGTACTGACAGTTGGTGACAGTTGGTGACCTGCCTTGCTGTTTGCTGCCTGGGTATAAATAGCCCAACTCTCATTACAGAAAAGAAACTGGCAGCTCTCAAGACTTAAAGGACTGCTAGTGTCTCACTGCTTTGTAATTTAGAATTTAACTGTTAATTTCTTGTATTATCTATCTATCTATCTACAATATAATGGTCCATTTTCTTGTTATATATCCATCTTTATAAATATATATATATAATTTATAAATATATAATATATATATAATTACGACTAGTCTGGTTTTGTCTCTCTAGAGAACCCTGTATAACACACATAACAATTGTGAGGATGGCACAGGAGCAGGCAGTGTTTCTTTCAGTTGTACATAGAGTCGCTATGAGTTGAAACCAACTTGACAGCATCCAACAAAAGTAGATTTGGAGAAAGCATGGCCTGGTCTGTTTACAGTGACCCCACAGAAGTTCCTCATCAGTCTTTGTGCTTGAATGGGCCAGGTGCTCTCATAAACCACCTCTTCAATGGAAAACTTAGATTTTTTTCTTTCTTCCCAGGAACCATCCTGAAATTTAAAATGACTATTTGACACAGAGTTGATTGTGATTCATGGTGATTCATAGGATTTTCAATGGACATAACCTCTCAGAAACAGATGGCTAGGTTTTTCTTCCAAGGTATTTCTGGGTGTGCTTGAACCTCCTAAGTTTCTGTTAATGGACAAGGGATTTAACCATTTGTGCTATCCAGGGATGACTTACATCTCTATATATCCTTAAAATTGGCATCTCTCCTCTCTTTGTAAAGTCATGACAATTGTTCTGTTTCAGTAGATTTACCTTCTTTAAATATAAGAATGGCATATAATTCGACCACCTCACAGAAAAAGCCAGAAAGTTGTGGCTCTCATTTAATAGTGGTGTGGGCGATTACATATTGGGCTGCTAATCCCAAAGTCAACAATTCAAAACCACCAGCTACTCTTAGGGAAAAAAGTGAGGTTTTCCAATCCTATAAAGTTACAGTCTCAAATACCCACAGGAGCAGTTGGACCCTGTCCTATAGGGTAGAACTCAGGTCATGTTGAGTCAGAGTGGATATGATCGCAGTGAGTTTGGTTTGGTTTTTGGACTCCCCTCCTACCACAATATCTCACTATTACTAAGTGCATGTTATGTACTAGTGTTCTAAGAATTGCATGTATATTCACTCATTCCATCCCAATAGTGGTGGTGTGGGTGAAGCATTAGAACTGCTAACCAGAATGTTGGTAGTTCAAACCTACCAGCTGTTCTTCGGGATCAAGATGGGGCTGTCTGCTCTCATAAAGATTTTCAGGGTTGGACATCTGCAGGGACAGTTATTCGTTTATCCTGCTGAGCTGCTATGCATCTGGGTAAACTCAAGACCAGTGGAGTTTTGGTGGCTTTTGTGGGGCAATAGAGAAGCCCTTGACTATTTACCACAAGCTCAGAGAAACCCTCAGCAGCTTCCCATGAGAATGATGCATCAATTTGCTCCAGTACCAGGCACAGCCTATGGGAACGCCTATAGAATGGATCCACTCTGTTCTACAGGCTCACTATGATTTGGAATTGACTGACCCATTGGTAGTGCATCAGCTCCCGTCTATAGGTGAGAACATGAATGCACAGAGAAGTGAAGCCGTCTGGCCCAGGAGTGACAAGGTTATCAAAGGGGGAGCTGGAATTCAAATCCCAGCAGACCAGTCTCAGAGACTACGGGCTTAGTTCCCCCCTCTGCAGAGACTACGGGCTTAGTTCCCCCCTCTGCTGATGTCTTGATTACGAGTGGTTGAATTTTGCCTCCTTTCCCCTACACATAATCTCCACCATCCCCTATCAAGCAAAATTAGCTTAAGCATTGAACAGGCACACTCCAGCCCTGCCTGATTCCACACGCACAGGTGAGAAAAGGATGGCGAGACCATTGGGTTGCTTTAGCTGCCACCTCTACTCCCACTGCCCCAACACAACCACAACGAAGTCAGAGAAAGCATTCTTGGCCTTGCCACTGCTCCTCAGCCCTGACATGGTGGAGCCTGCCAAAGCCACTCTCTTGGAAACCCACTCGACTGCTCCCTGGGAACTTTCCCTGGAACACTTTGGGACAAAGGAGAGGGAACACACCTGCAATGTAATTAACACTGTAACAAACTTGTTTCCCCCTTGGATAATGACACCATTAGCTGCTTCAATTGTGTATGAAATATAAATTACACGACTCAGAGGTATCATGCCTGAGCAGCCATGATGCTAGGTGAAGAGGCTCTCTATAAATGGCCCCTCCATAACTAGCAGGTCCAAGAAACCCAAGCCTCAATGCCGACAGCTAAGACCAAGGCCCTGTGGTCTTTGAGTGTGCCTGCTTCACAGATCCCATAAGGGAGAATATTTCTGGTGGCCCAGGATGCCAGGCTGGAATGTTCCAGCCATCTGCTTTCATCACTCTGGATCTCCCATTTTCTTTCAATGGAGCTGAATGCTGGACAGCACTCTTTCCTCCCTATCTCTCAGAAAAGTAGAAAAAAGAGGTGGTGGCTGTGGTTGTGGTAATATCCTTCTTGCTAAGGAGCTTAGGTGATGCTGTGGGTTAAGCATCCCACTACTAATCACAAGGCAAGCAGTTCAAACCTACTAGCTGCTCTGAGAGGGAGAAAGATGAGGCCGTCTGACAATGGACAAATTTATAGTGTCAGAAACCCATAGGGTCAGTTCTACTCTTTCATCTAGGGTTGCTATGCATCTGAATTGGCTGGATTCACCAGAAGTAGGTTTTGCTTCTTGAGAGTGTATTTGTACATGTGTGTGTGCACGCCTGTGTGTGCGTGTGTCTGTATTGTTGCTTGCGTGGTTTGGAAGCTCAGAGCAGGCAGCTTGAGGCTGCATTGGAAGCAGGTGGACAAGTCCAGTTGAAAAGAGAGAATGGTGAGATCCATCAAGAGGCAGATCCAAACTCGTTCCCCAGATTCCTTCCATATCCATCCTGCCTCCCATTCATTACTCTGTCTGCCTCAAATTACTCCGTATTCTCTCCCTGGCCAGCCCCCCACAGCTTCCTACCCCCTTTCACCACTAGATCTCTGGACACTACTCTAAATCAGCTTGAGATACTCACTGATTGATTAGCTACTGAAGGGTTGGATCACCCACCCTTCTTTTTGGCCAATGAAAGAACTTTCTAAAACCTCATGTCACAAGCAAGTACACTTGCTTTTAGAGAAGAGGCATAGGTGAATTTGTATGTTTCCACCTTGAGAGGGGCAAGCACCACCATGTACAATTAGTAGGTGACCACAAGTATGTCATTTTTGTGATCACTACTCATCTCCCTTGGGGGACCCATTTGCCCCTCTCCTAGCACCCCGATCCCCAGTGCCATGGCTACACTGGGATGGGACATCCATGTGCTCAACCAGGAACTTCCAGGTGGAATCAGAGCCATTTCCCCCTCTGCAGAGTCTCTGTGAGGACAGGGAGTTTGGAAACATAGCCTAAAGCTGCAGGAGGAGAAATTTAGGAAATTATGATGCATTTACCCTAATGACAACTGTACAAATCCCACAACCACCCTTCAAATGCCCTGCCACTGAGCAGAGCCAAAATGAGGAAGAGCAAAAACCCACATATGGGTACAGGAAGAACTCTGGAAGGTGTACCTGTGGAGGCCGGGGAAGGGGGAGCGTGGAGTTGAGGAGGCTCAGGGGCTCAGGCTCAGGCTGGGAAAGAGCCAGAGTTCCTGTCTACAAAACCCTTTAGACCAGACACAACCCTAGGAAGTTCGACTCTGTCTCTATGCCTAACCACCCACCTCTTACCCAGTCCAGGGTAAGATTCTTTGAACAGAGTTCACAGGGTCAGAGGTGAGAGCTGTCAGCTCCTGTTACTACCCTGGCTTGGGAAACCTCCCCCATTCTGGAAATCCAAATATTTTCTTGGACATTGATCAAGACCCAGGTCAAGCCTAACCCCGCCCCGCCCTTTTCTCACAGAGGCACTTGGTCAGAATAGCAAATAGCCCTCAATTGTGCCATGCACACCACTTCTTCATTCCCTGTTCCCTTCGAACCATATGCTGCAAGAAATTACAAAACTACCAGATGGAGGGCAGGGCGGTGCTTCTTTTTCAGACTTCCCTCTCATTCTTTATCTGGTTGCAGCAAACCCATTGCTGTCCAGTCAATTCCAACTCATGGAGACCGTATGTAAATGTGTTGGACAGGGTTCTCTAGAGAGACAAACCAGATTGCTAGTAATTATATATAAATATATTTATAAAGATAGATATATAATACAAGAAATGAACCGTTAAATTATATACAGATAGATAATACAAGAAATTAACAGTTAAATTACAAAAGCAGTGAGACACTAGCAGTCCCTTAAGGCTTGAGAGCCGCCAGTTGCCAGTCCCTTCCTGTAGAGAAAGCTGGGCTATATATACCAAGGCAGCAAACAGCAAGGCAGGTCACCAACTGTCACCAACTGTCGGTCCCCAGCTCCAGAGACGAACATTCCAATTGTGTGGGATTAAAGGGACCTCAACTTACAGTGACACAGTCCACAGGCTAGGCATCCCACAGGTAGTGTGCCCCTTTAAATTGAGGCACGGAACAAGCAAGGCGAGGCTCACCGAGCCATTTATCCCTCCGCCCTTCAATTAATCCTACTTGTGTTTATCGGCCAGGCTGGCACAATAAACTATCACAGTAAGTTTTCCAAGGTTGTACAACATTATTGGAACATACATCCTCATCATTTTCCCTTGAAACAGCTGGTGGGTTTGAACTGTCAACCTTTTAGCTAGCAGTTCAACATTTACATGACAGTGCCTTCAGAGTGGTGTGTCATAGTCTGCAGACACCGTGGGAAGGAATCATTGTTCTGGCTTATTTTCATAAGGTGGGGTTCTAGGTAGGAAGGTATGAGGTAGGTGTAAGTGGAAATCGGCTTGATGGCAACAAACAACAACACTGATATCATTGTTTTAGGGCTGGGGGACTGAGGCCTATGAGGCATGGAGCTAAGTAACAGCTACTTCAGGTTTGTTAGGTACTTCGTTGCTGAGCTCTGTTCTAGATACTGGGAATACAGCTAGAAAGAAGGTGGCATCTCTGTTCCTGGGATTGAGAGATGAGAGGGGTTGGAAAACTTCCAGTCCTGTTAGTACTGGGTGGAAACATTGTTTCTGCTGTTAGATGCCATTGAGTCAGTTCCAACTCCTAGCTACCCTATGGACAATAGAACGAAACAACACCCAGTCCTGCACCATCCTCTCAATTGTTGTTATGTTTGAGCCCCTTGTTGCAGCCACTGTGTCGATCCATTTACTGAAGGTCTACCTCATTTTCACTGCCTCTCTCTTCACCAAGCAGGATGTCCTTCCTCCTCCAGGGACTGGTCTCTCGTTAACAGTCTGTCCAAGGTAAGTGAGGGGAAGTCTCACCATCCTTGCTTCTAAGGAATATTCTGGCTGTACTTCTAACCCAAATTTGTTTGTTCTTTTGGCAGTTCATAGTAATTTCAATATTCTTCACCAGCATTGCAATATAAATGCATTGGTTCTTCTTTGATCTTCCTTTTCAATGTCTAACTTTCACGTGCATAGAAGGCCATTGAAAATATGACCAAGATGGCTTTAGTCAGGTGCACCTTAATCTTCAATATAACATCCTTGCTCTGAAATACTTTGAAGAACACTTTTTAAAGAGGTCTCTGGTGCCAGCACGTGGCCCCATTAAGGGTGAGGAGGCGGGGCGCACAGGTGGAAGTCCATGGCCCCTTTAAGGCTTGGCCTACTTGGTAGCAGCTGGAGCCACTATTAAGGACAAGGCAGGAGGCCAGCCAGCATTTCCTATGGAGGCCAAGGCCTCAGAAGCTGAGCAGTCTAAGCGCTGAGTGAGCCAGCCTCTGAGCCGCACCATCTCCATGGGCCAGAATGACCTGATGGGCAAGGGTTAGGACTTCACAGACCAGGTGTGACCTGTGCGGCCTCCCTGACCCCTCCCAGACTCCTGCCCACCCGGGCCTTGCCACCATGATCCATGATGTGAGTCTGCATCCAACCTGGCACCTGCCCAGCCACCAGTACTACCGCCCTGCCCAGCCCACCCACCTGGGAGCACACTCTAGGCCCTCTGCCCCCACCCTCCCAACCCAGGGTCCAGTCCAGGCCAGGCACACGCCTAGGATCCCTGTTCCAGTCCCCTGCCCACCTGTGCCTGGGCCTGCCACAAAGACCTTGCCCTAGACCCTCTGCCTACCCAGGAAACACCCCCTGCCCAGCTTGCCCCTGGCTCATGTGGGCCCTGCCCCTGGCCCCCTGCCTGCCCAAGACCTTGTGTTAGCCTGGCTGGCTATGGGGGATGGAGAGGAGGAGGGACCCTGCCCAGGCCCCTGTACCCCATCCCACTTGGGATACCCTAGGTTGGTCCAGCTCCCAAGGCGGCTCCCCTCCCCCAAGCCAACATACCCAGAACCCTATTGGACCCACTGGGTACCTGAGGCCTCCCCATCAAGTGCTTGCGATATGTACCCCCAGCCTGGAATGGGCTCCTAGATTGCTAGAGCCCTATTCCCCTCTTCTTAAGCCCCAACTACGTAAGATCCCTAGAAAGTGTCTGTTTGTGGGGGCCCTTGTGCGGTCACACTCTGGCTGTAAGGGGCTAGGCTGTGGCTCTTGGAACTTGTCTTCTCATTCTGAACCTTTAGGCCATTGTTCCTTCCACAGGACAGTTCTACAGGAGTGGCAGGGAACTCTATTCTGGAGTGGAGTTTGCCAGAATTGAGTGGGGGGTGCCCTGGCAGGGATGCCAACTTGGGAAAAGAACCCGTCTCCCCTTTCTCTTTCCCAGCTACAAAAAAATTTAAAAAGGAAGAGGTCTCATAGAGCAGATTTACCCAATGCAATACGTCCCTTGAGTTCTTGACTGGGGCTCACATGATCATTTATTGTGGATCGGAGCAAGAAGATAGCCCGGAGCACTTCAGTCTTTTCTCCATTTATCATGATCATGTTGTAGATGACAGGGTCATAATTACGTACAATATATCCCTGGGACCCAGCTCCTGGGGAGACCCAAACAACTTGATGAAAAGAAGACAGAGAGAAGACAAGCACTCTGAGCCCTTGTTTGGAAGGAAGTCCTTTGTGAATAGAGAGCTGCAAGGATATTGGAGTTCCTGAAGGGGGGCAAACAGTTCCACATTCGACTATTTAACAAATCATTGGCAGTTGGAACCCACCCAGGGACACCCTGGAGGAAAGGCCTGGCAAACTGCTTAAAGCCTGTAGTCTTGAAAGTCCTATGGAATGCACACATGGCGTCACCATGAGTCAGAATCAACTCTCTCGTGCCTGTTTTGGTATGGGGAGAGGAGCGATGGGGTATAATGTTGAATCCAAGAAGAGGAAGGATTTGGTAACCATTAATGTGACTTCTGACCGAATTAATAACAATAATATGCACTTTTGTGGGAGAAAGATGAGGATTTCTACTGCTCTAAATATTTAGTGTCAGAAACCCACAGACAGTTCTACCCTGTCCGATACTGTCGCTGATTTGGTGTCAACTGGATGGCACTAAGATAGCAAGTATCTGCTGAAAGGTTGCCATGTGGCAGGGCTTGTGCCAAGTCTGTTATGGTTATGCCTATGATCTTTGCGGAAGACAAAGACCCTGCTTATGATTACTGTTTCTGTTGTCAGATCACTTCATTGTCCAGTCTTGGCTCTATATCCATGTAGCTCCATGACTTTTGACAAATCATTGAAACCCTTTTGTGCTGCTGTGTGTAGAAGGGAAGTGAAAAATAGTTCTTAGCTTGAGTGTTCGAGGTTGAGATTGAATGCTAGAAATACCTTCTTGTTCGTCGCTAGCAAATCAAATTTGACTCCTTGTGACCTTACATCTGATAGGACATATTACTGCCAGATCCTATGCAATCTCCCTGCCCATTGGCAGGTTTGAGGTCATTGTTGCGGTTATTGTGCCAGTCCGTGGCATGAAGAATTTCCACAGATCCACTACTTTACCAAACATGATGTCCTCTTCTCACAATTGGTCTTTCCTAATGACATGTCGAAAATCAGCATGACAAAATGTTGCCATCCTCTCTTCTAGGAACATTCTTTGAAGAATGTCCTGGCTCGATTTCCTCCAAGACTGATTCCCATTCTTTTGGCCACCCACAGTATGCTCAATACACAGTTTTTGCCATCACGGTCATTCAAATGCCTCAATCCTTCTTAGAATCCTGGTCCTCACTGTTGTCCTGGTTAGAAATTCCATTTCAGATCTGCTGAAGTGGAATCTGAGTTTCTGTTAAGCCCCAAGGGCATTGCATTTGTGTGCCTGCTAGAAGCACAGATGGGGAACAACATCTGGCCAATAGTAAGTGCTATATAATTATTGCTTGTGATCAGTGTTATTATTTATCATCCCATCTAATCTTTCCAGCACACTCACATGTCAGGAAACCAAGATTCTGAGCCTGACAGTGCCTTCGCTGAGGCTACCCCTCAGGAGAGGGCAGGGGCTTTATGCAAATCGAATATAAGATAAGAACAGTTGGCCTGAGTGGAGGGACTTTCAATGCTAAAATAGAGGAACAAGTTGTTGGGTATGTGGGAGGAAAGGCATCTAAAGAAAATCAGCAGAGTGCTCTGAGGCTCTGGAGTTCTGACTACAAAGACACATAACCTTGCTCCCAAACCTCCTCTTTTCTGGCAGTGACATAAACCAAGCTTTTGCTCTTTTGCCCTGTACAATCCAGTGGCCTGAAGAACATTCTAAATGATGTACAACCATCACCCCCATCTTGTTTCAGAACATTTGGATCACTCTGAATGGAGACACAGCCAGTGCTCCTTAACCAGTCATTCCCCATTGCCTTCGTCACCCAGTCCTTTTCAACCGTGACTCTGCTTGCTGTCTCAATGGATTTGCCTATGGATTCTGCATATTTCATATCAAGCTCTCATTTTGGTCTGACTTGTTTCACTCAGGTTTTCAAGGGTCCTCCATGGTGTAGCATGTTCCAAAACATCATTCCTTTTTAGAGGATGAATAATATTCCATTGTATGACTTAGATATTGTTTGGTTTATCCATTCTTAGGGCCCCAGGCATTTTTGTAACCGCCACCTTTCAGCTATTGTGTGTAGTGCTGCAGTGAACTTGTATACTACTATCTCTTTGAGTCTCTGTTTGTTATTCTTTGAGGTATATACTTAGAAGTAGAATTGTGAGGTGGTCAAGGATTTCCTCTTCCTTGGATCCCTGATCAACGCTCATGCAAGCAGCAATCGAGAGTTTAAAAATGCATTGCATTGTGTTCGGTATATATTCACAAGACCTCTTTAGAGTATTGAAAAGCAGGGATGTTATTTTGAGAAGTAAGGTTCAGACACAAGCCATAGTATGTTCAAACACTTCCTATGCATGTAAAATTTGGATATTGAATAAGGAAGGCCAAAGAGGAATCGATGCATTTGAATTTTGGTGCTAGGGGAAAAAAAGTACCATGGACTACCAGAAGTACCAAGAAACTTGTCTTGGAAGAAGCACAGGCCAAATGCTCCTTAGAAGTAAGGATGGCCCGATTTTGTCACCCTTTGGCCATGTACTTTCAACATGTTGTCAGAAGAGACCAGGCCCAGAAAAAGGACATCATGCTTGGTAAAGTGGAGGGGCAATGGAAAAGAGGAAGGCTCTCATGAGATGGAAGGACATGGGGGCTGCAGTAATGGCCTCAAACATAAGAATAATTGTGATGATGGTACCGGGGGGCATTTTGTTCTGTTTTACATAGGGTTGTTATGAGTGGGAACCAACTGGACCGAACCTAAGAATAATAGTAAATCTCTGGCTGGTTAAGAAGGAACAAGCATTTTTCATTTTCTCTATGAGCCAGGCACTGAGAAGACCCTGAAGGTCCAGACAGAAACAGCGCTTGGCCCCTACCCATGATGGGTTCCCTGTCTAGGGGTGAGGCAGCAGACTCCCACTTTTGGTTGAGACCTATTGCAGCCTCCTTGGGGTGTCAGTGCATGCTGGAGAGACTCCAGTTAGAGACTTTTCATTTCTCTATACCCTCCTTTAAGGAACTGGAAGAACATTAGAAAAAAAACAATCCCCAGAGATTTCTGTTGCACAATTAGACAAAAGGAAAACAGTGGGGCCTAAAGAGAATGAATGGAGAATACAGAGCTGTGTCTGTGTCCTTGGCCATGCAGCTATCAATCAGCACAGTTGAGTTCCGGAATCAGGAAGGGAAGATCCTCAATATCTGGATCTACCAGGTGTAGAAGGAGTAGCTTCAAAGCTAAAGAAGGATAAGCCCTCTTTCACTTCTAGGAGGAACTCACCTGGGGAGAACTCACTCAGGTGGGACTGCACTGAAGCCTTAGAACTGGGAGGGTCCATAGGAGCATGTTCAATGCCAGAATGGTGGCTTCCCATTCAAGAGCTTCTAGCATATTCCAGCTCATGAATGGTCTTTGCGGAGTCGCTTGGTTCTTTTTCTGTGACTTCTGTGACATCACTCGAGCACATCATCCCCTCTAGCCAGGAGCAGTGGCAGGAAAAACCTGTTAGGGAGAAGTGGGAGAGTGAACTAGGAGATATTCCCTACCCAGATTGCAGCACAGATCTGGGCTGTCTCCTTCAGCAAAGGCCCCGTGGGGTGGGGGCTTGACTTTTCTGATTCTCTCCAGTTAGAAGTCAGCATGGAGCTAAAGAAGTGTGAATGGAAGAAAGCAGGATGATGAGCTGACAGCTTTGTCATGAGGAAATAATAACCAGAACGGCTCCAAGTGGGGATGAGCAGATGGCGGGTAAGGGGACACACATTCTGCTACCAAGGGGAGAGTGAGGAGCAAGAGACCAGCAGAGACTAGTCTCAAAGCCATCTCCAATAATATTTCCCCAACAGACTGTTTTCCTCTCTCCATTCTAAACACGTCAGCCTTCACCTGCACCAAGCACCGAACCCCTCAATGCGGCCTTTATCTGCCCATTCCTCCCACCAATTGGTCCCGGCTGCTATGGAAACTATGGGGGTGAGTAATATGATCCCGCTATTAATATAAACCTCCCTGATTTCAGCACAGATCAATCAACCCCTCCCCCAACCCCATATCTAAGGGGAAGTTCCTAGGGGAAAGTAAGGAAAAAATAAATTCAACACAGGACAAGAACAACAGTGAAAAATGAACAAAGAGAGGGAGTGATGTAATTCCAGAGTGTTAATCAATTCCTTTTGTCCGTTCAGCAACCATCCTCTCCCCCAGCTTAACTCCCTGAAGGAGGAAGGAACTCTCAGTAGGTGTCTGCCAAGGTGAGGTTTCAGGCCACTTGGGGGCTTCTGAGGGATCCCTTCCAAATTTGCCCCCTCCCTTCAAAAGAAAGTCACTGCAACTCACCAGCCAGAGTGGGCAAGGCTATCACTGAGTTGCACGTTTAAGGTTTATGTCTTGGGGCAGATTGTAGCTCACAAAATGCCTTCAAGGGATTATTTCTTCCCTACAAGCTCTTCCAGAATCTTGTCATTCCGCATCCAAAGTTGGAGTCTATGTTTCCTCCCTTGAACCCATGCAGGCCTTATGGCTCTCTAGGAATAAAGTATGGCAGGTGAGGTGCGATGCGACTTCTGAGGTAATATAGCTCCCACCTGGCTCTTTCTCTGCACAAGACCCTCAGAGTCCAAACCCCTTGCTGTGAGGAAGTGTGGTGAAGAGGCCACATGCAGATGCTGACAATAGTCCCTCTTAAAGTCCCAGCGAACACTAGTGGCCATTGTCAGGTACACCAGTCGGGAAGCTGTGTGAGGTGGCTTCATCATCAGCCATTGCCGGATGGAAACTCCATAGAAGAGTCTGCTAGCTTCGTACTGCCAATCCCCAGAACCATAGGAAATAATGACTGATAAGGAAGATAATAATTGACTGCAATTTTGTTTCACACCAGAAGAAATGCACTGGGGTTATAGCTCTGGAGCCACAGTCCTGACGCAGATGTATTAAATAATTTATTGATTATCTAGTGATTCTTCCTGGTCCTCACCCTTCCCAGCTTCCCTGTGCCCACCCAGTCCAAGCAGCTGCTTCATGACTTATTCTGTAAAACTATGTGCGGGTAAGTCAGAAAGCATTGCTCTAAAACCACAGACACTTTATTAAACAAAAACATCCAAATGTGAAGCTACTGTTTCTAGACATAGCCTCCTTCTTGGTCTACATCCTGGGAGGCAAACTTTTGAGACAGAAGAGCCAACTTTGTCCCTCACAACAATTGAAAGATTCTTTGAGAGAGATAAAAATATATTTTTTTACAAATTCAATCACCATTATCTGAATAATGACTGTCCTTGGAAAGGTTTCCATTTTACTTCAGAGCCACATGCGTGGACCAAGAGTCCCTGATCCCTGCTCTAGAGACTTATGTAATTATTCTCTGAGGTCTTCTCTGCTTATATACACTTCCAGTCACACGACATACCATGACCAACAGGGTCGTTTTGGCATCATTGAAGGACATGGATCACTTGCTTTGGCATGTTCTTTGATCGTACTGTGTCCCTTGTGAAATCTATCCAGATGATCCCTTTCAGATCCCCAAACCAAAACAGTCACCATCACCTTCTGAGCTGCTGTCTCTGTTTTGAATTTCACTGGCAGAGCAGATCCCTTCAGAAGCCACAGTTTTGATTAGAAGCTTTTTTTTTTGGTGGGGGGGGGGGGTCACACACCTAACAAGATTAAAACAAAACAAAGAAACAACAACAAAAACCCTCACTGCCATTGATGCCAATTCATAGCAAACCGATAGGACAGGGTTAGAACTGCCTGTCCTTTGAGATTCTGAGACTAACTTTACAGCAATAGACAGCCCTGTCTTTCTCCTGCGGATTGGTTGGTGGTTTTGAACGGTTGACCTTGCAGATCAAAACTGAATACGTAGCCACTACTCCACTGGGGATCCCTCTAAGACAAGTGTACTAGGGAGCGAACTTACCCATAGCCATCACCTGATGGCAGAGACATGTTTCCATGTGTGTTATTGGAATAAACCTGTGCATGACCAGGATCCCAGGGAGCAATATTCCCTTACTCTTGCACATACACAGCCCTGGCTGCCCTCCATAACTCCCTATCCTCATTGTTCTGGGCTCCCTGTGTCTTCCCAAGATGCCCTCCACAGTGCTGCCATGTGGGCTAACCAGCGAAACCTTTGCACTTCCGCACCCACAGAATCTTTCCATTGCTCAAGTTGGGGGTCTCACAAGCGGATTTACTCTTCACCACCCTCTGTGGCTGAGCTACCCACCTCAACTTCTTCGTGTCCAAGGGCCGTCTTCTCTTCACCAACCACATATCCACGATGTGCCACTTGCAGCACCTGGTCTAGTGGTTCTGGAACCAGACCTTGACTTCACTCTTGGTCCTGCTCAGGAAGCAGGCAAGTCAGGCACTCCTGGCTCACCAGGTGCTTGAGCTGCTCACAGGTCCCCTCCAGCCCAATGAGTTACTACTTGCCATCCGTCTCCAGGATCACCTCCCACTCCCACCCTTATATTTTCTGCGCTAGGTTGGGGTGGATGGTTTTACAACAAACATAATAATAACAAACTAGAGTGATGTTGGACATTAGGAATGAGAATTTGGACTGTAATGCACCATTTGTGGCAACAAACTCATTTTAGCTTTTCTGCCTGTGAAAACACAGAGATTCAATTGGTTTTTTTGTGTGACCTAGTTGATGGTTTATTTCATGCTGGGTACACACAGCAATCATCGGTCACCAATTTATTATAATATGCTGTGATGGAGAGAGACAGTTGACAATTTTAGCCCATGTGTTGAGGCTGTGCACCCAAAAAAATGGATGTCACATATCCAGTGGGCACTCATCTCAGCCATTTGTGGGTGGATGTCAGTCTTATCTATGTCATCTGATAAATTTTGGTTGTCTGTTCTTTGCTGTTCATAACGTTTTCAGTGGATAAGTCCTCAAAAGTGGACAGCCTATTTCTTCTATGTAGCCTGCTCTTAGTCTGGATGTTCTGTTGAAAATGTTCACCTTGGGTGACCCTGCTGCTATTTGAAATACCAATAATACAGCTTCCAGCATCCCACCAATACACAAGCCACTTCAGTATGACAAACTGACAGGTTATGAGTACCGGCTTCTGTCATATTGCTTTGTGCTCACAAACTTCTTGAAGGTTTTAGACATCAGTGGGCCTCAAACTTGAGCAGGCAGCAGAATCACCTAGAGGATTTCTTAAGACAGATTTCTAGACTTTACCTTCAGACTTCTAAATTCAGTCGTTCTGGAGTGAGGCCCTAAAATGCTCTGTTTGTGCTTAACAACTTCCCAGATGATGCTGCAGGTCCACAGATAACACTTTCACTTGCCACCTCTATTCTTCTTCCCCTTCCTTTTCAACCTCTTACAATATGGTTTCCCCCTTCATAATTGTTTCTATGGGGGGGGGGGCAATGCTTTGGGAATATAGTCTAGCCTAATGACACCTGCTCATCCTTTGGCCTCCATTGACCTCTGTGTATCATTAAATGCCAAGGGACCATGCTTTCCTGTTTGCTGCTCCTTTTGCCTTGCTGCAAGTCTTTTCTAGTGCTGTATGCTCCTTAGTACTCACTCACCTTGTTCCTGGCACCACGAGTGTCCAGAGGCTTTGGTAACAAATTGCCACCAGTTCACAAGAGACACTTAGTTCTCTCATAGTTCTGGAGGCTAGAAGTCTGAAGTAAAGGTGTTGGCAGGGCCATGCTTACTACCAAGGCTCTATGGAATTTTTGGTTTCTTTTTGTAGCCTCAGGGAAATCTTAGCTGATGACAGCACAACTCCAATCTTTGCCTCTCTCTTCACTTGACAGTTTTCCATTTGAATCTGTCTGTGGATCTTCTCTTCCCATGAGGGCATCAGTCATACAGGATTTGGGTTCAGTCTAATGACCTCCTTGTATAACTAATTACACATGCAAAAATCCCACTTCCATTTGAGGTCATGTTCACAATGCTTAGCTGAGCTGCAATCCTCGAGGTCATTAGTTTGACACCACCAGATGCACTTTGGGAGAAAAACGGGGCTTTTTTAATCTCGCAAAGAATTACAGTCTTGGAAACCCACCGGGGCAGTTCTACCCTATCTTATAGGGTCTTTATGAGGTGGCATCAACTTGATGACAATGAGTTTTAAGTGGACTGGTTCTTCAACATATTTTTTATGAGGGGAAGAATACAGTTCAATCCATAACACTTCCTCATCTGAAGAGCTGACACTCTTTGGTGTTCTCTTTTTTCTGGTTCCTACTGATGAAGAAGCTCTGCATGAGGTCAAGAAAAAAAATTCAAGTCTCAAGTTGCAATCTTGAAAGATTCTATAAACAAAATAATGAATGATAAAAGAAACATCAAGAGAAGATGGAAAGACTACACAGAGTCACTGTACAAAAAAAGCACTAGTCAACATTTCACCATTTTAGGAAGTAGCATATGAACAAGAACCAATGGTGCTGACACAAGAATTTCAGACTTCACTGAAAGCATTAACCAAGCACAAGGCTCCAGGAATTGATGGAATATCCATAGAAATGTTTCAGCAAGCTGAAAAAGCACTGGAAGCACTCACTCATCAATCCTAGGGAATTTGGAAGAGAGTTACTCAGCCAACTGGCTGGAAGAGATCAATATTTGTCCCCATTCCAAAGCAAGGTGATCCAACAAAATGCTCCAACTATAGAACAATATCTTTGATATTGCACACAAGGAAAATTTTGCTAAAAATCATCCAACAATGGTTGCAGCAGTATATTGACAGGGAACTGCCAGGAGTTCAGGCTGGATTCACAAGAGGATGTGGAACAAGGGATATTATTGGTGATGTCAGATGGATCTTGGTTCAAAGCAGAGAATACCAGGAAGATGTTTACTTGTGATTCATTTACTATGCAAAGGCATTCAATTGTGTGACCCATAATAAACTTTGGATAACTTTAAGGAGAATGGACTTCCAGAACACAATAAAATGTTACAAATTTGTACATGGATCAAGAGGTAGATCTGTTAACAGAGTAAGGACACATTGAATGGCTTAGAGTCAGGAAAGGTGTTAGGGTTGAATCCTCTCACCATACTTTTTCAATCTGTATGCTGAGCAAATCATCAGAGAAGCTAGATTACATGAAGAAGACTGTGGTGTCAGGATTCAAGGGAAGGCTTATTAACAACCTGAGATATACAGATATTCAAAAACTTTGCTTGGTGAAAGGGAGGAGGACTTGAAGCACTTGCTGATGAAGAGCGAGGATTACAGCCTTCAGTATCGGTTACAAATCAATGTAAAGAAGACCCAAATCCTCACCACTGGACCGATAGGTAACACCATGATACATGGAGAAAATATTTTAGTCATCAAGGTCTGTGTCTTACTTGGATGCACAATCAATGTTCACAGAAGCAGCAGTTGAGAGACCAAAAGAAGTATTGCTTTAGGTAAAGCTGCTGCTCAAGACTGCTTTAGATTGAAGAGCAGACCGTGACTTGGGTCAGGCACACCTTAGTCCTCAAAGTCCCAGTCTTCTCCATTGTATCCTATACATGGGAACGTTGGACATGGAATAAGAAAGACCTTAGAAGAATAGAAGCATTTGAGTGTGGTGCTGGGGAGGAATATAGAACGTTAAATGGACTGCTAAAAAGACAAAACGATCTATCTTGGAAGAAGTAAGGTCAAGGTGCCTTACTTTGAGGCACTTACTTAGAGGGAAAGGATGGCAAGACTTCACTTTGGACATATAGTCAGGAGAGGCCAGTCCCTGGAAGAGGACATGTTTGGTAAAGTGGAAGGGCAGTGAAAAAGAGGAAGGCTCCCCTGAGATGGATTGACACTGTAGCTACAACCATGAACTCAGGCATAGGAACAATTGTGAAGGCAGCACAGGACAGTGCAGTGTTTTGTTCTGTTGTGCATTGGGTCGCTTTGGGTCAGAGCTGACATGACCTCAAAATAACAACTGATGAAGATCAAGGATGGCAACCTTCAGTGTGGATTATAACTCAATATAAAGCAAACCAAAATACTCACAACGGGACCAATAGGTAACATCATGATAAATGGGGAAAATATTTAATTTTTCAAGGTTTTCATTTTTCTTGGCTCCACAAATAATACTCATGGAAGCTGCAATCAAGATATGAAATGAAGCATTAGGTTGGATATATTTGCTGCACAAAGTCTCTTTAAAGTTTTGAAAATAAAGATGTTACTTTGAGAGCAAAGGTTCTCCTGGCCCAAGTCATGGCATTTTCAATCATCTCATATGCATGTGAAAGTTGGACATTAGATAAGGAAGATGGAAGAATAAGTGATATATTTGAATTATGGAAAAAGTTTTGAAAGTACCATAGGCTGCCAGAAGAACAAACAGATCTATCTTGGGTAAAGTATACTCAGAATGCTCTTTAGAGGCAAGCATGGCAAGAGTTCGCTCATGAACTTTGGACATATTGTCAGGAGAGGCAAGTCCCTGGAGGACATCACGTTTGGTAAAATAGAGGGGCAGTGAAAAAGAGGAAGGCTCTCAACATGGATTGAGACAGCGGCTGCAATAATTGGCTTAGACATAAGAACAATTGTGAGCATTGTGCAGGACTGGGTTGGGTTTTGTTCTGTTGTACATAGGGTCACAATGTGTCAGAAGTGACTCAACTGCACCTAACAAGAACAACAACTGGCATCTGTCAATGCCTTCCAAATGTATGGCTCTAGCCATAGCCTCTCTCCTGATGTCCAGGCGCACATTTCCCCCAGTCTACTGGGTGTTTCTAGCTGAGTGTCCTCCAGGTATCCATCATGGTCAGCATCATTCTCCCATCTTTCTTGGCTAATGTACTTTGTGTCCCTTAGTCCTTTATGGCTACACAAGTTAGCTACCTCGTCCTCAAATTCAAATGATTATCAGATCCTAACCATAAATGCTTCTCCAATTCCCTTCCTCCTTTCTAGTTCATCCTCACCTGGAACCTTTTGTTTGGACCCACAGTAGCTCTTGCCTGGACCATGACCATGGCTGTCTGAGTGATTTTCTCATCCTTAGATGCATCTCCACTTTTGTGTGCCATTACCAGTTAGATTTCTGACATGGAGATAAGGCTGTATCATTCTTTGGTTTTAAAATGTCAATGACTCTTCATAACTCTGCAGATGCTCTTCTCAGACCCTCTGATGACACCAGGCTGCTTGAACAACTCCTGTGCCATAGAGTACTCAGGGGAGCCCAGAAACAGTGACTGAGGGGTGAGTAGCTACAAGTCTCTAATTCTCTTACTTCCATGGAGACCATGCTTCAGGCGTCTTTTATCCTGTCTCCAGAGTGACCCTGAAGGATTGAGCTAAATTGTCTCTCATAGAACTTGGTAGCACACTTTGACATATTTTGTTTGCCTTATACCTTTTTCTCCCTCCCATTCTAGCTTTTCCTGGTAACACCTAATAAATCATTTCCATAAGAATCATGCTCATAGTTGGCTTCCAGGGACCTTGGTCTAAGGCAAGATTTTATAGGGTAAAATTAAAACTTATTAACTTGGAATTCAAAGCCTTTCAAAATCGGTTCTGAGCAATGTTTTTGGATCTATTATTCCTGTGTCCCATCTGACATGACAGTCACATGTAGAACCTGAATCCCCACATTTCGTGTGCTTCCACACTCCCATGGCTCTGATGAGGCATTGTGCCTGTGGGGAGTGCCAATCCAGTCCCTGCTTGGAGAACCAGCACAAATGCCACGTCTTCTGTGAAGCCTTCAGAAGTCTGTCTTCTGGCTCCACTGTCCATGTTCCCTTTGCCTTCATGTTTTATGCATTTCCGTGATTCAATATTTATTTGGATGAATGGCTCATTAGCCTGCTTCCCACATTCCATTGTGAACTCCCTAAAGGGTGACCACGTTTCCATAATTATTGTATTCTCACTGCCTGGGCGAGTATTTGATCCATAATAAGCACTCAATAAATGTTGAGTAAATGAATTTTATGTAAGGAAGTAGAATTTAACACTTACCATTTGTCGGGCTTTGTTTTAAGTCCTACACATTAAAAAAAAAATTTTAGGGAGGAGAGCAACAGAGGATCATCAGGGGATAGGCCTTCCGCAGGTACCATGTAGGCTCTGCCCCAGGATCCCCTTACTCTGGGATCTCACCCCTTCCCACCTGAACACGGAGACCTCTTAGTGCTGCACTCTGGCCTCTGAACGTGGCCCTAGGAAGTGAGAGAGGTATCCCTGGGAGCAGTGGGGTGAAGGCTCTGGGCCTGGAAGAATGAAAGCTGCCTGGGTGTGGGAGTGGAGGTGGTCCTAGGGAGGGGTGCAATAACTGTGGTCACCCAACAAGAGGAGCATGACTCATCGGCTTTCCAGATAGCAGACAGGCTTGGAAATAGAATAATGAGGCTGAGTGGGGGGGGGGGGGGGCGTATGTACCACTAGAATCCTAGGCTTGGGTTGGGAGGCTAGATGCTTGGACCGGTCCTGGCAGGAGCACAGCAGCACCAGTGGGCCCACCTTGAGCCACTCCCTCTATTTCCCAGGACTGCGCAGGCCCAGAGCGAGGCTGCCCCAAAGTGTGGGGCCTGCGGAGCTGCGTGGTGGCGCACTTCGGTCCCAGGGACCACAAAGCACCAGCCACTGCCTCTTGTGAGGGCTTAATGTTCACGCAGCAGGGCTCCGACTGCTGCATCTGCGTCTGGCAGCCCATGTGCCTCTGCCTCAAGCGATGCAGAAAGGAGTCCAGCTTCACCTGCCTCTCAGAAGGCCTCACTTAGTGAAACCTCTGCCACCTAGAAGCAGAGGCGTGTTTGTGCGGCCTGTGCATCATGCCCTTCAAGGTAGTTCTGGGCTGGCCCCCCAGCAGCCCCAGGCCTCCAGATCCTACAGTGCACCCGACCCAGGGACCACGCAGGAGCCGCCTGAGACCACAGCATGCACCACACAAGGGAAGTCACCTGATGTGCCAGAGCCAAGCTGCAGTGCTTTTCAGCAACCCATCACAGCAGGCTGTGGCTGTTCTTGGCATGGCCAGCCTGCACTTTGAAGTCAGCGGGCGCCCCCTGCCCCCCATCACCTGGGAGCAGCAGAGTGAGCAGCCTGAGAACCTGATCCTGCGCCCGGACCAGATGTAAGGCAACATGGTGGTCACCAGCATCCGGCAGCTTGTACTGTACAATGCGCGGCCCTTGGACTCTGGGCTCTACACTTGCACTGCCCACAATGCAGCGGGCCTGCTGTGCGCAGACTTCCTGCGCTCAATGGTGCAGCAGGGCTTGCCAGACCAGGGCTCCCTGTGCAAGCTCTGGATCCCTTGCCTGCCCCATGCGCTCCGCGCCTGCTACACAGCCCTGCATGGGTCCTGCCACCCTGCGCCTGCTGTGGCATTTTGACCTGCAGCACAGCAACAGTGTCACTTTTGGGCCCGGTGGCTGCGATGAGGGTAAGTCCTGCACAATTATTAACTCCTCCAATTCACCAAATGCTAGTATGAAGCAAGTACTATTGTTATTTGACAGAAGAGGAGGTCAGGGCATGGAGAGGTCAAATGACTAGCCCAAGGTTACAGAGTGAGTCAATAGAAGAGTTAGATTTAGAAGAGTAATCTGATGTCTGAGATCTTCACTCACCACTCTGCTATTCTGGACAAAGACGGTTCTAATAGCAACTGTTGCAAAGGAGGTTCACAGCCTCTTAGGTACTTCTAGGTAGGGGATAAAACTGAGACAAAGAGGGGAAATGGCCGAGTTTCACATTGGGTTATAAACAGCCAAGGTGGCAATCAAACCTTTTTTTTCTGACTCCTAATCTAATACCCTCCTACAAAACAGCAGAGATGGGCCTTGAGAGCATCTCATGATAAATCCTCTTGTTTGAGACTCAATGCCACTAGTTTGGGTACCAGCCTGTAAAAACAGGGCAGATAGTTGTTGTCAGGGAAACCTGGTTCCTCGGTAGAAGTTGCTCCGTGGCTGGTTATGGGTTAATAGTGGTCATGTACATTTTCATGCTCTGTGAGTGTAAATTCCATGACTGATGGTCATAGGTAGAATTGCTTGGACTTTAGATTTGTGAACCTGATGCCCATAAACTACATTTTCATATAGAATACATGTCTGAGAAGCAGGCCTGTTTTAATCTCATGAGTTATCACCCTTCCTTTCTCTAAAACTTGAGCCAGCCTCCGATGAGTGAAGAGGTTGCTGTGGCAAGGGAAAATCCCACCCATTGCTTGGCAGCCTCCAGTTTTGGCTCCCTCGTCAGAGACCTGCATTTATTTACTCTGAAGGGGGAGGATGTTCTAAAGGGTATTTAAGGGTCCTTGCTGCCTCAGAGTGGCAAGAAGAGACGTGATGTTCACATGCAGTTTGGGTCTCTCAGTCATGATTCCCAATAACTGCTGACAGCTGAGTAGTTCAGTATTGGCTCTAGGTACAAAGGATGGTGGTGGTGGTGGCTGTGTGTGTGTATATTCCATTAAATTCAAGTCAGTTTTGCAGATCAAGTCTTTGTAATACTGGATTACTTTGGGGTTGGCCAAGTGGGAGGAAAGAATGTATGCTCCCTGGAATGTTCCAGAAGACTTGAACTAGCCTGTTGGCTAATCCAGTACATAAATAACAAGCAAGCCGGTTGCCAGGAAGTGGTGCTATTTTATAATGGGTGGTAATAGAACAGTAGAGGTTGGCCCAGGTATATTTGAGATATTGAATTTACAGTGGACTATCAAAAATATGAACAATCCATCTTCAAAGAAATACAACCAGAACCCTATTAGGAAACGAAGATGACAAGACTGTGGCTTGCATACTGTGGACAGGTCATCACTAAGGGCCAATGGTAGAAAAAGACATCATGCTTTGCACATTGGGTAAACAAACCAGGGGAGCTCATCCATGAAACCAATGGACACAGTAGATCTCGCAAAGGACTCAAGCACACCAGTGCTCTGAAGATGGTACAGGCATGGTCAATGTTTTGTTCTTTTGTGCATAAGGTCACCATGAGATGGAGCCTACTTCAGGACCATTAACAAGAACCACCTAAGTCCAAAACCAACATCACTGCCAGGGAGTCCATTCTGACTCATAGCCACCCTTTAGGGCAGAGCATAACTACTCCCTGGGATTTCTGCGACTGTGAATTTTTTCAGGAGTAGCCAGGCACATTGTTCTCCAGTGGATGAACTGATGAGTGTGAACCGCTGACCTTACAGTTGCCAGCCCAATGCTTACCCCACTGTCTCACCAGGACTCTGTGTAATAGCAGCAGCAGCCACAGGCACAAACCCTGGCCACTGATGATTTGAAGGGGACAGATAATGGGTCTGGAACTAGGTGTGATCTAAATAGAGCTAGGACAGACACATGTAGTCTGGGGCTCACAGTGCTTCGTGGATTTGGTTAGACGCTATGGGATGCGATACCACAAGGCAGAGGAGGCTCAGGCCAGGGTAGAAAGAAGTTGCTTCATCCTACTAAGATTGAGAGGTTGATTTTGGGCAAATCAAGCTGAGGCTCTAGACATCCGCCTTAATCTCTGTTCAGATGTAGCATTGTAACTCATCAGCTGTGGGAGAGAGTTTCCAGTACACTGACAGCTTTCCACCTCCATTGCCTGAGGCTCTCTGCTTCTCTGCCATGGGCAGGCTCAGTCAAGCACAGGGGCAACCTAGTGCAACCCAGAAATGCAGAGGCGTGAATGCCCCAAGGGCAATGCTCAGCCCCAGTTCCTCTCTCCTCCTGTGGCCTGATGCTAAGAAAAGTTCCTTGGTTGCTGGGAAGCCCCCTAGGGGATTGAGTCCTAGTGACTCCCTCTTATTGGTTTCTCTCCCTTCCTGGTCTCACCGTGCTGCTCTTGCACTGTGTTTTCCAGGCCCACTTCTCAATCAAACCACCTGTGCCCAAGCGCTTCCTCATTTTGGCATCAGGAGATGCCTATACTGCTAGAGAATGAGGACTGGTTTTTTTCAATGATACTAAAAGAGCCCTCTGTGGTCCTGCCTGCCAGGTTCTTTACATGAAAATATAGAATTCCCAGTTAAATTAGAATTTCAGGTAAACAATAGAAAGACTTTTATTATATGTCATATTTGGTATAACTATGTGTGAATGTGTGTACTAAGAAAATTTCATTATTTATTTTGGATTCAGTTTTAACTGGGCAGCCTGAGTTTTACCTGACAGCCTTACACATGAACCATGGTTGCAAATAAGTCTGAATTAATTGGGAAACTGAGAATAGTGACAGAAGCAAAACCACACTTACTGCCTTAGAGTCAACTCTGATTCATAGTGACCCTGCAGGACAGAGTAGGAAACCCCAACGGGGTTTCCAAGGCTGTGGATCTTAATGGGAGCAGACAGCTTCAACTTTGTCCTAGGGAGTGGGCTGGTGGGTTTCTAGCACCAAACTTGCAGTTAGCATCCAGATGCTTAAAAGTCTGCACCACTATGGTTTCTGCTAGAGTTTTAAAGCCATTCACTGCTATTAAATCTGTTCTGATATATAGTGATCAAGTGGACAGAGTAGAACTGATCCCTGGGGTTCCTGAGGCTGTAAATCTTTACAGGAGTGGAAAGCCTCATCTTGGTCCTGGTGGTTTCAAACTGCTGACCATGCAGTTAGCAGGCACAAAACACTACGCCCCCAGCGCTCCTCAGTGTGAGGGCTCAACTAAAAAATTACTGCTATCAATTCAGTTCTGATGTTAGTGTCCCTATGGGACAAAGTAGAGCTGCCCCTATGGGTTTCTGAGATTTCAGATCTTTATGGAAATAGGAAGCCTCCTCTTTCTCCCAAGAAGCAGCTGGTGGTTTCAAACTGTTCACCTTACAGTTAGCAGCCCAACGTGTTATCCACTTACACATGGCTGCCGTGTGAGGACTCAAAACCAAAGTCACTGTCATCGTGTCCATGTCGACTCCTAGTTACCTCTAGGATAGAGGAGAACTGCTCCTGTGGGGTGCTGAGACTGTAACTCCATGGGAGTAGACAGCCACAACCTTCTCCCAGGTGAGGACTGGTGGAGGAGAAATATTCCCTAAGGAGGTTAACGGAAGGGTGACTAGAATCTGTCTCCTGAGGAGCAAGCCCTACTGGCCACATAGGCAATGCTCATAAAATTATTTCCTAGGTGATAGCAACAGCAGGAACATAGTTGGTGGGACCATCTATGTAGACTAGAGCCTGCATAGGGTCACAGAACTAACAGCTGAAAAGAGAAAGCTTGAGTCACATTCCTTTCCATTGGCTTCCATCCACATGGGAACAGTGAATCATGCTGCAGGAGTGAGCAAAGACCTATGGGTGAGGTGAGGGTTAGCTACCTGGCACCTGGTCACATCTCCAGGCAGACAACAGCGGCCCTGTTGGTTCAAGCCTAGCAGTTGCCTCAATGTTGACCGAGACATCTGAGAAGGGTGAATCAAGGCTGCATGTAGACTTGCTGCCTAACCCAGCTGGAAGTGCATCTCCAAAACACTCACAGCCATCGAGTTGGGGTGACTCATAGTGACACCATGGGACAGGGAAGAACTGCCACTGTGGATGTTTTGGGGGCTAGAACTCTTTTCTGGGCATAGCAGACCTCTTCTTTCTCCCAAGAGGGGCTAATGGTTATGAATTTTTGACCATTTGGTTAGCAGCCCCATGTGAAACCCATTCCACCTCCAGGCTCCTGAAGAGTATTACAAGTAGGGAAAAACAAAGTGGCAATCTAGCTGACACCCACTCATGGTGACTCTATGTCTGTCATAGAATTATGCTCCATAGGTTTCCCAGGGCTGAGAGTTTGGAAGTAGAACACCAGGCCTTTCTTCTAAGGCACCTCTGGGTGCATTCAAATAACCAGACTTTGGTTAGCAGCCAAGCCCCGTAACCTTTAATAATCTATAAGCGTGATTAGTTTATTGAATAACTAACCACAAACTGGATGAGGTGAGAGAACTATCAACCCCATTTTACAGACAAGGAAACAGAGGTACACTAAGACACCGCTTGAGGTGGAAGAGCCATCATGCAGACCCAGGAAGTGTGATATCTAGGCAGTGAGCCCTCCTACTCAGGCATAATCAACGACTCCTCAGAACTGTTTCTGAAATCAGGATACATTGTATGTAAAGACCCCACACAGGATCAGTGTCTAGACCAGAGTCTGAAGGGAACTATATATTAAAGATATTTGCTTGTGTTTTCATCACTTTTATCCCTATCTTTCTTCTCCTACACCCTGAATTCTGTCCCAGGAGGGATGGCAACTACAGTGACCAGACTGTTCTATCTGACTTCTCCAGTAGGATACATGTACCATCTGAATAGACCCTTCAATCCGGATGTCCCTCTCACTCCCATAGACACAACTGCAGCCAGCCCGACTCCAAACCTGCAGACTAAGAGTTTTTCACAAGTCTAGAAGGAGCTGTCAATCCCTGTCCTGTCCCGTGGGAACTTCAACGTGGATCCTGGAGGAGAGAGTGGAAATTGGGGGGTGAGGGGGTATAAGAGGCATGGAGAATGAAGACAAGACAGTATCCTGATCAAGTCTTGTTTTAATGAACAAAGAGTTACAGCTTATATCAGCCAGCAAGAGGGGAAGCATCCGCTGCACATGCAAATTAGGCTACTTTGGCAACAGGCCAATCAGGGAGTTTAGGGGAGCGCACCCTGCCCGTGAGTCAGTAAGGGCTTACAGTCTTCAATTAGGTATGCCACGGAGTGGCATGTTTATGCAAATCAGGCGTGGGCGAGGACAATCTTTTACCCAATCAAGGGGAGGCTGGGGTAGAAGAATACCCAGAGCTCAGGCTAATGAATTCCAAGTAATGGCCGGGCCTCATGGCTCCAGACAAATCCCCTGAAAAACTAGCCTTTAGAAGAGGAGACATAGAATCAAAAGCTCCAGGTGAGAGTAAATCAGACAACGGAGACAAAGAGAAAACACTAGAGCTTCTCAAAGTGGTTCACCCTGGTTTCCTCGTGGCCAGCATTAAGTCACATTGGCCCAAATCAGTGTCTCCACCCAAATCTGAAGTTCCCAGTACCCTGTGTCCTGCAGTCCCTGTCTTTTACCCAGCAACCCTGCTGATTCTACTTTATAGCCACCTTTTCCTTTGTTCAGTTTTTAAAATTTTCTTTCTTATTAAATGATGTGGTCTATGGAAATTTAAAAAAATTTAGGCCATTATAAACTTATTTCCCTTAAAAAAAAAAGTAAGGCCAGCATTCAAGTAAATGTCTGGATAGTCTGAGTAGAAAATTATAGTGCCCAGCTCAAAGATGGCAGCCAAGCACTTGCTGCATTGAATGTGTGTCGCTCTCCACAGTGTTTGAAGTAAATTGGTGTCATGAAACAGGTTCCTGAAAGGTTCCCAAATCTCTAATTCCAGGATTTAAACCATATCTGCCCCCATTCCATTTAGTCTTCCAGATCATCAAAGCTTTAAAATAAAAAGTCTATTTCACATTCTTTTCATCAACCCACAACTGAACTGGCTCATATCAGTTCAAAGACCCAGAAAACACAATCCCTGATTTGTGCTGTATTCAAGTTATGATGAGCTGCTTTATGACCATCTGCTTTTCTTTCTTTTTTTTTAATAAATCATTTTATTGGGGCTCGTACAACTCTTATCACAGTCAATACATACATCAATTGAGTAAATCACCCCTATACATTCGCTACCCTCATTATTCTCAAAATTCGCCTTCCACCTGGGTTCCTGAAATCAGCGCATCTTCCTTTTTTCCCTCCCCCTTGAACCCTTAATAGTTTATAAATTATTATTTTACACTGCCCAGCATCTCCCCTCACCCACCTTCTCATTGCCCATCCCCCAGTAAGGAGGTTACACGCAGATCCCTGAGATCGGTTCTCCCCTTCTACACCCCCTTCCCTCCCGGTGTTGCCACTCTTACCACTGGTCCTAAGGGGATCAATCGTCCTAGATTCCCTGTGTTTCCAGATCCCTACTGCACCGCTGTACATCCTCTGGTCTAACAACGTCCGCAAGGCAGAATTGGGATTCTATAGCACATATCCCTGATGTTCTAGCTGTAAGTTTATATGCAATTTTTTCAACCCCCACAGGCTAATAAAGGTCAGATGTGTAAATAGGATAATAAAAAGCAAGAATAATGAGGTATTTGACTTCTGTCAGGACTGGTTCATGACAGAATCATCAGAATGGGACCGGTCATAACTCAGGAACTGAGTACCTGTCATCCAAACTGGTTGCTGTGGGGTTGATTCCAAGTCACGGATCTACCCTGTGTGCAGAGCCAAACTGAACCATGTTAGGTAGGGGCTTCAAGGCTGTGTGAGCGTTCAGAAGCAGGCCACCAGGTCTGTTTTCTGAGGCACCACCATATGGGTTCAGAAGTACATTTTATTTAGGAATTGAGCTCTTAACTGTTTGTGCCACCCAGGGATGCCATGGGAGGAAATTGCTTTTGTGTATTTAGTATCCTTCCCAAACTGACAAGGGTGCTAACTTGTGTCCTGGCTTTTCTTATAGTAGTTGTGCATTCTAGGTACAATAGAGAAATAAATCCACAGAAACTCATATGTATAAAAGAGAGTTATAGATAGAGGGTAAGTGCACATCAAGAAAACATCCCAACCCAGTGCTGCCCAAGCCCACAAGTCCAACATTAGCCCGTATGTCCCACACCAATATACAAAGTCCTCCTCCATCTTACCAAACACACGCAGTGATGCTGGCTGCAGAAGAAAAGCTGAATCAGTGAGCACGTAAGCATATCAGCGCTGGGAGGGGTCTCCAGGAGGATTCTCCAGCACCCAGGGCTGCATCAGGTAGGCCCATGTGGCTTCTCTTCAGGAATGTCTCGCAGTAAGTGAGCCTTGCCAGTTGAGGTAAAGAACTGCTAAGGCACACTGGTCTGACCATCAGAGAACAAGAGACCAGAGAACAAGAAAGGCGAGACTTACTGAGGCATTTATCTCCCTGCCCTTCAATTAACCCCACATGTGTTTTTTGGCCAGAATAGTTAATAAATCTTAACTATCACAGCAGGTAAAGTAGGGCCCACCTCACATTGCCTCTGTATTTAAAACTAGTCAGAGTGAAGCCTTGACACTGGAACATTTTTCCGTACGCGTCGTCTAGTCTTTGCATTTGCCTTAACTGCCCAGAATGTCACTAACTGGGAAGGGATGGGCAAAGACCAGGGTGGGCCTCTCAGGAGCATATGCTTGGGCACCCTACCCTTGGTCCCACAGTGTTTTCAGGTTGACTATCAACTGGAACTAACTGCAGTCCTTCTTCAATTACATTCTAGAAATAGGAAGTGGCCACTCTTCTAGTGTAATGTACACAAAGGAATTTAACCCTCCCCACTTGTGCCCCAGCCAAACCAAGAACCCTGGCCACCAATCTTCCACCACCGGATAACATGACAGCCAAAATCTCAGACTCCTGCCATTGAGTTGATTCCAGCTCATAATGACTCTATAGGACAAAGTAGAACTGCCCATGTGGGTTTCTGGGGTTGCTCTTTACTGGAATAGAAAGGCACCTTTTCTCCCCTGGAGCAGCTGGTGGCTTACAACCAGTGTGTAACCACTCAGCCACGAGGGCTCCATCTCCTTGTGCAGGAGAACTCAGTGATGTATGGTCTACACCAGTGCTGCTCTAAGGGTGGTACATGGACTGATGAATAACTGTGAAATGTTTATTATCTGTCCATTTTCAGCTAGGTACACAAAGGAAGGCCAGAGGCCATGTCACTGGTATTTCCAATGTGTGAGTGTGTGAGATGGGTGTGTGCCCGCACAATTGCGTGCCCGAAAAGGATAGTTGCATTATGCACCAGCAGAGCCTAACACAGGGACACACTGGCTGTGGTGGTTTACCAAAACACAGCCAAAACCTATGTCCAGATAGACGTGCTGATACTAGAAAATGAGAAGCAACAGTGGGATGAAACAACAAGTCAAGCTACTCAGCAGGACACCCACGCTGACAAAAGTTCCTATGGACCCTCCCCAAGTGAGAAATGATTGGAGTTGCTCACCAGATATCGGTTGACCACAGGCCCTGCCCTTGCTTGCAAGATAACCTGATCTTCATTGCAAGTCGCTGAAGCCCCCGTGGTGGTTGGAGTCCACTAAAGTAAAGCTACCTATTTTGAGGCAACTCATGCCTTGGTACAGAAAGACCACTGGGAGTTTGATTTATGGGAACTTAGTGGAAAACAGAACAATAAATGAAAGCCCTAGAGGAACACCTTAAGAAGGAACAGAAAGAAGAGCCAAAATCTGTCAAGTAATTTTGGTGTTTGATAATGAAATGAATTAATGCTTTATTGATTTCATAGTTCGAACAATATGCCCTAGTGTGATAAAGTGTGTTCAGTTATTGTTAGAATGTTTATGTTTATCAAACTTGTGTTTGAGACAGTTTTTGTTTCAAGATGTACCAATTTTTAACCAGGAATCCTGATGTGCATCTGATGGAGAGTAAATAAATGTGATTATGTAACTTGTCATGGTCTTGAGAATTTCCTCCTGTATGAACTCAAGTCGTAAGATTTTAGCTAGGAAAAGAATATACAAGTTGAAGTTTTGCATGAATAAAATTGGAACTGTCACCTGCAACCTTTGAGTTGTGTGGTTTCTCTCTCTCACTCGCCAACGCCGTGACCCACCTTGAGGGAACCGTGGACATTGCTGCAGCTGGACTGCGGCATCAGTCCCATTCTGAGTGCCCTCCAACCCGAGGGGTCCATCTTCCCTCACTGTTTCCCACAATGTTTGCTCCAATGCACGAGGCTCTCAGTATTACACCATAATTTGGTCTAAGCTGAAGCAGATCAGGACACTGCACGTGCTTCCCTGAATGTTTCAGGTCAGCAGCAGAAGGTGACATACCTTAACCACAAAATCTAAAAAACGTTTTTCTAATCTTTAGTAGATTACTTTTGCTCCTCTCGCTCTTAACATAATTTGAAGCATATTTACATACGTACATTTACCAGAAGTCTGTCCCATTATTTGTTACTCCCAACGTTTCACCACTTGCCCTTAATTTTCACTGTAAACTTTCACGGCCTGTCTGTCACGGGGTCCTCAGCTTTCAAAGCTCCCATGTTGGGCGCCAAAAGTGCGGGTGATTAGTCCAGCTTATCCCCCATCAAGCTGCGTGTGAAATGAGGCGTGCGGGTGAAAGAAAGAAAGATAGAGCCATATACAAAGCATGGGATTGGGAGGACAACAGTCTGATGGACTAAAATATGTTCAGAGCTTGGTTTTTACACTCTTCTTAAAAGGGAATGGTTACAAAACAAACATCAGAGAACTTGCTTTAAAAAACATGCCTAACCTCTAATCTATGCAAATGTTACTTAGCGAGTCACGCTTTCTAAACATTTGTATAATAAGAGCACTATATTCAAGGATAAGCGCAAGGACATGCAAGGTTCAAAAGGATCTTAAGAGGTCGTAAATAACTGAGTTATCTCACACTGCTTTTAGCTGCCAGGTCAGAAAGGAATTAGGTATCTCACAATGCTTTTAGTTACAAGGTAAACAGAGGCACAGGGGACTAGTCACACACCAAGAAACACCTGGGCCAGCTTATGGCCTACTACAACCACATCCCCTCCATGCCCTCACTCTCACAAACACGTTGACCAATTATGAACTAAACAGTAGCTAGGAACACCTCAGCCTGAGGACTGCAAACATTGGGAATTCCCCCAAAACATTCTCACTTGGAGGTACTGGGTGTGTTAAGGATTGATCCTCCTTCCCTGCTGGTGGTTTGATGCCCAATAAGCTGAGTGTATTCTGCTGTGCTCTCGCGACCCACTGACTCCTCTGTGTTGCCCATTCACCCACTGGCTTTCACTAAAAGCTCATTGGATTTATTGTGTTGTGGCTCATTGGACTGTCTTTGAAATCAACTGGGTAAACTCTTCCCAAGGATCTGTCCATCTGTCCATCTGCCTCTCTGCCTGTGTTTCGGCCTGTCTGTTGAAGATTCTCAGTCACTAGCTAGGCCACTCAAATGGGAATCAATTAATTGGTGGAGTTGAGAACAAAGGGACAGAATTTCCAGGAACCTGATCATGATTGGCTGTGATGGGTTCCCCTCCAACAATCACAGTTTTCAGTGGGACCAGAGTAGCAGGCAGGGGTCAGATCACCGTGATTGGAACACATAGAGAGTTGGGGCACATATGCCAAAGAGCTTACAATGTGGCACCAAAAATCTGACTGACCCAAACAGTCAGCAGATAACCCAGGCACACCGTCTTTGTGTGTGCGTGCGTGTGTGTGTGTGTGTGTGTGTGTGAGTGATAGCTCTTGCTTGAGGAGTGATATCAATTTCCATTGAGGACAGGCACACCACCCAGCCATGCCACTGTGGATTATACCACATGAGTTCTCCGTGTCCTGCCTAACACCGACCCCCCACAAGCCATCTCTTGCGTCCCGCACAAACACTCAAATTCTTACACACATTTTTGGGTTTGTTTGTTTGTTGGGGATGGGGAAAAAGATCAGGTGTTTTGCTTGTTTGTACTTTTTAAAAACCGTTTAAATTTGCATTTTAGCCACATGTCATACCATCAATACCGCCATGCTATTGTCATCCTTAAATTCTAGAACATTTTTTCTTCCCTTTAACTGTGATTGATGATGAAGGTGATGGTGATTATGATGATTATTTTCCAATCGTGGCAAAACTTGACTAGACACAGCAGAACATTCTGCAATCAAAACGTTCTCTTCTGTGTTTCTTTGACAAACTTTTGAGACGGAAGAGCCGATCTGCTAACTCCCTATTCCCTAAATACAGTTTTAAAAGAACTCAAGAGTCAGATGTGTGTCTATTTTTACAGACAGAAGAAATCACCAATCTCAGGGAATCTCCTTTCAGATGGATTTCCTGGAATCCAAGATAGATAATTCCTTCAGGACCAGTGAGGATACCAGAAAGGTAGAGGAAGGGTGAGGTGGAAAACGGGAACCAATTTAAAAATATCTACATATAATCTCCTTTCTGGGGAGATGGAGAAGAAAAAGAGTGTGAAAGGAGACATTGACAATGTAAGTTATAACAAAATACTAATAAGTTTTAAATATCAAGGGTTCATGAGGTAGGGGGAGCTGGGAGGAAGGGGGAAAGTGAGGATCTGATTGATAGGGCTCAAGCAGAAAGCAAATGTTTTGAGAATGATAATGGCAACACATATACATATGTGCTTGATACAATGGATGGATGGATGAGTTGATGGATGGATGGATGGATGGATGGAAGAATAGATGCGTGGATGGAATTTGATAAGAGTTGTGTGAGCCTCCAATAAAAGGATTTAAAAAAGAGATGGCTTTCCTTTGGACGTGTACATGCTCTTATCCGTAGGCATCTTCCAAGTCTCCTGTCATTTTTCTGTTCACTTCCCTGGGCTCAAGGGACTTTTGTGTGAGGCGTGACTTCCTGGGACCTTGCCTGCCCTGCCACCTTGCTGAAGTTTATCAGCATTTGTTTTTCATTCCCTTTTCTTTATTGAAACCCACATCCATTTTGTTTGTGATTGTGTTATGTTGTTAAGCTCCCTGGCGGTAACTCGAGGACGCATCAGGGTAAATGTTAACTGTCAGAAGAAGTAATCCGGATCCACACTCAGGATTACTTAATTGCTCCCTGGTCCAGCGGTTTTCTCTTCGTGCACTGTTGCTGTACGGAAGCAGAATTGGGTGGGACATCCAAAACACACACACACACACACACACACACACACACAGACATTGATGAGGGTAACATTTGAGGATTACATTATTTCAAATCAAATCACCACTGGCCTGAACTAGATCAGTCTCCAGGGCTCTTCCTTGCCTTTTACTGTCATTTGGCAAAGTTTTTGCTGGAGACTTT
Source organism: Tenrec ecaudatus (assembly GCF_050624435.1). Lineage (NCBI taxonomy): Eukaryota > Metazoa > Chordata > Mammalia > Afrosoricida > Tenrecidae > Tenrec > Tenrec ecaudatus. Next base: position 92,788,735 of record NC_134544.1, on the reverse strand, counting down.
TGGCCCATGGCATCAAAAAAGCCTCACTTTAGCACAAATGATGTTTTAAACCAGATAAATGTGCACCACAACCCCTGCTGCGTGCACAACCACCACCCCCTACACACACCCCAACCTGTTTTGAAATAAACATTGGCTTGAAACACTTCATTCTGAGGACTACACACAGTGGGAATTTCCCCAGTATGTTCCCACGTTGAGAAACTGCTTGTGTCAAGGATTTATGATCATTTCCTGCTAGCCGTTTGATGCCTAATAAGCTGAGCGTGTTCTGCTGTGCTCTTATGACCCACTGACTCTTCCAGTTCACCCATTCACCCAATGGCTTTCACTAAAATCTCACTTGATTGATTGTGGTGTGACTCTTTGGACTGTCTGTGAAACCAACCACGTACAACTCTTCCGAAGGAGGTGTCTGTCTGCCTGCATGTTGGAGAATTCTCACTCACTAGCTAGGCCAGTCAAATGGAAATCAATGGATCGGCAGAGAGACAGCAAAGTCAGAGAATTGCCACCAAACTGATCGTGACTGGCGGAGGCAGGTTTCCACTCAAGAGATGACAGTTGCGGATGAGATCAGAGAAGTGGGCACCGGTCTGACCAATGTGAGTGGAACACCAAGAGAGATGGGATCCATGCACAGAAGAGCTTCCAAGGTAGCTCCAGAACACTCTGTCTGTCCCAAGCAGTCTAGAGATAATGCATGACCCCTCTGTGTGTGTGTATGTATGTGTGTGTGTGTGTGTGTGTGTGTGTGTGAGAGAGAGAAAGAGAGAGAGAGAGAGAGAGAGAGAGAGAGAGAGAGAGAGAGAGAGAGAGAGAGAGAGAGACTGCCATCTATCTAGGCAAAGCATTAGACCTTTGCCAATCTACCCCCTTATCCAGTCGTCAGAGCCAAAGAGGCAAATCCACTGAAAACTGCATGTTGGTTTTCCACCGTCCACACATTGCTCAGAATGGAAGCTCAAATGGAATCCATTCATTCACACGGAGACTCAAGCATAGATCTGGGGTTTTCACAGTCACCAGAGTGTGAAGCACAACCTTCAAGACCGTGTGTGTGATCCAACTGTCAGAGTTCATCCGTTAAGTAGTCTGGGAGGCTGGGGCTCACCTGGAGGGGAATTTCACTTTCCTGGTTTGGAGGTGTATCCCAGTCACAGTCTACGAAGTCAATGTCGATCCCCACCGTGTCCCAACAAACAATACCACACCACCACCACGCACCATAACAAAGCCAGGCTTAAGGCACTTCACAGCACAAGGTTGCTACGCTACTACATGAAATCCCAGGGCAACTGCTTGATGGCTACATGCCTGAGTGTGGTCAGCTATCAAAAGCATTCAGACCAATTTCCTGCCCCACCCTAAGTAGGCTCCACACCCTTTCAATCAGGCACATAGATTAAGCCCTGTACAAGAATTCAAAGACAACTAAGGTCAAGCCAGCTCAGAGACCAAGCTTAGGTTGTCATCTGGACTCTAGGGGTGGGCTTTCCTGTCACACGTGTGCAGCAAGAGATACATGATGTTCTCTGAACTTGAGGCTCTTGAGAGTGAAGGGATGGCCTTTAGCCTGTTAATCAGCTTGCAGCTCGATGACCTCAATTGGTGGGGCCGGGGACATGAAGAAGCTCAGTGGACACCTGACCAAGTCTATGTAGGGTTTTACTCTCTTGGGGGGAGGAAATTACAAATGATCTCCAAGGGGTCCTAAAGGGCTTCTTTGGTCCCTTTGGGTCTTTGCAAATGTATTCCACGGTTTATGAATGGTTTTGGGGGGGTTTCAGATGTTGTATGTACTCTATGTATAAATGATCTATGATGTATAAATTATAAACATATTATACATTAATCGTTTACATAGAATCACTTATATAATATATAAATATACATAGATATCTACTCCTTCAGGTGCCTTTTTTAGGGTATCATTGTGTTGCTGCTGTTTCTTACTGATTTCAGTGTGTTTATTATTTTCCTGGTTGTGGGGCATTAAAGGTGGTTTTAAATACGTTTCGTGTTTTCTTTAATTTTTTTTAAGCGTATAAGGTATGATTGGTGCTTTTCAGAGGGTTTTAGTGAGTCTTCCGGGCCTTCGGGGCGTTTTACAAGTCTCTTAGGTACTCCTGATAGAGCTCCTCGCTGATGGGGAATTGCAGTGTTGGCTCCCATTGCAGGCCTGCTTCCTGCTGATTCACCAATGGCTGGGCATTCTGCTGAATTTCCAGGTCGTCGAGGAGTTGGTCCAAGAAGCTGGTGCCTTGTGGAGAGGCTTGGGCAAGCAGTGGAGAGTTTTCCTGCAGCAGTGTGGCCTGCTGGTTGTGCAGGTGTGTCTCCCCAGTCAGCTGCCGCTGGGCACTCACGCTCAGGGCCAGGCCAGGCCCCCTTCCCACTGGGGCTGGTGTGTGTGCAGGAGCCGGGCTCTGCCAGAACAGGTTTGGATGCTCCCACAACGAAGTGTCTTTCCACTGCGCAGCGTCCGAAAGAATGTCGTGTTGTTTGGGACCTTGGTTTCCGCAGCTGGAAAGGTCCAAGTAGTGTGTCCTTGTCTCCGGAGGCCTTGCCGCTTGGGTGAACTCCTGTGGCATTTGCCCCTGATGGGGCACCGGGCCCACAGAGGCTTGGCCTCCCATGACGCAAGCTAACGGATTGCTGTCTCCATCACCTCGGCCGCCGCCCTCGAAGCCCAGGGAGGGCGGTCTCTGGGCATCTAGGGGTGTGCTTTGCTCCAGTGGCTGCAGAAGCGGACATGGGAAGACCCGGCTGGAGCTGCATCGCTGGAGCCCGCGGTGATCCAGCCGCACCCTGGTGTGCGGTGGGTGTCAGGGCCTTCTGTTCTGGAACCACGTGTCAATCCGCGCTTCCGGAAGGCCTGTGTGGCGTGCCAGCTCTTGCCTGTCTTTCACGCCAGGGAATGCCTGCTTCTGGAATGCTTGCACCAGGTGGGCTCTTTGATCTTTGCTGATGACAGTCCTCTTGCGTCTGTCTGCCTTCAGCGCTTTGGCTGCAGAAGTGGTGCGAGGCGGCACGGAGCGCAGTCGGCTCCTCCTGAGCTGTCGACTTCTGCGATTTTTGAACCACAGGAAGATTCTGTCCTCGGCCACGTCGAAGGCTCTGGCAAGTTCTTCTCTGGCCGTGAAGCCTGGATACGGGTCTCGAGCAAATGAGGCTTCTAAGATGTCAGATTGAGAAGCGGTCCAGACAGTCCTCTTTCTTCGGTCTTGGGTACGCTGAGAACGGGCAGGAGGGCCTTTCGACGCCATGCTGCGGATGGAGGAGCAGTTCTGGGGGAGAAGAGAGGGCTGTGGGCTCCGACAGGCCAGCGGAACTTGAGCTCTTCAGAGGAGAGTACCAGCCGCCGCTCTTACATAGCTTTCCCTTCGAGCACCTGATTTGATATACAAGATGTGATTGGCGACAGGAATGAACACAGCCAATAGGGATGAGGCACGTGTTTGCAACTGTCTGGAGAGCGCCATAGAGCATTCACCTCCTCCTCCTTCTGCATAGTTCTGGTTTCTGGTTTCATTTCTCAAAGATATCCCTTTTATTTAAAAATGTATCCCTTTTATTTTTAAATTAAAACTGTTTAAGTTTCGAAGTAATATTTAAAAACCCGGGGGACTGCGCCTTTCCGATGCGCACAAAGTGACCGTGTGAGTGTGCGTGCCTTTGTGTGGCGCTGGGTGTGTGCTTGCGCGCACATACGTGCCCGAAAAGGATAGTTGCATCATGCACCTGCAGGGCCTGACCCAGGGACACACTGGCTGAGGTGGTTTACCAAAACACAGCCAAAACCTATGTTCGGATGGACGTGCTGATAGTACAAACTGAGAAGCAACAGCGGAATGAGACGACAAGTCCAGCTAGTCAGCAGGACACCCAGGCTGACGAAAGTTCCCAAGGACCCTCCCCAAGTGAGAAATGATTGGAATTGCTCACGAGATGTCAGTTGCCCACGGGCCCTACACTTGCTTGCAAGACGCCCTGATCTTCATTGCAAGGATCTGAAGCCCCCGTGGTGGTTGAGTCCACTGAAGGAATGCTACCTATTGTGAGGCAACTTGACGTCCACTGATGCAAAGCTACCTATTTTGAGGCAACTCGTGTCTTGGTTCAGAAAGACCATTGGGAGTTTGATTTATGGGAACTTAGTGGAAAAGAAAACAGTAAATGAAAACCCAGAGGAACAATTTAAGAAGGAACAGAAAGGACAGCCAAAGTCTGTCAAGTCATTTTGGTGTTTGATAATGAACTGCATGAATGCTTTATTGATTTCATAGTTCGAACAATATGCCCTAGTGTGATAAAGTGTGCTCACTTATGGTTAGAAGGTTTGTGTTTTTCACACTTGTGTTTGGGACAGTTTTCCTTTCAAGATGTGCTAATTTTTAACCAGGAATCCTGATGTGCATCTGATGGAGAATAAAGAAATGTGATTATGTAACTTGTCATGGTATTGAGAATTTCCTGATGTATGACCTCAAGCTGTAAGATTTAAGCAAAGGAAAAGCATCTATAATTTGAAGCTTTGCATGAATAAAATTGGAAGTGTCACCCGCAACCTTTGAGTCGTGTGGTTTCTGTCTCTCACTCGCCGACGCCGTGACCCACCTTGAGGCATCCGTGGACATTGCTGCAGCTGGACTGCGGCATCAGTCCCATTCTGAGTGCCCTCCAACCCGAGGGGTCCATCTTCCCTCACTGTTTCCCACAATGTTTGCTCCAATGCACGAGGCTCTCAGTATTACACCATAATGTGGTCTAAGCTGAAGCAGATCAGGGCCCTGCACGTGCTTCCCTGAACGTTTCAAGTCAGCAGCAGAAGGTGACATACATTAACCACAAAATCTAAAATCTCTTCTAATCTTTAATAGGTTCCTTTTGCTCCTCTCGCTCTTAACATATTTTGAAGCATATTTACATACATACATTTACTAGAAGTGTGTCCCATTATTTGTTACTCCCAACGTTTCACCACTTGCCCTTAATTATCACTGTAAACTTTCACGGCCTGTCTGTCATGGGGTCCTGAGTTTTCAAAGCTCCCATGTTGGGCGCCAAAAGTGCGGGTGATTAGTCCAGCTTATCCCCCATCAAGCTGCGTGTGAAATGAGGCGTGCGGGTGAAAGAAAGAAAGATAGAGCCATATACAAAGCATGGGATTGGGAGGACAACAGTCTGATGGACTAAAATATGTTCAGAGCTTGGTTTTTACACTCTTCTTACAAGGGAATGGTTACAAAACAAACATCAGAGAATTTGCTTTAAAAAACATGCCTAACCTCTAATCTATGCAAATGTTACTTAGCGAGTCACGCTTTCTAAACATTTGTATAATAAGAGCACTATATTCAAGGATAAGCGCAAGGACATGCAAGGTTCAAAAGGATCTTAAGAGGTCGTAAATAACTGAGTTATCTCACACTGCTTTTAGCTGCCAGGTCAGAAAGGAATTAGGTATCTCACAATGCTTTTAGTTACAAGGTAAACAGAGGCACAGGGGACTAGTCGCACACCAAGAACACCTGGGCCAGCTTATGGCCTACTACAACCACATCCCCTCCATGCCCTCACTCTCACAAACACGTTGACCAATTATGAACTAAACAGTAGCTAGGAACACCTCAGCCTGAGGACTGCAAACATTGGGAATTCCCCCAAAACATTCTCACTTGGAGGTACTGGGTGTGTTAAGGATTGATCCTCCTTCCCTGCTGGTGGTTTGATGCCCAATAAGCTGAGTGTATTCTGCTGTGCTCTCGCGACCCACTGACTCCTCTGTGTTGCCCATTCACCCACTGGCTTTCACTAAAAGCTCATTAGATTTATTGTGTTCTGGCTCATTGGACTGTCTTTGAAATCAACTGGGTAAACTCTTCCCAAGGATCTGTCCATCTGTCTATCTGCCTATCTGCTTGTCTGTCGGCCTGTCTGTTGAAGATTCTCAGTCACTAGCTTGGCCACTCAAATGGGAATCAATTAATCGGTCGAGTTGAGAACAGAGGGACAGAATTGCCACAAAACCAATCGTGACTGACTGCGATGGGTTTCCCCTCCAGAAACCACAGTTATGAATGGGACCAGAATAGGAGGCAGGGGTCAGACCACCGTGATTGGAACACATAGAGAGATGGGGCGTGTATGCCAAAGAGCTTACAATGTGGCTCTAGGAATCTGACTGATCCATGCACACCGTGTGTGTGTGTGTCTGTTTGTGTGTGTCTGTTTGTGTGTGTGATAGCCCTTGCTAGAGGAGTGATATTGATTTCCATTGAGGACAGGCACACCACCCAGCCATGCCACTGTGGATTATACCACCTGAGTTCTCCCTGTCGTGCCTAACACCGACCCCCCACCCATCTCTTGCCTCCCCAACAAAAACTCAGATTCTTACACACATTTTGGGGTTGGTTTGTTTGTTGGGGATGGGGAAAAAGATCAGGTGTTTTGCTTGTTTGTATATTTTTAAACCGTTTAAAGTTGCACTTCAGCCACATGTCGTACCATCAATACCGCAATCCTATTGTCATCCTTTTAAATTGTAGAACATTGTTTTCTTCCCTTTAACTGTGATTGATGATGAAGGTGGTGATGATGATGATGATGATTTTCCAATCGTGGTAATACTAGACTAGACACAACAGAACATTCTGCAATCAAAACGTTCTCTTCTGTGTCTCTTTCACAAACTTTTGAGATGGCAGAGCCGATCTCATAACTCCCTACTCCCTAAATACAGTTTCAAAAGTACTGGAGAGCCAGATGTGTTTCTATTTTTACACACAGAAGAAGTCACCATTCTCAAGTGAATCTCCTTTCAGATGGATTTCCTGGAATGCAAGAGAGATAATTCCTTCAGGACCAGTGAGGATACCAGAAGGGTAGAGGAAAGGTGAGGTGGAAAACAGGAACCAATTTACAATTATCTACATATAATCTCCTTTCTGGGGGGATGGAGGAAAAAGCGAGGGTGAAAGCAGACATTGGACAGTGTAAGTTATAACAAAATACTAATAATTCTTAAATATTAAAGGTTCATGAGGTAGGGGGAGCGGGGAGGGAGTGGGAAAATGAGGAGCTGATAGCAAGGGCTCAAGCAGAAAGCAAATATTTTGAGAATGATGATGGCAACACTGGTACAGATGTGCTTGATACATCTGATGGATTGAAGGATTTTGATAAGAGGTGTACGAACTTCCAATAATATATATATATATATATATTTTTAAAGAAGGCTTTCCTTTAGACTTGGATGTTCTCTTATCTTCTGGAGGTCTTCCAGGTGTCCTGTCCTTTTCTGCTCACTTCCCAGGGCTGAAGGACCTTTTTATGTGAGGACTGACTTCCTTGGATTTTGCTAGCCCTGCCACCTTGCTGTATCTGATGAGAGTTTTTTTTTCCCTTTTCCTTTCCATTTTGAAACCCATTGCCATCATTTCCATGATTGAGTTATATGGTTATGTTCCCTGGCGGTTATCCCGAAGCTCGCTTGTGTAAATGTTAACTGTTAGAAGCAATAATCCTGGGACACTTTTAGGGTTGCACTGCAGAGAAGTCTGTTCTTTGCTCCTAGGTCCAGCATTGTTCTCAGCCTTCATTGTCACCAAATGGGAGCCGAACTGGGTGGGAAATTCAAAATCGCATGTCTAAAAAGCACATGCACACACACAAACTGTGATAGAGTGTAACCTGGGAGGATTATATTGTATCAAAGCAAATCACCTCAGATTTATCCCTAGATTAGTCCCCAGTGCCTTGCCTGTCCTTTACTGTCATTTGGAAAACAATTTTCCTTGGAAACTTTTTGCACATGGCTTCAACAAAAGTCTCACTTTAGCACAGAGGGAGTTTTAGCCCAGATAAATGTGCGCCAATTCCCCCGCAGTGCTCAAACATTCACACACCCAAGGCCCAGTTTTGAAATAATCGGTGGCTAGAAACACCTCAGCCTGAAGCCTGAAGACATTGGGAATTCCCCCCTAAAGATCCCACTTCGAGGAATTGCATGGGTCCATGATTGGTCATCCTTCCATACTGGTGGTTTGCAATCTAATACGCTGAGTGTGTTCTGCTGTGCTCTCAGAACCCACTGACTCTTACAGTTCACCCATTCACCCACTGGATTTCACTGAAAGCTCTTTTGATTGATTGTGGTGTGGCTCTTTCAGCGGGTACAGCTCTTCCCAAGGATCTGTTGTCCGTGTGTCAGTCTGCCTGTGCCTGCCTGTTTGTCTGCCTGTTTGTTGAAGAATTCTCAGTCAATAGTTAGGCCACTCACATGGGAATCAATCGATCAGTGGAGAGAGAGCAATGGGGCAGAATTGCCATCAACTGATAGCGACTGGCAGCAGCAGGTTTCCACTGGAGTGACCGCAGGTGCTGGTAGGAGCAGACAAGCGCTAATGGGTGTGACCACTGTGATCAGAACAAAAAGTGAGGCGGGGTGCATATGGAGAAGTGGTTACAAGGTGGCTACAGGAACCACTGACCCACCCAAGGAGTCATGAGAACACGCATGACCACCCTGTGTGTGTTTGTGTGCGTGTGATAGATTTTCCTTGAGGAGTGATGATCGATTTCCATTGAAGGCAGGCACACCACCCAGGGAAGCCACTGCGGACTTTGTCACCTGGATTCTCCCTACCCTACCTAACACCCAGCCATCACCGATCCACCCCACAAAGCAATCCAATTCTTACACAAACTTTTTGAATTTTTTGTTTTTTGAGGGTGGCGGAGAAAATCAAGTTTTTGTCTTTTTAACTTTTGTTTTGTTTTGCTTTTTTGACCATTTAAACTTTCACTTTAGCTGCTTGTCATATCCTTCATACCGCCATTTATTTTCATCCTTTTTGATTCTAGAATAGTTTCTTCTTCCCTGGAGCTGAGGTTGATGATGATGATGATGAATTTCTAATCGTGGCAATGCTGGACATGACACACAAAAAATTGTGCAATCGCAACGCTCTGTCTCTTTGGCAATGTCTTCAGACAGAAGAGCCGATCTCATAACTCCCCACTCCCTAAAAACAGTTTTTAAAGTACTTGAGAGTCAGTCGTAGTCTATTTTTATGGACAGAGGAAATCACCATTCTCAGATGAATCTCCTTGCAGATGGTTTCCGGGAATCCAGGAGAGATGATCCCTTCAGGACCAGTGCTGATGCCCAGAGGGTAGAGGGACAGAGGAATGGAAAGGGGGAGCCTATCTACAAGGATCTACATATAACCTCCTCCCTGGGGGGATGGACTACTGAAAACTTGGTGAAGGGTGACATCGGACAATGTAAAATATGAACAAATATTAATAATTTTAAATTTTCAAGGGTTCATTAGGAGAGCTGTGGAGGGAGTGAGGGGAAAGTGAGGACCTGATACTAAGGGATCAAGCAGAAAGCAAATGTTTTGAGAATGGTCATGGCAACACATGTACAAATGTGCTTGGCATAGTGGATGGATGAATGGATTTTGATAAGAGTTGTGTGAGCCTCCAATAAAATGATTTTTTAAAATTTTAGACAGCTTTCCTTTCGACTTGGATGTGCTCTTATCTACCGGAGGTCTTCCAGGTGTCTTGTCCTTTTCTGCTCACTCCCCAGGGCCAACGGACTTTTGTGTGAGGACTGACTTCCTCAGACCTGCCTGCGCAGTCACCTTGCAGAATCTAATCAGCAATTTTTCCTTTTTCTTTTCTTTTCATTTCTTTTCTGGAACACATTGCCATCATGTTCCTGATTGAGTTATTTGATTAAGCTCGCTGGCGGTAATCCCGATGTAGCTCGGGGTAAATGTTAACTGACAAAATCTGTAATCCCGAGGCAAACTTGGAGTTGCACTGCCTAGAAGCATCTTAACTGCTCTCTAGTCCAGTGGTGTTCTCTGCCTGCAGTGTCACCACACAGGGGCGGAACTAGGCAGGAAATTAAAAACTGCAAATCTAAAGGACACGCACACACACAAACAGGCGCGCGCACACGCCCACAAACACTTATACAGTGTAACTTGTGGGGATTACATTGTATCAAAGCATAAAACCTCAGACTTCTCCCTAGATAAATCTCCAGTGCCCTGCATGCCCTTTTACTGACATTTTGAAAAATTTTCAAGGAATTTTTTTGTCTATGGCATCAAAAACACTCACTTTAGCAGAGGAGGAGTTTTAGACCAAATATATACGTGCCACATCCCCTGAGGGTGCATACGCAGAAGGGCTTACAAGGTGGCTCCAGGAACCTCTGACTGATCCAAGCAGTCAGGAGAGGAGGCATGACCACCGTGTGTGTGTGTGTGTGTGTGTGTACGAGGAGTGATGATTGATTTCCAATCATGGCAGGCACAGCACACACGAAAGCCACTGAGGACTATGCCACTGGGTTCTCCCTATTCTACCTAACATCCACCCTCCCACATTGCAATGCAATGCAATTTTTATACAAACTTTTGGTTTGTTTGTTTGTTGTGGGTGGGGGGAAAGATCAGATGGGTTCTTTTTTTGTTTGTTTTGTGTTGCTTTTTTGAAACGTTTAAACTTGCACTTCAGCCTGATGTCATACCATTCATACAGCCATTTATTTTCACCCGTTTTGATTCTAGAATATTTTCTTCTTTCCTGTACCTGTGACCGATGATGATGGTGGTGGTGGTGGTGATGATGATGATGATTTTCTAATCGTGCCAATACTTGACTTGACACACAAAACATGAAATCACAACTTTCTTTTCTGTGTCTCTTTGCCAACCTTTTGATATGGAAGAGCCGAACTCATAAACTCCTATTCCCTATAATCAGTTTTAAAAGTACTCCAGAGCCAAATGTGTGTCAATTTTTAAACACAGATGAAATCACCATTCTTGGATGAATCTCCTTTCAGGTGGCTTTCCGGGAATCCAGGAGAGATGGTCCCTTCAGGACCAGTGGTGATACCGGGAGAGTGGAAGGAGGGTGGGATGGAAATGGGAACTTATTTACAAGGTTCTACATATAACTCCATCCCTGGGGAGATGGACTACAGAAAAGAGGGGAAAGTGAGACATCAGATAGAGTAAGACATGTAAAAGTACTAATAATTTTAAATTATCAAGGGTTCATGAGGAAGGGGCAGTGGGGAAGGAGGGGGAGAATGAGGACCTGATACCAAGGGCTCAAGCAGAATGCAAAAGTTTTGAGAATGAGGATGGCAACGCATATACATATGTGCTTGATACAATGGGTTGGTGAATGGATGGATGGATGGATGGATGGATGGATGGATGGATGGATGGATGGAAGAATAGATGCATGTATGGAATTTGTTAAGGGTTGTGTGCGCCTCCAATAAAAGGATTAAAAAACAGATGTCTTTTTTTGGACTTGGCCATGCTCTTATCCGTAGGCACCTTCCAAAAGTCCTGTCTTTATTGTGCTCACTTCCCTTGCCTCAAGGGTCTTTTGTGTGAGGAGTGACTTCCTGGGACCTTGCTTGCCCTGCCACCTTGCTGAAATTTATCAGCAGTTGTTTTGCATTCCCTTTTCTTTATTGAAATACATAGCCATTGTGTTTGTGATTGTGTTACATTGTTAAACTCCCTGAGGGTAATCCCGAGGGTGCCTCAGGGTAAATGTTAACTGTCAGAAGCAGTAATCCGGACCCACACTCGGGATTACTTAACTGCTCCCTGGTCCAGCGGTTTTCTCTCCGTGCAGTGTTGCTGCACGGAAGCAGAATTGGGTGGGATGTCCAAACACACACACACACACACACACGGACGCACACACACACACACACACAAACGCACACACACACACACTTACATTGATGAGGGTAACCTGTGAGGATTACATTATTTCAAAACAAATCACAAATGACTTGCCCTAGATCAGTCTCCAGGGCTCTTCCTTACCTTTTACTGTTCTTTGGCAAAGTTTTTGCCTAGAAACTTTTTGCCCATGGCATCCAAAAATCCTCACTTTAGCACAAACGGTGTTTTAAACCAGATAAATGTGCAGCACATCCCCTGCCGCGTGCACAACCACCCCCCCTACACACACCCCGACCTGTTTTGAAATAATCATTGGCTTGGAACACTTCATCCTGAGGACTGCACACAGTGGGAATTCCCCCAGAATGTTCCCACTTGGAGGAACTGCTCATGTCAAGGATTGATGATCCTTTCCTGCTAGCCGTTTGACGCCTAATAAGCTGAGTGTGTTCTACTGTGCTCTTGTGACCCACTGACTCTTCCAGTTCACCCATTCACCCAATGGCTTTCACTAAAATCTCACTTGATTGATTGCGGTGTGGCTCTTTGGACTGTCTGTGAAACCAACCACGTACAACTCTTCCGAAGGAGGTGTCTGTCTGCATGCATGTTGAAGAATTCTCAGTCACTAGCTAGGCCAGTCAAATGGAAATCAATGGATCGGCGGAGAGACAGCAAAGTCAGAGAATTGCCACCAAACTGATCGTGACTGGCGGAGGCAGGTTTCCACTCAAGAGATCACAGTTGCGGGTGGGATCAGAGAAGCGGGCACGGGTCTGACCACTGTAAATGGAACACATAGAGAGATGGGATTCATGCGCAGAAGAGCTTCCAAGGTGTCTCCAGGAAATTCGGACTGACCCAAGCAGTCAGGAGATAATGCATGACCCTCTGTTTGTGTGTGTGGATGTGGGTGTGGGTGTGTGGGAGAGAAGAGAGAGAACCAGAGAGAGAGTGACTGCCATCTAGCTGGGCAAAGGCTTAGACCTTTGCCAATCTACCCCCTTATCCAGTCGTCAGAGCCACAGAGGCAAATCCACTGAAAAGTGCATGTTGGTCTTCCACCGTCCACGCAGTGCTCCGAATGGAAGCTCAAATGGAATCCATTCATTCACACGGAGACTCAAGCATAGATCTGGGGTTTTCACAGTCCCCAGAGTGTGTGAAACACAACCTACAGGACCATGTGTGTGAACCAACTGTCAATGTTCATCTGTTAAGTAGTCTGAGAGGGTGGGGCTTCCCTGGAGGGTACCTTCACATTCCTGGTTTGGAGGTGCATCCCAGTCACCGTCTACGAAGTCAATGTCGCTCCCCACCGTGTCCCCTCCTCCACCACCACCACACCACCACACCACCACCTCCACACACCATAACAATGCCAGTCTTAAGGCACTTCACAGCACAAGGTTGCTACGCTACTACATGAACTCCCAGGGCAACTGCTTGATGACTACATGCCTGAGTGTGGTCAGCTATCAAAAGCATTCAGACCTGCTTCCTGCCCCACCCTAAGTAGGCTCCACACCCTTTCCATCAGGCACATAGATTAAGCCCTGTACAAGAATTCAAAGACAGCTAAGGTCAAGCCAGCTCAGAGACCAAGCTTAGGTTGTCATCTGGACTCTAGGGGTGGGCTTTCCTGTCACACGTGTGCAGCAAGAGATACATGATGTTCTCTGAACTTGAGGCTCTTGAGAGTGAAGGGATGGCCTTTAGCCTGTTAATTAGCTTGCAGCTCGATGACCTCAATTGGTGGGGCCGGGGACATGAAGAAGCTCAGTGGACACCTGACCAAGTCTATGTAGGGTTTTACTCTCTTGGGGGGAGGAAATTACAAATGATCTCCAAGGGGTCCTAAAGGGCTTCTTTGGTCCCTTTGGGTCTTTGCAAATGTATTCCACGGTTTATGAATGGTTTTGGGGGGGTTTCAGATTTTGTATGTACTCTATGTATAAATGATCTATGATGTATAAATTATAAACGTATTATACATTAATTGTTTACATAAAATCACTTATATAATATATAAATATACATAGATATCTACTCCTTCAGGTGCCTTTTTTAGGGTATCATTGTGTCGCTGCTGTTTCTTACTGATTTCAGTGTGTTTATTATTTTCCTGGTTGTGGGGCATTAAAGGTGGTTTTAAATACGTTTCGTGTTTTCTTTAATTTTTTTTAAGCGTATAAGGTATGATTGGTGCTTTTCAGAGGGTTTTAGTGAGTCTTCCGGGCCTTTGGGGCGTTTTACAAGTCTCTTAGGTACTCCTGATAGAGCTCCTCGCTGATGGGGAATTGCAGTGGTGGCTCCCATTGCAGGCCTGCTTCCTGCTGATTCACCAATGGCTGGGCATTCTGCTGAATTTCCAGGTCGTCGAGGAGTTGGTCCAAGAAGCTGGTGCCTTGTGGAGAGGCTTGGGCAAGCAGTGGAGAGTTTTCCTGCAGCAGTGTGGCCTGCTGGTTGTGCAGATGTGTCTCCCCAGTCAGCTGCCGCTGGGCACTCACGCTCAGGGCCAGGCCAGGCCCCCATCCCACTGGGGCTGGTGTGTGTGCAGGAGCTGGGCTCTGCCAGAACAGGTTTGGATGCTCCCACAACGAAGTGTCTTTCCACTGCGCAGCGTCCGAAAGAATATCGTGTTGTTTGGGACCTGGGTTTCCGCAGCTGGAAAGGTCCAAGTAGTGTGTCCTTGTCTCCGGAGGCCTTGCCGCTTGGGTGAACTCCTGTGGCATTTGCCCCTGATGGGGCACCGGGCCCACAGAGGCTTGGCCTCCCATGACGCAAGCTAACGGATTGCTGTCTCCATCACCTCGGCCGCCGCCCCCGAAGCCCAGGGAGGGCGGTCTCTGGGCATCTAGGGGTGTGCTTTGCTCCAGTGGCTGGTGAAGCGGACCTGGGAAGACCGGGCTGGAGCTGCATCGCTGGAGCCCGCGGTGATCCAGCCGCACCCTGGTGTGCGGTGGGTGTCGGGCCCTTCTGTTCTGGAACCACGTGTCAATCCGCGCTTCCGGAAGGCCTGTGTGGCGTGCCAGCTCTTGCCTGTCTTTCACGCCAGGGAATGGCAGCTTCTGGAATGCTTGCACCAGGTGGGCTCTTTGATCTTTGCTGATGACAGTCCTCTTGCGTCTGTCTGCTTTCGGCGCTTTGGCTGCAGAAGTGGTGCGAGGCGGCACGGAGCTCAGTCGGCTCCTCCTGAGCTGTCGACTTCTGCGATTTTTGAACCACAGGAAGATTCTGTCCTCGGCCACGTCGAAGGCTCTGGCAAGTTCTTCTCTGGCCGTGAAGCCTGGATACGGGTCTCGAGCAAATGAGGCTTCTAAGATGTCAGATTGAGAAGCGGTCCAGACAGTCCTCTTTCTTCGGTCTTTGGTACGCTGAGAACGGGCAGGAGGGCCTTTCGACGCCATGCTGCGGATGGAGGAGCAGTTCTGGGGGAGAAGAGAGGGCTGTGGGCTCCGACAGGCCAGCGGAACTTGAGCTCTTCGGAGGAGAGTGCCAGCCGCCGCTCTTACATAGCTTTCCCTTCGAGCACCTGATTTGATATACAAGATGTGATTGGCGACAGGAATGAGCACAGCCGATAGGGATGAGGCACGTGTTTGCAACTGCCTGGCGAGCGCCATAGAGCATTCACCTCCTCCTCCTTCTGCATAGTTCTGGTTTCTGGTTTCATTTCTCAAAGATATCCCTTTTATTTAAAAATGTATCCCTTTTATTTTTAAATTAAAACTGTTTATGTTTCGAAGTAATATTTAAAAACCCGGGGGACTGCACCTTTCCGAAGCGCACAACGTGACCGTGTGAATGTGCGTGCCTGTGTGTGGCGCTGGGTGTGTGCTTGCGCGCACATACGTGCCCGAAAAGGATAGTTGCATCATGCACCGGCAGGGCCTGACCCAGGGACACACTGGCTGAGGTGGTTTACCAAAACACAGCCAAAACCTATGTTCGGATGGACGTGCTGATACTACAAACTGAGAAGCAACAGCGGAATGAGACGACAAGTCCAGCTAGTCAGCAGGACACCCAGGCTGACGAAAGTTCCCAAGGACCCTCCCCAAGTGAGAAATGATTGGAATTGCTCACGAGATGTCAGTTGCCCACGGGCCCTACACTTGCTTGCAAGACGCCCTGATCTTCATTGCAAGGAGCTGAAGCCCCCGTGGTGGTTGGAGTCCACTGAAGTAATGCTACCTATTGTGAGGCAACTTGACGTCCACTGATGCAAAGCTACCTATTTTGAGGCAACTCGTGTCTTGGTTCAGAAAGACCATTGGGAGTTTGATTTATGGGAACTTAGTGGAAAAGAAAACAATAAATGAAAGCCCAGGGGAACAATTTAAGAAGGAACAGAAAGGACAGCCAAAGTCTGTCAAGTCATTTTGGTGTTTGATAATGAAATGCATGAATGCTTTATTGATTTCATAGTTCGAACAATATGCCCTAGTGTGATAAAGTGTGCTCACTTATGGTTAGAAGGTTTGTGTTTTTCACACTTGTGTTTGGGACAGTTTTCCTTTCAAGATGTGCTAATTTTTAACCAGGAATCCTGATGTGCATCTGATGGAGAGTAAAGAAATGTGATTATGTAACTTGTCATGGTCTTGAGAATTTCCTGATGTATGACCTCAAGCCGTAAGATTTAAGCAAAGGAAAAGTATCTATAATTTGAAGCTTTGCATGAATAAAATTGGAAGTGTCACCCGCAACCTTTGAGTCGTGTGGTTTCTGTCTCTCACTCGCCAACGCCGTGACCCACTTTGAGGCATCCGTGGACATTGCTGCAGCTGGACTGCGGCATCAGTCCCATTCTGAGTGCCCTCCAACCCGAGGGGTCCATCTTCCCTCACTGTTTCCCACAATGTTTGCTCCAATGCACGAGGCTCTCAGTATTACACCATAATGTGGTCTAAGCTGAAGCAGATCAGGGCCCTGCACGTGCTTCCCTGAACGTTTCAAGTCAGCAGCAGAAGGTGACATACATTAACCACAAAATCTAAAAACTCTTCTAATCTTTAGTAGGTTCCTTTTGCTCCTCTCGCTCTTAACATATTTTGAAGCATATTTACATACATACATTTACTAGAAGTGTGTCCCATTATTTGTTACTCCCAACGTTTCACCACTTGCCCTTAATTTTCACTGTAAACTTTCACGGCCTGTCTGTCACGGGGTCCTGAGTTTTCAAAGCTCCCATGTTGGGCGCCAAAAGTGCGGGTGATTAGTCCAGCTTATCCCCCATCAAGCTGCGTCTGAAATGAGGCGTGCGGGTGAAAGAAAGAAAGATAGAGCCATATACAAAGCATGGGATTGGGAGGACAACAGTCTGATGGACTAAAATATGTTCAGAGCTTGGTTTTTACACTCTTCTTACAAGGGAATGGTTACAAAACAAACATCAGAGAACTTGCTTTAAAAAACATGCCTAACCTCTAATCTATGCAAATGTTACTTAGCGAGTCACGCTTTCGAAACATTTGTATAATAAGAGCACTATATTCAAGGATAAGCGCAAGGACATGCAAGGTTCAAAAGGATCTTAAGAGGTCGTAAATAACTGAGTTATCTCACACTGCTTTTAGCTGCCAGGTCAGAAAGGAATTAGGTATCTCACAATGCTTTTAGTTACAAGGTAAACAGAGGCACAGGGGACTAGTCGCACACCAAGAACACCTGGGCCAGCTTATGGCCTACTACAACCACATCCCCTCCATGCCCTCACTCTCACAAACACGTTGACCAATTATGAACTAAACAGTAGCTAGGAACACCTCAGCCTGAGGACTGCAAACATTGGGAATTCCCCCAAAACATTCTCACTTGGAGGTACTGGGTGTGTTAAGGATTGATCCTCCTTCCCTGCTGGTGGTTTGATGCCCAAAAAGCTGAGTGTATTCTGCTGTGCTCTCGCGACCCACTGACTCCTCTGTGTTGCCCATTCACCCACTGGCTTTCACTAAAAGCTCATTGGATTTATTGTGTTCTGGCTCATTGGACTGTCTTTGAAATCAACTGGGTAAACTCTTCCCAAGGATCTGTCCATCTGTCTATCTGCCTATCTGCTTGTCTGTCGGCCTGTCTGTTGAAGATTCTCAGTCAGTTGCTTGGCCACTCAAATGGGAATCAATTAATCGGTCGAGTTGAGAACAGAGGGACAGAATTGCCACAAAACCAATCGTGACTGACTGCGATGGGTTTCCCCTCCAGAAACCACAGTTATGAATGGGACCAGAATAGGAGGCAGGGGTCAGACCACCGTGATTGGAACACATAGAGAGATGGGGCGTGTATGCCAAAGAGCTTACAATGTGGCTCTAGGAATCTGACTGACCCATGCACACCGTGTGTGTGTGTGTGTGTGTGTGTCTGTTTGTGTGTGTCTGTTTGTGTGTGTGATAGCCCTTGCTAGAAGAGTGATATTGATTTCCATTGAGGACAGGCACACCACCCAGCCATGCCACTGTGGATTATACCACGTGAGTTCTCCCTGTCGTGCCTAACACCGACCCCCCACCCATCTCTTGCCTCCCCAACAAAAACTCAGATTCTTACACACATTTTGGGGTTGGTTTGTTTGTTGGGGATGGGGAAAAAGATCAGGTGTTTTGCTTGTTTGTATATTTTTAAACCGTTTAAAGTTGCACTTCAGCCACATGTAGTACCATCAATTCCGCAATCCTATTGTCATCCTTTTAAATTGTAGAACATTGTTTTCTTCCCTTTAACTGTGATTGATGATGAAGGTGGTGATGATGATGATGATGATTTTCCAATCGTGGTAATACTAGACTAGACACAACAGAACATTCTGCAATCAAAACGTTCTCTTCTGTGTCTCTTTCACAAACTTTTGAGATGGCAGAGCCGATCTCATAACTCCCTACTCCCTAAATACAGTTTCAAAAGTACTGGAGAGCCAGATGTGTTTCTATTTTTACACACAGAAGAAATCACCATTCTCAAGTGAATCTCCTTTCAGATGGATTTCCTGGAATGCAAGAGAGATAATTCCTTCAGGACCAGTGAGGATACCAGAAGGGTAGAGGAAAGGTGAGGTGGAAAACAGGAACCAATTTACAAGAATCTACATATAATCTCCTTTCTGGGGGGATGGAGGAAAAAGCGAGGGTGAAAGCAGACATTGGACAGTGTAAGTTATAACAAAATACTAATAATTCTTAAATATTAAAGGTTCATGAGGTAGGGGGAGCGGGGAGGGAGTGGGAAAATGAGGAGCTGATAGCAAGGGCTCAAGCAGAAAGCAAATATTTTGAGAATGATGATGGCAACACTGGTACAGATGTGCTTGACACATCTGATGGATTGAAGGATTTTGATAAGAGTAGTACAAACTTCCAATAATATATATATATATATATATTTAAAGAAGGCTTTCCTTTAGACTTGGATGTTCTCTTATCTTCTGGAGGTCTTCCAGGTGTCCTGTCCTTTTCTGCTCACTTCCCAGGGCTGAAGGACCTTTTTATGTGAGGACTGACTTCCTTGGATTTTGCTAGCCCTGCCACCTTGCTGTATCTGATGAGAGTTTTTTTTTTCCCTTTTCCTTTCCATTTTGAAACCCATTGCCATCATTTCCATGATTGAGTTATATGGTTATGTTCTCTGGCGGTTATCCCGAAGCTCGCTTGTGTAAATGTTAACTGTTAGAAGCAACAATCCTGGGACACTTTTAGGGTTGCACTGCAGAGAAGTCTGTTCTTTGCTCCTAGGTCCAGCATTGTTCTCAGCCTTCATTGTCACCAAATGGGAGCCGAACTGGGTGGGAAATTCAAAATCGCATGTCTAAAAAGCACATGCACACACACAAACTGTGATAGAGTGTAACCTGGGAGGATTATATTGTATCAAAGCAAATCACCTCAGATTTATCCCTAGATTAGTCCCCAGTGCCTTGCCTGTCCTTTACTGTCATTTGGAAAACAATTTTCCTTGGAAACTTTTTGCACATGGCTTCAACAAAAGTCTCACTTTAGCACAGAGGGAGTTTTAGCCAGATAAATGTGCGCCAATTCCCCCGCAGTGCTCAAACATTCACACACCCAAGGCCCAGTTTTGAAATAATCGGTGGCTAGAAACACCTCAGCCTGAAGCCTGAAGACATTGGGAATTCCCCCCTAAAGATCCCACTTCGAGGAATTGCATGGGTCCATGATTGGTCATCCTTCCATACTGGTGGTTTGCAATCTAATACGCTGAGTGTGTTCTGCTGTGCTCTCAGAACCCACTGACTCTTACAGTTCACCCATTCACCCACTGGATTTCACTGAAAGCTCTTTTGATTGATTGTGGTGTGGCTCTTTCAGCGGGTACAGCTCTTCCCAAGGATCTGTTGTCCGTGTGTCAGTCTGCCTGTGCCTGCCTGTTTGTCTGCCTGTTTGTTGAAGAATTCTCAGTCAATAGTTAGGCCACTCACATGGGAATCAATCGATCAGTGGAGAGAGAGCAATGGGGCAGAATTGCCATCAACTGATAGCGACTGGCAGCAGCAGGTTTCCACTGGAGTGACCGCAGGTGCTGGTAGGAGCAGACAAGCGCTAATGGGTGTGACCACTGTGATCAGAACAAAAAGTGAGGCGGGGTGCATATGGAGAAGTGGTTACAAGGTGGCTACAGGAACCACTGACCCACCCAAGGAGTCATGAGAACACGCATGACCACCCTGTGTGTGTTTGTGTGCGTGTGATAGATTTTCCTTGAGGAGTGATGATCGATTTCCATTGAAGGCAGGCACACCACCCAGGGAAGCCACTGCGGACTTTGTCACCTGGATTCTCCCTACCCTACCTAACACCCAGCCATCACCTATCCACCCCACAAAGCAATCCAATTCTTACACAAACTTTTTGAATTTTTTGTTTGTTGAGGGTGGCGGAGAAAATCAAGTTTTTGTCTTTTTAACTTTTGTTTTGTTTTGCTTTTTTGACCATTTAAACTTTCACTTTAGCTGCTTGTCATATCCTTCATACCGCCATTTATTTTCATCCTTTTTGATTCTAGAATAGTTTCTTCTTCCCTGGAGCTGAGGTTGATGATGATGATGATGAATTTCTAATCGTGGCAATGGTAGACATGACACACACAAAACTGTGCAATCGCAACGCTCTGTCTCTTTGGCAATGTCTTCAGACAGAAGAGCCGATCTCATAACACCCCACTCCCTAAAAACAGCTTTTAAATTACTTGAGAGTCAGTCGTAGTCTATTTTTCTGGACAGAGGAAATCACCATTCTCAGATGAATCTCCTTGCAGATGGTTTCCGGGAATCCAGGAGAGATGATCCCTTCAGGACCAGTGCTGATGCCCAGAGGGTAGAGGGACGGAGGAATGGAAAGGGGGAGCCTATCTACAAGGACCTACATATAACCTCCTCCCTGTGGTATGGACTACAGAAAACTTGGGAAGGGTGACATCGGACAATGTAAAATATGACCAAATATTAATAATTTTAAATTTTCAAGGGTTCATTAGGAGAGCTGGGGAGGGAGTGAGGGGAAAGTGAGGACCTGATACTAAGGGATCAAGCATAAAGCAAATGTTTTGAGAATGGTCATGGCAACACATGTACAAATGTGCTTGGCATAGTGGATGGATGGATAGATGAATGGATTTTGATAAGAGTTGTGTGAGCCTCCAATAAAATGATTTTTTTTTAATTTTAGACGGCTTTCCTTTCGACTTGGATGTGCTCTTATCTACCGGAGGTCTTCCAGGTGTCTTGTCCTTTTCTGCTCACTCACCAGGGCCAACAGACTTTTGTGTGAGGACTGACTTCCTCAGACCTGCCTGCGCAGTCACCTTGCAGAATCTAATCAGCAATTTTCCTTTTTCTTTTCTTTTCATTTCTTTTCTGAAACACATTGCCATCATGTTCCTGATTGAGTTATTTGATTAAGCTCGCTGGCGGTAATCCCGATGTAGCTCGGGGTAAATATTAACTGACAAAATCTGAAATCCCGAGGCAAACTTGGAGTTGCACTGCCTAGAAGCATCTTAACTGCTCTCTAGTCCAGTGGTGTTCTCTGCCTGCAGTGTCACCACACAGGGGCGGAACTAGGCAGGAAATTAAAAACTGCAAATCTAAAGGACACGCACACACACAAACAGGCGCGCGCACACGCCCACAAACACTTATACAGTGTAACTTGTGGGGATTACATTGTATCAAAGCATAAAACCTCAGACTTCTCCCTAGATAAATCTACAGTGCCCTGCATGCCCTTTTACTGACATTTTGAAAAATTTTCAAGGAATTTTTTTGTCTATGGCATCAAAAACACTCACTTTAGCAGAGGAGGAGTTTTAGACCAAATATATACGTGCCACATCCCCTGAGGGTGCATACGCAGAAGGGCTTACAAGGTGGCTCCAGGAACCTCTGACTGATCCAAGCAGTCAGGAGAGGAGGCATGACCACCGTGTGTGTGTGTGTGTGTGTGTGTGTGTGTGTGTACGAGGAGTGATGATTGATTTCCAATCATGGCATGCACAGCACACACGAAAGCCACTGAGGACTATGCCACTGGGTTCTCCCTATTCTACCTAACATCCACCCTCCCACATTGCAATGCAATGCAATTTTTATACAAACTTTTGGTTTGTTTGTTTGTTGTGGGTGGGGGGAAAGATCAGATGGGTTCTATTTTTGTTTGTTTTGTGTTGCTTTTTTGAAACGTTTAAACTTGCACTTCAGCCTGATGTCATACCATTCATACAGCCATTTATTTTCACCCGTTTTGATTCTAGAATATTTTCTTCTTTCCTGTACCTGTGACCGATGATGATGGTGGTGGTGGTGGTGATGATGATGATGATTTTCTAATTGTGCCAATACTTGACTTGACACACAAAACATGAAATCACAACTTTCTTTTCTGTGTCTCTTTGCCAACCATTTGATATGGAAGAGCCGAACTCATAAACTCCTATTCCCTATAATCAGTTTTAAAAGTACTCCAGAGCCAAATGTGTGTCAATTTTTAAACACAGATGAAATCACCATTCTTGGATGAATCTCCTTTCAGATGGCTTTCCGGGAATCCAGGAGAGATGGTCCCTTCAGGACCAGTGGTGATACCGGGAGAGTGGAAGGAGGGTGGGATGGAAATGGTTACTTATTTACAAGGTTCTACATATAACTCCATCCCTGGGGAGATAGACTACAGAAAAGAGGGGAAAGTGAGACATCAGATAGAGTAAGACATGTAAAAGTACTAATAATTTTAAATTATCAAGGGTTCATGAGGAAGGGGCAGTGGGGAAGGAGGGGGAGAATGAGGACCTGATACCAAGGGCTCAAGCAGAACGCAAAAGTTTTGAGAATGAGGATGGCAACGCATATACATATGTGCTTGATACAATGGGTTGGTGAATGGATGGATGGATGGATGGATGGATGGATGGATGGATGGATGGAAGAATAGATGCATGTATGGAATTTGTTAAGGGTTGTGTGCGCCTCCAATAAAAGAATTAAAAAACAGATGTCTTTTTTTGGACT
The DNA here is from genome assembly GCF_050624435.1 of Tenrec ecaudatus. Classification (NCBI taxonomy): domain Eukaryota; kingdom Metazoa; phylum Chordata; class Mammalia; order Afrosoricida; family Tenrecidae; genus Tenrec; species Tenrec ecaudatus. The sequence goes on along the minus strand of NC_134544.1, from coordinate 92,765,470 downwards.
TGGCCATGCTCTTATCCGTAGGCACCTTCCAAAAGTCCTGTCTTTATTGTGCTCACTTCCCTGGGCTCAAGGGTCTTTTGTGTGAGGAGTGACTTCCTGGGACCTTGCTTGCCCTGCCACCTTGCTGAAATTTATCAGCAGTTGTTTTGCATTCCCTTTTCTTTATTGAAATACATAGCCATTGTGTTTGTGATTGTGTTACATTGTTAAACTCCCTGGGGGTAATCCCGAGGGTGCCTCAGGGTAAATGTTAACTGTCAGAAGCAGTAATCCGGACCCACACTCGGGATTACTTAACTGCTCCCTGGTCCAGCGGTTTTCTCTCCGTGCAGTGTTGCTGCACGGAAGCAGAATTGGGTGGGATGTCCAAACACACACACACACACACACGGACGCACACACGCACACACACACACACACACACACGCACACACACACACACACACTTACATTGATGAGGGTAACCTGTGAGGATTACATTATTTCAAAACAAATCACAAATGACTTGCCCTAGATCAGTCTCCAGGGCTCTTCCTTACCTTTTACTGTTATTTGGCAAAGTTTTTGCCTAGAAACTTTTTGCCCATGGCATCCAAAAATCCTCACTTTAGCACAAACGGTGTTTTAAACCAGATAAATGTGCAGCACATCCCCTGCCGCGTGCACAACCACCCCCCCTACACACACCCCGACCTGTTTTGAAATAATCATTGGCTTGGAACACTTCATCCTGAGGACTGCACACAGTGGGAATTCCCCCAGAATGTTCCCACTTGAAGGAACTGCTCATGTCAAGGATTGATGATCCTTTCCTGCTAGCCGTTTGACGCCTAATAAGCTGAGTGTGTTCTACTGTGCTCTTGTGACCCACTGACTCTTCCAGTTCACCCATTCACCCAATGGCTTTCACTAAAATCTCACTTGATTGATTGCGGTGTGGCTCTTTGGACTGTCTGTGAAACCAACCACGTACAACTCTTCCGAAGGAGGTGTCTGTCTGCATGCATGTTGAAGAATTCTCAGTCACTAGCTAGGCCAGTCAAATGGAAATCAATGGATCGGCGGAGAGACAGCAAAGTCAGAGAATTGCCACCAAACTGATCGTGACTGGCGGAGGCAGGTTTCCACTCAAGAGATCACAGTTGCGGGTGGGATCAGAGAAGCGGGCACGGGTCTGACCACTGTAAATGGAACACATAGAGAGATGGGATTCATGCGCAGAAGAGCTTCCAAGGTGTCTCCAGGAAATTCGGACTGACCCAAGCAGTCAGGAGATAATGCATGACCCTCTGTTTGTGTGTGTGGATGTGGGTGTGGGTGTGTGGGAGAGAAGAGAGAGAACCAGAGAGAGAGTGACTGCCATCTAGCTGGGCAAAGGCTTAGACCTTTGCCAATCTACCCCCTTATCCAGTCGTCAGAGCCACAGAGGCAAATCCACTGAAAAGTGCATGTTGGTCTTCCACCGTCCACGCAGTGCTCCGAATGGAAGCTCAAATGGAATCCATTCATTCACACGGAGACTCAAGCATAGATCTGGGGTTTTCACAGTCCCCAGAGTGTGTGAAACACAACCTACAGGACCATGTGTGTGAACCAACTGTCAATGTTCATCTGTTAAGTAGTCTGAGAGGGTGGGGCTTCCCTGGAGGGTACCTTCACATTCCTGGTTTGGAGGTGCATCCCAGTCACCGTCTACGAAGTCAATGTCGCTCCCCACCGTGTCCCCTCCTCCACCACCACCACACCACCACACCACCACCTCCACACACCATAACAATGCCAGTCTTAAGGCACTTCACAGCACAAGGTTGCTACGCTACTACATGAACTCCCAGGACAACTGCTTGATGACTACATGCCTGAGTGTGGTCAGCTATCAAAAGCATTCAGACCTGCTTCCTGCCCCACCCTAAGTAGGCTCCACACCCTTTCCATCAGGCACATAGATTAAGCCCTGTACAAGAATTCAAAGACAGCTAAGGTCAAGCCAGCTCAGAGACCAAGCTTAGGTTGTCATCTGGACTCTAGGGGTGGGCTTTCCTGTCACACGTGTGCAGCAAGAGATACATGATGTTCTCTGAACTTGAGGCTCTTGAGAGTGAAGGGATGGCCTTTAGCCTGTTAATTAGCTTGCAGCTCGATGACCTCAATTGGTGGGGCCGGGGACATGAAGAAGCTCAGTGGACACCTGACCAAGTCTATGTAGGGTTTTACTCTCTTGGGGGGAGGAAATTACAAATGATCTCCAAGGGGTCCTAAAGGGCTTCTTTGGTCCCTTTGGGTCTTTGCAAATGTATTCCACGGTTTATGAATGGTTTTGGGGGGGTTTCAGATTTTGTATGTACTCTATGTATAAATGATCTATGATGTATAAATTATAAACGTATTATACATTAATTGTTTACATAAAATCACTTATATAATATATAAATATACATAGATATCTACTCCTTCAGGTGCCTTTTTTAGGGTATCATTGTGTCGCTGCTGTTTCTTACTGATTTCAGTGTGTTTATTATTTTCCTGGTTGTGGGGCATTAAAGGTGGTTTTAAATACGTTTCGTGTTTTCTTTAATTTTTTTTAAGCGTATAAGGTATGATTGGTGCTTTTCAGAGGGTTTTAGTGAGTCTTCCGGGCCTTCGGGGCGTTTTACAAGTCTCTTAGGTACTCCTGATAGAGCTCCTCGCTGATGGGGAATTGCAGTGGTGGCTCCCATTGCAGGCCTGCTTCCTGCTGATTCACCAATGGCTGGGCATTCTGCTGAATTTCCAGGTCGTCGAGGAGTTGGTCCAAGAAGCTGGTGCCTTGTGGAGAGGCTTGGGCAAGCAGTGGAGAGTTTTCCTGCAGCAGTGTGGCCTGCTGGTTGTGCAGATGTGTCTCCCCAGTCAGCTGCCGCTGGGCACTCACGCTCAGGGCCAGGCCAGGCCCCCATCCCACTGGAGCTGGTGTGTGTGCAGGAGCCGGTCTCTGCCAGAACAGGTTTGGATGCTCCCACAACGAAGTGTCTTTCCACTGCGCAGCGTCCGAAAGAATGTCGTGTTGTTTGGGACCTTGGTTTCCGCAGCTGGAAAGGTCCAAGTAGTGTGTCCTTGTCTCCGGAGGCCTTGCCGCTTGGGTGAACTCCTGTGGCATTTGCCCCTGATGGGGCACCGGGCCCACAGAGGCTTGGCCTCCCATGACGCAAGCTAACGGATTGCTGTCTCCATCACCTCGGCCGCCGCCCCCGAAGCCCAGGGAGGGCGGTCTCTGGGCATCTAGGGGTGTGCTTTGCTCCAGTGGCTGGTGAAGCGGACCTGGGAAGACCGGGCTGGAGCTGCATCGCTGGAGCCCGCGGTGATCCAGCCGCACCCTGGTGTGCGGTGGGTGTCGGGCCCTTCTGTTCTGGAACCACGTGTCAATCCGCGCTTCCGGAAGGCCTGTGTGGCGTGCCAGCTCTTGCCTGTCTTTCACGCCAGGGAATGGCAGCTTCTGGAATGCTTGCACCAGGTGGGCTCTTTGATCTTTGCTGATGACAGTCCTCTTGCGTCTGTCTGCCTTCGGCGCTTTGGCTGCAGAAGTGGTGCGAGGCGGCACGGAGCTCAGTCGGCTCCTCCTGAGCTGTCGACTTTTTGCGATTTTTGAACCACAGGAAGATTCTGTCCTCGGCCACGTCGAAGGCTCTGGCAAGTTCTTCTCTGGCCGTGAAGCCTGGATACGGGTCTCGAGCAAATGAGGCTTCTAAGATGTCAGATTGAGAAGCGGTCCAGACAGTCCTCTTTCTTCGGTCTTGGGTACGCTGAGAATGGGCAGGAGGGCCTTTCGACGCCATGCTGCGGATGGAGGAGCAGTTCTGGGGGAGAAGAGAGGGCTGTGGGCTCCGACAGGCCAGCGGAACTTGAGCTCTTCGGAGGAGAGTGCCAGCCGCCGCTCTTACATAGCTTTCCCTTCCAGCACCTGATTTGATATACAAGATGTGATTGGCGACAGGAATGAGCACAGCCGATAGGGATGAGGCACGTGTTTGCAACTGTCTGGCGAGCGCCACAGAGCATTCACCTCCTCCTCCTTCTGCATAGTTCTGGTTTCTGGTTTCATTTCTCAAAGATATCCCTTTTATTTAAAAATGTATCCCTTTTATTTTTAAATTAAAACTGTTTATGTTTCGAAGTAATATTTAAAAACCCGGGGGACTGCGCCTTTCCGAAGCGCACAACGTGACCGTGTGAATGTGCGTGCCTGTGTGTGGCGCTGGGTGTGTGCTTGCGCGCACATACGTGCCCGAAAAGGATAGTTGCATCATGCACCGGCAGGGCCTGACCCAGGGACACACTGGCTGAGGTGGTTTACCAAAACACAGCCAAAACCTATGTTCGGATGGACGTGCTGATACTACAAACTGAGAAGCAACAGCGGAATGAGACGACAAGTCCAGCTAGTCAGCAGGACACCCAGGCTGACGAAAGTTCCCAAGGACCCTCCCCAAGTGAGAAATGATTGGAATTGCTCACGAGATGTCAGTTGCCCACGGGCCCTACACTTGCTTGCAAGACGCCCTGATCTTCATTGCAAGGAGCTGAAGCCCCCGTGGTGGTTGGAGTCCACTGAAGTAATGCTACCTATTGTGAGGCAACTTGACGTCCACTGATGCAAAGCTACCTATTTTGAGGCAACTCGTGTCTTGGTTCAGAAAGACCATTGGGAGTTTGATTTATGGGAACTTAGTGGAAAAGAAAACAGTAAATGAAAACCCAGAGGAACAATTTAAGAAGGAACAGAAAGGACAGCCAAAGTCTGTCAAGTCATTTTGGTGTTTGATAATGAACTGCATGAATGCTTTATTGATTTCATAGTTCGAACAATAGGCCCTAGTGTGATAAAGTGTGCTCACTTATGGTTAGAAGGTTTGTGTTTTTCACACTTGTGTTTGGGACAGTTTTCCTTTCAAGATGTGCTAATTTTTAACCAGGAATCCTGATGTGCATCTGATAGAGAGTAAAGAAATGTGATTATGCAACTTGTCATGGTCTTGAGAATTTCCTGATGTATGACCTCAAGCCGTAAGATTTAAGCAAAGGAAAAGCATCTATAATTTGAAGCTTTGCATGAATAAAATTGGAAGTGTCACCCGCAACCTTTGAGTCGTGTGGTTTCTGTCTCTCACTCGCCGACGCCGTGACCCACCTTGAGGCATCCGTGGACATTGCTGCAGCTGGACTGCGGCATCAGTCCCATTCTGAGTGCCCTCCAACCCGAGGGGTCCATCTTCCCTCACTGTTTCCCACAATGTTTGCTCCAATGCACGAGGCTCTCAGTATTACACCATAATGTGGTCTAAGCTGAAGCAGGTCAGGGCCCTGCACGTGCTTCCCTGAACGTTTCAAGTCAGCAGCAGAAGGTGACATACATTAACCACAAAATCTAAAAACTCTTCTAATCTTTAATAGGTTCCTTTTGCTCCTCTCGCTCTTAACATATTTTGAAGCATATTTACATACATACATTTACTAGAAGTGTGTCCCATTATTTGTTACTCCCAACGTTTCACCACTTGCCCTTAATTATCACTGTAAACTTTCACGGCCTGTCTGTCACGGGGTCCTGAGTTTTCAAAGCTCCCATGTTGGGCGCCAAAAGTGCGGGTGATTAGTCCAGCTTATCCCCCATCAAGCTGCGTCTGAAATGAGGCGTGCGGGTGAAAGAAAGAAAGATAGAGCCATATACAAAGCATGGGATTGGGAGGACAACAGTCTGATGGACTAAAATATGTTCAGAGCTTGGTTTTTACACTCTTCTTACAAGGGAATGGTTACAAAACAAACATCAGAGAACTTGCTTTAAAAAACATGCCTAACCTCTAATCTATGCAAATGTTACTTAGCGAGTCACGCTTTCTAAACATTTGTATAATAAGAGCACTATATTCAAGGATAAGCGCAAGGACATGCAAGGTTCAAAAGGATCTTAAGAGGTCGTAAATAACTGAGTTATCTCACACTGCTTTTAGCTGCCAGGTCAGAAAGGAATTAGGTATCTCACAATGCTTTTAGTTACAAGGTAAACAGAGGCACAGGGGACTAGTCGCACACCAAGAACACCTGGGCCAGCTTATGGCCTACTACAACCACATCCCCTCCATGCCCTCACTCTCACAAACACGTTGACCAATTATGAACTAAACAGTAGCTAGGAACACCTCAGCCTGAGGACTGCAAACATTGGGAATTCCCCCAAAACATTCTCACTTGGAGGTACTGGGTGTGTTAAGGATTGATCCTCCTTCCCTGCTGGTGGTTTGATGCCCAATAAGCTGAGTGTATTCTGCTGTGCTCTCGCGACCCACTGACTCCTCTGTGTTGCCCATTCACCCACTGGCTTTCACTAAAAGCTCATTGGATTTATTGTGTTGTGGCTCATTGGACTGTCTTTGAAATCAACTGGGTAAACTCTTCCCAAGGATCTGTCCATCTGTCTATCTGCCTATCTGCTTGTCTGTCGGCCTGTCTGTTGAAGATTCTCAGTCACTAGCTTGGCCACTCAAATGGGAATCAATTAATCGGTCGAGTTGAGAACAGAGGGACAGAATTGCCACAAAACCAATCGTGACTGACTGCGATGGGTTTCCCCTCCAGAAACCACAGTTATGAATGGGACCAGAATAGGAGGCAGGGGTCAGACCACCGTGATTGGAACACATAGAGAGATGGGGCGTGTATGCCAAAGAGCTTACAATGTGGCTCTAGGAATCTGACTGATCCATGCACACCGTGTGTGTGTGTGTCTGTTTGTGTGTGTCTGTTTGTGTGTGTGATAGCCCTTGCTAGAGGAGTGATATTGATTTCCATTGAGGACAGGCACACCACCCAGCCATGCCACTGTGGATTATACCACGTGAGTTCTCCCTGTCGTGCCTAACACCGACCCCCCACCCATCTCTTGCCTCCCCAACAAAAACTCAGATTCTTACACACATTTTGGGGTTGGTTTGTTTGTTGGGGATGGGGAAAAAGATCAGGTGTTTTGCTTGTTTGTATATTTTTAAACCGTTTAAAGTTGCACTTCAGCCACATGTCGTACCATCAATACCGCAATCCTATTGTCATCCTTTTAAATTGTAGAACATTGTTTTCTTCCCTTTAACTGTGATTGATGATGAAGGTGGTGATGATGATGATGATGATTTTCCAATCGTGGTAATACTAGACTAGACACAACAGAACATTCTGCAATCAAAACGTTCTCTTCTGTGTCTCTTTCACAAACTTTTGAGATGGCAGAGCCGATCTCATAACTCCCTACTCCCTAAATACAGTTTCAAAAGTACTGGAGAGCCAGATGTGTTTCTATTTTTACACACAGAAGTAGTCACCATTCTCAAGTGAATCTCCTTTCAGATGGATTTCCTGGAATGCAAGAGAGATAATTCCTTCAGGACCAGTGAGGATACCAGAAGGGTAGAGGAAAGGTGAGGTGGAAAACAGGAACCAATTTACAATTATCTACATATAATCTCCTTTCTGGGGGGATGGAGGAAAAAGCGAGGGTGAAAGCAGACATTGGACAGTGTAAGTTATAACAAAATACTAATAATTCTTAAATATTAAAGGTTCATGAGATAGGGGGAGCGGGGAGGGAGTGGGAAAATGAGGAGCTGATAGCAAGGGCTCAAGCAGAAAGCAAATATTTTGAGAATGATGATGGCAACACTGGTACAGATGTGCTTGATACATCTGATGGATTGAAGGATTTTGATAAGAGGTGTACGAACTTCCAATTATATATATATATATATATTTTTAAAGAAGGCTTTCCTTTAGACTTGGATGTTCTCTTATCTTCTGGAGGTCTTCCAGGTGTCCTGTCCTTTTCTGCTCACTTCCCAGGGCTGAAGGACCTTTTTATGTGAGGACTGACTTCCTTGGATTTTGCTAGCCCTGCCACCTTGCTGTATCTGATGAGAGTTTTTTTTTCCCTTTTCCTTTCCATTTTGAAACCCATTGCCATCATTTCCATGATTGAGTTATATGGTTATGTTCCCTGGCGGTTATCCCGAAGCTCGCTTGTGTAAATGTTAACTGTTAGAAGCAATAATCCTGGGACACTTTTAGGGTTGCACTGCAGAGAAGTTTGTTCTTTGCTCCTAGGTCCAGCATTGTTCTCAGCCTTCATTGTCACCAAATGGGAGCCGAACTGGGTGGGAAATTCAAAATCGCATGTCTAAAAAGCACATGCACACACACAAACTGTGATAGAGTGTAACCTGGGAGGATTATATTGTATCAAAGCAAATCACCTCAGATTTATCCCTAGATTAGTCCCCAGTGCCTTGCCTGTCCTTTACTGTCATTTGGAAAACAATTTTCCTTGGAAACTTTTTGCACATGGCTTCAACAAAAGTCTCACTTTAGCACAGAGGGAGTTTTAGCCCAGATAAATGTGCGCCAATTCCCCCGCAGTGCTCAAACATTCACACACCCAAGGCCCAGTTTTGAAATAATCGGTGGCTAGAAACACCTCAGCCTGAAGCCTGAAGACATTGGGAATTCCCCCCTAAAGATCCCACTTCGAGGAATTGCATGGGTCCAAGATTGGTCATCCTTCCATACTGGTGGTTTGCAATCTAATACGCTGAGTGTGTTCTGCTGTGCTCTCAGAACCCACTGACTCTTACAGTTCACCCATTCACCCACTGGATTTCACTGAAAGCTCTTTTGATTGATTGTGGTGTGGCTCTTTCAGCGGGTACAGCTCTTCCCAAGGATCTGTTGTCCGTGTGTCAGTCTGCCTGTGCCTGCCTGTTTGTCTGCCTGTTTGTTGAAGAATTCTCAGTCAATAGTTAGGCCACTCACATGGGAATCAATCGATCAGTGGAGAGAGAGCAATGGGGCAGAATTGCCATCAACTGATAGCGACTGGCAGCAGCAGGTTTCCACTGGAGTGACCGCAGGTGCTGGTAGGAGCAGACAAGCGCTAATGGGTGTGACCACTGTGATCAGAACAAAAAGTGAGGCGGGGTGCATATGGAGAAGTGGTTACAAGGTGGCTACAGGAACCACTGACCCACCCAAGGAGTCATGAGAACACGCATGACCACCCTGTGTGTGTTTGTGTGCGTGTGATAGATTTTCCTTGAGGAGTGATGATCGATTTCCATTGAAGGCAGGCACACCACCCAGGGAAGCCACTGCGGACTTTGTCACCTGGATTCTCCCTACCCTACCTAACACCCAGCCATCACCGATCCACCCCACAAAGCAATCCAATTCTTACACAAACTTTTTGAATTTTTTGTTTTTTGAGGGTGGCGGAGAAAATCAAGTTTTTGTCTTTTTAACTTTTGTTTTGTTTTGCTTTTTTGACCATTTAAACTTTCACTTTAGCTGCTTGTCATATCCTTCATACCGCCATTTATTTTCATCCTTTTTGATTCTAGAATAGTTTCTTCTTCCCTGGAGCTGAGGTTGATGATGATGATGATGAATTTCTAATCGTGGCAATGCTGGACATGACACACACAAAACTGTGCAATCGCAACGCTCTGTCTCTTTGGCAATGTCTTCAGACAGAAGAGCCGATCTCATAACTCCCCACTCCCTAAAAACAGTTTTTAAAGTACTTGAGAGTCAGTCGTAGTCTATTTTTATGGACAGAGGAAATCACCATTCTCAGATGAATCTCCTTGCAGATGGTTTCCGGGAATCCAGGAGAGATGATCCCTTCAGGACCAGTGCTGATGCCCAGAGGGTAGAGGGACAGAGGAATGGAAAGGGGGAGCCTATCTACAAGGATCTACATATAACCTCCTCCCTGGGGGGATGGACTACTGAAAACTTGGTGAAGGGTGACATCGGACAATGTAAAATATGAACAAATATTAATAATTTTAAATTTTCAAGGGTTCATTAGGAGAGCTGTGGAGGGAGTGAGGGGAAAGTGAGGACCTGATACTAAGGGATCAAGCAGAAAGCAAATGTTTTGAGAATGGTCATGGCAACACATGTACAAATGTGCTTGGCATAGTGGATGGATGAATGGATTTTGATAAGAGTTGTGTGAGCCTCCAATAAAATGATTTTTTTAAAATTTTAGACAGCTTTCCTTTCGACTTGGATGTGCTCTTATCTACCGGAGGTCTTCCAGGTGTCTTGTCCTTTTCTGCTCACTCCCCAGGGCCAACGGACTTTTGTGTGAGGACTGACTTCCTCAGACCTGCCTGCGCAGTCACCTTGCAGAATCTAATCAGCAATTTTTCCTTTTTCTTTTCTTTTCATTTCTTTTCTGAAACACATTGCCATCATGTTCCTGATTGAGTTATTTGATTAAGCTCGCTGGCGGTAATCCCGATGTAGCTCGGGGTAAATGTTAACTGACAAAATCTGTAATCCCGAGGCAAACTTGGAGTTGCACAGCCTAGAAGCATCTTAACTGCTCTCTAGTCCAGTGGTGTTCTCTGCCTGCAGTGTCACCACACAGGGGCGGAACTAGGCAGGAAATTAAAAACTGCAAATCTAAAGGACACGCACACACACAAACAGGCGCGCGCACACGCCCACAAACACTTATACAGTGTAACTTGTGGGGATTACATTGTATCAAAGCATAAAACCTCAGACTTCTCCCTAGATAAATCTACAGTGCCCTGCATGCCCTTTTACTGACATTTTGAAAGATTTTCAAGGAATTTTTTTGTCTATGGCATCAAAAACACTCACTTTAGCAGAGGAGGAGTTTTAGACCAAATATATACGTGCCACATCCCCTGAGGGTGCATACGCAGAAGGGCTTACAAGGTGGCTCCAGGAACCTCTGACTGATCCAAGCAGTCAGGAGAGGAGGCATGACCACCGTGTGTGTGTGTGTGTGTGTGTACGAGGAGTGATGATTGATTTCCAATCATGGCAGGCACAGCACACACGAAAGCCACTGAGGACTATGCCACTGGGTTCTCCCTATTCTACCTAACATCCACCCTCCCACATTGCAATGCAATGCAATTTTTATACAAACTTTTGGTTTGTTTGTTTGTTGTGGGTGGGGGGAAAGATCAGATGGGTTCTTTTTTTGTTTGTTTTGTGTTGCTTTTTTGAAACGTTTAAACTTGCACTTCAGCCTGATGTCATACCATTCATACAGCCATTTATTTTCACCCGTTTTGATTCTAGAATATTTTCTTCTTTCCTGTACCTGTGACCGATGATGATGGTGGTGGTGGTGGTGATGATGATGATGATTTTCTAATCGTGCCAATACTTGACTTGACACACAAAACATGAAATCACAACTTTCTTTTCTGTGTCTCTTTGCCAACCTTTTGATATGGAAGAGCCGAACTCATAAACTCCTATTCCCTATAATCAGTTTTAAAAGTACTCCAGAGCCAAATGTGTGTCAATTTTTAAACACAGATGAAATCACCATTCTTGGATGAATCTCCTTTCAGATGGCTTTCCGGGAATCCAGGAGAGATGGTCCCTTCAGGACCAGTGGTGATACCGGGAGAGTGGAAGGAGGGTGGGATGGAAATGGGAACTTATTTACAAGGTTCTACATATAACTCCATCCCTGGGGAGATGGACTACAGAAAAGAGGGGAAAGTGAGACATCAGATAGAATAAGACATGTAAAAGTACTAATAATTTTAAATTATCAAGGGTTCATGAGGAAGGGGCAGTGGGGAAGGAGGGGGAGAATGAGGACCTGATACCAAGGGCTCAAGCAGAACGCAAAAGTTTTGAGAATGAGGATGGCAACGCATATACATATGTGCTTGATACAATGGGTTGGTGAATGGATGGATGGATGGATGGATGGATGGATGGATGGATGGATGGAAGAATAGATGCATGTATGGAATTTGTTAAGGGTTGTGTGCGCCTCCAATAAAAGGATTAAAAAACAGATGTCTTTTTTTGGACTTGGCCATGCTCTTATCCGTAGGCACCTTCCAAAAGTCCTGTCTTTATTGTGCTCACTTCCCTGGGCTCAAGGGTCTTTTGTGTGAGGAGTGACTTCCTGGGACCTTGCTTGCCCTGCCACCTTGCTGAAATTTATCAGCAGTTGTTTTGCATTCCCTTTTCTTTATTGAAATACATAGCCATTGTGTTTGTGATTGTGTTACATTGTTAAACTCCCTGGGGGTAATCCCGAGGGTGCCTCAGGGTAAATGTTAACTGTCAGAAGCAGTAATCCGGACCCACACTCGGGATTACTTAACTGCTCCCTGGTCCAGCGGTTTTCTCTCCGTGCAGTGTTGCTGCACGGAAGCAGAATTGGGTGGGATGTCCAAACACACACACACACACACACGGACGCACACACGCACACACACACACACACACACACACGCACACACACACACACACACACTTACATTGATGAGGGTAACCTGTGAGGATTACATTATTTCAAAACAAATCACAAATGACTTGCCCTAGATCAGTCTCCAGGGCTCTTCCTTACCTTTTACTGTTATTTGGCAAAGTTTTTGCCTAGAAACTTTTTGCCCATGGCATCCAAAAATCCTCACTTTAGCACAAACGGTGTTTTAAACCAGATAAATGTGCAGCACATCCCCTGCCGCGTGCACAACCACCCCCCCTACACACACCCCGACCTGTTTTGAAATAATCATTGGCTTGGAACACTTCATCCTGAGGACTGCACACAGTGGGAATTCCCCCAGAATGTTCCCACTTGAAGGAACTGCTCATGTCAAGGATTGATGATCCTTTCCTGCTAGCCGTTTGACGCCTAATAAGCTGAGTGTGTTCTACTGTGCTCTTGTGACCCACTGACTCTTCCAGTTCACCCATTCACCCAATGGCTTTCACTAAAATCTCACTTGATTGATTGCGGTGTGGCTCTTTGGACTGTCTGTGAAACCAACCACGTACAACTCTTCCGAAGGAGGTGTCTGTCTGCATGCATGTTGAAGAATTCTCAGTCACTAGCTAGGCCAGTCAAATGGAAATCAATGGATCGGCGGAGAGACAGCAAAGTCAGAGAATTGCCACCAAACTGATCGTGACTGGCGGAGGCAGGTTTCCACTCAAGAGATCACAGTTGCGGGTGGGATCAGAGAAGCGGGCACGGGTCTGACCACTGTAAATGGAACACATAGAGAGATGGGATTCATGCGCAGAAGAGCTTCCAAGGTGTCTCCAGGAAATTCGGACTGACCCAAGCAGTCAGGAGATAATGCATGACCCTCTGTTTGTGTGTGTGGATGTGGGTGTGGGTGTGTGGGAGAGAAGAGAGAGAACCAGAGAGAGAGTGACTGCCATCTAGCTGGGCAAAGGCTTAGACCTTTGCCAATCTACCCCCTTATCCAGTCGTCAGAGCCACAGAGGCAAATCCACTGAAAAGTGCATGTTGGTCTTCCACCGTCCACGCAGTGCTCCGAATGGAAGCTCAAATGGAATCCATTCATTCACACGGAGACTCAAGCATAGATCTGGGGTTTTCACAGTCCCCAGAGTGTGTGAAACACAACCTACAGGACCATGTGTGTGAACCAACTGTCAATGTTCATCTGTTAAGTAGTCTGAGAGGGTGGGGCTTCCCTGGAGGGTACCTTCACATTCCTGGTTTGGAGGTGCATCCCAGTCACCGTCTACGAAGTCAATGTCGCTCCCCACCGTGTCCCCTCCTCCACCACCACCACACCACCACACCACCACCTCCACACACCATAACAATGCCAGTCTTAAGGCACTTCACAGCACAAGGTTGCTACGCTACTACATGAACTCCCAGGGCAACTGCTTGATGACTACATGCCTGAGTGTGGTCAGCTATCAAAAGCATTCAGACCTGCTTCCTGCCCCACCCTAAGTAGGCTCCACACCCTTTCCATCAGGCACATAGATTAAGCCCTGTACAAGAATTCAAAGACAGCTAAGGTCAAGCCAGCTCAGAGACCAAGCTTAGGTTGTCATCTGGACTCTAGGGGTGGGCTTTCCTGTCACACGTGTGCAGCAAGAGATACATGATGTTCTCTGAACTTGAGGCTCTTGAGAGTGAAGGGATGGCCTTTAGCCTGTTAATTAGCTTGCAGCTCGATGACCTCAATTGGTGGGGCCGGGGACATGAAGAAGCTCAGTGGACACCTGACCAAGTCTATGTAGGGTTTTACTCTCTTGGGGGGAGGAAATTACAAATGATCTCCAAGGGGTCCTAAAGGGCTTCTTTGGTCCCTTTGGGTCTTTGCAAATGTATTCCACGGTTTATGAATGGTTTTGGGGGGGTTTCAGATTTTGTATGTACTCTATGTATAAATGATCTATGATGTATAAATTATAAACGTATTATACATTAATTGTTTACATAAAATCACTTATATAATATATAAATATACATAGATATCTACTCCTTCAGGTGCCTTTTTTAGGGTATCATTGTGTCGCTGCTGTTTCTTACTGATTTCAGTGTGTTTATTATTTTCCTGGTTGTGGGGCATTAAAGGTGGTTTTAAATACGTTTCGTGTTTTCTTTAATTTTTTTTAAGCGTATAAGGTATGATTGGTGCTTTTCAGAGGGTTTTAGTGAGTCTTCCGGGCCTTCGGGGCGTTTTACAAGTCTCTTAGGTACTCCTGATAGAGCTCCTCGCTGATGGGGAATTGCAGTGGTGGCTCCCATTGCAGGCCTGCTTCCTGCTGATTCACCAATGGCTGGGCATTCTGCTGAATTTCCAGGTCGTCGAGGAGTTGGTCCAAGAAGCTGGTGCCTTGTGGAGAGGCTTGGGCAAGCAGTGGAGAGTTTTCCTGCAGCAGTGTGGCCTGCTGGTTGTGCAGATGTGTCTCCCCAGTCAGCTGCCGCTGGGCACTCACGCTCAGGGCCAGGCCAGGCCCCCATCCCACTGGAGCTGGTGTGTGTGCAGGAGCTGGGCTCTGCCAGAACAGGTTTGGATGCTCCCACAACGAAGTGTCTTTCCACTGCGCAACGTCCGAAAGAATGTCGTGTTGTTTGGGACCTTGGTTTCCGCAGCTGGAAAGGTCCAAGTAGTGTGTCCTTGTCTCCGGAGGCCTTGCCGCTTGGGTGAACTCCTGTGGCATTTGCCCCTGATGGGGAACCGGGCCCACAGAGGCTTGGCCTCCCATGACGCAAGCTAACGGATTGCTGTCTCCATCACCTCGGCCGCCGCCCCCGAAGCCCAGGGAGGGCGGTCTCTGGGCATCTAGGGGTGTGGTTTGCTCCAGTGGCTGGTGAAGCGGACCTGGGAAGACCGGGCTGGAGCTGCATCGCTGGAGCCTGCGGTGATCCAGCCGCACCCTGGTGTGCGGTGGGTGTCGGGCCCTTCTGTTCTGGAACCACGTGTCAATCCGCGCTTCCGGAAGGCCTGTGTGGCGTGCCAGCTCTTGCCTGTCTTTCACGCCAGGGAATGGCAGCTTCTGGAATGCTTGCACCAGGTGGGCTCTTTGATCTTTGCTGATGACAGTCCTCTTGCGTCTGTCTGCCTTCGGCGCTTTGGCTGCAGAAGTGGTGCGAGGCGGCACGGAGCTCAGTCGGCTCCTCCTGAGCTGTCGACTTTTGCGATTTTTGAACCACAGGAAGATTCTGTCCTCGGCCACGTCGAAGGCTCTGGCAAGTTCTTCTCTGGCCGTGAAGCCTGGATACGGGTCTCGAGCAAATGAGGCTTCTAAGATGTCAGATTGAGAAGCAGTCCAGACAGTCCTCTTTCTTCGGTCTTGGGTACGCTGAGAACGGGCAGGAGGGCCTTTCGACGCCATGCTGCGGATGGAGGAGCAGTTCTGGGGGAGAAGAGAGGGCTGTGGGCTCCGACAGGCCAGCGGAACTTGAGCTCTTCGGAGGAGAGTGCCAGCCGCCGCTCTTACATAGCTTTCCCTTCGAGCACCTGATTTGATATACAAGATGTGATTGGCGACAGGAATGAGCACAGCCGATAGGGATGAGGCACGTGTTTGCAACTGTCTGGCGAGCGCCACAGAGCATTCACCTCCTCCTCCTTCTGCATAGTTCTGGTTTCTGGTTTCATTTCTCAAAGATATCCCTTTTATTTAAAAATGTATCCCTTTTATTTTTAAATTAAAACTGTTTATGTTTCGAAGTAATATTTAAAAACCCGGGGGACTGCACCTTTCCGAAGCGCACAACGTGACCGTGTGAATGTGCGTGCCTGTGTGTGGCGCTGGGTGTGTGCTTGCGCGCACATACGTGCCCGAAAAGGATAGTTGCATCATGCACCGGCAGGGCCTGACCCAGGGACACACTGGCTGAGGTGGTTTACCAAAACACAGCCAAAACCTATGTTCGGATGGACGTGCTGATACTACAAACTGAGAAGCAACAGCGGAATGAGACGACAAGTCCAGCTAGTCAGCAGGACACCCAGGCTGACGAAAGTTCCCAAGGACCCTCCCCAAGTGAGAAATGATTGGAATTGCTCACGAGATGTCAGTTGCCCACGGGCCCTACACTTGCTTGCAAGACGCCCTGATCTTCATTGCAAGGATCTGAAGCCCCCGTGGTGGTTGGAGTCCACTGAAGTAATGCTACCTACTGTGAGGCAACTTGACGTCCACTGATGCAAAGCTACCTATTTTGAGGCAACTCGTGTCTTGGTTCAGAAAGACCATTGGGAGTTTGATTTATGGGAACTTAGTGGAGAAGAAAACAATAAATGAAAGCCCAGAGGAACAATTTAAGAAGGAACAGAAAGGACAGCCAAAGTCTGTCAAGTCATTTTGGTGTTTGATAATGAAATGCATGAATGCTTTATTGATTTCATAGTTCGAACAATAGGCCCTAGTGTGATAAAGTGTGCTCACTTATGGTTAGAAGGTTTGGTTTTTCACACTTGTGTTTGGGACAGTTTTCCTTTCAAGATGTGCTAATTTTTAACCAGGAATTCTGATGTGCATCTGATGGAGAGTAAAGAAATGTGATTATGTAACTTGTCATGGTCTTGAGAATTTCCTGATGTATGACCTCAAGCCGTAAGATTTAAGCAAAGGAAAAGCATCTATAATTTGAAGCTTTGCATGAATAAAATTGGAAGTGTCACCCGCAACCTTTGAGTCGTGTGGTTTCTGTCTCTCACTCGCCGACGCCGTGACCCACCTTGAGGCATCCGTGGACATTGCTGCAGCTGGACTGCGGCATCAGTCCCATTCTGAGTGCCCTCCAACCCGAGGGGTCCATCTTCCCTCACTGTTTCCCACAATGTTTGCTCCAATGCACGAGGCTCTCAGTATTACACCATAATGTGGTCTAAGCTGAAGCAGATCAGGGCCCTGCACGTGCTTCCCTGAACGTTTCAAGTCAGCAGCAGAAGGTGACATACATTAACCACAAAATCTAAAAACTCTTCTAATCTTTAGTAGGTTCCTTTTGCTCCTCTCGCTCTTAACATATTTTGAAGCATATTTACATACATACATTTACTAGAAGTGTGTCCCATTATTTGTTACTCCCAACGTTTCACCACTTGCCCTTAATTTTCACTGTAAACTTTCACGGCCTGTCTGTCACGGGGTCCTGAGTTTTCAAAGCTCCCATGTTGGGCGCCAAAAGTGCGGGTGATTAGTCCAGCTTATCCCCCATCAAGCTGCGTCTGAAATGAGGCGTGCGGGTGAAAGAAAAAAAGATAGAGCCATATACAAAGCATGGGATTGGGAGGACAACAGTCTAATGGACGGAAGTACGTTCAGAGCTTGGTTTTTACACTCTTCTTACAAGGGAATGGTTACAAAACAAACATCAGAGAACTTGCTTTAAAAAACATGCCTAACCTCTAATCTATGCAAATGTTACTTAGCGAGTCACGCTTTCGAAACATTTGTATAATAAGAGCACTATATTCAAGGATAAGCGCAAGGACATGCAAGGTTCAAAAGGATCTTAAGAGGTCGTAAATAACTGAGTTATCTCACACTGCTTTTAGCTGCCAGGTCAGAAAGGAATTAGGTATCTCACAATGCTTTTAGTTACAAGGTAAACAGAGGCACAGGGGGCTAGTCGCACACCAAGAAACACCTGGGCCAGTTTTTGGCCTACTACAACCACATCCACTCCATGCCCTCACTCTCACAAACACGTTGACCAATTATGAACTAAACAGTAGCTAGTAACACCTCAGCCTGAGGACTGCAAACATTGGGAATTCCCCCAAAACATTCTCACTTGGAGGTACTGGGTGTGTTAAGGATTGATCCTCCTTCCCTGCTGGTGGTTTGATGCCCAATAAGCTGAGTGTATTCTGCTGTGCTCTCGCGACCCACTGACTCCTCTGTGTTGCCCATTCACCCACTGGCTTTCACTAAAAGCTCATTGGATTTATTGTGTTGTGGCTCATTGGACTGTCTTTGAAATCAACTGGGTAAACTCTTCCCAAGGATCTGTCCATCTGTCTATCTGCCTATCTGCTTGTCTGTCGGCCTGTCTGTTGAAGATTCTCAGTCACTAGCTAGGCCACTCAAATGGGAATCAATTAGTCGTTGGAGTTGAGAACAAAGGGACAGAATTGCCACAAAACCAATTGTGACTCACTGCGATGGGTTTCCCCTCCAGAAACCACAGTTATGAATGGGACCAGAATAAGAGGCAGGAACACAGAGAGATGTGGCACATATGCCAAAGACCTTACAATGTGGCTCTAGGAATCTGACTGACCCATGCATACCGTGTGTGTGTGTGTGTGTGTGTGTCTGTGTGTATGTGTGATAGCCCTTGCTTACGGAGTGATATCGATTTCCATTGAGGACTGACACACCACCCAGCCATGCCACTGTGGATAACACCACCTGAGTTCTCCCTGTCCTGCCTAACACCAACCCTCCACCCATCTCTTGCCTCCCCAACAAAAACTCATATTCTTACACACACTTTTGGGTTGGTTGGTTTGTTAGGGATGGGGAAAACGATCAGGTGTTTTGCTTGTTTGTATATTTTTAAAACCGTTTAAAGTTGCACTTTAACCGCATGTCGTACCATCAATATCGCAATCCTATTGTTATCCTTTTAAATTGTAGAATTTTTTTTTCTTCCCTTTCACTGTGATCGAGGATGAGGGTGGTGGTGATGATGATGATGATGATTTTCCAATCGTGGTAATACTAGACTAGACACAACAGAACATTCTGCGATCAAAACGTTCTCTTCTGTGTCTCTTTCACAAACTTTTGAGATGGCAGAGCCGATCTTATAACTCCCTACTCCCTAAATACAGTTTCAAAAGTACTCGAGAGCCAGATGTGTGTCTATTTTTACACACAGAAGAAATCACCATTCTCAGGTGAATCTCCTTTCAGATGGATTTCCTGGAATGCAAGAGAGATAATTCCTTCAGGACCAGTGAGGATACCAGAAGGGTAGCCGAAGGGTGAGGTGGAAAACGGGTACCAATTTACAGGTATCTACATATGATCTCCTCTCTAGGGGGTTGGAGGAAAAAGAGAGCGTGAAAGCAGACATTGGACAGTGTAAGTTATAACAAAATACTAATAATTTTTAAATATTAAGGGTTCATGAGGTAGGGGGGAGCAGGGTGGGAGTGGGAAAATTAGAAGCTGATAGCAAGGGCTCAAGTAGAAAGCCAATATTTTGAGAATGATAATGGCAACACTGGTACAGATGTGCTTGACACATTTGATGGATGGAAGGATTTTGATAAGAGTTGTACGAGCTTCCAATAATATATACATATATTTTAAAGATGGCTTTCCTTTAGACTTGGATGTTCTCTTATCTTCTGGAGGTCTTCCAAGTGTCCTGTCCTTTTCTGCTCACTTCCCAGGGCTGAAGGACCTTTTGTGTGAGGACTGACTTCCTTGGATTTTGCTTGCGCTACCACCTTGCTGAATCTGATGAGAGTTTTTTTCCTTTTCCTTTCCTTTTGGAAACCCTTTGCCATCATTTCCATGATTGAGTAATTTGGTTATGTTCCCTGGCGGTTATCCCGAAGCTCGCTTGCGGTAAATGTTAACTGTTAGAAGCAATAATCCTGGGACACTTTTAGGGTTGCACTGCAGAGAAGTCTGTTCTTTGCTCCTAGGTCCATCATAGTTCTCAGCCTGCAGTTTCACCAAATGGGGCCTGAACTCCGTTCGAAATTCAAAATTCCATGTCTAAAAGGGACATGCACACACACAAAGAGTGACCGAGTTTAACCTGTGAGGATTATATTGTATCAAAGCAAATTACCTCAGTTTTTTCCCTACATCAGTCTCCAGTGCCCTGCCTGCCCTTTTACTGTCATTTGGTAAAAAAAAAAAAAAAAAAAAAAATTTTGCCTGGAAATTTCTTGCCAATGACTTCAAAAAAGTCTCTCTTTAGCACAGAGGGAGTTTTAGAGCAGATAAATGCGCGCCAATTCCCCCGCAGTGCTCAAACATTCACACATCCAAGGCCCAGTTTGGAAATAATCAGTGGCTAGGAACACCTCAGCCTGAGGCCAGCAAACATTGGGAATTCCCCCCTAAAGATCCCACTTCGAGGAATTGCGTGGGTCCATGATTGGTCATCATTCCCTGCTGGTGGTTTGCAATCTAATAAGCTGAGTATGTTCTGCTGTGCTCTCAGACCCCATTGACTCTTACACTTCACCCATTCACCCACTGGATTTCACTAAAAGTTCTTTTGATTGATTGTGGTGTGGCTCTTTCGATGGATACAGCTCTTCCTAAGGTTCTGTTGTCCGTGTGTCAGTCTACCTTTGCCTTACTGTTTGTCTGCCTGTCTGTTGAAGAATTCTCAGTCAATAGGCCACTCACATGGGAATCAATCGATCAGTGGAGAGAGAGCAATGGGGCAGAATTGCCATCAACTGATAGCGACTGGCAGCAGCAGGTTTCCACTGGAGTGATCAGGTGCCGGTAGGAGCAGAGAAGCGTTAATGGGTGTGACCACTGTGATCAGAGCAAAAAGTGAGGCGGGGTGCATATGCAGAAGAGCTTACAAGGTGGCTACAGGAACCACTGACCCACCCAAGGAGTCATGAGAACACGCATGACCACCCTGCGTGTGTGTGTGTGTGTATATATGTGTGTTTGTGTGTGTGTGTGTGTGTGTGTGTGTGTGTGTGTGTGTGTGATAGACTTTCCTTGAGGAGTAATGATTGATTTCCATTTAAGGCAGGCACACCAGCCAGGGAAGCCACTGAGGATTGTGTTACCTGGATTCTCCCTACCCTACCTAACACCCAGCCATCACCTATCCACCCCACAAAGCAATCCAATTCTTACACAAACTTTTTGGGTTTTTTGTTTGTTGATGGTGGCAGAGAATCTCAGACCAGGGTTTGAGGGCCTTCTGCTTTTTTAAACGTTTAATGTAAAGCATCAGTTAAGCAGCTTAAAATTTGGCTGGATTTTCGTCAGGCTTTTGAGTGATTTTCGGATTATCAAAATTGACTCCTATATGGGAAATGGCCTGAAGCCAAGTCAGGGCACACTCAAGCATTTTATTTCAGCAGGCATGTCTGTCCCCACCTGCTTGATTGTTAATTTGATCATTTCAACCAGGTTTTTGTCTGGAAACAACCTAGATCAAGGTCGGTTAAGTGAACCTGATTTGGGTGCTGCTGATCAGCGAGAAAAATGCATTCCCTCTTATCTGCAGTTAGGGGGGAGGAAAGGATGACAAAAATATCATGCCACGACAAATCATAAGCTTGGGTTAAATACTGAAACTCCTTAATATAGGTGGTGGTATTATTATAAAGATAAAGGAGCCAGAACCCTTTTCAACCCAAGATAAATCAGTGAGAGAAAAGGGAACATGAACTGGACCACACTCTCAGTCCTGGCCACTTCCTAGAGTGGACAAATGACAAGGGGGTTCTTCGAGCGCATGTGCTTGCTAACCAGGCCAGGTGAGTGCAGACTCAGCTTCCTCCAGCAAGACAGATAGATCAGAAGAAGAAGGTGTGGGGGGCTCTGGGTGGCCAGAATAGGGAGAAGGTACGTATGAGGGGAGACAAGGTGTTCAGGCAGGTCCGAAAAGGCAGACACCAGAGGTGGGTCCAGAAGCAGGAGAGGAGGAATTTTATTTAGTCAAGAGGACTTGGGAAGGTGATCAGGAAATACAGAGAAAAGAACAGGAGCTCAGGGGAAAGGCGGCCTGGACGTACTGAATCTCGACTATTTTTTTGCTGCTGACCTCCGCCCTAAATGCCTGGTATTTTTCTGTAACCAAGTTTGGCCTCAATGCCAATTGAAGAATAAGTTATACTAGCCAGAAAAAATAGTACTTTCAATTTTAAGGTTCCCCTCAACGTCAACAATTTTTGTCAACAAACTCACAAATAATCAAAAGTTTCATATGCTCAGGTCTTTTTCTTTCTTCCCTCCTGCCCCTCTCTACTACCTGTTACCCTGCTCAAGATCTCTTAGCCAAACATTCTCTTAATCAGGCCCAGGCAGTACTCCCCTTCCCTCTTTCTCCAACCCCCCTGACTTCTTATCTGCGCCCCCAGTAAGGCTTCCTCCATATTCTGGGTACCCCTCCCCATCATTCCTCCATTACCCCCTCAACTCCAAAAGGCTGAGACACTGTGCCCCCGACACCCACCCCCACCACAAGCCAGAACCCTCAGACTGCCTAGAGTCTCTCTCTCTCTCTCTCTCTCTCTCTCTCTCTCTCTCTCTCTCTCTCTCTCTCTCTCTCTCTCACCTTCCTGGCTCCTTCCCTGCTCAGCCACCACTTAGCCAACACTTCAAGCCACTGACAGACCTCCCAGATAGGGAAGCAGAACACAAATCAATGGTCGCCACCCTGAAACTGGCAGGAGGGAGGGGTCAGAAAGCTCCAGGAAGTAACAACTTTAATCGCTGCATTTTTGATGTCAATGTCCTCTGAAATCTTGACAATTTCTGCCAGTAAACTCACAAATAGTCTGAGAAGCTATTTCTGATTCTGCTCTCCCTTGTCCTGTCAGTTATGTCTGTCTTCCTCCCTGTCCTGCTCCTCAGTTCCACTTTACAGTCACTATGAGGCAGAATTGACTCAACAGCAGTGAGTTTGGGTTCTGTACATTAATATATTTTAGTGACACATGTCCTCAAGGTCATTACTTTTTTGTTGTTTTATTTTATTTTCACAGTGACATAGAAATTTAATCAGTCATTTATCAGTTATCCTAGTACAGCAGCTCTCAACCTGTGGATTATGACCCTTTCAGGGGTCAAATGACCCTTTCAGAAGGTCACCTGAGACAATGGGAAACACATATTTTCGGTGGTCTTAGGAACCGAGACACTGCTCCTCTGTCCCCAGGCAGGTCCACCCATATGCAGATGCTTGCACATATGAGTACCCCAAGGTGAAGACTGTTACCATGATTCAAGACAAAATTTCATTTATTTGTAATCAGAAATAAATATTTCACAATATATAATTATATATTGCTTTGTGATTAATCACTATGCTTTAATTATGGTCAATTTGTAGCAAGGAAAATACATACTGCATATTAGATAATTACATTACAATTAACAGTATGATCATTATAATTATGATGTAGCAATGGAAATAATTTTATGGTTGGGGGTCACCACAACTTGAGGAAGTATATGAAAGTTCCTTATATATATATAGCTGCTTCTTTTTCAATTTGTTTGATTTTACTGTGTAGAACTATGTCTCAATGTTAGACCCTCATTTTAAAATATTGTGTTTTAATTGTTCCTAGTACAAGCAACATCCAGATGTATAGTTCTCAAACATAGTAAGATATCACTTATTTAAAAGAGGTGACCATTTTCTCTGCCCCACTGCATGGTAGTACTTACATTTTCTAACCTTTTATCGAGTGTTTTTGAGAGAAGGCTTGTTTTCTTCGCCGTTTTATTATTCTTGGGTGCACTCCAGTGCATTCTGTTAGTGATGCCATGGGGCCTTAACCTTTTCCTTATGGTTTTTAGACTATAATCTATATGTGAACAGATTGTCATGTTATGGGACTCAACTGCTTTCATCTTACAGAGCTGCCAATCATTTAACCACCGGAGCAGTAGGGCTTCTTCACGGACTAATTGAGATTTGCCAAGTTGACATGTTTTGCATTATAGACATGCTGATTCTTTTTTAAAAATCATAATTATTATTATTTAAATCAGTTTATTGGGGGCCCATACAACTCTTATTGTAATCCATATATACATCCATTGCGTCAAGCACATTTTGTATATTTGGTGCCCCATCATTCTGACATGGTGATTCTTATTGAGAATTATTTTTCTGTTTTTGTGCACAGAAATTTTTGTTTTAGTTCATTCATTCATCAGTATATGAGGAGCTTCAATGCTATAGAAAACTATGGGACTCTAAATCCATGAATGTCCCCACAAAATGGGTGGAAACAAATTCCGTATTTTGGGGTCCTAATCTGAATAATTTTGCACTTTTGATCATGCTGTGTTTTCTTTAATCATGTTTAACAGACCTGTTTTATTCATCAAGACAACTCTGTTGCCATTGTGTGCCCATCTCTTCAGTTTGGCTTTAGTGTGTTTTGGATTATTACATGTTCACTGTCTTCCAGTCAGCACACACACATCTTCACTGTTTGAAAGGTGTTAACACCTGTTAAGGAACCTCCATAAAGCTGAAGATTATTTCTTGTGACATTGCTGTAGGACAGTAACATTTCCCCTATTACAAATGGTATATTCACAGCTAGGAGAGATAGGAACAGAATTATAAGACAAGTTCAGCACTTCTCTAAAGCAGCTACTTTTCTAGGGTCTGTTTACAACCTAAGTGAGGTCACTCCCTTCAGACTTGCAGTAAGCACCGTCTTTTCTGGTCATTGATTTCTATACTTTCTCTTAAATGAAAACTGATTCTGACCAAAGTGAACATTTTTGAAGGCAAATAGTTCACACATAAATTATTTTAACATCTAAGTAGGCCTGATACTTGAATTCTTAGATCTCAGGTCTTTGGAACATAATAATACAAATAGAGATGTTTTCTTGGGGCAAACTATGAAACTGAGAATTCTGAGACTACAACAGGAAAGCCACCCAGACAACACAACTCTACCTGCCTCAGAGCCTGGTTCTTTTGCTAACTTGATCATAAGCACCCCCTGTGCTTGAAGGCAAACAAGCAGCCATCTAGCTCAGAAGCAACAAAGCCCACAGAGAAGAAGCACACAGCCTAAACGAATACAAGGTGTTGAATGGACCAGGTAGCAGACACCAAGGAACAAAAACAATCATGGTATGATCACATTCCTCACATAAACGCTGAAGACTAATGTGTGCATAAGCAAGTGTGGTGAAGAAGGCTGATGGTGCCCGGCTACTGAGAGCTATAGCGTCTGGGGACTTAAAGGCTTGAAAGCAAACAAGCGGCCATCTAGCCCAGATGCAACAAAGCCCACACGGAAGCAGCACATCAACATGGGTGATCGTGAAGGGCAGAGGAGACCAGGTCTCAAACAACAAAGGCGGCGGGGGTGGGGAGAGGGAATTCACATCACCGTGAATGAGGCGGAGTGCGTGACAGGGACCCAATGCCCATCTGTAGACAGCTGGACATCCCTTGCAGAGGGGTAGTGGGGAGGAGATGAGTCACAGAGGGTTCAGTGTAGCAAAAATGAAACTCAAAACCTTCCTCTAGTTGTTGAATGCTTCCTCCCCTCCCAATTATCATGATCCCAATTCTACCTTGCGGACCTGGTTAGACCAGAATATGTACAGCGGTGCAGTAGGGATCTGGAAACACAGGGAATCTAGGATGGATGAACCCCTCAGGACCAGCGGTGGGAGTGGGGACACCAGGAAGGAAGGGGGTGTAGAAAGGGAGAACCGATTTTGGAGATCTATATGTAACCTCCTTTCTGGTAGATGGGCAATGGGAAGGTGGGTGAGGGGAGATGCCTGGCAGTGTAAGATAAGGTAAAATAATCATTTATAACCTATTAAGAGTGCAGGGGGAAGGGGGAGTGGTGAGGGAGGGGGAAGAATAAAAAAGGAAACCAAGCTGATTCCAGGAACCCAACTGGAAGGCAAATTTTGAGAATGACGAGGGCAATGAATATATAAGGGTGCTTTGCTCAATTGATGTATATATGGATTGTGTTAAGAGTTGTATGAGCCCCAATAAAAAGATTTATTAATTAAAAAAAAAGCACCCACTGTAGCCCATTCCTGAATGTGAGGTTTATTCACACTGACTTCCCTCACTGTGTCTCCCATAGTAATAGCTGGTCATGTCCCACATTCCAGCTATGGATTTACAGATATAGCTCATCCTTGTTACCTTCTCTGTAGATGACTAATCAGGTCTCCCATGAGGTCTGCATATTCTTAGCACAGCATCAGGTTATATTGGGCAATCCACTGCAAGCCCCAGGATGGCTGTACCAATAAGGATAAATTATATTGATGTATTGATCATGCTAAAGTACTTTTGGGTGATTACCACTTAATCTGTGTCTAGCCTCCCCTTTATTTCCCAGTTTGAGCTCAGACCAAGGATATCCTGGAGGCAGATTATTCAAGGTGGTGAAATTCATTCAGATGTGGATCTCAGATCAGACTATGCTGTGGGGAACGATAGTAGATCATTCTTTGTTGGATGGTTCATGCTTCCTGGAAGGTAAGAGACCCTGGAACCTCACCCAGTAGGTATGTATGACAGGCTCAGGGAGGAACACTGCATTTTGCATCTGGAAGCCCCTGAGGTGGAACCCAAAGGTATTCATCCCTGTGCTATCATTCTGATGATGAAGCATTCACTTATGACTTCTGTTAATTTGTCCACCCCAAGGCCTCACTTTGATTCCAGGGTTTATTGAGATGTCCATGTGCCACGGGTGTCCAGTCAGCATTTCACAGGTTAGGTCTGAGGAGTGTTGGCCCACAGTTGTTATCATGAGTGACTCTTTGAGGACTTTCTTCTTCATGAGTGGCGAACCCCAGTGTGCTCTGACATCGAGTTCCTGGCACTGGACACACAAGGTGTACATAGGATTGACATGTTTCCAGTTTTGAGGGAAGATACAGCCCCATCAAATATGTCTTGTGAGGTTAATTTGTTGGCTCACGCAGATCTAAAGGATGCCTGGAGCCAAATATTTTAGGGTTGTCAGCGCACACTTGTAGAGGGAGTATACAAAATCATTCTCTGAGCCCTTTCCCTAGGTCTGAGTAAAAGGCCAATGTTAGATTTGAAAAATGGATACAATGGTACAAAGATACAAAATGGTATGTACCTTTAATTTTCTGCCTCTTGCATCTTTTGTGATGTGTCTTCTGGGTTGAGGGCAGGGAAGGGGTTGTTGAAAGCCATTAAGATTCAGCCTTGAAATGGCTGAGAATCTCATGACCTATGTGTCAGTGTTTGCTGATTTCTTCTGCAGCTTTACGTTTTGAACAGACTATTAAGAACAAGAAAGTATGCAAGGTCGGGGAAAACAGGTTGTTTAATTTTCTCAAGGATATCTGGCTTGGAGGAAGACAGAGTTGCTATGTGTATCAAATGTGCTGGCTTGAATATGAGATAATTAACTCCTGGTTGTTTCTGCATGGATAAAAGGATTATGTAGAATAAACTTGGGGCTTCAGTATTGACTGTTGCCTTCCCACCTTCCCAATACTTTCTGTCTCTCTTTCTTCCCCCTTAATCCTAACTCCCTTTTTCAGGACTGTTCAACTCGTCGGCTGGCTCCGATGACAAAATAACCAGTAATTAATATGACTTATTTAACATGGGTTTCGCTACATCTTTGAGGAAGAAGACAGATGAAATTGGGGTTTACAAATTAGTAAATCAGTACAATTGAGCCCTCAGGCACCTTGCTTATTGAATAACACATCACTGCATATGTCAAATAGCAGAAAAGATTCCTTGATACCAGGACACAGGAGAAGGAGACCCACAAGAGACCTGTGATATGGACATGATGTTGTTTATCATATATAAACATTTATAAACCACTTTATTTTGCCACTGCCATGTATCAGATGCAAATGATTTAATAGTTTACTGGAAATGTGCCTGTGATTCCTGGTTTTATCTGTCTACCTACCTTAGTTCCTTCATTTAGGTAAAGTCTGAGAGAAAAGACAGCACCACATACTTAATTAGCAATGGGAGTTTCTTGATGGGTTAGATTTGGGTTCACTTCAGGGTTGTAGGGTGTTAGAGTCAGAGTCTGTACCTTAGATTGGAATGTAGGTCTTGGGATTAATGTTCCCTGTTCAAGAACAAGGGTTAATGAATAGAAACAGAACCTAAGTGTCAGGACTTAAGAGTCAGATGTTAGTGGACAGATTAAAGGGCTTGATGTTTAGAATGTGTCCTTCCTAACAGCTTATGTTTACAGTTGCTTAGGTCTTATGTATTATGGTATAAAGATGTACAGTTATGATTTAAACAGTACCATTTTGGAAGTTGGTTTCTGAATTTGAGACTTCTAAGTTGTGCTCATGATTTTAAAAATTGGGATAAATGAATTAGGCTAATTTTTAACAAATTGGTTATGGGTATCAGGCAATGCTCAGGGTGTTAATAGCCATTCTGGATGGTGAGGGGCTTTTCAGGTAGTTAGGGGTTCAGTGTTTGAGGAAATGATCAGTGTGTTGTAAGGATGCCCAGTATGTTAAGTTGTAAGGGTTAATAGTTTGGGAGATGTTGTTTAGCAATTAATGGTTTGTGAACTAAGTATCAAAAGTTATTTTTGCATGTTGAAATGTAGCCTACACCATTTTTATATTTGTTAGCTATTTATGTCATATCTTGAATCTAGTATAGATATGATTATTAATTTATGATTAGAAGAATTTTAATTTCTCTTTGGAAGCCTCCGTTCTTTCTTAACCAATCTTATTCTGATTGCTGCAGTTTTAATATACAGTCCGTTTTTAGTATCAGTTGTGAAAGTGGATATTCTCATACTTTTTCTGAGGTGGGGTGATGTTGTTTCTCATTCCTCTAATGACATTTCTCATTCCTCTAATGATATTTTGACTTTCACCCCCCCCCCTTAGGAATGTTCATTAGCATACTAACATGTTGAACTATATCTGTTCTATTTTAGATTTTAGAGGGTTTTTTCCCTTAACATTAGAGACTTTGAATTTAGTATGTTTTCTGTGTCTATTTAGAGAATTATTTATTTTTTACATTAATTGCTATATTACAGTATTTCTTTTTCTTATATTAAAATTCAACTCGAGGACAGATTTCAATTAATCGTGGTATATAATTAATTTAATGTGTTGTCTGACTCAGTTCCCAATATTATAAACAACTTTTTCATGTAGATCCATTATCAATACTAGGGTACACTTTACTTGCAATATCATTATCTGACCTTGATATCAGGTTATTACTGGTCTCATAGAAAATGTTACTAAGTATACTCTCACAAACATTGTTATGTCTGCTCCCAATAACTTGAACTTGAAAACAAAACATAAGGTGTTTATTCAGACTGTGTGAATACACTGTTGTCATGCTGTCAGAATCTTCAACTTTAATCTGTCTTCCAGTTAGCCTTGAAGTTTTTCATGGAATGTAATTTTGATTCAGTTGATTATAGACCTTCTGAGCATCCTGAAATCCACTCAACTCTCACAGATCTAGCTGTGCCTAGATCCTCTGGTCTTGCAGCTGACCCCTCAGTGTAGAGGACTTTGTGATTTATGCTCCCCTTGACAGAAAAATGGTCACTCACACCTTAGTGCCTGTGTGCTCACCTCACACTAGAGCCCAAGTTTGGGAAGTAATCGGCCAGAAGACATGCTGGGTGGATCTTAGAGAATTTCCTTCAGCTCACCTCAAGGAGAATTGTCTAAATCAATGAGGGGCAGGAATTCCTGTTATGTTGTCATTGCTTTGTTACACACACACACACACACACACACACACAGAGGAAACTCATTCCTTCTTTTAAGTAAGAGAACTTATGTTCCACTAAATGTCACATGAAAGGTCCGGCATCTGTTACCACGGAAATAACTTTTGTAAACATAACTAACACACTGGTATTTTGTGCATGTCTGGGGTACTGATTAGTGGTTTCTGAGGTTGTTGTTGTTTTTGTTAGATGTCATTGAGTTGATTCCACATCATGGGGATCCAGTACACAACAGAAGGTAACAATGCTTTCTCCTCTGCTAGACTCAAAATTTAGGATGAACCCATTGTTGCCATCATTGTGTCAGTCCATTTAGTTGGGGATTCCTATTTGTCCCTGCCCTTCTACTTTGCCACATACACTAGGAACTGCTCCCTTCTGACAACATTTTCCGAAGTACATAATATGAATCTCACTATCTTTACCTCTAACTAGCACTCTGAGCTTAATTCTTCAAAGCCAGATTGGTTTGTGCTTTTGGAGACCAATATTATTTCATTATCCTTCACCAGAATTACAATGCAAACAAATTGATTCTTCTTCAGTCTTCCTTATTCAGTGTTCAACTTCCACATACATATGAGACAATTGAAATTGCCATAGTTTGGGTGAGGTGAACATAGTCATCACAGTAAGATCCCTGATCTCCAACACTCTAAACAAGCCTAATAAGACATATCTATCCAATACAATGTGTCTATTGATCTCTTGGCTGTTACTATCACCATTCTGGGTTTTTTTTTTTTTTTTGCATATTTTTTCAAAAGCTAACAGTATTTCTGGAAGGAGTTAAAATTTAGTCAAGCTTGAATTAAGAATGTTGCTCTAGGCGGGGCCTGGAAACCAACTTTACTCCGGAACCAACCAATGTAAGAGCCCTGAGTTTAAGCCTGTTTTTAAGACAGTGAGCCTTATATTCAAGGTATGCTTGATGACTGGTATACATGAGAGAGTCTAAAACAAATTGTGCTTCTCTCTGTAGCCTGACTTTCTGATTAGTTTTAGAGGAGCACTAGTCTACACCCCTTATCCTATAACTGCAACCTCACACAGCCCTGCCTTCAGAGACACCATGGGGGTTGTAAAAGGGCAGTGACAATGATATCCAACTAGCCACTCAGGCTAATGCCGCTCTACTTTATCACAGCACAGCCTCTTCCCAGCACATGAATTTTGTTTTCCTGCCAAACTAGCTTCCTGGTGGAACATGTTTCACAAGCTCAAGCCTAGGCACTAGTTTTTGCCCTTTCCCTAGAAGACCAAGACTATGGATGGCACATCCCAAAACCCAAGCTAATAAGCCCTCTCCTATGGTGTGTGTTGTCTGACATCTGTCAGAATTACCTAGAGTTTGGAATCCAGAATCTAGGCCAAGATGACACAAGGCTTGATCAGTCGTCTCTTTCCTGGATCCATCTTGTATTTCTAAGCTTCTGCCCTCACTTGGGCTCTTGTCATGACCCATTTACCTACCCCTTGATATTCCTTGACTATACGCTGCAGTCTTTCACAAAGGCGTTAAAATTGGACGTCCATAAACATAAGAGCTTTAAAGAGTAGGAAATAAGTATTCCCCTGGCTTGTTTCCTTGTATAGAACATCTCTGTCTTGGCCAAGGTACCTCTAGGATGTCCTATTGGTGTCTCTCTGTCTCTTGTTGTCCACCTGCACAACTTTCTCTAGGTACCACACTATTGTGACTACATGGACTACTCAACCATAGGCATTTCTTCATGCACAATACATATTGTAATGAATACCCAGGATGAAAAGGGATTGAGGCAGGTTAAATTTGATGAAAAGCTCAGCCTGTGTTGGAGTGGCATATTTCAGCATGATTCAGCTTGATCACTTTCCCCAGATATGTTAAGGATTATGGTCTGAGGTGCTTTAAGGGCTTGTAATGAACGTTCTTCATAAAATATTCATTTCTTCATTTAGATTGCTGGTGAAAAGATGATATTTACCTTCAGTGGAGCTTGAAAATTTTGAGGCATTAAATCTACTTTATTCTAAAATAAATATTATATAGATAGGATGTGGATCCAAAGTTGAAAATGATATGATAAATTAGTAAACTTGCTCTGTAAAGATAGAGTGGGTTCTTGTTTAATGCAAATACCCTCATATTGGAGCATGGTTTCGATCCCGGGGGGGGGGGGGGTTACTATTTAGCACAAGAAGTGCAGGCCAAGAACCTGACATGCCTTTCTCAACAATGACTCCTCTTCTGGTTCAGAACAAAGAAATATGGTCTAGTCTAGGGAGTTAGAAAACTCTTACTACTCTCTTGCACAGTGAGGCATCACAAGGAAGGATTTCATCTTCAGACTGGTATATGACCCAAATCCATTCACCTAACTCCAAACAGGGTGATCCCCTCTGGAGTTCCTGGGGACAGCCCCGGCTGAGGAGCTAGAGGGGAAACAGGAGGGATCTGTGTTTCCTGAAGTCTGACCCTAGGAGAGCTCCAGTGTACAAGGGCCCAGGCTGTCCTGATGGCCAGGTTCCGAGGTCTCTACTCATGTCCCTGAATGATAGAATTCACTGAGTAAGTAACTGATATAATTGTATTTGAAGTTAAGTTTTGAATACTCCAACTTACAAAAGGCTCATGGAGTAGTGGTTACACATTGGGCTGTTAACTGCAAGGTCAGCGGAGCAGAAGTATGTCACACCTGGGGTGAAAGAAAGGGTGTCTACTCTTGTAAAGAGTTAGTCTTTGAAAACCACGAAGGACAGTTCCATCCTCTCCTAAAGGATCACTATAATCGGAAGCCATTCGATGGCATTGAGTGGGGCTTTAGGTTTTGGTTGCTTATAACAGTGACAAACTCAGTGTCTATTTGCTGTGTCACAACTTTGATTAAGCCGCCATTAAATATTCTCTGATCATTAACCAAGCACGTAGATCATCTTCCCCCTGGAGGAGAATGCCTTTGAAGTAGATTGCCTGCACTCCTTTCCAGCCAGCCCCTTTCCACTTGACTGCCTAGGTGTTATCCTTGATGGAGGTCAACTTTCTGAGGACAGGGGCCATTGCCATGAGTCTTGCCTCAACTGGCTTTGTGTGAACGCTCTGAACCTATCTTGTAAGTGCCTCTATCTAATAATGTGCATGTCCTAATCATGGTCCAATTCCTGCTGCTGCAGTCCCATTTGTACCTGTCATGTATTAATCTGCCACCAATCCTGATCTGTGACATGCCTTTTGTTCTATGCCATTTACTCAGGTTCCCAACTGAATTCTCAGTTGTTCTTTTGACCTCGTGCTAATGGCCTCCCTAAAATATATGATGTGTATGTGTGTGTGCCTGTTTCTTTTGCTATCTCTTAAGTTTAATAGATGTTCCCCTTAAATAATAATGGCATAAGGGTCACTTTTCTACCTTAATACACAATTTAGGATCATAAATGAATCAAGCTACTGTTCTTTCAGACAGAATCTTGACAGACATAAATGCAGGTAAAGTAAAGCCCTGCAGCCTCCTGGTTTCTATCTTGAATGGGCAAATGTTACAAAGGTTTTTTACTCTGCAGATAAATGCTCATTCCACCCCCTAGCCTCAGACAAAATACACTCAACTCTGTATAGGTTGCCAAATCTAGTTCCCCAGATAAGTTCTCATATTTACACCACTTCTCCTACTAACCTTCTGCACAAAGGCACTGAGTTTTCTTGTTCTGTGGCCTGGCAATTCCACTGCTCTGTCTCAGTGTCGTGATTCCACTGCCACCATGTCTGCTTCTGCTTCTTCCCAACGCTTTATCTCTTGTGTCACAGTTCTCTGTCTTCTGAGTTGAAGAGTATCAATACAAGAATCTATTTTGCAAAGGCCCCTATTTTTAGCTATTCTTTCTAGATGGTAGTGAGATCCTAATTTGTTTCTGAAATGGCTCAATTAAGCCTAACGTGATGTCCAATGTGACTAATTGCCAGGTTGGGTTTTTAGACATCGTATTTGCATAGCTACAAGGGTACCAATCTATTGTTGGGCAAGCTGCCCACTCCTCTTAAACCAGAAAATCCAACCTCAATACTATCAAGTTAACACTGACTTATAGAGAACTTATAGGACAGGGTAGAACTGCCTCTGTAGGTTTCAAAGACTGTATCTCTTTAGCAGGGTAGAGAGCCGTGTCACTCTAGGGAGGAGAAAGTGCCATCTTTCTTTTTAGGAGAAATATGTGGGTTCCAACTGTTGACCTTGGGGTTAGCAGCCCAACAGTAACCACTGTGCCACCAGAACTCATTTCTTTCATACACTTTGGCGGATGCCAAACCCACGTAAATATTTGGAAGGATTTAAGGGGCCATAGCTAGAAAAACTGTATACTTGCATAGGCCAAATAACAAATTACATTAAGTACTACAAATAATGCTACTTTAAAAACATTGTTTACCTTGGGATTGAAAAATGCACTCATTATGGGCGAATGTATACTTCATTTAAAAAACAAACATATATATATATATGTATACACACACACATAGGCTTCAATCTAATATGATACATAAGTGCTTATTTTGGTGCCCTGGCTTTGACATGTAGTAAGAGTTGTACTTCTAACCTCATGATCAGAGGCAAAAATCCCATTAGCTGCCTGTTGTGGCTCTAGAGGTGCAGAAACTCTGCACAGCAGTTTTATTGTGTCCTAAAGGGTGCTGACATGTCTAACGCTACTTGATGGTGTGTTTTAAAGGGTTTCTAAAGTGATGTTGTAATTTATAGTTCCCCTAGAAAATAATTTTAAATCTATAACAGCTTTTTATATAGCTCATTTGAAATGTTTCCAGATGCTTTAATTAACAATCATCTTTAAAGTTCATTGACTTGTCATTCTCCTTGTGTCACACAGTAAGGAATTGATAATTCTGTATTCTGTGAGGTAGGGATCAAGCTCTTTTGTTTCTTCCTTTTGACATGTATATTTGATTGTCCAATCTCCATTTGTTATAAAGACATCCTATATTCACATGTCTGAAAATTGTGAATTTTAGATTTTATTGCTCAGAGTATAAGCATATTTTCTGTCACTCAGTAAAGAGACCATTACCAGTATTGGGGACTTTGTGTGTTAAGAAGTGCGAAGAATAGTAACAGCATCTGGACCTATGTGTTATGCATTACATTGTATTCTCCCATCAGTCTCCAGATTGTGCATCACCAGCATCTTAGAGGAAAGAGGAAGAAGTCCTTTGTTTGACTATTATTATTTCTGGGGTGGCATCATGAGAGATTCAAATTTGTGAACATCAATAGAGCTGATCCAGATAAGACAAAAATAAGAGCATCTCATTTGCCGGCAGTTCTAAGGACCAAAGAAAATGACCAATGCTCAGGTGATACTGATGTATTTTATCCTTTTCTGTATGTCCTACTGGAATTGTAGGAGCCTGTGTATTATTGATTCAGTTCATTGGAAAAGTGGAAATTTGAAATAGAAGTTAGAGATGAACTTTTATTCTGATTTCAACATTGGGCTGGAGAAGATTCGGAATATATTGATCACAGGGATAACACTAAACTATTGACATTGAGCATAATATGTCGCTAAGGATTTTTGGATGATGGTATCTTTCAACTCATAATTCATTATTCTATGGCCAACCCATGAGAATCATTCAAATTAAATGCTATGCCTTGTTTTCAGTGAGAAATAAGATCACGTCTTTTGGAGAGTTCAGTATTCCATGGGATTTTTGTCTGGGTTTCTTTAATGTTTCTTTCTGAAGGTGATGTGTTATGTAATTTTCCAAATATCAACATTCTCTTTAATGCATCTAAAATGGGCCTTGTAGCAATAGTGGTTTAAAAATGGTTGACAGTTTCTAACATCCTCTAACTATAGATGTAGGAGAGGGAATCAACCATCAGCATCAGCTCTGATTCCTATATGAGAGAGCTTAAACATACCTGTCCCCTTCAATGGCTTTCCAGTTCTGACAGCAGTTATCTCTACCTTAGTTTTCTCCTTCTAAGTTTCAGAATTCTTTCCAGTGGCCATATACCAATTATAGTATGGAGTCATAGGTTCAAGTTTTTTAAACAACAGAATGTAACTTGGTATCAGAATCAATGTGCTACACATTGGGATTCCTACTAAGGAAACATGGAGGCAAAATTTGCTCTTGTTCAGGGCAGGCCTGTTTTCTCTTTCTGCTATCAGACATTTTCCCTTCTAAAGATAGGCTCATTTCTTACTTCCATCTGTATAGGCTCCTCTCAGCTCCTTGAGGATATCTTCCTCTTGATCTTGCCTACTATCTTGGCTGAAATGCGCCTGCCCCACTATCTTGGCTGAAATGCCCTTTATGGACCTGTCACCATTGGCTCTGTTGCTGTGTCTTTTCTGCCATGGTCATTATCTCCATTGGTACAGCTCTTGACACATGAATAGTACAGTTCATTTTGCAGGAACATCAGACCAGTCCCTATGAGGTAGAGGTTTAAGCTGTTCTGTGATTTGCTATGCAGTATCTCACAAAAGTAATTAGCTATCAAGTAAATAACTCTTCAGGTTTTGGAAACTGGTGAGTGCCAAATCCATAGTTCATGTATCAGTCTGGAGGGTTCTCCTCATTAATGTGTTTGTAAATGGTGATGAACCAGATCCTCAGATAGACAATAGTTCACTGTCTCACAAGTTGAAGTTGTTGAATCTGGTCAGATAAGTTAGGGGATGGTGAGGAACCCAAATGGGAAAGTCACACATTGTTGGCTTATAGTGGTGGAAACTCTCAAATCAGGTCACACATGTGGCCCCTCAATTGCAGGGATGTGAAGGAAATGGTTAATGTATTTTTGGAAGTTGGCAAACCCCAAACCATGGGTTCATTCTGAACTATGTGCATAAAATTGCAGATGGCTTTGACAGCACCAAACAAAGTGGCACATAAGAACATGGCAATGACAGTAACAACACCAACAAGCTAACAAACAAGCCACTGACATACAAAATTTAAAAGGAGAAAAAGACAATAAATTAATAGATAGATAGATAAATAAACAAATAAATAAATAAATAAAATCCAGGGGGGAAAAAAGCGTGGTAATAGTTTAAGATCTGTTTGTTGACCTCCAAGGGTGTTTTCCAGATGAGTCTGATGGGGTGCAATGTCCTGGCCCCAAAGTCCATCTTTTATACTCCCTCGGGACCTCCTTGCTCTGCTTCCCCCACTGCTACATTGCACGCCCCCAATGTTTTGCCTCAGTGTGGTGGGGTCAGCTCAGTCATATATCCCACACTATGTCTCCAGTGTTGTCCTGTGTAGGGCCATGTGTCAGTGCAGGATGTCGCATCTCACAATGGGGCCAGCTATATGATCCTCTCTGTACATTGGGCCCTCCGAGCCGGGCTATCTTCCTCTGAGCTTGATGGGCCCAGGTCTGCTCCACTCCATTCTTCCTCCTTCCTTTGCTTCAGCTTCCTTATGGGTGTGGTCAGTTCCTTTCCCACACTAGATGATCTATTTTCATTTTCTGTGGCACTCCCTTCCATGATGGGGGTCAGGCTGATTCTGGTTAGGGCCGGCATAGGGGGGTTTTTGTGGATTCCTCTGTGCGTTACATTGCCCTCCTGGTTTGGCGTGTCATGGTGGGGTCTGTATGCACTTTCTAGTTCTGTGGGGACACAACCAATACTCTCCCCCTGGGTGAGTTAGTGCCCTGTTTCCCCTGTGCCATGAACTCAGTTTCTCCCCACTCCAATTCTCCCTTCCCTTATTTATGTTGGATTCTAATGTACCTCCCTAGGTGTGGCCTGCTCTCAATCCAACTATCAATGCTTCCACCTGTTTATTGCGAGATAAGCGTTTATTCTTCTATTCCTGGCATTCTAATTGTACTTACCTCAGGGAACTCATGTTATACCTGGCCTTTTGAATTTGGCTTAACTTGCTTAATATGATTCCTTGCAGCTCTTCCCATGAAACGACATGTTTCACGTGATCATCCGTGCTTTGCAGTGCTGCACAGTACTCCATTGTGTGTATGTGCCAGAGTTTACTAATCCATTCATCTATCGATGGAAACTCAGGCTGTTTCCAAGAGTTTGAGATTGTGAATTGTGCCATAATAAACACGGAAGCACAGATGACTGGTCGTGTTTTATTTGTTGCTTCCACTGGGTATATGTCCAGTAGAGGGATGACTGGGTCATAAGGTAGATCAATTTCCATTTTCTTTAAGTATCTCCAGATCGCTTTCCACAGTGTCTGTACAAATCTACACAACCACCAGCAGTGGAGGAGGGTTCCTACTTCACCACAGCCCCTCCAACACTTGTTGCTCTCTGATTTGGGCTAGCCTCAGGGGTGTTAGGTGGTATCTCATGGTTGTTTTGATATGCATTTCTCTTATGGCTAATGACCTGGAACAATTTCTCATATTCTTATTGGCCATATGGGTCTTCTCCCTAGTGAAAGTTCATTTCAGTTCTTTGGCCCATTTCCTTAGGGGGTTAACTGTTTTCCTCTTTTTGCAGGTCATGATGGTGTTGTAGATTTTAGAAATGAGCCCTTTGTCTGATGTGTCATTACTAAAAATCCTCGCCTAGTCTGTGGGTTGTCTTGTCACCCTCTTGGTGAAGTCTTTCGAAGTGCACAGGTACTTTATTCTTATTAAATCCCATTTGTTGATTTCCAGTTCACCTGTGTGTGTACCCTTCTCTATTGCAGTGAGCCTATGAGTTCCCTGGGTCAGTGCTCTGAGTTTACTCCCAATTCCTTCCTTGATGGTCCTTATGGTTTGGAGTTTAACTTCTAGGTCTGTGATCCACCTTGAGTTTATTCTTGTGCATGAGGTGAGGTAAACGTCTTGCTTCATCTTTCTACATGTAGAAATCCATTGTTCCCAGCACCACTTGTTAAAAAGGGCATTGCTTCCCACTTGATGGTTTGGAGATCCTTATCGAAGATCAGTTGTCTATATGTGATGGTTTTAGTTTTGGGGTATCTATTCTTTTCCACTGGTCTGAGTGTCTCTCATTGTGCCATTACCATGCTATTTGACCACTGTAGCTGTGTAATAGGCATTAAAATTGGGTAAGGCAAGTCCTCCAACTGTGTCCTTCTTAAGGAGTTCTCGGCTAATTCTGGGTTTCTTCCCTCTCCATATGAAAATGGTGGTCAATTTGTCCATTTCTTTGAAGAAGATTGATGATATTTGCAATTGTATAGCATTGAACTTGTAAAGTGATTTAGGTAGGACTGTCATCTTTATTATGTTATGCCTTCCAATCCAAGAGCAGGAGATGTTATTCCATTTGTGGAGGTCGATTTTGGTTTCCTGTAGTAGGGTCCTATAGTTTTCCTTATTTAGGTCTTTAGCATTTTTTGTTATATTGCTGCGTATTTCAGTTTGTTCTTAACTACTGTAAAGGGTACTCCGTTCTTAATCCCCTCTTCCAAGGTTCTGTCTGATGTGTATAGAAAACCTGCCGACTTCTGTTTATTGATCTTCCATATTCCTCTATTGCTGTAAGTACTCCAGCTGTCGAGCTTTTGGGGTTTTCAATGTACAGGGTCATGTTGTCTGCAAATAGCAATAGTTTCACCTCCTCCTCCCACATTTGGATACCTTAAATGTCCTTCCGCTGTCTTATGGTTTTAGCCAGAACCTCCAGAACAATATTGAATAGAAGTGGGGACAGGAGGTATCCTTGTCTTGTGCCCTTTTTCAGTGGGATTGTTTTTGTCTTTTCTCCATTGACTATGATGTTGCTGTTGGCCTTTCATAGATAGCTTGTAACAGCTAGAACAATATACTTTCCAAACCTATCTCAATGAGTGTCTTAATTAGGAATGGGTGTTTGATGTCAAATATTTGTCTATGTCTATGGCTATTACCATATGGTTTTTATCCTTGTTCTTCTCAATGTGGTGTATAATATTGATGGATGTTCAACCATCCCTGCATCCCTCGGATGAATCCTCCCTGGTCATAGTGGATGATATGTTTTATATAATTTTGTGTTCTATTGGCCAAAATTTTGTTAAGGATTTTTGCATCTATGTTCATTAGAGATAGATATTGGTCAGTAATTCTCTATACCTGTGGCATCTTTGGCCTGTTTGGGTATCAAAGTAATGCTTGCTTCGTAAAATGAGTTTGGGAGTTTGCCATCCTCTTCTATGATATGGAATACTTTGTGGAGGACCGGTGTCAACTCTTCCCTGAATGCTTGGTAGAATTCTGCGGTGAAGCCATCTGGCCCTGGAGCTTTTTTTGTTGGTAGGTTCTTGATGACCCTATTCCTTCCTTCACTATGGTTTGTTGAGGTTCTTGATCTCTGAAATAATCTAGGGACAGACTGTTTTTCCAAATATTTATCCATGTCTTCCATGTTTCTGAATACATTAGAGTACAAACCTTCATAGTACTTTGTGATTATCCTTTTAATCTCATTGGGATCTGTTGTTATTGCCCTTTCATCCCTCATCCTGGCTATTGATGTTTCCTCCTTTCTATCCTTGGTAAGCTTTGCCAGAGGACTGTCAATTTTGTTAATTATTTCATAGAACCAGCTCTTAGCTGCATTTATCTTTTGCATTGTTCTCTTGTCTTCCCACTGGTTTAACTCCTCCCCGATTTTCATTATTTCTTTTCTCTTGCTATTGGAGGGGTTGTTCTGCTGACTCTGTTCTAGTTGTTGGAGGTTTTGTGTTACCGTATCTGTCATGTGCATATCCTTTTTTCATATATGCATTTCATGATATCAAGCTACCTCTGCTAACTGCCTTCGGAGTGTCCTATATGTTTTGATATGTTGTGTTCTTGTTCTCGTAGTTTCTAGAAACTTCCTAATATCCTCTCTAATCTGGACCTGTACCCATTCATGTCACAGGAGATCATTTTTCATTCTCCAATTGGTTGCCCTTGCTTTCCTGGACGTCCTCTTGTTAATCTCCAGTTTTATGGCAAGGTGATATGAGAAGGATGTCTGATAATATCTGTGTTTGAATTTACTCAGGCTGGACTTGTGTCCCAGCATGTGGTCTATTCTTGTAAAAGATCCATGTGAACGCTTTTGCATTTGCATGAAAAGCTTTATAAATGTCTATCAGGCCCTGTTGCCTAATTACATTGTTTAGCTCTATCGCCTCTTTACTGAGCTTTTTCCCAGTGATCTGTCTTTATCTGATAGTGGAGTGTTATGGTCACCTACTTTGATTGTTGAGTATGTGATTTCTTTTTTCATCTTTTTAATAGTTTGACAAAATTTGCCACACCATTATTAGGAGCATAAATATTCAATATGCTAAGTGCTTCTTGGTTTACTTAACCTTTGAGCATTAGGTAATGCCCCTCTTTGTTTCTTTTTATGGTTTGGATCTTGAAGTCCATTTTGTCAGAGATTAAAATAGCCACCCCTGCCTTTTTTTGAGTTACCATTGGATTGGTAAACTCTCTGCAAGCCCTCTATTCTTAGCATATTCATGGCTGTGCCTTAAGATGTGTCTCTTGCAGGCAGCAGACTGATGGATTATGTTTTGTGAATGAGTCCTCAAGTCTTTTTCTTTTAATGGACCGGTGGAGTCCATTGGAATGCAGAGTTATTATCACTATCTGTGGATTCATAGTTGTCATATCCTGTTTTGTGTTTTGGATAACTTCATATTAGTGTACTGTGTTTGAGTGGAGAGTTTCTATCTTGTCTTCTTTTCCATCTGCGACCCTGTTGTCCAGGTAATTGTTGCTGGTATGTTGGCTTCTAGATGGAGATGGGCTATATGGTGGTCTCCTGTTAGTTCTTGGTGGAGATTGATCCTCTGGTCATTGTGAATCAGCCAGTATCTTCTGCAGGGTCGGGTGTCTTGAAGCATATCCTTTGAGTCTTTCCTTGTCCTCGAAGACCCTTATCTCAGCATCTACCTTAATGGATAACTTGGTAGCGTACAGGATTCTGGGAGAGGTTTTTTTTCTTTCAGCTTTTGGGAGATGTTGCTCTATTCTCTCCTCCTCTTCATGATATCTGCTGATAGGTCTAAGCATATTCTTACCTGCGCTCCTTTGTATGTGACTGTCTTCCTTTCTCTTGCTACTCTTAAAATTTTATTTTCCCTCTAAATTGGATACTTTTACTATTCTATGTCTTGGTGTGTTCTTCTTGGGGTCTAATCTAGCTGGCGTCCTTTCTGCTTCTAAGGAGTGCCTGCTTTTCCTTGTTAGGTTGGGAAAGTTTTCTTCCA
This sequence comes from Tenrec ecaudatus, assembly GCF_050624435.1. Lineage (NCBI taxonomy): Eukaryota > Metazoa > Chordata > Mammalia > Afrosoricida > Tenrecidae > Tenrec > Tenrec ecaudatus. Next base: position 92,723,470 of record NC_134544.1, on the reverse strand, counting down.
GAAATTCCTTTACTATCTTGGCTGTTGACTTGTGTGTTGTATTGTTCTCTAGTAGACCAATTATTTGAATATTATTCCTCTTCATCTGTAATTGATTTCAGGTTATCTTCTGCTTGTTTAATTTTCCTGTCTTTCTCACTTGCTTAGGTCTGTTTGGGTGTCCTCAAGATCACTGATATGGTTCTCTGCCTCCTCAAGCCCAATCTTAATTCAGTGACTTTGTGTGTGGCTTCTCCTACCTCCTTTGTTAGCTCCTGTAGTTCCCTTTGGTGGGTTGATTTCATCCCCTCTATTATGGACTTCAACTTCTCTATTATTGTATCCTTATTCTGGGTTGCTTCCCTCAGTTCCTGTATTATTGCCAGCAGACGGCTGAAGATTTCCTTCTGGGGAAGATCTGTATCTGTTTATTCTATGAGAGACGTTAGCTCTGCTACTATGTTTTCTCTTTTCTGTTGGGAGTGATGTAGTCTGTTGATTTTTCCTCGACCCTATCTTAGGCCCCCATATTTCTGGGAGGTCAGGGGGCCCTTATCTGTGTTATTGTTAAGAATTCTTTCAGGCGATGCCTATGACCTGTTCTAAAGATGGGTCAGACTGCTGTGTAGGCAGAATTCCCAGAAGGCTTAGTGACCAGCAATGGTGAGATGTTTCAGCGACTGGAGTGGAGGCTGAAGCCTCAGTGAGTGCCCCCGGGCTGCTTTGACCTTTTCTGTCAGGATACCCTTAATAACCCCCCCCCCTTTTTAGTAATAAAAATGGAAAAGTTAAAATTAAAAAAATAATTTTTTTTAAAAATTGGGAGAAAAAATAGAGAAAGACAGAAGGAGAAGCTATAAAAGAGGAGATAAGAAGTGATAAGTGAAAGTGGAAGGAGCAAAAAAAGATAGAAAACCTATAGAAAAGGGACAGAAGAGAAGTAATAGTAATAATGAAAAGGAGGAAGAAAAAGAGAGAAAACAAAGAAAGTGAAAGAAAAAAGAAGAAAACAAGCATGAGATAAAAGATGTATATATATATATATATATATATATATATATATATTCCCCCATTCTTTTCCCTCTAAGTTAGAAATGCCTTATAGAAGGCGGAGGTGGGCCAGTCCTCACTACCACAGGACATGTTGCTGATCTGGGCTCTGGAGCAGGGCTATGTGAGTGAAAAATGCTCCTCCGATCAACCAGCACTCCCAGGTCCCTGTAGTCCTGTAGAGTTAAGCCTGTGGGCAGAGGCTACCAAGGCGGGAGAAGCCCCAGAGGGGTAAGCTTCCTGCACTGGCAGGAAAAGACTGGGGCCACAAGGGGTGCTGAGGGAGGCAAAGGCCGCAGCGCTCGCCTCCTGTACCAGCTGGAAAGGGCTGGGGTAGGCTTAGAAGCTGGTACTGGGGTTCCCGCAGTGCACTGCACTGGTGAAAGCCAGCTGGAGCATAAAAACAGTACCGGTGGGGACCGCAGAGCCACGACCTCGGCTCCTTGCAGGCAGGGAGCAGCGCAGGCTCCTTAGCGTTGTGTTCTGAGCTGGATCAGACCAAGGTGAGTCTGCCCTCCACCCTGGGAGGAACGCGCCAGAACAGGCTCAGTACTCAGCCACAGGCTGCTGGAAACCGCGCAGCACACCGGGGAAGGCAAAGCTGCTCCAGCGGGGCCACAAAGCCCTTTTGCTCGCGTTCCTAACTGGCAGGAGTGCCCACTGTTACGCCCAGGGATGTCAATGCTGGAAGGAACGCCCCGAGGCAGGAGGCTTTAGCGCTCCCCGGGCTGCGGGCACTGGGCTCTGTGGTGGTGCAAGTCAGCCTGCAGTAGCTCCTGCGTAAATGCAGCATCAGGGACAGAAGCGGTTTGGGCTCCGGGTGAAGGCCCTTGCTGGTGGGAAGTGAAGCGGGAGCTAGGCTGACGGAAGGTGTGTGTGTGGGGGGGGGTGGGGGGGTTGGGGGTCAGGCATACGAGGTGGCAGTGGAGAGGTCCCATGCACCAATAGGGGTGGATGGTCCCCCGTGGGGGTTGCCCAGGCAGCCACTAGTAGCCTGTAGACCAATTACCCAGGCCTTGGTTGAATGGAGTGAGGGAGGCGGCCCAAGTGCAGATCCGTGCCATCTGGGGAGAGGGGAACCACAGGAAAGGGAAGATTCTCTCCAAGTGGGGTCCCTCGAGTGGGCAGTTGCTGTAGGGGGTCCCACCACCACTGTGCCTGTTTCGGCAGAGCAGTCAAGCAACTCGGAGCACGGGGTCCCGGTCTGGGGATGGAGTGGAACTATAGCTAGACGGAGCTGAGGTGGCGGGAGCTTAATGACATGATATGTCCCACAAATCGGATCCTGGATTACCGAGGCCCTGGCTCAGGACTAATGTGTGGGGTGGGGTGCTGTCCCGGGGGATATTTCACTCATCAGACTCCTTCCACTCGGCTACCTGGACACCAAACCCGACTTGTTTGAAAGTACTCTTAGAGTATGCTGGTCTCCTGATCCGCCATCTTCCCAGAAGTGCTTGGTTAAATTTTCAATACATATATAGTTTTAATTATTCTATTGTGAGTCTTACAGATATCATAACATTCCATAGTTCTATCACATGAAACACTATTAAACAATTGCTACCACAATGTTTCCAAACATTTTCTTTATTTTAGAACTCCTTGATATCAGCTTCCTTTTATTCCCTCTCTTCAATCTCTTTATTGTGGAAAACAGAACCTTCATAAAAGTGTAAGCAGCCTCTTCTCTATACTTCTTACCAGCAGGGCTTAGAAGACAAGGGCTAATGCTAGAGGAAATTGTCCAGAGTCCAGAGGATATAGATAAAGGTGATAACACACAATCCTCCAGGTACAAAGAGTTTTCTCTACACTGCTTTCCGTTAGATGAAAGTATAAAGCTGTCTCCTAAAGGCATCCAACTTTTGCTACTCATCTAAAAGATGCCTAGCTTTAAGAGCAATAAGGTTCTCTTTGTTGCTATCAAGGAGTCAACTATTCCTTTGTCTCTTACATGCCTTCTGGATGGGTCCTAAGAGACAGTTGTGTAACTGAGGGGCAGAAATAAAAAGGGAGAGAAAAGTATTTCTGCGGTCACCTCATCCATGATGTCAGGTCTGAGCTGGATAGAGAGAATATATACACTCACCGATTTATATTAACTCCGGGCATGCAAATCCATCCCCACCCACAACACACACACACACACACACACACACAGACACCTACCTACATAATGAGGTGGGAAGTTTCTTTACGCTGGAGGTCCCTTAGTTCATTGGTTGAGTAACTTAACACCAGTGCTGAGGGCAGTTAGAGGGGAGTAACTTGTCCCCTGACTGGGAATATAATATGAGTGTGTCTGCTTCTATACATAAAGCTGGTGGCTGTTAGAGATTAGCCATGTGCTCCTATGAGGTATCATTAAGGTATCACTACAATGGGAGGATATTGTGGGGATGATGGGGATGAATTTTCATTAGGACCATATGACTGGGACTCTTTTCTAACATACAAATATGAAGGCCTCCCTCCATCCAGAATACTGGCCTTGCAGGCTTCTTTAATGCAGACAATAGAATTCATCTACAAATGCTCTCTTCCTGGTCCTCAATTTCACAGCTTGATACTTATCATGAAGTGTTTTAAAACGTTCAGGGTGTCCCAGATTCACACTTTGCCCATTCTGTTATGTATTTGGCTGCTAGAGACTTGCATGTCTCACTCCTATATAAACACTGCTAAATGACGTCGATCACTCATCAGCATTACAGATCAGACTGCTATACTCTATTTTTTGCTCTCTGCTTTATCTTCCTAAATGTCACATGCTACTTCTATGAACCCATTTAACTGTGAGGCTGGATCCCACAGTTTATGTCTGCTTTAAGAGTTGGTACAAAAATTTTAATAACACTTGTAGTCATTGTTCTTACTTGCAGGCATGTGAAAATTAACCCACCCATGGCAACATTGTAATTCAGGAAGGATCTTGCAATGTACTTGTTTTTGATGATGAGCATGACACCAATCTTAATGAATTTGTCAGTCTCAGTCTTATAAACCACTTAAATCTAAAAATAACTAGTGCTTAAAGTACAATAATACATACAATATCAGTTTTTAAACATATCATTTTGACAACTTGCCATTTTTCTTGATAGTGCTTCATATATTCTGTCTTCCAATTATTAGTACATGTTTGTAGGCAGCTATATTTTCTCCTGTCATGACACACAGTGAAGGTCCCCAAAGGATTACTCCATCCACATCATTACTGTTGACTGTACTTTGAGAACTTAGTACTTCTAAAGTGTTATTTAAGTGCCATTAAACCTGAGGGGCTCATGTTCTAGAAGTTAATCACCAGTTCTTCCTCCTAGTCTGTATTTCTGGAATTTCTACTTAGACCTGTGCACCATGTGTGATCCTGATGATATTTTAAATACTGGTGGCATTGTTTTCTATGTCACAGCAATCTGCACACCCCCACAGGAAAACACTGGAAGAGGAGTTTTGTAAGCTAGACTGTAGGCTTTCCATAAGTCTCATATATACCTGTAAAATTGTGTTCTCCGAAGTTGAACATTCTGCATTTTTCACATTTCCAGTTTGTCTAGTACTTAGTTGTCTTTCAGTAAAGATTGATGGAATGAATACATCTGATCTCAAGCAACTGAAATTAGCAGGCCTTACCACCCTTGTGTGTCTGTGTTTTGCTTGTATTTATATTCTTTTTATATTTTCACGGTCCTATTAAGCAACTACCAAAGTTGTGTTCATTCATTATTTTCACACCCAAACTGATTTCTATAGTAACCTTGTTTACCATTTGGATTGTTTACACAATTCTAAAATAAAGAAGTCTGTTGTTTTCAATGGAGACGAGAAAACTTTTCTCGATATTCAACAGGAACCATTTTATACTGAAATGAAATTTCCTGATTGTGAAAAATCCAGTAGTATGAAGTCACAATGCATTCAGCATCAGGAATCTGACAAAACTGAGAAACCACGCATAGGTGATAAATGTGGGAGAACCTTCTTCAAGGAGTCTTTCCTCTGTGAGCACCACTTCAGTCATATTCTAGATAAGACTTATGAATGCATTTAGGGTGGGCAAGGGTTCGACAAAGCATTCAAACTCACTGTACATTATCAAATAGCACATAAAGGACAAAACCCATACACAGGGTTGGAATATGGCAAAGCTTACCACAGTAATACATATTGCGAGGAACATCAGAAAACTCATGTGGTAGGTACCCCCTGTGTATGCAGTGAATGTGGGGAAGGATTTAACAGGAACAGTGATCTCACTGATCATCAGCAAACTCCTACTGGAGAGAAACCCTATGTATGTCATGATTGTGGCAAAGGTTTCATTCAGATAGCACATCTCAAAATTCATCTACATAGTCATACTGGAGAAACTCCTTATGTATGCAGTGAGTGTGGTAAAGCTTTCAGTCAGAAGCAATGCCTAACATCACATCAGACATTTCACACAGGAAAGAAACCGCATATATGTGGTGAGTGTGGAAACACCTTTATCAGGAAGACCAACTTTACTGTTCATCAGCGAACTCATACGGGAGAGAAACCCTATGTATGTGGTGAATGTGGAAAAGCTTATACCTGGAAGAATATTTTCACTGTTCATCAGTGAACTCATACTGGAAAGAAACCCCATGTGTGTGGTGAATGTGGAAAAACCTTTATCTGGAAGAAGAACCTCAGTGATAATCAATGAATGCCTACTGGAAAAAAACCTAATATATGCGATGAATATGGTAAAGCTTTCAGTCAGAAATAATATCTTACAACACATCAGACATTTCTTTTTTTTTTAAACAATTTATTAGGGGCTCATACAACTCTTATCACAGTCCATACATATACATACACCAATTGTATAAAGCACATCTGTACATTCTTTGCCCCAATCATTCTCAAAGCATTTGCTCTTCACTTAAGCCTTTTCGATAAGGTCCTCTTTTTTTCCCTCCCTCCCCGCTCCCTCCACCCTCATGTGCCCTTGGTAATTTATACATCGTTATTTTGTCATATCTTGCCCTATCCGGAATCTCCCTTCCCCCCCTTCTCTGCCGTCCCTCTCCCAGGGAGGAGGTCACATGTGGATCCTTGTAATCAGTTCCGCCTTTCCAACCCACTCACCCTCCACTCTCCCAGCTTCGCCCCTCACACCCTTGGTCCTGAAGGTATCATCCACCCTGGATTCCCTGTGCCTCCAGCCCTCATATGTACCAGTGTACAAAGTCTGCCCTATCCAGCCCTGCATGGTAGAATTCGGATCATGGTAGTTGGGGGGAGGAAGCATCCAGGATCTGGGGGAAAGCTGTGTTTTTCATCGGTACTACCTCGCACCCTAATTAACCCATCTCCTCTCCTAAACCCTTCTGTGAGGGGATCTCCATTGGCCAACACTTGGGCCTTGGGTCTCCACTCTGCACTTCCCCCTTCAGTCAATATGGTATACACACACACACACACACACATATACATACATACACACACATATATATACACACATATATTTTTTTTATTTTTTGCATGATGCCTTATACCTGGTCCCTTTGGCACCTCGTGATCGCACTGGCCAGTGTGCTTCTTCCATGTGGACTTTGTTGCTTCTGAACTAGATGGCCGCTTGTTTATCTTCAAGCCTTTAAGAACCCAGTCACTATCTCTTTTGATAGCCGGGCACCATCAGCTTTCTTCACCACATTTACTTGTTCACCCACTTTGGCACCAGCCATTGTGTCGGGAGAGTGAGCATCATAGAGTTCCAATTTAATAAAAGAAAGTATTCATGCATTGAGGGAGTGTTTGAGTAGAAGCTCAAGATCCTTCCGCCACCTTAATACTTAACCTATAAATATAGACACATAGATCTATTTCCCCATCCTCCTGTATATATTTGCAAGTACATGTCTTTGTCTAGACCTCCATAAATGCCCTTTGACTCCTAGCTCTTTCCTCCATCTCCCTTGACTTGCCTCCTGCCCTACTACCATGCTTCGTCGCCACCTGGGCGAGAGTATACCTCTTCTCTAAGCAACCTTACCCTTGATCATTTCCCACCATGCCTGCCATTCCACCCTCTCTACCATTTTGGGTCCCATGTTGTTCCCTTGTCCCTGTGTTTGTTAACCCCACTTCCTTACCCCCCTACCCCGCCACCCCAAGTCCCCCCGGAACTGTCAGTCCCATTTTTTTTTCCTCCAGATAGTTCTTCAACCCTGTCCTATTCAGACAGACCTGTGGAGACACTAACATGCATGAAAACAAGACAGAGGAAAACAAAGCAACAGTATACAACCAGACAACAAAACAACAAAAACAAACCACAGACAAAGAACAAAACAAAACACTTCACAAAAGAAAGGCTTGTAGTTAGTTCAGAGATCATTTGCTGGCCCTTAGGAGCGTTTTCCAGTCCAGTCTGTTGGGGCAGCACGCTCTGGTCCCAAAGTCCACTTTCAGCATTCCCTGGGGACCTTGCCTCTCCATTCCCTTGCTGTTCCGCTGCAGTCCCCCAGTGCTTTGCCTCGGTGTGGTGGGATCAGGTCTGGTGTAATTCTCACACGGTGTCTCCGGTGCTGTCCCCTGTATCGCCCTTAGTCACTGAGTGGCATCATTTCTCATAGTGGGGCCAGCCATGTTGTTCTCTCTGTGGACTGGCTGCTCTACTCAGGAACATCCTCCTCATGGCCTGGTGGGCCAGGCTGTGTTCCACTCTCTCCTCCTGCCCCTTCATCTGCTCCCATGTGCTCTGATCAGATATGTCCATCTCCCAGAGCTGCAGAGTCAATGTAGTCCTTTGGAACAAATTCTTTTCGGGGGAGGGCAGGAATCCACTTCATTTATGGTGCTGGGGCCAGCTTCCCAGATGTCTCCACTGGTTTCCTAATCCACGCCTGGATATTGCATTCACACCTTGTGGCACTTGGTTGAAGTCTGGTCCCACTTTCCCTGTGGAGATATAAACAATACCCTCCCCTTGGGTGGATTAGTGCCCCATGCCCCCACTACCTTTTTCTTCCTTATATTCATCCTTTTGTTTTCCTTTCCCCCCCTCCTCCACCATGGTCTACCATGTGCATGCCTGGTTTTGGTCTGGTCTCTACCATACTACACAGTCTTTGCCTCAAAAATGTTTGTATACAGTAGCTTTTTCCCCTATGCCACTTTTGCTTTTTAAAAAAATTTTTTATTCTTACCTCAGCGGGCTTATGTTGTACTTAAAAAAAAAACTACAGGTATCAGCCTCCTACCACCTCCCCCTCCCTGATTGCTTAATCAAAAGAGTTAACAGAAAATTCACCTTTGAATATCCCCATATTTCTTATTCATAAAATCAAAACATGACTGAGTGATTATAAAAGGAGAAAAAGTAAAACTTAAGCACATATGGGTGTTTTTAGGTATGTATTATTTAGTTTGTTTCAAACTAGAAACCATCTTTAGGCACAAGGATTTATAATTCACCGTAGTCCAAGTTACATGGGACATAGAAAAAACATTCAGATGTATTGAAAATGACATGCTGTGTGGGTTTTTGGTTAAGACCAACAACAGCAAATTAGAATAATAAATTCTATCTTGACAAAGAGTTTAGATAATTTTCAGATACATGAATACTTACCTGGCAGGGGAGATACCATGATCACGAAGGTGGTTTTCCCAGGGCGAGGCTTATCCATTACACTCCGGATGTGCTGACCCTTGCGATTTCCCCAAATGTGGGAAACTCGACTGCATAATTTGTGGTAGTGGGGGACTGCGATCACGCTCTCCCCTGTTATTAAAAAAAAGAAAAGAAAAAAAAAGTTCAGATACATGATCTCTGTATTAGCATTATCTGCATGGACTGCGTTTAGAAGAAACACATCATTAGAAAGATCTAGTATCTTTATTTTTAAAGTTATATGTTTTATTCCTGAATTACGAAGTAACATTGGTCAAAGATACAAAATGTTCTTCATTCTCAGAGTCCTACTGCTATTGTCATCTGAAACAGCTCTTTAAATGATTCTTACTAGATTTTAGATTGACCAATAAGCCCCAAAACTATTGTGCCCTCCACTTGCATTGCTGGTGGAACTTTCAGCAAACTATCCTAGTCAGGCTTCTTTCAAGGTGTTTGATGTGGTTTTCTGCCACTGTATCCCTGGGGAATAAATATCAGCCTATGAAATCAGTAAGGTTAATATAGAAAGGAAAGAAACACAGGATAAATAAAACACTATTTAAAAGTCAAACAAAACTTTAATAACGTGTTATATAGTCATGACACTTAAAGCAACCTGGTACAATGGTATATATGAATAGCAGTGGATTAGATTGATAACCTAGATATACAACCAGGTACGTATAGACAACCTAATCTTTGATAAAGGACTAAAACACATTAAGTGGAGAGGAGATATCCTTTTCAACAAATGATGTTGGAAAAATTGGATTTCCACCTGCAAAAGAATGGAATAAAGTCCATACCTCATGCCACATACAAAAATGAACGCATGATAAATCCAATACCTACATATAAACCCTAGATCATACAGCCAGACAATAAAAATGTAGGGACAAATTTGAGGGCAGTTATACAAGATATAAGCACACTATGGCCATAATAAAAATATTCACATTATAGAAGACAAAATAAAGAACTGGGAGCTACTAAAAATACATTAATGCACATCAAAAGCCTTCATCTATAAATCCCTGAGGACCAATAATGAGAGTAGCCATACCAGGAGGGGAAGGGGATGGTGGAGTAGAAAGGGGGAATCGAACACAATGATCTACATATAATCTTCTCCCTGGGGGTTGGACAACAGAAAAGTGGGTGAAGGGAGACATCTGGCAGTTTAAGATATGACAAAACAAGAATAACCTATAAATTATCAAGGGTTCGTGAGGGAGGGACAGTGAAAGAGAGGAAAATGAGATGATAACAAGGGCTCAAGTAGAAAGAAATGTTTTGAGAATGATGATGGCAACAAATGTACAAATGTGCTTCACACAATGATGTATAGATTGGGATAAGAGTTGTACGAGCCCACAATAATATGACTAAAAAAACCAAAACAACTTCACAAAGAACACTAGGATACAGTTAATTCACACTTCCTAACTTGTGTATGTCTGCATGAATGCCTGATTGCAAGTCTCACTCTCTATTATTTCATTCTAGTCCATTAGGCTAAATAACCGCTTCTTGACTTTTTATAATAAAGCTTACATTTTAAATATATTTAAGAATGAAATATAAGAGAATCATAGAATAATTAATGCTTTTGGTATTGTTATTTGACAGGTGTGGCTTTGACGGGTGACCAGCTATTACTCACCTCTCTTTACTTTCATTATAACTAAGAATTTCCCCTGTGTGACTGATATTTAGTGGAATTTTCTCAAAGAACAGGTCCAGTCAATCCCGAAGGATCTAGGTTGCTGACTCCTACCTTTGAGTGACTCATGGTCTCAAGTCTAGCATTTCCACATAAAAGAGCTTGTTCCCCTTTAATACAGAAATGAGAGACTTCTACTCACATTGGTAGAGTCATGGTGAACTACAACCCAGAAAAGCAGGGAATAGACTTCCAGCAAGATGGCGATGGTGTAACACATACCAGAGGGACTCCACAGGGAAATTCAACACTGTTGGAATGCAGGAGGAATATCATAAAGATAAGTAGGCACAGACCGATGGGGTTTTGAGGGGCTGGGGGCTTTTGGCTTACCTCAGTGGAGGTCGCTGGGGCTTCACCTTGGTCCCGCCACTGTCTCTGCTGGAGCCGGGACCATGTGGAGCCTGTAGGGAGGCTTGGTCTCAACACAGCCACAGTTTTTCACCACCAGCCTCAGGGCAGGGACTAAACCCATGGGGCTCCTCTCTGTCCCCCCCTAGATCTTGGAGGGCTGCACAGGGAGGGGGCCTCTTCTCAACACAGCCACAGCTTGCCGCATGCTGCCGCAGAGCAGGGACTAAACCCTGCAGCTCCACACTGGCAGGGATCTAACTCAGCTACATTGTTGCTTTGTTTCCATCTCTTCAATATATCCCCTCCCCCTGCTCCCATGCATCCAGAGCTTGCTTCTTAACTTTTTTCCCTCCTCTTTGCCTCTTTCTTGGTCACTCACAAGCTATTGCTAACCTCCAGACCACTTCCCTTAGCCTAGGGCATTTACACCTGTGCCACACCCAGCTAGGTGAGCTCCACCCTGTGTAGCTAGGGAGGCTGGGAAAAGGCCTGCTGACCCCCACAAGGGGATACTCTGCTCAACTTTTTTTTTTCTGCTCAACTTCTTCCTGGGGAATTCCTGCCTGTGTGCCTGAGGTCACAAATTAAAAGAGGGACCAGATTTTAACCCGATGCTGCAAGATGTGAATCCAACATGCCCGCCTGGAGTGAGAAATCAGTGAAGAGGTCTGGGGGGCCGGCCCCAACCCCAACTACTAATGGGACATTTGCCCCTCCCCTCAGAAGAATTTATATCAAAGGATGACACTGAATCTACAGTTCTGGAAGAGGGACATATCTGATCGGAGCACATGGGAGCAGATGGAGGGGGAAGAGGAGAGAGTGGAGCACATTATGGCCCACCAGGCCAGGAGGTCGATGTTCCCAAATAGAACAGCCAGTCGACAGAGAGGACCACATGGCCAGCCCCACTATGAGGCATGACGTCCTTCACTGACCCATAGCGCTACAGGTGACAACACCAGAGATACAGCGAAGTAATTGCAACCAATTGGATCCCGCCACACCGAGGAAAAACATTAAGGGGTGTAACAGAACAGCAAGGGAATGGAGCAGCAAGGTCCCCAGGGAATGCTGAAGGTGGACTTTGGGCCCAGGGCATGGTGCCCCAAAATACTGGACTGTAAAACACTCCTAAAGGCTAACAAACAATCCTGGAACTAACTACAAGCTTTTCTTTCTTGCATTTTGTTTTTGTCATTGGTTTGTTGTTTTGTTGTATACTGTTGCTTGGTTGTGCTCTGTCTTGTTTTTGTGAAAGTTACTATCTAAGCAGGTCTGTCTAAATAAGATAGGCTGGATGAACAATTGCAGGAGAAAACAAAGGGACCTATAGTTACGAGGGGACATGGGACAAGGGGAGGTGGTGGGGGGGAAGGTAGTGGTATTAATAAACCCAGGTACAAGGGAACAACAAGCTATGCAAATCAGTGGTGAGGAGGGTGAAGGGGATCTGGTAGGCTGGGACCAAGGGTAATGTAACTAAGAGGAATGGCTGAAATTCTGGGTGGGACAGCATGATAGTGGGACAGGAGGGAAGTCAAAGGAAACAGAGGAAGTGCTGGGAGGCAGAGGGCATTTATAGAGGTCTAGGTAAAGGCATGTACATATGCGAAAATATTTATACATGAGGATGTGGAAATAGATCTATGTGCCATATTTATAGGTTTAGTATTAAGGTAGCAGAAGGACATTGGGCCTCCACTAAAGTACACCCTCAATGCAAGAATACTTTCTTCTATTAAATTGGCATTCTATGATGCTCACGTTCCTGGCACAACCACTGAAGACAAAGTGGATAAACAACTAAATATGGGGAAGAAAGCTGATGGTGCCCAGCTTTCAAAAGAGATAGTGTCTGGTGTCTTAAGGACTTGAAGGTAAACAAGCGACCTTCTGGGTCAGAAGCAATAAAGCGCACATTGTAGAAGCACACCAGCCTGTGTGATCAGGAGGTGCTTAAGGCATCAGTTATCAGGCTTCAAAGAAAAAAAATCATATTGTATTCTCACCTCCCTGACATAGCTGCTGAAGACAAATGGGTGCATAAGCAAATGTGGTAAAGAAAGATGATGGTGCCTGGCTATCAAAAGATATAGCATCTGGGGTCTTAAAGGCTTGGAGGTAAACAAGAGGCCACCTAGCTCAGAAGCAACAAAGCCGACATGAAGGAAGCACACCAGCCTGTGAGACCACAAGGTGTCAAGGGATCAGGTATCATCAGAACAAAAATATCTCACCATAGTGAATGAGCGGGGTAGTGTGGAATGGAGACCCAAAGCACATTTGTAGGCCACTGGACATTCCCTTACAGAAGGGTTTTGGGGAGGAGATGAACCAGTCAGGGTGTGATGTAGCAACGATGAAATATACAACTTTCCTCTAGTTCCTAAATGCTTCCTCCCCTCACCCCACGCCCACTGTCATGATCCGAATCCTACTTTGCAAGTCTCACTAGACCAGATGATGTACACTGGTACAGATGGGAACTGGAAACACAAGGAAGCCAGGTGGATGATGCTCTCAGGACCAGTGGCATGAGTGGAGATACTTGTAGGGCAAAAGGAGGGTGGGTTGGAAAGGGGAAACCTATTTCAAGGATCTGTATGTGACCTCCTCCCTGGGGGACAGACAACATAAAAGTGGGTGAAGGGAGACATCAAACAGGCCAAGATATGACAAAATAATTATTTATAAATTATCAAGGGCTCATGAGGGAGGGGGGACTGGAGAGGGAGGGGGAGAAAAAGAGGACCTGATGCAAACGGCTAAAGTGGAGAGCAAATGCTTTGAAAATGATGAGGGCAAAGAATGTACAAATATGCTTTACACAATTGATGTTATATATGGATTTTGATAGGAGTTGTATGAGCCCCTAATAAAATGATTTTTAAAACAATGAGCTGAGACTAAGGGCTCAAGTAGAAAGCAAACGTTTTGAGAATGATGATGACAACGAGTGTACAAATGTGCTTGATACATGGATGTAGATAAAGAGTGTGATAAGAGTTGTATGAGCCCCCAATTAAATGATTGGGGGAGGAAGCAGGGAAGAGTTACATAAGGACAGACATTGACCTCTGGTACAGTGATCGTCCTGCACAGCGTTGACAGAATACCTGCTTTGATCTTCTTTGACAATATGTTGCTGACCTTGCTTGCTAGATTCTGTGAGAACACCTGTCTGATCTTCCTTGAAAGATGTCGCTGATCAACCTTGCAAGCTCCTGAGAGAAGAGCTGCTCTGATCTGCCTTGCAAGATTTTGCTGATCTACCTTGTAAGATGCTGGGAGACCTGCCCAGATCTTCCTTGAAGGATGTCCTTGATGTGCCTGGCAAGATGGCGATAGACCTACTAGGGTCTTCCTTGTAAGATGTAGCTAATCTTCCTTGCAAGATGCTGGGGAAATCTGCACTGATCTATCTTGCAAGCTGTCACTGATATTCTTTAAAAGGTGTTGACAGAAGACCTACTCTGATCTTCCCTGATGTGCCTTGCAAGATGCTAACAGAAGCCCTGCCATGATCTTCAATGCAAGTTATGAGAGAAGACCTGCTCTGATCTGCCTTGCAAAATTTTGCTGATCTTCCTCTCAAGATGCTTCTGATGTGCCTTGCAAGATGGTGACAGAAGACCTGCCCAGATCTTTCTTGCAAGTTGTCACTGATCTGCCATGCAAGATGCTGACAGAAGACCTGCTCTGATCTGCCTTTAAAGGTATCCCTGGTCTTCCTTAAAAGATGCTTAGAGACCTTATCTGATCTTCCTTTCAACATGCTGCGAACTGCCTTGCAAGATGCTGATTGAAGACCTGCTCTGGCCTTCCTTGCAAGATGTCCCTGGACTTCCTTTAAAGGTGCTGAGAGAAGAGCTGCTCTAATCTTCTGGCGAGATGCTTCTGGTGACCCTTGAAATATGGTGATTGGCCCCTAATAAAATGTTTAAAAAAAAAAAAAGAAAGATGGTGATTGAAGACCTGCTCTGGTCTTCCTTTGCCAAGATGTTGCTGATCTTCCTTGCAAGATGCTGTTAGAAGATCTGGTCTTATCTTCCTTCCAAGACGTCTCTGATATGCTTTGCATATCCTTGAAAGATGCTGATGATCTTCCTTGGAAGATGCTGATTAAAGAACTGCTCTGGTGTTCCTTGCCAAAATACCGCTGTTTTTCCTTAGAAGATGCATACAGAAGACCTGCTCTGATCTGACTTGAAAGATACCGCTGATCTTCTTTAAAAGGAGCTGAGAGAAGACCTGCTCTGATTTTCTTGCAAGATGCTTCTGATGAAAGAAGACCTGCTCTCTGATCTGCCTTCCAGGTATCCTTGGTCTTGCTTAAAAGGTGCTAAGACCTGTTCTGGTCTTCTTGCAAGATACTTCTAATCTGCCTTGCAAGATGGTGATTAGAAAATCTGTTCTGCTCTGACTTGAAATACGTTGATCTGCTTTGCAATATAGAAGACCTGCTCTGATCGTCCTTGCAAGATGTTGCTGATATTCTTTGGAAGATGCTGATGGAAGACCTGCTGTGGTCTTCTTTGCTAAGATGTCTCTGATCTTCCTTGCAAGATGTTGTGAGAAGACCTGATCTAATCTTCCTTCCAAAATGTTGCTGATATTCCTTGCAAGATGTCGCTGATCTGCTTTGCAAGAGAGAACACCTGCTCTGATACCCCTTGTAAGTGAAATGCTGATCATCTTTGCAAGATGCTGAGGACAGTCTGTTAGAAATGTTCCGCTGTGCACATGCACATCTACTTACAAGGTGTTTGATCCCAGGTCTAGCCTCAGCAGGCCAATGGGTTGGTCAAATATTCTCCCTCTTCCTCTCTGGCAACTTTTGGGAAGATATGGGTTGGGTTCACTTCTCTTTTCTCCATTCTTATGTTTCGAAAGGTTTGTAGGAAAAATAGGACTTTTATCTGTATTTCATAATTGTTGGGAGCCATCCCAGCCATGCTGTCTAGCAAAGGTACAGCCTGGTGGAAGAAGCTTCTGCAGAGGAGAGGTTCTCAGAGAGGGTTTCCAACATCCCTCAAATATTTGCTGCTGTTAAATCCACTCTTGAGAATTTTGTGCATTGTCATGTTTACCGCACCTGGAACCAATGCGAGGGCAGTCTTGAGAAGTATGAATGAAATTAGATCTAAAACTTGCTTCAATATGATGGTGCTTTCCTCACCTGAGGCATTGAGAGGCTTACACAACAAGACATCTTTGGGAATTCTGAGAAAGATATGTGGGAATTGAGTGAGGAAGAAACCCAAAAGTTGATGTTAGAGGAGAAATAAAACCCATCCAAAAAACCCTGGATTCCATCCAGATTAAGTAGTGGGGGACTCTTTTGCCCTCCGTGATATAGAGGACCAACTGATGACCCTATATCTTGGACAGGGGCTTAGATAGAAGGAGAAAGAATGGTTAACATTAATAGGAAACACATAAAAGGGGAAATATTAAGTATTTGGCAAAGAATCAGATGGTTTGGCTCTTTGGTGCCTCAGGAGTATAAAAAACAAAAGAAACATAGGTAGACAATGAAACAGTTACCATGGGAAAGTTTATAAAGCAAAATATGTAACACTGAGAAGCATTTAACTATGTTTTTAGATATTAGGCTTTGAAGTAGCACATGAGGTAGATTCATTGTTAGCCAACCAGGAAAGGAATATTGTGCAAAAATGATAGGGCAGTGAGTAGGATATGAGTCTAACCAAATTTTCTGAACACCTCAATCAAAAATAGTATGTGACTTATAAGACAAGCAGTACAGAAAGAACCAGGAAGATGACAGAAAGTGATAGAAAAAAGTACAGACCTCATAATGGTCTTTTATCAGGTTTCAGTAGAAACAATAAGAGTGATACTGGAATTAATCATAAAGCATTGTTTTTATGTAGTGTTCTGCAAAACTTTTTATGCTATAAGTACCGCTGTTTGGAAGAACACAGCAGAGAATACTTCCACCATAACATCTCTCATGTCTGTCTTGTCTGTGTTCGCCGACTCCACACCTCCTTGAAGTATCTAGTTTAATCCTCCCGGAGCTGGACTCCGTCACATAATTGTACATCAAGACTTTGGCATATGCAGCACGACTTGCCTGTAGAGTCATAGTCGTTGAGGGTCCTGAATTTGTGTGTGTGTGTGTGTGTACATCATACACACCTGTTTGTGTAGGGTGGGTTTTACCAAACACCTCAGGGGTCAGTCGATCAGTAGTCTAGGTCAGGCAAACACTGGTATCTTCTCATGTGCCTATTTATGTATGTTTGTCAAACTCACCCTGCTTGTAGGAGCTCTGCATGCTGTTGAACAGCTCTGGCTCCTCGCTGGCTAACAATTTCACCTCTTCCTAGTGTGGAATAGTTCTCGATACCGGTTTTCATTTCTCAAATGGATAATTGTATTATGAATTTTAAAATTGGACATTTATATTGAAGAATATAATTTAAAGATACTGGAAGATGATTTTGTCGGTCACACATAAATGGTGACATATGTGTGTCTATGTGTAAGTGTAACTATGAAATTTAAAAAGACAGATGAGTCAGAACCAGGCAGGGCCTAACCCACAGGCAGACACACAAACTCAGGTGGTGCGACAAAACAGAGTAAAACCTGAGGGTGGGCACAACATGCTGATAATACAGACTTAGAAGCTACAGCTGCATGTGATGACATGCCAAGCGACTTAACATGGTACTCTCTCTAAAAAATGTTCTCAGCACCACATCCTAACCCACAACTGATAGGATCTTCCTTGTGAGATGGGATCAATCGGATCTGCCTTTCCTTGAAAATGCCACTGATGTTCTCTGCAAGATGTTGATAGAAGACCTGCTCTGATCTTCCTTGACAATATGTTGTTGACCTTGCTTGCAAGATTCTGTGAGACCATCTGCCCTGATCTTCCTCGAAAGATGTCGCTGATCATCTTTGCAAGCTGCTGAGAGAAGACCTGCTCTGATCTGCCTTGCAAGATTTTGCTGATCTATCTCGAAAGATGCTGAAAGAAGAACTGCCCTGAATTTTCTTGAAAGATGTCCTTGATCTGCCTGGCAAGCTTGTGATAGAAGACCTGCTATGGTCTTCCTTGTAAGATATCGCTAATCTTCCTTGCAAGATGCTGGGAAAACCTGCTCTGATCTGTCTCGCAAGCTGTCGCTGATATTCTTTAAAAGGTGTTGACAAAAGATCTACTCTGATCTTCCCTGATGTGCCTTGCAAGATTCTCACAGAAGACCTGCCATGACCTTCCTTGCAAGATGTTGCAGATCTTCCTTGCAAGATATCCCTGGTTTCCTTTTAAAATGCTAAGAAAAGACTTGCTCTGATCTTCCTTTCAAGATCCTTCTGATTTGCCTTGCAAGATGCTGACAGAAGACAGGCTCTGATCTTCCTTGCAAGATGCTGCTGATCTTCCTTGGAAGATGCAGACTGGAGACCTGGTCTGGTCTTCCTTGCCAAGATGTCGCTGATCTTCCTTGAAAGATCCTGTGAGAAGACCTGGTCTTTTTTTACCTTCCAAGATGTTGCTGATCTTCCTTTGAAGATGCTGATAGAAGTCCTGCTCTAATCATCCTTGCAAGAATGTCGCTGACGTGACTGGCAAAATAGAACACCTGCTCTGATCTCCCTAGTAAGTGAACTGCTGATCATCCTTGCAAGATGCTGAGGGCAACCTGGTGGAGATGTTCCAATGTGCACATGCACCTCCACTCACAGCAGGTATGAGCCCAGGTCTCGCCTCAACAGGCCCACAGGTAGGTTGAATGTGTGTGTTTCTGTAGGGTGGGTTTTACCAAACACCTTAAGGTCAGTCGACCAGTGGTCTAGATCAGGCAAACACTGGTGTTTTCTCATGTGACTATTTATGTATATTTGTCAAACTCACCCTGCTTGTAGCTCTGTATGCTGTCAATCAGCAGTGCCTCCTCTCTGGCTAACAACTTTACCTCCTCATACTGTGGAATAGTTCTGGGTGATGGTTTAATTTCTCAAATGTGTCACTTTTAAAAATATGAACTTTAAAATCAGATTTATATATTGAACAATGTAATTTTAAAATACTGGCAGATGATCTTGCTGGGCTTACATAAATGGTAACTGTGTGAGTGTGTGTGTTTGTGTGTGAGTGTATGGTGTGAACAAGGAAAAGACAGATGAGTCACGACCAGGCAGGGCCTAACCCACAGGCAGACACACAAACTCAGGTAGTGCGACAAAACATAGTAAAATCTGATGGTAGGCAAAACATGCTGATAATACAGACCTAGAAACAGCGGCTGCATGAGATGACATGCAAAGCAACTTAACACAGTACTCTCTGAAAAATGTTGCCAGCACCACTCCCTAAGCCACGAGTGATAGGATCTTCCTTGTGAGATGGGATCAATCGGATCTGCCCTTCCTTGAAAATGCCACTGATCTTCCCTGCAAGATGCTGAGAGAAGACCTGCCCTGATCTTCCTTGCAAGATGCTTCCTTTTCTGCCTTGCAAGATGCTTATAGACCTGCTCTGATTTTCCATGCAAGATTTTGTTGAACTTCCTTGCTAGATGCCAATACAAGACCTGTTTTGATCTTCCGTGCAAGAGATCCCTGGTCTTCCTTTAAAGGTGCTGAGAAAAGACCTGGTCTGATCTTCTTTGCAAGATGCTTCTGATCTGTCTTGCAAGATGGTGACAGAAGACCTGCTCTGATCTTCCTTGCAAGATATCCCAGATCTTCCTTAAAGGGTGCTGGAAGAAGACCTGCTCTTATCTGCCTTGGAAAATGTCGGTGATATTCTTTGGAAGATGAAGGCAGAAGACCTGCTCTGATCTTCCTTGCAAGATATCCCTGGTTTCCTTAAAAGGGGCTGAGAGAAGATCTTCTTGCAAGATGTTTCCAATGTGCCTTGCAAGATGGTGATTGAAGACCTACTCTTCTCTAGCTTGCCAAGAAGTCGCTGAACTTCCTTGCAAGATGCTGTGAGAAGACCTGGTCTTCTCTTCCTTCCAAGATGTTGCTGATTTTCCTTGGAAGATGCTGATAGAAGACCTGCTCTGATTATCCTCGCAAGATGTTGCAGATCTGCTTGGCAAGATAGAACACGTGCTCTGATCTACCTTTTAAGTGACTGCTGATCATCCTTGCCAGATGCTGAGGACAACCTGTTGGAGTTGTTCCGATATGCACATGCACCTCTGCTCCTAGTGGGTGTGAGCCCAGAACTGGCCTCAGCAGGCCCACAGGTAGGTCAAATAATTTTCCCTCCTCCTCTCTGGCAAAGTTTTGGATAGATATGGGTTGGGTTCACTTCTATTTTTTCTATTCTTATGACTGTTTCAAAAGATTTGCAGGAAAAATAGGACTTTTATCTGTATTTCATAAATGTACATCAAGATCCTGGCATATGTAGCCCACCGCACCTGTACAGAGGCATAGTTATTGAGGGCCCCTGAGTGTGTGTGTGTGTGTATGTGTGTTTGCACATCATAAACGCCTGTTTGTGAAGGGTGGGTTTTACTAAACACCTCGGGGGTCAGTCGAACCGTGGTCTAGATCAAGCAAACCCTGTGGTACCTTCTTATGTGCCTATTTATGTATGTTTGCTGAACTCTCCCTGCTCACAGGAGCTCTACATGGTGTCAACCAGCTCTGGCTCCTCTCTGGCTAACAACTTACCTCCTCCTACTGTGGTATAGTTCTGTGTGCTGATTTCATTTCTTAAATGTGTAGTTTTTATTATGAATTTAAAAATCAGGAAATTATATTGAAGAATGTATTTTAACGATACTGGCAGATGATCTTTTTGGGCTTGCATAAATGATGATGTGTGTGTATCTGAGTGTGAGTGTAAGGTATGAAATTGAAAAAGACAGATGAGTCACAACCAGGGAGTTCCTAATCCACAGGCAGACACACAAACTCAATTGGTGCGGCAATACATAGCAAAATTTAATGGTAGGCACAACATGCTGATAATACAGACTTAGAAACAGCAGCTGCGTGTGATGTCGTGCAAAGCGAATTAACACGGTCTCTCTGAAAAACTTTCCCAGCACCACTCCCTCACCCACAAGTGATAGGATATTTCTTGTGAGATAGAATCAATCGGACCTGCCCTTCCTTCAAAACACCACTGATCTTCCCTGCAAGGTGCTGATAGAAGATCTGCACTGATTGTCCATGCAAGATGTCGCTGATGTTCCTTGCAAGATTCTGTGAGAACACCTGCTCTGATCTTCCTCAAAAGATGTTGCTGATCATCCTTACATCCTGCTTAGAGAAGACCTGCTGAGGGATGAAATAGGGGAAATCACAACAGACCCCAATGAGATTAAAAGAATAATCACAAAGTATTATGAAAGACTGTATCTTAATGAATTAAAAAATGTGAATGAGATGGACAAATAGGTGGAAAAACGATCCTTCCCTAGATTATCCCAAATAGAGTTCAAGAACCTCAAGAAACTTTCCCATAACAAAAAAATAGATCTGGTTATCAAGAATCTACCAACAAAAGAGGCCCCCCGACCAGAGAGCTTCACAAGGGAATTCTATCAAGCATTCAGTGAAGGGCTCTCACCGATCATCAACAAATTATTCCAGAGGATAGAAAAGGATGGCAAACTTGAAAACTTCCAAACTCATTCTACGAAGGCGGTCTAACTTTGATACCCAAATAGGGTAATAATCCCACAAGACTAGGGAAACTAACACTGAGGGAAATATGACTAGGACTATAATCCCTAACTTATAACAGAGGGAATTTGGAAAGCTAGTATTCCACGATAGGAAAGATACCACTTTGGTACATTAGAGATAAAGTCCGAGTACATTATCCTACTTTCAATATCATTCCCACAGATGCTCCCCTAACAGCTATGCTGCCTTAAAGTGAGCACATGGATGATCCTATCTCCCTATACAAATGGACATTCTTTTGTTACTCCTCCCATCAAGTAACCCATAACCCTCATACCTTCCTCCAATGCAGGAATTGTTTCCTCACCTGTGAGCTCAGGTACCTTAATGTGGTTACCACCCACATTGTGAATTATGTAACTACTGAATGTGCATGTTTTAAGGATACCTATAAATATCCCAAAACTATAAAGACTCACTCTCTCTTCTCCTACCGCCACATAAACCACCAAGAGGGGATGAGGTGAGCATGCTACTATAAAATGTGTCTGACCCCTTTATTTTACTCTCTCTCTTATCGTCTATAACTTTACTATAACCTTTACATATTATCACTGTACAATTGTGCCAATGGACCCTTTGGTTGTTAGAGGCTGGTTTCTTCTGACCAATGATGCCTAACATGGAGATGTAGGAAAATAATTCTTTTGAGTTATACCCTGTGTAACAATTGTACAACCTCTTCAGACAGAGAGGTTAAATCCGAGAAATTTCAGTATTTTTAGAATGACTGAGATATGGGTCAGGTGACGAGCAAAGATACAGAGTGCCATATCACTCTTAGCCACCTCTTAAATAAACAAAATGTAGTGCCAACAAATTAAAAAATAAAGGCATTTCTTCAAGTGGTAAAGAAATTTAAATCTTGTTTTCCAGAGTCAGGAGCCTTTGATATGGAGAGCAGGGACATGGTAGCTATTAACCTAAGAAACGTTCACAGGGAAGTACAGAGCATACCCATGTATGGCTTTTCCTTTTCGCATCATTAACACACAGCCTGACTCACAACACCCACAGAGAGTTCAAGAACATCATCACAGTTCAAGAACAACATCAAGATTTCAAGAAAGTGGTTTCTAGTTGTGGCCCAGCTCCTCTTCTGTAGTTAGCATGATTAAAGTCTTTGTCAGTCTGAACACAGGATCCCTGTTGACTGGAGAGCTTTGACAAAAAGCATGCATCTCTACTGCATAATTCTTATGGTATCAGATATTGTGGAATGAAGCAGTGCATGCACAAGATCTCAAAAATACTGAGGATGGAATAGATATTGGAATTCATCAGTTGCTAGGGGATAAGAATTATATCACAGTTGAGTCACAACTAGTTTTCTGGACAGGCATTCTCACAGGTACACTAGGTTTGCCCAAGGGACAGGGAGAAAACAGCACTATTAGGAGGCAGATGGCCCAATTACACTGCAGTGAATCAAAAAAATGATGAGCCTTATCTAGACTTTATCTCCAGATTGCAGGATGCGGTTTGCAAACATGTGGCTGACTCAGGGGCTGCTGATAATCTCATTCTTATATTAGAATTTTAAAATTTGAACCCATCATGTCAATCTGTGATCCATCCATTCAAGGAACAGAGCTCACTCTGATTATTTCAGAATATGCAGGAATGTAGGAACAGATGAATACAGAAGTGATCTATGGCAGCTCCCTTGGGAAATTACAACAGGCATAAGGGGAAGTGCTTTATAGGTGGGGAAGAGGTAAATTTTAAAAGATAATGCCTGCAATTTTCATGAAGAAACAGGGCAACTCACAGCAGACAGGTACCGGGAAAAGAGGTGGGTTCCAGAGAACCTGGACTATGCCCCATTGCAAAAGGGGAGATCATTGAATAAATCAATGTCACTCAAGAGCCAACAGTGAAGGAATCCAGTTGGTAAGCACTTCCCAATCTGGAACCCTCTAAGGGGGCATGCTCCAAGCCCCACCCAAGAGAGCCTGAGGGAATCTGTTGCTAATAAGCCAAGCAAGAAATGCACCAGAGTCCAGCCAGCTTTATCAGACAATCACACTGCTGGGTGAAGATTTTCGATAGATTTAAACAGCCAAGAGGAATTCCAGCTTGTTCAAGACATCCCGCCAGAAATTATTAAAACCACAATGTTGGGACTGCTAACTAAAGAAACCATAGGACTTTTATTTGGAAATAAAATAAGTATAATATGTTACTACTTAGTAATATCTTGAGACAGTAAACAATTGCTCTGTCTTCTCTCACCTCCACATGGGCAACCAAGAGAGGCTAAGGTGAGCATGCTATCAGGAAATGTATCTGACTCCTTTATTTTACTCACACTCCTATTTCTCCTATCTTCTACGACGTTACTATATGTTTATATATTATCACCGTGCAACTGCACCTATGGACCCTTCATTTGTTAGAGAGAGGCTGGTTTCCTCCGACGTGATATCTGTAATGAACACAGATGCAAAAATCCTTAACAAGATATTTATAGGCCAAGAGAATACACAAGTATATAAAACATCATTCACCATTATCAGGTAGGAAACATCCCAGGGATGCAGGAATGATTTATCATTCAAAGATCCATCTATATTATACCCCATGTTGATAAGAAAAAATATAAGAGCCACATAATAATATTGATAGATGCAGAAAAAGCATTTGACAACATTCAACACCCCTTCCTAATTAAGACACTCATGAAGATATAGGAACAGAAGGAAGATTCCTCAAGATAATGCAAACTACCTATGAAAATACAACAGCCACATTATAGCCTATGAAGGAGAGAGGAAAATGATCCCAATGAAAAAGGAGACCAGACAAGGATGCCCTTTCTCCCTAATTGTATTCAATATCGTACAGGAGGCTTTAGCAAACAACGTGAGACAGTGGAAGGACATTAAAGGTGTCCAAGTGAGACAGGAAGAGGTGAAACTATCTCTTTTTGCAGACAACCTGATTGTGTACATTTTAAATCCCAAAATAACTGACAGCAATAGCAGAATATGGAAGAGTGACAGGATATGAGGTCAACAAACAGAAGTCTATTGGTTTGCTATATACATTCGACAGGACCATGGAAGAGAAGATCAAGAAGGCAGTACCCTTCACAATAGTCAAGAGCACATTGAAATATCTAGAAATATGTTTAACCAAAAAAATTTGAAGACATACAAGGAAAACTACACGACCCTACTACAAGAAACCAAGAATGACCTCCACAAATGGAAGAATATCCCATGTTTGTGGACTGGAAAATTCAACACACGGAAGATGTCAATCTTACCCAAAGCACTTTATAAGTTTAATGCTGTCCTGATTAAAATACCAATAATCTTATTCAAAGAACTGGCCACAAATTTTATATGGAGAGGGCAGAAACCCAACATTAGCAGAGAAGTCCTCAAGAAGAAAGACAGAGGGTTTGGTGAGCAAACAATGCCACAGACAGGGGAACAACTATAGAATTAAAATCAACAACAACATAGAGATTCTATGGATGTTGGAGCAACAGCAATCTGAGAGGAAGTACTAAGAGGTGGAAGAAGGGGGAATGTGATGGTGGGGCAGGAGGAAGACAAAAGGAAACAGAGGAAGGCTCTGGAAAGCAAAGCTATCGATAGAGGTATAGGCAGAGGTGTATACTTAAGTAAATACATTAATCCATAAAAATAGAGGGATTGGCCTATGCACACATTTATAAGGCAATACACTGTGGACAGACCTTGGGGCTCAGCTCACACACACCCTAACACAAAAATACTTTGTTTTAACAAACTGGCATTTGGTGATGGTCACCCCACAAACACACACACACACACACGCAAAATTGTTGAAGGCTGAATGGCTGCACAAGCAAATGTGGTGTAGAAAGATGGTTCCCAGCTATTAAAAGATACAGCGTCTGGGGTCTCTTAAAGACTTGAAGTTAAGCAAGCAATCATGCAACAGTGAAGAAGCAAACCCACATGGGAGAAGTACACCAGCCAGGGTTATCATGAGGTGTCATCAGGACTGTAACAGGTATCAGAAGATTCATAACAAAGAAACAAAAACACATTGTTGAGAATGAAGGAGGTTGGAGCAGAGACCCTTAGGCTATCTGTAAACAATGGAACATCCCAGTCCCAGAGGGGTCACAGGGAAGGCATGAGTCAACCAGGGTGCAGTAGAGCACCAATGGATCACACAATATTGTTCTGGTTCCTTAAGGCTTCCTCAAGGCTTCCTCACTCCCCACTGTCATGACCCTACTGCTGTTTCTCACTCTGCACTGGACTGGGGCAGGTACACAGGTATTGATAAGAGATAAAGTTCATGACACATGGGATGAGAATAGCAATACCAAAAGGGTAGGGGGAAGGTGGGGAGAGGAGGGAAGGATGGAAGGACCAATCGTGATGACTGGCACATAAGCACACATACCCCTCCAGGAAGAATAACAGCAGAAACCATTGGGGAAGGAAGACAACGATGGGTGTGAGATATGAAAATAATAACAATTTGTAATCTATCAAGGGGCCACAAGGGTGGCGAGAGGGATGTAAAACAAGAGGAGCTGATACCAAGGGCTCAATAAGAAGTAAATGTTTAAAAAAGAATGAAGTCAACATATGTACAAATATGCCTAATCTAATTGATGTATGGATTGTAATAAAAGTTGTAAGAGCCCCCAATAGAATTCTTTCAATTAAAAAAAAAAGTTAAGATGAAAGAGTTGTAGAGGATAGCGTGTCAGGGCTGATATAGCATGGTGGGAGAGCAGGTCACATAAATGATGAGAGGATTTAATATGCATGTTCTGGCCAAAAGTAATTTTTGAGCTTTCTTGGGCTAGGAGAGCAGCTTCTGCCATGCCCCATAAGCTTGGAGGCCACCCCTGTACTTCTGGATCTAACTGTATAGGTAAATAGGCTGCTAGAGCAAAAGTAGATCCTATTTCCTGGCATTGGACTCCCACAGCCACCAGTTTCATGAACATATAGAATGAAGGGGTTAAACCAGGAGGGAAAAGTGCAGGAGCTGATAGCTAGGATCATTTAAGTGCTTTGTATGGTTTATCAATGAATGTTGTTGGTTCTAAAGATTCAGGGCTTGTCCCTTAGCTGCTTCATAGAGAGGTTTGGCTAACCCACTAAAACTGGGAATCCACAGTCTTAGCTGTGAATCAAGCCTAGAAAGGAGAGCATTTCAGTAGAGGGAGTTGGGAGATGAGGAAGAAGCTGTTTTATATCAACTGTATTATCTATGGAATTCTTTCTGAGTCGGACTTCCAGATACATTGCAGTGGTGAGAGAAAGCTGTACCTTGGTGGGAGACACTCCGAACTCCTTATCTGCCAGGAAGTTTAAAAGACCATTGGTATGATTTGGGGAATCTGAAATGGAAGGATATCAACAACGTGTTGTTTGTTATGACTTTTTAAAATCATATTATTGGGGGCTCGTACAACTCTTACCACAATCCATCCATCCATCCAGCGTGTCAAGCTTATTTCTACATTTGTTGCCATCATTTTCAAAACATTTTTTCTACATGAGCCCTTGGTATCAGTTTCTCCCTTTTCCCCTCCCTCATGAACCTTTGATAATATATAAATTATTATTATTTCATAGCTTACACTAACTGATGTCTTCCTTCACCCACTTTTCTGTTGTCCATCACCTTGGGAGTAAATTATAGGTAGATCATTGTGATCAGTTCCCGTATCTCCCGTCACCTTCCCCTTCCCTTTCCCCTCCTGGTATGACTATTCTCAATAGTGTTTCCAGCTCTTATCTGTACCTGTATACAGATGCTCTGGCTAGATTTGTAAGGTAGAATTGGGGTCATTGATAGGGGGGTGCATTAAAGAATTAGAGGAAAGTTGTATGTTATGAATCTTCTGATGCCTGTCACCTACATAGTGGAGGATGAAGCTGGGGAAAAGGTCTAGGGACAGGAAGTCAATCGTCAGGGTTTGACTAAATAAGTGGCTCCTATTTAAATAACCCTGGAGGAAAATGCCCCAACAGAGTTGTTGAGAATGTATGAATGAACTGCCCAGGTAAAGGTGAAGAGGTCTTTGGACCATTCATCAGAGGGATAGTAATGGAGGCAACCGTGTATGTTTAGTATTATGCGGAATGGTAGAGAACAGAGTGTTAAGGGTTGGGCACCAGGGAATGAATAAGCAGGGCAGCAGCATTAATGGCCCTAAGGTCTTGGATAAATCTGTAACTTCCATTGGGTTTAATAACTGGCAGCATAGGCATGTGGTAAAGAGAGTGGGTTGGCCTTAACAGGCCTGCTGTAAGTAGTTTTGAGATTATAGTTTTGAGGCCTTGTAAGTGTCGGAGGATACTAGATAATGGGGCACATTAGGAAATTTTGAAGCGTCTTTTAACTTGATGTAAACAGGCTGATGATGCCTAGCAACTGAAGGATGAGTGACATCCAATACTTGTGAGTAAACTAGATCAGGTGGTAAAGGGAAAGACCCAGCTGGGGGTGTGGTGACACTAGAGTCACTTAAGGAGGAAGTGAAGACAGGCAAGTGTCTGGCACTGCTTATAAGAGAAGCAATAGGTCTGGGACTGGTGGGGCCTCTGGTAAAAGCAAACTTACCACTGCTCTGAATTTTAGCAAGAATATCTTTTCTCAGTAAAGAAATAGGACAATTTTGGAGGACTAGAAATTGATGTGTAAATTGCACATTATACAGACTACATAAAAGTGGTTGTGTGATAAGTGGTTGTGGAGTTGTACCAAAGACTCCCACAATAGTGGTGCATGCTAATTATTTTTACCTGCCTGTTCGGGTAAGAGTAAGTGACCCTAACGTCTAAAAGGAAAGAAAGGCTCTCTTGAGATGGGTGATCTTCAAAGGGGTCTTACACCCTGGTTATCGATTCTTCAAGGCCAAGTCAAGCAGCTCTAACACGGAGGCATCTTGAGCAAGTTGCTCTGGAGGTCTAATGGGACAAACTATCCCTCCCACTCTGAGAGTGGGGCAGTCATTTCCCCAGGGACCTTTCTGTTCATAGTATGACTTTCTTGGAGGTCACAGATTAGGGCATACATTTATTTGCCCACTGCCCCGATTGGGAGCATTTGAAGCAGGGTCACCATGGCACACTCATGTGTGGCCCAATAACTAGTTTAGACACACCCACTCTGGCCTGGAGGGCACTGGCTAACATTTGACATTTAACCTTATCTCTTTGTAACTTATATAACTTTTCCTGATCCTCCCTATTGTTGAAAACTTTGAATGCTGCACTGAGATCTTGCTGTGAAGTCTGGGATCCATAGTCTAACCTTTTAAATGGTCTTTTAATATCTGGAGCTGATAGTGAGATGAAATTTGAGTGAAATACAATCATCCCTTCCGGTGTAGTAGGGTCTACTTTGGTACATTTAAACCTCCTGAAAGATGTGAGAGAAATATGGCAGAATTTTCTTTTGGTTCCTGAAAGATTTCCTTAACTTTGTCATAACTGACTGCCTTAGTTGAGGCTTTTGGCAAGCCCTCAATGAGATACAAATAAAATAATCTTGAAGAATACATTCCTCATGACCGTCTGATAATTCCAATTAGGGTTCTTCTGGGGACTGCCTTGAAGTCCACGGGCTTATCCCAGTTCTGGGCATGCCCTTCATCACTTCTCTTTATGCAGCTGTGCAGACTATCTCCCTTTCTTCAGAAGTCAATGTAGTTGTTAACATCATGTGGACGACATGACAGGTAACATATGTCTGAGTGAGTTATTTAAATTCTTTAATATAAGTGTCTGGCTCTGATGTATAACATCCAAGACATTTCCCTAAGACTGATATATAATTTAACAAGAAAGGGATATGAATTTTTACTAGCCTTTCTGCTCCTGCGACTTCAAAGAGGGGGATGAGGGTGGCAGGATTTAGGAATGGATCCTTTGGGTTTCATGGAGCTGTCTTTGTGGTGGAGAGAGCTGAACACAAAAGGCTGGGAGGAGAAGATGGTGCTGGCAGAAGGGGACAGGTATAAGATGTCTTAGAACATGGCAACCGTGGGAGGAAACTGGTGACAGAGGAGAGGTGGGAGGAATAGACAATCATGGTATGGGCAAGGGAGAAGATTGGGTAGAAATTATATGATGTAATAGGGGAGAAGTAGGCTTGGAGTTGGTGGGACCAGGTTGAGACAAGGCAGGAGTGGGAGTGGTGATGAAGAGGAAGGCTGAAGAAGAATGGGACACTATAGCAGGAGATATATGTTTACACTCTGGCAACTGGGAGAATGCAGCAGTATCCAGGGGTGGTTGGAGGGACATGAAGGGGTTTGCAAGGGGTGGGGGAGAAAGAAGGCACAGAAGCAGTTTTCTCAAAGACAATAGGCACTGAAATTGGCTGCAAAGCGAGATGAGAAAGATCAATGACTGATTCTTAGTCTGAGAGAGGAACACTTTCCTGAACCAGTAGGATTTTCATAGTGGAACAATTCGGACATAAATGAGGTTGAGCATGGAGAGAGAAAACTTGGATATATGGAAAATGAGAATATATTTTGTAGATTAAAAAGAAATTATTGAGAACTTGAATAATTTTAAATCAAATATACTACCTGGTGGCCATCCTGAGTTATTGTCCAATTTGTGCTGCGGCCACACATTACTACATAGGAAAATAAGATTTCCCCTTTGAATAACTGATTTAAGACCCAGATAATTGAGGCTTGCCAGTAAACAAACTGGAGGTGTGTTATGCCCATTGCTTACTGTGGTAGTTATATAATCATTTATCAATTTGTCAAGTAAAAGTGAAGAGGTGGAGTCCAGTTGGTCAACCATGATTCCTGAATTCCCTCTTTGGAGGCAGGAGACAGACTCTCTCTTTCTCTCTCTTTCAACTCACTCCCTTGGAGACACTCTACTGACCAGAAACATGGCACTACGCTGATAGACCCCATTCCCTGAGAACTGGAAAAGCCATATGTAAGCCCCTGCCAATGCTGAGATGCTTACCCCACCACTGGATCCAATTACTCTCTATGCACTGGCCTGTGATCATCCTGCATTCAGCGTCACTGCATGTGTATTGGACATATGGGCTAATATCAGACTTAGGGGATTGGATTGGATTTGGTGGGATGCTTTCTTAATGTACAATTACCCTTTATATAAATCTCTCTCTTATACACATATGAATTTCTATGGATTTGTTTCTCGAGCCTACCTGGACTAACATACTTAGAATTCTTACAACCCATTTTAAAAGGCTGAGAGAAAATTTGAGCTCTCTTAAATGAGGTAGCAAAACAGGAGAGCATCCTTCCACTGAATAATTACCACCTAAGCCCCTGGGGTGAAAAGACCATCTGACTTAGCAAGATTACTTGTATGTGGACATTTTCAGAATGACCATGGGAAAATGAAAAGATGACCATGGAGTAGGGAGCTTTGGATTTAACATTCACCCTCACCGATGCATTGTGAGAGGGTCTTTAGCCAAAAAAGTGGAGATCTCTTTGCTAGGCTCACTGGAAGAGGTCCAGAAAGGCTGCTGGGGACTTTAGTGGCTAGGGAAAGGAAAGTGCCACTCCAGTCTAGCTTAGACAGACTCTTTGTACCAGCCATCATGTATTAGGTCTTAGGGAGACAAGAGACAAAGACCTTTAATTTTAGATTTATTGAGGGAGTTTAGGTTTGTAGGGAACAGGATATCAAAGGAAAATAGGTGAAAGGGGTTAAGGATAGTAAGATTAAAGAAAGGTTAGAGCTGGCCCTTCATCTAAAGCAGAGAATTAGCCACACGAGTATATACTCGTGTATAAGCCGAGTTTCTCAGCACATTTTTTTATGCTGACAAAGCCCCCCCACCCCCGGCTTATACTGAAGTGAGGGTCCCACTTACCTATTCTCTGGTGCAACCTGATTTCTCCCGCTCATCTGAGAGTGCCTACAGCCTCTGTGGGTGGTACATGACTGCGAATATCACAGTTCTTTTCTCCTGCATGCCAGAAGCCTGTGTTTTCTGTGCCATACTGGGCATGAATCTGCCCACTTCTGTGTGCTGGTACCAGAGGCGCACTGCATCCTTGTCATATGAATGCTGGATACGGCCGCTCTTCTTCTCCCACTCTTCTCCAGGGATTGACCAATGATGTAGCCTTTACAGTCTTACCCATGCTTTGTCACGCCCCTTTGCTCCATTCAAGCATTGCTGACTACAAGTACTAGAAGCTCTCTGGTCTTGGATATACACTATGTTTATTTACAGTACTTATTTTATTTTTCACTTTCTTATTAACCCCTATCTGGACCCAGTGTTGACTATGCTCGCATAGAGCAGCCTGTGTTAGGGCTCATAATATACACGCTGCATTGTGTACGCACTGTGTTACTGCATGTGGTGCATTAGCACTTCCCATGCCTAGGGGGCGACGCTTTGTATGCAGTAGCACAGCACATGCAGTAACCCAGGGCATACGCAGTATGTGTTTATTATGAGCCCTAACACAGGCTGTTGTATGAAAACAGTCATGTCACCTTATTCTGGAAGATCATCCGTCTGCCTTAGACCTCAAGCTTTACAAGCTGCCTTATGTACATGCAGTACTGTAGCGCATGCAGTAACTCAGCGTGTACAGTTATTACTCATAACATATGGTTTTTGTTCACCCTCTTTTCCACTTAGAGCTAGTTTACTATTTTTCTTTGAAATATTCAAAAACATCTAACCTGCTGATGCCTCAATTGATTTTATTGGTATCTATTTTTATTTTTGAATTTATCATAACTGTTGCATTTCCTAGCCTAGGGTTATACTGGAGTCAAGAAGTTTGCCCAGTTTTTGTGGAAAAAATTAGGTGCCTAAGTTTATTTTCAGGTCGGCTGATACTCAAGTATATAGGGTAAATTTAAAAGTGTAAAGTCCATTAGACCTGCTATTTCATAAAGGAAGAGAACATCAGGTTTAATAAAGACCCACGAACTAAAGCAGAATTTGTCGAGGAAGGGTTTACACAGCTCTAATGTCTGCTGCAGAACCAGCAGAAGGAGTGTAAGTGGGAGGGAGAGCCAGACTTAGGGGGTAGAGAGGGGTGGGGGTGGTGAGAGGCAAGATAAGTCAGAGCAGCAGGAGGGTAGAAGGTGCCCAGTCCAAGTGAGCAAAATATCAATTCAGGTATTTAACTCTGTGGGATGTCTCTAATGCTTAGACAGGAGGGTTCCTCCACATCTTTCTGGTTGATGTGGATAACTCCAATGGGCTGGGTGCTGGCTTCTGTGGGCTGACATCTCTTAATTGGGCAGGAAGATGGGCAGAGTTAGCTTTGTAAAGAAGAAACATCTATGCTGTCCTTAGTAAACGCTTCCAACAGACCCTACAAGGGGGTCTCGCCCTTCCACAGAGACCTGTAAGCTTTCCCAAAGAAAGACTGGACATCCCTTTGGCTGAGTTCAAGGTTGAACCTCATCTTTCTAAAGCTGGGCCTGTCTCTTCTTTGATTTTCCAGCTGTCAGGCCACACACCAGATGACACGAAGAGCCAGGGAGGTTCTAGACCTGGACCTGGGGTTCTCACCCTGCCTGGCTCCCGGCACACAGCTGACAAGACTTAGCAAATCTCCGGGGGAAGCCCTAACGTTTGTGCACCAGCTGCAGCCACTCGCTTCCTGAGAAGCGTTCTCTTCTTCGTAGTGAGAGAAACAACAGACTCGGGGCTCACCTTTGAGCTGACGAGGTACAAGGAGTCTCCGGGAGAAGGCACCACTGTGCGGTAAGGAAACAATGGAGGGGGTTAGCAGAAACCCACAAAAATACTAACCTGGGAACCCCGAAGACAAGAACCCTCAGCCTGGGTTTACCCCTTCTCCAACAGGGATTCCTACCATGAGCCCAAATCAATCCAAAGCTGGGGGATGGGATCAGCCTCCTGGAGCACCCACAAACCTTTCACCACAAGAAGGGCGACGCATGGGAGAAGAGGAGGAGGAGAGAAAGGGGGCTTGCACCCCAGCAGGGGTGCTGGGTGCTCCAAAGTGGCCGCTGGCCACAAACAAGTCCCTGGAGAAGAGCGTCCCTCACCTGAGAGCACTGGCTACATGGTGCTCAGGTTGCGGGCGCTTCTCTGCACCCACTTACAATGCACAGTAAGTAGGACTCGCCCAATGAGCCACAGTTCCGGCTAGGACACCACCACTTCCGCCCCCTCTCAGATCGACCCGGGGTGGGAGAAGCCGGCGGGGTTATGGTGTCTGTCTTCTTTTCATCTTTGAGGTGGCATCTTTGAGGTGGCGGTGCTGTTTGGGCCGGGGGCGGAGCCTGGGGCGGGACCTGGGGCAGCGCGGGAAGGAGGAAGGGAGAGGGAGGTCAGGCAACAATGGGCCCTCAGCCCTGGCTAAGGCTGCAGCTGCAAAGGCTCAGGTAATGATGGCTGAGGCACCTGCGGGCAGAAACGGTACTTTCCCCAGCACCGAGAGCGTTCGTGGGGGACATAAAATGACGTACAATGTACTTGTGTGAGGTTGTGATCAGACTCCCCGGATGGGGCATCCTCCTAACTACCGGGAACCATCCAGCCATCCAACCCTGCCACAGTGTTAATGGGGCTGAAGCAAGAACCAAAACTAATGACCTTTGAGACGAAGGACCACTCTGCGGCTCAAAGTACGGGCACATATGACTGCCTTTAGGAAAAGAGAAGTATCTGGCATCATATGGTCTAGGTAAATTATGTCTGCGTAACAAAATTAAAAAATGAAACTTAAGCAGGATAGGAACCCTAAAAAGTGATGGGAGCGGGGGTGTTGGTTGTTAAGCTTGACTATTCTTAGAGTTGGAGTTTGTATTTTTATTTTGTTTTATTTTGCTTGAATGCTATTGAGGCAGTTAAACATGATAGTTCGGTTCAATGATGCTTATCATGATTTCTACACTCTGCTAATTTATCACTCACCAGAGGTTCTATCAATCTAATGGTTTCAAGTGCATGGGCACAATGTTCATAGAGACTCTTCCAAATTGAGAGGTGTGGAATTTAAATTTACTTCCTCCTAGTAACTATTGGCAGGTGGGTCTCTGAGAACAAGTGCTGATGGGACAGCTCAAAGTAAAGTGTTTCCCTATGAATTTGCAATCATAAGGATTATGCTTCTTTTATGTCTGATACATTAGAAAATTCCTTTATGAAAGTTCTAGTCAGATTCCAAAGTTGTTTTTGAAAATGGAGATATGATAATTGCAACACTTTATTACATTTTCCAATATGGTCAGATAGTTCCACAGACGATACGGAAAACTCTGTGTCATTTATCAACAAATATTTACTGATTTATGGTCCCAGTTCTGGTGGAGCCACCTTATCCTTAGATCTTGGGAAACAGAGGCTAGATTTTGCAACTAAAAGGGGACTTCTCTTAAAATACCTACCCTGTTACACTGGGTAGGCTAGAGAAACAAATGCAGGGACACTCAATGTGTAAGGAGGAGCTTTATATCAAAGAGTAATTGGATATCAAGAAAACATACCAGCCCAGCCCAGATGAAGACCATGAGACTAAGATTTTTTTTTCCCCCATGGATAAATCATGAATTTTAAAAATAAATAAATAAATAAAAACAAGCAAACAAAAAACCAACCCACTGCAGTCAAGTCAATGTGGACTCAGTGATGCTGTAGGACAGGGTACAGTCCCCCCTGTGAGTTTCCAAGACTAAATATTTGCTGAAGTAAAAAGCTCCATCTTTTCCTGTGGCGTGAATGGTGCTAGTCGTACAGTTAGCAGCCCAACTCGTAAGCACTACACAAACAGGGCCTCTTATCTATCAATGTAGCTCTACCCCTGATAGCATGCAAGTAGAGTCCAAAAGGTCCCCTCAGTTATGCAAGCTACTTTCCATTGAATTGTTAACCTAATGTTAGTGATTTATCAGAACCAGATGTGCCCAACTACCACTACCAAGGGCTCGAAAAGGAATCCCATTAGAAGATCATAGATAGAGTAGGAGGAAAATGTGGGCCAAAATTCAAATCACCAAAGAGACCCTCAACACAAGGGTCTTTAGTCACCTTTCAAGTCCAGTCTTTGTGTAAAAAAGCCTGTGACAATCACGGGGTTTGTAGTTGAAATTGTATGGCTATGATATACAAAGAGCATAGTAAAGTCCTAGAAGATAGGAGAGAGAAAATAAAATAAAGGACTCAGACACATGTTATGGTAGCAAGCTTACCTCTGGGACAGCCATGATCTCAGCAGCCAGGTCTACGCAGAGAAAGGGAGGAAGAGAGAGTCAATCTTTACTGTCTTGGGATATTTGTAGGTAGCCATAATACATGCATATTCAGTACTTACATACATCACAAGGTGGGTGGTAACCACAGTAAAGTCTCTGAGCTCACAGGTGAGGAAACCTAATACCTGCACTGGGGAAAGGCCTGAGGTGGGATGGGTTCTGCAGTGGGAGGAGACATCAAGAATGTTTACTTCTATATAGAGATAGAAGTTCACTTTAAGTCAGCATAGCTGTTAGGGGAGATTCTGTGAGAATGATATTTAAAGCAGGATAATGTACTTGGGCTTTATCTCTAACATACCGAAGTGGTGACTTTCCTAATGTGGAATACTAGCTTTCCAGATTCCCTCTGTGATAATTTAGGGAATATAGTCCTAGTCATATTTCTGTAAGTCTTATTTCCCCACAGTCCGGAACTGAACTCACCCTGTTGATAGACTAACCATCCGTGTAATTAAGATCAAAAGGACAGTACACACCCAAGGAGAGATTTAGGAAATGTGGAGGAACAGAAATAGGAAAACCTTGACGAGATTGGGATGAGTGATCATGTGTTCTTGTTGTTGATAGTTTTCCTCAATTAGGTTCCAGCTCCCAGAGAACCCATGTACAACAGAATGAAACACTGCCAAGTCCTGCTCCATCTCACAGTAGTTTTTCTGTTTGTGCTCATTGTTGCAGTCAATGATTCAATGTCTCACAAGGGTCTTCCTCTTTTTCACTGCCCTTCTACTTTCCCAAGCACGATATGCTTTTCCAGGGACTGGTTTCTCCTGATAACCCATCCAAGGCACATGAGAAAACATCTCACCATGCTCACTTTTCAGGAGCATTCTCGATGTACTTCTTCTGAGACAGATTTGTTAATTCTTCTTGAAGTCCATAGTCCTTTCAATCTTCTTCGCCAAACAATAATTCAAATGATGCAGGAGGTATCAAAAGAGGATGGAAGGAATACACAAAGCAAGAGGTAGCTTATGATCAAGAAACAGTGGTACTGAAGGAAGAAATCCAAAGGGTACTGAAGATATTAGCAAAAAAATAAGGCTCCAGGAGTGTAGTATGAGGTAGGGGGGGCAGCCCCCCCCCACTAGTTGTGGGTTCAGTAAGCACAATTGTACGGTTAAGATAAATACATAAAGTCATCGAGAGCATGAGATAGAAGAGGCATAGGGGATATTGCAATCAAGGGGTCAGACACATTTCATGGTAACATTGCTCACCTCAGCCCCACTTGGTGGCTCAAGTGGAAAGAGGGGGAAGGGAAATTGGAAAAAGGGAAAGGGAAACAAGGGAGGAGCGGGAGCCGAGGAGAGAGGTGGGGAGAGACCAGAGAGAGAGGGCTCTCTATAGCTAACCCAGGCCTATATAACTTTTGGAGGCATGCAAGCCCCTTGATTACAGGTAAAGACATACCTCACAGGAAGGGGCTGCACTATAGGTTATACAGTAATGGGAGGGGGTGGTCTAGGGGCATACATGCAACAGGAAAAGGAGGGATAGGGACTATACATGTGACAAGATGGGCAGATCCTAGAGTCAGGATGGCAGCTTAATTTTGACCTATTCTCTGGATCTCCATAGGAACCTTTATCCATAGGGTATAAACCCCACCTAGAGGAACCAAGCTAATGGTTGTAAGCTTCAAGAAGTAACCCATTGTCTCCAACAGCAGGGAGCAGGCCCATCCTGTGGTGTGGGGAGACAGCAGTCTGCCTCCAGGGAAGATGTCTAAGAAGCTGACCTCCCTCCACAAGTCCCCCTTTGTTTTATATAAAAAATTCAAAAGCCACATGGGCTATATGGTTATTTTCTATACATTAAAAGTTGTCCAGACAAAACTTAATGATCCAATTGATGCAGCCAAAAATTCAGGCTTACAGCTAACATTTTGAATCCAGACACTGGGGGTAATGTCCCCTAATGACCATCTGCTGTTGGAGGAAGGTATGATAGAGGCTGGATATCAAGGCGGGAAGAAAATGAGCAAATAGGAATGTCTGCTTCCATAGGGAGAATGAATCAACCATGTGCTCACTTTAAGACAGCACAGCTATAAGGGAGAAACTATGGAAATGATAGACAACCGCAGGAACATGTACCTGGACCATATCTCCAACTACCGGAGTGGCAGTCTTCCAGCCATGGAATACTAGTCTTCCAGATTCCCTCCACACCAGTCAGGGAGTAAGTCCTATTAGGTAGCTTAGCCTAGGGAATTGGGAATTCCATTTACGCATGCCCAAGAGAGCCAGCAAAGGACAAAAGCTGGATTTTCCCGCCGGTGGGCCCACATGAGCGTTATACCTGAAGAAGCCCACCTGGGCCAGGTGACTGCAATTCAGCCAATGGGATCAACCTGAGGTCGTTCACCACACCTCCCCTGGGAACCCTTGAAAAGGCAGGGACCAGAAGGGAGAGGGGCTTTTTGGTCTGGTCTTCGTGGGAGGAGAGAGATTCTTGCGTGACCTGGGGCAGTCTCTGCCAGGCCGCATGGTCAAATGAATCCTAATGGGTGCCGTGTAAAACCTGATGCTTCTTTGAACTTTCATTAAATTCACTTGGATCACGAGCCTGGCTTCAGCATGAAATCTTTCTCGCGCGGAGCCAAGGACTGAGGTTGGGATCTAGTCCCAGAGAGAGAAACCTAACAGTCCCAGTTTTATTTCCCTACAGTGCTAGTATCCCACATTTCCCTTGTCTGCATTATGTTTGAGATTTAATAGCGTCACGGGAGCAACATGGTCTCTCTTCTTATCTCTTAGCTTCCTATAGAAGCAGCACGAAACTGCAGGCATAAAAAATATGATGAGTAAATAATACAGTCAGACTGGAACTTAAGCTATGTGAGATACTTTGAGCCCAAGATGGAGGATCCAACCCTTCCATGCCACTCACCAACTGCTTAATCACATCAGAGCCAGGAGATGCCTCGAGTCTGTCTTTGAATGTATAGAAAATGTCCTCTTTAAGCTGATCAACATCTAATGAAATGTTTCCCTTAAACCCTTGCTAATGTTTCTTAATCAAATCCTTGTCACGCAATGTTACATTATATAGGTAGGGAGTTACACAGAAATCAGTTACATTCCAATCACATTATAACATTAATTCACAAGTCCAAAATCTTGATCTTTCAGCAAAACAACAGTCTGGAGTAATAGTCCAGTCACTATTGTATATAATGTTCATCTTTGATGAGAGTCTCAGAGTTTCTCTTAGACAGCATCAACAATGGAAAAAATGTCTCAACAGTCAGCAATCGCCATTCTCAGGAATCTGCCAAGTCTTCTTGACATTTTGGATAACTTCAGTAACAGGACAGGGAGGTCACACACCAGCTTCCCTGCTTTCCTCTGGGCCTTGCTGGCTGAAGAGAAATCCACCGATCTCCTTGGCCTGTGAAAATATAAACAAATAGCCCCTCTCTTAAGGGTGTCAGTGACCTGGAAAAAGAATTATGATTAAGCTTTTCGGATACCTTCGTGTCCTTCATGTCCATCTTTCTCCCAACGTGGTTGTGTCCTTCTGAGGGGAGCCCATCAGCTTTATTCTACAGAAACATAAATGCACTGCCCTTTCTCCCGGTGAGAGATGGACCCGGATCCCAAACGCGGTTTCCATCATCTTGGGATTTCTTAGGATCGGTTTTCTCTGTAGAAGTGAAAATGTGTTTCTCTGCCCTACCTTTGTTTCAAGCTTTTAGTAAGGAGAACTTTTTTTGTTAAATTGACCAAATGAAATTTGTCGCACATAAGATTCCTCTTCTCCTCCTTCTGTTTTAACAATGCAGCTTTTAAAGTATTGCTGGCAATCTCAGTTACCTTGCTTGGTCTTGAACCAGTAAAACAACTAGTTAGACAGCCTTCGTTGTTATGTAAATACTGGCTCCCAGCCCTCAGAGAATTAAGAGAACTGACTAATTACCATACTTTCAAAGACTGAAAAAATTCTCAATAAATTTATTCAGCTGTTCTTGAAGTAACTTACTAAACAGACATTTTTTCCTCCAAGTTCACCGGTAAGGTTACAGGCTCAATTAAGCCCTTTGCTCTTCAGGCTTCTCACACTATATGATTTTACCACCTTGCTATCGTCTCTCTTACTTAACTTCACTCATTCCCTTCACGCTGGCTTTAGTGGAAGTTAATGGAACAGTTTTAGGCCCTCCTGACTGCACTAAAGAAATGACCCCCCCCATCCAAAGTTTAAAAGCCTTTTCGCTTCAATTTCTAATTCCATGTGGTGGCGCTACTGTTTCACCACAAGCGCATTCCTGAAGACCCCTTGATTTAAACCATGGTCAGATTTCTCAAGCACTCTTTCCTGCCAACCATAACTTTTAACTCTAGAAATGCAAGGAAGCAAAAATTGGCTTAAGCGATCTTCCCTTTTTTTAAGTTTTTGGCTCTCCATTATATTTTGATCATAGATTTTTATAATTTATTTTTTAAAAATATTTTTAAATTGTTTTATTAGGGGCTCATAGAACTCCTATCACAATTCATATATACATCAATTGTGTAAAGCACATCTTTACATTCATTGCCTTCATCATTCTTAATACATTTGCTCTCCACTTAATCCCCTCCCTCATGAGCCCTTGATGACTTATAAATTATTATTTTGTCATATCTTGCACTGCCTGAAGTCTCCCTTCACCCACTTTCCCATTGTCTGTCCCCCAGGGAGGAGGTCACATGTAGATCCTTGTAATCAGTTTCCTCTTTTCAAACCACTCTCCCTCTACCCTCCCAGTATCACCACTC
The DNA here is from genome assembly GCF_050624435.1 of Tenrec ecaudatus. Lineage (NCBI taxonomy): Eukaryota > Metazoa > Chordata > Mammalia > Afrosoricida > Tenrecidae > Tenrec > Tenrec ecaudatus. The sequence goes on along the minus strand of NC_134544.1, from coordinate 92,683,003 downwards.
ACACCACTGGTCTTAACGATATCATCCACCCTGGATTCCCTGTGCTTCCAGTTCCTGTCTGTACCAGTGTACATCCTCTGAACTAGCCAAACTTGCAAGGTAGAATTCAGATCATGACAGTGGGGCGTGGGGAGAAAGCATTTAAGAACTAGAGGAAAATTGTATTTTTCATCGATGCTATATCACACCTTGATTGGCTCATATCCTCCCCTAGAGGGGATCTCCAGTGGCTGACATATGGGCTTTGGGTCTTCACTCTGCAAACCATGGTATATCAGAATTCATCACTGCCTTTATTTCTTCTTCATAATCTTCACCAATAACTCCAGCAACACCTTGAGAATTTAGGTTGGACTTTCCTAATAAACATCTTATTTTGTTGTACATGAGCCAGACAAGAATAACTGAGATGTGAGATTGAAAGAAATAAAAGTTTTGATAACAAAAGAAACCTGCGCAGGGACCAGCCAGCCCTAGACAAAATGTGGCCATCGGCTGGTCCCTTTCGCTTACAGACTTGGTTTTTTATAAGGCTTCATTAGATTGCTATACTGTGAAAGCAGGCTGGTATACAAGCAGAAATTGGGGTTGAACAGTGCGACTAAGCAGGCTGGTACAGAAGCAAAACTGGCCATTAAGCAGCGCGACTGAGCAAGCAGACTTTGAGATTGCACAATTTTCTGGCACAGGATAGTCTTTTGCTGTTTTTTAGGAACAAGGGGCTAGTTGGCCTTTTCTTTCTTTCTTTTTTTTTTTTTTGAAAATGTTATAAGGCCTGAGATTGCACTTTAGGACTGGTGCAGAATGATTGCTTAATATAAAATGGTTCTATTTAGGCTAACAATCACAATTAGTTCTTTGGTAGTGGACACCAATTACTGCTCTTAAAAATTTCTAATTTAATCACAGCTTTTGGCTTTTTCTCCCAACTCTTATCAACTCCAGTATCAATTTGAATTTCTTGAGTACTTAGGTTAAAACTTCCTGATAAAAACTGTATTACTTCTTCTTTTTGGGGGGTGTGTGTGTGAATAATTTTTAATAGGGTTGTTGGAGGTTTTCACAAACACGGCAAAATCACGCAATGCTGCCAGCATTGGATGCAATCCGGGGCCACAAGTCCGCACACTCCTTTGCAACGGTTCCTGTGATGGCCGAACCTTTCATCTCACCTTTATTGTTCACAATGACCCCCGCATTATCTTCGAAATAAAGGAACACACCATCTTTTCTCCGGTAGGATTTCCGTTGCCGTATTACCACTGCAGGATGGACCTTCTTTCTGAGCTCGGGTTTGCCTTTCTTGACTGTGGCCATCACCATGTCACCCACACCGGCAGCGGGCAGTCTGCTTAGCCGGCCCTTGATCCCCTGCACGGAGATGATATATAGATTTTTGGCTCCTGTACAAGAACGAAAACAAGACATGATTCACTCTGGCTTTCATCCCCAAGGTGTATTACTTTTTCAATAAGAGGTTCCTGCTTCTAGAATCAGCAAACTGCTGTGAGGGCTTCTGAGAGCCATCTGTTAGTTAGTCAAAACAACTGCAGGGAGAACAGAGGCTGGGCTTTTGCAAGATTGGTTAGGTCTGGTCTCCTGCTGTGAAGCTGGGTGATACCTGCAGTTTCTCTCTTCTTTGCTCTCTCAGGCAGACACCTTGCCTCCCATGCTTTGCTTGGCAGGGTCTGTATCAAGCTCCTTCCACTATTTCCCCGCTGGGAAGTCTTGGCTAATGAGTTCCCTTCCTACAGCGGGGCAGAGTTCAGGTTCTATTAAACCCACTCGAAGGCCCTGGCCCATGCTCTGACATAGGCCGCAGCCTGCTCTGCCTACACTCTCTGTGAAGATGACCTGTCTTCCCACAACTAAAACACTTTTTTCTAGGTCTGATATAATTTGCCAGTGTAGCTGCCATGAGGTCGGCCTTATATTCCTCTGTCTCTACATTCCTGCATATCCTGAGATAATCTAGCAGAGTGCCCTGTTCCCTGTGGAAGGTATTTTTACAATGCTTTTTGGAGAAATCATAAGATAGCTTATGCACTAAGTCTCTTACTGCCTGGACATTCTTTACACATTTGGAAATAGAACTTTTGGAACACAAAGTCAGCATAGGATTCATCAATCCGCTGTCTTATAGCCATGCAACTCGGCTTTCTCTCTCCTGATGGAATTATCTTTTCCCAGGCACTCAAGCAAACCTCACATATCTATCCTATTATCTGTTGAGTAAACTGTAGTTGAGACTCAACTGTAATATAATTCTCATCCCCTAGTGTTGGATTGGGGGAGGGAATGCGAGCTCACCTTGGGCGCATGGAAGAATTCTGACCAGTTGAGATGCAAAAGCAGCAAAAGGAGTTTATTTGCTTGCTCAAGCTAGGGCTTCCCTCCCTCCACTGCCCAGCACAGTGGGGACCCAGCAGCCAAAGGGAATCAGCACCGAGTTCTTTGTTCGCTGGGCTTTTATGGGGCCAGGGCCAGGGGGCAGTCCAGTGTTGCTGTTCTTTAAATTGATTAGAGAAAACTTCTGGTGCCAGCATTGTCCAGTGGTGGTTGGCAAGCAGTTTCACATGTGTTTTCTTGACTGGTCAATCGGTGGGGGGTGGAGGGCTGGTCACTGCTCCTTGTTGTAGAAAAATTAAATCTAACCCTCTATGATTTTGTAGGACTATCTCAGAAAGAGAGCTTACAGATTTTTCTAGATGCGTTATTGCATCTTCTAGTCTGGCTAAATCCTCATCAGTTAAACTCTAGAGATGGGTCAGCCCATTATTTTGGTTGCTTAGAGCAGCTATTTCTGTGCCCGCTCCAGCAGCGCTAACTCCGAGTAACAGAGCAACAGTTAAAACAGTGACAGAAAAAGAGGACCTGATGCAAGGGGCTTAAGTGGAGAGCACATGCTTTGAGAATGATTGGGGCAAGGTATGTGTGGATGTGCTTTATACAATTGATGTATGTATATGTATGGATTGTGATAAGAGTTGTATGAACCCCTAATAAAATGTTAAAAAAAAAAAAAACAGTGACAGGTTCTCTTTTAACCTTCTGGTAGTGCTGCTTTGACCATTGTAAGCATCCATCTTCCCACGAATGGTAAATAACCCACGGGAAAAGAATTATATTTACACAGAATTCTGTAGCATTGGTGGAGTGTAACAACTTGGTATACAGGCAAGGGGAAGGGTAGGAATTTGAACATATCCAAAAACTACCTTTAGTAGGAATTATCCACTTACTGCTTTGGTTGACCTGACAATTTATATGTATACATGAGGCCTCATGTTTTTTTGGAATTTTTCCCACACACGCTCCAATTCTTTGAACATTTTCTATTGTGAAACTTTTTTTCTTACGGCTATTCCAGTCACAACTTGCATCAGCCTCCTGGACCAAAATTCTGTTTATAGCTAAGGCATCATATTATGGGGTTTCTATACTATAATAAAGCCAACAACTTTTGGTAGCATTTGGGTTAGTACTGTTTAAAGCATTATACGTTGATAATATTAAATCAAACAAAGGAGAACTGAGATAAACCCTGTTCTGCGTGTCTTCTGGACCAGCCGTCGATGTTACAGTATGTAGGACTTTTGGTACTGGGGTGGCTATTATTTCGGAAGGCCCACATTATTCCTCGGATCCAGGTCTCCCAGTGATGTGGATGGTGATTTTTATGGTATTATTGGCATCAGCACTATTACTTGACACAAATTTCATTGACACAGAGTCTTCTTTAGAACTCCATTTCCAGCCACCATCATTGGTGGTTACACAAGCCCATTCAGAACAATAGGGCCATCATGCTTTACTGGAAGACCCCTGCTGCAGGCTACGTCCCCACAACTTTCCTCTGTCAGTGCCCTGAGGCCATGTCATAGGGCACACATGAAACCCCTGTTTCCTCATGACCAGTTTATTATTTAAAGGTGTGCTAAACCCAACATGCCATGCCACTCGGGGGGCGGGACCAATCCTTCTTTCTTGCCAGAGCTGTTCAAGGCTGAAAAATATTTCAAGATACTGCATCGCAGTTATTGGATGTGCCTTACTTACTGTTGCCAGAATGCCACCGGTGACTAAATTTTTTAGAGTCCAGGTGTGAATCTAAGGTTCATGTTGGTTATAGTCTCATTTTCCTTGATAATCGCAGAGAGGAATGCCCAGAGGGCCACAGGCCACAGGATCATGATAGTCTACTGAGGCGCACCCAAAGGGGGTTGGTGGGGTGCTGAGTTACCGTCCACACCTTTTCCAGAGGCTCTGCTAGGCGGGTATGGCTGTGGTGAATCCAGGCAGCTATCCCATCCTCCACCTTTAAGTCTGTAGGGGAGGTTAAAACAACCTGATAAGGCCCCTTCCATTTGGTTTCTAGATTTTTGCTATGGAACCTTCGAACCCAGACCTAATCTCCAGGCAAATGCTCATGTTGACTTGCAGCTGCATTTGCCTGCTCAATAGCATTTTGGTAAACAGCCTGAATGGTAGGTCAAACATTGGCCTGTCTGCTCTGCAAGGCTTGCATAGCCCCTAATATCTCAGCAGGCCTGCATAGAGCAGATTGAATGCTCTAGGGATAATGGGGAGTGGTTTACCATACACAATTTCAAAAGGTGTCAATTCAAACATGGGGGAATTCCGCACACGGAATATAGCAAACGGGAGGAGAGTCACCTAGTTTTCGCCAGTCTTGGAGGCTGATTTGGTCAAAGTCTACTTTAAAGTTCTGTTCATTCTCTCTACTTGCCCAGAGCTTTTTTGGGTTGTATGTACAATGCAGTTTTCAATTTGTCCCCAGAGCCCAGGATAAATTCTGAACGACCTCGGTTACAAAAACAGGCCCATTGTCGGATTCAATTGTTTGAGGCATTCCATATCTTGGAGCTATTTCTTTCAACACCTTTTTTGCTACTATCAGGGCTGTCTCTCTTTTAGTTGGGAAAGCTTCTACCCTTCCTGAAAAAGTCTCAATGAGGACTAACAAGTACTTATAACCATATTTGCCTGGCTTGATCTCAGTGAGATCCACTTCCCAATGTAGCCCAGGTTGCTTACTTCTTTCTCTAGCCCCTTGAAGCATATTTATAATTTTACCTGGTTTCATTTCTTGGCAGACACGGTATTGGCTCACCAGCTGTTCTACAGTCAGTCCTTGGCCTTTGAACTGTAGTTTGGCAGTTTGCAACAATTGTAGCGTCTTTTTCCCCAAATGAGTATCACGGTGTAAGTTATACAGCATCTCTTGCGCCCCACCTCAGCCGGGAGGATAAGATTGTCCTGGGCCTTTAACCATGGCGAGCTCTCTTCAGTTAGGGCTTGCAGCTCTTGTTTGACCCAAAGTTCTTCAGCTGTGTAGCCAGGCACATGTGGAAAGGACCCCTTTCCTGGAAAAGAAAATTGAACAAGGCATACTTGCCCACCTGGTTCTCCAGGTCCATCTCCTTCCTTTTCTTGGACCGCAGCCTTTTGCACCTCCTTGTCTGCGGCACGATGGCCCTTAGCTTCCATGGAGTCTCCTTCTTGATGGCCGGGTGTGTGCACCATTGCCACAGCTTTTGGCAGTGTTACAGCTCCCAGTGGCTGCAGCACCTCAGTCTTATTCTTTATTTCTTTTCTTTTAGCAGTTATGAATCTTTCTTTTTACTGTGAGTACTGATATTCATCCTGGTTGGTGGTGTGGAGTAGTTAAAAGTGTCTTTTTTAGTCTGCCAAGCAGACTTGTTCATTTTAAAGTATATTTGGGCATTTAACTTGGTTAAAATATCTCTTCCTAGCAGGGGTGTCGGGCACTTTGGGATGAGCATGAACGAGTGACTTACTTGACCCACACTGAGGTCCATTTTGCACGTAGAAGTCCATCGGTACCAGTTGGTCGCTGTGACACCTTGCACCCAGCTGGTACGAGACGACAGTTTTTCATTGTCGTGGGTGGGGACCGAGTGCTTTGCCTCTGTGTCAACCAAGAAATCAACCAGTTTCCGATCCATCCAATCATGGTACCCTAAGCTCGGGGAGGGATTCTGAACACCAACCTCCTCATTCTAGGTCCTGCCTTTTTCCCCCTGCCTAAAAATAGGGGACATGCTGGCTTATGAAGATTGGGGCACCTGTCAAACCCGTGTCCATCCTCCTGGCAATGCCAGCACCATATCATTCCTTTCAAAAGCTCTTTTTTGAGACAATCTCTGGCCCAGTGCCCTCTTTCCTCGCAGTAGCTGCACTGATCTTTTCCTAGTCTAGGCCTCCCATTTCTATTAACGCATTCCCTGTTCTCCCTCTTCACTTGCAGTAGCTGCCACTAATACTTGGGCAATTTCCCTTGTAATCTTCCTGGTTTCTCCTGCCTGGAACCTTCGATCTTCCATCCGCTGTCTTTCTTTCCTCTCTTCTGAGGTTTCTCTATTGTTATAGACCTTCACTGCCACCTCCGACAAATCCTTAAAATTTTTTCCCTAGCCTTTCTACTTTCTTTTGACATCTGGTGCAGCTTGATTAATAAAAGCCATTATTACTGCAGCCCTACTTTCCTCTGATGTCAGGTTTATGGGGTATACAGCCTAAAAGCTTCCATGATGCGTTCTAAGAATGCAGCTGGACTTTCCTGGGGACCTTGCCTTACATTACCCACCTTGGTCAAATTGGGCGGCTTTTTTGCTGCCACTCAGAAATCAGGCATGAGAACCTGGCGATAAATTCAGAGCCTCTCCCTACCTTCTGGTTCATTGAAATCCCATGCAGGTCTTTTCGGGGGAAGTGGGGAGGTGGGGGAGGGAGAAACTAACAGCAATGGTGACTGTATAACACCACTCAAAGGGAACAAACATCAGAATTTCAGGTGATAGGATGCATGGGATGGTGGAAGTTACAGCAAAATATACATATATATTGAGGGTTCTGGGGGTTGCAGGGTTGGGATGGGAGTGGATAGGGGGAGCTGATATGAAGGTATCACAGTTGATGATGGCAGCAATTTTACAATTATGTTTGATCCAATAGAACTATGGATTTAAATACATAAGCTACCACATAACTACACTTGAAGGAATATTTTAAGAGATTTCTTGTTAACTTCTGTAGCAAAGTTCCACCAGAAACAAAGGGAATATTTTCAACACTCCCCTTTTTTCCTTTCACCCCTTATACAATTTGCTTATAAGGTATTAATATCTATTCCATTCTCTTAAATAACTCTTAGGTAAGGTGGCAGTAACTTGTAACCCTTTGAATTCTCTATAACATGGACCAAACTTAAATACAGTGTCAAAGGATTTCCAGAGTCAGTTCTGATTATTAGTGGCAATTCTGTACTTCTTGATATTATTACATGTCTCAAATCTTCACCCCATATTTTCTGACATGCATTAAAAATGTCATAGCTATGGCCGACTGCAAATACAGGCACTAATGAAAACTGCGTTACTATGATTTTTAATGCATTTTTTTCATGGTCTTTCCCCCACGCTGTTATAACGCCATGTACTGCTGTTGGAACAGAATAGCCTGGAACAGGACCTTTTGTTCCATAGTATTTTTTATTTAAAGAAATTCCCACTACTCGATGTGCTCCTGTAAAGCAGTGGTTCACAACCTTCCTAATGCCACGACCTTTAATACAGTTCTTCATGATGTCACTGACCCCAACCATAAAATTATTTTGTTGCTACATCATCACTGTAAGTTTGCTACTGTTATGAATCATAATGTAAATCATAACGTGTTTTCTGATGGTCTTAAGTGACCCCTGTGAAAGGGTCGTTCGATTCCCCAAAGAGGTCATGATCCACAGGTTGAGAACCATGGCAAAGTTAACCAAATGAGCAGAGGCTCCAATGCCAGCAGTCGCTTGGGAAGATAATCCTTTGTAGCCAAAGTCATATAATTTCTATTCAAGACCATTTAAGTTGCAGATGTTTCTAACACACATTTAGCCAATATTGTTTTCTATTCCCTTGACTTTGTGGCTACTGGGATTGGATCCCAAGACTACACAAGTATAGTCTCAATCCAGTATTGTAGATGTGTCTACTGATTTTGAGTGACCTTAGCACAATGTTGTATGGCAGCAATTGAATGATCTTCTAGCCCCTGCTTGAAAATCTGACCCCAGTTGAGATGAAATGTCCTCTGTCAGAGAGGTTTGTAACACGTACACATAAAGCAGGTGATTTATGTCCCATGAGCACTTGGCAGGCTCTCTATCTTGTTGCTTGGGAGACCAGCTCAGACTATTGCACACCCTGAGGGTAAAAGCCTTCCTTCATCTTGGTGTTCATCAAACATTAGTGGACACATACTATATTTGTCCTTTTGTGATCAACTAACTGCATGCAGCATAATGATTCCCAAGTCCCTTCACATCATGTGGTATTTCATAATGCCATCCCTGTTTTTCAGAAATGCATGGTATTCTATTGTGTGTATGTATCAGAGTTTCTTTATACAGTCTCCTAATAATAGGTATTTGGACAGTTTTCAGCTCACCCAACATGGCAGAGTCTCTTACAATAAAATTTCTTAGGATAACCTTTACTACTCTCAAAGCATTGACATGATTTGTGTTGTGATGTAAAGTCAATCATCATTGACATTTTTCTCACCAATGCAATTTTCAGTTTTCTTAGAAGGATTAATCCTTAGCCCCATGACAACCATATGCCCACCCAGAAATGACACAAGATATAACCTGTACAACAATAAGTAAACAAACAAAAATAAAAGCAGTCCCACCATTCTCCATAAACTTCTGATCTGACCTCTACTTGGAGTCTATCTTTGAGATCTTCAAGACCTTCCTTAAAATGCTCAATTCATCTAAAAACCACTATTTTATATCGAGCAGCCAAAGTTTCATGTCCCCTTGAGTTTCTTAAATACGCGATAATAGCCTTCGGTTCAAAATACTTTTCTTCCACACAGTACAAAACACAGACCGTGCTTTTCATTCTTTCTTTCTTTTTTAAAGACTCTCTAAGGAAACTAAGACAACTGTATTGCTTAGAGAACTTGTTTGCAGCAATCCACTGATTGACCAAACATATGCATATACATTTTATTTGGAATAAACCCTTGCATACAGAATCTGCTTTGCTACCAAGCTCACTGGCTCCAACTGGATGCTAGGCTCTTCTACCCAATGGGAAAATAAATAAATCAGTAAGGGACCTTCATCCCTCTCCTGCCTCCCTAAATTTTGATTTTGGGGAACATGCATTGGGCACTGTCTCAAACAATTTAAGTAAATACATGTTTGTTGGTTTTCTTTTTGTTCTCTTGATTACCCATCTGAAAAAATTGGCAGCCTGTACCTTGGTTGACTATCTTCTGTGAGCCCAGCACAGCTGTCTCACTGGGTTATCTCACTGAGTGCCCCTCATACAGTAATACATGGTGTGTCCTCAGAACTCAGACCTTTCAGCTCCATGCAGGCTGTGCTTATGGATGTTTCCCTGGTCATGGTGACTCTGCTCTGGAACTTTGGTGGGTATCTTGTTCCACCATTACTAGTGTAGATCTCTCCCATCCACTCAAACCTGTGTCCAGGGGTCTGCTTCACCCAGTCAATAAGGTAACTGGTGAGTATCCAGAATTTTTGCAGGAGATCTTCACTGAAGCATCCCGCTTCTTCACTTCAGCACCAGATTGGACCAGCTGGACCTCAGAGTCAATGCCTGTTGAGTGAAGACAGGTGGACAAAATCAATCTAGAGTAGCTACAACCACTTCCTCCTCCCTGAGACCGGTGACTTCTTTCCCGGTAGCTGCCACCACCAGGAAGAGGATTCTCAAGATCCAGTCCATGGTGTGAGAGCTGTCTCCTCAGCGTTTCTGTCCGGGAGGGTATGCTAGTTAAACGATCCTTCAGGAAACACAACATACTCATATTTGATCTAGTAGATCTCTGATTGTTTGCACATCCATGTGGTGGAGTATTTAAAAGTAAGGCTTGTGATTAATAAATTACTTGTCATGAAGAATTCTATCTATCATGCAATCCCTAATATCCAATCAACAAAGCTGTATTTTTCAACTTTTGAAACTTTGTGACAACTTTCTAAAAACTTTGTATTTCAATCACTCATGGAAATTATAGTGCCTCCTGATTTTTCATGTGATTAATTATGACTAATTAATTATGACTCCTGATTTTTCATGTGATTAATTATTAATTAATTATGAGACTGCAGCAGTTCATTAAATTTTTTCATTTTTTCATCTTAAACTTCAGTAAACTTTAAATTAGTCTTCCTTGGCAGCCTATGGATATTAACTTTTCACTGACTTTGAACGTTGTATTTCAGGATGAAATGATTTGGATAATGAATACAAGATCATTTTTTCTTCAATTTTTCATTCCAGAAACAGTAAACCATAGAATTATGGATCCCCAAAACATCAATCCATTTAAACATCCACTTAAAGTTTTGCATACCCAAGATATCAATATTCAGCATTCTAGTGATTTATGGAAATTCCAAGTGTATTGGAGGCATACTTCATAATTCCACAGTCTTATTTTATAGACATTAATTTCTTTAGCATCTTGTGTTATTTAGTTTTTACCTTGACTTGGAGGAATGTTAACAGAGCAAATCTGCTTTCCTCTCAAAAATCCATACCCATGTTGTTTTATGTCATTGATTGTAATCCCCACAATACAATAGCACTTCTCCCACTTACCCCCTGGTTTCCAATTTGTATTACTTTGTTTTTACTACTTCTCTGGCAGAGTATTTTGTACTTGGATAAATGCTGCCATTTTTTTTTCAAATGGTCAATCATCCTGAGTGTGTGTTCCCTAGTGGTTTGTTTATTTCTCACCATGCTATCTACGGTTCAGTGAAACATTGAGCAACTGGAATGAGATATGTCCCAAGCCTGAAGGCTTACTGAGGTCTAATCTCTCACGGATTCCACTAGTCTCTCTCCAACCAGTAAGCCTTGTCTTTTTAAAATGGTGTTCTACATATTTCACCACTTTATCCAGGCCTCCTACGGTAAGGGTAGGGAAATGTTTTTGTTGTATCTTTCGAAGGGCCATTTTTATATTTATGACCTTATTTGTGGGAGATACAAAATTATTATCTTAAAAGTTAGCCTGCTATAATTGGCCTGCAAACATTTTATTAGCCTGCAAACATTTAGTTAACCCATCCCTAATGTGAAGTTTGAACCTTTACCCCTTTTATTTATTTGTTTGTTTGTTTATTTCTCATGACCCCTTTTAGGTAGGTCGATAATGGTAGCCAGATAGCATCTTCTTCTTCTGGCCTCAGGATTTTGTAGGCTGATTTATGGGTGGTGCATTATTTCATTGGATTCAGTGTATCCACGCTATTCCACTGGATTTAGTCTGTGGTCATCTCGACTCTAATTTGTTTGGGGGAAGAGACAGGTGAATGGCTGTACCTTAAATGACTCCTCACAAGTTCTGAAGACTTCTATCACTGCTCAATAATGCAGAATTTACCACATTGTCTCTGTGGAATTCTTTGTGCCAACTCACCTTGATGTCCCAGAGTGGGTCATTCTTTCTGGTATTTCTCTACGTCTACGGAATGCCCATAATGTTGTCATTTATACTATAGCTTCTCACTTTAGTGCTATAGCATCAGCAATGAAAGTCCTGAAACCCTTTCTCCATCCATGTCACTAAGGGTAACCTTACCTTGATGAAGCAGCACTTTCCATGTTATATTTTGAAAATATTCTGAACTGGTGGCTCAACTTCCAGCAGCATACTGGATAATGTTCTATTGCTACCCGTAAAGTTTCCATTAGCTAATTTTTGAAGAGAAATCATCATGAGTTCTTCCTAGACTGTCTTACTAAAGGAAAGCCATTAAATTTCTCCAACAGTGAACCATATTATAGCTTCCAGAACCAAAGCAGTATTCAAGTCACCAGAAAATGAAGAAACAAAGGAGTGTTTTCATAACAGTACTAGAACTGACTGATGGGTGGGAGATACAGATAAAAAGAACGTGCTTATGTTAATTTTGTCCTAATACATTTAATTTTTTAAAGGGTATTAAATAAATGTTTACTAGTAAATTTATAGTTCAAATTAAATGCAATGCTGCAAGGTAAAAAACTACCAGAAGTTTACGTAAGAAGAAATAAGATACAAAAGTTTGTGTATGTAGTGTTGATTAAACAAACATTACCCATAAGTGAAATGGCACTGAATTATACTTATTAATGAAAACCATCTAATCTGGAGGAGAACAACAGGAATGATGATTCCAGGGGAGGGACATAGGGAGACAGGGCATAAAAAATGGGTGTTATCAAAGCCAGGGACAAAGGAACAAGAAGTTATCTAAAATCTATGGCAATGAGGATGTAGGGCTTGATCAAGAGCAATGTAACCAAGAGGAATTACTGAAACCCAAATGAAGGCTGAGCATGATAGTGGGACAAGAGGAAAGTAAAAGGAAATAGAAGAAAGGGCTAGGAGGCAAAGGTCATTTCTAGAGGTCTAAATACCGGCATGTACATATGTAAATATATTTATGATGATGGGGAAATAGATCTATGTATGTATATTTATAGGTTTAGTATTAAGGTAGCAGATGGACATTGGGGCTCTACTCAAGTACTCCCTCAATGCAAGAACACTTTGTTCTATTAAATTGGCATTTCATGATGCTCACCTTCCCAACATGATTTCTGAAGACAAACTGGGTGTATAAGCAAATGTTGAGAAGAGAGCAGATATTGCCTGGCTATCAAGAGATATAGCATCTGGGATCTTAAAGGCCTGAAGATAAGCAAGTGACCATCTAGATGAGAAGCAACAAAGTCCACATGGAAGAAGCACACCAGTCTGTGTGATCACAAGGTGTCAAAGGGATCAGGTATCAGGCATCAAAGAACAAATATCATATCATTGTGACTGTCGGGGAGTGCAAAGTGAAGACCCAAAGTCCATCTGAAGGCAACTGGACAACCCCTTACAGAAGGGTCGCTGGGAGCAGACAAGCCAGTCAGGGTGGAGTATAGCACCGATGAAACATACAACTTTCCTCTCCTGCCCCCCATTATCATGACCCCAAATCTACCTTACAAATCTGGCTTGACCATAGCATGTACACGGGTACAGGTAAGAGCTGGAAACACAGAGAATCCAGGACAGATAAATCCCACAGGATCAATATTGAGAGTAGCTATACCAAGAGGGGAAGGTGAAGGTGCGGGGAAATGGGGTACCGATCACAATGGTCTACCTATAACCCCTCCTAGGGGGCCGACAAGAGAAAAGTGAGTAAAGGGATACATCAGTCAGAGTAAGACATGACAAAGTAATAATAATTTATAAATTATTAAGGGTTCATGATGGAGTGGGGTGGGGGAATGAGAGGAGGAAAATGAGAAGCTGCTACCCAGGGCTCAGGTAGAAAGAAAATATTTTGAAAATGATGGCAACAAATATAAAAATGTGCTTGAGACAATAGATGGATGTATGGATTGTGATAAGAGTTGTACAAGCCCCCCAATAAAATGATTTTTAAGAAAAGAAAAACACCTAATCTAACATACCAGTCCAAAATTAATGCTAAAAAAACAAATAGTGCCTTCACAACACATTTGGAATATAAATACTCTATATCCTTGGAGCTCAAGGAATTTTAAACCATGCATTGCACTCATGAGTGTCTATGTGCCTGTGTTTCCATTCATTGTCAACAGTTTTTACGTGACAGGTAGGATGAGAATGATCATGATAATCTGCTTGTCAAAAAAAATGGGTCATTTAGGAAAATAATGAAGGGTCAGAGTCATGTATATATTTCTACTGCAAGCAGAGTTTACTAGTTTACTAGTTCCTCCTTTCAAGTTAGCAGTGATGATTAGAAAATGTAGGGAAGAAATGAAAAGTGAAATCTGTCGCTGGAGATGCTGAGAGCCAGTTAGAGAACATGCAGACTCCAACAGGAAATCCTTCTGATTTCTCTTCTGTGCCTTTCTAGGGCAGGGACCTGTGATGTTTTGGGTCTTTAGTGCCTCCTGCTGCTCTTTCAGGGGAGGTTTGTGTCTGGGCTCACATTGAGTCCCCAAAATGTGTACCTTGCACATAACACAGGACTGTGTCATGTACAGTCAGGGAACTCAGCTAAAGGGAGAACTGGTTCTTGTAATTGTCTTTGGAGATTAGAGAGTGGACTTCAGAAGGATGAGTGATACTATGTATCACCACCATAGCATATGTGGCCCCACCACTGCAGACCCTTCCCCAGGGGCCAGCTCCAGCAGTAGCTACTGGTGATGGAGTAACCAGAGACCATACAGGTGAGGGAGAACAATAGACTGTGCTTGACCAGACCTGGAAAAGACTCCTGAAGCAGCACCTGGGACAGTACACCTAGAAATAAAGAGAGAAGTTCCTGTCAGTCACATGCACTCACCACAGGCCCCATAAACCAGCTTTGCTATCTGAGACCCTCACCTTGGGGAACTGTCACCAGGCACAGAAGAACACAGAGCAACAGCGTCTTTGACCACAACTCTGCTTTTCCAGAGGAGCTACAGCACTGCCTGAAGATGTGCTGGCTTTCCCAGACCAAGGGTAGAATGTTACCTCCACATTTAGGGCTTGTCATGGCCACTGAAGTGGCCTTTCCCCAGGTGAAATGGGTGCTTCTGAAGCCTGAACATTCCTGCTCAGTCTGTCGAGTTATGCATGGCCACTGAATAACTGCTCAGAGATCTCACCTTGAATTAATTAACCAAGCTTACAGATTCATCCATTTTGGAAAATTATCCATACTTTTGACAGTGCAAGCAGTGGCACTATCTTTGAACGTGCTATTTTAAAGTTTATTTCCCATTCAGATTTCCACTTCGTTTTTATCCCTCATATCAATGTCTGCAAAAAGTTCCAGACCGAGGGTTGACCTCATCCATTTTCCTCCTTACTTCTAACCACTGTATAATCTCTAATGTATTCTAATTTTTTAAAGGTTGAAATACAATTAAAGAGTGGAACTCACATGGCTTCTCTTGAGCAGATTCTGCTGAGGGGAATAAGTAATGATTTGGTAAAAAACAAAAACCCAGAGGTTTAGTCAATATCCCGAGATTCAAGCACAGGACAGTTTCCCAGTTGTCAGTTGGAGATCACGGAATTGAGTATTTTCTCTCATGTAGGCTGGAATGTAATCACTTGATCCCAGTCACTGCAGCAGACTGCCTGCCATCTCATGGCATCTGGTGTTGGTGGGTGTCTGAACAATTTAAGATTCTGACTATGTGCATCTCTGCTCATTAGTCCAGGTCACTTTCTTTCTTTTCTTTTTTTCAGTCCAGGTCACTTTCATCTCTGTGTGTATAAGAAGTAGATTTATATACAAGAGCAATTGAACATTGAGAAAATGGCCCAGCCCAGCCCAGATCAAGTCCATAAGTCTGATATTAGCCTATATGTCCAACAGCAATCTATAAAGTCCTCTTCATACTCACGAAACACATGCAATGATGCCGAATTTAGAAGATCACAGGCCAGTGGGTAGCAAGTCTTTGCATCCAGTGTCATTGGAAACAGCTCTGGCAGGGGTCTCAGAATGGCTTCCCCAGCACCCAGGGCTGCACGGGATGGGTCAATTTGTCCTCTCAGCTGCGGTGTCTCCCAAGCTGTGAAGTAGTGAGAAAGAGTCTTTCCTGCCTCCAAGGATGAAATACTGGATTTCCCAGAATTCTCATGAGAAGGCCATGCCCACACAGAAGCCGCATTGGCTATGATCTGATTGACAGGCTAGACTCCACCCCTACATTCTTAATCATCAACTTGACAAATGATTATATAACTCCCACAGTAACCCTTTGTAAATAACGTTTTTATCACGTGTGCTACAAAGTACCCGTATATGCTGGCAGTTTCCTTCCACATTGAAGAAGCGTTGCTTGGGCTCTATAATCCATATGTTGTTTTTGTTTTTTCCCACTGCTCCAAATCATGGTCAGTAATTTAATCAATATACCCACAGAACTTTCCAATTTTTGGAACTTGGAAATTGTAGAAAAATAGGGGCCCAATGAAAGGGCTATCAAAATTATCCAGTTTTCTACTGTTGTAGAGAAATCAGGCATAGTTCTTTGCAGCTTAAAATGACAACTACTTGGTTATTTCATGACTTTGGGATGAAAACATTGGCATCAAAGAGAAGGTCTAATGCTGGCCAATGCAGTGCCTCCTTGCCAATCTTTATTGCTGGGTAAGACATCAGCTTCTGAGACTGTACTCATATATACTCCCACATATACTCTCTCATGCTGCCTAAGGCTGCAAGATGGGAGTTATGCCAGGGTTAAAGCAAAGATCTCGCTTCAGCACATGGGGCCTATATTTTATCCTGAGTGTGCAACTATATCGGGAATATTTCATTTAAATGATTTTGTTTTTATATTTAAATAGAAGACCCTCTTGAGCATCAGTGATTAAATAGTTTACTAAAGTGGCTGGGCTCTATACTCCGTGAATGTCATCCAGGAATAGAAGATGATGAGCTGTTGAGGAGTGCCACATTCTGAATGATTTTCAAAGAAAGACACTACATAATTAGCTAAAATCCGAATTACAAAATTGATGAAATGGGGAGATCTGATCTGATGTCTTCAAAGTTAGCAAGCAAGCATGTGGAATGTCGTGGTCCATCAACTATCATTAAGAATTGCAAGTTAAATGGTCAATAAATTAGTAACGCAAGTTTACTATTGTGCTTCTGCTTCAAAAGACAGACTGATACCATGAAAGACTGGTGAGGATGTAGAGTGCCAGAAACTACCAAATGTTACCGTCACATTAGAACAATCTGGCAGCTTTTTCACAACAGCGAATATAATTTTATAATATAATCAAGCTGCCATTCTCCTCAAATCATTTAAAAATAAAGCTACATAAACTATGCACAGTAATTATAAAGTGCTTTTATCCATAAGTTGAAATATACCAAACTCAACTCAGTGACATTGCATAGATGCCAAGTGAAAGTGACCCTATAGGACAGGGAAGAACTGTCCTTGAGTGTTTCAGATACTGTAACTCTCTAAAGGAGTAGAAATCCTCATCTGTTTTCATGGAATAGCTGGTGGTTTTGTACTGCTGAACTTGCAGCTAGCAGCCCAATGCATAACCACTACTCAACCAGGGAATCTATGAAAAGAGGGAAGAAGGAAAATCAACCGCTAAACTAGCATCCCAAAATGCTGATATCTGGAAGACTGAGTTCAGGCCTGCTTCAACTCCTCAACCATTCCTCCCAATGCACTCTTTGCCAAGACTCTTGAGAATTGGTGTTCAATAGGTAATGTATGTAAGTTAACAGCAGTTAAATTCTTCTACTTGTTATTGCCAGGTTGGAAATATGACATTTTTATTTCAAATATAAGATAAAACTTTACAACAGAGTTAATATAATTGTATACATTACAAAATAATTAGGGCATTTCAAGATGGAAAGCAAAACTCTATTAAAAATGTTCCTACTGAAATGAATAGAACAACTCTGAGGGTGGTACAGGGCAGCATACTAACATAAGTAACTTTCAGGTGATCAACGACTGTAAATCTAAAAGCAAAATAAAGTGCACACAGCAATGTTTTCTGTTTTATAAAGGTCATTACCATGGGTATGTGTCCCCAAGTTATGAAATCATTATACATCATTGAAAAATTGCAGAGTGTCATTGTAAAAGACATAACTGGAAATGCCTAATATGAAATGAAAATGTTCTCAATACATCAAAAATCTGGACAACTATGAACAATAAAATATATAACTTAGAATTGTATAAAAATATAAAGGATACAGGAGGGGTGAGTGGGGAGGAAAGGGGTTGGGATAAAAAGGAAAATCGGCTTCCAGGAACCGAAGCAGAAGGCAAATTTTGAGAATGATGAAGGCAACGAATGTATAAGTGTGTTTTACACAATTGATGTATGTATGGATTGCGATGAGTTATATGAGCCCCAATAAAATAATTTTTTTAAATGTAAAGGATACAATTAATATCCCTGAATTGATACCACTATAATAAATGATTTAATGAACAAAGTTAATGAGGAAAATGAAACAAACATCTCCTACATAAGCATTTTAAGTGTTCTATGTATTTACCCACTTAAAATAGTAAAAAATGAAGTTCTTCAGGATTTTACTGCAATTGGGTCCTAAATTAAACTAAATCAAATTAGACTAGACTAAACTAAATCAACTCAAACCGAACTTAATGACATATTGCGTTTGGTGAATCTGCTTCAAAATATATCTTTAAAATATTAATAATAAAAATATTACCTTGAGGAATATGGTGTACCTGACCCAAGCCATGGTATTTTAAATGATATCATAAACGTGACCCCTCATTCTCAACAATATGGTTTTTTATTTGTTTGGGGTTTTCTATTGCCTGTCAACTGATCCTGTGGACACCTCATGATAGCACAGATGGTGTTCTTCCATGTGGGTTAGTTGCTTCTCTGCTAGAGTGCTGCTTGTTTAACTTCAAGTCATTAGGACCCCAGATGCTATATCTTCTGATAGCCTGGCACTATCCGATTTCTTCACCACCCTTGCTTATGTGCCCATTTTGTGTTCAGAAATTGTGCTGGGAGTGTGAGCATCACAGAATGCCAGGATGGTCAGAGCAGAGACACAAAATCCATCTGTAGACAATAGGACATCTATTCAGAAGGGTCACAAGGAAAGGGATGAGTCAACCACAGCTCAAAATAGCACCAATGAAACACACAATATCCCTCTGGTTCCTTGATGCTTCCTCTTTCCCCACTATCATGACTCCAGTCCTTCCTTTCACTGCGGGCTAGACCAGAGCATGTGCACAGGTACATATAAGAGATGAGAGCCCATGAACACGGAATCCAAGAAAAGGAATGGGAGTAGCGATACCAGGAGGGTGGTGGGAGGGTGGGAAGAGGAGGGGAAGAAGAGGGAACTGATTACAATGATTGACACATAAACCACACACACCCCCTCTAGGACAAACAACAGAAACTGTGGGAAGTGAGACATGGTCGGTGTAAGATAAGAAAATAATAATACATAATTTATCAAAGAGTCACGCGGGTGTTGGGGGAGGGAGAGAAAAAAGAGGAAGTGATATTAAGGTGTCCATAAAAAGTAAATGTTTAGTAAATAATGATGGCAATGTATGTACAAATGTGCTTGATACAATTGATGTATGGATTGTTATAAGAGCTGTAAGAACAACCCAAGTCGATCTATGTTGACCGTCTCCCCAGAAGGCAATACAGAGGACAACACTGAAGATATAGCCTGGGGAGAGAGGTGGCTCTGTCCAGACCACACAGGACCGAACTAAGGGGGAGAGAGAGAGAAAGAACTTCATCATGACACATCAAGCCCCAGGGACGACATCATGCTCAGAGCATAGAGAGCACCGTAGGGCCTGCCCCACCACAAGACAAGACATTTTATCACTGACCCATAACAGTACAGGGGACAGCACTGGAGACATTGTGCAGGAAAGTGTACCTGATATGCCCCATGCACAGTGGGGTGAGAGGCAAAGGGAGTGTACCTGGACAGTAAGGGGAACAAAATAACCAAGTCATCAAAGAATCCTGAAAATAGACTTCTGGCCTGGGGTACAGGGCTTGTCACCTCTTCAGACTTGATCGGAAAAAATACATTAGGGTCAGCAGACAGACCTGGAACTATCTATTATTTTTTGTTGTTGCTTTGTTTTTGTTTTATTATGTTTTGGTTTTTCTTCCACCCTCTGTCTGTCTATATAAGATAGGCAGGATGAGCAATTCCAAAGAGAAACTACAGGACCGGCAGTTCAGGGGGGACATGGAAGAAGATGGGGGGGGGAGAGAGTGGGGAGCCAACAAACTCATAGACAAAGGGAAAAACAAGAGATCTAAAATTGATGGTGAGGAGGGTGTATAATCCCGAGTAGGGTTTTATGAAGAGCAATGTATCCAAGAGGAAATACTGAGAGCCAAATGGAAGGTGAGTATGATAGTGGGATAGAAGGAAGGTGAAAGGAAATAGAGGGAAGAAATAGGAGTCAAAAGCTATTTATAGAGGTATAGCTATGGGTCTATAGATATGTAAATATATTAATTTATAATGAAAGGAATAGAAGCCAATGAACATATATTTATATGAAAAGGTGTAAGATAGCAGATGGAATTTGGGCCTCGCTCACGGCCTCCCTTAACCCAAGAACACTTTGTTCTGATTACCTGGCTCTCTTTGATACTCACCTTCCCGACACAATTGCTGAAGACAAAATGGGTGCATAAGCAAATGTGGTGAAGAGAGCGGATGGTACCCAGCTATCAAAACATATAACGTCTGTAGTCTTAAAGGCTTCAAGTCAAACAAGCAGTCATCTAGCAGGGAAGCAAATGAGCCCACATGGAAGAAACACACCAGCCTGTGTGATCATGAGGTGTTGATGGGATCAGCCATCAGGTCTCAAAAGATCCAAAACAAACAATTATATTGATTTGAGAGAGGGGGGTTGGAGTGGAACCCAAATCCCATCTGTAGATAATTGGATACCACCCACACCCTCAGAAGTAGTATAAGGAAGGGATGATTCAACCCAGGTGCAGTATAGCACCGACAAATCACACATCATTCATCTAGTTCTTGAATACTCGCTCCCTACCCGCAAGGCCGTAACCCAGTTCTACCTTACAAATCTGGATAGACCAGAGAATACATATTGGTGCAGCTAAGAGTGCTCGACACATGGACTTCAGGAAAGATAAACCCCTCAGGAACAATAATGAGAGTAGTGATGTAATGAGGCTAGGTGGATGATCAGGTAGGGGGAAGGGTAAAAAATGGGGGACCTATCATATGGCTGGATATATAGCCGCCCCACCTCCAAAGGGGATGATAACAGAAATGTGGGTGAAGGGAGACAACGGACAGTGTAAGATACAAATTAACAATAACAAAATATAATTGAGCATACTCTGGTTTCTCTTCAGATCGTATAAATCTTTTGCCTTTTACTAAAGATTTCCATGGAGAGGAACAATTCTGAGTCATAAACTAATTTTTTGAGGCCATGAACTTACAAGGCTTACTAAAAAAATTGTATGTATATATATATATATATATATATATATATACTTGATCAAAGGATATATATATATAATTGATCAAAGGAGATATATATATTTGATCAAAGAGGGAGAGAGGGGGAAAAAGAGGGTTTTATAAGAAGAGCTTTAGTAGAAAATGTTTTGGAAACCATGGCAACATATGCACAAATATGTTTGATACAATTGATGTATGGAATGTTAGAAGAGCTGTAAGAACTCTTCTGACATTCCATACATCAACTGTTCTTACAGTTAGAAGGGCTGTAAGAACAATAAAATAATTTATAAAAAAAAATAAATAAAGAAACTTCGCCAGAATTGCCTTGACAGCTTAGTTATGTAGACTTGGAAGTTAGAATAATTTTTAGAATCAGAATGCATTAGTTTTCAATCTCATACACGCTATTTATAAGTTATGTAAGCACATGCAAGATACTTAACTGCTCTGAAATTCATTTCATTAATGTATACAATGAGGATTAAAAGTTTGTAACATTTTTGGCAGTATTCAACAAAATTATGTATTGCAAATACAATAACAAAAATTATTTTTTAATTTAAAAAATGATTTTATCAGGAGAGCAAAATGAGGGCCCATAGATTGGGGGAAAACATCTGTCATTTAATAAATTGCTGAATTTTATCAGTGCAATTGCCTTATACCCTAGAGGAAGACTGACAATGATTTTCTCTTTTGTTTCTTTGCTTTTTTGTTTCTTTCTGCTCTTTGTGTGTTTTTGTTTGTTTGGGGTTTTGGTTTTATCATAACATGACCGCAAAAGTAAATCAGAGTTATTAAACCCATGGGCTAGCTGACAGACATCCTCAAACTACGGCCCGTGGGCCACATGCAGCCCGCCCAGGACATTTATCCAGCCCACCGGGTGTTTTTGCCCCATTTGTTTTACTTCAAAATAAGATATGTGCAGTGTGCATAGGAATTTGTTCATAGTTGTTTTTGTTTTTTTTTTAAACTATAGTCCAGCTCTCCAACGGGTCTGAGGGACCTTGAACTGGCCCTCTGTTTAAAACGTTTGAGGACCCCTGGGCTAGCATATGGATTTTGGGCTCCTACTTAGTTCTTGCCCCAATCCAAGAATAGTTAGTTCTTAAAACATGGCCCTGCTCGATTCTCGCTTTCATGAAGAAATCACTGAATACTTCATGAAGACCACCCCCCAGGCTTTCTTGGGTCACCCCCGGACTCCACTAGCTTCACCTCACATTGGACACCTGCAAACACAGAGGCACCGTGATTAGATGGCACACATACAAACAAATGCACTCACAATTATACACACAGCAGCAGGGTGTACAACAATTACCATGTAAAATGGCCAGAATGAATGCCACGTTTGGTGTAAAATTCATTATGAGTCTTGTGGACTAGCTTCTGGGCAGAAATGGTAACACCAGAGACCCCAGAGACTGGGACTGTCCTCTGAGATCTCCCACATCAGGGGGTCTGACTGGTTTATCAGTGGCAGAGAGCTGCATTTTCATGTCCTCTGATATTTAGAAGCAGATGAGTAGAGAATATGGGCAAGAGTTCTCCCTCAGACTCAGAGAAGCACAAGCACTCTCAAGGGAAAACAGAGCTCTGAGACATGTACTTTATTGTTATATATGATTTTGTAAGTAGTTTTCACTCTATAAGCTTTACATTACACACACCAACCTTTGTGGTGTGAGAGCTCACAATGAATCCTCTCTTGTCCCTCTTTTTTTTTTTTAATTTTTATGACCCCAGTTCTACCTAACAAATCTAGCTAAACTGGAGAACACACATTGGTACAGATAAGAGCTCTTGACACAGGGAATTCAGGACAGATAAACCCCTTAGGAACAGTAATGGGAGTAGCAATATGAGGAGAGGGGAATGGTTGGGGAGGAGGGAGGGAGAGAAAGGAAGAACCTATCACAAGGTTGGCTGTATAGCTCTCCCCAACCCCCGAAGGAGATACATAACAGAAATGTTGGTGAAGGGAGACAAGAGACAGTGTAAGATATAAAATAATAAAAGCAATATATAATTGATCAAGAATTCAAGAGGATGGGATGGTGGGAGAGGGAGGGGAAAAAGAAGAGCTAATACCAAGAGTTCAAGAAGAAAATGTTTTGGAAATGATGATGGCAACATATGTACAAATATGCTTGATGCAATTGATATATGGAATGTTATAAGAGCTGTAAAAGCCCCCCAGTCAAATTATCTTTTAAACAAATAAATAAAATATCTATCTAATGCTTATGATCAAACTCACCCACTCTGCTATGCAGTCAGTACTCTAAAAAATGTGTTCACAGGTTAAAGGAGTCTTAATGATCACAAACCAAAATCATAGTTCCCCTTTCTGACTCTAAATTACACTGCCACTAAATTACATGAAGTTACACTTCAGGGGCTAACGAACCCAGGATGGGCAGGAACACCACAGGCTGCGGAGAAGGGTGAATGGCAGGTTGGCAGGTCAGGTTTGTGACTAGACAGGAAAATGAGTCCAAAATGGGCAGGTCAGATGGCAGGCCATTGGCTTAAGTCCAAAGAAGCAAAGGTTGCCAAGTTAGATCCAGCAAAAAGCCTCTCGTCCCTCTTAAGATGTAGATACCCATGATGATGGTGACCGGCGCCATCGTTTGTTTCTTGCATAGGAACATTATTGGTTTTCTTGCCATCCAAGAAATCCCTCCATTTTTGTGATATATACAGCTGTGGGCATGAGGTTGTTCAGAAAGCATGTAGAATTGCATCCTCTTTCTTCTGTCATGATCATGAAAACTGGATATTTATCACTCGAGGTCATCTTCTCAAAGAGTCAGTTTTTGTTTAATTGACTTACTGATGGTGTTCATTCTATTTCATTTACTTGAGATCTTATATTAATTATTTCCTGGCACCCCTACCCCTTCCCCTGTAAACCTGGGCGGTGGCACACTCATCTTTCTCTAATTCCATTAGATGCAAAATGAGGTCATTAACGTCAGTTTGATTTCGACACTATACAGGTGGTTGTTGCTACAAATAGCCCACAAGGTTCTCTTCGGTTGAATCCCACAGTTCTGTTGTGCTTTCATTTTTTGTTCAGTCCAATACAGCCATCCAGGATATAAAATTCAATCAATACATATCATAACTATTAATAATACAAATACACAAAACTACTTTTGCACCAATCTTTGTCCATTTTACATGGTAATCATTGTAGACCCTTGCTGTGTGTGTTTAATATCGAGTACATTTGTTTGTGTATGTGTCCTCTAATCGTGGTGTTTCTGTGTTTGTAGGTGTCCAGTGTGAGCACCATCTGTGGGCGATCTGAGAAAGTCGTGGTGGTGGTGGGGTGTCTCGGAGACTCTCCTGTGCAGCGTCTGGATTCACCTTCAATAGTTGTGAAATGCATTGATCCCATCAGGCTCCAGTGAAGGGCCTGCAGTGGGTTGTATACATTAGTTATTCTGGTGGGACTACATTATACACAGACTGAGCAAAGCGTCAATTCACCATCTCCAGAGACAACTCTAAGAACACTCTCTTTCTGCAGATGATTAGAAAGAGCATGAATGTCGAGGAAATGATCATGCATTAATGTAAGAGACACAATGTTGGAAGTCAGTGAGAGCCCAGACACAAACCTCCTCTGCAGGGAAGAGACTGGACTCCAGGGGGAGCTCAGGACCCGAAGAGCACAGGATCAGGCCAAGGAGCAGTTGTAGATGGTTTCAGTTTGGGGATTCTGCTCTGTCTCACTGTTTCCTAGATAATCTCTCCATTTTTATTTACTGGTTTTGTAGTCTTCCCTGGTGTTTCCAAATTCAAAAGTGGTATTGTAAAAGTAGGAAATATTCTCACCTGCAGTAAAAGCGCCTGTGCCTTATGGAGGGAAAAAGACCCGGACAGGTGCCCCCAGCACCAGAGTTTTGATAAAGCTCAAGGATAGATTTTATAATCAGACTCAGGGCCACTGAGGTTTCTACATGATGCAAATGATGAAGTGTACACACATGTCTGAAAGGTTGGTGGTTTAAACCCACCCAGTGATGTCTTAGGACACAGGATTCATGATCTGCTCTGTGTTGTTAGGTGTCATCGAATTGCTTCCGGCCCATAGTCAATGTACAATTGAACCAAACACTGCCCGGTCCCGTGCCGTCGTCATAATTATTGCCAGGGTTGAGCCCACTGATGGAGCCATTGTGTCAATCAATCTTCTCAAGAACCTTGCTCTTTGCTGATCTGTCCAGACCCACACGATGAGGTCCAGACCCAAACTATGAGGGAGAGAACAAGCAAGAGTGAGAGTGAGAGTGAGAGTGAGAATCTCATCATGGCCCACCAAACCCTGGGGACGACATCCCTGCTTGGAGCAGCCAATCCACACAGAGGACCGTGTGGCTGGCCCCACCAGGAGACATGGGATTCCTTCGCTGAACCCTAGTGCTACTGGGGACAGCACTGGAGACACTGTGCAGAAAGTGTGCCCAGTTTGCCCCAGACACCGCGGGGTGAAATAAAAGGAAGTGCAACAGGGCAGCAAAGTAACCAAGTCCCCAAGGAATCCTGAAAATAGACTTCTGACTTGGGGGACAGGGCTTGGCACCTCATCAGACCTGATCTGCAGTCCCCCACTACCACAAATGATGCAGTCTATTTTCCCACATTTGGGGAAATCGCAGAGGTCAGCACATCCGGAATGCAATGGATGAATAAACCTCGCCCTGGGAAAACCACCTTCGTGATCATGGTATCTCCCCTGCCAGGTAAGTATTTGTTTTGCTTTGTTTATTTTTGCTTTTCTTTTGCCCTATGTCTCTATATAAAATAAGCAGGATGAACAATCCCAAAGAGAAAACAATGTAACCAGCAGTGGGAGCTGTGTTGGGGGACAGGGCAGAGGAAGTGGTGGAGAGGGGGAATGGGGAGCCAACAAACTCACAGATCAGGGAACAGGAGGGTGTATAATGCCTGGCAAGTGCAATGTATCCGAGAGGAATTACCAAGAGTCAAATGGTGGGTGAGCATGATTGTGGGATAGGAGGAAGGTGAGAGGAAGTAGAGGAAAGAAATTGGACGCAAAAGCTATTTACAGAAGTATCACTATAGGCATGTATATATGTAAATATATTAATGTTTAATGAAAGGGATAGAGACCAATGTACATGTATTTATATGTTAAATATTAAGATATCAGACAGACTTTGGGTCTCTACTCAAGGCCTCCCTTAACACAAGAACACTTTGTTCTGATAACCTGGTACTCTGATACTCACCTTCCCAACACGATTGCTGAAGACAAAATGGGTGTATAAGCAAATGTGGTGGAGATAGTGAATGGTGCCCAGCTATCAAAAGATACAACATTTGGGGTCTTAAAAGCTTAAAGTCAAACAAACAGCCATCTAGCAGGGAAGCAAATAAGCCTACATGGAAGAAGCACACTACCCTGTGTGATCATGAGATGTCAATGAGAACAGGTATCAGGTATCAAAAGATTAAAACAAACAACTATATCGATGCAAACAAGAGGGGTTGGAGTGGAGACCCAAAGCCCATCTGTAGACAATTGGATATCAATTGCATATCTCCCCACAGAAGGGTTATAAGGAAGGAATGGTTCCAGGTGTAGTATATCACAGATGAATCACACAGCATTCCTCTAGTTCCTTAATGCTTCCTCCCCCTGGACTACCATGACCCAGTTCTACCTTACAAATCTGACTAGACCAGAGAACACACGTTGGTACAGATAAGAGCTCTGGGCACATGGAATTAAGGACAGATAAACCCCTCAGGAACAGTAGTGGGAGTAGCTACATCATGAGAGTAGGGGAATGGCCCGGGACAGCGGGAAAAGGGGGAACTCATCACAAGGTTGGATATATAGCACCCCCTCCTAAGGGGACGAATAACAGAAATGTGGGTGAAGAGACACAAAGGACATTGTACGATACAAAATAATAACAAAAATGATTGATAAATGATTCATGAGGAAGGGAGGATGGAGAAGGGAGGGAAAAAAAGAGAAAATTATACCAAGGACTCAAGTAGAAGAGGTCTTGGAAAAGATGATGGCAACATATGTACAAATATGCTTGATACAACTGATGTATCGAATGTTGTAAGAGCTGTAAGAGCCCCCAATAAAATGATGTTTTTTTAAAGGAAAACAAAATAAAGCTTCCTATTTTTGCCACTCCTCAGCTTTATCAAACACAATGCCTTCTCCAGGGACTGGTCTCTCCTGACAATATTTCCAAAGTATGTAGGATGAAGTCTTGCCATCCTTACTTCTAAGGAGTGCTCTGGTCTTACGTCTTCCAATACAGATCTGTTTGTCCTTTTAGCAGTCGACGATAGTTAAAGTGTTCCTCTTCAGCACCACAATTCAAATGCATTGATTCTTAGTTTTCCTTAGTCAATATCCAAGTTTCACAAGCATATGATGCAATGGGGAATGGCTTGGGTCAGGAGCACCTTAGTCCTCAAAGGAACAGCACTTCTCTGTAATACTCTAAAAAGGTCTTGTGCAGCAGATTTATCTAAAGTGATACATGTTTTGATTTCTTGACTGTTGTTCCATGAGCACTAATTGTGAATCCAAATAAGACTTTAACCTTTTCTCCATTTATCATGATGTTACCTATTGTTCCAGTTGTGAGCATTGTGGTCTTCCTTACATCGACTTGTAATACATACTGAGGGCTGAAATTCTTGCTCTTCATCAGCAAGTGCTTCAACCCTCCTCACTGTCATCAGGCAAGTTTGTCAGCTTCATACTGAAGGTTGGTAATAAACCTTTCTGTCAGGGGAAGCCAGCCCCTAACACATCATTATGGGTCTGGTAGGCACAATTGTACAGTGATAATAATTAAACATCATAGTAAAGTTATAGAGAGCATGAGAGATAGAAGTGAAGTATTGAAGTAAATGGGAGTCAGACATGCTTCATGGTAGCATGCTGACCTCTGCCCCACTTGATGGTCCACGTGGAGTGAGTGAGAGAGAGAGAGAGTTTAAATGGTAGCCCTGGCCCCTTTTATATTCTCTGGGGACACGCAAGCCCCCTAATTACAGGTGAGGACATACGTCACTGGAAGGGGCTGTCCTATAGGTAATACAGTAATGAGAGAGGGGTGCTCTAGGGACATACATACAATAGGAAGGGGAGGGATTGGGGTTATACATGTGACAAGATGAGCAGATCCTAGGTTCAGGATGGCAGCCTAACTTTCACCTATTCCCTAGATCTCCATGGGAACCATTATCAGTAGGGTGTGAACGCTTGGTCTCAGGCCTCAAGGAGGAATAGTTTATGTCCCCTGTAGCAGGGAGTGAGGCCTGCCATATAGTCTGGTTGCCTAACTACCCTGGGGAGAATGTCTGGAAGCGTTTGACCTCTCCCCACACCTTTCTCCAATGTTGTTACCACATACTTCTTCATATAAGCCAGCTTCTCTGATGGTTTGCTCATCATATAGGTTGAACAAGTATGGTGAAAGGAAAGAACCCTAAGACACCTCTTTCCTGATTTTAAACCACACAGGTTTTAAATCCCTTGTTCTATTCATTCCCGTGTTCTATTCGGACAGTTGCCTCTTGATCCATGTGAAAATTCCTCATAAGCACAAGGAATTGCTCTGGAATTCCCATTTGTGGTAGCTACATAATCTGGTGTCAATTAGGAGCTTGAGAGGATTAAGAGTGAAGGGGTGGAGTCTAGTCTGTCAATCAGGTCATAGCTAATGAGGCCTCTGTATTCTTTCTCCTAAGAATTCTGGGGATTCCTGAATTTCCTCCTTGGAGGTGGGAGAGATTCTCTCTTACTACACACTCCTTTCGAGACTCTCTACTGAGAAGACACATAGTGCTACACCCTGTGAGCTGGAGAAGCCACATGGGCCTATCCTGATGCAACCAGACCTCTGGAGCCAGAAAAACCATGTAGAGACCCCTGCCAGCACTGAGATGCTTACACTGGATCCAGAAAACTTCCAACCCACTGATCTGTGATCTTCCCACATCTGGCATCATTGCATGTGTTTCATGAGTCAGAAGAGGACTTATAGATTGGTATTGGCCATATGGGCTAATATCACAGATTTATGAACTTGATCTGGACTGAGCTAGGATGTTTCTTCAATATTCAACTTCTCTTTTGTATAAACCTCTTTATTTTGTTTTGTTTAAAACTTTTTTCTTACACACATGAGTCTATGAATTTGTTTCTCTAGTCTACCCAGACTAACACACCATTCTTCTCAAGATAAACACAGTTTACTATGGTACACTCAGTCAAATGCCTTGACATCGTGAATGAAACATGAGTAAATATCTTTCTGGTAGTCTCTGCTTTGAGCCAAGATGCATCTAGGATCAGCAATGGTCTCCCTGTGTCAAATCCTCTTCAGAATCCAGCATGAACTTCAGGCAGTCCTCTGTCAATGTACTGCTGAAACTAGTGTTCTTTGATCTTAAGCAAAATTTTACTTGTATACAATAGCAATCATATTGTTCTATAGTTTGAGCATTCTACTGGACCCCATTCCTTTGGAATAGGCATAAATATGTATCTCTTCCAGGCTGTTGGCCAAGTAGTTGTCTTCCACATTTCCTGGCATAGATGAGTGAGTGCTTTCAGTGCTTCTTCTGAAGCATTTCGATTGGGTGCTCGGCTAACTCCAGGAGCCTTGGTTTTGGCTATGCATGCAGTGCAGTTTCAACTTCTTCCTTCAGCACCATTGATTCTTGCTCACATGCTACCTCCTGAAATGGCGGAATATAGACTAGTTCTTTTTGGTACAGAGATTTGGGTACTCTTTCCACATTCTCTTGACCCTTCCTGTATCATTCATTAATGAATGCCGAAAGCATGACCTGCTTGGGAAGAGTTAATCTCAGGGATTGACACGGTGCAATTCCTTAAATATGGTACTCTCTGGGATCCAGTTTATGACCAAGAGTCTGGGTCCTTCAAGGGCAGTAATATCTAATAGCAGGATGGCATTGACCTATGACCCTTTGATCCATAGGTGTGTGTGAGTCAAGTGGAGTTGCTTAAAACACTGTTCAATGATGAAGCAAGAAGTCCAGTTATGACTTCAACCAAGAGCCCCGTTAACACAGGTGTTTCTTGTAAATTTTGGTTGTCAGAGAAAGCTTTCTCTGGTTCAGGAAGGCAATTACACAATTAATTAAATCAGGAGAGTCTCTGAGAAATTAATACATTGTGTCATTTCTGTTTGTCTCAATGTATGTCTTTTCAGACTGAAGTTTAGTGGAGTAACCAAATCCTCAATATTTCACTGGGAGTAGGGACATAGAGGCATTTTATTTATTTATTTCGCATGATCTCAGCCACAATCTCAAGATTCAGTGACACATAACCTGGGCATGGAATGCTCAGTTTATTTTTCAATAGAATTGGCCTCCTTGTAAGCACCTAAAATTAAACACTGCTATGGAGTTGATTTTGATTCACAGTGTCTCTGTAGAGCCAAGTTGAAATGTCCTTTGGTTTTCCAAGGATGTGCATCTTCATAGGAGCAGATACCCACCATAGCTTCTTCTGCCTCCTGGTGCAGAGTTCATCTCTGCACAGTCGTCTTATCCCTTATGAATATTGTAATCTGACATCGTTCAGAACGGAATTCTACTGCCTCAAATTGCTCAAATAATTTCCCTTAATGCAGCCTTTCCTAATTTGCCTCTATATGTCCAAAATCCACTAAAAGAACCCAGGAAGACAGAAAAAACACATGATTTATACGTAACCCATTTGAAGAAAAAGTTAATAAAATTGTTTCTTCAAGTTGTCATTATTTGTGTGCTGAGGAAAGTTTATGTTCTTCACATCTTCCCTATGAGGAAAGAGTCTTCAAGTCCAAGAGGTTGCTGTAGATATCCAACTGTGTGCAGAGAAAAAGTATGAGCAGGGCTGAACAACTATCCCCACAACTTACTAATGGAAACCTTATAAATCATTAAATTGCTTTAGAGTGATGTGAATACTTTGTACTCCACAGTAAGTTTTAAATCTCTTCAGCAGTACAGTTATTTTACGGGAAGTGATCTTTTTCCCTGTTGGTGACTCACTCAGTCATTCCGATATTTAGCAGACGTTGAATCATGCCTCCTCTTAAATTCAGCATGATCGATAGATTTCAATGATCCTCAAACTTTGGACTATATGTTCAATGTACCATGACATTATGGAAAAATGGAAATGATGGATG
This sequence comes from Tenrec ecaudatus, assembly GCF_050624435.1. NCBI lineage: Eukaryota > Metazoa > Chordata > Mammalia > Afrosoricida > Tenrecidae > Tenrec > Tenrec ecaudatus. The sequence goes on along the minus strand of NC_134544.1, from coordinate 92,651,665 downwards.
TTTTATAAGCTGTAAATCCCTGGGAGTTGGGCATCATGGACCTTATTCCTAAAGCTTCCTGCCCCTTGGATTTTTCTACCTCTTTGAGCAATTCATTTAGCATCAAGCTTGGCCTAGATGAAGAGGACCCCGGGCTTGGTGAATGGAAAACACAGGTAGAGGATTGTGTTCTCCTGAGGGTTCAGCCAACATTCAACTCCCAGAGGAGCCGATTCTTACAAAGGTGCCACTGACACTCAACTCCACTTACTCTATCAGGTGGAGCCTCAGAATACATTTATTTATGTTCATGCTCTTTATAAGTTGGTGTAATATATATGGGACTGTTGGACTTTATTCACAAGAGCATGGAACATGTTTGTGTCACTATTTTTCTTGGTGGCAGCCCACAAATGCAAGTAGCTCAGGGATTCAGACACAAAGTTCTGGAAATACCTCACCCTACCCAATGGTTCACTGGATTCTCCCTTGTCCTGAGGCCTCCTGTCCCAGCTGCAGATGCACGAGTTGGACCAGATCTGGGGTGACAGGTAGGCTTAATGTGCCAACCTAGTAAATAGGAACACATGGGATTTATAAGGTCGCTTGATTTGACAGTAGGCTCAGCAAGCCTCGCGCCCCCCTCCCCCTTGCTCTCTGGGGATCAGTGTGCAACAGCTTTAGCTAGTTTTCTGCCTCAACTTGTGAGCTACACTACTTGTGGGAATGCAATCCATGGATCTTGTTGCTAGAACTTGAGGTACCTTCTAGACCTGCTTTGCCATGCTGCTGGTGTACACATGGCTTGAGCTTGAGGCTGTCAGATCCCGTCTCTTGCATTGCTTGAGTTCTATATCCCATCCACAGCTTCTTCGCTAATCTCCTGAGCTGCTGGTGACCCCACCTGCTGTTTGCTGCCTGTTGCCTGACTACCTGCATTGCCAGAGGCAAGACTCAGCTGTCTGCTTCCATATTAACTTCCATGGAAGTGAATTGAACTGAGCCCTCTGTACTGCGGTGTGGACTAATTAGCTGTTATAATCCTTCCTGCTGTATCTATCCATAAAAAATCATAAGTGTCCTGGTTTTGGTTAGAGAAGCCTTAATAATACATTTAGTGAGATTCCCAGATCTGTTCTTCACTTGTGAATTCTTTAGATGCTCTTCTACTAGTGTTCCTGTGAGCTGTGATGGTTCAGGCTCCATTAAAGAGATGGAAATATGTCGTTACAATATGGAGGGGAGGGAAGTATAATTGCACCCTCATGTTTTAAGTACAGGCCACGAGAGACCCCTTCAGCAGTCATATTTATTTAAAGCTGAGTTCTGTTGCTGCTGATAACATGGGCCCATATATTTCAATAAATGCATTTTAATTGTGGTGCTGGAGAAGAATATTATTATTACCATGGACTGCTTAAAGGACAAACAGATCTGTATTGGAAGACGTAAATCCAGAGTTCTCCTTCAAAGCAAGAAAGCAAGACTTTGTCTTATATATTTTGAACATATTTTCAGGAGAGACAAGGCCCTGGAGAAGGACCTCATGTTCGATAAAGCTGAGGAGTGGTGAAAAAGAAGAAGGCTCTCTAACAGACTGATTGACACAGTGGCTCCATTAATGGGCTCAGGCATGGAAATAATTGTGAGGATGGGGCAGGACCGTGCAGTGTTTGGTTTGATTGTGCATACAATCCCTATGGGCCCGAGGCACTTCGATGGTACCTAACAACAGCAAGGAGCAGATCATGAGCCCTGCATCCTAAAGCATCACTGAGTGGGTTCAAACCACCAACCTTCAGTCATGAGGGCACACTTCACAATTATCCCTTTCTAGGGACTTCAGTTGCCTGAGTCTTAATGTAAACTCTGTTCTTGAGCTTCATCAGAACTTTGATGCTTGGGACACCTGGCATAGGAACAGTTGCTTTTTCTGCATGTGAGAATGTTTCCTACTTTTACAATACAACTTTTGAATTATGAGATAACAGAGGTATAACCATGAAATTAAAATAAGACAGATTTCCTGGGGGAACAGGGCACTAACCCTCACAGGGGGAGGGTGTTGATTGGGTTTCCCCAGGGAAAGAGAGACAAGACTTCAACCTGGAGCTCCAAGACAAAATGTAACACACTGACTTGAAGCAGGGAACTGATAGAGAGGCCTGGCGGGGTGAGGGGGAGGAGCCCCATTACCAACTAAGTGTACAGCACCACCCTCCCCCCAAGAAGAATTCACTTCAGAGGATAGCACTGACGGTACAGCTCAAAAAGAGGGGAAGAGGGACTGGTCTGGTCAGAGCACACAGGAGCCAACGAGGGGGCCTAGGGAGGAAAAAAAGAAGAGTGACACACATTCTGGCTCACCAAGCCCTGAGGACAATGTTCTTGCTCAAAAAAGCACTGCACAGAAATGACCACTCGGCCAGCCCAACCATGGGACACAGTGTTCCTCATTGACCCATAGCACCATTGGGAACAACACTAGAGACACAGAGCAGGAATTGTGCCCACCATCAGACCACCATGCCGAAGCCAGCCCCTGGGGTCATGCAGCAGAGCAGCAGGTGATGCAGAGCAATGAAGTCCCCAGGGATAGAGGCAGTGCCAGGGCATGGCACCCCATCAGACTTGACTGGAAAGCACCCATGAAGGAAAGCCAGCAGACCCTGAACTAGTCCTATGTTTATGTGTGTATGCGTGTGTGTTGTTGTTGTTGTAACTATTGTTTTACTTTTTGTTGTTGCTTCGTGGTACTCAGTCTTGTGATAGTACATATCATGTCTACCTGGAAGGATAGGTGGCATAAACAAGCCACAAGAGAGAACAACGTGATGACAGTCCCGGAGGGACATGGGGGTAGGGGGAGCGGGGGAAAGGAAGAGGGTGTTAACACGCCCAAGGACAAGGGAATAACAAGGGATCCAAAATCAGTGAGTGTCAAGGAGGGTGTGGGAGGTCTGTCAGGGCTGGATCAAGGGCAATGTAACCAAGAGTAATTCCTAAAGCTCAAATGAAGGCAGAACATGACAGTGGGACAAGAGGAAAGTACAAAGAAACAGAGGAAAGAACTAGGAGGCAAAGGATAGTCATAGAGATTTAAATTCAGGCATATAAAGATGCAAATATATTTATATATGACAAGGGGGGAATAAATCTATGTAGATTTATTTATAGGTTTATTATTAAGGAAACAGATGTACAGTGGGCCCCTGCTCAAGTACTCCCTCAACAAAAGAACACTTTGTTCTAACAATTCGGCAGTCTGGGATGCTCACCTTCCTGGCACAATCGCTGATGACAATGGGTGCACAAGCAAATGTGGTGAAGAAAGCTGATGGTGCCCGGCTACCAAAAGATATAGCACCTGAAGTCGCTGAAGACAATTGGTGCACATGTAAATGTGGTGAAGAAAGCTGATAGTACCCAGCTCCAAAAAGATATAGCACCTGAAGTCTTAAAGACCTAAAGATAAACAAACAGTCATCTATCTGAGAGACAACAAAACCCACATGGAAGAAGCACACTGGCCTGTCCTGACTCGATCGCTGAGGACAAAGTGGGTACATATGCAAAAGTTGTGAACCAAGTTGATGGTGCCCGGCTATCAAATGATTTAGTATCCGGGGTATTAAAGGCTTGAAGATAAACAAGGGGCCATCTAACTGAGAAACAACAAAACCCACATCGTATGTGCACACCAGCCTGTGAGATGACAAGGCATCGAAGGGATCAGGTATCAGGCATCAAAGACAAAAAAAAAAAAAATCATAGCATTGTGAATGAGGGGGAGTGCAGAGTGGGGACCCAGGGCCCATCTGGGGGAAATTGAACATCCCCTTGCAGAAGGGCTGTGGGGAGGTGACGAGCCAGTCACAGTGCAGTGTAGCAACGATGAAACATACAATCTTCCTCCAGTTCTTAAATGCTTCCTCCCCGCCACTATCATGATCCCAGTTCTACCTTATATAACTGGCTGCACCGGAAGATGTACACTGGCACAGATAAGAACTGGAAATACAGGGAATCCAGGACAGACGAACCCCTCAGGATCAGTGGTAAGAGTGGCGATATCAGGAGGGTGGAGGGAGGGTGAGGGAGAAAGGGGGAACAGATGACAAGTTCTACATATAACCTCCTCCCTGGAGGACAGACAGTGGAGAACTGGGTGAGGGAGATGTCAGATGGTGTAAGATATGATAAAATAATAATTATTTATAAATTATTAAGGGTTCAGGGGAAGGGGGAGCGGGGAGGGAGGGGAAAATGAGGAGCTGATACCAAGGGCTCAAGTAGAAAGCAGGTGTTTTGAGAATGATGATGGCAACATACTTACGATTGTGCTGGACACAAATGATGTATGTACAGATTGTGAAAAGAGTTGTATGAGCCCCTAATAAAATAATTTTTGAAGAGGACCTGATGCAAGGGGCTTAAGTGGAGAGCAAATGCCTTGAGAATAATTGGGGCAGGGAATGTATGGATGTGCTTTATACAATTGACGTAGGTATATATATGGATGGTGATAAGAGTTGTATGAGTCCCTAATAAAATGTAAAAAAAGAAAAGAGGAGAAAAAATGATTAGGGCAAAGACTGTACAGATGTGCTTCATACAATTGATGTATGTATATGTATGAACTGTGAAAAGAATTGTATGAGCCTCTAATAAATTGTTAAAATTAAAAAAAGAAAAAAATAATAATTTTTGAAATTTGACAGCAATAAAAGGTTTTAAGTGGAATAAACTGTAGCCAGTTTATCAGCAGGCAGAGAGCTGCATTTGCATGTCCCCTGATATTTAGAAACAGATTAGAGACCATGGGCCAGAGCATTCCCTCAGACTTAGAGAAACACAACACCCTCAAAGGAAAATAGAGCACTCAAACTGGTTGTTTATAAAGCATTTCTTTGTTACATACTATCAATTATTTTAAAAAGTAGTTTTTATTTTACAAACTTTATATTACATATACAACAACCTTTGTGGTATGAGAGCTTGCAATGCATCCTCTCTCCTTCCCCCTTAAGATGTGAATACACATGATGATAGTGGACGACTCCATTACCTGTTTCTTGTGTGGGAACATTATTGGTTTTCTTTCCTTCCAAGGAATTTCCTCAGTCCAATGATATTTTAAAACTGTGGGCATGGAGTTCTTCATAAAACATGTCCAGCAAACCTGAAGAGCGGTGTCTCCTCTGGTTTCTGACCTGGCGGATTCCGGTTCTCCTTCTCTTGTCATGATTGGGAAAACTGGCCATTTTTCACTTGACTTCATCTTCTCAAAGAGTCAGCTTTAGTTTAATTGGCTCACTAATTGTGTTCCTTCTATTGTAATTATTTGTGTTTTTATATTTATTCATTCCTGCCTGCCCTGCTAAGCTATGATATGGCATACTCACCTTTTTCTAGTTCCATTAGTTGGAAACTGAGGTAATTAACATCCGAGTTGTATTTCAACATGATACAGATGTTTGTTGCTACAAATAGCTCACAAAGTGCTCCTCAGTTAAGTCCAACAGTTTGTTCTGTTGTGCTTTCATTTTCTTTCTCTCTCTTTTGTTAATGAATCACTATGCTTTAATGATGTTCAATTTGTAACCATGAAAATACATCCTTCATATCAGATATTGACATGATGATTCATAACAGTAGCAAAATGACAGCGATGAAGTAGCAATGGAAATAGTTTTATGGTTACCGGTCACCACAACATAAGGAACTGTATGAAAAGCAGCATCAGGAAGGTTGAGAACCACTGATTTATAGTCTCAGATAAGAGATTACATTTTGACCTAACTAGTGTGGCACAATGGACTTTGCAATGCCCTCTGACTGATCACCCGGCTATTCACACCCAACTGTGACTGGAGGGCATTCAATGGAGGCTTCCTCTATGTGTGGAGCTGCAAATGTCTACTGTCATCCACAGCCTCCTGCAAATCAATGCCATTCCTTCATTTACATCGCCCTGTCGGCCCATTTTAAAGCTGTTTCAGTTTTTAGTTTTTAAAAAGTGGAGGGGAAATACACAGGGATGAAGCCCCTGGTGAATCATCCTTGACCATGGACCAGGGAGGTGAATAGCCTGGCTAACATGCATAATGCATTGGAGAGCATATTTAGCACCCTATCATTTATTCTCCCTTAGGATCCATTTAAGTTCTCGTTTTTAATAGTTTCTGCTTTTTTTCTATTGAGGTTATGTTTTACTTTGTTACTCTTGTTAGTTTATTTTGTTTATTTGTCTCAATGTTATTCTGTATATGAAATCCATTGTAGGTCAACCTATAGAAGCAGTAACTAGATGAATAGTTACTTAGGGGTATCGCAAGGAGGATGGGGGACATGGGTAACTAATAACAATTAGTACAAGACTGAAGAAAATGGTCTAAAACTGATGTGGTTATGATTGTACAACACTTCTTGATGTGATTGAACTAGTGAGTTGTATGATATGCGAATATATGCCAATAAAACTATCGATGGGGGAATATTTACTGTCTTGGCAATCCACAGGGTCTATAGGGTCTCTACGAGTTGGGTGCTTTCATTTTCATTCAGTCCCATTGTGTTGGAGAGGGTTCTCTAGAGAGACAAACCAGATTGCTAGTAATTATATATAAATATATTTATAAAGATAGATATATAATAGAAGAAATGAACCGTTAAATTATATACAGATAGATAATATAAGGAATTAACAGTTAAATTATAAAGCAGTGAGGCACTAGCAGTCCTTTAACGCTTGAGAGTCGCCAGTTGCCAGTCCCCTTCTGTAGAGAGAGCTGGGCTATATATCTCCAGGCAGCCAACAGCAAGGCAGGTCCCCAACTGTCATCAACTGTCGATCCCCAGCTCCAGAGGTGAGCATTCCAATCGTGTAGGCTTAAAGGGACCTCAACTTACAGCGACACAGTCCACAGGCTAGACATCCCACAGGTAGTGTACCCCTTTAAACTGAGGAACAGAACAAGCAAGGTGAGACTCACCGAGCCATTTAGCCCTCTGCCCTTCAGTTAATCCTACTTGTGTTTATCGGCCAGGCTGGCACAATAAAGTATCGCACCAATACAACAATCCAGGATATAAAATCCTTAAAAACATGTCATAGCTATCAATGATGCAAACAACATTTATTTATAAAAAGGTATACTTGCACACATGTGATTTAGTGTATGAATAAAATCTACAAATTAATGAAAATTGCAATATCTTTGGGGTATTGTTATGAATATTAAGGAACATGTCATTAATGGAGCAAATATTTTGGAGGGAACGGAAACCCTAGAGGTTGACAGGATGGTCCTGTGCCTCCCTATTGCTCTGGCTCCAGAAGACTTGACCCTGTGTTTTCTAAAACCATGTGATCCCTATAGACCACTGTCATTATATCAGGGACATTGTGTTTGTAAGAGCACTGAGTCCTCTCACTGTTGCTCTCACACAGTAATGGACCGCTGTGCCCTCGGGGTCATTGTGCTCAGCTGCAGCGAGAACTGCTTGGTGGGCATTCTGGAGCTTGAGCATCAGTTCCTTAGCGATGGGCGGGGTTTCTTCTACTAGAATATATTGTTCACAGACTACTACAAACTCTTCTGCAGGTTTTGGGAGTTCCAGCTCTGGCAACATGGAGTCATCAGACACAGCGAAGCTTAGTGAGAGGATCTGTGAGGGATTCATCACTCCTGGGTCCAAGTCTTGGAAAACTGGGAACAGGGAAAATAATCACTGATGACAAGTAACGGAATCCTATGTCAACCTATTTTTGGAATCTTGACACGACTTGTGAGAAGTGAACACTAGGCAGAAGACTCTCCACAGGAAATTCATGACTTATGGACAAGGTCGGTGGATCCTACAGAACTCTGCTCATGATGTAACATTTTTCACTGTGCTTGCAATTTCACCTGGAAATGGATGAGGTACTTTGCATATTAGAAGCCTATGAAATAAAGTAAAGATGTTCCTAGCCTTCACAGACACTGAAAAGCGAAAGGATGACCCCATCATCTTCTTTGGGATAAAACCAACGTGAAGTTCACTGCCATACAGCTGATTCTGACTCATAGCGACTCTAGAAGATAAATATTAATTTTATGTTGAAAAGCACTCAGGAAAAAGAAATGTGTGAAAAGCATGCAGGAAAGGGGGAGCCGAGTACAAGGATCTACATGTGACCTCCTCCCTGGGGGATGGACGACAGAAAAGTGGGTGAAGGAAGACGTCGGACAGGGAAAGATATGACAAAATAATAATTTATAAATTATCAAGGGTTCATGAAGAAGGGGGCTGGGGAGGGAAGGGAAAAATGAGGAGCGAATGCCAGGGGGTTAGGAGGAGAGCAAGTGTTTTGAGAATGATGAGGACAATGACTGTACAAATGTACTTTACACAACTGATGTATGTATGGATTGTGATAAGAGTTGTAGGAGTCCCTGATAAAACAATTTACAAAAAAAAGAAATGTGTGGCATGTTACCAACATGACTCTTGCTGAGAAACAAAGACAGGAGCTGCATGACAGTGACAGGGGTCTGCTTTCCTTGGAGCGAGCAAGGACTGAGCAGGAAGATTCCCCAAGGAAAGCTCCTGAAGAAGACAGTGGACCAAGTTCACAGTTTTAGGCAACTATTCCAATAAATTAGCATGCCAATGTATAGGATGATGAATGTTTAACACATTTCACAGGGATGGTCAGTGAATACAAATTAGGGTGTGGTTACGATTCTTTACAAGATAGGGTCTTTGTAGTTCTTGGTTCCAAATGTTGTCTTATTTGGTCTGGTGACGTATCTATGGTGACTTTTGGTTCCTTGAACAAAGTTCTTCTCTTCCATGTGATCTGTGACCTGAAGGTGGACATGCTAGCCTGGCCAGGTTTAGTGAAAACTGATACGTATGTGGTGTAAAGGGATATTTTTCTGAGGAAAGGGCTCAACAGAGGCAGAGTCTCAGGAAGGAAAATGCAGAATAATTCTGGCAATAAATGAGGTATTCTGACATTCTGTGACAACATCCCATATCCAAGGGGAAGCTCGACAAGCTGTGGGATCTGCATTGTTACACAAAGTTAAGCAGGTTGGGGAATGGGCTCAAACAGATTGTTCAATGTTCATGGTTGTTCTTACTCTGTAGTCAGATTCCCTCTAGCTATTTATTATATTTACAACAAATAGAATCTTGCCACAAAAGATTAGTTATTGAAGGCATAAAGATAACTTTTCCCAGAGATGGTAAGTCCATTGTTATTGTTCCTTTTCTCTCTCTCGTTCTTTCTTTTTTTTAAGGAATTTGGCAGTGATTGGCAAATATCATTTCTCAAGAAATCTACATAGTATTTCCTTTTTCTCTTCCTCCTTCCAAAGACCAAACAGGAGTTTGAGTTAATAATCAAACAGTTTATTGCAGGAACCAAGCAATCCTGGAATGGACAATAATAATTGTAAGGATCCACAAAGTACTGCAGTGAAGAACTTTTTCAGAGTTCAAATTCCAAAAGATCCTGACACTTCCAAGAAAACTCCAATTATTTGATCTTTATTACTTTTGTCACAAATAGACAAAAGATTGAGTACTTTGAACCTTTTTAATTTATTTTGTTTTTAAATATTGGGGGTGAGAATGAATGCTCTACCTCACTGCTGTTGTGAGAGTAACTGGGAGGAAGGAAGGAGGATGCCTGGAGGTTTCCTGAGCTATGTTGATTTAAAACCTCAGTTCAAAATAAACAGTAATCATATACAACTAAAAAAGAGTTGGAATCTTGCCTGCATCTTTTGTAAAAGCCTTTCCTTGTTTGAAGAGAGTTCTTTTGCTCTCTTCACAAGAAAAATAAAAAGGTGTTGAAGGGGCGAGGGGGGGCACAAAATCATGGCTGGTGGCAGGTTAACTAAACACGGCCTCAGGTTTGACTTCCGGAAGAAGCAAAGGACCATGATTAGGATGGGGACAACAATGAAATTTTAAAACCCCACAGGATTGAATCACAGCCCTCTCTTTTCCAGATGTGATTCATGCAGTGTTAGCTACTACTCTGATATCTGTCAAAGGCAATCCAGGATACGTAAGCTCCAGAGAAAGTGCTAAATGAGTAAGTCTCTCCTCTTCCATCCAGAAGAGACTCACCAACACCCTTCAGAACTTTACATGACCTTTCTTTACAATGCAGGTCAGGGGTCAGAAAGAAGCCATCAAGGCTGAAAGTATGTGAGATTCAAACTGAATTTAGTGGGCTCGTTATGCTCAGGTGAATGAAGGTCCTAGTAAAGGGTGCTGCTAGTACTATGGATTTCCAGAAGAACAAACCGATCTTGAAAACGTACAGCCAGATTCCCTTTGGGTTCAAGGATGGCAAGACTTTGTCTCATGTACCTTGGACATGCTCTTGAGAGAGAAAGTCCCTGGAAAAGGACAACATGGACGGAAAAGCTGTACAGCAACTCAAAGAGGAAAACCCCCAAGAAGATGAATGGACACATTGGCTACAACAATAGGCTCAGACTGAGCCACAATGTTCGGGATGATGCAGGACTTGGCAGTGTGTCAATCTGTGAGCATAAGGTCAGTGATTCAGACCTGACAGGAGAGCACTGTGTTAGTCTGGGTAGACTAGAGAAACAAATCCTCATAAACTCATATGTATATAAGAGAGAGTTTTATATAAGAGCTAAGTATACATTAAGAAAGCATCCCAACTCAGGTCAGTCCAATCCCACAAGTCCGACCATTAGCCCTTATGTCCGACAACAGTCTACAAAGCCCTGCTCAAACTCACAAAACACACGCAAACGTGCTCCAAATGCAAGCAGGGTCACCCAAAGAGAACACGTTTCAGCAGGGTTTCCAGACTAAGTGGAAACCACTGAGAATGAATCCATTGCCACTCCAGGCCCTGAGCCTCACCTCCAGGTCGCCCTCATTATCTCCAGGCCTTGCCTCTTCCCACAGACACCACCCCACCCCCTCCCCAGGTGATGCAATTTCCTGCTGACCCCACTTCCTCTGTCTGAGAAGGAGCCCAGTGAGCGCCCCAGGAGTTCTACCAGAGTGAGTTTCTGCTTTTCTGTGCTGATCCCTGGCGTGGAATCCCTGCAGGCCTGGCGTCCCCAGCTGTGTCCGGCTTCCCCCGGACTTTACGCTTCCCGCACTCTGTCCGTCAGTTTCAGGTTGCCGCGACCCCCTGGGACATTTCCGGTGAAACCCTTTGTGAATTGGGTGCAGGCCTCACTTGGGTCTGGAGACCCCTGGCCGCTTTTCTTGCTCAGAGCTCCTCCTGCACCCTCACCCCTGGCTCGAGAAAGGCGCGATTGGGGCGGGTTCTTGCCTGGGCCCGTTCCCTCCAAGTCAGGTATCGGGCACGAGAGCAGGGGACCCCGGAATGGCCTTTACCGAAAGGAGAGGCCAGCCTTGAGGTCATCAGGCCGCTCCACTGCTGACCGAGGTCTGTGTTAGAGCTTAACTTCTCAGCACCTTCCTTTGAAAAAGGGTACCTTAGCAGTGACCGCCCCAGATCCCCGCACAGACTGAGTCCTCACTGGAATTGCAGAGTCCCACGTAGAGTAAACCTCATTGAACGCCTTCTGACCAGGAAGCAAAGTTGTAGGTAACATGGCCCTCAGGCACAGGGTGTTAGCTAGCGAGACCCTCGCCCAGACCACTCACTGAAACAGATGGAAACAGTAAAGCTTTATTCAGACAAATTCTAATCTGGGCTCTCACCAGCAACTGAGGCAGGCTCAGACTGTAAGGCGAGTGCCCCGAACAGCTTCAAAGGGAAGTTATTATACTTCCTTGTGGGGCGTCTTGCCAAGCAAGGGGAGGGGGACGGCAAGTTCTTGTGTGAAACTGGCAAAGCATTCTCAGAAAAGTGAAACAAAACAGTTTTTAAGTCTAACAAAGTAAGTTTTACATTTAAGGTCAGTTTGTCCCCAGTGGTCTGCCAAACGATACTGTAGGTAGGCTAGGCTGCTTCTTGGAGCGTAAACATCCTGGGCAGGCTGCAATTCGAAGATTTTCCATTTCTGACGTGGGGACGGACAAGGGGTGTGTGTGTGGGGGGGACTGGACCTGCCTGTTAGTGTTACATGGCACCCATTCTTGACCAGGTGGGGGTGGCCTGCCTGTTATTGTTACAGGGCACAGTGTCACAGAGGGCTTTGGAGAGTGTTTTTGGAGTGCGGCCAGCTCCAGTAAAGCTTTTCATTCGATCCTTTTCGGAGTGGCCCTGATTAATCCTCAGACCTCCATAGAACAGTTTCTTGGGACCAAATTCTAAGTATGTAAACGATTTTTATCCTGTTGGATTTTTTTCATATGTTAACTGTTTTTTCATTTTCTTTGAATTGACTGTGCAAAAACTGTGCCCTATTAATAGCAGCTCATTTTAAAAATTGTGTCATAATCATTTCTAATAAAAGGCAACATCCAACTATACATATAACTCATATATAGTAAGATAGGATCTTATTTAAACTAAGCTACTGTTTTCTCTGTGCCCCACTGCATGGTAGTGCTTGAATGTTCTAGTCTTTTATCCATGTGTTCTTGATAAGAGGCTTGTTTTGTCCACTGCGCTACAGTGGGTTTTGTGAGTGATGCCATAGCACCTTACACTCCTCCTTATGGTTTCTAGGCTGTAATCCATGTGTTACCAATGGCCACCTCATGGAACACAACTGCTTTCATTTCATGGAGCTGCCAGTCCTCTAACCACTGGAGCAAGAGGGCTTCTTCACAGACTAATTTAGATGGGCCACGCTGACATGTTTTACATTATAGACATGGCGATTCTTAATGGGAATTATGTTTGTTATTCTGATTTAGTCATATTTCCAACACACTATCCATGTGCATACATAGACATGAATATGCGATCATCATGTTCAATTTCCCCTTTGGTTAGGTGCCATGAAGTTAATTCCATCTCGTGGCTATGTCATGTGAGTTCCATAGTGTTTCTGGAGCAACATATTTGTGGAAGCAGATCTCCTGTGCTTCCACAGTAATGCGGGCTGTTTACCCCATCAAGCCTCAGTGGAACAGTCTAGTGCAAGCTATTTGTGCCACCTAGAAGCTTTCATTGTCCCTAACCCGCCAAAATAAACTCACTGCCACAAAGTCAATTCTCACTCATAGTGTTCCTTTATAGGTGTGCGAGATCAAAATCTGTACAGAAGCAACCAGCCTCATTTTCCTTTTGCAGATGTGCTGGTGTGGTTGAACTGCCAGCTTTGAGGGTAGCAAATGATGCCAGCATTCATTTTTCCTCCTAGAAATGAACCAAATCAAGCAGATGCCCTGAAACCCACACCAGCTCCTGCGACTCCATGTGAATCAGAGCACAGGGATGTTGCAGAGGGGTTTCTGTGACTGGTTTCTCAAAGTGCATCACCCAGGCTTTCTTCCCTGGAGACTCTGAGTAGACACAAACTCCCAATCTCTCCATGAACACCTATCCATGTTAACCATCTGTAATGCTCAGGGACACCAAAAACTAAGCAAGGGACACATGTGCAAATACACACACTTAGAAAAGCCAGAACCTATATAAGTTGGAAATCTTTTAGAGAAGGAAAACTCAAACTATTGTAAACTATAAAATGAGGTTGAATTTCTAACTATAACATGAGAAACCACACAGTTGAATTTGTAAAATTTGCAGGATCCAGAAAAAAAGTCATTCTGTTAATTTTCAGCTATCAAGTTTTTATGTGAACTGTACAGATATATGTATCCTAACTGATCTTTTTACCATAGCTAGATAATAAAATTAATATCAACTTTAATAGATCTTCAAGAGAGATGGTATATGTAAATAGCTTAATATTCTTCCTGAGTTTTCATGGAAGATGAACAGGGATCCTAAAGATTTTTAAGATGTACAATATTTGAGGAATTGAAAGTGTATTACATTATTCTATTTAGCATAATCCTGTACTGTGTAGCATAATCTATTAGGAACAGATATGCAGTGGCTTCAAAAGGTTCATTGATAAAGTCCATTTTTATTCCATTTTTCCATGACCTTTTTGAAAGGCCCTTGTGCATTGATGGCATAAAGGATTGGCTACCAATGAGCTCCTTGTATCTCAATTAGATAATACTTGATAAATACTACGTGCCTACCATTGGATTTCATATGGTGACTATATGTGGTTTCAGAGTAAAACTATACTCCGTAAGATTTTCGTTGGCTAACTTCAGAAGTTGGTCGATTTCTTCTAAGGTTGCCTTCATTCTCTAATCTTTTATTTGGTAGCTGAGCACTCAGTTGTTCCCACTACTCAGGGACCTCCTTTAAGGACCTACATCTTGAAGTGTGAGTGCTTGCTGTCAGAGCCCTGTGTTGTGTCAGGAATTAACGTCCCTTACAGATTGGTGGGCCTTTTCTGGGGCTGTTTTTCTTTTTCTGTTGGTCTTTTATGTGTTCCTGTAATGATACTTTATTGTATGTGGGATATATGAACAAGGGAACTTTTTTGTCCCAGTGGGTTAAATATTGAGCTGCGGACTGCAAGGGCAGCTGTGCAAACTCACCCAAAATATGCAGGAGAAGTTGAATCTGCCTGCTGCAGTAAAGATGTGCAGGTGTGGGAGTCCGATAGGGAGTTCTACACTGTCTGATAGCTCTGCTGTGAGTTGGCCAGATGTGGTGGGAGGGAGTTATGTGTGGACAACGCCAGACCTTGTTCTTGAGCACTTATTAGCTATTTGAGGCTAAATGCAATTAGATTCACCTTTTGTGGACTGTTGTGAAGTGCGAAAAAAAATTTTTTTGGTGACAGTTTTGGGAACTGATCTATTTGTGAAGAAGAGTTGTTGTGGAATATGCTATTTTAAAAAATCATTTATTGTGGGCTCATACAACTCATCACAATCCATACATACATACATTGGTCCGTTGTCTCCCTTCACCCACTTTTCTGTTGTGCATCCCCCAGGGAGAAGGTTAGATATAAATATATATGTAATTGGTTCCTTCTTTCCGCCCCAACCTCCCTCTACCCTCCCAGTATTGCCACTCTCAGCACTGGTCCTGAAGGCATCATCTGTCCTGGATTCCCTGTGTTTCTGGTTCCTATCTGTACCTGTGTACATCCTCAGGTCTAGCCAGATTTGTAAAGTAGAATTGGGATCATGATAGTGGGGGTGGGGGAGGAAGCATTTAGGAACTAGAGATAAGTTGTATGTCTCATCGTTACTACACTGCACTGTGACTGACTCATCTTCCTGAAATTCGTCTGTATGGGGATGTCCAGTTCCCTACAGATGGGTCTTGGTTCCCAATCTGCATTCACCCTCATTCACAATGATTTTATTTTTTTGTTCTGGTGATGCCTGATTCCTAATCCCTTCTACAGCTCGTGATCACACAGGTTGGTATGCTTCTTCCAACTTTTGGGCTTTGTTGCTTCTGAGCTAGATGGCCACTTGTTTACCTTCAAGCCTTTAAGACTCCATATGCTGTGTCTTTTGATAGCTGGGCACCATTAACTTTCTTCATCACTTTTAATGATGTATCAATCTGTCTTCAGTGATCGTATTGGGAAGATGAGCACATAATGGTATGATTTTTTGGAACATGCTACTTTTTTATTTATTTCAGTCTTTTTTTATTTCTTCATTGAAGTCTCAATGACACACTTTTCTGGCATCCTTTATCTTTATTTAAGTTTAATAGGTCAGGCTGGGGTTTGACTATCCTTAAAACATAACAAGTAGATTCCTTCCTGATAGCCTGTGGTCTGGTATTTTCTCCTCTAGGAACAAACTCTTTTGGGCTATCCATTAGTTAATTCCCATCACATCCTTCAAATCACTGTTTTCAATGAATTAAATTAATTAGACTACTAAGGGCAGATAACAAAAACCACCACTAAACAAAAGGGCCCGATAGGCAGGTACGCAGAATGATTTCAGAATGGAAATCAGCTGAGAGAGTGCCTATGTTCAACCCCCCCCCCTTCTGTTTTTCAACAATGTGCACCCATGGTGATGTAATGCGCTATGTGTTGGGTTGGTACCCACATGTTCAGCCATTCAAAACTGTAACTGGTCCACAGTAGAAAGATGAGACTTTCTACTCCCTTAAAGACTCGCAGTTTCAGAAACGCACCGGGCCTGTTGTACACTGCCCTATGGGAATGTTTTGAGTCCGAATTTTCTCAATGACAGTGATTTTTATTTTTAATGTACAACAGAAAAACAAAACAACAGAAAACATGCCCTGTGACCTCCGTACTCTGAGTTCAACATGGTCAGCTTTTTTCTCTGAGACGGAAATGGTGACTTTGGGCTCATCACAATTTGGTCATGAACCTGAAAGTCCTCATTTGCATTTCTTGTAACTATTGCCTCTTTTGTTTTACTTTCTTGCTACTGCTTCTTCATGCTCCATTCATTTTTCCAGTGTGGGATTTCCATGAATAATTATTGCTAATGAGCTTTTCATTTGGTGGGTGACCTTGGAGCTTCCCTCTCCTGGCCATGAAGACCTGGGTGCTCTTTGACTGCTTTGCTTGTATGTTTGAGAAAGGAAATCAAACAGTATTTGCAAACTCATCACAGAACCCCCCCTACATTGTTAGAATTTCCTTATCATGCCAAGGTTCACTGGCTAGTTTCCTAAAGTGATCATTTTATTTCTCCCTGTGCTAGTTCATGAAATGTAAATATGCATGTGTTACTGCTTAGGATCCACCTCTGTTGCATTTCTCATACAAGTTGTGACCATGTGACCTTGTGCTTTTGTTTTTGTTAGTTGTTGTGGATTCATTTTCAATTCATAGCCACCTCATATGTCCAGGGTAGAACTCAGTTGGTTTTAGAATGGCATGCCCTCTCAGAACAGATTGGTCATGTTTTGCTTTGATTTGCTCAATGCTGTGCCTGCTCTGCCTGGGTGTTACATTTCTTCAATCAGTTGAATAAATGCAAGAGCCAGTTATATGGGCCTGAGGTAAGCAGTATTGTCTGAGGCTCCTGGCTTTTACAGGAAAATGAGTTCCAGTTATCTGAACTGAATACAATGTTTTCTTCATCTCCTCGTCGTACTACACAGATCTCTAGATCATCTCTGTAAGCGATGACTGACGGAATAACAAACTGTCGGTGTATGAACAGAAATGTAGTTGCCAGGCACTTAGTGGTAGGTAGACATGGGAACCTGCATGCCGACTCCATTCAGCAACTTACCATTTGAGCAGTACTGAACATGTACTTGATGGTTTGTGACTTTCTTCAGCTATATCCCATTGGAAGCAACATCTACTTAAAAGAGACAAGAGACTAAATGAGCCAATGTGGGAAATTTAGGGGAAATTGCTTCAAAATCATGGTTGCGGAATAAATGCAGTGTTTTATCATGAACATGTTGTGTGGAAGAGACTCTAGTGGTTCATTGGTTGAATTGATTGGTTGCAGGCCATACCCTCTGTGGCTCCAGCATACAGGGCGCATCAAGATAAGACAATGAGGCTGCATGATGTACAGACTGGGAAACACTAACGAGCAGTTTCACTCCCTGTTAAATGGTCAAAATGAGTTAGAATGTACTTGATAGCACTACATTTGGTTTGGTTCATCATGAAGGAATGGGAAGGCTTTAAAACATGGCACCTGATGCACTACTGTGGATGAGATTTTGAAAGGCTTATTGGATCGACATTAGGTTACACTGTTGTAGCAGAATTGTAGGGTGACTGGGGCAGGTCATGTGACTTTATGTTATAGCTAGTTGGCGACGCAGTGAAATTTTAGCATGAAAGTGAAACCGTTTCTATGTTGTTTTTAGGTGGCATCATGTCCATTCCAACCCCTAAACCCTCTATTTAACAGCATGAAACACTGTTCTGTCCTGCATCATCACAAATGTTCCCACGTTTGAGCCCATTGTGACAGCCCCTGTGTCGATCCATATTGTTGAAGTCCTTTCTCTTCTTTGCCTCTCTCTCCCTTACCAAGCATGATGGCCTTCTCCAGGGACTGGTCTATCCTTAAAAAATGTGGGAACAAAAGTCTGACAAGTCATAGAGGCCAGTCCCACAGCTGAGAGAATGCTAGTTGTCATCATGTTCAGCTAGTCTGCCTTCCATGATCTGCAAATGTGAAAAAGTCTTCAAAAAATCTAAAATGTGAAAACATCTCAATGCCTGACACAGTTTACCAGTCAAATGCATTGAAGTTCAGTCTACTTATACGAAAATTGGAATCTAACTACATTTTCCCAATCAGCAAAAAGGACATGCTATTATGATATTTCATAGATTGTGCTCTTTTGTCAGTATATCCTATGAGCTTGGTGTATATTTATTAGCATGTCCAGTGTTTTTTGAGGGGAGGAGCAGTCCATAATAATTACATGACAGTAGCTTTGTGTCTCAGAGTGGGAAAATTTGGAGGATACCTATATTCTTTTTGTTCAGATACTTTTAAAAAAAAATCTTTATATTAGGGGCTCATAGAACTCTTATCACAATCCATACATACAACAATTGTGTAAAGCACATTGTACATTCATTGCCCTCATCAATCTCAAAACATTTGCTGTCCACTTAAGCCCCTGGCATCTTACACTGCCCAGTATCTCCCTTCACCCCCTTTTCTGTTGTCCTTCCCCCAGTGAGGAGGTCACATGTAGATCCTTATTAACGGTTTCCCATCCATATCCACCTCACCCTCCCTCCATCCTCCGGGTATCTCCACTCTCACCACTGATCCTGAATGGATCATCCGCCCTGGATTCCCTGTATTTCCAGTTTACAGGTGATATCTATATTTTATTGCTAACTTTCACTCTGGCCAGTTCCCCCCCCCCCTTTCTTTTTTTGCTCTGTTTCCCTGTTCAATAGAGTACAACAGTAGAGTGACTGGAAAGTAGTTGAATAACATAGACACACTACAGGAAATTTCATAATTCCTGAAATAATCATGTCTGTCAGCAGGTAATGCATCAGCTCTTGATAACGTAGAATTCTCCAAGAGGCTACCATGGATCCAGGGCTTTGGCATGCTACTTTGTTAGTTCATATCAGTAGCTCTCCAATGGCTAAGGAAGGACTACAGGGGGAAGCACAAATTCTGCAGTGTTTCCTATTTGTTATCTTGCTTTTACCATGTGCTTCATGTTCTGATAAATATTCTGGTTGGTTCTGTGCAAGGAGGTGAATTTGTCTCCTCCCTCCAATGGAAGAGAGGATATGATGTGGAATTGAGGCTTTTTATTTTGGTCATTTATCTGATTTGTGTGTTCTGACTGTTCTCTATTCTGAAACAGAGATAGATAGGAATAAGGTTGCAGTTGGTCACAGACAAACTGTACAGAAATAAATTCATTATGCTAGAAGCATGCAGTCGTTGGGACAGCATGTAATTAGTGAGGAAATGTGTCTAGTGCAGTGGTTCTCAACCTTCCTAATGCTGCGGCCCTTTAATGCAGTTCCTCATGTGCGGTCACCCCCAACCCTAAAATTATTTTCATTACTGTAATTTTGATACTGTTGTGAATCAGGCAACCCCTGTGAAAGGGTCCTTCGACCCCCAAAGGGGTTGCATGCAACCCACAGGTTGCGAACCGCTGATCTAGTGGGTGAAGTGGGTTATTTAAACCCTGTTGGAAATCTTTAGTAGAACAAGACCCCTGTGTCTAATCCATGTGAAATGAAGTCTCTATTTCCCAGGACTGTCATCTTCATCCTTTCACATAGTGGAATGCATGGCACCTTGCTGAACCCGAGTATATGGGATATTTTAGGACACTGTGGCTGTTGAAGAGGTGGCTGTGGATTTCTCTTAGGAAGTATGGGCATTGCTGGACCTTTCTTAGAGGAAACTATAGAGACATGTGGGGATGGAAACTTTTAGAAACCTGATCTCAGTAGGTATGAATATTTTCATTAGAAAAGAAAATTGTGTGTGTGTGTGTCTATCTGTGTGTGATACTCACTGATGCTACTGCAGTATGTGGCCTGAGTAATGGGAATACTTTGTTATATAAACAAGTGTAGGAATTTCCCCCATGAATCTAAAGCATAGCGTTATAATAACTTCTTATGTCAAGTGTGACTATGAGTCTGCTAAGTTTCCTTACGCGTAATAATGCGAGTGTTGACCTTTGGTGCAGAGAGAGTATGTGTTCATTGTGCCTTGTAAGAACTCTGTGTATTTTACAAGGTTAACGTGATGACTTTCATTATTTATTTAGAATCATTTTATTGGGGGCTTGAATAAATCTTACCACAATCCATCCATACATCCATTGTGTGTCAAACACATTTGTACATATATTGCCTCATCATTCTCAAAACATTTGCTTTCTACTTGAGCCCTTGGTATCAGTGCCTCATTTTTTCCCTCCCTCCCTGCTCCCCCTCCCTCATGAACCCTTGATAATTTATAAATTATTATTATTTTGTCATATCTTACAACTGTCCGACGTCTCCCTTCACCCATTTTAATGTTGTCCGTCCCCCCAGGGAGGAGGTTATATGTAGATCCTTGACATCGGTTCCCCCTTTCTGTACCACCTTTCCCTCCACCCTCCTGGTATCACCATTCTCACCACTGGTCCTGAAGGGACCTTCTGTCCTAGATTCCTTGTTTCCAGTTCCTATCTGTACCAGTGTCCATCCTCTGGTCTAGCTGAATTTGTAAGGTAGAATTGGAATCATGATAGTGGCTGGGGGCAGCATTTAGGAGCTAGAAGAAAGTAATATTTTTCATTCTTGCTACACTGTACCCTGACTGACTCGTCTTCTCCTTGTCACCCTTCTGTAAAGGGATGTCCAGATTCTTACAGATGGGCTTTGGGTCTCCAATCTGCACTCCCTTTCATTCACAATAATAGGATTTTTATTCTTTGATGTCTGATACCTTATCCCTTCGACACCTGGTGATCACACAGGTTGCTGTGCTTCTTCCATGTGGGCTTTGTTGCTTCTCAGCTAGATGTCTGCTTGTTTACCTTCAAGCCTTTAAGACCTCAGATGCTATATCTTTTGATAGCTGAGCACCATCAACTTTCTTCACCACATTTGCTTATTCACCCATTTGTTTTCAGTGATCGGGTTGGGAAGGTGAGCATCATGGAATGAGAGTTTAATAGAACAAAGTGTTCTTGCATTCAGGAAGCACTTGAGTGGAGACCCAATGTCCATCTGCTTACCTTAATACTAAACCTATACATATATGCACATAGATCTATTTCCCCATCATCACATGTAAATATATTTGCATATGTGCATGCCTGTATTTAGACCTCTATAAATGCCATTTGCCTCCTAGCTCCTTCCTCTATTTCCTTTCACTTTCCTCTTGTCCCACTATCATGCTCAGTCTTCATTTGGGTTTCAGTAATTCCTCTCAGTTACATTGCCCTTCATCAATCCCTACCAGGCATCTACACCCTCCTTGCCACTGATTTTGTGTCAGAGGAAAGGCCAGCCCCTAACACATCAACACGGATCCGGTAGGTGCAATTTACAGTAATGATAAGTAAAGATTATAGTAAAGTCATAGCATGAGAGAAAGAAGAGAGATTGAAATAATAGAGTCAGACACATTTCATGGTAGCATGCTTATCTCAGCCTCACTTGGTGGTCCGCATGCAGAGAGAGAGATTTATTGCTAACCAAGTTTTTTATATTCTCTGGGGATGGGCAATCCCCCTAATTACAGGTGAAGACATACATCACAGGAAAGGGTTGTGTTATGGGTAATGCAGTAATGGCAGGGGGGTGATCTACGGGTTCAAATGCTATTGGAAGAGGAGGGAATAAGGATATATATTTGACAAGATGGGCAGACCCGAAATGTATGAGAGTGGCCTAACTTTGGCTGTTACTGAGCAGATTTGACCTGTTCTCTGGCTCACTATAGAAACCATTATCAGTAGGGTATAAACCCACCCTGCAGAGACCAAACTGAAGCCTTTAGGGAGAAGTAGCCCATTGTCCTTAACAGCAGAGAGTGGGCCCTATTTGTGGTGGGACCAGACAGTAGTCTGGCAACTGATTGCCTTCAGGGAGGTGACTTGACAATCATTTACCATTAAATGATAGCAGTATCCTAAGTCTAACATATATTTGTGGAGATGACTTGGGAGAAATGTTTCCCATAATTTTGGATCACTTATTGTTCCCTTGTCCCTGGGTTGGTTAACACCCACTGATAACACCACTTCCTTCACCCCACCTTTTTCCCCTTCCCCCTCCCCCTCCAACCATGGGTCCCATTGTTTTCTTCTCAGCATCATTTATCCAGCCTATCTTATCTAGATAGACCTGCAGAGATAATATGCACAGGCACACAAAAAGCAAAACAAAGCAACAAAAGAAAACAAAAAAAGAAAAGCCTGTAAAAAGTTCAAGGTCTGTTTATTGACCTTTAGGAGTGTTTTCCTGTGGAGTCTGATGGGCTGCCACACCCTGGCCCAAAAGTCTGTTTTTGGTACTCCCTTGGGACTTCCTCACTCTGCTCCCCTTGTTCTGTTGCACACCCTTAGTGTTTTGCCTCGGTGTGGTGGGGTCAGATTGGATGCAATTCTCACACAGTGTCTCCAGCGTCGTCTGCTGTAGGACTATGGGTAAGTGAGGGATGTCATGTTTCATAGTGGGGCCAGCCATAGGTCCTCTCTTTGCATTGGCTGCTTTGAGTGGGGATATTGTCCTTAACGCTTGGTTGGCCAGGATGTGTTTCACTCTCTCTTCCTCCCTCTTCATTTTCTCCCACATGCTCTGATCAGTCATATCCCTCTCCTTGATCTGTAGCCTCATTGTTGTCCTTTGAAGTAAATTCTTATGCGGGGAGGGGTAGCTGACCTTGTAGTTAGGATTAGGGGTGGCCCCTCAGATACTTTTCTTATAAATAGATTTTCACCCACCTAAAATCCACAGACTTAGAGGAACATAGGATTGGATTGGTATCAGGGAATTGGTGATTATCTTTTCACACTCCTTGTGCTGTGCCTTTCTCCAAGAGCAGCATGTCAGATACACCTTTTTTGCCCTCATATGACACTAATGTGATGGGAACCTGCCTTAGGCTGGGTTGTCTAGAAAAATAAAACTATAGACACTTACACATGCATAAGAAAGGGCTTATTATCAGGACAATATAACAGCCCAGTCCAACTGAAGCTCATGGGTCCAATGCTAGCTGGAACATCCATGGCTCAGTGTGTTCAAGTCCCCAAACTTCAGTTTTTGGGTGAACATCAATCCTTTCTGCTGTCAAGCTTAATATATATATATGTCTGTATATCATATACATATATGTATGTCTATATATGTAACTATATAATCACTCTAATATTATATGTGTCCAGAAATTCCTTATTTTAATTCATCAGTATATAAGGACCTTCAACACTACAGAAAACTACAGGACACTAAATCCATGACTTTCACCACAAAATGGGTGGAAACAAATTCCCCATTTCAAGGTTCTAATCTGAATAATTTTTTACTTTTCTGTAGGATAAATGCTATAATTTTTATCATGCTGTATTTTCTTTTTCCTTTTTTCTTAAATCATTTATTGGGGGCTTGTACAACTCATCACAACACACACATCCATCCATTGTGTCAAGCACATTTGTATATTTGTTGGCATCATCGGTCTCAAAACATTTCTTCCTACTTGAGCCCTTCGTATCAGCTTCTCATTTTTATTCCCTCCCTCATGAACCCTTGATAATTTATGAATTACTATTTTTTCATGTCTTACACTGACCGAGGTCTTCCTTCACCCACTTTTCTGTTGTCCATTCCCCTGGGAGGGGGTTATAGATAGATCATTGTGATAGGTTCCCTATTTCTCCCCCCACTTTCCCCTTCCCCTCCTGATTAGCAATTAATAGTGAATAAGTACCAAGAGTTATTTCAGTGTGTTGAAATGTAGTCTACTACGTTTTAATATTTATTAGCTATTTATGCCATATTGTGAATATTTTATGGATATGATAATTAAATTATGATTAGAGGAATTTTTATTTCTTTTTGGAAGCCTCTTCCTTAAAAAAAAAATGTTAACCTGATTGCTCTAGTTAGAACATACAGTCAATTTTTAATATCACTGGTAACAGTGGACATACATGTTTGTCCATTTTCTGACGTAGAGTGATTTTTTTAAAAAATATGACATTTTGACTGTTTCCTTTTAGGAATGTGTATTAGTATATTAACATATTGAGCTATATCTGTTTTATATTAGATTTGTAGAGGTTTATTTTCTTAGCATTAAAAGCCTTTGACTTTGTTTAGTATGTTTTATGTGTCTATTTAGATTATTTATTCATTTTTTACATTAATTGGTATATTACAGTACTTATTTTCTTATATCAAATCAACTGTAGGATAGATTCCAATTAATCATTGTATATAATTATGTTCGTGTTTTATGACTAAATTCCCAATATTTTCAAGAACTTTTTCATGTAGATCCATTATCAATATTGATCTACGGTTTTCTTAAAGTATCATCTGACCTTGTTAACAGGTTACTACAGGTCTCATAGAAAATGTCAGTAAGTATACTCTCACAATCATTGTTATGTTTCACCCAATAATGTGAACTTAGACAAAAAACATAAAGTGTTTATTCATATTGGTATTCATATTGGTATTCATATTGGTATTCATTCTGGTATCTAGCTGCCAGAATCTTAAACTTCTATCTGCCTTATACTTAGCCTTGAAGTTTCTCATGGAATTTAATTTTGATTCATTTGATTATAGACTTTTGAGCATTCTGAAACCCACTCAACTCTCATAGATCACTTGCTCTGGCTGGATCCTCTGGTCTTGTTAGCTGACACTTCAGTGTAGAGTGAAATGTTTTAATGACTACTCTTGACAGACAAGTAGTCACTCACACCTGAGACTATGGATGGGACATCCTTGAACCCAAGCCAATAAGCTCATTCCTACAGTGTGTGTTGTTTGCCTTCAGTCAGCATTACCTAGAAAGTTCAGAATCCAGAATCTAGGCCAAGCTGACAAAATTGTTGATAAGTCATCTCTTTTCTGGATCCCTCTTGTACTTTGAAGCTTCTGCCCTTTACCTACCCCTTGCCATTCCTTGCCTGTAGGCTGCAGGCTTTCCCAAAGGCTTTAAAATTAGACATGCGTAAACCCAAGAACTTAAAGAGAGTAGCAAATAAGCATTCCCCTGTCAGGTTTTCTTGTTTAGGATATCTCTGTGTTGGCCAAGGCACCTCTAGGATGTCCTATTGGTGTCCCTCTGTCTCTTGTTGTCCGCCTGTACAAAAACTTTCTCTACTTACCACACTATTGTGCATAAATGGGCTACCCAACCTTAGCCATTTCTTCACACAGAATAGATATTGTAAAGAATACCCAGGATGCAAGGGGATTGGGGCAGGTTATACTTGATGACAAGCTCAGCCTGGGATGGAGTGGCATGTATGAGCATGATTCAGCTTGATCGCTTTAGCCAGTATGTCAAGGGTTACAGTCTGAGGTACAGTATGGGCTGGTGAAGAACATTCTTCCTAAAATATTCCTTTCTTCAGTTAGATTGCTGGTGAAAGGAAGATGTTTACCTTCAATGGAGCTTTAGAATCTTTAGGCCTTTAATACTTCCACTTTATTCTAAAAATAAATATTGTATATATAGGATGTGAATCCAAACTTGATAATGATATTTGAGAAATTAGTAAAATTGCTCTCTAAAGGTAGAGTGGTCTTTTGTTTAATGCAAACACCCTCAGCTTGGAGCATGATTTTGATCCTAGGTGGTGGGGGTGGTCACTATTTAGCACAAGAAGTACAGGCCTGATATGCCTTTTGCACCATTGCCTCCTCTTCTTTTTCAGATCAAAGATTTGCCACAGAGAAATGGAGCTAGAAATCTGTTACTACTGTTTTGCACTTTGAAGCATGACAAGGAAGGATTTCAACTTCTGACTGGGTTGTGAACCAAATCCATTCACCTGACACCAAGAAGGGTGAGCATCCCTGGGGTTCCTGGGGGCAGCGCTGGGCAGAGGAACTAGAGGAGAAGGAGGATGGATCTGGGCTTCCTGGAGTCTGAACCCAGGAAAGCACCAGTGTACAAGGACCCAAGCTGCCCCAATGGTCAGTGTCCGAGCAATTTGCGCATCTCCATGAATGATAGAATTCACTGGTTACATAACCATTTATAATTAGAACTTAAATTATGAGCATTCCAATTTGAAAAAGGCTGGTGCCATAATGGTTACAGTTTGGACTGCTAACTCGAAGGTTAGCGGTTCAGAATTACAAGTCACCCTGGGTAGAAAGGCAGAGTTTCCAATATTGTAAAGAGTTACAGTCTCAGAAATCCACAAGGGGCCATTCCACCTCCTTTTAAAGGGTCGCTGTAACCAGATTCCACTCGCTGGCACTGAATTGTGTTTAAGGTTTTCGTTGCTGATGACAGTGACAACTCTGTCCATTTGCTGCATCCCCACTTTGATTAAGCCTCCTTGAATTCTTTCTGATCATTAACCAAGAATGTAGATCATCTTCCCCTTGGGGAGAATGCCTTAGAAAATAGATTGCCTGCACTCCTCTCCATCCAGCACACTCCAAGGGCCTGCCTAGATGTGTCCTTGATGGAGCTCACCTTACTGAGGGCAGCACAGGGGCCGTTGTCATGAGTCTGGCCTTGATTGCCTCAGTTTGAAGGGCCTGGACGATTCATGTAAATCCTTCTATCCAAAATGTGCATGTCCCAATTATGGTCCCATTCCTGCTGATACAGTCCCACCTGTAGCTGTGATGTATTGATCTGTCACCAATCATGGTCTGTGACATGGCCTTTTGTTCTGTGCCCTGCTTATCCAAGGTCTCGACTGTGCATTTGAACTACTAATGGCCTCCCTTATCCATATGATGTATGTGTGTGTTTCTTTTGTTGTCTCTTAAAGTTTAGTAAATGTTCTCCTTAAATTATATTTGACAGTGGGATTACTTTTCTACCCTAAAGCACAATTTAGGATCATCAGTGACTCAAGGTCCAGTTCTTTGGGACAGCATCTTGACAGCCACCCTGCAGGTGAGGTCAGGCCCTGCAACCCTCCTGGCTTCTGTCCTGAATGGGCATATGTTACAAAGGTCTTTTAGTTCTGCGGATAAATGCTCTCTCTGCACCTTAGCCTCACACCAAACACACTCAACTCTATGTGGGTTGTCAAATCTAGTGACCCAGATAAGTATTCAGATGTACCCCCAGTTCACCTCCTAGCCTCCTGCCCAAATGCACTCAGCTCTATTGTTCTGTGGCCTGGGAATCCCACTGGTCTGTCTCAGTCTCTTGGTTCTGCTGCCACCATGTCTCTGTTGCTGCTTCTCCCCATCACTTCCTCTCTTGTGTCACAGCTCCCTGTCTTCTGGATTGAAAAGTTTTAGTGCAAGAATCTAGGATCCAAAGGCCTCTACTTCTGCCTCTTCTTTTTTGATGGTAGTGAGATCCCAGTTTCTGTCTCTGAAATGACTCAATTAGTCCTAACATGATTTCCAATGTGACTAATTCTCAGGTTTGGTTTCAGACAGTTTATTTACATAACCACAAGGTACAAAGGTACCAATATATTGTTGGGTAAACTGCCCACTTCTCTTGAAGCAAAAAAACAAAAACAAACTCACTGCCATCAAGTTAACACAGATTCTTAGCGACCCTATAGGACAGGGTCGAATAGCCCCTGTGAGTTTCCAAGATTGTAACTCTGCAGCGGAGTAGAAAGCCATGTCACTCATGGTAGAAGGAAGCCCCATCCTGCTTTCGAGGAGAAATTGGTGGTTTCCAACTGCTGACCTTGCAGTTGGCAGCCCGACAGTCACTACTTTGCCACCAAGGCTCCTTTGCCTCATTAGCATTGGCAGGAGACAAACCCAGGTAAATGATTTGGAGGGAGTTAAGGGGACATAGCTAGAAAGACTGTATACTTGTATAGACCAATGTCTAACTCAGTGATTTTCAGCCTTCCTAATGCCGTGCCCCTTTAATGTAGTTCCTCATGTTGTGACCCCACAATAAAATTGTTTTTGTTGCTACTTCATAACAATAATTGTGCCACTGTTATGAATCAGGTGACCCCTGTGAAACGGTCGTTCAACCCCCAAAGCGGTCTGTACCCACAGGTTCAGAACCGCTGATCTCACTGCATTAGGAACTACAAATAATGCTACATTAAAAAGTTGATCTCTATTGGGATTCAAAGTGCACTTACTATTGAGGGAAGTATACTTCTTTATTTCAAAATATATACATAAATTTCAGTCTAACAGATGCCATGTGTTTATTATGGAGCCTTGGATTTGACATTTGTTAACAGTTGGACCTCAAGGTCAGAGGTACACACCCATTAGCTTCCTGTCCTGACTTTAGAGTCTCGGAAGCTCTGTACAGCAGTTCTCCTGGGTCCTAGCTGCAGATTATACGTCTAACTCTACAGGATGGTGAGTTTTAAAGTGTTTCTAAGTAATTATACAATTTCTAGTTCTTCTATAAAATAATTTTTTATTTATAATAGCTGTTTATATAGCCCATTTTAAATGTTTCCAGATGCTTAACATAGTCATCTTCAAAGTTCATTGAGTTAGTCTCCTGGAGAGTCACACAGTAAGGAATTGGTAGTTCTGTATGGGGTGAGGTAGGGATCCAACTTTTTGGTTTCTTCCTTTTTGACATTTATATTTGATTGCCCAATCTCTATTTGTTATAAAGTCATCTTATATTCACATGTTTGAAAATTATGAGTTTTACATTTATTGCTCATTCAGGGGTCCTCGTACTACAGCCCGTGGGCCATATGCGGCCTGCCAAGGACATTTATAAGGCCCGCCAGGTGTTTTTGCCGCTGCTGCCTATTCTGCTTAGCAGCTGACTCTCCCAGTGTGCCTAGGAATTTGTTCAAAGTTTTATTTTTAAAACTGTAGTCCAGTCTTCCAACGGTCTGAGGGACAGTGAACTGTATCAAAAGTTTAAAGACCCCTGGCTCATGTTATAAGCATGCTTTCCATCACTCAATAAGGGCATCATTAACATTATTGGGGACTGGTGTAAGAAGAGGGACAAAATAACATCATCTGGACCTACACGTTATGTGTTACTCACATTGTATTCTCTCATCAGCCTGCAGATTGGGCATCACCAGGAGCATAGAGAAAGAAGGAAGAAGAGCCTGATTGGGATATTATTATTTTCGGGAGATCCTCATGAGAGATTGTAATTTGTGAACATAATTGAAGCTGATCCAGATGGGACAAACATAGAGCATCCCATTTGCCGGCATTGTCGTTAGGACCAAAGAAAATGACCAAGGCCCAGGTGATTCTGAAGTGTTTTATCCTTTTCTGTATTTCCTACTGGGATTGTAGACGCCTGTATAATACTGATTCAGCTCAGTGGAAAAGTCGAAATTTGAAATTAGAGATAAGCTTTGACTCTAACTTTGACATTTGACTGGAGAAGATTGAGAATATATTGACCATAGGATTATTACATCAATGAGGATTCTTTGGATGGCATTATCTTCCAACTCATAATGTATCTTTCTATGGCCAGCTCATGAGAATCTTTCAATTGATATGCTATACGTATTTTTTAAGGAGAAATAAAACCACATCTTTAGGAGAATTCGCTATTCCGTCGGATTTTTGTCCGAATAATTGTCTTTAACGCTTCTCTCTGAAGGTGGTATTTACACATTTCCTAAACAGCAGCATTCTCATTAATTCATCTAAAACGGGCCTTGTAGCGATACTGGTTTAAAATTGGTTGACACCTTCTCACCTCCTCTAACTCTACCTGCAGGTGAGAGGATCAACCATCAGCACCAGCTCTGATTCCTATACGGGAGAGCTTAAACATACCTGTACCCTCCAATGGTTTTCCAGTTCTGACACCAGTATCTTTGCCACAGCCCTCTTCTACTCAGCTCATTAATTTTTTGCAGTTGCCATGGACTAATTGCAGCCCAGAGTCACAGGTACATGTTTTATTCAGTACCAGAATATAATTTGGCGTCAGAATCAATAGGCTACACATTGGGATTCATATTACAGAACCATGTAGCAAATTTGATCTTCTTCAGGGAAGGGAAGGTCTGTTCCCTCTGTCCCTCTCAGACATTTTACATCCTGAAGTTAGGCTAATTTCTTACTTCCATCTGTATAGACTCCTCTTAACTCCTTAGGGATATCCTCCTCTTGATCTTGGCTGCCTGCTCCACTATCTTGGCTGAAAATCCTTTCTGGACCCGTCACCATTGGCTCCGTCACCATGTCCGATCTACCCTGGCCATTGTCTCCATTACACAACTCTTAACCAGTGGACAGTACAGTTCCTTTTGCAGCAGCAGCAGTAGACCAGTCCCTATGAGGTAGAGGTTCAAGATGCTGCATGATTTGCTCTGCAGCATCTCACAAAACTAAATAGCCATCCAGAAAACAAATACCTCTTCAAGATGTGGAAGCTGGTGAGTCCCAAATCTATATGGTGGTCAGGTATCAGTCTGTAGGGTTCTCCTCATTCATGTGTGTGCCATGGATGATGAACCAGATCATCAGGTCAGACCACAGTCCACTGCCTCACAAGGTGAAGTTGTTGAATCTGGTCAAATAATAGGTTGACGTGGCTGAGGAACCCAAATGGGAATGTCATGCAGCAGACTGTTGGCTCATAGAGTCGAGGGAGCTCTCAAGTCAGGTCACACAGGTGGCCTGGAGTTGCCATTCAAGGAAATGGCTCAAGAATTTCCGGAAGCTGGCAAATCTCTAATCCAAGGGTTCATTCTGAACTCCGTGGCTGCAGGGGCTAACAAAACCAAATCAACAGATCAGATGACAGGCCAATGTCTCTGTCTCTTCTCAAACCATGCCTGCACACAGTTCTCTTTCTCTCTTGATATAATGGCTTCTTTGCCCAACCTAGCACCTTTTGCCCAACCTAGCACCTTCCCTGCCCAGGGCTCCAGAGGTCAAGCCAGTGGAAGAGAACTGCAAGGGAGAGTATGTGGTGAAAGATGGCAGGTCCAAGAGGACCTTGCAATTAAAGTTAAGACAAAACTGTGTGAAGGTGACTGAGAAGAATTTGTCCTAAGGTTGTCAAGAGGAGCTTGTGCTCCTCTTAAGAACTTAAGAACTTAGAAAGTTATTCTGCATTCAGGGAGATATTGCCTATGAACTTTCTGATCTTGGTTCTGAGCTATAGCTTCTTGTTTCTGACCCCAAGATGTACCTGTTTCATTAATAGACCACTTTGATCTATTGAGTTTTGTGTGGCCATAGCAACAGATTTTCAAACCCAGAAGTGAGACAAAGAGTGGTGTGGGAGGAATGACTTTGGTAAGAGTTGACAAAAAATGTTGGTGAACTGAGGTGTGTTTGACCGCCCCCATCTGAACTGCTCCTGATAATCATTGCCACTGGAGATACCGAGCCTTTTATAATGATGATAGTGCTAGACCTCCCAATTCCATTTCACAATGTATTGTAAACTTGTTTTGTCAATATAAACAAGTGTGTGTGAATATAAATCTAATTTGTGTGAATATAAATCTCAGCTATTTCTAGCTCATTCAGATAATTTCACTGGTATTCAAAATTCTAATTTTATGACTGGTTGCATTGTTTTGGGGCATGGAGGTCCCCAAGACTTGAACGGTGATCCTCAGGAGTGACATTGCAATTGTGACAAATATTAAAGACAGACCAGTGGGGCACGGGGCTCCTCATCCTATGTCAGGACTGAGAAAGTGAATGTATTTTCCAGTGGGTATAGGTACTGGAGTTTTCAGATCTTTCCATAAGGTGTACACGTCATGCAATTAGTGTATACATAGTCAATGGGTAATAATGTCATAAGTGAGTAACATAATAAATAAGCAAGATTGTGAATCACCATCTTGACCTAGTGCTAGTTGACTTGAAACCCACCCTGTGCCCTCCCCAGGCATTTGCTACATTTATGGTGGGTTGGCTACAGAACCTGATTGCTCTGATCTACAGAGAACCTTCAGGCACAGTGAAGTGGCCAATCACAGAAATGATTCATCTACTATGGGATCTCCTTTAAGACTGCTCCTTAATGGAGAGCTATTGTAGGGGGTGGGGGTGGGGCACATTATTTGGCCTGGAAAATGTGTATTTGAAAATATTTCTTTCTCAGAACAAAGGAGATCTTTCTGAAAATAGGGCTAGTTTTCCATCCCCATAATTATGAATGTAGAAATAAAGTTAAATACTTTCTACCATGTCCTCAGTTTACCACGCATTATGGAATGTACAGTTTTTACTACTGTTTTGCTTTCTTTAAGATATTTTTTAAAAATCTTCAAATGGAAAATACACCATTAAATCGACTCCTCTTACTGCAGGAATCAGTGCCATTCAATGATGTGGCTGTAAAGTTCACTTGGGAGGAATGGCAGCTCCTGAACCCTGCTCAGAAATCCCTATATCAGGATGTAATGTTGGAGAACTATCGCAACCTGGTTTCTGTCGGTGAGTATTCTGAAGTCATTGGCTTTTCCTAGCTTATGTGTTCAAATCTTTGTAGTGTCTGTGATGTTCTCAAAGAGGGAGATTCTTATTGCATTCTCTGGTTCTAAGTTAGTAGGTAAGGTCTTCTATCCTTGAGAGACCACCCTTTACTTTTTTCCTTTGAACATGATTTTCGTAGAAATACTATATTCTTCAGGTTTTACAAACTTTAGGTTAATTTTGGTGTGTCTAAGATTATGTAATTTCTCATGAACAGGTTCAGTTGTCACCCCAGAAGCGTTCTCTCAATTGGAACAAGAGAACTGTGGTCGGTATTAGAAACAAGCTGTAGTGGGATTTTTTTCAGGTGCATGGTCAAAATACCTTAAGGGAAATTGGCTGGGGGCATTGATTCAAGCAGCAGAAGGCCTCACATCCACAGTAGGTGTTGGAAAATGCATAAAAGTGTGTACTTCTTTGAATAGGAGAGCTCACTTTTCCTAGAAGTTGAGAGAAGTTCTACTATAGCTCTTATGAGATTAGGTTTCTATTTATTCGATTTATAGTACTGTATGTTTGCTTCCCTAATTTTCTTTCTTTAAGATTCTCAAATTTTCCCTTTTTTATTTTCTTCTACCTTACTATGAAAATCCATCTTGCAAGCCTCTCTCCAAACAGAGAACTCTGATTTTGTAACTGGCCTCAATGCAGCACATTCCTCCCCTACTGAGTTTTTCTAATAGAGATGATCAAATTGCCTTCTCTGTTGGAATACTTTAACAGACATGTTTCTCCATATTTTGCTTCTGTTGGCGAAACACATTTATGACTTCTGTTATTTTCAGGTCTTTAAAATCACCTATCAAGAAAATTGTTATCAGCTTAGGATATACTTTAGCACTCTACCTCCAATTTTGTTCTACTTGTAAGATTTTA
This sequence comes from Tenrec ecaudatus, assembly GCF_050624435.1. Lineage (NCBI taxonomy): Eukaryota > Metazoa > Chordata > Mammalia > Afrosoricida > Tenrecidae > Tenrec > Tenrec ecaudatus. Next base: position 92,618,279 of record NC_134544.1, on the reverse strand, counting down.
AAAACATTTCTATTCCTCCGATAATTTTTTAAGTGGAAAGGACATTTTTAACATCCTGCATTGTTATTTTATATTTTTCACTAAACGTGTACCTACTATATATTTCTTACCATGCAGTGTGCCTTCCTTGGGCCCACCCCTTCTTAACAGTTCGAAAACCCAAAAGATGACCTTTGCTGCTTCTAAATAACATTTTGTCTGTATGTTCCAATAGATATTTTTGTTGTTGTTCAAATAATCATAGTATATTCAATATTGCTTTCTCTCTTCTGTCTTTTGAGTAGCCTTTTGGTTTCCATATGTAAAATGTCGTTTGTGTCGTCCCACATCTCATCTGGTCTCAGTCATTAATCTTCACTCATCAGTCTTTTATTCCTCAAGTTTATTCTTTACAGTTTCTCAGCTCTGTGATCTAGGTATTTTGGCTAGCTTCTACTTGGATTTGAGCAGTTGATCATCTGTCCCACAGTTAACCCATGGCTGCGTTTTGACTAATGAGCTTCTCCACTATTTCTTTCTATGGATGTGATTTGCTTTTCATTTGTTCCATTCAGAAAGTTCCATATGTATAGTTTCCATTTCTTTTGTTTAATAAGGAATTTGCTTTGAATTCATCATTAATCTCAAAATTTTATCGGTAAACTTGTGTGTCATTTCTGTCACTAAGGCTGCATTTTCCAAATACTTATATTGTTCCCAAATTTTACATTCATCTGTGTACATGATTGTATGTATTGTTGATCAATGTCAGGCTGCAAAATGTATGGAAAATTTTCTAATGTATATATATATGTATGTATGTATGTATGTATGTATGTATGTATATTTAGTTAATTGTATTGATGCTACCACGGTTTCAAAATATTTTCTTCTTGAATTCCTTGATATCACCTGCCCGTATTCCCTCCCTCTCCCACCCTCAATTTCGTTATTGTGGAAAACAGAACCTGGATGAAAGTGTAAGCAACCTTACCTCTATACTCCTGACTTCAGGGCTTGGGAGACCAGTGCTAGTGTTAGAAGAAAACCTCCAAGCCCCAAGGATAAAGCTAGAGCTGAAATGCACAATCTCCAGATAGAGTTTTCTCCACAATCCCCTCCAGTAAGATGTTAGTGTACAGCTCCTACAGGCGCCTAACTTCTTGCTACTCAGCTAAAAGATGCCTAGCTTTAAAAGCAATCAGGTTCCCTTTGTTGCTTTCACTCAAGCAATCAACTATCACTTTGTCTCTTAAATTCCCTCTGGATGGGTCCTAAGGGATGGTTGTATAATTGAAGGGCAGACATAAAAAGGCTTTGTATTCTTTCACCAATTTATATAGTGTCAGGGCATGCAGCCCCGCTCCCACTCCTTACACACAGGGACGCCTACCTACTTAACAAGGTAGGCAGTGTCTTTACCCTGAATGTCCCTGAAGTAATTGGGTGAGCAACTAAAGACCAGTGCTGAGGCTGAGGGCAAGTGAGGGAAGTAACTATCCACTGAGCAGGGAGAACAATAACACCATATCTGCTCTTATAGATAAAGCTGCTCGCAGATGGTAATAGTCATGTGCTTATATGAGGCATCATTAAGGTAGCACTGTAATGAAAGGATATTGTGGGGATGATTTTTAATTAGGAGAATGTAATTGGAGCTCTTCTCCAACTTACAAATGCGAATGCTTCCCTCCAACCAGATACCTGGCCTTGCAATCTTTAATTCTGAGAATAATTGGTCTGCCTCCACTCTCTTCTTGAGCTGCAGTTTCCCACAGCCTGATACTTATCATGAAGTGTTCTAAAAGAGTTCAACATATTCCCACATTCACATCAGTCTGCCCTGTTGTCCATGCCTTCTGGAGGCTCACACACCTCGCTACTATATAAACTCACTGTTAAATCACCTCACTATCTTATCCAGCATCGGATATGAAGCCACTCTACCCAGTTTTTGCTGTCTGCTTTATCTTCCTTAAGTGCACACGCTATTCTTAAGGGCCTTTTGACTCTGGGGCTGGATCCCACACTTCGTTTGCTTAAACAATTGGTGCACAAATCTAAATAATACTTTTAGTAACTGGTCTTACTTGCAGGCATATGAATATTAACCTTCCGCTGACAGAATTACACTTTAGGGAAGATCTTACCATGTACTTTTTGAAGATGGATATGATTTTAGTCTTCTTTAATTTGTCACTCCCAGCCTTATAAACCACTTGACTATCTAATTAAAAAGAGCCAGTATCAGTCTATTTAGTTGAATAATTCATACACTATCAATTTTTAAACATTACATTTTGTTTTAACAACTTGCAATTTTTTCTTGATAATATTTCATATATTCCATCTTCCAATTATTAGAGGATGTTTACAGCTACTTTTTCTCATTTTCAGTCATGCCATGTCAACCACAGAAGCTCCCCAAAGCTCTCCTACATCCACATCATTACTGTTGATTGTACTTTGAGGATTTAGTACTTCTTCAGTGTTATTTCATTGCCATTAAACTTGAGGGGTGCATGTTCCAGAAGTAGATCACCGGGTCTTCCTCCCAGTCCTTGTTTCTGGAGATTCTACTAAGACCTGTACACCATGGGTGGTCCTGCTTGTGTTTGAAACACTGGGTGGCAGTGCTTCTGGCATCACAGCAACATGCAAGCTACCACAGGACAACACTGAAAGATGGGTGGTGTCAGCTAGAATACAGGCTCCAGAAACATAACCAATATGTTTCTGTACCATAGTACCTTTCATATATACCTGTAAAAATAGTTTTCTCCCAAGTAGAACATTCTACATTTTTCACATTCCCAACTTTGTCTAGTACTTAGTTGTCTTTCATTAATGATTGATGAAATGAATACATCTGACCTCTAGCAACTGGAATTAGCAAGCCTTATCACATCTGTGGTCTATTGGTCTCGATGTCTCCCTTCTATTATGTTTGTTGTACATTTTCATGCCCCTCTTTATGCAAATACCAAATCTGTGCTCATTCATCACTTTCATATCCAACCTGATTTCTACAATAACTTTACTCTTTGGATTGTTTACACTGTTGTATTACTTCCAATGGGAAATAAACATTAAGCATAGTGTTTTATTCATATAAGAGGGTTGTCACTAAAGATCTACTTTGTATCAATGCATATTTTAAGAGACCCGTTGTCAATCAAAATGTTGAAAAGAGTCCATGTTCTTTTCTTTTATAGAAATCCACAAAGATGATGATCATTTGCTTGAGCACTTGCAATGTGAAAGATGCATAGACAGAACGGAACGGTGTTATAAATTTAATACATTGGAAATTATTGTTTCTCAACACTAAAATAATTTTCCTCCAAAGGAAAATGATGAGATGTTTGGCTTACATGAAAAAATCATAAAATCAGATTTAATCATTCCTGAATTAAATCAGAATAGAAGCAATAAAATACAGAAGTCAGTTGTGCTCAGTGAAGATGAGGAAACTTTTCTCCATGTTGAACAAGAGCAATATTGTACTGAAAAGAAATTCCCTGAGTGTGAACAATCCAGGCTCATGAAGTCACAATGCCATCAGCATCAGAAATCTGATGAAATTGAGAAACCACATACAGGTGATAAATGTGGGACAACCTTCATCGAGGAGTCTGTGCTCTATGAGCACCGGATCACTGATACACTAGATAAGAACTATGAATGCAGTCAGTGTGGGCAAAAATTCAAGAAAGTGTTCAAAATCAATGAACATCAAAAAGCCCATGAAGGACAAAAGCAATGTGGCAAAGCTTATCACAGTAAATACTACCTCAAGGGATATCGGGAAACTCTTGTGGCAGGGATGCCCTATATATGCAGTGAATGTGGGAAAGGCTTCACCAGGAAGACTGATCTTACTGCTCATCTGCGAACTCATACTGCAGAGAAACCCCATGTATGTGGTCAATGTGCAAAAGCCTTCATCAGGAAGATGGACCTCACTATTCAACAGCAAAGTCATACTGGAGAGAAACCCCATGTCTGTGGTGAAGGTGGCAAAGGTTTCAGTCGGAATGCACATCTCAAAAGTCATCTACAAATTCATGCAGGAGAAAAACCCTATGTACTTGGTGAGTGTGTTAAAGCTTTCAACCAGAAGCAGCACCTTAGAGCACATCAGATAATTCACATAGGAGATAAACCCCATGTATGTGGTGAATGTGGCAAAGCTTTTATCGGGAAGAACGTCACTGTTCATCAGCGAACTCATACTGGAGTGAAACCACATGTGTGTGGTGAATGGGGAAAAGCCTTTATCAGGAAGACTGCTCTCACTGTTCATCAGCGAACTCATACTGGAGAGAAACCCCATGTACGTGGTGAATGTGGAAAATCCTTTACTAAGAAGAACAAGCTCAGTGTTCGTCAGCAAACTCATACAGTAGAGAAACCCCATGTATGTGGTGAATGTGGAAAAGGCTTCATTCAGAAAACACAGCTCAAAACTCATCTACTAACTCATACAGGAGAGAAACCCCATGTATGTGGTGAATGTGGAAAAGGCTTTATCAAGAAGACTTCTCTCAGTGATCATCAGCGAACTCATACTGGAGAGAAACCCCATGTATGTGGTGAATGTGGAAAAGGCTTTATCAGGAAGACTTCTCTCAGTGATCATCAGCGAACTCATACTGGAGAGAAACCCCATGTGTGTGATAAGTGTGGAAAAGGTTTTATCTTGAAGACTGTGCTCTCTAATCATCAGCTAACTCACACTGGAGAGAAACCCCACGTATGTGGTGAATGTGGCAAAGGTTTCAACCGGAAAGCACATCTTAAAACTCATCTGCGAACTCATACTGGAGAGAAACCCTATGTATGTGGTGAAGGTGGCAAAGGCTAAATGAGGAAGACTGCTCTCACTGTTCATCAGCGAACTCGTACTGGACAGAAACCCCATGCATGTGGGGAATGTGGAAAAGCCTTTACCTGGATGGCTTTTCTCACTGATAATCAGCAGACTCATACTCGATAGAAACCGTACATATGTGGTGAATATGGAAAAGGTTTTATCTGTCCCATCCCGTGGGACATCAACAACGTGGGAACCTGAAAGAGGGACTGGGAATGAAGATGGGTAAGGGCGAGGAGAGATGGAAGCACGACAGGAATCTGATCAAGCCTCCTTTATTGAGTTGAGAGCAGAGGTTTAAATTGCCAGCGAAGGGCGGGCACCATTATGTCACATGTAAAGTAAGGTACAACTGAGGTAGCCAATAGTCGTGCATTGCCAAATAAGGAAGAAATGGCCGGCAACTGATCGAACAGATAAGTATGCTAATGAAGCATACCTGGTGCCTGGGAGGTGGATGCCATCAGTCATATATTGACCAATGAACATAGCAGCTGCTAGTGAAAGAGCACCAATCCTAGCAAGGGTCAAGGCAGCCACCCTCTGGCGGGAATGGAACAAAGGGCAGTAAAATCTCAGGGCAGTTTGTATGGCAGAAAACTGAGAGTAAATTCATAAAGGTCGTACATGGCTTAAATCCAGGGTGGGGGGACACACACAGTTCCCTACATTTATCAGATAGAAGGACCTCAGTGTTCATCAGGGAACTCATACTGGAGAGAAACCCCATGTGTGTAGTGAATGTGGCAAAAGCTTCCTTCAGGAAGGAAATCTCAAAACTCAGCTACAAATTCACAGGAGAAAACCGCTATGTATTTGGTGAGTGTGGTAAAGCTTTCAGCCAGAAAACATACCTTATAGCACATCAGAAACTTCACACAGACGCTAAACCCCATGTATGTGGTGAATGTGGAAAGCCTTTTTCAGGAAGAATAAGCTCATTGTTCATCAGAAACCCCATCGTGCAGAGAGAGAAACTCCATGTATGTAGTGAATGTAGCAAAGGCTTCATTCAGAAAGCACATCTCATAACTCATCTATGAATTCTTCGTGGAGTAAAGCCTTAATATGTGTTGAGTGTGGTAAAGCTTTCAGCCAGACGTGATGCCTTACAGCACATCAGAAATTTCACAAAGGAAAGAAGCCCTTTGCATGAATTAAATGTAGAAAATCTTCTATGTGGAAGTCAGGTTTCCTTAAACATTAGACAATTTCCAAGAAGAAAACCTTTCATTGGAGTTAGTGTAACAAAGCTTTCAAAACAGAGGAAGAGGTGCTAGAGTTTGGCCTGGGCAAGCGTGGAAACAGACAATTGTGACCATATGGGGATCCATGTTCTGCATTGCTGTCCCTCTACTGGCATGACCACCCTTGTGGGGAGAAGACCTTCCAGACTTCCACAGAGTTCATAGGTACCTCATTGCTCTTCCAACTTTCAGTACCCAAAAGGGAACTGAACCTGGTGTTTCTGGATCACAGCTATACCAAGCAGAGTGCCCACCAGATGACACGTGTACCTGCCTCACCTGCATGCACTTTGTTAGCTACCGGAGACAGCACAGAAGTACCATAAAATAAGAATAAAGAGAATAGAAGATGTATGGGGACAATTATTCCAAAGGATGAATGGAACACAGTGAACCTCAGCCTCCACAACCCTGAGACCAGAAGAACTAGATGGTGCTCACCTTCCACTGCTAATTACTCTGAAAGGAATCACAAAAGAGAGTCCTGAGTCGAGTGGGGAAGAAAGTGGAACAAACCAAAACCATAAAATAGATCAGGCTTACTGGTCTGCTGGAAACTTGGAATCAACAGATTGTGGCCTTTAGCGATGTTTCACTCTTGGACCTGTACTCACTCCTCTGACTCACCTTTCAGCCCAACAATATATAGACTTGGAGGGGAAGAATAACATCCAAGAATAACATACACTCCCTGGAAAATCAACCATACAAAATCAAAGGAACAGCATTTGCTTATGGCTAAAAACACATAAAAGCTAGAATACACAGGAAAGAAGGATAAATAGTATAAAAGCACAGGGAGGGGGCAGAAGTGGGAAGAAGGCTGGTACATCTTGGGGACTGCAATCAATGTATGAACTGTTGAATAGAAAACCAATTTACTCTGTTAAGTTTTAAATCATAAATGTTTTAAAAATTTAAAGCGCTCATGTCTCATCAATGATTTCATGTAGCATAGTTACCATGTAGCTGCATTGTATGTGGGTAACAAACTTTTACCTGTGTTTCTTGGTTTTCTTCACAGAAACACACAAAACTGAAAACACACAAAATTCACTCAAGATGGGAAACTCCACAGGAAGTCATGTGACATCACATACCAGTGATCTTAAGAAGGAAAGCTCTGGCAATATAGTGACTTTGCAAATACCCTCTTTGGTTTCTCTCCGTGTGTCACTAGACTACATTAGGATTTTAACGAATGTAGTTCTGATTGTCTGGCCTTTAGCCCGAAAGGAGTCATGTGACAATACAGGATTTGTACAGCAGAGAAACCATATGAATACAGGGCATGTGAAGTGCGTATGCATTTAGTGATTGGCAGTGACTGCAGTATCCAATCACATTTTCTTTGATGTTCCCCAAAGCTCATAGGATAAACTGTGATGCAATGATTGGACAGAAGGGCTGAACAAAATGTCACAGTGTATGACTGCAATGTAAATCCTGCAGGAAATCATGAATACGCTACTGGAAAAACCTGATAGACTCATCCTGTGTGCATATGTACATTGATACCAAGACCAGTATTTCATTTTACATTTGACCACTCCTTTGACCCATGTTAACTACATTAACTGGAGAAATACTCTGACCATAGAAAAGGAATGTGAATGGCCTTGCTCTCATGCAGAATTCTTTGGAAGGTGGATTATTCAGATGCAGTTAAGTTAAAATATAACCCTTTATCTTTTGAGAACCTTTTTCACCCTTTTAAATCTTATATTTTTAAACATTACTCTTATTTTCAATTGAGCTTTACTTCTGTTTTAATTTGTTGATTTTTAAAATATATTGCTTGTGTATGAGTTCCATGGTGTCTAATCGTGGTATTGTTGGATCATATGGGACTTCAAGCTTTGGTTGTTTTAAGTAGTGCCACATTGATTTCCACAGTGGCTGTATGTATCTCTAAGTCCACGAGCAGTATATATGAATCCCAATCCCTCCATATCCTCTCCAGCATTTGTTTTGCTTTTTTGTTTTGGGCTTCCATTGTAGGGGTTAAGTGCTATCTCATTGTGGTTTGAATTTGCATCTGAAGGCTAGTGAGCGTGAGCATTTTTATATGTTTGTGAATCATCTGTATTTCATTTTTGGTGATGTTAATCATTTGTACTTCATTTGCTTATCATTATTAATCATTTGTACTTCAATTTTGTTCATATCTTTTCCCCATTTTTTAATTTGGTCTCTTGTTATTTTCTTATTGAGATATAAAGTTCTGTATTTTTTTGTAATTATTCCTTTGGCTGATGTGTCATTGATTAAGAAAAATTTCCCTGTCCATGGGCTCTCATTTTACGCTTCTCATGCAGTCTTCTGATGTGCACAAGTAATGCAATTTTTATTTATGTCCAAATTGGGAGTCTTATTCTAGCTGGTGACCTTTGGGAGGATTCAAATCTCGATTAAATTACTCAAAGCTGAAAATTGTATTCAGGTGGGTTTATAAGGGCAAAAACTGCTGCTGGTTTGGTGATCAGGAGTGGTTGAGGCTATTACAAAGCTTTCAATGTGTAAGCAGGGAAGGTTGGGGGTTCCACATTCCTTTCAGCAAGCAGTTTACAGAAGCTAAGATAAGCGTAATCTTTTTAACTTTGTGAGGCAGGGTGGAATGGGGCATGGGAAAATGGGCACATTCTGAAAACAGGAGGATATTGACATTTGAATAATAATACATTGAAATGGGGCAAAACTGGGTGTGGTGGAGAAAGAGGTTACATAATTTAGTGATGAAAGAGGACAGGACAGCATGTTAAAAATTCTAAAATGGGGCATGAGTCAAGCTTAAGAGAAGTTCTTTACATCAATTATGTAAAGCACATTTGTACATTCATTTCCCTCATCATTCTCAAAGCATTTGCTCTTCACTTAAGCCCCTGGCATCAGTTCCTCATTTTACCCCTCACTCTGCACTCCCCCTTACTCATGAGCCCTTTACAATTTATAAATTATTGTCATTTATTACACAGTCCGATGTCTCCACCCACTTTTCTGTTGTCCCTGCCCCAGGGAGGAGGTTATATGTAGATCCTTGTAATCGATCCCCATTCCCACCCTCACTCCTGCCACTCTCCACCCTCCTGGTATTGCCACTCTCACCACTGGTCCTGAAGGAATCTTCCGCCCTGGATTCCCCGTGTTTCCAGTTCCTATCTGTACCAGTGTACATCTTTTGGTCTAGCCAGATTTGTAAGGTAGAATAGTGATCATGATAGTGGGTGGGGAGGAAGCATTTAGGAACTAGAGGAAAGTTGTATCATCTTTCCTACCCTGCACCCTGACTGGCTGATCTCCCCGCGATCCTTCTCTAAGGGGTTGATGTCCAATTGCCTACAGGTGGGCTTTGGGTCCCCACTCTGCACTCCCCCTCATTCACAATGACATGATTTTTTTGGTTTGGAGGAGAAAACAATGGGACTGACAGTTCCAGGGGGACATGGGAGAGGGGGAGGTTGGGGGAAAAGAAGTGGTGTTAACAAACCCAGGGACAAGGGAACAAGTGATCCAAATCGGTGAAGAGGGTGTAGGAGGCCTGGTAGGGCATGACCAAGGATAGTAACAGAGAGGAATTACTGAAACCAAAATGAAGGCTGAACATGATGATCGTTGGATAAGAAGAATGTAAAAGGAAATAGATGAAAGAGCTAGGAGGCAAAGGGCATATAGATTGGTCTAAATAAAAGCATGTACATATGTAATTATATGTATGAGTATGTGGAGATAGATCTGTGTGCATATATGTATAGGTTTAGTATTAAGGTAGCAGATGGGCATTGGGCCTCCGCTCAAGCACTCCCTCAATGCAAGAATACTTTGTTCTATTAAACTGGCATTCCATGATGCTCACCTTCCCGACACAATAGCTGAAGACAAAGCAGGTGCATAAGCAAATGTGAACAAAGCTTATGGTGCCCGGCTATCAAAAGCTATAATGAGTTCATTCTCAAAGGTCTTAGCCTTTCAAATGGGAATGCAGTTCTACACTGCACAACGGGACACAGTGAATCAGAATCACCTCTATGGAATCCAAAACAGTTCTAGATTGGTTTTGTTTTGTTAAATTGTTATGAGCATATAGAAACCCTGGGTGCACGGTGGGTAAGGCATTGACCACCTGAAATCCAGCATCTGGGAAGAATGATTAAAGGGTCTGCCTCCAAAAAATGTACAATCCAGACTCTACAATGCCCCTGAGTTAGAATTGACTCGGTGATTGTGTTTGTGGCCTAATTGTATGATTTGAGTCTAGAGAATGTTTCCTCCAATTTTGTGGAGCTGGTTTAACAGCCCAAAACTGAAACGATTTTCAGGAAATAAAAGCTTTTTTTCACAAAGCTTTAACCACTAAGTGAAAGAAGGAGGGGAAAGGACAGCAAATGAATTGTCAACGTCATTCCCTCTGTCCTGGGTGTGTGGCATTTTCAGGATGTGAGTTTTCATTGTTTCCTGCATAGTCATAGGTGACCGTGTCCTCAGACTACAGTTTGATAGATGGATGTGTTGACGGAAATGACCATGAAGGAGACATTTCCTTCTCTCAAGTCCTCAAGGAAGTGCATTGATACAGTGACTGCAATACCAGTCTCAAACATAGCAAATAATGTTTTGATAATCCTTTGTAATTGTTAGGGGTCCTGTAGTCAGTTCTGATTCCCTGTGAACCTGCATAGAACATTCATAAACGCTGCTTGGAGTTAGATTTGGTCAGTAATCCTCAAGGTGCACTAAACCTCCCAATATTCTGAAATGTGGAAATTGTTACGGAGTCGCGCCCAACATAGACCACTGACCCACAAGCAACTGCAAAGTAACAAAGCAAAATATTATTACAGAAAGACAAAAATACAAATAGACAAATCCGGATTTGGGCTACAGCATGGCCACACAGGGTCCAAAGCTGAAGCGTCCGGCAAAATTTTTCTTTCCCTTTTATACACTTAAAACCAGCAAGGCGAGGGGGGTAGAGCAAGGAATGGGAAAGGGTGTGTACACAAGATAAGAGGGATGTGGGTAGTTCCACACGTCCTGCTCAGCTACCTTAGACCAGATGATCTTGCAAAACTTTTTGCTTATATTTACAAGCGAATATAAGCAAGGTCACAGTGACTTGCTTTTCTAAAATAACATATCTCTCTTAGAATGGGGGATGGCACTTAAGCTTTTCAAAATGGAATAACTTATTTTACTCTATTAAGCCTTAACATTCCCTCCTCTTCTAGTAACTAAATCAAATGCTTCATTCCCTAACTTTTTTATTTGCTAAAACCTGATCATTGGTTTTAACAACCATCAACTTGATATCTTGTAGCGAGTTCCGATTAACTTGAGAAGGACGTTGAACACAAACAGGCCCACAGTGAGGGCAAGTACGAACAGAATAAGGGGCCCAGCAATGGCACTAAGTAAAGATGTGAGCCAGGGATAGGCTGAAAACATTCGTTGCTACCAGTTTTCTTGACTGGTTAGGGCCTTTTCTCTATCTTGCAGTTGTTTTCGGAGGTGACTTATACTTTTTCTAATTACACCGGAGTGATTTACATAAAACAGCATGCTTCTCCTAATGCCATACACAAACCCCCTTGTTTATGAAACAGCAAGTCTAGGCCTCTTCTATTTTGTAGCACCACTTCGGCTAGGGAGCTTAGGGAGGTTTTAAGAGCAGTTACTGACTTTTCTAGAGCCTGGAGATCATGATTAACTTGCAGGCTGAGGGAAGTAAAGTCAGCCCCTTCTTTAGTCTGGGGTGATGAATCCAATGCTGCTTTCCAGCAACCTTTGACGCAGTCGGGGTACTCAGGGCAACAGGGTAGGGTCCTTCCCAGCATGGTTCTAGTTTACTTAATGCATCTCAGAACTTGGGAAAGCATAAAGACACAGTATCTTCAGAGAGTTACCAATATACTTCAGTTAAAACTCAGTGATTTTCTATAATTCCCCCCTTTTTATTTTCTAGCTAACACTGAAGAGTTTAAAGGCAGCTATCTGCTGAAGCTGTAGTTTTTCCCAAAAGCTGCAGGGCACAGAAGCAGAACATTTGGTTAAGCTGAACTTTATGCAAGGTTGGGATCATCCTGCTTTTTATGTTTGTTTCTTTTGCAAACCTAGAACAGTTTTACCCAGAACAATCGCACCTTGCTTACCACCTAGAACATTCTCAGTTTCGTTATCACTCAGAATAATTTCAACTCCTTTATTACCTTCTCCATCACATCACATCCTCATCACATGCTCTTCACATCCTTATCACATACTCTTTACATTCTTATCACATACTTTATCATTCTTTACTGGTCTGGGGGCATACTCAGTTTTTCTGACTCAGTTTGACTTGACCTTGCACAAACTTTAACTTTTTCCTTATTTCTGCTTGGATTTTCCTAACAATTTTAGTTTTGTTTGCAATAAAAGTAACCTTAGGCCTAGTCGGTGGGTTTTAGAAATAGGGAACTGCGGTCGGTTGGGGTTGAAGAGGGGCTTTCGGCTTTCCTTGTCACGGGCTGGAGTCTGGTCGGACGGCACGTTGTTTCTGATTGCAAGGCCTGTAATGACTTAACCATGTTATGCAATTTGATTTCGCTTAACACTTCACTTCCAATCTTAGGTAACAATGAGGGTGGAAACCCATACATTATTTCAAATGGAGAATAACCATGCTTTTGAGGTGTACATCTCACCTGAAGCAAGGCAAAAGGTAGGAGGCTAACCCAATCTCCGCCAGGTTCTAACTTTAATTTAGTGAGAACTTCCTTAATTGTTCTATTTGCTCTTTCTACCTGTCCAGAGCTTTGTGGTCGGTAACTACAATGCAACTTCCAATTGGTTTTTAGCACCCCAGTTAGTAATTTTGTTAACAGGGCGGTGAACGCCGGGCCATTGTCAGATCCTATGAACATGGGGAGTCCGAATCTGGGAATAATTTCAAAGACTAACTTTTTAACTGCAATGAGGGCAGTCTCTCTCTTTGTTGGATAGGCCTCTGTACAGCCAGAAAAAAGTGTCCACAAAAACAAGGAGATACCTGTAGTTGCCTGGTGCTCGTGGGACTTCAGTAAAATCTACTTTCCAGTGTTCACCTGGAGCTTTTCCTCGGTATCTTTGTCCTGAGTGATGAACTGGGACAGGATTAGCATTTACCTGGGCACAAACGGGCACCTTGCAGCTTCACTTCTGGTTAGCTGGTACAGTCCTTTAATTACATAATCCTTGTGCAGGAGCTCTGCTAATTTTGGCCAGTTCTTGTTCAGCTTGTGAGTAATGGGGAGGCTCGAGGCTGTTAGAGGGTTCTAGCAGAGGCAGGAGGGTTTCGGAGCTGGCTGCTTGGCACGCAGCCTGATCAGCCAGTCTGTTGCTGTTAGATACTTGGTACTGGGTGATTCTGGAATTTGAGAGCCATCTGTCTTGAGGAGCCCGGAGGAGTTGCTCTACATTGTGAGGAGCAGTGATGACGAGGTTCTGGTCAAAAGTGTGCTTTGAGGCTTCTTTCACCAGCAGGGCGGTGGTTGCAATTGCCTCAAGCAGTTAGGCCATCCAACAGCCTCTGGTTCGAGTCTTTTGGAGAGGTACGCTAAGGGCCGTTTTCAGGGCCTGAGAGCCTGTACCAACACATCTTTTGCTACTCCATTTGCTTCTGCAACAAAAAGGTGAAAGGGCTTTTCGAGGTTAGAAAGGGCTAGGGCAGGAGCACTTACCAGTGCAGTCTTCAGCTTCTGGAAAGCCTTTTCTTCTACCTCTGTTCATATTAGTTCAGCCTTTGCTCCTCCAGTAGCTGCATAGAGTGGTTTGGCTATTTCTGCAAAACCCAGGATCCACAGGCGGCAGTATCCTACTGCTCCTAGAAATTCACGTACCTGTTTTTTTGGTGGTGGGTTTGGGTAGAGCTTGGATGGCCTGGATTCTGCTATTGGACAAAGTCCGATTGCCATCCTTTAACTCATACCCTAGGTAGGTGACGATTTTTGCACACAGCTGGGCCTTTTTGGCAGAAACCTTATAGCCTAGTTGGCTTATTGGGTATTGTTTTTCTCGAATTGGAGTGGCAGAGCTCTGTAATTGAACTACAATGGGTGCCCGATGTTTAGCCAGCCCCGGGGGGTTTGTTTCTGCCCACACATTACAGATTGTGGCTTTCCATCTTTCCAGGAGTCCCCCAGGGTCTTGGTATTTCTTTTCGGCGTCTGCTGCAAGGAAGAGGCGAGACTCTTCTTCAATTGGAAACGAAACCAGCAGAGCCCTGACCCCGTTTGTACCTGCATGGAGTCTTCTTTGAAGGAAATAGTGGCCTTCAGCTTGCTGAGCAAGGTCTTGTCCCAGGAGGGGGGTAGGGCATTCTGGAATGACTAAGAAAGAGTGAGTCACAGTTCCTTTTCCCAGGTTAGAAATTCTAGCTGACGACCATGGGTATGTCTTCACTTTTCCCGTGGCTCCAATAATTTTAGCAGTGTCCTTGGAATGGGTTGCTCCGGTGTCTACTAAAAAATTGATTGGTTTGTTTTCCACCATGAGAGTTACCCTGGGTTTAGGTGGGGGGATGCTGAACCCCGGTCCCGTCACTCCAGCTCCTCCACTAAGACAGGGGTGGAGGGTTTCTTGGGTTTCCTTTGTCCTCGGTTAGGGCACTCGTTTTTCCAGTGTCCTTCTTCCTTGCACACAGCACACTGATCCTTTCCTAAACGCGACTGGGTGGGCTTTCGCTGTCTTTGGCCGAAATCTCTTTTTTTTTTTTTTTTTTTGGTGGGGCGAGGCTCCAGGGGCGGCGGACCCCAACTTCTGTGGCTAGAAGCACCTTTGCCATTTTTTGAGTAAGAGCTCGGGATGCCTCAGCTGGATCTTCTCTGTTGTCAAAAACTTTTTGGGACACCGCCAGGAGCTCAGAGAGAGATTTACCCTCAAAGCCTTCTAATTTTTGTAACTTTTTTCTAATATCAGGAGCTGACTGTGCGACAAACTGCATAACTAGAGCCGCCTGATTAGCCGGGGCGCTGGGGTCTATGGGTGTGTACACCCTGTAAGCCTCTTGCAGCCTTTCAGGAAAGGCAGTAGGGCTTTCTTTAGGCCCCTGTTTAACCTCAGTGACTTTAGACAAATTGGTAGGCTTTTTCCCTGCACCTTTCAGATCCTTTAATAGAGTTGAGCGGTATTGGGTGAGGCTCCTATCTCCTGCAGAGGTATTAGGGTCCCAATCTGGTCTCGTTCTGGGGAACACTTCCTCTGGCCAAATATATTTCACACAATAGTCAACATTTTATCAGTCAGATAGCATTCTGCAGTGAAGAGGTTCACCAGCCTTTTTCACTATCCTGTGAATAAGTCCACCACCACTGATCTACTCTGTAAAGATTTCACAACACCTCATCGCCTCTTTCCATACGCAGTATTTGCTGGTATTGAAAACCAAGGCAAATCAAGTTCACTTCCCCTCAAACCTTCTACAACTTACCACATCCCCTCAAGTTGAGCTTTACTATCGTTCACATTCTGGCACAACCAGACATTCTACTTTAAGACAAAACTACTCTCTTTTCCCCTCTTTTAAAACAAAACAAAACAAAAAACCTATTACCAATCATCCTGTTTTCCCCCTTGCTTTTCAACCCATGCTACGACTTTCAACTCAGTTCTTAAAATGGTTTTCGTTCAGTAGTCTAGAATATACTAAGTCATTTAGAGACTTAGGTGTCCTGGGTTTCAGAACGAAAAGGTTCTGGGGAGGCAAAGGCAAACGTTTAAAACCACAGGGTGTTGGGATGCAGGTAGTTCGGCAAGTCCTGCTCAGCTTATCTTGAACCAGATGATCTTGCAAAACTTTTTGCTTACATTTACAAGCGAATATAAGCAAGTTTCTAAAATAACATACCTCTCTTAGAACGGGGGATGGCACTTAAGCTTTTCAAAATGGAGTAACTTAAGACAACTTATTTTACTCTATCAAGCCTTAACATAAATGATGGCAGAAAATATGATTCCAAGGAAAATACAATCCAATTGGATGCAGTTGTGTTCTGTTAATTGGCAAACAAGAATAAAAGTTTGCAGGATAAAATTCTAACTACTGTGTTAGTTTGGTTTTTCTGATCTTAACTAGTGCCTGATTGAAAAGCTCTACAGATGAATAGAGCCTTTTCTTCCAAGGTTGCTTTGTTTTAAGTCTGGCATGCTGTCCTGACTGTAATCTAGGAATGCATACAGGGCTGAGGGCCAGGACCTTGATCTAGAACCTGAATCTCTCCTTTGGACTGAGATTCCACCCAACATGGTCCCTGAGTGTTTCCTGAAAGTCATGAGATAAAGAAAGTGAAAGTTATATTAAAAGTTACTGATTTAAATTAAAATTATGAAATAAAATTATTTCGGTTAACATGGTCTACAACAGTGGTTCTCAACTTGTGAGTCACAACCCTTTTGGGGGTCGAACAACCCTTTCACAGGGATCTCATGATTCATAACAGTAGTAAAATTACAGTTATGAACTAGTAACTAAAACAAGTTGAACTGTGTTAAAGGTTTGCGGCATTAGGCAGGTTGAGAACCACTGCTCTAAGCGATGTGTAATGACAATGCAATTCTGAACAAGATTCCAGCATCCATCGTTAAGGACATGGAAATTATCAAGTTTAAAAAGAGAAATCAAATAGACCCAGGATAAGCAAGGTCACAACAAGCATTAAAGGATCCATGGGTCTTTGAATCTGCTGTAACCCCCTGCATCTGCCTGCCACTGACCTGATGGGAGACCCAGCACCATCAGGAGGACGAGAAAGGAGGCAGACATTTCTGTATCAAAGACTCTGACTCAGAAGTCTCTGGGATCCCCTGATTGCAGGGTGGTGAAGGTGGTGGCCTCATTTAAGTAACAAACTACAACAGGCATTTGCCTATGAGTGTTCCTGGCTGTGATACGAGTGAGGGACTATGAACAGTGTGCTAATGCGCAGGCACCACAGCTCCACCAGAAAGTGTCTCCAGAGCTGGTTGTTGAAACAAGTTGGGTGACAGAGATGGGAGTGATGTGACCCACAGGCATGCCTTGAATTAGTAGGCTCCATAGAGTCCAGTATTTTCAATTAGAAAATTATATGTTTGGTAAAGTGGAGGGGCAGTGAAAAAAAAGAATCCCTCTCTTAAATGGATTAAAAAAGTGACGGCAACAATGGGTTCATTCTAAATTGTGAGGATGGCACAGGAGAGTGCAGTGTTTTGTTCTGTTGTGTGCTCGGTTCCTGTCGGGTAGGGCTGACTCAATGACAGCTAACATGACAACAGCCTTAGAAGCCACGAGTAAACACTAAACACAAGCGTTTTTATTTTATTAAAAAAGGGAAGAGGTTTCTTAAAAGTTAAAAAAAAAAAACTCAGAACAGACAAAAGTGTCAACAAGATCACTGAGGAATTCCTACCCCTCATTTTTTTTTTACATTTTATTAGAGGCTCATATAACTCTTGTCACAATCCATACCTACCCCTCATTTTATCGTTCTTTTGGAGGTGAGCTGGAGGGAATTCTGTAAGGTCCACACAGCATGCCATATGGCAGAGTACTATCACGAATGTGGACTCTAGTATAAGAGAAACACACTCAATTGTGCGTGGCCTTTTGTCTTTCAAGGAAGTGAAAATCATCTAGTTCTCTACACTGAGAGCTCAGCTGGAAGATCACAGAGGATCCAACAGAGCAAGGCATTGATGACAGTTGAGTGGGTTTCAGACTACTTTGAAGGTCTATAATCGATTGAATGAAAATAAAATTTCATGAGATAGATGAAAACTAAAAATAAAATTTCATGAGAGAGGATGAATAAACACCTTTTTACTGTTCTGTTGTTTAAATTCAAGTTATTGGGTTCAAACGTAACAATAGGGGTCCCAAGGAGGCTGAAGCTAAGGCTCAGAGGAAGCACAGCAAGAAATGCCAGTGCAGCAGCAAGGAGACCTGACTCCGTGTGTGTGTACAAGGTGCTCAAGTAGGTCCACCTGGACTCCAGCATCTCGTCCAGGGCCATGGGCACCGTGAACTTGCTGCTCAACAACCCACTGGAGCGCATCACCTGCCAGGCATCTCAACTGGCACATTCCAAACAGCACTCCACCATCATCACTGCCCAGCACATCCAGGGGGTCGTGCACCGACTGCTGCCTGGCCAACTGGCCAAGAATGTAGTGGCCAAAGGCCACCAGCTCCAAATAAACTGTCCTTCAGCCACATAGTACTCAAAACCCACTTCTGTTTTCATGCCACAGAAAGGTCGAAAAATTTGGCACTATCTAGTTTTGGGTTTGTTTGTTTCAGTTTGGTTGTTTGACTCTTTGGCACACAGTTTATTTAGTTAGTTTTTGTGATGGAGATCTTTTCTCTTTGAACACATTTTGGGGCACTTGATCCATACATTCCACAATTGAACAGTTCAAACAAAAATTGTACAATCATTAGAATTATTTCATACCATTGTCTTCTTTCCCACCACGATTAAATCGCCTTTCAAATGACCTGTGTAGTCACCTTCTGTTCTAGTGCTCAGTTCCCTCCTTCCCTCATTCTTTACTCCCCAAATCCCCTCCTCCTCCCCAACTCAGCAACCCCATCCCCACCCCACAGCTGACATGCCTATAAGCCCTCCCATCATTTCTTATCTGTAGGCATCCACTCCTTCGGTGCTCCACCAACTGATAAGCCCAACAGAAACTAAGGAAAAGAAACAGTGTGGGAAGGATAAAACCATAGTAATGTACCGACAAAAATACAACCAGTAAAAATAGGGCCACCCTCAACATCTTAAAAGCCAGGGAAGACGTCTTTGTCATAATAGATCTTGCACCTAGAACAGACTCTGGTCGGGTCCAGAGGGAGGTCACAGAAGCAAGACCCCGGGGCTCACCTCTGAGAGAAAAAGAGGTGCCAGGAATCTCAGGGAGGAGGCGGCGCGGTGTGGAAAGGAAACAATGGGTGGGGTTAGGAGACCCGCAAAGCGACGAATCTGGGAACCCCGAAACCCAAAATCCCAGACTGGGATTTTCTCCTTTCTCCAACAGGGATTCCCACCATGAACCCCAAGCAACCCAAAAGCTGACAAATAGGACCGGCCTCGGGGACACCGCCCACCTCTGCCCATGAGCGGGGCGCAGGCAGCGGTTGGGGGGAGGAGACAAAGGGTCCTCGCAGACCGCTATGTGCAGCAGGGTCACCCTAAAATGGCCTACGCCCACACGCACGTCCCCGGAACCCCCTACCTGGGAGGGCTGGCAACAGGGTGCTCAGGCCGTGGGCGCTTCTCGGCACCACGTGCAGCATCCAGGTCAGCAGAATCTGCGATGTGAGCTGCAGTCCCGGCGAGGACACTGCCACTTCCGGCCCTGTCTGGGCATGACCCGGGGTGGGAGGAGCTTGCAGGGTCAGGGAGGAGTAGGGTCTCCGCCTTCACTTCCTCTCAAGGCAGCTCTTGTCCCGCCCATTTCTACCGCTGCACAAACCCCAGTGCCTGGCGAGCGATGGGCGGGGCCGGGCCGGGCGGGGCGCGGCGCAAAGGTGAGGAGGTCCAGCGCAAATGGGCTCAAGGCAGCACCCAGCGGTCGGAAACGATAGAGATCTACATTTGTTTTATGAAAAATAAAATTAACCAAATATGTAGAAATTATCAACTAATTAAATTAAAACCACATGCAAGTAAAATTTTGCAGAAGATAATTTAATAATGATTGCAGCAGTACATCAACAAGGAGCCTCCAGAAATGCAATGTGGATTCACAAAAGAATGTGAAACAAGATATCATTGCTGACATCAGGTGGGTATTGACTGAAAGCTACCAGTTTTATTGTTGGGTTTTGTTGACTACGCAAAAGCATTTGACTGTGTGGGTCTCTGACAGGTATACTTATGTCACTTAAATCTGTCATAGATTTATGTCAACTTGAAGGTGTATGAAAATATAGTGGTGGAATACAACCCGTCGATCAGGTCACAGCCTGGTGATGCCTCCTGGGGGGTGTGCCCTTCTAATAATTAGAGAAACTTGGAACGTCCCTCTCTGCCACTCCATCTTCCTGCCAGATAGAACTCTGCCCCCCCACACACACAGGGTGGCCCCACGTGGGCTGCTCAGCCTGAGAGCTATTTGTTTGATAAAGTGCTATCATGCCTTAGATCATTCACCTTCATGTCTTTTTATTCCTATCCTTAGTAATTAACATATCTAAAGTGCACAAGTATATGTATATAGTTCAATAAATTTTAGCTCTGTATACACATAAGTTTTCTATTGTTATGAAGAGTTACAGTTTTGGAAATTCACAGGGACAGTTCAACCTTGTCTCATAGGGTCACTATGAGACAAAACTGACTTGATGACAGTAATTCTTTTTTTGTGT
Organism: Tenrec ecaudatus; assembly: GCF_050624435.1. NCBI lineage: Eukaryota > Metazoa > Chordata > Mammalia > Afrosoricida > Tenrecidae > Tenrec > Tenrec ecaudatus. The sequence continues at coordinate 92,597,815 of NC_134544.1, read as the reverse complement.
ACACATGTATGTATCATACAGTTCAGCACACCAAGTCCCCATGCATGTTTGAGCACTCTCCACAACCCCTCCCCATATTGATTATCTTCATCTGATAATGGTGTTATTCTGGGTTGCCTAGAGAAACAAATTCAGAGACTCATGTGTATAAGAGCTTTATGCAATGGAGATCCCCTCATAGAGGGGTTTAGGAGAGGAGACGGGTTAAATAGGGTGCGAGGTAGTACCGATGAAGAACATAGCTTTCCCCCAGATCCTGGATGCTTCCTCCCCCCAACTACCATGATCCGAATTCTACCTTGCAGGGCTGGATAGGGCAGAGGTTGTACACTGGTGCATATGGGAGCTGGAGACACAGGGAATCCAGGGTGGATGATACCTTCAGGACCAAGGGTGTGAGGGGCGATGCTGGGAGAATGGAGGGTGAGTGGGTTGGAAAGGGGGAACTGATTACAAGGATCCACGTGACCTCTTCCCTGGGAGAGGGACAGCAGAGAAGGGGGCGAGGGGAGACTCCGGATAGGGCAAGATATGACAAAATAACGATGTATATATTACCAAGGGCACATGAGGGAGGGGGGAGAGGGGAGGGAGGGGAAAAAAAGAGGACCTGATGCAATGGGCTTAAGTGGAGAGCAAATGCTTTGAGAATAATTGGGGCAGGGAATGTATGGGTGTGCTTTATACAATTGATGTATGTATATGTATGGATTGTGATAAGAGTTGTATGAGCCCCTAATAAATTGTTTAAAAAAAGAGCTTTATGTACTATACAATTTGTATATTAAGAAAACATTCCAGCCCCATGCAAATGAAGACCATAAGTCCGATATTAGCCCGTATGTCCAGTAGCAGACTGTAAATTCCTCTTTAGACTCATGCAAAGCATGGAATGACGCTGAGTGCAAGAAGATTACAGGCCAGTGGGTTGAAAGTCTCCGAGATCCATGTCAGTGGAAGCATCTCAACGCTGGCACATGGCTCCTCCAGCTCCCGGACTCTACAGTAGGTCCATATGTCCTGTCAGTAGGAAAGTCTAGCAGGAATTGGGTGTGTGCCCCACTTCCAGTGAGCTATTTATCTCTAGCTCCTCCAAATGAGGTCATCAAGCTGCGACCCTTCACTCTTTAAGAGTCTCAAGTTGACAACAGATTAGGTAACTACCACACGCATTAATCAAGCTCAAGGTGGAGTTACCTCACCTTACCACCTGTGGCAATGACAAGGTCACAGTCCATGTATGAATGATCTATACAAGCATCCCCAGCTGTCCACACCATAGTATCCCTTTTACCTTGTGAACAGAAGACAAAACAGTAACAAAGCTAGAAAAACTAACCCAGCAAGTTGAAACATGAGTGCTAGTTCTTCAAACACCTGTGAGTAGAGCTCAGGGTGAGATCAACACAAACATCTCATTCAGAAGGGGCAAGTCTGCAGGGTGCACAGGATGGTTGAAACATACGAACCAACCCAGTCGAAGTAGCAGAGGGCAAGATCGTTATTGATAGTTCACTGAACTTGGAGTTATTCCCAGAAAGCAAGTATTAACATAGATTTATTTCCTATTTATTTCTGGAGTTTTCTTAACTTTTAACCAATAAGCTTTCATTACAACTTTATTAAGACATCATGCTTCCACCAGTAGACTGTTGTTAGCTTTCATTGAACGGGTTGCGAATCATAGAGACTCTACGTACAATAGAATGAAACAGTGCCTTGTCCTGCACCATCCTCAGTCTTTACAATGTCTGATACCATTGTTATAGTCACAGGGTTCGTCCACCTTGGTGACCCTGTACTTCAACATCTATGAGGTCCTTTTCCCAAGAATAGTCCCTCCTGATATTGTGTCCAAAGTCTGTGTGAAAGAACCTTGTCTCTTAACTCCCAATGAGAATTCTGGTTGTCCTGCTTCTGCAACAAGTCTTTTTGAAGATATTATTATTATTTATTTTAAGAGGGACACCACTAACTTCCCTTTCAATCTCTCCATTCAGGAACATTATTACTTAACATGATCACTGTTTTTTATCCATCTTAACATACAGTTTGGTGGCACTTTTGAAGACATCAGAGAAGACCACATTTTATTTAGTCTGTTAATCCAAAGATGACAAATCTGGGATGATTTCCACGTTCAGCCCCTTCGAACGCCTTGTGAATAATTGCCAGCCTGCCTTTAGGAACACAAGTAAGGGATGATTCTGGTAGTATATATATTGAGCTTGTATTCAGTTAGTTTAACTAGTAAAATTCGGAATCATGAAAGTTCATCATGTGCTTCAGTATTCCCAATATTTATTCAATTCATGCTTGTCTCATTCATATGCAATCCTTTTATGAATATCCTCTGTGAGGCCTTTGTATGAATTTGTGTAAGTATGTTTTGCAGGATAGAATCAATGGATGTTGGTTTCAGCATATTGTGTTTGTTAGTCCAGGTAGATTAGAGAAACAAATTCATAGACACACATATGTGTATAAGAAAAAGCTTTATATACAAAACTAATTGGGTATTAAAGAAACATTCCAGCCCAGTCCAGATCAAGTCCATACACCCAATATTAACCCAGATGTCCAATACTAGTCCATAAATTTTTCATTACACTCATGCAGCTTAGCAATAATGCTGAATACAGGAAGATCACAAGCCAGTGGGTGGAAAGTCTTGTGGATCCAGTGGCGGTAGAAGCACCTCGGTGCTGGCAAGGGTCTCTACATGGCTCCTACATCTCCCAGGCCTCTGGCTCCATCAGCCTCTCTCCAAGGGGCGAAGTCTAGCAGGAAGTGTGTGTGTTCCACCCCCAGTGAGCTATTTATCTCTTTAGTGCCTACAAATGAGGTCATGAAGCTGCGACCTGATTGACAGGCTAACCTCCACCCCTTCACTCTTAAGTCTAAAATTGACAACAGATTATGTAACTACCACATTGAGTGTGCTTTTTTGGGTTAGGTCTGTTTATTCATTTCCAACTTGTAACAACCCTGTATACAAAAGAACAAAAATAATGTACATTATTGAGCCATCTTCAATATAATTCCTAAGTTTGAGCCCATTATTGAAGCTACTGTGTCAGTTCATCTCCTCATGGGCCTTACTCTATTTGACTGTCCTCTACTTTGCCAAGGATGATACCCTTTTCCAAGTACTGGTCTCTCTTGATATCATGTTAAAAAAAATGTGAGAGGAAGTACCATCATCTTGTTTCTAAGGAATATTCTGGATGTACTATTCCAAGAAAGATTTGCTTGTTCCTTTGGCCAAACCAAAACCACTAGCATTAAGTCAGTGCTGACTCATAGCGACCGCCCTGTGCGTTTCCAGGACTGTAAAGGTTTACAGGAGTAGAAAGCCCAGTCTTTCTCCTGAAAAGCGTCTGCTGCTGGTGGTTCATCAGTTAACCTTTACTCTGCGATCCTCATGGTTGGTTCCTTTGACAGTCCATGGTAATTCCAATATTCCTCAATAGCACCACAATTCACATGCAATGATTCTTTACTATTCTTTACTCAATGCTCAACTTTCACAAGCACATGAAGCAATTGAAAATACCATCACTTGAGTTAAACTTGGTATGACGACATATGGCAGTACATTTGATTTAAGTAAAGACATGGTTACCCAATTTAGCAATATTTTTGGTCATTTGTATGTTGTCTGGCCACACTAGAACATTCCATTGTTTAAATATAGACTAATGTAGGTGTCATGAATCAGAAGAGATATGGCCCTGGTTTGTGGTGAATATTTTCATTTCTTATCTATTTACATAGCCATTTATCCTCCTTTCTGTTTGGCTGTTTGTTTCTCTCTCTAGTGATGTCTCTACCTATCACTGGGAATAAAAATGTCCTCAATCTGTGGCTGCATATACCTCCCAGAACAGACTACACTCTTGTGTGGATTAAGAGAACGGGGCAGTGGATAAAGAGAAGACTTCAGAAAAACTCTGGATTATCCTAAAGGCACTGCCAGCAGCATTGAGTGGGAGGAGCACACCCAGGGTCCTCACTTCATCCTGTCCACCTTGATGAACAAATGCACCTCCAACATGCGAATTCCTCTTTGGCAGCCAGATGAAGCCACAGCACACATATGCTTAACAATGCGCAGTCCTCATCAGCCCGGAGAGCATTTTTTGGGTGTCATGAATCTTATCCACAAGAACATGAAGCATGTGCGGATTTTCCTCGTTCTAGTGGCAACTCTGGGTGGTGAGTGCTTCTGGGATTCCAACATCAAGTCTGTGGATGCAGCATCTGAGCACATGACTCACGGTGTTTCTCTTTATCCCCAGGTGTCCTGGCCCAGGTGCAGCTACAAGAGTCAGGCTCTGGACTGGTGAAGCCCTCACAGACCCGGTCTCTCACCTGTGCTGTCTCTGGATTCTTTTTAACTGGCTATTATGTGCACTGGATTGGCCAGGCTCCAGGAAAGGTCCTGGGGTGGGGCAGGGTATTAGCTTATGATGGGAAAACATACTATATATAATCCATCTCTCCAGTCAAGAGTCAGCATCACCAAGAACACCTCCAAGAGCCAAGTTTATTTAAAACTGAGCTCTGTGAATCACGAGAACACAGCCATGTATTACTGTGCTAGAGACACAGTAATGGGAAGTCAGTGTGAGCCCAGGCACAAACCTCCCTGCATCAGGCCATGGTTCCAGGCCACGCAAGAGAGGAGTCAGGGATGCTTTCCGCTCAGAAGCTGCAGTTTCCCCCACATTTTCAGCACATCTCTAGGGATTATCATGTATACACTCTGGGGAAACTTCATGCATCTGAATGTCTTCTTTTCATTGGAATGGGCTTTGTCTGTCTTTGACCATATATACAACAGAGTTCACAGTTATATGTCTTGATAAGATATGTCTGCAATTGACTGTACTAACTAGTATTTGTTGTCAAAGCCAGAGATATTCCAAAACACCAAACACCACCAGAGTCTATGCCAACTTACAGTGATGCTATTGTGAGTTTCCGAGACTATAACTGTTTACAGGAGTAAAAAGCCATGGAACGTCTGGTTGTTTTAAACTGTGTACGTGCAGATCTCAGCCCAAAGCATAACTACTTTACACAAGAGGGATCCTTAAAGAAACTTTAATGCTGGAAAAATCTCTCTTGTGAGTCCCAAATTTTCTCTAAGCAATCGGATGTATTCATTCATATATGCTCACACATGTATATTTATGCAATAATTTTAACTTACAGTGACCTGGATAATATTGTATGTGTTGATAGTCTTAGGTATGCTTGAATTGGCTTCAACTCACAGAGATCCTATGTGCAACACAATGAAATGCTGCCCGGACGTGCACTATGCGCACAATCATTCCTCTGTTTGGACTGATCACTGCAGCCATTGTGATAATCATCTCATTGATAGTCTCTCTCGTTTTCATTGACATTTTACTTCACCAAGCACAAGATCATTCTCCGGGGACTAGTTCCTCCTGATGACATGACCAAATGAGTGCAATGAAGTCTTGCTCGAATGCTTCCATGAAATATTCAAGATGTTGGACAACAGAAAAGTGGATAAAGGGAGATGTCAGTGTAAAATATAACAAAATAATCTACAAATTATTAAGGGTTCATGACGGAGGGCGGGAGCAGGGTTGGAGGGGAAAAAATGAGGAGCTGATACCAAGGGCTCAAGTAGAAAGCAATGATCAAGACAGTGTGTTCTGTTACAAATTTCCCGTTGTTGTGTTTCCCCACATAAAACATCTCCCCTTTCCCCCGGCATTGTTATCCGACCTGAGAAGAACCTTGTGTTTTGATTTGTTGTTGTTTTGTTTTTGATGCTGTTAAATGCCAGAGTGCATTCCAATTCTACGTGAGTCAATGGACAACAGAACTAAAGAATGCCTAGTTCAGCACCACAATCACAAGGACTCTTTTTGAGCCCATCGTTACAGCCACCGTGTCAGTCCAGCTCATGATGTAGCTTCTTCTTCACTGATCCCCTACTTTATCATGGAGGAGGTCTTTCTCAAGGGACTGGGAGGGATCATGATAATGTTGCATGAAACAAAGTCTCACTCTCCTTGATTCTAAGGAACTCTCTGGCTGTATTTCACTCGAAACAGATGTTTTTTTTATTGAAAGCCTGTCCACGGTACTTTCATCATTCTTTTTAACACCATAAGTCAAAGGTCATCATTTTTATGGCCTTCCTTATTCATATAATAATATTTAAAATTTTAACTTGGCTTCTAAAAGGGACATTTAAGAAGTCCTGTAATATGAGCCTGTTGGTGCAGATATAAAAAGGGCTATGGTGGTGCTGTGGGATAAGATTTGTTTGCTCACTACAAGGTCAGGGATTCAAACCAGCCAACGGTTCCCCGAGTAAGATGACATTGTTTATTGCTGTAAATAATTACAGTCAGAGAAAGCCTAATGAGTACTTCTTAGTCCTCTAAGGTTCCTATGAGGCAGAAAAGATGAAATCACAGTGGTTTGGTTTTAGAGAAAGAGCTTGTTCGTTTCCTAGCTCAGCTGCTTGCTCTATTGGTTTTCCCTCAATGCAGAAGAATGTCTGGGGTGTTTATAGCGCTCAGACCTCAGAAAGAATGAATTAATGCATACATTAGTGGATGCATATGTTCAAACCAAACAATAATGCTGCACTGGAACTCATAATTTTCTAATTGCAAATGTGGACTCTATGGAGCCTACTAATTCAAGGTATGCCTGTGGGTCACATCACTCCCATCTCTGTCACCCAACTTGTTTCAACAACCAGCTCTGGAGACACTTTCTGGTGGAGCTGTGGTGCCTGCGCATTAGCAAACTGTTCATAGTCCCTCACTCGTATCACAGCCAGGAACACTCATAGGCAAATGCCTGTTGTGGTTTGTTACTTAAATGAGGCCACCACCTTCACCACCCTGCAATCAGGGGATCCCAGAGACTTCTGAGTCAGTCTTTGATACAGAAATGTCTACCTCCTTTCTACTCCTCCTGATGTAGCTGGGTCTCCCATCAGGTCAGAGACCGGCAGATGCAGGGGGTTACAGCAGATTCAAAGACCCATGGATCCTTTAATGCTTGTTGTGACCTTGCTTATCCTGGGTCTATTTGATTTCTCTTTTTAAACTTGATAATTTCCATGTCCTTAACGATGGATGCTGGAATCTTGTTCAGAATTGCATTGTCATTACACATCGCTTAGAGCAGTGGTTCTCAACCTGCCTAATGCCGCAAACCTTTAACACAGTTCAACTTGTTTTAGTTACTAGTTCATAACTGTAATTTTACTACTGTTATGAATCATGAGATCCCTGTGAAAGGGTTGTTCGACCCCCAAAAGGGTTGTGACTCACAAGTTGAGAACCACTGTTGTAGACCACATTAACCGAAATAATTTTATTTCATAATTTTAATTTAAATCAGTAACTTTTAATATAACTTTCAATTTATCTCGTGACTTTCAGGAAACACTCAGGGATCATGTTGGGTGGAATCTCAGTCCAAAGGAGAGATTCAGGTTCTAGATCAAGGTCCTGGCCCTCAGCCTGTATGCATTCCTAGATTACAGCCAGGACAGCATGCCAGACTTAAGACAAAGCCATCTTGGGAGAAAAGGCTCCATTCATCTGTAGAGATTTTCAATCAGGCACTAGATAAGATCAGAAAAACCAAACAATAACATAGTAGTTAGAATTTTATCCTGTAAACTTTTATTCTTGTTTGCCAATTAACAGAACACAACTGCATCCAATTGGATTGTATTATCCTTGGAATCATATTTTCTGCCATCATTTCCACATTTCAGAATATTGGGAGGTTTAGTGCACCTTGAGGATGACTGACCAAATCTAACTCCAAGCAGCATTTATGACTGTTCTATGCAGGTTCACAGAGAATCAGAAATAACTACAGGACCCCTAACAATTACAAAGGATCATCAAAATATTATTTGCTATGTTTGAGACTGTTATTGCAGTCACTGTATCAATGCACCTCCTTGAGGGCTTGAGAGAAGGAAATGTCTCCTCCATGGTCATTTCAGTCAACACATCCTATCTTCAGATTATCAGACTGTAGTCTGAGGACACTGTCACCTATGACTATGCAAGAAACAATGAAAACTCACATCCTGAAAATGCCAGACACCCAGGACAAAGTGAATGACTTTGACAATTCATTTGCTGTCCTTTTTTCCTCTTCTTTCACTTAGTGGTTAAAGCTTTGTGAAAAAAAGCTTTTATTTCCTGAAAATAGTTTCAGTTTTGGGCTGTTAAATCAGCTCCACAAAATTGGAGGAAACATTCTCTAGGACTCAAATCATACAATTATGCCATAAACAAAATCAAAGTCAATTCTAACACATAGGAACATTGTAGACTCTGGATTGTACATTTTTTTGGAGGTAGACCCTTTAATCATGCTTCCCAGATGCTGGATTTCAGGTGGTCAATGCCCTACCCACGGTGAACCCAGGGTTTCTATATGCTCATAACAATTTAACAAAACAAAACCAATCTAGAACTGTTTTGGATTCCATGGAGGTGATTCTGATTCACTGTGTCCCGTTGTGCACAGAGTAGAATTGCATTCCCATTTGAAAGGCTAAGACCTTTGAGAACGAACTCACTATACCTTTTGATAGCCGGGCACCATAAGCTTTGTTCACATTTGCTTATGCACCTGCTTTGTCTTCAGCTATTGTGTCAGGAAGGCGAGCATCATGGAATGCCAGTTTAATAGAAGAAAGTATTCTTTCATTGAGGGAGTGCTTGAGTGGAGGCCCAATGTCTATCTGGTACCTTAATACTAAACCTATCCATATATGTACACAGATCTATCTCCACATACTCATACATATATTTACATACATGCATGCCTTTATTTAAACCTCTCCATATGCCATTTACCTCCTAGCTCCTTCCTCTATTTCCTTTTGCTTTCCTCTTATTCAACGATCATATTCAGCCTTCATTTTGGTTTCAGTAATTCTTCTCTGTTACAGTACCCTTGGTCATGCCCTACCAGGCCTCCTACACCCTCTTCACCACCGATTTGGATCACTTGTTCCCTTCTCCCTGAGTTTGTTAACACCACTTTCTTTCCCCCAACCTCCCCCTCTCCCATGTCCCCCTGGAACTGTCAGTCCCATTTGCTCCTCCAAACCAAAAAAATCTTGTCATTGTGAATGAGGGGGAGTGCAGAATGGGGACCCATAGCCCACTTGTAGGCAATTGGACATCCATCCCCTTAGAGAAGGGTCGCGGGGAGATCAGCCAGTCATGGTGCAGTGTAGTAAAAATGAAACATACAACTTTCCTCTAGTTCCTAAATGCTTCCTCCCCACCCACTATCATGACCACTATTCTACCTTACAAATCTGGCTAGACCAAAAGATATACACTGGTACAGGTAGGAACTGGAAACACAGGGAATCCAGGGTGGAAGATTCCTTCAGGACCAGTGGTAAGAGCGGCAATACCAGGAGGATGGAGGGTGGCAGGGGTGAGGGTGGGAATGGGGATCGATTACAAGGATCTACATATAACCTCCTCCCTGGGGCAGGGACAACAGAAAAGTGGGTGGAGACATCGGACTGTGTAATAAATGACAAAATAATAATTTATAAATTGTCAAGGGTTCATGAGGAAGGGGGAGTGCAGAGTGAGGGGTAAAATGAGGAACTGATGCCAGGGGCTTAAGTGAAGAGCAAATGCTTTGAGAATGATGAGGGAAATGAATGTACAAATGTGCTTTACATAATTGATGTAAAGAACTTCTCTTAAGCTTGACTCATGCCCCATTTTAGAATTTTTAAAATGCTGTTCTGGCCTCTTTCATCACTAAAGTATGTAACCTCTTTGTCTACCACACCCAGTTTTGCGCCATCGCAATGTTTTATTATTCAAATGTCAATATCCTCCTGTTCTCAGAATGTGCACATTTTCCATACCCCATTCCACCCTGCCTCACAAAGTTAAAAAGATTACGCTTATCTTAGCTTCTGTAAACTGCTTGCTGAAAGGAATGTGGAATCCCCCAACCTTCCCTACATACACACTGAAAGCTTTATAATAGCTTCAACCACTCCTAATCGCCAAACCAACAGCGGTTTTTGCCCTTATAAACTCACCTGAATATAATTTTCAGCTTTGAGTAATTTAGCCGAGATTTGAATCCTCCCAAAGGCCACCAGCTATAATAAAGACTCCCAATTTGGACATAAATAAAAATTGCATTACTAATGCACATTAGAAGACTACATGAGAAAAGTAAAATGAGAGCCCGTGGACAGGGAAATTTTTTTTTTTTAATCAATGGCACATCAGCCAAAGGGACAATTACAAAAACATACAGAACTCTATATCTCAATAAGAAAATAACAAGAAACCAAATAAAAAAATGGGGAAAAGATATGAAAAAATTGAAGTACAAATGATTAATAATGATAAGCAAATGAAGTTCACATGATTAACTTCACCAAAAATGAAATACAGATGGTTAACAAACATATAAAAAATGCTCATGCTCACTAGCCTTCAGATGCAAATTCAAACCACAATGAGATAGTACTTCACCCCTGCAATGCAAGCCCAAAACAAAGAAGCAAAACAACAAATGCTGGAGAGGATATGGAGGGATTGGGATTCATATATACTGGCGGTGGACTTAGAGATACATACAGCCACTGTGGAAATCAATGTGGCACTACTTAAAATAACCAAAGCTTGAAGTCCCATTTGATCCAACAATACCACAATTAGACACCATGGAATTCATACACAAAGCAATATATTTTTAAAAACAACATACTAAAACAGAGGTAAAGCTCAGTTGAAAATAAGAGGAATGTTTAAAACTGCAAGATTTAAAATGGGTGAAAAAGGTTCTCAAAAGATAAAGGGTCATATTTTAACTTAACTGCATCTGAATAATCCACCTTCCAAAGAATTCTGCATGGGAGCAAGGCCATTCACATTCCTGTTCTATGGTCACAGTATTTCTCCAGTTAATGTAGTTAATATGGGTCAAAGGAATGATCAAATGTAAAATGAAATATTGGTCTTGGTATCAAGGTACATATGCACACAGGATGAGTCTATCAGGCTTTCCCAGTAGCTGTATTCATGATTTCCTGCAGGATTTACATTGCAGTCATACACTGTGACAGACATTTTGTTCAGCCCTTCTGTCCAATCACTGCGTCAGTTTATCCTATGAGCTTTGGGGAACATCAAAGAAAATATAATTGGATACTGCAGTAACTGCCAATCACTAAATGCATACGCACTGCCACATGCCCTGTATTCATATGGTTTCTCTGCTGTACAAATCCTCTATTGTCACATGACTCCTTTCGGGCTAAAGGCCAGACAATCAGAACTACATTCGTTAAAATCCCAATGTAGTCTAGTGACACACTGAGAGAAACCAAAGAGGGTATTTGCAAAGTCACTATATTGCCAGAGCTTTCCTTCTTATTGAGATCACTGGTATGAGATGTCACATGACTTCCTGTAGTTTCCTATCTTGAGTGAATTTTGTATGTTTTCAGTTTTGTGTGTTTCTGTGAAGAAAACTTAGAAGCACAGGTAAAAGTTTTACCCACATTCAATGCAGTTTCATGGTAACTATCCTACCTGAAATCATTGATGAGACATAAGTGTTTAAATTTTTTTAATGTTTTTTTTATGATTTAAAACTTAACAGAGTAAATTGGTTTTCTATTCAACAGTTCATACATTGATTGCAGTCCCCAAGATACACCAGCTTTCTTCCCACTTCTGCCCACTCCCTGTGTTTTTATACTATTCATCCTTTTGTCATGTTTCTTCTAGCTTTTATAAGTTTTTAGCCATAAGCAAATGCTGTTCCTTTGATTTTGTATGGTTGATTTTCCAGGGAGTGTATGTTATTCTTCCCCTCCAAGTCTATATATAGTTGGGCTGAAAGCTGAGTCAGAGGAGTGAGTACAGGTCCAAGAGTGAAACATCGCTAAAGGCCACAATCTGTAGATTCCAAGTTTCCAGCAGACCAGTAAGCCTGATCTATTTTATGGTTTTGGTTTGTTCCAATTTCTTCCACTTTCTTCCCCACTCGACACAGGACTCTCTTTTGTGACCCTTTTCAGAGTAATTAGCACTGGAAGCCGAGCACCATCTAGTTCTTCTGGTCTCACGGTTGTGGAGTCTGAGGTTCACTGTGTTCCATTCATCCTTTGGAATAATTGTCCCCATACATCTTCTATTCTCTTTATTCTTATTTTATGGTACTTCTGTGCTGTCTCTGGTGGCTAACAAAGAGCATGCAGGTAGGGCAGGTACAAGTGTCATCTGGGTGGGCACTCTACTGCGTGATATAGCTGTGGATCCAGAAACACTAGGTTCTGTTCTCTTTCGGGTACTGAAAACTGGAAGAGCAATGAGGTACCTATGCACTCTGTGGAAGTCTGGAGGGTCTTCTCCCCACAAGGGTGGTCATGCCAATAGAGGGACAGCAATGCAGAACATGGATCCCCATATGGTCACAATTGTCTGTTCCCACGCTTGGCCCAGGCCAAACTCTAGCACCTCATCCTCTCTTTTGAAAGCTTTGTTACACTAACTCCAATGAAAGGTTTTCTTCTTGGAAACTGTCTAATGTTTAAGGAAACCTGACTTCCACATATAAGATTTTTTACATTTAACTCATGCAAAGAGCTTCTTTTCTTTGTGAAATCTCTGGTGTACTGTAAGGCATCACGTCTGGCTGAAAGCTTTACCACACTCAACACCTATTAAGGTTTTTCTCCACAAAGAATTCATAGATGAGTTATGAGATGTGCTTTCTGAATGAAGCCTTTGACACATTCACTACAAACAGGGTTTCTCTCTCTGCATGGTGAGTTTTCTGATGAACGATGAGCTTATTCTTCCTGAAAAAGGCTTCCCACATTCACCACATACATGGGGTTTAGCTTCTGTGTGAAGTTTCTGATATGCTATAAGCTATGTTTTCTGGCTGAAAGCTTTACCACACTCACCACATACATAGCGGTTTTCTCCTGTGAATTTGTAGCTGAGTTTTGAGATTTCCTTCCTGAATGAAGCTTTTGCCACATTCACTACACACATGGGGTTTCTCTCCAGTATGAGTTCCCTGATGAACACTGAGGTCCTTCTATCTGATAAAACCTTTTCCACATTCACCACATATGTACAGTTTCTATCGAGTATGAGTCTGCTGGTGAACAGTGAGAGAAATCATCCAGGTAAAAGCCTTTCCACATTCACCACACACATAGGGTTTCTCTAGTATGAGTTCACTGATGAACCGTGAGAGCAGTCTTCCTGATATAGCCTTTGCAATAGGCACCACATACATAGGGGTTCTCTTCAGTATGAAATCGTAGAAGAGTTTTGAGGTGTGTTTTCCGGTTGAAACCTTTGCCACATTCACCACACACATAGGGTTTCTCTCCAGTATGAATTCGCTGATGAACAGTGAGAGAAGTCATCCAGGTAAAGGCTTTTCCACATTCACCACATATATGGGGTTTCTCTCTTGTATGAGTTAGTAGATGAGTTTTGAGATATGTTTTCCGAGTGAAGCCTTTTCCACATTCATCACACACATGGGGTTTCTCTCCAGTATGAGTTACTTGATGAGTTTTGAGCTGTTTTTTGAGAATGAAGCCTTTTCCACATTCATCACATACATGGGGTTTCTCGCCAGTGTGAATTCGTAGATGAGTTTTGAGATGTGTTTTCCAGTTGAAACCTTTGCCACATTCACCACATACATGGGGTTTCTCTCCAGTATGAGTTCACTGATGAACAGTGAGGTTTTTCTTCCCGATAAAAGCTTTTCCACATTCACCACATACATGGGGTTTCTCTCCTGTATGAGTTAGTAGATGAGTTTTGAGATTTGTTTTCCGAATGAAGCCTTTTCCACATTCACCACATACATGGGGTTTCCGCCCAGTATGAGTTCGCTGATGAACAGTGAGAGAAGTCTTCTTGATAAAGCCTTTTCCACATTCACCACACACATGGGGTTTCTCTCCAGTATGAGTTCGCTGATGAACAGTGACCTCAATCTTCTTGAATGTTTGCCCACACTGAGTACATTCATAGGTCTTACCTAGTGTATCAGTGATCCGGTGCTCATAGAACACAGACTCCTCGATGAAGGTTGTCCCACATTTATCACCTGTGTGCGGTTTCTCAATTTCATCAGATTTCTGATGCTGATGGCATTGTGACTTCATGAGCCTAGATTGTTCACACTCAGGGAATTCCTTTTCAGTACAACATTGCTCTTGTTCAACATGGAGAAAAGTTTCCTCATCTTCACTGAGCACAACTGACTTCTGTATTTTATTGCTTCTATTCTGATTTAATTCCAGGATGATTAAATATGATTTTACGATTTTTTCATGTAAGCCAAACATCTCATCATTTTCCTTTGGAGGAAAATTATTTTTGTGCTGAGAAACAATACTTTCCAATGCATTAAATTTATAACACCGTTCTGTTCTGTCTATGCAACTTTCATATTGCGAGTGCTCAAGCAAATGATCATCATCTTTGTGGATTTCTGTAAAGCAAAAGAACATTGACTCTTTTCACCATCTTGATTGACAACAGGTCTCTTAAAATATGCATTGATACAAAGTAGATCTTTAGTGACAACCCTTTTATATGAATAAAACACTATGCTTAATGTTTATTGCCCATTGGAGGTAACACAACAGTGCAAACAATCTAAATAGTTAACTTATTGTAGAAATCAGGTTGGCTATGAAAGTGATGAATGGACACAGATTTGGTATTTGCCTAAGAAGGAAGAAATTGAGACCAATAGACCACAGATGTGATAAGGCTTGCCAATTATTCAACTAAATAGACTGATACTGGCTCTTTTTAATTAGATAATCAAGTGGTTTATAAAGCTGAGATTGACAAATTAAAGAAGACTAAAATCATATTCTTCATCAAAAAGTATATGGGAAGATCTTCCCTTAAGTGTAATTCTGTCAGCAGATGGTTAACATTCATATGCCTGCAAGTAAGACCAGTTACCAAAAGTGTTATTTAGATTTGTGCACCAACTGTTTAGCAAACAAAGTGTGGGGTCCAGTCCCAGAGTCAAAAGGCTCGTAGGAATAGCATGTGCAAGTAAGAAAGATAAAGCAGACAGCAAAAACGGGGTAGAGTGGCTTCATCTCCGATGCTGTAATAAGATAGTGAGGTCATTTACCAGTGAGTTTATATTGCAGCGAGGTGTGCGAGCCTCCAGAAAGCATGGACAACAGAACAGACAGATGTGAATGTGGGAATATGTTGAACTCTTTTAGAACACTTCATGATAAGTATCAGGCTGTGGGAAACAAGATCAAGAAGAGATTGGAGGCAGACCAATTCTTTATTCTCAGAATTAAAGATAGAATTAAAGATTGCAAGGCCAGGTATCTGGTTGGAGGGAAGCATTCACATTTGTAAGTTGGAGAAGAGCCCCAATTACATTCTCCTAATTAAAAATCATCCCCACAATATCCTTTCATTACAGTGCTACCTTAATGATACCTCATACAACACATGACTATTACCATCTGCGAGCAGCTTTAACTATAAGAGCAGATATGTTGTTATTGTTCTCCCTGCTCAGTGGATAGTTACTTCCCTCACTTGCCCTCAGCCTCAGCACTGGTCTTTAGTTGCTCACCCAATCACTTCAGGGACCTTCAGGGTAAAGCCACTGCCTACCTTGTTAAGTAGGTAGGCATCACTGTGAGTAAGGAGTGGGGGCGGGGCTGCATGCCCTGACACTATAAAAATTGGTGAAAGAATACAAAGCCTTTTTATGTCTGCCCTTCAATTATACAACCATCCCTTAAGACCCATCCAGAGGGAATTTAAGAGACAAAGTGATAGTTGATTGCTTGAGTGATAGCAACAAAGGGAACCTGATTGCTTTTAAAGCTAGGCATCTTTTAGCTGAGTAGCAAGAAGTCAGGTCCCTGTAGGAGCTATATTCTAACATCTTACTGGAGAGCAGTTGTGGAGACCACTCTATCTGGAGATTGTGCATTTCAGCTCTAGCTTTATCCTTGGGGCTTGGAGGTTTTCTTCTAACACTAGTACTGGTCTCCCAAGCCATGAAGTCAGGAGTATAGAGGTAAGGTTGCTTACACTTTCATCCAGGTTCTGTTTTCCACAATAACGAAATTGAGGGTGGGAGAGGGAGGGAATACGGGCAGGTGATATCAAGGAATTCAAGAAGAAAATATTTTGAAACCATGGTAGTATCAATACAATTAACTAAATAAATATATATACATTAGAAAATTTTGCATACCTTTTGCAGCCTGACATTGATCAACCATACATACAATCATGTACACAGATGAATGTAAAATTTGGGAACAATATAAGTAATTGGAAAATGCAGCCTTAGTGACAGAAATGACACACAAGTTTACCGATAAAATTTTGAGACTAATGATGAATTCAAAGCAAATTTTTATTAAACAAAAGAAATGGAAACTATACATATGGATGAACAAACAAAAATCAAATCCACCATATCCATAGAAAGAAATGGTGGAGAAGCTCATTAGTCAAAACACACCCAAGGGTTAACTGTGGAACAGATCATCAATTGCTCAAATCCAAGTAGAAGTTAGGAAAAGTAGCTAGATCACAGAGCTGAGAGACTATGTAAAGAATAAACTTGAGGAATAAAAGACTGCTGACAGATCCAGCGCGCTGGCTTCCCTCACAGTGGTCACCGAGTTCGGGCGCATCGCGGTGGAATTCCTGCGGTGAGGGTCAAACCCCAAGATCGACGAAGGCGCCGCGAGGAAACTCAACGTGAGTAGGGACACCTTCCAGCATATTGTGGAAGGGTTAACATATCTCCTCAATGAGAGCTCGAAGCTCATGACTTCCGAACTGGATTTCCAGGACTCCGTGTTTGTTCTGGGATTCTCTGAAGAACTGAACAGATTGTTGCTTCAGCTTTACCTGGACAACCGAAAGGAGATCTGAACGATTCTGAGCGAATTGGCATCAAGGCTCCCCAGTTACCACAGCCTTGAATGGAGATTAGATGCACAGCTCGCAAGCAGAAGTCTCAGGCAACAGATTAAGTCATCAGTGACTATAAAGCTACACCTCATCAGAATAGAGATCACACCACCAGAGTTCTGCAGACTGTACCAAGTGACCCTGTTCCATTTGGTGCAGCAGCTGGAACAAGCACTGGGAGAGATGAAAACAAAGCACTGTCGGAGGGTTGTCCGAAACATCAAGTAGCACCATCAAGCTGAAGACACGGATCCCTCTGCATCGTCGGGGAATTGGGGATGACAGTAATTACTCTCCAGATTTTTTTTTAATTGTTGATGGTAATACATATCGATTAGATGAGATTTCTTTCTGTGCCAAGATACTGAGGACGTGGTAATGAACTAAAGTTCCTTTCCTGGTGCAAATTGTGTAAGATCCTTGACCAATTAAACTCTGTTTTGTATTTTAAATGTGTAAATAGGATTAAATCAAGTGGAAATGAATCTATACTGTTTATATCTTCTGTATATTTGAATGACTGTCCTGTTTTTGATACTTCTGTTGACTGGTTGATTTTCTTTATTATTTACATCCTCACTGACCAAAATTGAAAATAAATTCTGGGGATTTTTCTATTACTAAAAAAATAAAAAGACTGCTGAAAGAAGACTAATGACTGAGAAGAGATGAGATGTGGGACAACACGAAAGACATCTTACATATGAAAACCAAAAGGCTACTCAAAAGACAGAAGAGAGAGAGCAATATTGAATATACTATGCATTGTTTGAATAACAACAAAAAAATCTGTTGGAACATACAGAAAAAAATGTTCTTTAGAAGCATCAAAAGTCATCTTTCGGGGTGGGCCTAAGGAAGGCACACTGCACAGTAAGGAATATATAGTAGATATGTGTTTAATGAAGAAACCAACAACTCAGGATGTTAAAATGTCCTTTCCACTTAAAAATTATCGGAGGAACAGAAATGTTTTTAAAATCTTACAAGTAGATACTATGCTCATACTTATGATCACACTTGCTCCAATCCTTTTATCTTTAGTAGTTTGAGTTATTAATTTTTGGATGGTGTGATATGTGTCTGCAGTGAATAAACCGAGCATTCGAAAATGTAAAAAAATAAAATAAAATCTTCCAAGTAGAACAAAATTGGAGGTAGAGAGCTAAAGTATATCCTAAGCTGATAACAATTTTCTTGTTAGAAAGGTGATTTTAAAGACCTGAAAATAACAGAAGCCATAAACGTGTTTCACCAACAGGAGCAAAATATGGAGAAACATGTCTGTTGAAGAATTCCAACAGAGAAGGCAATTTGACCATCTCTATAGGAAAATAGAAAGAATTTATTTCACCAGAATGAAGAAAACTTTAAAGAAACAGGAAAACAAATGAGAAAATGGACACTAAAACCTTTAGAGAAACTCCAAGGGGGAAGCTAAGGAAGCCCAAAAGAGACGGACTCATTCATGGTGGGAGTTCAAGAACCTAGACTGTGTTGCGAACAACAAAAGGGCAAGCCATTCTTACTCAGTAGGGGAGGAATGTGCTGTATTCCGAGGCCAGTTACAAAATCAGAGTTCTCTGTTTGGAGAGAGGCTTGCAAGATGGATTTTCATAGTAAGATAGAAGCATATAAAAAAGGGTAGGTTTTGAGAATCTTAAAGACAGAAAATTAGGGAAGCAAACAAACAGTACTATAAATCAAATAAATGGAAATCTAATCTCAAGAGCTACAGGAGTACTTCTCTCAACTTCTAGGAAAAGTGAGTTCTCCTATTCAAAGAAGTACACACTTTTATGCATTTTCCGACACCTGTCTTGGATGTGAGGCCTTCTACTACTTGAATCAACGCCCCCAGCCAATTCCCCTTAAGGTATTTTGACCATGCACCTGAAAAAAATCCCACTACAGCTTGTTTCTAATACCGACCACAGTTCTCTTGTTCCATTTGAGAGAATGTTTCTGGGGTGACAACTAGATAACCTGTTCATGAGAAATTACAGAATCTTAGACACAGCAAAATTAACCTAAAGTTTGTAAAGCGTGCAGAATACAGTATTTCTACGAAAAGCATGTTCAAGGGAACAAAGCAAAGGGTGTTCTCTCAAGCATAGGAGACCTTACCTACTAACTTAGAACCAGAGAATGCAACAAGAATCTCCCTCTTTGAGAACACCACAGACACTACAAAGATTTGAACACATAAGCTAGGAAAAGCCAATGACTTCAGAATTTTCCTCACCGATGGAAACCAGATTGTGATAGTTCTCCAACATCACATCCTGATATAGGGTCTTCTGAGCAGGGTTCAGGAGCTGCCATTCCTCCCAGGTGAACTTTACAGCCACATCGTTGAATGTCAGTGATTCCTACAGTAAGAGGAGTCGATTTAATGGTGTACTTTCCATTTGAAGATTTTTTAAAACTATCTTACAGTAAAGAAAGCAAAACAGTAGTAAAAACTGTATATTCCATAATGTGTGGCAAACTGAGGACTTGGTAGAAAGTATTTAACTTTATTTCTACATTCGCAATTATGGGACGGAAAACTAGCCCTATTTTCAGAAAGATCTCCATTGTTCTGATAAATATTTTCAAATACACATTCTCCAGGCCAAATAATGTGCCCCAGCCCCACCCCCTAAAATAGCTCTCCATTAAGGAGCAGTCTTAAAGGAGATCTCATAGTAGATGAATCATTTCTGTGCCTGGCTACTTCACTGTGCCTGAAGGTTCTCTGTAGATCAGAGCAATCAGGTTCTGTAGCCAACCCACCATAAATGTAGCAAATGCCTGGGGAGGGCACAGGGTGGGTTTCAAGTCAACTAGCACTAGGTCAAGATGGTGAATCACAGTCTTGCTTATTATGTTACCCACTTACGATATTATTACCCATTGACTATGTATACACTAATTGCATGGCATGTACGCCTTATGGAAAGATCTGTAAACTCCAGTACATATACCCACTGGAAAATACATTCACTTTCTCAGTCCTGACATAGGATGAGGAGCCCCATGCCCCACTGCGCTGTCTTTAATATTTGCCACAATTGCAATGTCACTCCTGAGGATCACCGTTCAAGTCTTGGGGACCTCCATGCCCCAAAACAATGCAACCACTCATAAAATTAGAATTTTGAATACCAGTGAAATTACCTGAATGTGCTAGAAATAGCTGAGATTTATATTCACACAAAGTAGATTTATATTCACACACTTGTTTATATTAACAAACAAGTTTACAGTACATTGTGAAATGGAATTGGGAATTCTAGCAGTATCACCATTATAAAAGGCTCAGTATCTCCAGTGGCAATGATTATCAGGAACAGTTCATATGGGGGTGGTCGAACACACCTCAGTTCACCAATATTTTTAGTCAACTCTTACCCAAGTCATTCCTCCCACACCACTCTTTGTCTCACTTCTGGGTTTGAAAATCTGTTGCTATGGCCACACAAAACTAAATAGCTCAAAGGGGTCTATTAATGAACAGGTACACCTTGGGATCAGAAACAAGAAGCTCTATCTCCGAACCAAGAGCAGAATGTTCAGAGGCAATATCTCCCTTCCTGAATGCAGAATGACTTTCTAAGTTCTTAAGTTCTTAAGAGGAGCACAAGCTCCTCTTGACAACCTTAGGACAAATTCTTCTGAGTCACCTTCACACAGTTTTGCCTTAGCTTTAATTGCAAGGTCCTCTTGGACCTGCCATCTTTCACCACATGCTCTCCCTTGCAGTTCTCTTCCACTGGCTCGACCTCTGCAGCTCTCTTAACCTTGCCTAGGCAGGGAAGGCGCTAGGTTGACCCAAGAAGCCATCATATCAAGAGAGAGAGAGAACTGCCTGCAAGCATGGTTTGAGAAGAGACAGAGACATTGGCCTGTCATTTGATCTGTTGATTTGGTTTTGTTAGCCCCTATAGTCTCGGAGTTCAGAATGAACCCTTGGATTAGAGATTTGCCAGCTTCCAGAAATTCATGAGCCATTTCCTTGAATGGCAACTGCAAGCTGCCTACGTGACCTGACTTGAGAGCTCCCTCAACTCTATGAGCCAACAGCCTGCTTCCTGACATTCCCATTTGGATTCCTCAGCCGCTACAACTTATTATCTGACCAGATTCAATAACTTCACTTTGTGAGGCAGTGGACTGAGTTCTGCCCTGATGATCTGGTTCATCATCCATGGCAAGCACACGAATGAGGAGAACACTACAGACTGATCCCTGACCTCTATACAAATTTGGGACTCACCAGCTTCCACATCCTGAAGAGTTATTTACTTGATGGCTATTTAGTTTTCTGAGATACTGCAGGGAAAATCATAGAACAGCTTAAACCTCTACCTCCTAGGGACTGGTCTACTACTGCTCCTGCAAAATGAACTGTACTATTCATGGGTCAAGAGCTGTACCAATGCAGATACTGATCAGGGCAGAAAAGACACAGCAACGGAGCCAATGGTGGCAGGTCCAGAACAGATTTTCAGCCAACATAGTGGGGCAGGCAGGCAAGATGAAGAGGAGGATATCCTCAAGGAGCTGAGAGGAGCCTATACAGATGGAAGAAAGAAATGAGCCTAACTTCAGGGGGTAAAATGTCTGAGAGGGACAGAGAGAACAAACCTACCCTGAAGAAGATCAAATTTGCCTACATGGTTCTGTAATATGAATCCCAATGTGTAGCCTATTGATTCTGACACCAAATTATATTCTGGTACTGAATAAAACATGTACCTGTGACTCTGAGCTGCAATTAGGCCATGACCACTGGAAAAAATTAATGAGCTGAGTAGGAGAGGGCTGTGGCAAAGATACTGGTGTCAGAACTGGAAAACCACTGGAGAGTACAGGTATGTTTAAGCTCTCCCATATAGGAATCAGAGCTGCTGCTGATGGTTGATCCTCTCTCCTGCAGGTAATAGTTACAGGAGGTGAGAAGGTGTAAACCAATTTTAAACCAGTATCGCTACAAGGCCCATTTTAGATGAATTAATGAGAATGCTGCTGTTCAGGAAAATATGTAAATATCACCTTCAAAGAGAAGCGTTAAAGACACTTAATCAGACAAAAATCCGATGGAATAGGGAATTCTCCTAAAGACGTGGTTTTATTTCACCTTAAAAACTACGTACAGCATATCATTTGAAAGCTTCTCATGAGCTGGCCACAGAATGATGCATTATGAGTTGGAAGATAGTGTCATCCAAAGAATCGTCATTGATGTATTAATCCTATGATCAAAATATTCTCAATCTTCTCCATCCAAATGTTGAAGTCAGAGTCAAAGTTTATCTCTAATTTCAAATTTTGACTTTCCCACTGAGCGGAATCAGTATTATCCAGGCTTCTACATTCCTAGTAGTTAATACAGAAAAAGATAAAACACATCAGAATCACCTGGGCCTTGGTCATCTTCTTAGGTCCTTAGGACACTGCCGGCAACTGGGATGCTTTATGTTTGTCCCATCTGATCAGCTTCAATTATGTTCACAAATTACAATCTCTTATGAGGATCTCCCCAAAATAATAACATCTGAATCAGGCATTTCTTCCTCCTTTCTCTATGCTCCTGGTGATGCACAATCTGCCGGTTGATGAGAGAATACAATGTGAGTAATACATAACCTGTAGGTCCAGATGCAGTTACTTTTTTGTCCCTCTCCTTACACCAAGTCCCCAATAATGTTAATGATTCCCTTAGTGAGTGATGGAAAGCATGCTTATAACATGAGCCATGGGTCCTCAAACTTTTAAAACAGTTCACTGTCCCTCAGACCATTGGAAGGCCGGACTATAGTTTTAAAAAAACTTTGAACAAATTCCTATGCACACTGGGAGAGTCAGCTGCTAAGCAGGATAGGCAGCGGCAGCAAAAACACCTGGCGGGCCGGAAAAATGTCCTTGGCAGGCCACATGTGGCCCACGGGCTGTAGTGTGAGGACCCCTGAATGAGCAATAAATGTAAATCTCAAAATTTTCAAACATGTGAATATAAGATGACTTTATAACAAATAGAGATTGGGCAATCAAATATAAATGTCAAAAAGGAAGAAACCAAAAAGTTGGATACCTACCTCACCCCATACAGAACTACCAATTCCTTACTGTGTGACTCTCCAGGAGAATAACAAATCAATGAACTTTGAAGATGACTATGTTAAGTAAAGTATCTGGAAACATTTAAAATGGGATATATAAAGAGCTATTATAAATGAAAGATTATTTCATAGAAGAACTATAAATCGTAAAATCACTTTAGAAACACTTTAAAACTAACCATCAAGTAGAGTTAGACATATAATCTGCAGATAGGGCCCAGGCTTCCGAGACTCTAAAGCCAGGATAGGAAGCTAATGGCTGTGTACCTCTGACCTTGAGGATAGCAGTCCAACTGTTAACACATGTCAAAGCCAAGGCTCCATAATAAACACATGACATGTTAGACTGAAATTTATGTATATATTTTGAAATAAAGAAGTATACTTTCCCCAATAGCAAGTATACTTTGAATCCCAATAGAGATCAACGTTTTTAATGTAGCATTATTTGTAGTTCCTAATGCAGTGAGATCAGCGATTCTGAACCTGCGGGTACAGACTGCTTTGGGGGTGGAACGACTGTTTCACAGAGGTCGCCTGATTCATAACAGTGGCAAAATTAGTTATGAAGTAGCAACAGAAATAATTTTATTGTTGGAGGGTCACAACATGAGGAACTACATTAAAGGGGCACGGCATTAGGAAGGCTGAAAATCACTGAGTTAGACAGTTGGCCTATACAAGTATACAGTCTTTCTAGCTATGTCCCCTTAACTTCCTCCAAAGAAGCCCTGGTGGCATAGTGGTGACTGTCGGGCTGCCAACTGCAAGGTAGCAGTTGGAAACCACCAATTTCTCCTCAAAAGCAGGATGGGGCTTCCTTCTACCATGAGTGACATGGCTTTCTACTCCGCTGCAGAGTGTAGCTGTGGCCTGGGAAGAAACCCGAGTGCCTTTGGGCAGGAGGTTAGGAGGTGAACTGGGGGTACATCCGAGTACTTATCTGGGCAACTAGATTTGCCAACCCACATAGAGATGAGTGTGTTTGGTGTAAGGCTAATGTGCAGAGTGAACATTTATCCGCAGAACGAAAAGACCTTTGTAACATATGCCCATTCAGGACAGAAGCCAGGGGGTTGCAGGGCCTGACCTCACCTGCAGGGTGGCTGTCAAGATGCTGTCTCAAAGAACTGTACCTTGAGTCACTAATGACTAAATTGTGCTTTAGGGTAGAAAAGTAACCCCTTTGTCAAATATAATTTAAGGAGAACATTTACTAAACTTTAAGAGACAACAAAAGAAACACACACATACATCATATGGATAAGGGAGGCCATAAGCAGTTCAAATGCAACTGAGGATTCAGTCGAGACCCTGGATAAACAGGGCACAGAACAAAAGACCATGTCACAGATCATGATTGGTGGCAGATCAATACATCACAGCTACAGGCGGAGCAGTAGCAGCAGGAATGGGACCATAATTGGGACATGCACATTATTAGATAGAAGGACTTAAAAGATTGGTCCAGGGCCTTCAAACTGAGGCAATCAAGGCCAGACTCATAACAACGGCCCCTGTGCTGTCCTCAGTAAGGTGAGCTCCATCAAGGGTACATCTAGGCAGGCCCTGGGAAAGAACTGGCTGGAGAGGAGTGCAGACAATCTATTTTCTAAGGCATTCTCCCCAAGGGGAAGATGATCAACATTCTTGGTTAATGATCAGAAAGAATTCAATGGAAGTTGAATCAAAGTGGGGATGCAGCAAATGGACAGAGTTGTCACTGTCATCAGCAACAAAAACCTTAAGCCCAACTCAGTTCCAGCGAGTGGATTCTGATTACAGCGACCCTTTAAAAGGAGGTGTAACGTCTCCTTGTGGATTTCTGAGACTGTGACTCTTTACAAGATTGGAAACTCTGCCTTTCTCCCCAGGGTGACTTGTAATTCTGAACCGCTAACCTTGGAGTTAGCAGGGAAACAGGGCAAAAAAAAAAAAAAGGGGAAAGGGGCAAGAGTGAAAGGTAACAATAAAATATAGATATCACCTGTACACTGGAAACACAGGGAATCCAGGGCAGATGATCCATTCAGGATCAGTGGTGAGAGTCGAGATACCCGGAGGGTGGGGTGGAAATGGGGAACCGATTACAAGGATCTACATGTGACCTTCTCACTGGGGGGAAGGACAACAGAAAAGGGGGTGAAGGGAGACTTCGGGCAGTGTAAGATGCCAAGGGTTTAAGTGGAGAGCAAATGTTTTGAGATTGAAGAGGGCAATGAATGTACAAATGTGCTTTACACATATGTTGTATGTATGGATTGTGATAAGAGTTCTATGAGCCCCTAATATACAGATTTTTTTTAAAAAAAGAATCTCAACAAAAAGAATAAGTATCCTCCAAGTTTTCCCACTCTGAGACACAAAGCTACTGTCATGTAATTATTATGGACTGCTCCCCTCAAAAAACACTGGACATACACATAAATATACTCCAAGCTCACAGGATATACTGACAAAAGAGCACAATCTATGAAA
This sequence comes from Tenrec ecaudatus, assembly GCF_050624435.1. Classification (NCBI taxonomy): domain Eukaryota; kingdom Metazoa; phylum Chordata; class Mammalia; order Afrosoricida; family Tenrecidae; genus Tenrec; species Tenrec ecaudatus. Next base: position 92,572,173 of record NC_134544.1, on the reverse strand, counting down.
TATCATAATAGCATGTCCTTCTTTTTGCTGATTTGGAAAATATAGTTCGATTCCAATTTTCGTATAAGTAGACTGAACTTCAATGCATTTGACTGGTAAACTGTCTTAGGATCCTAGTACTCACACACCAGGCTTTGAGATGTTTTCACATTTTAGATTTTTTAAAGACTTTTTCACATTTGCAGGTCATGGAAGGCAGACTAGCTGAACATGATGACCACTAGCATTCTCTCAGCTGTGGGACTGGCCTCTTTGACTTGTCAGACTTTTGTTCCCACATTTTTTAAGGATAGATCAGTCCCTGGAGAAGGCCATCATGCTTGGTAAGGGAGAGAGAAGCAAAGAAGAGAAAGGACTTCAACAAAATGGATCGACACAGGGGCTGTCACAATGGGCTCAAACGTGGGTACATTTGTGAAGATGGTGCAGGACAGGACAGTGTTTCATGCTGTTGAATAGAGGGTTTTAGGGGTTGGAATGGACATGATGCCACCTAAAAACAACATAGAAAAGGTTTCACTTTCATGATAAAATTTCACTGCATCGCCAACTAGCTATAACATAAAGTCACATGACCTGCCCCCGTCACTCTACAATTCTGCTACAACAGTGTAACCTAATGTCGATCCAATGAGCCTTTCAAAATCTCATCCACAGCAGTGCATCAGGTGCCATGTTTTAAAGCCTTCCCATTCCTTCATGATGAACCAAACCAAATGTAGTGCTGTCGAGTACATTCTAACTCATTTTGACCATTTAACAGGGAGTGAAACTGCTCGTTAGTGTTTCCCAGTCTGTACGTCATGCAGCCTCATTGTCTTATTTTGATGCGCCCTGTATGCTGGAGCCACAGAGGGTATGGCCTGCAACCAATCAATTCAACCAATGAACCACTAGAGTCTCTTCCACACAACATGTTCATGATAAAACACTGCATTTATTCCGCAACCACGATTTTGAAGCAATTTCCCCCAAAATATGGCCACATTGGCTCATTTAGTCTCTTGTCTCTTTTAAGTAGATGTTGCTTCCAATGGGATATAGCTGAAGAAAGTCACGAACCATTAAGTACATGTTCAGTACTGCTCAAATGGTAAGTTGTTGAATCGAGTCAGCATACAAGTTCCCATGTCTACGTACAACTAAGTGCCTGGCAACTACATTTCTGTTCATACACCGACAGTTTGTTATTCTGTCAGTCATCGGTTACAGAGATTATCTAGAGATCTGTGTAGTACGAGGAGGAGATGAAGAAAACATTGTATTCAGTTCAGATAACTGGAACTCATTTTCCTGTAAAAGCCATGAGTCTCAAACAATACTGCTTACCTCAGGCCCATGTAACTGGCTCTTGCATTTATTCAACTGATTGAAGAAATATAACACCCAGACAAAGCAGACACAGCATTGAGCAAATCAAAGCAAACCATGACCAATCATGATCACTTTAGGAAACTAGCCAGTGAACCTTGGCATGATGAGGAAATTCTAACAATGTAGGGGGGTTCTGTGATGAGTTTGCAAATACTTAGCTTGATTTCCTTTCTCAAACGTACAAGCAAAGGCGTCTCAGAGCACCCAGGTCTTCATGGCCAGGAGAGGGAAGTTCCATGATCACCCACCAAATGAAAAGCTCATTAGCAATAAGTATTCTTGGAAATCCCACACAGGAAAAATAAATGGAGCATGAAGAAGCACTAGCAAGAAAGTAAAACAAAAGAGGCGTTATTACAAGAAATGCAAATGAGGACTTTCAGGTTCATGACAAAATTGTGATGAGCCCAAACTCACCATTTCAGTCTCAGAGAAAAAAGCTGACCATGTTGAACTCAGAGTACGGAGGTCACAGGGCATGTTTTGTTGTTGTTTTGTTTTTCTGTTGTACATTAAAAATAAAAATCACTGTCATTGAGTCAATTCGGACTCAAATCATTCCTATAGAGCAGTGTAGAACAGGCCCAGTGCGTTTCTGAAACTGCGAGGCTTTAAGGGAGTAGTAAGCCTCATCTTTCTACTGTAGACCAGTTAGCAGTTTTGAATGTCTGAACATGTGGGTACCAACCCAACACATAGCACACTACACCACCATGGGTGCACAAGTTGAAAACAGAGGGGGGTTGAACATAGGCACTCTCTCAGCTGATTTCCATTGTGAAATCATTCTGCGTACCTGCCTATCGGGCCCTTTTTCTTAGTGGTGGTTTTCGTTATCTGCCCTCAGTAGTCTAATTAATTGAATTCATTGAAAACAGTGATTTGAAGGATATGATGGGAATTAACCAATGGATAGCCCAAAAGAGTTTGTTCCTAGAGGAGAAAATACCAGACCACAGGCTATCAGGAAGGAAAGTATTTATTTTGTTTTAAGGATAGTCAAACCCCAGGCTGATCTAATAAATTTAAATAAGGATAAAGGACGCCAGAAAGGTGTGTCATTGAGACTTCAATGAAGAAATAAAAAAAGACTGAAATAAATAAAAAAGTAGCATGTTCCAAAAAAATCATACCATTATGTGCTCATCTTCCCAATACGATCACTGAAGACAAATCGATATATCATTAAAAGTGATGAAGAAAGTTAAAGGTGCCCAGCTATCAAAAGATACAGCATATGGAGTCTTAAAGGCTTGAAGGTAAACAAGTGGCCATCTAGCTCAGAAGCAACAAAGCCCCAAATTTGGAAGAAGCATACCAACCTGTGAAATCACGAGCTGTAGAAGGGATTAGCAATCAGGCATCATCGGAACAAAAAAATAAAATCATTGTGAATGAGGGTGAATGCAGATTGGGAACCAAGACCCATCTGTAGGGAACTGGACATCCCCGTACAGAAGAATTTCAGGGAGATGAGTCAGTCACAGTGCAGTGTAGTAACGATGAGACATACAACTTACCTCTAGTTCCTAAATGCTTCCTCTCCCCACCCCCACTATCATGATCCCAATTCTACTTTACAAATCTGGCTAGACCTGAGGATGTACACAGGTACAGATAGGAACCAGAAACACAGGGAATCCAGGACAGATGATGCCTTCAGGACCAGTGCTGAGAGTGGCAAAACTGGGAGGGTGGAGGGACGCTGGGGCGAAAAGGGGAACCAATTACATATATATTTATATCTAACCTTCTCCCTGGGGGATGGACAACAGAAAAGTGGGTGAAGGGAGACCTCGGACCAATGGATGTATGTATGGATTGTGATGAGTTGTATGAGCCCACAATAAATGATTTTTTTAAAAATAGCATATTCCACAACAACTATTCTTCACCAATAGATCAGTTCCCAAAACTGTCACCAAAAATTTTTTTTCGCACTTCACAACAGTCCACCAAAGGTGAATCTAATTGCATTTAGCCTCAAATAGCTAATAAGTGGTCAAGAACAAGGCCTGGCGCTGTCCACACATAACCCTCCCACCACATCCGGCCAACTCACAGCAGAGCTATCAGACAGTGTAGAACTCCCTGTAGGACTCCCACACCTGCCCATCTTTACTGCAGCAGGCAGACTCATCTTCTTCTGCACATTTTGGGTGAGTCTGCACAGCTGCCCTTGCAGTCAGCAGCCCAATATTTAACGCACTGTGACAAAAAAGTTCCCTTGTTCATATATCCCACATACAATAAAGTATCATTACAGGAACACATAAAAGACCAACAGAAAAAGAAAAGAAGCCCCAGAAAAGGCCCACCAATCTGTAAGGGACGTTAATTCCTGACACAACACAGGGCTCTGACAGCAAGCACTCACACTTCAAGATGTAGGTCCTTAAAGGAGGTCCCTGAGTAGTGGGAACAACTGAGCGCTCAGCTACCAAATAAAATATTGGAGAATGAAGGCAACCTTAGAAGAAATCGACCAACTTCTGAAGTTAGCCAACGAAAATCTTACGGAGTATAGTTTTACTCTGAAACCACATAGTCACCATATGAAATCCAATGATAGGCAAATGGTATTTATCAAGTATTATCTAATTGAGATTCAAGGAGCTCATTGGTAGCCAATCCTTTATGCCATGAATGCACAAGGGGCTTTCAAAAAGGTTAAGGAAAAATGGAATAAAAATGGACTTTATCCATGAACCTTTTAAGCCACTGCATATCTGTTCCTAATAGATTATGCTACACAGTACAGGATCATGCTAAATAGAATAATGTAATACATTTTTAATTCCTCAAATATTGTACATCTTAAAAAACTTTAGGATACCTGTTCATCTTCCATGAAAACTCAGGAAGAATATTAAGCTATTTACATATACCATCTCTCTTGAAGATCTATTAAAGTTGATATTGATTTTATTATCTAGCTATGGTAAAGAGATCAGTTAGGTTACAGTATATCTGTACAATTCACATAAAACTTGATATCCGAAAATTAACGGAATGACTATTTTTCTGGGTCCTGCAAATTTTACAAATTCAACTGTGTGGTTTCTCATGTTATAGTTAGAAATTCAACCTCATTTTATAGTTTTTTATAGTCTGAGTTTTCCTTCTCTGAAAGATTTCCAACTTATATAGGTTCTGGGTTTTCTAAGTGTGTGTATTTGCACACGTGTCCCTTGCTTAGTTTTTGGTGTCCCTGAGCATTACAGATGGTTAACATGGATAGGTGTTCAAGAAGAGATTGGAAGTTTGTGTCTACTCAGGGTCTCCAGGGAAGAAAGCCTGGGTGATGCACTTTGAGAAACCAGTCACACAAACCCCTCTGCAATATCCCTGCACTCTGACTCACATGGAGTCTGCAGGAGCTGGTGTGGGTTTCAGGGCATCTGCTTGATTTGGTTCATTTCTAGGGGGGAAAATGAATGCTGGCTTCATTTGCTACCCTGAAAGCTGGCAGTTCAACCACACCAGCACATCTGCAAGAGGAAAATGAGGCTGGTTGCTTCTGTACAGATTTTGATCTCGCACACCTACAAAGGAACACTATGAGTGAGAATTGACTTTGGGGCAGTGAGTTTATTTTGGCGGGTTAGGGACAATGAAAGTTTCTAGGTGGCACAAATAGCTTGCACTAGACTGTTCCACTGAGGCTTGATGGGGTAAACAGCCCGCATTACTGTGGAAGCACAGGAGATCTGCTTCCACAAATATGATGCTCCAGAAACACTATGGAACTCACATGACATAGCCACGAGATGGAATTAACTTCATGGCACCTAACCAAAGGGGAAATTGAACATGATGATCGCATATTCATGTCTATGTATGCACATGGATAGTGTGTTGGAAATATGACTAAATCAGAATAACAAACATAATTCCCATTAAGAATCGCCATGTCTATAATGAAAAACATGTCAGAGTGGCCCATCTAAATTAGTCTGTGAAGAAGCCATCTTGCTCCAGTGGTTAGAGGACTGGCAGCTATATGAAATGAAAGCAGTTGTGTTCCATGAGGTGGCCATTGGTAACACATGGACTATAGCCTAGAAACCCTAAGGAGGAGTGTAAGGTGCTATGGCATCACTCACAGAACCCACTGTAGAGCAGTGGACAAAACAAGCCTCTTATCAAGAACACGTGGATAAAAGGCTAGAACATTCAAGCACTACCATGCAGTGGGGCACAGAGAAAATGGTAGATTTTAAATAAGATCCTTTCTTACTATATATGAGTTATATATATATATTTGGATGTTGCCTTTTATTAGAAATGATTATGACACAATTTTTAAAATGAGCTGCTATTAATAGGGCACAGTTCTTGCATAGTAAATTCAAAGAAAATGAAAAAAAAACAGTTAACATATGAAAAAATCCAACAGGATAAAAATCATTTACATACTTAGAATTTGGTCCCAAGAAACTGTTCTATGGAGGTCTGAGGATTAATCAGGACCACTCCGAAAAGGATCGAATGGAAAGTTTTACTGGAGCTGGCCGCACTCCAAAAACACTCTCCAAAGCCCTCTGTGACACTGTGCCCTGTAACAATAACAGGCAGGCCACCCCGGCTTAGTCAAGAATGGGTGCCATGTAACACTAACAGGCAGGACACCCCCCTCCCCTGTCAGAAATGGAAAATCTTTAAATTGCAGCCTGCCCAGGATGTTTACGCTCCAAGAAGCAGCCTAGCCTACCTACAGTATCGTTTGGCAGACCACTGGGTTCAAACTGACCTTAAATGTAAACTTATTTTGTTAGACTTAAAAACTGTTTTGTTTCACTTTTCTGAGAATGCTTTGCCAGTTTCACACAAGAACTGGCCTTCCCCCTCCCCTTGCTTGGCAAGACGCCCCACAAGGAAGTATAATAACTTCCCTTTGAAGCTGTTCGGTGCTCTCGCCTTACAGACTGAGCCTGCCTCAGTTGCTGGTGAGAGCCCAGATTCAAATTTGTCTGAATAAAGCCTTAACGTTTCCATCTCTGTTTCAGTGAGTGGACTGGGGAGGGTCTCGCTAGCTAACACCCTCTGCCTGAGGGTCAAGTTACCTACAACTTTGCTTCCTGGTCAGAAGGCATTCAATGAGGTTTACTCTATGTGGGACTCTGCAATTCCAGTGAGGACTCAGTCTGTGCGGGGATCTGGGGCCGTCACTGCTATGGTACCGTTTTTCAAAGGAAGGTGCTGAGAAGTTAAGCTCTAACACAGACCTCGGTCAGCAGTGGAGAGGCCTGATGACTGCAAGGCTGGCCTCTCCCTTCGGTAAAGGCCATTCCGGGGTCCCCTGCTCTCCTGCCCGAGACCTGACGTGGAGGGAAAGGGCCCAGGCAAGAACCCCACCCAATCGCACCTTTCTGGAGCCAGGGGTGAGGGTGCAGGAGGAGCTCTGAGCAAGAAAAGCGGCCAGCAGTCTCCAGACCCAAGTGAGGCCTGCACCCAATTCAGAAAGGGTTTCACCGGAAATGTCCCAGGGGGTAGCAGCGACCTAAAACACTGACCGACAGAGTGCGGGAAGCATAAAGTCCGGGGGAAGCCGGACACAGCTGGGGACGCCAGGCCTGCGGGGATTCCGCGCCCGGGATCCGCACAGAAACGCAGAAACTCACCCACTGGTAGAAACTCCTGGGGCGCTCACTGGGCTCCTTCTCAGGCAGAAGAAGTGAGGTCAGCAGGAAATTGCATCACCTGGGAGGGGGTGGGGTGGTGTCTGAGCGAAGGGGCGTGGCCTGGAGATAATGAGGGCGACCTGGAGGGTGGGGCCTGGAGGTGCGGCTCAGGGCCTGGAGTGGCAATGGATTCCTTCTCAGTGGTTTCCTCTTAGTCTGGAAACCCTGCTGAAACGTGTTCTCTTTGGGTGACCCTGCTTGCATTTGAAGCACATTTGCGTGTGTTTTGTGAGTTTGAGCAGGGCTTTGTAGACTGTTGTCGGACATAAGGGCTAATGGTCGGACTTGTGGGATTCGACTGACCTGAGTTGGGTTGCTTTCTTAATGTACACTCAGCTCTTATATAAAACTCTCTCTTATATACATATGAGTTTATGAGGATTTGTTTCTCTAGTCTACCCAGACTAACACAGTGCTCTCCTGTCAGGTCTGAATCACTGACCTTATGCTCACAGATTGACACACTGCCAAGTCCTGCATCATCCCGAACATTGTGGCTCAGTCTGAGCCTATTGTTGTAGCCAATGTGTCCATTCATCTTCTTGGGGGTTTTCCTCTTTGAGTTGCTGTACAGCTTTTCCGTCCATGTTGTCCTTTTCCAGGGACTTTCTCTCTCAAGAGCATGTCCAAGGTACATGAGACAAAGTCTTGCCATCCTTGAACCCAAAGATCATCTGTTTGTTATTCTGGAAATCCATAGTACTAGCAGCACCCTTTACTAGTACCTTCATTCACCTGAGCATAATGAGCCCACTAAATTCAGTTTGAATCTCCATGCTTTCAGCCTTGATGGCTTATTTCTGACCCCTGACCTGCAATGTAAAAAAGGTCATGTAAAGTTCTGAAGGGTATTGGTGAGTCTCTTCTGGATGGAAGAGGAGAGACTTACTCATTATAGCACTTTCTCTGGAGCTTACGTATCCTGGATTGCGTTTGACAGATATTGGAGTAGTAGGCTAACATTTCATGATTCACATCTGGAAAAGAGAAGGTTGTGATTCAATCCTGTGGGGTGTTAAAATTTCATTGTTGTCCCCATCCTAATCATGGTCCTTTGCTTCCTCTGGAAGTCAAACCTGAGGCCGTGTTTAGTTAACCTGCCACCAGCCATGATTTTGTGAGCCCCCTCTCCCCATCAACACTTTATTTTTCCTTGTTAAGAGAGCAAAAGAGCTCTCTTCAAACAAGGAAAGGCTTTTACAAAAGATGCAGGCAAGTTTCCAACTCTTTTTTAGTTATATATGATTACTGTTTATTTTGAACTGAGTTTTTAAATCAGCATAGCTCAGGAAACCTCCAGTCATCCTCCTTCCTTCCTCCCAGTTACTCTCACAACAGCAGTGAGGAAGAGCATTCATTCTCACCCCCAATATTAAAAAACAAAATAAATTAAAACGTTTCAAAGTACTCAATCTTTTGTCTATTTGTGACAAAAGTAATAAATATCAAACAATTGGAGTTTTCTTGGAAGTGTCAGGATCTTTTGGAATTTAAACTCTGAAAAAGTTCTTCACTGCAGTACTTTGTGGATCCTTACAATTATTATTGTCCATTCCAGGATTGCGTGGTTCCTGCAATAAACTGTTTGATTATTAACTCAAACTCCAGTTTGGTCTTTGGAAGGAGGAAGAGAAAAAGGAAATACTATGTACATTTCTTGAGAAATGATATTTACCAATCACTGCCAAATTCCTTAAAAAAAAAGAAAGAACGAGAGAGAGAAAAGGAACAATAACAATGGACTTACCATCTCTGGGAAAAGTTATCTTTATGCCTTCAACAACTAATCTTTTGTGGCAAGATTCTATTTATTGTAAATATAATAAATAGCTAGAGGGAATCTGACTACAGAATAAGAACAATCATGAACATTGAACAATCTGTTTGAGCCCATTCCCCAACCTGCTTAACTTTGTGTAAAAGTGCAGATCCCACAATTTGTTGAGCTTCCCCTTGGATATGGGATGTTGTCACAGAATGTCGGAATACCTCATTTATTGCCTAGAATTATTCTGCATTTTCTTTCCTGAGACTCTGCCTCTGTTGAGTCCTTTCCTCAGAAAAATATCCCTTTACACCACATACATATCAGTTTCACTATCCCTGGCCAGGCTAGCATGTCCACCTTCAGGTCACAGATCACATGGAAGAGAAGAACTTTGTTCAAGGAACCAAAAGTCACCATAGATACGTCACCAGACCAAATAAGACAACATTTGGAACCACGAACTACAAAGACCCTATCTTGTAAAGAATCGTAACCCCACCCTAATTTGTATTCACTGACCATCCCTGTGAAATGTGTTAAACATTCATCATCCTATATATTACATCCTATAAATACCAATTTATTGGTATAGTTGCCTAAAACTGTAAACTTGGTCCACTGTCTTCTTCGGGAGCTTACCTTGGGGAATCTTCCTGCTCAGTCCTTGCTCGCTCCAAGGAAAGCAGACCCCTGTCACTGTCATGCAGCTCCTGTCTTTGTTTCTCAGCAAGAGTCATGTTGGTACCATGTCACACATTTCTTTTTTTAAAAAATTGTTTTATCAGGGGCTCCTACAACTCTTATCACAATCCATATATACATCAGTTGTGTAAAGTACATTTGTACAGTCATTGTCCTCATCATTCTCACAACACTTGCTCTCCTCCTAAGCCCCTGACATCAGCTCCTCATTTTTCCCCTCCCTACCCACCACCTTCCCTCATGAACCCTTGATAATTTATAAATTATTATTTTGTCATATCTTTCCCTGTCTGACTTCTCCCTTCACCCACTTTTCTGTCGTCCATCCCCCAGGGAGGATGTCACATGTAGATCCTTGTACTCAGCTCCCCCTTTCCTGCATGCTTTTCACACATTTCTTTTTCCTGAGTGCTTTTCAACATAAAATTATAATTTATCTTCTAGAGTCGCTATGAGTCAGAATCAGCTGTATGGCAGTGAACTTCACGTTGGTTTTATCCCAAAGAAGATGATGGGGTCATCCTTTCGCTTTTCAGTGTCTGAGAAGGCTAGGAACATCTGTACTTTATTCCATGGGCTTCTAATATGCAAAGTACCTCATCCATTTCCAGGTGAAATTTCAAGCATAGTGAAAAATGTTACATCACGAGCAGAGTTCTGTAGGATCCACTGACCTTGTCCATAAGTCATGAATTTCCTGTGGAAAGTCTTCTGCCTAGTGGTCACTTCTCACTAGTCGTGTCAAGATTCCAAAAATAGGTTGCCATAGGATTCCATTACTTGTCATCAGTGATTATTTTCCCTTTTCCCGGTTGTCCAAGATTTGGACCCAGGAGTGATGAATCCCTCACAGATCCTCTCCCTAAGCTTCACGGTGCCTGATGACTCCATGTTGCCAGAGCTGGAACTCCCAAAACCTGCAGAAGAGGTTTTAGTAGTTTGTGAGCGATATATTCTAGTAGAAGAAACCCCACCCATCCATAAGGAAGTGATGCTCAAGCTCCAGAATGCCCACCAAGCAGTTCTCGCTGCAGCTGAGCACAATGACCCCGAGGCCACAGCGGTCCATTGCTGTGTGAGAGCAACAGTGAGAGGACTCAGTGCCGTCACAAACACAATGTCCCTGACATAATGACAGTGATCTATAGGGATCACATGGTTTTAGAAAACACAGGGATAAGACTTCTGGAGCCAGAGCAATGGGGAGGCACAGGACCATCTTGCCAACCTCTAAGGTTTCCGTTCCCTCCAAAATATTTGCTCCAATAATGACCTCTTCCTTAATATTTATAAAAAACCCCAAAAATATTGTAATTTTCATTAATTTGTAGATTTTATTCATACACTAAATCGCATGTGTGCAAGTATACCTTTTTTATATATAAATGCTGTTTGCCTCATTGGTAGCTATGGCATGTATTTAAGGATTTTATATCCTGGATTGGTGTATGGGACTGAATGAACATGAAAGCACCCAATTCATAGAAACCCTATAAGACCCTGTGGATTGCCAAGATTGTAATAGTTTAAGCTGCAAAGAACTATGCCTGATTTCTCTACAACAGTAGAAAACTGGATAATTTTAATTGCCCTTTCATGGGCCCATATTTTTCTATAATTTCCAAGTTCCACAAATTTGAAAGTTCTGTGGGTACATTGATTAAATTACTGACCAAATATCACTTCATGATTTGGAGCAGTGGGACAAAAAGAAAACAACATATCGTGGATTATAGAGCCCAAGCCAAGTTTTTTTTTCAATGTGGAAGGAAACCGCCAACTTATATGGATAATTTGCAGCACGTGATTAAAAACGTCGTCTACAAAGGGATACTCCAGGAGTTATATAATCATTTATCAATTTGAGGATTAAGAATGTAGGAGTGGAGTCTAGCCTGTCAATCAGATCATAGCCAATGAGGCTTCTGTGTGGGCATGGCCTTCTCATGGGAATTCTGGGAAATCCAGTATTTCCTCCTTTGAGGCAGGAAAGACTCTCTCTCACTACTTCACACTTTGGGAGACATAGCAGCTGAGAGGACACATGAACCCATCCTGTGCAGCCCTGGGCACTGGGGAAGTCATTGGGAGACCCCTGCCAGAGCTGAGATGTTTCCAATGACACTGGATGCAAAGACTTGCTACCCACTGGCCTGTGATCTTCTACATTCGGCATCATTGCATGTGTTTCGTGAGTCTGAAGAGACTTTATAGATTGCTGTTGGACATATAGGCTAATATCAGACTTATGGACTTGATCTGGACTGGGCTGGGCCATTTTCTCAATGTTCAATTGTTCTTGTATATAAATCTACTTCTTATACACACAGAGATGAAAGTGACCTGGACTGAAAAAAAGAAAAGAAAGAAAGTGACCTGGACTAATGTGCAGAGATACACGCAGTCGGAATCTTATGTTGTTCAGACACCCACCAACCCCAGATGCCATGAGATGACAGGCAGTCTGCTGCAGTGACCAGGATCAAATGATTACATTCCAGCCTACATGGGAGAAAATACTCAATTCAGTGATCTCCAACTGGCAACTGGGAGACTGTCCTGTGCTTGAATCTCTGGATATTGACTAAACCTCTGGGTTGTTTTTGTAACCTTGCCATTACTTATCCCTTCAGCAGAATCTTCTCAAAAGAAGCCATTTGAGTACCACTCTTTAATTGTATTTCAACCTTAAAAATTAGAATATATTAGAGATTATACTGTGGTTACAAGTAAGAAGGAAAATACATGAGGTCAACTCTTAGTCTGGAACTTTTTGCAAACACTGATATGAGGGATAGACATGAAGGAGAAATCTAAATGGGAAATAAGCTTTAAAATGGCACTTTCAGAGATAGTGTCACTGCTTGCATTGTCAAAACTATGAATAATTTTCCAAACTGGATCAATCTGTGAGCTTGGTTAATTAATTCAAGGTGAGTTCTCTGAGCAGTTATTCAGTGGCCATGCACAGACCACAACTCGAGAGACTGAGCAGGAATATTCAGACTTAACAAGCACCCATTTCACCTGGGGTAAGGCCACTTCAGTGGCCATGACAAGCCCTAAATGTGGAGGTAACATTCCACCCTTGGTCTGTGAAAGCCAGCACATCTTCAGGCAGTGCTGTAACTCCTCTGAAAAAGCAGAGTTGTGGTCAAAGACGCTATTGCTCTGTGTTCTCCTGTGCCTGGTGACAGTTCCCCAAGGTGAGGGTCTCAGATAGCAAAGCTGGTTTATGGGGCCTGTGGTGAGTGCATGTGACTGACAGGAACTTATTCTCTTTATTTCTAGGTGTACTGTCCCAGGTGCTGCTTCAGGAGTCTTTTCTAGGTCTGGTCAAGCACAGCCTATTGTTCTCCCTCACCTGTATGGTCTCTGGTTACTCCATCACCAGTAGCTACTGCTGGAGCTGGCCCTTGGGGAAGAGTCTGCAGTGGTAGGGCCCCATATGCTATGGTGGTGATACATAGTATCACTCATCTTTCTGAAGTCCACTCTCTAATCACCAAAGACAATTACAAGAACCAGTTCTCCCTTTTGCTGAGTTCCCTGACTGTACATAACACAGCCCTGTGTTATTGTGCAAGGTACACATCCATTGTGGGGACTCAATGTGAGCCCAGACACAAACTTCCCCTGAAAGGGAGGCAAAGAGCAGCAGGAGGCACTAAAGACCCAAAACATCACAGGTCCCCACCCTAGACAGGCACTGAAGAGCGGGTCAGGAGGATTTCCTGTTGGAGTCTGCATGTTCTCTAACTGGCTCTCAGCATCTCCAGGGACAGTTTTCACTATTCATTTCTTCCCTACATTTTCTAATCATCACTGCTAACTTGAAAGGAGGAACTAGTAAACTCTGTTTGCAGTAGAAATATTAACATGACTCTGACCCTTAATTATCTTTCTATATGACCCATTTTATTTTTATTTTTGACAAGCAGATTATCTTTCTCATTCTCATACTACGTGTCACGTAAAAACGTCTAACAATGAATGGAAACACAGGCAGGTAAACACTCATGAGTGCAATGCATTGTTTAAAATTACTTGAGCTTAAAGGGTGACATTGATCTAAAGTGTTTATATTCCAGACCTGTTGTGAAGGCATTGTTTATTTGTTTTTGCCATTATTTTTGGACTTGTATGTAAGAATAGATGTTTTTCTTTTCTTAAAAATCATTTTGTTGGGGGCTTGTACAACCCTTATCACAATCTGAACATCCATCTATTGTGTCAAGCACATTTTTATATTTGTTGCCATCATCATTTTCAAAATCTTTTCTTTCTACTTGAGGCCGTGGTATCAGCTTCTCATTTCCCCCTCTCACTCCGCCAACCCCCTCCCTCATGAACCCTTAATAATTTATAAATTATTATTACTTTGACATGTCTTACACTGACTGATGTTTCCCTTTACTCACTTTTCTCTTGTTAGTCCCCTGGGAGGGGGTTATAGGTAGATCATTGTGATTGGTTCCCCGTCTCTTCCTACCTTCACCTTCCCCTCTTAGTATGGCTACTCTCAATATTGATCTGTGGGGTTTATCTGCCCTGGATTATCTGTGTTTCCAGCTCTTACCTGTACCCATGTACTTACTCTGGTCAAGCCAGATTTGTAAGGTAGAATTGGGGTCATCATATGGCGGAGGGGGGAAGAGAGAAAAATTTTTATGTTTCATTGGTGCTATACTGCACCCTGACTGGCTTGTCTGCTCCCAGCGACCCTTCTGTAAGTGGTTGTCCAGTTGGCTAGAGATGGGCTTTGGGTTTCTACTTTGCAGTCCCCCGCAGTCACAATGATATGATTTTTGTTCTTTGATGCCTGATACCTGATCCCTTTGACACCTTGTGATCACACAGGCTGGTGTGCTTCTTCCATGTGGACTTTGTTGCTTCTCATCTAGATGGTCACTTGCTTATCTTCAGGCCTTCAAGATCTCAGATGCTATATCTTTTGATAGCCAGGCAACAACTGCTCTCTTCACCACCTTTGCTTATGCACCTGATTTGTCTTCAGCAATCATGTTGGGAAGGTGAGCATCATGGAATGCCAATTTAATAGAACAAAGTGTTCTTACATTGAGGGAGTACTTGAGTAGAGCTCCAATGTCCATCTGCTACCTTAATACTAAACCTATAAATATACGTACATAGATCTATTTCCCTATCATCATAAATATATTTACATATGTACATGCCTGTATTTAGACATTTATAAATGACCTTTGCCTCCTAGCCCTTTCTTCTATTTCCTTTTACTTTCCTCTTGTCCCACTATCATGCTCAGCCTTCATTTGGGTTTCAGTAATTCTTCTCGGTTACATTGCTTGATCAAGCCCTACACCCTCAATGCCATCGATTTTAGATAACTTCTTGTTCCTTTGTCCCTGGCATTGATAACACCCATTTTCACTCCCTATGTCCCTCCTTATGTCCCTCCCTATGTCCCTCCCCTGGAATCATCGTTCCTGTTGTTTTCTCCTCCAGATTAGATGGTTTTCCTTAAAAAGTATAATTCAGTGCCACTTCACTTATGGGTAATGTTTCTTTAATAAACACTACATACACAAAATTTTGTATCTTATTTCTTCTTACGTGAACTTCTGGTAGTTTTTTTATCTTGCGGCATTGCATTTAATTTGAACTATAAATTTACTAGTAAACATTTGTTATACTCTTTTTAAAATTAAATGTATTAGGACAAATTAACATAAGTACGTTCTTTTTATCTGTTTTTCCCACCCATCAGTCAGTTCTAGTATTGTTATGAAAACAATCCTTAGTTTTTTCTGGTGACTTGAATACTGCTTTGATTCTGGAAGTTATAATATTGTTGAATATTGGAGAATTTTAATGGCTTTCCTTTAGTAAGACAGTCTAGGAAGAACTCATGATGATTTCTCTTCAAAAATTAGCTAATGGAAACTTTATGGGTAGCAATAGAACATTATCCAGTATGCTGCTGGAAGTTGAGCCACAAGTTCAGAATATTTTCAAAATATAACCTGGAAAGTGCTGATTCCTCAAGGTAAAGACATCCTTGGTGACATGGATGGAGAAACGGTTTCAGGACTTTCATTGCTGATGTGATAGGACTAAAGCGAGAAGCTGTAGTATGCATGACAAAATTATGGGCATTCCGTAGGCTTAGAGAAATACCAGAAAGAATGACCCACTCAGGGATCAGTCTCTGGGACATCAAGGTTAGTTGGCACAAAGAAGTCCACAGAGACAATGAGGTAAATTCTGCATTATTGAACAGTGATAGAAGTCTTCAGAACTTGTGAGGATTCTTTTAAGGTGCAGCCATTCACCTGTCTCTTCCCCCGAACAAATAAGAGTCGAGATGACCACAGACTAAATCCAATGGAATAGCGTGGAAACACTAAATCCAATGAAATAATGCGCCATACAGAAATCAACCTACAAAATCCTGAGGCCAGAAGAAGATGCCATCTGCCTACCATTATTGACCAATCTAAGAGGGGTCATGAGAAATAAATAAATAAGCAAAGGGGTATAGGTTCTACCATCACATTAGTGATGGGTTAAGTAAATGTTTGGTCAATTATAGCAGGCTAATTTTTAAGTTAATCATATCTTATGGCCCACAAATAATGTCATAAATATAAAAATGGCCCTTGGAAGGATAAAACAAAATCAACATTTCCCTACCCTTACCTTAGGAGGCCTGGATAAAGTGGTGAAATATGTAGAACACCATTTTAAAAGGACAGGGCTTACTGGTTGGATAGAGACTAGTGGAATCCGTGAGCGATTAGACCTCAGTAACCCTTCAGGCTTGGGACAATACTTATTCCAGTTGTTCAATGTTTCACTGAACTGTAGATAGCATGGTGAGAAAAAAAAACACAAGGGAGCACACACTCAGGATGATTGACCATTTGAAAAAAAATGGCAGCATTTATCCAAGTACAAAATACTCTGCCAGAAGAAGTAGTAAAAACAAAGTAATACAAATTGGAAACCAGGGGGTAAGTGGGAGAAGTGCTATTGTATTATGGGGATTGCAATCCATGACATATAAGAAAATGGGTATGGATTGTTGAGAGGAAAGCAGATTTGCTCTGTTAACATTCATCCAAGTCAAGGTAAAAACTAAATAACATAAGATGCTAAAGAAATTAATGTCTATAAAATAAGACTATGGAATTATGAAGTATGCTTCCAATACACTTGGAATTTTCATAAATCACTAGAATGCTGAATATTGATATCTTGAGTATGCAAAACTTTAAATGGATTGATGTTTTGGGAATCCATAAATCTATGGTTTACTGTTTCTGGAATGAAAAATTGAAGAAAAAATGATCTTGTAGTCATTGTCCAAATCATTTCATCCTGAAATACAACGTTCAAAGTCAGTGAAAGGTTAATATCCATAGACTGCCAAAGAAGACTAATTTAAAGTTTACTGAAGTTTAAGATGAAAAAATGAAAATTTTTAATGAACTGCTGCATTCTAATATTTAATCACATGAAAAATCAGGAGCCACTATAATTTCCATTAGTGATTGAAATACAAAGTTTTAAAAAAGTTGTCACAAAGATTCAAAAGTTTCAAAATGCAACTTTGTTGATTGAATTTTAGGGATTGCATGATAGATAGAATTCTTCATGACAAGTAATTTATTAATCACAAGCCTTACTTTTAAATACTCCACCACATGAATATGCAAATAATCAGAGATCTACTAGATCAAATATGAGTATGTTGTGTTTCCTGAAGGATCGTTTAACTAGCATACCCTCCCCGACAGAAACTCTGAGGAGACAGCTCTCACACCATGGACTGGATCTTGAGAATCCTCTTCTTGGTGGTGGCAGCTACCGGGCAAGAAGTCACCGGTCTCAGGGAGGAGGAAGTGGTTGTAGCTACTCTAGATTGATTTTGTCCACCTGTCTTCACTCAACAGGCAGTGACTCTGAGGTCCAGCTGGTCCAATCTGGTGCTGGATTGAAGAAGCGGGGTGCTTCAGTGAAGATCTCCTGCAAAATTTCTGGACACTCACTCACCAGTTACCTTATTGGCTGCGTGAGGCAGACCCCTGGACACAGGTTTGAGTGGATGGGAGAGATCTTCACTAGTAATGATGGAACAAGATACCCACCAAAGTTCCAGGGCAGAGTCACCATGACCAGGGAAACAGTCATAAGCACAGCCTGCATGGAGCTGAATGGTCTGAGTTCTGAGTTCTGAGTATTGTATGAAGGCACTCAGTGAGATAACCCAGTGAGACAGCTGTGCTGGGCTCACAGAAGATAGTCCACCAAGGTACAGGCTGCCAAATTTTTCAGTTGGGTAATCAAGAGGACAAAAAGAAAAAACAAACATGTATTTACTTAAGTTGTTTGAGACAGTTCCCAATGCATGTCGCCCAAAATAAAAATTTAGGGAGGCGGGAGGGGGACAAAGGTCCCTTACAGATTTATTTATTTTCCCATTGGGAAGAAGAGCCTAGGATCCAGTTGGAGCCAGTGAGCTTGGTAGCAAAGCAGATTCTGTATGCAAGGGTTTATTCCAAATAAAATGTATACGCATATGATTGGTTAATCAGTGGATTGCTGCAAACAAGTTCTCTAAGCAATACAGTTGTCTTAGTTTCCTTAGAGAGTCTTTAAAAAGAAAGAAAGAATGAAAAGCACGGTCTGTGTTTTGTACTGTGTGGAAGAAAAGTATTTTGAACCGAAGGCTATTATCGCGTATTTAAGAAACTCAAGGGGACATGAAACTTTGGCTGCTCGATATAAAATGGTGGTTTTTAGATGAATTGAGCATTTTAAGGAAGGTCTTGAAGATCTCAAAGATAGATTCCAAGTAGAGGTCAGATCAGAAGTTTATGGAGAATGGTGGGACTGCTTTTATTTTTGTTTGTTTACTTATTGTTGTACAGGTTATATCTTGTGTCATTTCTGGGTGGGCATATGGTTGTCATGGGGCTAAGGATTAATCCTGCTAAGAAAACTGAAAATTGCATTGGTAAGAAAAATGTCAATGATGATTGACTTTACATAACAACACAAAACATGTCAATGCTTTGAGAGTAGTAAAGGTTATCCTAGGAAATTTTATTGTAAAAGACTCTGCCATGTTGGGTGAGTTGAAAACTGTCCAAATACCTATTATTAGGAGACTAGATAAATAAACTCTGATACATACACATAGTGGAATATCATGCATTTCTGAAAAACAGGGATGGATGGCATTATGAAACACCACATGATGTGAAGGGACTTGGAAACCATTATGCTGAATGCAATTAGTTGATCACAAAAGGACAAATATAGTATGTGTCCACTATTGTTTGCTAAACACCAAGATGAAGGAAGGCTTTTACCCTCAGGCTGTGCAATATTCTGAGCTGGTCTCCCAAGCAACAAGGTAGAGAGCCTGCCAAGTGCTCATGGAACATAAATCACCTGCTTTATATGTACGTGTTAAAAATCTCTCTGACAGAGGATATTTCATCTAAACTGGGGTCAGATTTTCAAGCAGGGGCTAGAAGAACATTCAGTTGCTGCCATACAACATTGTACTAAGGTCACTCAGAATCAGTAGACACATCTACAATACTGGATTGAGACTATACTTGTGTAGTCTTGGGATCCAATCCCAGTAGCCACAAAGTCAAGGGAACAGAAAACAATATTGGCTAAATGTGTGTTAGAAACATCTGCAACTTAAATGGTCTTGAATAGAAATTATATGACTTTGACTACAAAGGATTATCTTCTGAAGTGACTGCTGGCATTGGAGCCTCTGCTCATTTGGTTAACTTTGCAGTGGTTCTCAACCTGTGGATCATGACCTCTTTGGCGGATCGAACGACCCTTTCACAGGGGTCACTTAAGACCATCGGAAAACACGTTATGATTTACATTATGATTCATAACAGTAGCAAAATTACAGTGATGATGTAGCAACAAAATAATTTTATGGTTGGGGTCAGCAACATCATGAGGAACTGTATTAAAGGTCGTGGCATTAGGAAGGTTGTGAACCACTGCTTTACAGGAGCACATCAAGTAGTGGGAATTTCTTTAAATAAAAAATACGATGGAACAAAAGGTCCTGTTCCAGGCTATTCTGTTCCAGCAGTAGTACATAGCTTTATAACAGCGTGGGGGAAAGACCATGAAAAAGATGCATTAAAAATCAGAGTAACGCAGTTTTCATCAGTGCCTGTATTTGCGGTCGGCGATAGCTATGACATTTTTAATGCATGTCAGAAAATATGGGGTGACGATTTCAGACATGTAATAATATCAAGAAGTACAGATGTGCCACTAAAAATCAGACCTGACTCTGGAAATCCTTTGACATTGTATTGAAGGTTTGGGATATTGAATTTCGTTCCATGTTATAGAGAATTCAAAGGGTTACAAGTTACTGCCACCTTACCTAAGAGTTATTTAAGAGAATGGAATAGATATTAATACCTTATAAGTAAATTGTATAAGGGGTGAAAGGAAAAAAGGGGAGTATTGAAAATATTTCCTTTGTTTCTGGTGGAACTTTGCTACAGAAGTTAACAAGAAATCTCTTAAAATATTCCTTCAAGTGTAGTTATGTGGCAGCTTATGTATTTAAATCTATAGTTCTATTGGATCAAACATAATTGTACAATTACTGCTATTATCAACTTCGATACCTTCATATCAGCTCCCCCTATCCACTCCCGCCCCAACCCTGGAACCACCCCCCCTGCAGAACCCTCAATATCTATCTATCTATCTATCTATCTATCTATCTATCTATCTATCTATCTATTTTTTGCTGTAACTTCCACCACCCCTTGCATCCTATCACCTGAAATTCTGATGTTTGTTCCCTTTGAGTGGTCTCATACAGTCACCATTGCTGTTAGTTTCTCCCTCCCCCAACTCCACACTTCCCCAGAAAAGACCTGCATGGGACTTCAATGAACCAGAAGGTAGGGAGAGGCTCCGAATTTATCGCCAGGTTCTCAAGGCTGGTTTCTGAGTGGCAGCAAAAAAGCCGCCTAATTTGGCCAAGGTAGGTAATGTAAGGCAAGGGCCCCAGGAAAGTCCAGCTGCATTCTTAGAACGCATCATGGAAGCTTTTAGGCTGTATACCCCCATAAATCTGACATCAGAGGAAAGTAGGGCTGCAGTAATAATGGCTTTTATTAATCAAGGTGCATCAGATGTCAAAAGAAAGTATAAAGGCTGGGAGAAAAACTTTGAAGGATTTGTTGGAAAGAAAGACAGCGGATGGAAGATCGATGGATCCAGGCAGGAGAAACTAGGAAGATGACTAGGGAAATTGCCCAAGTATTAGTGGCAGCTACTGCAAGTGAAGAGGGAGAACAAGGGAAGGCATTAATAGAAATGGGAGGCTAGACTAGGAAAAGATCAGTGCAGTTACTGCGAGGAAAGAGAGTACTGGGCCAGAGATTGACTCAAAAAAGAGCTTTTGAAAGGAATGATATGGTGCTGGCATTGCCAGGAGGATGGACACCAGTTTGACAGGTGCCGCAATCTTCATAAGACAGCATGTCCCCTATTTTTATGCGGGGAAAAAAAGGCAGAACCTAGAATGAGGAACTCGGGGTTCAGAATCCCTCCCTGAGCCTAGGGTACCATGATTGGTGGAGGGGAAAATGGTTGATTTCTTGGTTGACACAGAGGCAAAACACTCGGTCCTCACCCACGACAATGAAAAACTGTCATCTCGTACCACCTGGGTGCAAGGTGTCACGGAGACCACCTGTTACCGATGGACTTCTACGCACAAAATGGACCTCAGAGTGGGTCAAGTAAGTCACTCGTTCATGCTCATCCCAAAGTGCCCAACGCCCCTGCTAGGAAGAGACATTTTAACCTAGTTAAATGCCCAAATATACTTTAAAACGAACAAGTCTGCTTGACGGATTCAAAAAGACACCTTTTAACTACTCCACACCACCAACCAGGATGAATATCAGTACTCACAGTAAAAAGAAAGATTCATAACTGCTAAAAGAAAAGAAATAAAGAATAAGACTGAGGTGATGCAGCCACTGGAAGCTGTAACACTGCCAAAA
The DNA here is from genome assembly GCF_050624435.1 of Tenrec ecaudatus. NCBI lineage: Eukaryota > Metazoa > Chordata > Mammalia > Afrosoricida > Tenrecidae > Tenrec > Tenrec ecaudatus. Next base: position 92,550,577 of record NC_134544.1, on the reverse strand, counting down.
GCGGTGACAGCTGTGCACACACCCGGCCATCAACAAGGAGACTCCATGGAAGCTAAGGGCAATCGTGCTGCAGACAAGGAGGTGCAAAAGGCTGCGGTCCAAGAAAAGGAAGGAGATGGACCTGGAGAACCAGGTGGGCAGGTATGCCTTGTTCCATTTTCTCTTCCAGGAAAGGGGTCCATTCCAATGTGCCTGGCTACACAGCTGAAGAACTGTGGGTCAAACAAGAGCTGTAAGCCCTAGTAGAAGAGGGCTCACCATGGCTAAAGGCCCAGGACAATCTTATCTTCCCCGCTGAGGTGGGACGCGAGATGCTGTACAATTTACATTGTACTACTCATTTAGGGGAAAAAAAGATGCTACAATTGTTGCAAACTGCCAAACTACAGTTCAAAGGCCAAAGACTGACTGCAGAACAGCTGGTGATCCCATGCCTTGTCTGCCAAGAATTGAAACCAGGTAAAATTATAAATATGCATCAAGGGGCTAGAGAAAGAAGTAAGCAACCTGGGCTACATTGGGGGGTGGATCTCACTGAGATCAAGCCAGGCAAATATGGTTACAAGTACTTGTTAGTCCTCGTTGAGACTTTTTCAGGTTGGGTAGAAGCTTTCCCAACTAAAAGAGAGACAGCCCTGATAATAGCAAAAAAGGTGTTAAAAGAAATAGCTCCAAGATATGGAATGCCTCAAACAATTGAATCTGATAATGGGCCTGCTTTTGTAACTGAGGTCGTTCAAAATTTAGCTCAGGCTCTGGGGACAAATTGAAAACTGCATTGTGCGTACAACCCAAAAAGCTCTGGGCAAGTAGAGAGAATGAACAGAACTTTAAAGTAGACTTTGACCAAATCAGCCTACGAGACTGGCGAAAACTAGGTGACTCTCCTGCCGTTTGCTATATTCCGTGTGCGGAATTCCCCCATGCTTGAATTAACACCTTTTAAAATTGTGTATGGTAAACCACCTCCCATTATCCCTAGAGCGTTCAATCCACCCTATGCAGGCCTCCTGAGATATTAGGGGCTATACAAGCCTTGCAGGCGATACAGGCCAATGTTTGACCCACCATTCAGGCTGTTTACCAAAATGCCATTGAGCAGGCAAATGCAGCTGCAAGTCAACATCAGCATTTGCCTGGAGATTGGGTCTGGGTTCGAAGGTTCCGTAGCAAAAATCTAGAAATCAAATGGAAGGGGCCTTATCAGGTTGTTTTAACCTCTCCTACAGCCTTAAAGGTGGAGGACAGGATAGCTGCCTGGTTTCACAAAAGCCATACCCGCCTAGTGGAGCCTCCGGAAAAGGTGTGGAAGGTAACTCAGCATCCCACCAACCCCCTTTGGGTGTGCCTCAGTAGACCATCATGATCCTGTGGCTGGCAGCCCTCTGGGTGTTCCTCTCTGCGATTATCAAGGTAAACTGCGATTATAACCCACATGAACCTTGGATTCACACCTGGACTCTAAAAAATTTAGTCACCGGAGACATTCTGGCAACAGTAAGTAAGACACATCCAATATTTGCAATGCAGTATCCTGAAATATTTTTCAGCCTTGAACAGCTCTGGCAAGAAAGAAGGATTGGTCCCAGCCCCCGAGTGGCATGGCATGTCGGGTATAGCACACCTTTAAATAATAAACTGGTCATGAGGAAACAGGGGTTTCATGTGTGCCCTACGACCTGGCCTGAGGGCACTGACAGAGGAAAGTTGTGGGGACGTAGCCTGCAGCAGTTGTGGGGACGTAGCCAGGAAAGCATGATGGCCCTATTGTTCTGAATGGGCTTGTGTAACCACCAATGATGGTGACTGGAAATGGAGTTCTAAAGAAGACTCTGTGTCAATGAAATTTGTGTCAAGTAATAGTGCTGATGCCAATAATACCATAAAAATCACCATCCAGAGCCGGCATCATCATTGGGAGACCTTGATCCGAGGAATAACGTGGGCCTTCTGAAATAATAGCCACCCCAGTCCTAAAAGTCCTACATACTGTAACATCAACGGCTGGTCCAGAACACACGCAGAACAGGGTTCATCTCAGTTCTCCTTTGTTTGATTTAATAGTATCAACGTATAATGCTTTAAACAGTACTAACCCAAATGCTACCAAAAGTTGTTGGCTTTGTTATAGTATAGAACCCCCATATTATGATGCCTTAGCTATAAACAGAACTTTGGTTCAGGAGGCCGATGCAAGGTGCGACTGGAATAGCCGTAAGAAAAAAAGTTTCACAATAGAAAATGTTCAAGGAATTGGAGCGTGTGTGGGAAAAACTCCAAAAAAAATATGAGGCCTCATGTATACATATAAATTCTCAGGTCAGTCAAAGCAATAAGTGGATAATTCCTACTAAAGGTAGTTTGTGGATATGTTCAAATTCCTACCCTTCCCCTTGCCTGTATACCAAGTTGTTACACTCCACTAATGCTACAGAATTCTGTGTAAATATAATTCTTTTCCCGTGGGTTATTTACCATTCGTGGGAAGATGGATGCTTACAATGGTCAAACCAGCACTACCAGAAGGTTAAAAGAGAACCTGTCACTGATTTTTTTTAAACATTTTATTAGGGACTCATACAACTCTTATCACAATCCATACATATACATACATCAATTGTATAAAGCACATCCGCACATTCCCTGCCCCAATCATTCTCAAAGTATTTGCTCTCCACTTAAGCCCTTTGCATCAGGTCCTCTTTTCCTGTCACTGTTTTAACTGTCGCTCTGTTACTTGGAGTTAGCGCTGCTGGAACGGGCACAGAAATAGCTGCTCTAAGCAACCAAAATAATGGACTGACCCATCTCTAGAGTTTAACCAATGAGGATTTAGCCAGACTAGAAGATGCAATAACGCATCTAGAAAAATCTGTAAGCTCTCTTTCTGAGGTAGTCCTACAAAATCGTAGAGGGTTAGATATAATATTTCTACAGCAAGGAGCAGTGACCACCCCCCACCGATTGACCAGTCAAGAAAACACATGCGAAACTGCTTGCCAACCACCACTGGACAATGCTGGCACCAGAAGTTTTCTCTAATCAATTTAAAGAACAGCAACACTGGACTGCCCCCTGGCCTTGGCCCCATAAAAGCCCAGTGAACAAAGAACTCAGGGCTGATTCCCTTTGGCTGCTGGGTCCCCACTGTGTTGGGCAGTGGAGGGAGGGAAGCCCTAGCTTGAGCTAGCAAATAAACTCCTTTTGCAGCTTTTGCATCCCAACTGGTCACAATTCTTCCATGCGCCAAAGGTGAGCTCGCGTTCCCTCCCCCAATCCAACACTAGGGGATGAGAATTATATTACAGTTGAGTTTCAAGTACAGTTTACTCAACAGATAATAGGATAGATACGTGAGGTTTGCTTGAGTGCCTGGGAAAAGATAATTCCATCAGGAGAGAGAAAGCCGATTTGCATGGCTATAAGACAGTGGATTGATGAATCCTATTCTGACTTTGTGTTCCAAAAGTTCTATTTCCAAATTTGTAAAGAATGTCCAGGCAGTAAGAGACTTAGTGCATAAGCTATCTTATGATTTCTCCAATAAACACTGTAAAAATACCTTCCACTGGGAACAGGGCACTCTGCTAGATTATCTCAGGATATGCAGGAATGTAGAGACAGAGGAATACAAGGCCGACCTCATGGCATCTGCACTGGCAAATTATATCAGACCTAGAAAAAAGTGTTTTAGTTGTGGGAAGACAGGTCATCTTCACAGAGAGTGTAGGCAGAGCAGGCTGCGGCCTATGTCAGAGCATGGGCCAGGGCCATCAAGATCGGGTTTAATGGAACCTGAACTCTGCCCCGCTGTAGGAAGGGAACTCATTAGCCAAGCCTTCCCAGCGGGAAAATATTGGAAGGAGCTTGATACAGACCCTGCCAAGCAAAGCGTGGGAGGCAAGGTGTCTGCCTGCCAGAGCAAAGAAGAGAGAAACTGCAGGTATCACCCAGCTTCACAGCAGGAGACCAGACCTAACAAAAGAGCAAAAGCCCAGCCTCTGTTCTCCCTGCAGTTGTTTTGACTAGCCAAGAGATGGCTCTCAGAAGCACTCACAACAGTTTGCTGATTCTAGAAGCAGGAACCTCTTATGGAAAAAGTAATACAATTGTTATCAGGAAGTTTTAACCTAAGTACTCAAGAAATTCGAATTGATACTGGAGTTGATAAAAGTTGGGAGGAAAAGCGAAAAGCTGTGATTAAATTAGAAATTATTAAGAGCTGTAATTGGTGTTCACTACCAAAGAACTAATTGTGATTGTTAGCCTAAATAGAACCATTTTATTATTTTTTTAACAATGTATTGGGTCTCATACAATTCTTTTCACAGTTCATACATATACATACATCAATTGTATAAAGCACATCTGTACAGTCTTTGCCCTAATCATTTTTTTCTCTTTTCTTCTTTTACATTTTATTAGGGACTCATACAACTCTTACCACAATCCATACATATACATACATCAATTGTATAAAGCACATCCATACATTCCCTGCCCCAATCATTCTCAAGGCATTTGCTCTCCACTTAAGCCTCTTGCATCAGGTCCTCTTTTTTTTTTCTTCCTCCCTCCCCATTCCCCCTCCCTCATATGCCCTTGGTAATTTATACATCGTTGTTTTGTCATATCTTGCCCTATCCGGAGTCTCCCTTCCCCCCTTCTCTGCTGTCCCTCTCCCAGGGAAGAGGTCACATGTGGATCCTTGTAATCAGTTCCCCCTTTCCAACCCACTCACCCTCCACTCTCCCAGCATCGTCCCTCACACCCTTGGTCCTGAAGGTATCATCCACCCTGGATTCCCTGTACCTCCAACCCTCATATGCACCAGTGTACAGCCTCTGTCCTATCCAGCCCTGCAAGGTAGAATTCAGATCATGGTAGTTGGGGGGAGGAAACATCCAGGATCCGGGGGAAAGCTGTGTTCTTCATCGATACTACCTCACACCCTAATTAACCCATCTCCTCTCCTAAACCCCTCTATGAGGGGATCTCCATTGGTCGACACTTGGGCCTTGGGTCTCCACTCTGCACTTCCCCCTTCATTTAATATGATATATATATACATATATACATATACACACATATACACATACATACACACACTTATATCTTTTTTTTTTGCATGATGCCTTATACCTGGTCCCTTGGGCACCTCGTGATCGCACTGGCCGGTGTGCTTCTTCCATGTGGGCTAATTTGTAGAACCATTTTATATTAAGCAATCATTCTGCACCAGTCCTAAAGTGCAACCTCAGGCCTTATAACATTTTCAAAAAAAGAAAAGGCCGACTAGCCCCTTGTTCTTAAAAGCCAGCAAAAGGCTATCCTGTGCCAGGAAATTGTGCAACCTCAAAGTCTGCTTGCTCAGTTACGCTGCTTAACGGCCAGTTTTGCTTCCATACCAGCCTGCTTAGTCGTGCTGTTCAACCCCAATTTCTGCTTGTGTACCAGCCTGCTTGCACAGTATAGCAATCTAATGAAGCCTTATAAAAACCCAAGTCTGTAAGTGAAAGGGACCAGCCAATGGCCGCATTTTGTCTAGGGCTGGCTGGTCCCTGCGCAGGTTTCTTTTGTTATTAAAACTTTTATTTCTTTCAATCTCACATCTCAGTTATTCTTGTCTGGCTCATGTACAACAAATTAAGATGTTTATTAGGAAAGTCCAACCTAAATTCTCAAGGTGTTGCTGGAGTTATTGGTCAAGATTATAAAGAAGAAATAAAGGTAGTTATGAATTCTGATATACCATGGTTTGCAGAGTGAAGACCCAAAGCCCATATGTCAGCCACTGGAGATCCCCTATAGGGGAGGGTAGGAGCCAGTCAAGGTGCGGTGTAGCATCGATGAAAAACACAATTTTCCTCTAGTTCTTAAATGCTTTCTCCCCACCCCCCACATCATGATCTGAATTCTACCTTGCAAGTTTGGCTAGATCAGAGGATGTAGACTGGTACAGACAGGAACTGGAAGCACAGGGAATCCAGGGTGGATGATATCGTTAAGACCAGTGGTGTGAGTGGTGATACTGGGAGGGTAGAGGGAGAGTGGTTTGAAAAGAGGGAACTGATTACAAGGATCTACATGTGACCTCCTCCCTGGGGGACAGACAATGGGAAAGTAGGTGAAGGGAGACATCAGGCAGTGCAAGATATGACAAAATAATAATTTATAAGTCATCAAGGGCTCATGAGGGAGGGGATTAAGTGGAGAGCAAATGTATTAAGAATGATGAAGGCAATGAATGTAAAGATGTGCTTTACACAATTGATGTATATATGAATTGTGATAGGAGTTGTATGAGCCCCTACTAAAACAATTTTAAAATATTTCAAAACTATAAATTATAAAAATCTAGGATCAAAATATAATGGAGAGCCAAAAACTTAAAAAAAAGGGAAGATCGCTTAAGCCAATTTTTGCTTCCTTGCATTTCTAGAGTTAAAAGTTATGGTTGGCAGGAAAGAGTGCTTGAGAAATCTGACCATCCTTTAAATCAAGGGGTCTTCTGGAATGCTCTTGTGGTGAAACAATAGCGCCACCACATGGAATTAGAAATTGAAGCAAAAAGGCTTTTAAACTTTGGATGGGGGGTAATTTCTTTTTTTTTTGCATGTGGGGTGCAGTGGGCTGAACCCCAAAGAATCACTTTGAAGGTCTGAAACAGAGGCAGGCATACAAGCCTTCACTCAACTGCAAATCACCACACCATACACCCATGTACACACACGCTTCCTGCCCCATGGGGCGCCCCCCAGAGCCACATGTCCCCCACTGACTCATATACACGCTGTCCTGCTCCATGCACAGCTGATACCCGGGGATCATTTCTTTAGTGCAGTCAGGTGGGCCTAAAACTGTCCCATTAACTTCCCCTAAAGCCAGCGTGGAGGGAATGAGTGAAGTTAAGTAAGAGAGATGATTGCAAGATGGTAAAATCATACAGTGTGAGAAGCCTGAAGAGCAAAAGGCTTAATTAAGCCTGTAACCTTACCGGTAAACTTGGAGGAAAAAAAAGTCTGATTAGTAAGTTACTTCAGGAACAGCTGAATAAATTTATTGAGAATTTTTTCAGTCTTTGAAAGTATGGTAATTAGTCAGTTCTCTTAATTCTCTGAGGGCTGGGAGCCAGTATTTACATAACAACGAAGGCTGTCTAACTAGTTGTTTCACTGGTTCAAGACCAAGCAAGGTAACTGAGATTGCCAGCAATACTTTAAAAGCTGCATTGTTAAAACAGAAGGAGGAGAAGAGGAATCTTATGTGCAACAAATTTCATTTGGTCAATTTAACAAAAAAAGTTCTCCTTACTAAAAGCTTGAAACAAAGGTAGGGCAGAGAAACACATTTTCACTTCTACAGAGAAAACTGATCCTAAGAAATCCCAGGATGAAGGAAACCACGTTTGGGAACCGGGTCCATCTCTCACTGGGAGAAAGGGCAGTGCATTTATGTTTCTGTAGAATAAAGCTGATGGGCTTCCCTCAGAAGGACACAGCCACGTTGGGAGAAAGATGGACATGAAGGACACGAAGGAACCCCAAAAGCTTAATCATAATTCTTTCTCCAGGTCACTGACACCCTGAAGAGAGGGGCTATTTGTTTATATTTTCACAGGCCAAGGAGATCGGTGGATTTCTCTTCAGCCAGCAAGGCCCAGAAGAAAGCAGGGAATATGGTGTGTGACCTCCCTGTCCTGTTACTGAAGTTATCCAAAATGTCAAGAAGACTTGGCAGATTCCTGAGAATGGCGATTGCTGACTGTTGAGACATTTTTTTCCATTGTTGATGCTGTCTAAGAGAAACTCTGAGACTCTCATCAAAGAGGAACATTATATACAATAGTGACTGGACTATTACTCCAGACTGTTGTTTTGCTGAAAGATCAAGATTTTGGACTTGTGAATTAATGTTATAATGTGATTGGAATGTAACTGATTTCTGTGTAACTCCCTACCTATATAATGTAACATTGCGTGACAAGGATTTGATTAAGAAACATTAGCAAGGGTTTAAGGGAAACATTTCATTAGATGTTGATCAGCTTAAAGAGGATATTTTCTATACATTCAAAGACAGACTTGAGGCATCTCCTGACTCTGATGTGATTAAGCAGTTGGTGAGGGCATGGAAGGGTTGGATCCTCCATCTTGGGCTCAAAGTATCTCACATAGCTTAAGTTCCAGTCTGACTGTATTATTTACTCATCATATATTTTATGCTTGCAGTTTAGTGCTGCTTCTATAGGAAGCTAAGAGATATGAAGAGAGACCATGTTGCTCCCGTGACGCTATTAAATCTCAAACATAATGCAGACAGGGGAAATGTGGGATACTAGCACTGTAGGGAAATAAAACTGGGACTGTTAGGTTTCTCTCTCTGGGACTAGATCCCAACCTCAGTCCTTGGCTCCACGCGAGAAAGATTTCACGCTGAAGCCGGGCTCGTGATCCAAGTGAATTTAATGAAAGTTCAAAGAAGCATCAGGTTTTACACGGCACCCATTAGGATTCCTTTGACCATGCGGCCTGGCAGAGACTGCCCCAAGTCACGCAAGAATCTCTCTCCTCCCACGAAGACCAGACCAAAATGCCCCTCTCCCTTCTGGTCCCTGCCTTTTCAAGGGTTCCCAGGGGAGGTGTGGTGAAAGATCCCAGGTTGATCCCATTGGCAGAATTGCAGTCACCTGGCCCAGGTGGGATGCTCCAGGTGTAACGCCCATGTGGGCACATCGGCGGGAAAATCCAGCTTTTGTCCTTTGCTGGCTCTCTTGGGCATGCGTAAATGGACTTCCCAATTCCCTAGGCTAAGCTACCTAACAGGAATTACTCCCTGACTGGTGTGGAGGGAATCTGGAAGACTAGTATTCCATGGCTGGAAGACCGCCACTCGGGTAGTTGGAGATATGGTCCAGGGATACGTTCCTGCGGTTGTCTATCATTTCCATAGTTTCTCCCTTAAAGCTGTGCTGTCTTAAAGTGAGCACATGGTTGATTCATTCTCCCTATAGAAGCAGACATTCCTGTTTGCTCGTTTTCTTCCCGCCATGATATCCAGCCTCTATCATACCTTCCTCCAACAGCAGATGGGCATTAGGGGACATTACCCCCAGTGCCTGGATTCAAAATGTTAGGTGTAAGCCTGAATTTTTGGCTGCATCAATTGGACCATTAAGTTTTGTCTGGACAACTTTTAATGTATAGAAAATAACCATATAGCCCATGTGGCTTTTGAATTTTTTATATAAAACAAAGGGGGAATTGTGGAGGGAGGTCAGCTTCTAAGACATCCTCCCTGGAGGTAGACTGCTGTCTCCCCAAACCACAGGATGGGCCTGCTCCCTGCTGTAGGAGAAAATGGGTTACTTCTCCTTGAAGCTTACAACCATTAGCTTGGTTCCTCTAGGTGGGGTTTATACCCTACGGATAAAGGTTCCTATGGAGATCCAGAGAACAGGTCAAATTTAAGCTGCCATCCTGACTCTAGGATCTGCCCATCTTGTCACATGTATAGTCCCTATCCCTCCCTTTCCTGTTGCATGCATGCCCCTAGACCACCCCCTCCCATTACTGTATAACCTATAGTGCAGTCCCTTCCTGTGACGTATGTCTTTACCTGTAATCAAGGGGCTTGCATGCCTCCAAAAGTTATATAGGCCTGGGTTAGCTATAGAGAGCCATCTCTCTCTGGTCTCTCCCCACCTCTCTCCTCGGCTCCCTCTCCTCCCTTGTTTCCCTTTCCCCCTTTCCTCTTTACCTTCCCCCTCTTTCCACGTGGGCCACCAAGTGGGGCTGAGGTGAGCAATGTTACCATGAAATGTGTCTGACCCCTTGATTGCAATATCCCCTATGCCTCTTCTATCTCATGCTCTCGATGACTTTATGTATTTATCTCAACCGTACAATTGTGCTTACTGAACCCACAACTAGTGGTGGGGGGCTGCCCCCCTACCTCATACTACACTCCTGGAGCCTTATTTTTTGCTAATATCTTCAGTACCCTTTGGATTTCTTCCTTCAGTACCACTGGTTCTTGATCATAAGCTACCTCTTGCTTTGTGTATTCCTTCCATCCTCTTTTGATACCTCCTGCATCATTTGAATTATTGTTTGGCGAAGAAGATTGAAAGAACTATGGACTTCAAGAAGAATTAACAAATCTGTCTCAGAAGAAGTACATCGAGAATGCTCCTGAAAAGTGAGCATGGTGAGATGTTTTCTCATGTGCTTTGGATGGGTTATCAGGAGAAACCAGTCCCTGGAAAAGCATATCGTGCTTGAGAAAGTAGAAGGGCAGTGAAAAAGAGGAAGACCCTTGTGAGAGATTGAATCATTGACTGCAACAATGAGCACAAACAGAAAAACTACTGTGAGATGGAGCAGGACTTGGCAGTGTTTCATTCTGTTGTACATGGGTTCTCTGGGAGCTGGAACCTAATTGAGGGAATCTATCAACAACAAGAGTACATGATCACTCATCTCAATCTCGTCAAGGCTTTCCTGTTTCTGTTCCTCCACATTTCCTAAATCTCTCCTTGGGTGTGTACTGTCCTTTTGATCTTAATTACATGGATGGTTAGTCTATCAACAGGGTGAGTTCAGTTCCGGACTGTGGGAAAATAAGACTTACAGAAATATGACCAGGACTATATTCCCTAAATCATCACAGAGGGAATCTGGAAAGCTAGTATTCCACAGTAGGAAAGTCACCACTTCGGTATGTTAGAGATTAAGCCCAAGTACATTATCCTGCTTTAAATATCATTCTCACAGATTCTCCCCTAACAGCTATGCTGCCTTAAAGTGAGCTTCTATCTCTATATAGAAGTAAACATTCTTGATGTCTCCTCCCACTGCAGAACCCATCCCACCTCAGGCCTTTCCCCAGTGCAGGTATTAGGTTTCCTCCCCTGTGAGCTCAGAGACTTTACTGTGGTTACCACCCACCTTGTGATGTATGTAAGTACTGAATATGCATGTATTATGGCTACCTACAAATATCCCAAGACAGTAAAGATTTACTCTCTCTTCCTCCCTTTCTCTGAGTAGACCTGGCTGCTGAGATCATGGCTGTCCCAGAGGAAAGCATGCTACCATAACATGTGTCTGAGTCCTTTATTTTATTTTCTCTCTCCTATCTTCTATGACTTTACTATGCTCTTTGTATATCATAGCCATACAATTTCAACTACAAACCCCGTGATTGTCACAGGCTTGTTTACACAAAGATTGGACTTGAAAGGTGACTAAAGACCATTATGTTGAGGGTCTCTTTGGTGATTTGACTTTTGGCCCACATTTTCCTCCTACTCTATCTATGATCTTCTAATGGGATTCCTTTTCGAGCCCTTGGTAGTGGTAGTTGGGCACATCTGGTTCTGATAAATCACTAACATTAGGTTAACAATTCAATGGAAAGTAGCTTGCATAACTGAGGGGGCCTTTTGGACTCTACTTGCATGCTATCAGGGGTAGAGCTACATTGATAGATAAGAGGCCCTGTTTGTGTAGTGCTTACGAGTTGGGCTGCTAACTGTATGACTAGCACCATTCACGCCACAGGAAAAGATGGAGCTTTTTACCTCAGCAAAGATTTAGTCTTGGAAACTCACAGGGGGACTGTACCCTGTCCTACAGCATCACTGAGTTCACATTGACTTGACTGTAGTGGGTTGGTTTTTTGTTTGCTTGTTTTTATTTATTTATTTATTTATTTATTTATTTATTCAGTCATTAATTTATTTATTTATTTATAAAATTCATGATTTATCCATGGGGGAAAAAATCATAGTCTTATGGTCTTCATCTGGGCTGGGTTGGTATGTTTTCTTGATATCCAATTACTCTTTGATATAAAGCTCCTCCTTACACATTGAGTGTCCCTGCATTTGTTTCTCTAGCCTACCCAGTGTAACAGGGCAGGTATTTTAAGAGATGTCCCCTTTTAGTTGCAAAATCTAGCCTCTGTTTCCCAAGATCTAAGGATAAGGTGGCTCCACCAGAACTGGGAACATAAATCAGTAAATATTTGTTGATAAATGACACAGAGTTTTCCGTATCGTCTGTGGAACTATCTGACCATATTGGAAAATGTAATAAAGTGTTGCAATGATCATATCTCCATTTTCAAAAGCAACTTTGGAATCTGACTAGAACTTTCATAAAGGAATTTTCTAATGTATCAGACATAAAAGAAGCATAATCCTTATGATTGCAAATTCATAGGGAAACACTTCACTTTGAGCTGTCCCATCAGCACTTGTTCTGAGAGACCCACCCGCCAAGAGTTACTTGGAGGAAGTAAATTTAAATTCCACACCTCTCAATTTGGAAGAGTCTCTATGAACATTGTGCCCATGCACTTGAAACCATTAGATTGATAGAACCTCTTTTGAGTGATAAATTAGCAGAGTGTAGAAATCATGATAAGCATCATTGAACTGAACTATCATGTTTAACTGCCTCAATAGCACTCAAGCAAAATAAAACAAGATAAAAATACAAACTCCAACTCTAAGAATAGTCAAGCTTAACAACCAACACCCCCCCCTCTCCCATCACTTTTTAGGGTACCTATCCTGCTTAAGTTTCATTTTTAAATTTTGTTACGCAGACATAGTTTACCTAGACCATATGATGCCAGTTACTTCTCTTTTCCTAAAGGCAGTCATATATGTCAGTACTTTGAGCCGCAGAGTGGTCCTTCGCCTCAAAGGTCATTAGTTTTGGTTCTTGCGTCAGCCCCATTAACACTGTGGCAGGGTTGGATGGCTGGATGGTTCCCGTTAGTTAAGAGGATGCCCCACCCGGGGAGTCTGATCACAAGCTCACACAAGTACATTGTACGTCATTTTATGTCCCCCACGAACGCTCTCGGCGCTGGGGAAAGTACCGTTTCTGCCCGCACGTGCCTCAGCCATCATTACCTGAGCCTTCGCAGCTGCAGACTTAGCCAGGGCTGAGGGCCCATTGTTGCCTGACCTCCCTCTCCCTTCCTCCTTCCCGCGCTGCCCCAGGCTCCGCCCCCGGCCCAAACAGCACCGCCACCTCATAGATGCCACCTCAAAGATGAAAAGAAGACAGACACCCTAACCCCGCCGGCTCCTCCCACCCCGGGCCGCTTTGAAAGGGGGCAGAAGTGTTGGTGTCTTAGCCGGAACTGCGGCTCATTGGGCGAGTCCTACTTACTGTGCATTGCAAGTGGGTGCAGAGAAGCGGCCGCAACCTGAGCACCATGTAGCCAGTGCTACCAGGTGAAGGGCGCTCTTCTCCAGGGACTTGTTTGTGGCCAGCGGCCACTTTGGAGCACCCTGGTGCACCCAGCACCCCTGCTGGGGTGCATGCCCCCTTTCTCTCCTCCTCCCCTACTCCCATGCAGCACCCTACTCGTGGTGAAAGGTTTGTGGGTGCTCCAGGAGGCTGATCCCATCCCCCAGCTTTTGGATTGATTTGGGCTCATGGTAGGAATCCCTGTTGGAGAAGGGGTAAACCCAGGCTGGGTGTTCTTGTCTTTGGGGTTCCCAGGTTAGTTTTTTTGAGGGTTTCTGCTAACCCCTCCATTGTTTCATTTCCACCCAGCGGTGCCTTCTCCCGGAGACACCTTGTACCTCGTCAGCTCAAAGGTGAGCCCCGAGTCTGTTGTTTCTCTCACTGCGAAGAAGAGTGGCTGCAGCCGGTGCACAAATGTTAGGGCTTCCTCCGGAGATTTGCTAAGTCTTGTCAGCTGTGTGCTGGGAGCCAGGGAGGGTGAGAACCCCAGGTCAAGGTCTAGAACCTCCCTGGCTCTTTGTGTCAGCTGGTGTGTGGCCTGACAGCTGGAAAGTCAAAGAAGAGACAGGCCCAGCTTTAGAAAGATGAGGTTCAACCTTGAACTCAGCCAAAGGGATGTCCAGTCTTTCTTTGGGAAAGCTTACAGGTCTCTGTGGAAGAGCGAGACCCCCTTCTAGGGTCTGTTGGAAGCATTTACTAAGGATATCATAGATGTTTCTTCTTTACAAAGCTAACTCTGCCCATCTTCCTGTCCAATTAAGAGATGTGAGCCCACAGAAGCCAGCATCCAGCCCATTGGAGTTATCCACATCAACCAGAAAGATGTGGGGGAACCCTCCTGTCTAAGCATTAGAGACATCCCACAGAGTTAAATACCTGAATTGATACTTTGCTCGCTTGGACTGGGCATCTTCTACCCTCTGGCTACTCTGACTTATCTTGCCTCTCACCACTCCCACCCCTCTCTACCCCTAAGTCTGGCTCTCCCTCCCACTTACACTCTTTCTGCTGGTTCTGCAGCAGACATTAGAGCTGTGTAACCCCTTCCTCGACAAATTCTGCTTTAGTTCGTGGGTCTTTATTAAACCTGATGTTCCCTTCCTTTATGAAATAGCAGGTCTAATGGACTTTACACCTTTTAATTTACCCTATATACTTGAGTATCAGCCGACCTGAATATAAACTTAGGCACGTAATTTTTCCACAAAAACTGGGAAAACTTCTTGACTCCAGTATAACCCTAGGCTAGGAAATGCAACAGTTACTGATAAATTCCAAAATAAAAATACATGCCAATAAAATCAATTTAGGCATCAGCAGGTTAAATATTTTTGAATATTTCAAAGAAAAATAGTAAACCAGCTCTAAGTGGAAAAGAGGGTGAATAAAAACCATATGTTATGAGTAATAACTGTACACGCTGAGTTACTGCATGCGCTGCAGTACTGCATGTACATAAGGCAGCTTGTAAGGCTTAAGGCCTAAGGCAGACAGATGATCTTCCAGAATAAGATGACATGACTGTTTTCATACAGCAGCCTGTGTTAGGGTTCATAATAAACACCATTGTGTATGCCCTGTGTTACTGCATGTGCTGTGATACTACACAGCGTCGCCCCCTAGGCATGGGAAGTGCTAATGCACCACATGCAGTAACACAGTGCGTACACAATGCAGCGTGTATATTATGAGCCCCACCACCGGCTGCTCTATGCGAGCATAGTCAACCCTGGGTCCAGATAGGGGTTAATAAGAAAGTAAAAAATAAAATAAGTACTGTAAATAAACATAGTGTATACCCAAGACCAGAGAGCTTCCAGTATTTGTAGTCAGCAATGCTTGGGTGGAGCAAAGGGGTGTGACAAAGCACGGGTAAGACTGTAAAGGCTACATCATTGGTCAAGCCCTGGAGAAGAGTGGGAGAAGAAGAGCGGCCATATCCAGCATTCATATGACAAGGATGCAGTGCGCCTCTGGTACCAGCACACAGAAGTGGGCAGGTTCATGCCCAGTATGGCACAGAAAACACAGGCTTCTGGCATGCAGGAGAAAAGAACTGTGATATTCACAGTCATGGACCACCCACAGAGGCTGTAGGCACTCTCAGATGAGCGGGAGAAATCAGGTTGCACCGGAGAATAGGTAAGTGGGACCCTCACTTCAGTATAAGCCGGGGGGGGGGGGAGGCTTTGTCAGCATAAAAAATGTGCTGAGAAACTCGGCTTATACATGAGTATATACTCGTGTGGCTAATTCTCTGCTTTAGATGAAGGGCCAGCTCTAACCTTTCTTAATCTTACTATCCTTAACCCCTTTCACCTATTTTCCGTTGATATCCTGTTCCCTACAAACCTAAACTCCCTCAATAAATCTAAAATTAAAGGTCTTTGTCTCTTGTCTCCCTAAGACCTAATACATGATGGCCGGTACAAAGAGTCTGTCTATGTTAGACTGGAGTGGCACTTTCCTTTCCTTAGCCACTAAAGTCCCCAGCAGCCTTTCTGGACCTCTTCGAGCGAGCCTAGCAAAGAGATTTCCACTTCTTTGGCTAAAGACCCTCTGACAATGCATCGGTGAGGGTGAATGTTAAATCCAAAGCTCCCTACTCCATGGCCATCTGTTCATTTTCCCATGGCCGTCTGAAAATGTCCACATACAAGTAGTCTTGCTAAGTCAGATGGCCTTTTCACCCCAGGGGCTTAGGTGGTAATTATTCAGTGGAAGGATGCTCTCCTGTTTTACTACCTCATTTAAGAGAGCTCAAATTTTCTCTCAGCCTTTTAAAATGGGTTGTAAGAATTCTAAGTATGTTAGTCCAGGTAGGCTCGAGAAACAAATCCATAGAAATTCATATGTGTATAAGAGAGAGATTTATATAAAGGGTAATTGTACATTAAGAAAGCATCCCACCAAATCCAATCCAATCCCCTAAATCTGATATTAGCCCATATGTCCAATACACATGCAGTGACGCTGAATGCAGGATGATCACAGGCCAGTGCATAGAGAGTAATTGGATCCAGTGGTGGGGTAAGCATCTCAGCATTGGCAGGGGTTTACATGTGGCTTTTCCAGTTCCCAGGGCATGGGGTCTATCAGCGTAGTGCCAAGTTTCTGGTCAGTAGAGTGTCTCCAAGGGAGTGAGTTGAAAGAGAGAGAGAGAGAGAGAGAGAGAGAGAGACTGTCTCCTGCCTCCAAAGAGGGAATTCAGGAATTTCTGGAATTGTCAGGAGAAGGCCATGCATACACAAAGGCCATTGGTTCTATCATGATTGACCAACTGGACTCCACCTCTTCACTTTTACTTGACAAATTGACAACTGATTATATAACTACCACAGTAAGCAATGGGCATAACACACCTCTAGTTTGTTTACTAGCAAGCCTCAATATTCTGGGTCTTAAATCAGTTATTCAAAGGGGAAATCTTATTTTCCTCTATAGTAATGTGTGGCCAGAGCACAAATTGGACAATAACTCAGGATGGCCACCAGGTAGTATATTTGATTTAAAATTACTCAAGTTCTCAATAATTTCTTTTTAATCTACAAAATATATTCTCATTTTCCATATATCCAAGTTTTCTCTCTCCATGCTTAACCTCATTTATGTCAGAATTGTTCCATTATGAAAATCCTTCTGGTTCAGGAAATTGTTCCTCTCTCAGACTAAGAATCAGTCATTGATCCATCTGATCTCGCTTTGCTGCCAATTTCAGTGCCTATTGTCTCTGAGAAAACTGCTTCTGTGCCTTCTTTCTCCCCCACCCCTGGCAAACCCCTTCATGTCCCTCCAACCACCCGTGGACACTGCTGCATTCTCCCAGTTGCCAGAGTGTAAACCTGTATCTCCTACTATAGTGTCCCATTCTTCTTCAGCCTACCTCTTCACCACCACTCCCACTCCTGCCTTGTCTCAACCTGGTCCCACCACCTCCAAGCCTACCCCTCCCCTATTATATCATATAATTTCTACCCAAACTTCTCCCTTGCCCATACCATGATGGTCTACTACCACTACCCTATTACTACCCCACCCTATTACATCATATAATTTCTACCCAATCTTCTCCCTTGCCCATACCATGATTGTCTATTCCTCCCACCTCTCCTCTGTCACCAGTTCCCTCCCACAGTTGCCATGTTCTAAGACATCTTATACCTGTCCCCTTCTGCCAGCACCATCTTCTCCTCCCAGCCTCGTGTTCAGCTCTCTCCACCACAAGGACAGCTCCATGAAACCCAAAGTATCCATTCCTAAATCCTGCCACCCTCATCCCCCTCTTTGAAGTCGCAGGAGCAGAAAGGCTAGTAAAGATTCATATCCCTTTCTTGTTAAATTATATATCAGTCTTAGGGAAATGTCTTGGATGTTATACATCAGAGCCAGACTCTTATATTAAAGAATTTAAATAACTCACTCAGACATATGTTACCTGTCATGTCGGCCATAGGATGTTAACAACTACCTTGACCTCTGAAGAAAGGGAGATAATCTGGAGAGCTGCATAAAGAGAGGTGATGAAGGGCATGCCCAGAACTGGGATAAGCCCATGGACTTCAAGGCAGTCCCCAGAAGAAACCTAATTGGAATTATCAGACGGTCATGAGGACTGTATTCTTCAAGGTTATTTTATTTGTATCTCATTGAGGGCTTGCCAAAAGCCTCAACTAAGGCAGTCAGTTATGACAAAGTAAAGGAAATCTTTCAGGAACCAAAAGAAAATTCTGCCACATTTCTCTCACATCTTTCAGGAGGTTTAAATGTACCAAAGTACATCCTACTACACCAGAAGGGATGATTGTATTTCACTCAAATTTCATCTCACTATCAGCTCCAGATATTAAAAGACCATTTAAAAGGTTAGACTATGGACCCCAGACTTCACAGCAAGATCTTCTCAGTGCAGCATTCAAAGTTTTCAACAATAGGGAGGATCAGGACAAGTTATATAAGTTACAAAGAGATAAGGTTGAATGTCAAATGTTAGTCAGTGCCCTCCAGGTCAGAGTGGGTGTGTCTAAACTAGATATTGGGCCACATATGAGTGTGCCATGATGACCCTGCTTCAAATGCTCCCAATTGGGGCAGTGCGCAAATAAATGTATGCCCTAATCTGTGACCTCCAAGAAAGCCATACTATGAACAGAAAGGTCCCTGGGGAAATGACTGTCCCACTCACAGAGTGGGAGGGATAGTTTATCCCATTAGACCTCCAGAGCAACTTGCTCAAGATGCCTCCGTGTTAGGGCTGCTTCGCTTGGCCTTGTAGAATCGATACCCAGGGTGTAAGGCCCCACTGAAGATAACCCATCTCAAGAGAGCCTTTCTTTCCTTTTAGACTTAGGGGTCACTTACTCTTACCCGAACAAGCAGGTAAATATAATTAGCATGCACCACTATTGTGGGAGTCTTTGGTACAACTCCACAACCACTTATCACACAACCACTTTTATGTAGTCTGTATAATGTGCAATTTACACATCAATTTCTAGTCCTCCAAAATTGTCCTATTTCTTTACTGGGAAAAGATATTCTTGCTAAAATTAAGAGCAGTAGTAAGTTTGCTTTTACCAGCGGCCCCACCAGCCCCAGACCTATTGCTTCTCTTACAAGCAGTGCCAGACACTTGCCTGCCTTCACTTCCTCCCTAAGTGACTCTAGTGTCACCACACCCCCTGCCGGGTCTTTTCCTTTACCACCTGATCTAGTTTACTCACAAGTATTGCATGTCACTCATCCTTCAGTTGCTAGGCATCATCAGCTTGTTTACATCAAGTTAAAAGACCCTTCAAAATTTCCTAATGTGCCCCATTATCTAGTATCCTCCGACACTTACAAGGCCTCAAAACTATAATCTCAAAACTACTTACAGCAGGCCTGTTAAGGCCAACCCACTCTCTTTACCACATGCCTATCCTGCCAGTTATTAAACCCAATGGAAGTTACAGATTTATCCAAGACCTTAGGGCCATTAATCCTGCTGCCCTGCTTATTCATTCCCTCATGCCCAACCCATAACACTCTGTTCTCTACCATTCCGTGTAATACTAAACATACACGGTTGCCTCCTTTACTATCCCTCTGATGAAAGGTCCCAAGACCTCTTCACCTTTACCTGGGCAGTTAATTCTTACATTCTCAACAACTCTGTTGGGGTGTTTTGCTCCAGGGTTATTTAAATAGGAGCCACTTATTTAGTCAAACCCTGACGATTTACTTCCTGTCCCTAGACCTTTTCCCCAGCTTCATCCTCCACTATGTAGGTGACAGGCATCAGAAGATTCATAACATACAACTTTCCTCTAATTCTTTAATGCCCCCCCTATCAATGACCCCAATTCTACCTTACAAATCTAGCCAGAGCATCTGTATACAGGTACAGACAAGAGCTGGAAACACTATTGAGAATAGTCATACCAGGAGGGGGAAGGGAAGGGGAAGGTGACGGGAGATACGGGAACTGATCACAATGATCTACCTATAATTTACTCCCAAGGTGATGGACAACAGAAAAGTGGGTGAAGGAAGATATCAGTTAGTGTAAGCTATGAAATAATAATAATTTATATATTATCAAAGGTTCATGAGGGAGGGGAAATGGGAGAAACTGATACCAAGGGCTCATGTAGAAAAATGTTTTGAAAATGATGGCAACAAATGTAGAAATAAGCTTGACACAATGGATGGATGGATTGTGATAGGAATTGTACGAGCCCCCAATAACATGAATAAAAAGAGTCATAACAAACAACACATTGTTGATGTCCTTCCCTTTCAGATTCCCCAAATCACACCAACGGTCTTTTAAACTTCCTGGCAGATAAGGAGTACCTAGTGTCTCCCACCAAGGTACAGCTTTCTCTCACCTCTGCAATGTATCTGGAAGTCCGACTCAGAAAGAATTCCATAGATAATACAGTTGATAGAAAACAGCTTCTTCCTCATCTCCCAACTCCCTCTACTGAATTGCTCTCCTTTCTAGGCTTGATTCACAGCTAAGGCTGTGGATTCCCAGTTTTAGTGGGTTAGCCAAACCTCTATGAAGCAGCTAAGGGACAAGCCCTGAACCTTTAGAAACAACAACATTCATTGATAAACCATACAAAGCACTTAAATGTGCCTAGTTATCAGCTCCTGCACTTTTCCCTCCTGGTTTAACCCCTTCATTCTACATGTTCATGAAACTGGTGGCTGTGGGAGTCCAAGGCCAGGAAATAGGACCTACGTTTGCTCCAGCAGCCTATATATGTAAACAGTTAGATCCAGAAGTACAGGGGTGGCCTCCAAGCTTATGGGCCATGGCAGAAGCTGCTCTCCTAGCCCAAGAAAGCTCAAAAATTACTTTTGGCCAGAACATGCATATTAAATCCCCTCATCATTTATGGGACCTTCTCTCCCACCGTGCTATATCAGCCCTGACACGCTATCCTCTACAACTCTTTCATCTTAACTTTTTTTTTAATTGAAAGAATTCTATTGGGGGCTCTTACAACTTTTATTACAATCCATACATCAATTGGATTAGGCATATTTGTACATATGTTGACTTCATTCTTTTTTAAACATTTACTTCCTATTGAGCCCTTGGTATAAGCTCCTCTTGTTTTACATCCCTCTTGCCACCCTTGTGGCCCCTTGATAGATTATAAATTTTTATTATTTTCATATCTCACACCCATCGTTGTCTTCCTTCCCCAATGGTTTCTGCTGTTATTCTTCCTGGAGGGGTATGTGTGCTATGTGCCAGTCATCACGATTGGTCCTTCCATCCTTCCCTCCTCTCCCCACCTTCCCCCTACCCTTTTGGTATTGCTATTCTCATCCCATGTGTCATGAACTTTATCTCTTATCAACACCTGTGTACATGCCCCAGTCCAGTGCAGAGTGAGAAACAGCAGTAGGGTCATGACAGTGGGGAGTGAGGAAGCCTTGAGGAAGACTTAAGGAACCAGAAGAATATTATGTGATCCATTGGTGCTCTACTGCACCCTAGTTGACTCATGCCTTCCCTGTGACCCCTCTGGGGCTGGGATGCTTCATTGTTTACAGATACCTATGGGTCTCTGCTCCAACCTCTCTCATTCTCAACAATGTGTTTTTGTTTGTTTGTTATGAATCTTCTGATACCTGTTACAGTCCTGATGACACCTCATGATAACCCCGGCTGGGGTACTTCTCCCATGTGGGTTTGTTTCTTCACTGTTGCATGATTGCTTGCTTAACTTCAAGTCTTTAAGAGACCCCCAGACGCTGTATCTTTTAATAGCTGGGAACCATCTTTCTGCACCACATTTGCTTGTGCACCCATTTAGCCTTCAACAATTTTGTGGGTGTTTGTGTGTGCGTGTGTGTGTGTGTTTGTGTTTGTGGGGTGAGCATCAGCAAATGCTAGTTTGTTAGAACAAAGTATTTTGTGTTAGGGTGTGTGTGAGCTGAGCTCCAAGGTCTGTCCACAGTGTATTGCCTTATAAATATGTGTGCATAGGCCAATCCCTCTATTGTTATGGATTAATGTATTTACCTAAGTATATAACTCTGCCTATACCTCTATTGCTAGCTTTGCTTTCCAGAGTCTTCCTCTGTTTCCTTTTGTCTTCCTCCTGCCCCACCATCACATTCCCCCTTCTTCCAACTCTTAGTACTTCCTCTCAGATTGCTGTTGCTCCAACATCCATAGAATCTCTATGTTGTTGTTGGTTTTAATTCTATAGTTGTTCCCCTATCTGTGGAGTTGTTTGCTCACCAAACCCTCTGTCTTTCTTCTTGCGGACTTCTCTGCTAATGTTGGGCTTCTGCCCTCTCCATATAAAATTTGTGGCCAGTTCTTTGAATAAGGTTGTTGGTATTTTAATCAGGATAGCATTAAACTTATAAAGTGCTTTGGGTAAGATTGACATCTTCCGTGTGTTGAATTTTCCAGTCCACAAACATGGAATGTTCTTCCATTTGTGGAGGTCATTCTTGGTTTCTTGTAGTAGGGTCTTGTAGT
Source organism: Tenrec ecaudatus (assembly GCF_050624435.1). NCBI lineage: Eukaryota > Metazoa > Chordata > Mammalia > Afrosoricida > Tenrecidae > Tenrec > Tenrec ecaudatus. The sequence continues at coordinate 92,528,314 of NC_134544.1, read as the reverse complement.
TTTCCTTGTATGACTTCAGATTATTTTTGGTTAAACATATTCCTAGATATTTCAATGTGCTCTTGACTATTGTGAAGGGTACTGCCTTCTTGATCTTCTCTTCCATGGTCCTGTCGAATGTATATAGCAAACCAATAGACTTCTGTTTGTTGACCTCGTATCCTGTCACTCTTCCATATTCTGTTATTGCTGTCAGTTATTTTGGGATTTAAAATATACACAATCGGGTTGTCTGCAAAAAGAGAGAGTTTTACCTCTTTCTGTCTCACTTGGACACCTTTAATGTTCTTCCACTGTCTTACGTTGTTTGCTAAAGCCTCATGTACGATATTGAATACAATTAGGGAGAAAGGGCATCCTTGTCTGTCTCCTTTTTCATTGGGATCATTTTCCTCTCTCCTTCATAGGCTATAATGTGGCTGTTGGCTTTTCATAGGTAGTTTGTATTAACTTGAGGAATCTTCCTTCTGTTCCTATATCTTCATGAGTGTCTTAATTAGGAAGGGGTGTTGGATGTTGTCAAATGCTTTTTCTGCATGTATCAATATTATTATGTGGCTCTTATACTTTTTCTTATCAACATGGGGTATAATATAGATGGATCTTTGAATGATAAATCATTCCTGCATCCCAGGGATGATTCCTACCTGATAATGGTGAATGATGTTTTATATACTTGTGTATTCTCCTGGCCTATAAATATCTTGTTAAGGATTTTTGCATCTGTGTTCATTACAGATATCACGTCAGAAGAAACCAGCCTCTCTCTAACAACTGAAGGGTCCATAGGTGCAGTTGCACGGTGATAATATATAAACATATAGTAACGTCGTAGAAGATAGGAGAAATAGGAGTGTGAGTAAAATAAAGGAGTCAGATACATTTCCTGATAGCATGCTCACCTTAGCCTCTCGTGGTTGCCCATGTGGAGGTGAGAGAAGACAGAGCAATTGTTTACTGTCTCGAGATATTACTAAGTAGTAATATATTATACTTATTTTATTTCCAAATAAAAGTCCTATGGTTTCTTTAGTTAGCAGTCCCAACATTGTGGTTTTAATAATTTCTGGCGGGATGTCTTGAACAAGCTGGAATTCCTCTTGGCTGTTTAAATCTATCGAAAATCTTCACCCAGCAGTGTGATTGTCTGATAAAGCTGGCTGGACTCTGGTGCATTTCTTGCTTGGCTTATTAGCAACAGATTCCCTCAGGCTCTCTTGGGTGGGGCTTGGAGCATGCCCCCTTAGAGGGTTCCAGACTGGGAAGTGCTTACCAACTGGATTCCTTCACTGTTGGCTCTTGAGTGACATTGATTTATTCAATGATCTCCCCTTTTGCAATGGGGGATGGTCCAGGTTCTCTGTAACCCACCTCTTTCCCCGGTACCTGTCTGCTGTGAGTTGCCCTGTTTCTTCATGAAAATTGCAGGCATTATCTTTTAAAATTTACCTCTTCCCCACCTATAAAGCACTTCCCCTTATACCTGGTGTAGTTTGCCAATGGAGCTGCCATAGATTACTTCTGTATTCATCTGTTCCTACATTCCTGCATATTCTGAAATAATCAGAGTGATCTCTGTTCCTTGAATGGGTGGATCACAGATTGACATGATGGGTTCAAATTTTTAAAATCTAATATAAGAATGAGATTATCAGCAGCCCCTGAGTCAGCCACATTTTTGCAAACCGCATCCTGCAATCTGGAGATAAAGTCTAGATAAGGCTCATCATTTATTTGATTCACTGCAGTGTAATTGGGCCATCTGCCTCCTAATAGTGCTGTTTTCTCCCTGTCCCTTGGGCGAACCTAGTGTACCTGTGAGAATGACTGTCCAGAAAACTAGTTGTGACTCAACTGTGATATAATTCTTATCCCCTAGCAACTGATGACTTCCAGTATCTATTCCATCCTCAGTAATTTTGAGATCTTGTGCATGCACTGCTTCATTCCACAATATCTGATCTCGTAGGAATTATGAAGGAGAGAGGCACACTTTTTGTCAAAGCTCTCCAGTCAACAGGGATCCTGTGTTCAGACTGACAAAGACTTTAATCATGCTAACTACAGAAGAGGAGCTGGGCCACAACTAGAAACCACTTTCTTGAAATCTTTTAGTAGCTTAAAGGAGAAGGAATTATGATGATGTTCTTGAACTCTCTGTGGGTGTTGTGAGTCAGGCTGTGTGTTAATGATGCAAAAAGGAAAAGCCATACATGGGTATGCTCTGTCCTTCCCTGTGAACGTTTCTTAGGTTATTAGCTACCATGTCCCATATCTCCATATCAAAGGCTCCTGACTCTGGAAAACAAGGTTTACATTTCTTTACATCTTCTTTACTTGAAGAAATGCCTTTTTAAAAAAATTTGTTGGCACTACATTTTGTTTATTTAAGGGGTGGCTAAGAGTGATATGGTACTCTGTATCTTTGCTCTTCACCTGACCCATATCTCAGTCATTCTAAAAATACTGAAATTTCTCTGATTTAACCTCTCTGTCTGAAGAGGTTGTACAATTGTTACACAGGGTATAACTCAAAAGAATTATTTTCCTACATCCCCATGTTAGGCATCACTGGTCAGAAGAAACCAGCCTCTAACAACCAAAGGGTCCATTGGCACAATTGTACAGTGATAATATGTAAAGGTTGTAGTAAAGTTATAGAAGATAGGAGAGAGAGTAAAATAAAGGGGTCAGACACATTTTATTGTAGCATGCTCACCTCATCCCCTCTTGGTGGTTTATGTGGAAGTAGGAGAAGAGAGAGTGAGTCTTTATAGTTTTGGGATATTTATAGGTATCCTTAAAACATGCACATTCAGTAGTTACATAATTCACAAGGTGGGTAGTAACCACATTAAGGTACCTGAACTCACAGGTGAGGAAACAATTCCTGCATTGGAGGAAGGTATGAGGGTTATGGGTTACTTGATGGGAGGAGTAACAAAAGAATGTCCATTTCTATAGGGAGATAGGATCAACCATGTGCTCACTTTAAGGCAGCATAGCTGTTAGGGGAGAATCTGTGGGAATGATATTGAAAGTAGGATAATGTACCAGGACTTTATCTCTAATGTACCAAAGTGGTATCTTTCCTATCGTGGAATACTAGCTTTCCAAATTCCCTCTGTTATAAGTTAGGGATTATAGTCCTAGTCATATTTCCCTCAGTGTCAGTTTCCCTAGTCCTGTGGGATCATTACCCTATTTGGATAACAAAGTTAGACTGCCTTCGTAGAATGAGTTTGGAAGTTTTCAAGTTTGCCATCCTTTTCTATCCTCTGGAATAATTTGTTGATGATAGGTGAGAGCCCTTCAATGAATGCTTGATAGAATTCCCTTGTGAAGCTCTCTGGGCGGGGGCCTCTTTTGTTGGTAGATTCTTGATAACCAGATCTATTTCTTTTCTTATGGGAAAGTTTCTTGAGGTTCTTGAACTCTATTTGGGATAATCTAGGGAAGGATGGTTTTTCCACCTATTTGTCCATGTCATTCACATTTTTTAATTCGTTAAGATACAGTCTTTCATAATACTTTGTGATTATCCTTTTAATCTCATTGGGGTCTGTTGTGATTTCCCCTAGTTCATCCCTCAGCAGGTCTTCTCTAAGCAGCTTGTAAGGATGATCAGCAACATCTTTTGAGGAAGGTCAGAGCAGGTGTTCTCACAGAATCTTGCAAGGAACATCAGCAACATCTAGCATGGATAATCAGAGCAGGTCTTCTATCAGCACCTTGCAGGGAAGATCATTGGTGTTTTGAAGGAAGGGCAGGTCCAATTGATCCTATCTCACAAGAAATATCCCATCACTTGTGGGTGAGGGAGTGATGCTGGGAATGTTTTTCAGAGAGACCGTGTTAATTCGCTTTGCATGTCATCACACGCAGCTGCTGTTTCTAAGTCTGTATTACCAACATGTTGTGCCTACCATTCGATTTTGCTATGTTTTGCCGCACCACCTGAGTTTGTGTGTCTGCCTGTGGATTAGGAACTCCCTGGTTGTGAATCATCTGTCTTTTTCAATTTCATACCTTACACTCACACTCACAGACACACACACATCATCATTTATGCAAGCCCAACAAGATTATTTTCCAGTATCTTTAAAATACATTCTTCAATATAATTTTCTGATTTTTAAATTCATAATAAAAAACTACACATTTAAGAAATGAAACCAGCACACAGAACTATACCACAGTAGGAGGAGGTAAAGTTGTTAGCCAGAGAGGAGCCAGAGCTAGTTGACAGCATGTAGAGCTCCTGTGAACAGGGAGAGTTCAACAAACATACATAAATAGGCACATAAGAAGGTACCACAGGGTTTGCTTGATCTAGACAACGGTTCGACTGACCCCCGAAGTGTTTAGTAAAATCCACCCTTCACAAACAGGCATGTATAATGTGCAAACACACACACACACACACACACACACACACACACACACACATACACACACACACAAAAAACTCAGGGGCCCTCAGCAACTATGCTTCTGTACAGGCACAGCGGGCTGCATATGCCAGGGTCTTGATGTACATTTATGAAATACAGATAAAAGTCCTATTTTTCCTGCAAACCTTTTGAAACAGTCATAAGAATAGAAAAAAAATAGAAGTGAACCTAACCAATATCTATCCAAAAGTTTGCCAGAGAGGAGGAGGGAAAGTTATTTGACCCATCTGTGGGCCTGCTGAGGCCAGTCCTGGGCTCAAAATCACTGTGAGCAGAGGTGCATGTGCTTATCGGAACAACTCCAACAGGTTGTCCTCAGTATCTGGCAAGGATGATCAGCAGTCACTTAAAAGGTAGATCAGAGCAGGTGTTCTATCTTGCCAAGCAGATCAGCAATATCTTGCGAGGATGATCAGGGCAGGTCTTCTATCAGCATCTTCCAAAGAAAATCAGCAACATCTTGGAAGGAAGAGAAGACCAGGTCTTCTCACAGCATCTTGTAAGGAAGATCAGCGACTTCTTGGCAAGGGAGAGAAGAGTAGGTCTTCAATCACCATCTTGCAAGGCACACTGGAAGCATCTTGCAAGAAGATCTTCTCTCAACCCCTTTTAATGAAACCAGGGATATCTTGCAAGGAAGATCAGAGCAGGTCTTCTGGCTGCATCTTCCAAAGAATATCACCGACATTTTTCAAGGCAGATAAGAGCAGGTCTTCTTCCAGCACCCTTTAAGGAAGATCTGGGATATCTTGCAAGGAAGATCAGAGCAGGTCTTCTGTCAGCATCTTGCAAGACAGAATAGAAGCATCTTGCAAAGAAGATCAGACCAGGTCTTCTCTCAGCACCTTTTAAGGAAGACCAGGGATCTCTTGCACGGAAGATCAAAACAGGTCTTGTATTGGCATCTAGCAAGGAAGTTCAACAAAATCTTGCATGGAAAATCAGAGCAGGTCTTCTATAAGCATGTTGCAAGGCAAAAAAGGAAGCATCTTGCAAGGAAGATCAGGGCAGGTCTTCTCTCAGCATCGTGCAGGGAAGATCAGTGGCATTTTCAAGGAAGGGCAGATCCGATTGATCCCATCTCACAAGGAAGATCCTATCACTCATGGCTTAGGAAGTGGTGCTGGCAACATTTTTCAGAGAGTACTGTGTTAAGTTGGTTTGCATGTCATCTCATGCAGCCACTGTTTCCAGGTCTGTATTATCAGCATGTTTTGCCTACCATCAGATTTTACTATGTTTTGTCGCACTACCTGAGTTTGTGTGTCTGCCTGTGGGTAGGCCCTGCCTGGTCGTGACTCATCTGTCTTTTCCTTGTTCACACCATACACTCACACACAAACACACACACTCACACAGTTACCATTTATGTAAGCCCAGCAAGATCATCTGTCAGTATTTTAAAATTACATTGTTCAATACATAAATTCGATTTTAAAGTTCATATGTTTAAAAATGACACATTTGAGAAATTAAACCATCACCCAGAACTATTCCACAGTAGGAGGAGGTAAAGTTGTTAGCCAGAGAGGAGCCACTGCTGATTGACAGCATACAGAGCTACAAGCAGGGTGATTTTGACAAATATACATAAATAGTCACATGAGAAAACACCAGTGCTTGCCTGATCTAGACCACTGGTCGACTGACCTTAAGGTGTTTGGTAAAACCCACCCTACAGAAACAGGCGTGTATGATGGGCAAACACACACATTCAACCTACCTGTGGACCTGCTGAGGCGAGACCTGGGCTCATACCTGCTGTGAGGTGCATGCGCACATTGGAACATCTCCACCAGGTTGCCCTCAGCATCTTGCAAGGATGACCAGCAGTTCACTTACTAGGGAGATCAGAGCAGGTGTTCTATTTTGCCAGGCACGTCAGCGACATTCTTGCAAGGATGATTAGAGCAGGACTACTATCGGCATCTTCAAAGTAAGATCAGCAACATCTTGGAAGGAAAAAAAAGACCAGGTCTTCTCACAGGATCTTTCAAGGAAGATCAGCGACATCTTGGCAAGGAAGACCAGAGCAGGTCTTCAATCAGCATCTTCAAAGGAAGATCAGCAACATCTTGCAAGGAAGGTCAGACCAGGTCTCCTGTCTGCATCTTCCAAGTAAGATCAGCAGCATCTTGCAAGGAAGATCAGAGCCCGTCTTCTGTCAGCATCTTGCAAGGCAAATCAGAAGCATCTTGAACGGAAGATCAGAGCAAGTCTTTTCTTAGCATTTTTAAAGGAAACCAGGGATATCTTGCAAGGGAGATCTGCATCATCTTGCAAGGAAGGTCATGGCAGGTCTTCTGTCAGCATCTTGCAAGGCACATCAGGGAAGATCAGAGTAGAACTTTTGTCAACACCCTTTAAAGAATATCAGCGACAGCTTGCGAGACAGATCAGAGCAGGTTTTCCCAGCATCTTGCAAGGAAGATTAGCGACATCTTACAAGGAAGACCCTAGCAGGTCTTCTATCACAAGCTTTCCAGGCAGATCAAGGACATCTTTCAAGAAATTTCTGGGCAGTTCTTCTTTCAGCATCTTTCAAGATAGATCAGCAAAATCTTACAAGGCAGATCAGAGCAGGTCTTCTCTCAGCAGCTTGCAAAGATGATCAGCAACATCTTTCGAGGAAGATCAGGGCAGATGGTCTCACAGAATCTTGCAAGCAAGGTCAACAACATATTGTCAAGGAAGATCAGAGCAGGTCATCTATCAACATCTTGCAGAGAACATCAGTGACATTTTCAAGGAAGGGCAGATCCGATTGATCCCATGTCACAAGGAAGAGCCTATTAGTTGTGGGTTAGGGTGTGATGCTGAGAACATATTTTAGAGAGAGTACCATGTTAAGTCGCTTGGCATGTCATCACATGCAGCTGTTGCTTCTAAGTCTGTATTATCAGCATGTTGTTCCCACCATCAGGTTTTGCTATGTTTTGTCGCACCATCTGAGTTTGTGTGCCTGCCTGTGGGTTAGGCCCTGCCTGGTTCTGACTCATCTGTCTTTTTAAATTTCATACTTACACTTACACATAGACACACATATGTCACCATTTATGTGTGACCGACAAAATCATCTTCCAGTATCTTTTAATTATATTCTTCACTATAAATATCCAATTTTAAAATTCATAATACAATTATACATTTGAGAAATGAAAACCAGTATCGAGAACTATTCCACAGTAGGAAGAGGTGAAGTTGTTAGCCAGCGAGGAGCCAGAGCTGTTCGACAGCATGCAGAGCTCCTACAAGCAAGGCGAGTTTGACAAACATACATAAATAGGCACATGAGAAGATACCAGTGTTTGCCTGACCTAGACCACTGATCGACTGAACCCTGAGTTGTTTGGTAAAACCCACCCTACACAAACAGGTGTGTATGATGTACACACACACACACACACACACACACACAAATTCAGGACCCTCAACGACTATGACTCTACAGGTGAGTCATGCTGCATATGCCAAGGTCTTGATGTACAAATATGTGATGGAGTCCAGCTCCGGGAGGGTTAAACTGGATACTTCAAGGAGGTGTGGAGTCAGCGAACACAGACAAGATAGACATGAGAGATGTTCTGGTGGAAGTATTCTCTGCTGAGTTCTTCCAAACAGCTGTACTTATAGCATAAAAAGTGTTGCAGACCACTACATAAAAACAATGCTTTATGATTAATTCCAATATCACCCTTATTGTTTCTACTGAAACCTGATAAAAGACCATTATGAGGTCTGTACTTTTTTCTATCACTTTCTGTCATCTACCTGGTTCTTTCTGTACTGCTTGTCTTATAAGTCACATACTATTTTTGATTGAGGTGTTCAGAAAATTTGGTTAGGCTCATGTCCTACTCACTGCCCTATTTTTTTCTCACAGTATTCCTTTCCTGGTTGGCTAACAATGAAACTACCTCATGTGCTACTTCAAAGCCTAATATCTAAAAACATAGTTAAATGCTTCTCAGTGTTACATATTTTGCTTTATCAACTTTCCCATGGTAACTGTTTCATTGTCTACCTATGTTTTCTTTTGTTTTTTATACTCCTGGGGCACCAAAGAGCCAACCCATCTGATTCTTTGCCAAAGACTTAATATTTCCCTTTTATGTGTTTCCTATTAATGTTAACCATTCTTTCTCCTTCTATCTAAGCCCCTGTCCAAGGTGTCCAAGATATAGGGTCATCAATTGGTCCTCTATATCAGGGAGGGCAAAGACTCCCCCACTACTTAATCTGGATGGAATCCAGGGTTTTTTGGATGGGTTTTATTTCTCCTCTAACCTCAACTTTTGGTTTTCTTCCTCACTCAATTCCCACATATCTTTCTCAGAATTCCCAAAGATGTCTTGTTGTGTAAGCCTCTCAATGCCTCAGGTGAGGAAAGCACCATCATATTGAAGCAAGTTTTAGATCTAATTTCATTCATACTTCTCAAGACTGCCCTCGCATTGGTTCTAGGTGCGGTAAACATGACAATGCACAAAATTCTCAAGAATGGATTTAACAACAGCAAATATTTGAGGGATGTTGGAAACCCTCTCTGAGAACCTCTGCTCTGCAGAAGCTTCTTCCACCAGGCTGTACCTTTGCTAGACAGCATGGCTGGGATGGCTCCCAACAATTACGAAATACAGATAAAAGTCCTATTTTTCCTACAAACCTTTTGAAACATAAGAATAGAGAAAAGAGAAGTGAACCCAACCCATATCTTCCCAAAAGTTGCCAGAGAGGAGGAGGGAGAAATATTTGACCCACCCATTGGCCTGCATAGGCTAGACCTGGACTCAAACACCTTGTAAGTAGATGTGCATGTGCACAGCGGAACATTTCTAACAGACTGTCCTCAGCATCTTGCAAGGATGATCAGCATTTCACTTACAAGGGGTATCAGAGCAGGTGTTCTCTCTTGCAAAGCAGATCAGCAACATCTTGCAAGGAATATCAGCAACATCTTGGAAGGAAGATTAGATCAGGTCTTCTCACAACATCTTGCAAGGAAGATCAGCGACATCTTAGCAAAGAAGACCACAGCATGTCTTCCATCAGCATCTTCCAAAGAATATCAGCAACATCTTGCAAGGAAGATCAGAGCAGGTCTTCTATATTGCAAAGCAGATCAACGTATTTCAAGTCAGACCAGAACAGATTTTCTAATCACCATCTTGCAAGGCAGATTAGAAGTATCTTGTAAGAAGATCAGAACAGGTCTTAGCACCTTTTAAGGAAGACCAAGGATACCTGGAAGGCAGATCAGAGAGCAGGTCTTCTTTCACCACCTTGCAAAGCACATCAGAAGCATCTTGCAAGAAAATCAGAGCAGGTCTTCTCTCAGCTCCTTTGAAGGAAGATCAGGGGTATCTTGCAAGGCAGATCAGAGGAGGTCTTCTGTCTGCATCTTCTAAGGAAAAGAAGCGGTATTTTGGCAAGGAACACCAGAGCAGTTCTTTAATCAGCATCTTCCAAGGAAGATCAGCAGCATCTTTCAAGGAAGATCACCACAGGTTTTCTATCTTGCAAAGCATATCAGTGACGTCTTGGAAGGAAGATAAGATGAGGTCTTCTAAGAGCATCTTGCAAGGAAGATCAGCAACATCTTGGCAAAGGAAGACCAGAGCAGGTCTTCAATCACCATCTTTTTTTTTAAAAACATTTTATTAGGGGCCAATAACCATATTTCAAGGGTCACCAGAAGCATCTTGCCAGAAGATTAGAGCAGTTCTTCTCTCAGCACCTTTTAAGGAAGACCAGGGACATCTTGCAAGGAAGGCCAGAGCAGGTCTTCAATCAGCATCTTGCAAGGCAGTTCGCAGCATCTTGAAAGGAAGATCAGATAAGGTCTCTAAGCATCTTTTAAGGAAGACCAGGGATACCTTTAAAGGCAGATCAGAGCAGGTCTTTTGTCAGCATCTTGCATGGCAGATCAGTGACAACTTGCAAGAAAGATCTGGGCAGGTCTTCTGTCACCATCTTGCAAGGCACATCAGAAGCATCTTGAGAGGAAGATCAGCAAAATTTTGCAAGGCAGATCAGAGCAGGTCTTCTCTCGTAACTTGCATGGAAGATCATGGCAGGGCTTCTGTCAGCATCTTGCAAGGCACATCAGGGAAGATCAGAGTAGGTCTTCTGTCAACACCTTTTAAAGAATATCAGTGACAGCTTGCAAGATAGATCAGTGCAGATTTTCCCAGCATCTTGTGAGGAAGATTAGCTACATCTTATAAGGAAGACCCTAGTAGGTCTTCTATCGCCATCTTACCAGGCACATCAAGGACATCCTTCAAGGAAGATCTGGGCAGGTCTCCCAGCATCTTACAAGATAGATCAGCAAAATCTTGCAAGGCAGATCAGAGCAGCTCTTCTCTCAGGAGCTTGCAAGGTTGTTCGGTGACATCTTTCAAGGAAGATCAGACAGGTGTTCTCACAGAATCTAGCAAGCAAGGTCAGCAACATATTGTCAACGAAGATCAAAGCAGGTATTCTATCTATATCGTGCAGGACGACCATTGTACCAGAGGTCAATGTCTGTCCTTATGTAACTCTTCCCTGCTTCCCCCCCCCCGCAATCATTTAATTGGGGGCTCATACAACTCTTATCACACTCTTTATCTACATCCATGTATCAAGCACATTTGTACACTCGTTGTCATCATCATTCTCAAAACGTTTGCTTTCTACTTGAGTCCTTGGTCTCAGCTCATTGTTTTAAAAATCATTTTATTAGGGGCTCATACAACTCCTATCAAAATCCATATATACATCAATTGTGTAAAGCATATTTGTACATTCTTTGCCCTCATAATTTTCAAAGCATTTGCTCTCCACTTTAGCCATTTGCATCAGGTCCTCTTTTTCTCCGCCTCCCTCCCCAGTGCCCCCTCCCTCATGAGCCCTTGATAATTTATAAATTATTATTTTGTCATATCTTGGCCTGTTTGATGTCTCCCTTCACCCACTTTTATGTTGTATGTCCCCCAGGGAGGAGGTCACATATAGCTCCTTGAAATATGTTTCCCCTTTCCAACCCACCCTCCTTTTGCCCTACAAGTATCTCCACTCACACCACTGGTCCTGAGAGCATCATCCACCTGGCTTCCTTGTGTTTCCAGTTCCCATCTGTACCAGTGTACATCATCTGGTCTAGTCAGACTTGCAAGGTAGGATTCGGATCATGACAGTGGGCGTGGGGTGAGGGGAGGAAGCATTTAGGAACTAGAGGAAAGTTGTATATTTCATCGTTGCTACATCGCACCCTGACTGGTTCATCTCCTCCCCAAAACCCTTCTTTAAGGGAATGTCCAGTGGCCTACAAATGTGCTTTGGGTCTCCATTACACACTCCCCCGCTCATTCACTATGGTGAGATATTTTTGTTCTGATGATACCTGATCCCTTGACACCTTGTGGTTTCACAGGCTGGTGTGCTTCCTTCATGTCGGCTTTGTTGCTTCTGAGCTAGGTGGCCGCTTGTTTACCTCCAAGCTTTAAGACCCCAGATGCTATATCTTTTGATAGCTGGGCACCATCAGCTTTCTTTACCACATTTGCTTATACACCCATTTGTCTTCAGCAGCTGTGTCAGGGCGGTGAGAATACAATATGATGTTTTGTTCTTTGAAGCCTGATAACTGATGCCTTCAGCACCTCCTGATCACACAGGCTGGTGTGCTTCTACAATGTGAGCTTTATTGCTTCTGACCCAGATGGCCGCTTGTTTACCTTCAAGTCTTTAAGACACCAGACACTATCTCTTTTGACAGCTGGGCACCATCAATTTTCTTCCCCACATTTAGTTGTTTATCCACTTTGTCTTTAGCGGCTGTGCCGGGAACGTGAACATCATAGAATGCCAATTTAATAGAAGAAAGTATTCTTGCATTGAGGGTGTGCTTGAGTGGAGGCCCAATGTCCTTCTGCTACCTTAATACTAAACCTATAAATAAGGCACATAGATCTATTTCCCCATCCTCATGTATAAATATTTTTGCATATGTACATGCCTTTATCTAGACCTCTATAAATGCCCTCTGCCTCCCAGCGCTTTCCTCGGTTTCCTTTGACTTCCCTCCTGTCCCACTATCATGCTGTCCCACCCAGAATTTCAGCCATTCCTCTTAGTTACATTACCTTGGTCCCAGCCTACCAGATCTCCTACACCCTCCTCACCACTGATTTGGATAGCTTGTTGTTCCCTTGAACATGGGTATATTAATACCACTACCTTTCCCCCCACCTCCCCTTCTCCCATGTCCCCTCGTAACTATCGGTCCCTTTGTTTTCTCCTGCAATTGTTCATCCAGCCTATCTTATTTAGACAGACCTGCAGAGATAGTAACTTTCACAAAAACAAGACAGAGCACAACCAAGCAACAGTATACAACAAAACAACAAACCGATGACAAAAACAAAATGCAAGAAAGAAAAGCTTGTAGTTAGTTCCAGGATTGTTTGTTAGCCTTTAGGAGTGTTTTACATTCCAGTATTTTGGGGCACCATGCCCTGGGCCCAAAGTCCACCTTCAGCATTCCCTGGGGACCTTGCTGCTCCATTCCCTTGCTGTTCTATTACACCCCTTAATGTTTTTCCTCGGTGTGGCGGGATCCAATTGGGTGCCATTACTTCGCTGTATCTCTGGTATTGTCATCGGTAGGGCTATGGGTCAGTGAGGGACTTCATGTCTCATAGTGAGGCTGGCCATGTGGTCCTCTCTGTCGACTGGCTGTTCTATTTGGGAACATCGAACTCCTGGCCTGGTGGGCCATGATGTGCTCCACTCTCTCCTCTTCCCCCTCCATCTACTCCCATGTGCTCCGATCAGATATGTCCCTCTTCCAGAACTTTAGATTCAGTGCCATCCTTTGATATACATTCTTCTGAGGGGAAAATGTCCCCTTAGTAGTTGGGGTTGGGGCCGGCCCCCCAGACCTCTTCACTGATTTCTCACTCTAGGCGGGCATGTTGGATTCATATCTTGCAGCATCGGCTTGAAATCTGGTCCCTCTTTTATTTTGTGGCCCCAGGCACACAGGCAGGAATTCCCCAGGAAGAAGTTGAGCAGAAAAAAAAAAGTTGAGCAGAGTATTCCCTTGTGGGGGTCAGCAGGCCTTTTCCCAGCCTCCCTAGCTACAAAGGGTGGAGCTCACCTAGCTGGGTGTGGCACAGGTGTAAATGCCCTAGGCTAAGGGGAGTGGTCTGGAGGTTAGCAATAGCTTGTGAGTGACCAAGAAAGAGGCAAAGAGGAGGAAAAAATGTTAAAAAGCAAACTCTGGGTGCATGGGAGCAGGGGGAGGGGATACACTGAAGAGATGGAAACAAAGCAACAATGTAGCTGAGTTAAATCCCTGCCAGTGTGGAGCTGCAAGGGTTTAGTCCCTGCTCCGAGGCAGCCTGAGGCAAGCTGTGGCTGTGTTGAGAAGAGGCCCCCTCCCTGGGCAGCCCTCCAAGATCTAGGCGGGGACAGATAGGAGCCCCATGGTTTTAGTCCCTGCCCTGAGGCTGGTGGTGAAAAACTGTGGCTGTGTTGAGACCAAGCCTCCCTACAGGCTCCAAATGGTCCCGGCTCCAGCAGTGACAGTGGCGGGACCAAGGTGAAGCCCCAGCGACCTCCACTGAGGTAAGCCAAAAAGCCCCCAGCCCCTCAAAACCCCATCGGTCTGTGCCTACTTATCTTTATGACACTCCTCCTGCATTCCAGCAGTGTTGAATTTCCCTGTGGAGTCCCTCTGGTATGTGTTACACCATCGCCATCTTGCTGGAAGTATATTCCCTGCTTTTATGGGTTGTAGTTCACCATGACTCTACCAATGTGAGTAGAAGTCTCTCTTTTCTATATTAAAGGGGAACAAGCTCTTTTATGTGGAAATGCTAGACTTGAGACCATGAGTCACTCAAAGGTAGGAGTCAGCAACCTAGGTCCTTCGGGATTGACTGGACCTGTTCTTTGAGAAAATTCCACTAAAAATCAGTCACACAGGGGAAATTCTTAGTTATAATGAAAGTAAAGAGAGGTGAGGAATAGCTGGCCACCCGTCAAAGCCACACCTGTCAAAGAACAATACCAAAAGCATTAATTATTCTATGATTCTCTTATATTTCATTCTTAAATATATTTAAAATGTAAGCTTTTTAATAAAAAGTCAAGAAACGTTTATTTAGCCTAATGGACTAGAATGAAATCATAGAGTGAGACTTGCAATCAGGCACACATGCAGACATACACAAGTTAGGAAGTGTGAATTAACTGTATCCTAGTGTTCTTTGTGAAGTTGTTTTGTTTTGTTTTTTTAGTCATGTTACTGTGGGCTCGTACAACTCTTATCACAATCCATACATCATTGTGTGAAGCACATTTGTACATTTGTTGCCATCATCATTCTCAAAACATTTCTTTCTACTTGAGCCCTTGTTATCATCTCAGTTTTCCCCTCTTTCACTCTCCCTCCCTCACGAACCCTTGTTAATTTATAGATTATTCTTGTTTTGTCATATCTTGAACTGCCAGATGTCTCCCTTCACCCACTTTTCTGTTGTCCGACCCCCAGGGAGAGGATTATATGTAGATCATTGTGTTCGGTCCCCCTTTCTACTCCACCTTCCCCCTTCCCCTCCTGGTATAGCTACTCTCATTATTGGTCCTCAGGGATTTTTAGATGAAGGCTTTTGATGTGCATTAATGTATTTTTAGTAGCTCCCAGTTCTTTATTTTGTCTTCTATAATGTGAATATTTTTATTATGTCCATAGTGTGTTTATATCTTGTATAACTGCCGTCAAATTTGTCCCTAAATTTTTATTGTCTGGATGTATGGTCTAGGGTTTATATGTAGGTATTGGATTTATCATGCGTTCATTTTTGTATGTGGCATGAGGTATGGACTTTATTCCATTCTTTTGCAGGTGGAAATCCAGTTTTTCCAACATCATTTGTTGAAAAGGATATCTCCTGTCCACTTAATGTGTTTTAGTCCTTTATCAAAGATTAGGTTGTCTATACGTACCTGGTTGTATATCTAGGTTATCAATTCTAATTCACTGCTATTCATATATACCGTTGTACCAGGTTGCTTTAAGTTTCATGACTATATAACACGTTATTAAAGTCTTGTTTGACTTTTAAATGGTGTTTTATTTATCCTGTGTTTCTTTCCTTTCTATATTAACCTTACTGATTTCATAGGCTGATATTTATTCCCCAGGGATACAGTGGCAGAAAACCACATCAAACACCTTGAAAGAAGCCTGACTAGGATAGTTTGCTGAAAGTTCCACCAGCAATGCAAGTGGAGGGCACAATAAAGAGTTTTGGGGCTTATTGGTCAATCTAAAATCTAGTAAGAATCGTTTAAAGAGCTGATTCCAATGACAACAGCAGTAGGACTCTGAGAATGAAGAACATTTTGTGTTTGACCAATGTTACTTAGTAATTCAGGAATAAAACATATAACTTTAAAAACAAAGATACTAGATCTTTCTAATGATGTGTTTCTTCTAAACGCAGTCCATGCAGATAATGCTAATACAGAGATCATGTATCTGAAAATTATCTGAACTATTTGTCAAGATAGAATTTATTTTTCTAATTTGCTGTTGTTGGTCTTAACCTAAGACCCACACAGCATGTCATTTTCAATACATTTGAATGTTTTTTTATGTCCCATGTAACTTGGACTACGGTGAATTATAAATCCTTGTGCCTAAAGATGGTTGTTAGTTTGAAACAAACTAAATAATACATACCTAAAAACACCCATATGTGCTTAAGTTTTACTTTTTCTCCTTTTGTAATCACTCAGTCATGTTTTGATTTTATGAATAAGAAATATGGGGATTTTCAAAGGTGAATTTTCTGTTAACACTTTTGATTAAGCAATCGGGGAGGGGGTGGTGGTAGGAGACTGATACCTGTAGATTTTTTTTAAAGAATCCTCCAAGTAAGGAAAAATGAGTCACACTATGTTCCATGTCTGGCTCTCTGGTGCTAATCTTTCTGGCTGCCCACCTGAAAACACGTTTTTAATACTAGTGTTGAAGAGAAAATGCCAAAGGGGTAGCTAGAGTTTCTGGGAAATGTAGTCCCAAGTTAATGCTGATATGTGATTTAATTGAAAGGTTACTATAGGAGTAGTTTCAGTTCAGCAATTATATGGGGACTCTGGGCAGTAGCTCTGCCCATTGTTTGACTTTTTTATGTTTTTCTGTGTGTTGTTTTGTTCTGCAATTTTCTTCCATTCCCTCAGGAACTCTCTACTCTGTGTACAAGGACAGAATGTTTGGTGGGCTCATCAGGTCCTATTTACTTCTTATACGCTGTGGCTATGTAATAAGTCACTTTGTTTTTGACATATCTCTTATAGTAGTTACATTTTCAAAATGTGTTTTAAGGTCCTTTATTTTCTTTCAGATACACACTAAGAACAATGAAATTAATAAACATAAATAGATATCCCTGATTCCCAAAGAGTAACATACTTCATTAGTTCAAAGGTCCAGTTTTTCCATGAGCAATTGTTTGGTTGGTCGTTTGAAGGATGGCCACATCAGAATTATCAGAGTGTGCTAAAAAGGCTTGGATTTCATTAGAAGGTGTGTGTGCCAACTGCTGAAGCCAAAGTGGGTGAGCAAGTAAATGTGAAAAAAGCTGATGGTGCCCGGCTATCAAAAGAGATAGTGACTGGGGTCTTAAAGGCTTGAAGATAAACAAGCGGCCATCTAGCTCAGAAGAAACAAAGCCCACATGGAAGAACACACCAGCCTGTGTGAGCGAGTGATCCCAAAGGGATCAGTTATCAGGCATCAAAGAACAAAAAATCATCATATCATTGGCTGCACACCTCCATGATAGGATCGCTGAAGACAAATGGGTGCATAAGCAAATGTGGCGAAGAAAGCTGATGGTGCCCGGCTATCAAAAGAGATAGTGTCTGGGGTCTTAAAGGCTTGAAGATAAACAAGCGCCCATCTAGCTCAGAAGCAAAAAAGCCCACATGGAAGAAGCACACCAGCCAGTGCGATCACGAGGTGCCCAAGGGACCAGGTATAAGGCATGCAAAAAAAAAGAATATGTGTATGTATATATATATATATATAGATGTAGATATATATATATATAGATATATATACATACCATATTGAATGAAGTGCAGAGTGGAGACCCAAGGCCCAAGTGTCGGTCACTGGAGATCCTCTCATAGAGGGGTTTAGGAGAGGAGATGGGTCAGTCAGGGTGCGAGGTAGTACCGATGAAGCACACAGCTTTCCCCCAGATCCTGGATGCTTCCTCCCCCCAACTACCATGATCCGAATTCTACCTTGCAGGGCTGGATAGGGCAGAGGTTGTACACTGGTACATATGAGGGCTGGAGACACAGGGAATCCAGGGTGGATGATACCTTCAGGACCAAGGGTGTGAGGGGCGATGCTGGGAGAGTGGAGGGTGAGTGGGTTGGAAAGGGGAAACTGATTACAGGGATTCACATGTGACCTCCTCCCTGGGAGAGGGACGGCAGGGAAGTGGGGGAGGGAGACTCCGGATAGAGCAGGATATGACAAAATATCGATGTATAAATTGCGAAGGGCACATGAGGGAGGGGGAGCGGAGAGGGAGGGGAAAAAAAGGAGGAGCTGATGCAGGGGGCTTGGGTGGACAGCAAATGCTCTGAGAATGATTGGGGCGGGGAGTGTATGGATATGCTTTATACAATTGATGTATGTATATGTATGGATTGTGATGGGAGTTGTATGAGTCCCTAATAAAATGTAAAAAAAGAAAAGGAAAAAAAAAGAAAGAAAAGAAAATGATTAGGGCAAAGAGTGTGCACATGTGCTTTATACAATTGATGTATGTATATGTTTGGACTGTGATGGGAGTTGTATGAGCCCCTAATAAAACATTTAATAAAAAAAGGTGTGTGTTCACTGATAGAAGACTGGCTCAGCACTTCAGAAGTGCAGATGGATTAAGAATCTCAGATTCTGAGAATCATCCAATGTTGGCTTACATTTTTGTGAGGGCTAAAGTTTGGCAGTTTGAATCCACCTTCTGCGTTATCAAAGAAAGACTTGGGAATGGGCCTCCTTAATTATTACCAGCAAATCAAACTTTGAAACAGTGGTTCTTGATCACTGAGGTTACCACGCGGTGAGATAGATGAGAAAGCAATGGGTTTAAAGCTATCTGGGCAGGGTAGTTCTTTTCAAGGACAGATCCCAAGCCTAGGAAGAGACAAGGCACACATATATTTCCAGGTGGTCTGAGAGTTCTTAGAACACACTATCATTGTCATAGGGTTTGGGAGCCAATAGTCCAAGCAAATATCAAGCAGCCTATCAATATGCTACTTCTGAGGAGGTAAACAGGTCATCACAGGTGATTACAATTCCCTCGTTGAAGATTGGCTAGGTGCTTTTCCTGAGGCTGGGAGAGTCCAAGGAACAATCACATTTGACAAGAAATTCAATTTAGCTGAATCCACAGCAAGAACACCTTTGCGGGTGACAGCCTTTCAGGATTTAGGAAGTGAAGCTCCATTGAATATGTCCCCAGGGTTCATAGTAGATTTGGAGAACCTCATCTGAGGGCAGAATTTTAGAATCATAAGAGTGGTCCATAGCAATAGTTTTGAAGAGGTTCCCAGGGGCCTTACTGTGCACAGCTGGAGAATATTCTAGAAGGCAAACACTCATTGGGAGGACTCAGCACAAGCATGTGTGGGAACTTCTCTGAGATGTTGTCTAGGGACAGAAGGGAGGGGCCAGGGTGCATTGGAGAATCAGGATTCAGTGGGGGTCCCATTGTCTGAAGATCGGGGTTACAGCAGCACCCCGAAGCTTTAGCAGGATGCTGGATCTCAAAACTCAAAGGGGCAAGGTCATCTGTTGATTGTCAATCATCATGCAGTGACTGAGTGGGCAGGTGTACAAGTGTGCTTGCTGTGTGCCTCTTGGTCCTGAACTTCACAGACTGCTGGTGGGCATCCGAGTCCCGAGGACACCTAGTGCGAGTCCCCTTTGATGAAGGCTGGAAATACTGGGCAGATGGAACTGAGGTGGGAAGTGAGGAGACACTGGATCCTGCAGGACTGCTGCCCATGATGGTAGGGACCTCAGGCTGCACAGTAGAGCTGCCTGCTCAGGAGCGGTGTGTGGGATGAGGAAACACTAGGACACAGCCCCCCAAGCCCACTGTCTGTAGCCAGCGTTTGAAGGTGATGCCTGGCCTTGCGGGGCTTAAAGGACCGCAGACTGCCTGTTCATTGCATGTGCCCGGGCTTCCTTCCAGGCCGTCCACTCCGGGCTGGTCAGTGCTGTGGGCTCCACGTGGTCCAGGAAGGTGTAGTTCCTGCCCTATTTCGACAGCTCATAGCACTCGGGTTGCAGAATGCGCACGAAGGCGTCCATGGGAAATGTGACTCTGGATTCCCCGCAGCTGCACTGAGCAGCAGTGTTACCATAATTAACCCAGAGCAGGGTGGCAAAATTGATGGATTCCACAAAGTTGAAACCGTGATTGAAGCCAGCATATTAGCCATAGAGGAATGTGACCGTGAATTCGCCTGCTCCCTGGGTGATCCGAACAAAGGGAATGCCATTCTCCCTGGGTGAGATGAGGGCCACCTTGTGCCACAGTAAGTTTATGCAACCACTGGAACTGCCAGGGAAAAGCTCCCTGGCCAGTCTCTGCAGGCAGGCTCCGTGCTCAGGGGGCACCACATACCACATTTTTGGCTCCCTGAAATGCAGGTAGTTGAAGCTGTACAGGTCCATGTCCTCTGTGAGCCAAGCGGAGGTGGTCTCCCACAGGACACAGTACAGGAGGGAAGTGTGGATGCCTATGATGACAATTCCACACTCCTCCAAAAGATCCTGGATCATTCCCAGGTGTCTGAGCTTCCAAAGCTCAGTGTTTTCACCAAATAAGGAGCCACATACCCCAGCCCCATAAATGGGAGAATCGTGCAAGCGGCTCTTCCAATATGTTCGCTCCAAATCCTCAACATCCCGGTGTGTGATATCTGTCGGTGTTGGCCAAGTGGTGATACTCCTTTACGGTTATGGATTTCTTTGTTTTATGATCTAGCAAAAAGACACCTGTCTGCCCCGTAGCTACCTGCTGCACAGGACTGGCTATCAGGATATCATCCATATCGTCATAGTTCTGTCTGGCTGTCCACTGCTCGGATGGGATTATTTTAGCCAGGCCTGCAGGTGGGCACCTTGGCATTCCATATAAACAATGTATTTGTTGAAATCCTTAAATTCCTCCATGATAGGTTGGAAAGTAATGATTTTAAGACTTGGGTTCTGGCTTTGATAGTCGTGGTAATTCATGGCTGCAAAATAGAGTTAGAAAACCCCGTTCTCATGGATGTTCCATGTATCTTGGAATGCTGTGCTTTTGTTTCTTTATCTCTCTGAAAATCTCTTCCAGTTAATTGATTTCTCTGTGAGAGCAAATGCACTCTCTCCAGGCATGTTGGTTCACTAAGAGAATTCTACTAAGGCGGACAGCTATTGTTTCCCCCAGAGAGAACAGAATTTGTCCACATGGAGTGGGTTTTCTCAGATTGATCTTGGCTCAGTATGCTGTTCTGGAAGTTTACTTAGTTGGAAGGGTATCTCTATCTGTTGATACTTAGCTCCTGTTGCAATCCTGGGCAATTTCCAATTCCACTAACAAGTTGTGCCTCAAGGAATTTTTAAAAAGTAAATCTAAAGACAGTAATTCAGAAACATTCCACATAAATGAATGTTTCCTGAAATGCTAGTAAAGAATCAGGTAAAGAAAAAATAGCACAAAAATGCTAATATCAAAAATAACATTTATTGTAAAATATGAACCAAGACAACTAACCAAACAAACTCCCTGACATCAGTTCGACCCTGTAGGACATGATGAGATGCCTTTGTTTTTTTTCCCCTCAGGCTTTGTTTTTTTCCCCCTCATGCTCTTTTTTCTCATGCAAAGCCTTCTTCTCCATGAAGGGCCTGGTTAAGCAACTGATGGATTGGCAGCCAATGGGGCTCCACCAGGGCTCTAATACAGGACAGAAAAAGTAAAGATTTCACTGAACTTAATAGGAAAAATAAAATTGATGTAGAATGACTTCAACAGTCAACTTAAATCTGGATGAATTATGTTACAAAAAATTAAGCAACACAAAACAGAGAATTCATCAAGCTCTACCATCCTGATTAACGCTAAAAGCTGAACCTTGGAAAAGCCAGTAGAAGTACACAAAACATTAGCTATGAAAGATGTTTGTGTAACCCTATGTGTTAGACATAAACCTTAAAGTAGTGAAAGCTCCCAAATATTGTGTTACCAGGGGGATGATTTCATCTTAAGAACATAGTATTTAGAAATAATGACCAGCAGATTTGAAATTCAGTATTAACCATCATAGGCAATCCTATCTAGTTCCGGCTTTCTCATCCTGCCCCCTGCCCCCCCCCCCCCGGGCGATACAAGTAAAAGCAACAACAACAAAAATTGGGTAAAACAAAACAATTCAGAAGTTGTGAAATCTGCATCATTTTATAATTTGAGTCAAGTTCCTAAGTTATACAATCTTCAGAGACATATTAGGATTAAAACATATATATCCAATTCTCTTCATAAAAGTGAAAGCATAGCTTAAGGAGCCGTGAATGGGGTGGAGGTTAATGATCCACAGCTTCATATCTAACACAGAACCCAGCAGTTCAAACTCAGCGTACATCACATTATTGAAAAATATACCCTCAGACTTTTTTGAAATGCAGTTAAAAACTGTATCAAAGAAATAAAAAATGTGTTTAAGAAGAACATATTTGGCATTTAAAAGTGCTAACACGTTTTGGATTTTTCTTTATCTAATCTGACTTAATAGCAACAGTAGGATTCACCATGTTTTAGTTTTACATAAACCTCACCCTAGCAAACTAATGAAAGTAGAGAGCTTGCTTTTCATGCAGAGAGGCCCTTCCAGTTGCAGTACTAGAGACTATTAAAAGATCAGATCACTTAAATCAGCTGGTTAGTTTGGTACCTGAGCTGCTTTAAAGGTACTTTTCCCCATTGAATTGTCTACTATTTCTCATTTGCCATATTTCCCTTGAAAATTAATAACTAGTTTGAATAAAATGTAAACTGAACATGGAATGTGCCAAACATGGTTTAAATCTTACAGCCCATGCTTTCAAATAATCCTTTTACATGATGGCTATGAATTACAGTTTTAACCATATTAACTACATGCAAAAATTTTGAAAATTTAAAGACGCTTTTGGGCCATGATACTTTAGTTCTTATGCATTTATCTTCTCCACAAACTTATGTCTCTTCTTGGGTGTCATAATGTGGAAGACGTTCCATTCAATTCCATTTCATGATGCCCCAATGAAAGGTTATGCCTGTTTCCATCAGCTTTTGTGAAACAAAATTTGCATTTTTCATAGTACTATAGAGAATAATTTTTCCACTAGAATTATGGTCACGGTCACTGTTAATATTGAAAGTCAGCGGTCATGGGTGTGATTCATGATGTAGTTCTGGTAGACCTCTGTCATCCTTCACAAATGAAGCAGCTTTCCTTCCATTCTTCTGAACATGATCTTCATTCATTTTCTCCAAAGCTTCTATGTCAGCTGAGAAATCAGCTTCATTATCTGCTGAGATGTTTAAGCCTGCAACAGCATTAAGGAGTTCTCATTCATTGAGAGCTCCATAACTCCTCCTTTCTGGAAAGTCTGGGAGACATTCTTACAGTTCCGGAAGAGGAATTCCAGGCCATGACATTGGTTCTACAGACTGGCTGACATCACTCAACCAGATCTTTCCAGCATGCCACAGCTTGTTATACTCACTGATGTCAGGATGGATCAGTGGACATTCATTATGTAACCGCTGCATCATATCAAGACTTTGATACTGGGCATCTTTCAATTCACTACTGAGCTTTACTTCTTTTAATTTAGGAGTGGGAACATTGTGGCCATAAAAGACATAACTGAAATGTGTTTCTTGAGCATGACAACTGTTGGACAAGGAATTCCAACGCTCTGCATTCTTGAGAAACAGTGCATTTTTTTTCTGCGCTCATGTGGATGATCTTAGGTGGATTTTGTTTACTGAAGCAGTCTTTATACCTTTAATCATCTTTAATATATGTTCATGATTCTGGAACTCAATAAGGGTTGTTTTAAATACCTTCATAGCACATTGGGTTGGTACAACTTTACTATCCTTTTCATTCTCCATGCTCCCTGCATATGCATGAAAGACAAGAGATTATTTTCTTGTACTAATACAGCCAGTGATTGTCTCCAATACTCCAGAGTGGATCATTTTATACACAAGTAAACACGTCTTAGAATCAACTGCTTTTTCAGCGAATGCTCTTTTTTCTCATGTGAAGCCTGGTCTATTTTATGATTTTGGATTTTGCTCCACTTTGTTCTCCCACTTCACTCTGGACTTTCTTTTGTGATACCTTTCAGAGTAAATTAGCAGTGGTAGCTGGGCACGATATAATTCTTCTGGTCTCAGATACATGGAAGCTGAGGATGACTGTGGTCCATTCTTCCTCTGGACTAATTGTTTCCATATGTCTTCTAATATCTTCACTCGTATTTTATGGTACTTTTGTGCTGTCTTCAGTGGGGTGAATGTGGGGGGGGCGGGTAACAAAGAGAATGGAGGTGGGGTAGGGACTACTAGCATCTGGGTGGGCTCCTTATTGCTTGGCATAGCTATGTTCCAGAAACACAAGGTCCAGTTCTTTGGGGAACTGAAAGCTTGAAGAGCAAGAAGGGAACTATGCACCATATGGAAGACTGGAAGTCCCTCTGTCCACCCCTGTGGACCATGTCAGAAAAGTGACAGCAGTTCTGAGTATGGAAAGCCACATGGTAAGTTACCATTATCTGGCCCTGCAATCAGCCCAGACCACACCCTAGTACCTTTATTTTGAAAGCTTTGTTACATTAACCTCATTGAAAGGTTTTCTTGCTAACAATTTTCTCGTGTTGAATGACACTTGAATTCGAAATATAAGATATTCCACATTTACTACATGCAAACAGTTTCTTTCCTGTGTGAATTATATAATGTGATGTAAGGGAGTGCTTTCGGCTAAAAGCTTTACCACACTCACAGCATACATAAGGTGTTTTTCTACAGCATGAATTCACTGATGAACAGCGAAATGATGCTTCCTGATGAAGGCTTTTCCACATTCGCCACATACATGAGGTTTCTTTCCAGTATGAGTTCGCTGATGAACAGTGATGTTACTGTTCCAGGAAAAGGTTTTTCCACATTCACCACATACATAGGGTTTCTCTCCAGTATGAGTTTGCTGATGATCAGTAAAAACATTCTTCCTTACAAAGGTTTTTCCACATTCATCAGAGACAGTTTCTCTCCAGTATGAATTCACTGATGATCAGTAAAAACATTCTTCCTGCCAAGGGCTTTTCCACATTCATCACATACATAGGGTTTCTCTCCAGTATGAATTCACTGATGAACAGTAAGGTTTGTCTTCCTGATAAAGGTTTTTCCACATTCACCACATACATGGGGTTTCTTTACTGTGTGAAATGTCTGATGCAATGGTGGAGGAGAGGGGTAAAGGAAAACAAAGGATGAATATAAGGAAGAAAAGGGTAGTGGGTGCATGGGGCACTAATCCACCCATGGGGAGGGTATTGTTTATATCTCCACAGGAAAAGTGGGAGCAGACTTCAACCCAGTGCCGCAAGGTGTGAATGCAATATCCCGGCGTGGAGTAGGGAACCAGTGGAGAGGTCTGGGAGGCTGGCCCCAGCACCATAAATTAAGTGGATTCCTGCCCCTCCCCCAAAAAGAGTTTGTTCCAAAGGACGACATTGACTCTGCAGCTCCGGGTGATGGACATATCTGATCAGAGCACACGGGAGCAGATGAAGGGGCAGGAGGAGAGAGTGGAGCACAGCCTGGCCCACCAGGCCGTGAGGATGATGTTCCTGAGTAGAGCAGGCAGTCCACAGACCGAACAACATGACTGGCCCCACTGTGAGAAATGATGCCAATCAGTGACTAAGAGCGATACAGGGGACAGCACCGGAGACACAGTGTGGGAATTTCACCTGATCTGATCCCACTACACCGAGGCAAATCACAGGGGACTGCAGCGGAACAGCAAGGGAATGGAGTGGCAAGGTCCCAGGGAATGCTGAAAGTGGATTTTGGGGCCAGGGCATGGTGCCCCAACAGACTGGACTGGAAAATGCTCCAAAGGGACAGCAAACGATCCCTGAACTAACTACAAGCTTTTCTCTTGTGAAGTGTTTTGTTTTGTTCTTTGTCAGTGGTTTGTTTTTGTTGTTTTGTTGTTTTGTTGTCTGGTTGTATACTGTTGCTTTGTTTTCCTCTTTCTTGCTTTCATGCATGTTAGTGTCTCCACAGGTCTGTCTGAATAGGACAGGCTGGATGAACTATCTGGAGGAAAAACAATGAGACCGAAAGTTCCGGGAGGACTTGGAGTGGCGGGGTAGGGGGGTAAGGAAGTGGTGTTAACAAACACAAGGACAAGATAACAACATGGGACCCAAAATCGTAGAGAGGGGGGAGTGGCAGGCCTGGTGGGAAATGATCAAGTGTAAGGTTGCTTAGAGAAGAGGTATACTCTAGCCCAGGTGGCGACGAAGCATGGTAGTAGGGCAGGAGGAAAGTCAAGGGAGATGGAGGAAAGAGCTAGGAGTCAAAGGGCATTTATGGGGGTCTAGACAAAGACATGTACATGCAAATATATACAGGAGGATGGGGAAATAGATCTATGTGTCTATATTTATAGGTTAAGTATTAATGTGGCGGAAGGACCTTGGGCTTCTACTCAAACACTCCCTCAATGCATGAATACTTTCTTTTATTAAATTGGAACTCTATGATGCTCACTCTCCCGACACAACTGCTGAAGCCAAAGTGGGTGAACAAGTAAATGTGGTGAAGAAAGCTTATGGTGCCCGGCTATCAAAAGAGATAGTGACTGGGGTCTTAAAGGCTTGAAGATAAACAAGCGGCCATCTAGACAGAAGCAACAAAGTCCACATGGAAGTGGTCCCGAAGGGATCAGTTATCAGGCATCAAAGAACAAAAAAACCATATCATTGACTGCACGCCTCCATGATAGGATCGCTGAAGACAAATGGGTGCATAAACAAATGTGGTGAGGAAAGCTGATGGTGCCCGGCTATCAAAAGAGATAGTGTGTGGGGTCTTAAAGGCTTGAAGGTGAACAAGCAGCCATCTAGCTCAGAAGCAAAAAAAACCCACATGGAAGGAGAACACCGGCCAGTGTGATCACGAGGTGCCAAAGGGAGCAGGTATAAGGCATCATGCAAAAAAAAAAAGATATGTGTGTGTGTGTGTGTGTGTGTGTATATATATATATATATATATATATATATATATATATATATATATACCATATTGAATGAAGGGGGAAGTGCAGAGTGGAGACCCAAGGCCCAAGTGTCGGCCAATGGAGATCCCCTCATAGAGCGGCTTAGGAGAGGAGATGGGTTAATTAGGGTGTGAGGTAGTACCGATGAAGCACACAGCTTTCCCCCAGATCCTGGATGCTTCCTCCCCCCAACTACCATGATCCGAATTCTACCTTGCAGGGCTGGATAGGGCAGAGGTTGTACACTGGTACATATGAGGGCTGGAGGCACAGGGAATCCAGGGTGGATGATACCTTCAGGACCAAGGGTGTGAGGGGCGATGCTGAGAGAGTGGAGGGTGAGTGGGTTGGAAAGGGGGAACTGATTACAAGGATCCACATGTGACCTCCTCCCTGGGAGAGGGACGCCAGAGAATGGGGGCAAGGGAGACTCTGGATAGGGCAAGATATGACAAAATAACGATGTATAAATTACCAAGGGTACATGAGCAAGGGGGGAGCAGGGAGTGAGGGAAAAAAAAGACGACCTGACAAAGGGCTTAAGTGGAGAGCAAATGTTTTGAGAATGATTGGGGCAGGGAATGTATGGATATGCTTTATACAATTGATGTATGTATATGTATGGATTGTGATAAGAGTTGTATGAGTCCCTAACAAAATGTAAAAAAAGAAAATGATTGGGGCAAAGAATGTACAGATGTGCTTTATACAATTGGTGTATGTATATGTATGGACTGTGAGAAGAGTTGTATGAGCCCCTAATAAATTGTTTTAAAAAAAAAAGAAATGTCTGATGTGCTGTAAGGTATTATTTCTGACTGAAAGCTTTACCACACCCATCGCATATATTAGGTTTTTCTCCAGTAGGCGTTCACTGATGATCAGTGAGGTTCTTCTTCCAGATAAAGGTTTTTTCACATTCACCACAGACATGGGGTTTCTTTCCAGTATGAGTTCGCTGATGAACAGTAAGTTTGGTCTTCCTAATAAAGGTGTTTCCACACTCACCACAGATATGCAGTTTCTTTCCTGTGTGAAATGTCTGATGTGATGTTAGGCATTGCTTCTGACTGAAAGCTTTGCCACACTCACTGCATACATAAGGAGTTTCTACAGTATGACTTCGTAGATGAATTTTGAGATGTGCTATCTGAATGAAACCTTTGCCACAATCATGACATACATAGGGTTTCTCTCCAGTAGGAGTTTGCTGATGAGCAGTGAGATCACTGTTCCTGTTAAATCCTTCCCCACATTCACTGCATACACAGGGGGTACCTACTACATGAGTTTTCTAATGTTCCTCGCAATATGTATTACTGTGGTAAACTTTGCCATATTCCAACCCTGTGTATGGGTTTTGTCCTTTATGTGCTGTTTGATAATGTACAGTGAGTTTGAATGATTTGTCGAACCCTTGCCCACCCTGAATGCATTCATAAGTCTTATCAAGAATTTGACTGAAGTGGTGCTCACAGAGGAAAGACTCCTTGAAGAAGATTCTCCCACATTTATCACCTATGCGTGGTTTCTCAGTTTTGTCAGATTCCTGATGCTGAATGCATTGTGACTTCATACTACTGGATTTTTCACAATCAGGGAATTTCATTCCAGTATAAAATTGTTCCTGTTCAATATCAAGAAAAGTTCTCTCGTCTCATTGAAAACTACTGACTTCTTTATTTTAGAATTGCGTAAACAATCCAAATGGTAAACACAGTTATTATAGAAATCAGTTTGGGTGTGAAAATAATGAATGAACACAGATTTGGTAGTTGCTTAATAGGACCGTGAAAATATAAAAAGAATATAAATACAAGCAAGACACAGACCCACAAGGGTGGTAAGGCCTGCTAATTTCAGGTGCTTGAGATCAGATGTATTCATTCCATCAATCTTTACTGAAAGACAACTAAGTACTAGACAAACGAAATGTGAAAAATGCAGAATGTTCAACTTCGGAGAACACAATTTTACAGGTGTATATGAGACTTATGGAAAGCCTACAGTCTAGCTTACAAAACTCATCTTCCAGTGTTTTCCTGTGGGGGTGTGCAGATTGCTGTGACATCGAAAACACTGCCACCAGTATTTAAAATATCATCAGGATCACACATGGTGCACAGGTCTAAGTGGAAATTCCAGAAATACAGACTAGGAGGAAGAACTGGTGATTAACTTCTAGAACATTAGCCCCTCAGGTTTAATGGCACTTAAATAACACTTTAGAAGTACTAAGTTCTCAAAGTACAGTCAACAGTAATGATGTGGATGGAGTAATGCTTTGAGGGCCTTCACTGGGTGACATGGCATGAGAAAAAATAGCTGCCTACAAACATGTGCTAATAATTGGAAGACAGAATATATGAAGTACTATCAAGAAAAATGGCAAGTTGTCAAAATGATATGTTTAAAAACTGATATTGTATATGTTATTGTACTTTAAGCACTAGTTATTTTTAGATTTAAGTGGTTTATAAGGCTGAGACTGACAAATTCATGAAGATTGGTGTCATGCTCATCATCAAAAACAAGTGCATTGCAAGATCTCTCCTGAGTTACAATGTTGCCATGGGTGGGTTAATTTTCACATGCCTGCAAGTAAAAACAATAACTACAAGTGTTATTAAAGTTTTGTACCAACTCTTAAAGCAGACATAAACTGTGGGATCCAGCCTCACAGTTAAATGGGTCCGTAGAAGTAGCATGTGACATAAAGGAAGATAAAGCAGACAGCAAAAAATAGGGTATAGCAGTCTGATCTGTAATGCTGATGAGTGATCGACGTCATTTAGCAGTGTTTATATAGGAGTGAGATATGCAAGTCTCTAGCAGCCAAATACACAACAGAATGGGCAAAGTGTGAATCTGGGACAGCCTGAATGTTTTAAAACACTTCATGGTAAGTATCAGGCTGTGAAGTTGATGACCAGGAAGAGAACATTTGCAGATAAATTCTCTATTGTCTGCATTAAAGAAGCCTGCAAGGCCAGGATTCTGGGTGGAGGGAGGCCTTCATATTTGTATGTTAGAGAAGAGTCCCAGTCATATGGTCCTAATGAAAATTCATCCCCATCATCCCCACAATATCCTCCCATTGTAGTGATTCCTTAATGATACCTCATAGGAGCACATGGCTAATCTCTAACAGCCACCAGCTTTATGTATAGAAGCAGACACACTCATATTATATTCCCAGTCAGGGGACAAGTTACTCCCCTCTAACTGCCCTCAGCACTGGTGTTAAGTTACTCAACCAATGAACTAAGGGACCTCCAGCGTAAAGAAACTTCCCACCTCATTATGTAGGTAGGTGTCTGTGTGTGTGTGTGTGTGTGTGTGTGTGTGTGTGTTGTGGGGTGGGGATGGGTTTGCATGCCTGGAGTTAATATAAATCGGTGAGTGTATATATTCTCTCTATCCAGCTCAGACCTGACATCATGGATGAGGTGACCGCAGAAATACTTTTCTCTCCCTTTTTATTTCTGCCCCTCAGTTACACAACTGTCTCTTAGGACCCATCCAGAAGGCATGTAAGAGACAAAGGAATAGTTGACTCCTTGATAGCAACAAAGAGAACCTTATTGCTCTTAAAGCTAGGCATCTTTTAGATGAGTAGCAAAAGTTGGATGTCTTTAGGAGACAGCTTTATACTTTCATCTAACGGAAAGCAGTGTAGAGAAAACTCTTTGTACCTGGAGGATTGTGTGTTATCACCTTTATCTATATCCTCTGGACTCTGGACAATTTCCTCTAGCGTTAGCCCTTGTCTTCTAAGCCCTGCTGGTAAGAAGTATAGAGAAGAGGCTGCTTACACTTTTATGAAGGTTCTGTTTTCCACAATAAAGAGATTGAAGAGAGGGAATAAAGGGGAGCTGATATCAAGGAGTTCTAAAATAAAGAAAATGTTTGGAAACATTGTGGTAGCAATTGTTTAATAGTGTTTCATGTGATAGAACTATGGAATGTTATGATATCTGTAAGACTCACAATAGAATAATTAAAACTATATATGTATTGAAAATTTAACCAAGGACTTCTGGGAAGATGGCGGATCAGGAGACCAGCATACTCTGAGAGTACTTTCAAACAAGGCGGGTTTACTGTCCAGGTAGCCGAGTGGAAGGAGTCTGATGAGTGAAATATCCACCGGGACAGCACCCCACCCCACACATTTGTCCTGAGCCAGGGCCTCGGTAATCCAGGATCCGATTTGTGGGACATATCGTGTCATTAAGCTCCCGCCACCGCAGCTCCGTCTAGCTATAGTCTCACTCCTTCCCCAGACCGGGACCCCGTGCTCCGAGTTGCTTGACTGCTCTGCCGAAACAGGCACAGTGGTGGTGGGACCCCCTACAGCAACTGCCCACTCGAGGGACCCCACCTGGAGAGAATCTTCCCTTTCCCGTGGTTCCCCTCTCCCCAGATGGCACGGATCTGCCCTTGGGCCGAATCCCTCACTCCATTCAACCAAGGCCTGGGTAATTGGTCTACAGGCTACTAGTGGCTGGCTGGGCAACCCCCACGGGGGACCATCCACCCCCATTGGTGCAGGGGACCTCTCCATTGCCACCTCGTATGCCTGACCCCCAAACCCCCCCCCCACCTTCCGTCAGGCTAGCTCCCGCTTCACTTCCCACCAGCAAGGGCCTTCACCCGGAGCCCAAACCGCTTCTGTCCCTGATGCTGCATTTACGCAGGAGCTACTGCAGGCTGACTTGCACCACCGCAGAGTCCAGTGCCCGCAGCCCGGGGAGCGCTAAAGCCACCTGACTCGGGGCGTTCCTTCCAGCGTTGACATCCCTGGGCATAACAGTGGGTGCTCCTGCCAGTTAGGAATGCGAGCAAAAGGGCTTTGTGGCCCCGCTGGAGCAGCTTTGCCTTCCCCGGTGTGCTGCGCGGTTTCCAGCAGCCTGTGGCTGAGTACTGAGCCTGTTCTGGCGCGTTCCTCCCAGGGTGGAGGGCAGACTCACCGCCCTCTGATCCAGCTCGGAACACGACGCTAAGGAGCCTGCGCTGCTCCCTGCCTGCAAGGAGCCGAGGTCGTGGCTCTGCGGTCCCCACCAGTACTGTTTGTATGCTCCAGCTGGCTTTCACCAGTGCAGTGCACTGCGGGAACCCCAGTACCAGCTTCTAAGCCTACCCCAGCCCTTTCCAGCTGGGACAGGAGGCGAGCGCTGCGGCCTTTGCCTCCCTCAGGACCCCTTGTGGCCCCAGTCTTTTCCTGCCAGTGCAGGAAGCTTACCCCTCTGGGGCTTCTCCCGCCTTGGTAGCCTCTGCCCACAGGCTTAACTCTACAGGACTGCAGGGACCTGGGAGTGCTGGTTGATCGGAGGAGCATTTTTCACTCACATAGCCCTGCTCCAGAGCCCAGATCAGCAACATGTCCTGTGGTAGTGAGGACTGGCCCACCTCCGCCTTCTATAAGGTATTTCTAACTTGGAGGGAAAAGAATGGGGGAATTTATATATATCTATATATATCTATATCTATATCTATATCTATATATATATAATTTCATGCTTGTTTTCTTCTTTTTTTCTTTCACTTTCTGTGTTTTCTCTCTTTTTCTTCCTCCTTTTCATTATTACTATTACTTCTCTTCTGTCCCTTTTCTATAGGTTTTCTATCTTTTTTTGCTCCTTCCACTTCACTTATCACTTCTTATCTCGTCTTTTATAGCTTCTCCTTCTCTGTCTTTCTCTATTTTTCCTCCCAATTTTTAAAAAAATTATTTTTTAATTTTGAACTTTTCCCGTTTTTATTACTAAAAAAAGGGGGGGGGTGCTAAGGGTATCCTGACAGAAAAGGTCAAAGCAGCCCGGGGGCACTCATTGAGGCTTCAGCCTCCACACCAGTCGCTGAAACATCTCACCACTGCTTTTCACTAAGCCTTCTGGGAATTCTGCCTACACAGCAGTCTGACCCATCTTTAGAATAGGTCATAGGCATCGCCTGAAAGAATTCTTAACAATAACACAGATAAGGGCCCCCTGGCCTCCCAGAAACATGGGGGCCTAAGATAGGATCGAGGAAAAATCAACAGACCACATCACACCCAACAAAAAAAGAGAAAACATAGTAGCAGAGCTAACGTCTCTCATAGAATAAACAGATACAGATCTTCCCCAGGAGGAAATCTTCAGACGTCTGCTGGCAATACTACAGGAATTGAGGGAAGCAACCCAGAATAAGTATACAATGATAGAGAAGTTGAAGTCCATAATAGAGGGGATGAAATCAACCCACCAAAGGGAACCGCAGGAGCTAACAAAGGAGGTAGGAGAAGCCACACACAAAGTCATTGAATTAAGATTAGGCTTGAGGAGGCAGAGAACCGTATCAGTGATCTTGAGGACACCCAAACAGACCTAAGCAAGTGAGAAATACAGGAAAATTAAACAAGCAGAAGATAACCTGGAATCAATTACAGATGAAGAGGAATAATATTCAAATAATTGGTCTACTAGAGAACAATACAACACACAAGTCGACAGTCAAGATAGTAAAGGAATTTCTGGAAGAAAACTTTCCTACCCTAACAAGGAGAAGCAGGCACTCCTGGGAAGCAGAAAGGATGCCAGCTAGATTAGACCCCAAGAAGAACACACCAAGACATATAATAGTAAAAGTATCCAATTTAGAGGGAAAAGAAAATTTTAAGAGCAGCAAGAGAAAGGAAGAGAGTCACATACAAAGGAGAGCAGGTAAGAATATGCTTAGACCTATCAGCAGATTTCATGAAGAGGAGGAGAGAATAGAGCAAGATCTTCCAAAAGCTGAAAAAAAAACCTCCTCCAGAATCCTGTACTCTACCAAGATATCCATTAAGGTAGATGGTGAGATAAGGGTCTTCCAGGACAAGGAAAGACTCAAAGGATATGGTGCAAGACACCCGACCCTGCAGAAGATACTGGCTGACTCACTATGATCAGAGGATCAATCTCCACCAAGAACTAACAGGAGAAGCCAACATACCAGCAACAATTACCTGGACAACAGGGTCTCAGATGGAAAAGAAGACAAGATAGAAACTCTCCACTCAAACACAGTACACTGATATGAAGTTAACCAAAACACAAAACAGGATATGACAACTATGAATCCAGAGATAGTGATAATAACTCTGAATTCAAATGGACTCCACTGGTCCATTAAAAGAAAAAGACTCAAGGACTCATTCACAAAACATAATCCATCAGTCTGCTGCCTGCAAGAGACACATCTTAAGGCACAGCCATTAATATGCTAAGAATAGAGGGCTGGCAGAAAGTTTACCAATCCAATGGTAACTCAAAAAAAGGCAGGGGTGGCTATTTTAATCTCTGACAAAATGGTCTTCAAGATCCAAACCATAAAAAGAAACAAAGAGCGGCATTGCCTAATGCTCAAATGTTAAGTAAACCAAGAAACACTTAGCATATTGAATATTTATGCTCCTAATAATGGTGTGGCAAATTTTGTCAAACTAGTAAAAGGATGAAAAGAGAAATCACAGACTAAGCAATCATAGTAGGTGACTATAACACTCCACTATCAGATCAAGACAGATCACTGGGAAAAAGCTCAGTAAAGAGGCGATAGAGCTAAGCAATGTAATTAGGCATCAGTGCCTGATAGACATTTATAAAGCTTTCCATGCACATGCAAAAGACTTCACATGAATCTTTTACAAGAATAGACCACATGCTGGGACACAAGTCCAGCCTGAGTAAATTCAAACACAGATATATTCAGACATCCTTCTCATATCACTGTGCCATAAAACTGGAGATTAACAAGAGGACGTCCAGAAAAGCAAGGGCAACCAATTGGAGAATGAACAATGATCTCCTGTGACATGAATGGGTACAGGCCCAGATCAGAGAGGATATTAGGAAGTTTCTAGAAACTAACGAGAACAAGAACACAACATATCAAAACATATAGGACTCTCCGAAGGCAGTTATCAGAGGTAGCTTGATATCATGAAATGCATATATGAAAAAAACGAGATGCACATGACAGATACATTAACACAAAACCTCCAACAACTAGAACAGAATAAGCAGAACAACCCCTCTAATAGCAAGAGAAAAGAAATAATGAAAATCAGGGAGGAGTTAAACCAGTGGGAAGACAAGAGAACAATGCAAAAGATAAATGCAGCTAAGAGCTGGTTCTATGAAATAATTAACAAAATTGACAGTCCTCTGGCAAAGCTTACCAAGGACAGAAAGGAGGAAACATCAATAGCCAGGATGAGGGATGAAAGGGCAATAACAACAGATCCCAATGAGATTAAAAGGATAATCACAAAGTACTATGAAGGTTTGTACTCTAATGTATTCAGAAACATGGAAGACATGGATAAATATTTGGAAAAACAGTCAGTCCCTAGATTATTTCAGAGATCAAGAACCTCAACAAACCCATAGTGAAAGAAGAAATAGGGTCATCAAGAACCTACCAACAAAAAAAGCCCCAAGGCCAGATGGCTTCACAGCAGAATTCGACCAAGCATTCAGGGAAGAGTTGACAGCGTTCCTCCACAAAGTATTCCATATCATAGAAGAGGATGGCAAACTCCCAAACTCATTTTACGAAGCAAGCATTACTTTGATACCCAAACAGGTCAAAGATGCCACAGGTATAGAGAATTACTGACCAATATCTATCTTTAATGAACATAGATGCAAAAATCCTTAACAAAATTTTGGCCAATAGAATAAAAAGTATATAAAACACATCATCCACTATGACCAGGGAGGATTCACCCGAGGGATGCAGGGATGGTTGAACATCCATCAATATTATACGCCACATCGAGAAGAACAAGGATAAAAACCATATGGTAATATCCATAGACATAGACAAAGATTTGAAAACATCCAACACCCATTTCTAATTAAGACACTCATTGAGATAGGATTGGAAGGTATGTTCCTCTAGCTGATACAAGCTATCTATGAAAGGCCAACAGCCAACATCATAGTCAATGGAGAAAAGACGAAAACAATCCCACTGAAAAAGGGTATAAGACAAGGATACCTCCTGTCCCCACTTCTATTCAATATTGTTCTGGAGGTTCTGGCTAAAACCATAAGACAGCGGAAGGACATCTAAGGTATCCAAATGTGGGAGGAGGAGGTGTAGCTATTGCTATTTGCAGACAACATGATCCTGTACATTGAAAACCCCAAAAGCTCGACAGCTGGAGTACTTACAGCGATAGAGGAATAGGGAAGATCAATAAACAGAAGTCGGTAGGTTTTCTACACACATCAGACAGAACCTTGGCAGAGGGGATTAAGAACGAAGTACCCTTTACAGTAGTTAAGAACAAACTGAAATACCTAGAAATATAACAAAAAATGCTAAAGACCTAAATAAAGAAAACTATAAGACCCTAGTACAGGAAACCAAAATCGACCTCCACAAATGGAATAACATCTCCTGCTCTTGGACTGGAAGGCGTAACATAATAAAGATGACAGTCCTACCTAAAGCACTTTACAAGTTCAATGTTATACAATTGCAAATACCATCAACCTTCTTCAAAGAAATGGACAAACTGACCACCATTTTCATATGGAGAGGGAAGAAACCCAGAATTAGCCGAGAACTCCTCAAGAAGGACACAGTTGGAGGACTTGCCTTACCCAATTTTAATGCCTATTACACAGCTACAGTGGTCAAAACAGCATGGTAATGGCACAATGACAGACACTCAGACCAGTGGAAAAGGATACCCCCAAAATAAAACCATCAGCATATAGACAACTGATCTTCGATAAGGATCCCCAAACCATCAAGTGGGAAGCGATGCCCTTTTTATCAAGTGGTGCTGGGAACAATGGATTCCTACATGTAGAAAGATGAAGCAAGATGTTTACCTCACCTCATGCCCAAGAATAAATTCAAGGTGGATCACAGACCTAGAAGTTAAACTCCAAACCATAAGGACCATCAAGGAAGGAATTGGGAGTAACCTCAGAGCACTGACCCAGGGAACTCATAGGCTCACTGCAATAGAGAAGGGTACACACACAGGTGAACTGGAAATCAACAAATGGGATTTAATAAGAATAAAGTACCTGTGCACTTCGAAAGACTTCACCAAGAGGGTGACAAGACAACCCACAGACTAGGCGAGGATTTTTAGTAATGACACATCGGACAAAGGGCTCATTACTAAAATCTACAACACCATCATGACCTGCAAAAAGAGGAAAACAGTTAACCCCCTAAGGAAATGGGCAAAAGAACTGAAATGAACTTTCACTAGGGAGAAGACCCATATGGCCAATAAGAATATGAGAAAGTGTTCCAGGTCATTAGCCATAAGAGAAATGCATATCAAAACAACCATGAGATACCACCTAACACCTCTGAGGCTAGCCCAAATCAGAGAGCAACAAGTGTTGGAGGGGCTGTGGTGAAGTAGGAACCCTCCTCCACTGCTGGTGGTTGTGTAGATTTGTACAGCCACTGTGGAAAGCGATCTGGAGATACTTAAAGAAAATGGAAATTGATCTACCTTAAGACCCAGTCATCCGTCTACTGGACATATACCCAGTGGAAGCAACAAATAAAACACGACCAGTCATCTGTGCTTCAGTGTTTATTATGGCACAATTCACAATCTCAAAGACTTGGAAACAGCCTGAGTTTCCATCAATAGATCAATGGATTAGTAAACTCTGGCACATACACACAATGGAGTACTATGCAGCACTGAAAAGTATGGATGATCACGTGAAACATGTCGTTTCATGGGAAGAGCTGCAAGGAATCATATTAAGCGAGGTAAACCAAATTCAAAAGGCCAGGTATAACATGAGTTCCCTGAGGTAAGTACAATTAGAATGCCAGGAATAGAAGAATAAGCACTTATCTCGCAATAAACAGGTGGAAGCATTGATAGTTGGATGGAGAGCAGGCCACACCTAGGGAGGTACATTAGAATCCAACATAAATAAGGGAAGGGAGAATTGGAGTGGGGAGAAACTGAGTTCATGGCACAGGGGAAACAGGGCACTAATTCACCCAGGGGGAGAGTATTGGTTGTGTCTCCACAGAACTAGAAAGTGCATACAGACCCCACCATGACGCGCCAGACCAGGAGGGCAATGTAACGCACAGAGGAATCCACAAAAACACCCCTATGCCGGCCCTAACCAGAATCAGCCTGACCCCCATCTTGGAAGGGAGTGCCACAGAAAATGAAAATAGATCATCTAGTGTGGGAAAGGAACTGACCACACCCATAAGGAAGCTGAAGCCAAGGAAGGAGGAAGAATGGGGTGGAGCAGACCTGGGCCCACCAAGCTCAGAGGAAGATAGCCCGGCTCGGAGGGTCCAATGTACAGAGAGGATCATATACCTGGCCCCATTGTGAGATGCGACATCCTGCACTGACACATGGCCATACACAGGACAACACTGGAGACATAGTGTGGGATATATGACTGAACTGACCCCACCACACTGAGGCAAAACACTGGGGGCATGCAATGTAGCAGTGGGGGAAGCAGAGCAAGGAGGTCCCGAGGGAGTATAAAGGATGGACTTTGGGGCCAGGACATTGCACCCCATCAGACTCATCTGGAAAACACCCTTGGAGGTAAACAAACAGATCTTAAACTATTAACAGGCTTCCCCCCCGCCCCGGATTTAATTAATTAATTAATTTATCTATCTGTCTACTTATTTATTGTCTTTTTCTCCTTTTAAATTTTGTATGTCAGTGGCTTGTTTGTTAGCTTGTTGGTGTTGTTACTGTCATTGCCATGTTCTTATGTGCCACTTTGTTTGGTGCTGTCAAAGCCGTCTGCAATTTTATGCACATAGTTCAGAATGAACCCATGGTTTGGGGATTTGCCAACTTCCAGAAATACATTAACCATTTCCTTGACATCCCTGCAATTGAGGGTCCACATGTGTGACCTGATTTGAGAGTTTCCACCACTATAAGCCAACAATGTTGTGTGACCTTTCCATTTGGGTTCCTCACCATCCCCTAACTTGTCTGACCAGATTCAACAACTTCAACTTGTGAGGCAGTGGACTATTGTCTACCTGAGGATCTGGTTCATCACCATTTACAAACACATTAATGAGGAGAACCCTCCAGACTGATACATGAACTATGGATTTGGCACTCACCAGTTTCCACAACCTGAAGAGTTATTTACTTGATAGCTATTTACTTTTGTGAGATACTGCAGAGCAAATCACAGAACAGCTTAAACCTCTACCTCATAGGGACTAGTCTGATGTTCCTGCAAAATGAACTGTACTATTCATGTGTCAAGAGCTGTACCAATGGAGATAATGACAATGGGAGAAAAGACACAGCAACAGAGCTAATGGTGACAGGTCCATAAAGGGCTTTTCAGCCAAGATAGTGAGGCAGGCAGGCAAGATCAAGAGGAAGATATCCTCAAGGAGCTAAGAGGAGCCTATACAGATGGAAGTAAGGAATGAGCCTATCTTTAGAAGGGAAAATGTCTGATAGCAGAAAGAGAAAACTGGCCTGCCCTGAACAAGAGCAAATTTTGCCTCCATGTTTCCTTAGTAGGAATCCCAATGTGTAGCGCATTGATTCTGATACCAAGTTACATTCTGTTGTTTAATAAAACTTGAACCTATGACTCCATACTATAATTGGTATGTGGCCACTGGAAAGAATTCTGAAACTTAGAAGGAGAAAACTAAGGTAGAGATAACTGCTGTCAGAACTGGAAAGCCATTGGAGGGGATAGGTATGTTTAAGCTGATGCTGATGGTTGATTCGCTCTCCTACATCTATAGTTAGAGGATGTTAGAAACTGTCAGCCATTTTTAAACCACTATTGCTACAAGGCCCATTTTAGATGCATTAAAGAGAATGTTGATATTTGGGAAATCACATAACACATCACCTTCAGAAAGAAACATGAAAGAAACTCAGGCAAAAATCCCATGGAATACTGAACTCTCCAAAAGACGTGATCTTATTTCTCACTAAAAACAAGGAATAGCATTTAATTTGAATGATTCTCATGGGTTGGCCACAGAATAATGAATTGAAAGATACCATCATCCAAAAATCCTTAGCGACATATTATGCTCAATGTAAATAGTTTAGTGTTATCCCTATGATCAATATATTCGTAATCTTCTCCAGCCCAATGTTGAAATCAGAATAAAAGTTCATCTCTAACTTCTATTTCAGATTTCCACTTTTCCAATGAACTGAATCAATAATACACAGGCTCCTACAATTCCAGTAGGACATACAGAAAAGGATAAAATACATCAGAATCACCTGAGCATTGGTCATTTTCTTTGGTCCTTAGAACTGCCAGCAAATGAGATGCTCTTATTTTTGTCTTATCTGGATCAGCTCTAATGATGTTCACAAATTTGAATCTCTCATGATGCCACCCCAGAAATAATAATAGTCAAACAAAGGACTTCTTCCTCTTTCCTCTAAGATGCTGGTGATGCACAATCTGGAGACTGATGGGAGAATACAATGTAATGCATAACACGTAGGTCCAGATTCTGTTACTGTTCTTAGCACTTCTTAACACACAAAGTCCCCAATACTGGTAATGGTCTCTTTATTGAGTGACAGAAAATATGCTTTTACCCTGAGCAATAAAATTTAAAATTCACAATTTTCAGACATGTGAATATAAGATGTCTTTATAACAAATGGAGATTGGACAATCAAATATACATGTCAAAAGGAAGAAACAAAAGAGCTTGATCCCTACCTCACAGAATACACAATTATCAATTCCTTACTGTGTGACTCAAGGAGAATGACAAGTCATTGAACTTTAAAGATGATTGTTAATTAAAGCATCTGGAAGCATTTCAAATGAGCTATATAAAAAGCTGTTATAAATTTAAAATTATTTTCTAGGGGAACTATAAATTACAACATCACTTTAGAAACCCTTTAAAACACAGTATCAAGTAGAGTTAGACATGTCAGCACCCTTTAGGACACTATAAAACTGCTGTGCAGAGTTTCTGCACCTCTAGAGCCACAACAGGCAGCTAATGGGATTTTTGCCTCTGATCATGAGGTTAGAAGTACAACTCTTACTACATGTCAAAGCCAGGGCACCAAAATAAGCACTTATGTATCATATTAGATTGAAACCTATGTGCGTGTGTATATATATATATATATATATATATATATATATATATATATATATATATATATATGTTTGTTTTTTAAATGAAGTATACATTTGCCCATAATGAGTGCATTTTTCAATCCCAAGGTAAACAATGTTTTTAATGTAGCATTATTTGTAGTACTTAATGTAATTTGTTATTTGGCCTATGCAAGTATACAGTTTTTCTAGCTATGGCCCCTTAAATCCTTCCAAATATTTACGTGGGTTTGGCATCCACCAAAGTGTATGAAAGAAATGAGTTCTGGTGGCACAGTGGTTACTGTTGGGCTGCTAACCCCAAGGTCAACAGTTGGAACCCACATATTTCTCCTAAAAAGAAAGATGGCACTTTCTCCTCCCTAGAGTGACACGGCTCTCTACCCTGCTAAAGAGATACAGTCTTTGAAACCTACAGAGGCAGTTCTACCCTGTCCTATAAGTTCTCTATAAGTCAGTGTTAACTTGATAGTATTGAGGTTGGATTTTCTGGTTTAAGAGGAGTGGGCAGCTTGCCCAACAATAGATTGGTACCCTTGTAGCTATGCAAATACGATGTCTAAAAACCCAACCTGGCAATTAGTCACATTGGACATCACGTGAGGCTTAATTGAGCCATTTCAGAAACAAATTAGGATCTCACTACCATCTAGAAAGAATAGCTAAAAATAGGGGCCTTTGCAAAGTAGATTCTTGTATTGATACTCTTCAACTCAGAAGACAGAGAACTGTGACACAAGAGAGAAAGCGTTGGGAAGAAGCAGAAGCAGACATGGTGGCAGTGGTATCACGACACTGAGACAGAGCAGTGGAATTGCCAGGCCACAGAACAAGAAAACTCAGTGCCTTTGTGCAGAAGGTTAGTAGGAGAAGTGGTGTAAATATGAGAACTTATCTGGGGAACTAGATTTGGCAAACTATACAGAGTTGAGTGTATTTTGTCTGAGGCTAGGGGGTGGAATGAGCATTTATCTGCAGAGTAAAAAACCTTTGTAACATTTGCCCATTCAAGATAGAAACCAGGAGGCTGCAGGGCTTTACTTTACCTGCATTTATTTCTGTCAAGATTCTGTCTGAAAGAACAGTAGCTTGATTCATTTATGATCCTAAGTTGTGTATTAAGGTAGAAAAGTGACCCTTATGCCATTATTATTTAAGGGGAACATCTATTAAACTTAAGAGATAGCAAAAGAAACAGGCACACACACATACACATCATATATTTTAGGGAGGCCATTAGCACGAGGTCAATAGAACAACTGAGAATTCAGTTGGGACCCTGAGTAAATGGCATAGAACAAAAGGCATGTCACAGATCAGGATTGGTGGCAGATTAATACATGACAGGTACAAATGGGTCTGCAGCAGCAGGAATTGGACCATGATTAGAACATGCACATTATTAGATAGAGGCACTTACAAGATAGGTTCAGAGCGTTCACACAAAGCCAGTTGAGGCAAGACTCATGGCAATGGCCCCTGTCCTGTCCTCAGAAAGTTGACCTCCATCAAGGATAACACCTAGGCAGTCAAGTGGAAAGGGGCTGGCTGGAAAGGAGTGCAGGCAATCTACTTCAAAGGCATTCTCCTCCAGGGGGAAGATGATGTACGTGTTGGTTAATGATCAGAGAGTATTTAATGGCAGCTTAATCAAAGTTGTGACACAGCAAATAGACACTGAGTTTGTCACTGTTATCAGCAACCAAAACCTAAAGCCGCACTCAATGCCATCGAATGGCTTCCGATTATAGTGATCCTTTAGGAGAGGATGGAACTGCCCTTTGTGGTTCTCAAAGACTAACTCTTTACAAGAGTAGACACCCTGTCTTTCACCACAGGTGTGACATACTTCTGCTCCACTGACCTTGCAGTTAACAGCCCAATCTGTAACCACTACTCCATGAGCCTTTTGTAAGTTGGAGTGCTCAGAACTTAACTTCAAATACAATTATATCAGTTACTTACCCAGTGAATTCTATCATTCAGGGACATGAGCAAAGACCTCGGAACCTGGCCATCAGGACAGCCTGGGCCCTTGTACACTGGAGCTCTCCTAGGGTCAGACTTCAGGAAACACAGATCCCTTCTGTTTCCCCTCTAGCTCCTCAGCCGGGGCTGTCCCCAGGAACTCCAGAGGGGCTGACCCTGTTTGGAGTCAGGTGAATGGATTTGGGTCATATACCAGTCGGAAGATGAAATCCTTCCTTGAGATGCCTCACTGTGCAAGACAGTAGTAAGAGTTTTCTAACTCCCTAGACTAGACCATATTTCTTTTTTCTGAACCAGAAGAGGAGT
This sequence comes from Tenrec ecaudatus, assembly GCF_050624435.1. NCBI lineage: Eukaryota > Metazoa > Chordata > Mammalia > Afrosoricida > Tenrecidae > Tenrec > Tenrec ecaudatus. The sequence continues at coordinate 92,484,981 of NC_134544.1, read as the reverse complement.
CAATGTTGAAAAAGGCATGTCAGGTTCTTGGCCTGCACTTCTTGTGCTAAGTAGTGACCAACCCCACCCCTTGGGATCAAAACCATGCTCCAATATGAGGGTATTTGCATTAAACAAGAGCCCACTCTATCTTTACAGAGCAAGTTTACTAATTTATCATATCATTTTCAACTTTGGATTCACATCCTATCTATACAATATTTATTTTAGAATAAAGTAGATTTAAGGCATCAAAATTTTCAAGCTCCATTGAAGGTAAATATCATCTTTTCACCAGCAATCTAAATGAAGAAAGGAATATTTTATGAAGAACGTTCATTACAAGCCCTTAAAGCACCTCAGACCATAATCCTTAACATATCTGGGGAAAGTGATCAAGCTGAATCATGCTCAAATATGCCACTCCAACCCAGGCTGAGCTTTTCATCAAATTTAACCTGCCTTAATAATCCTTTTGCATCCTGCGTATTCATTACAATATGTATTGTACATGAAGAAATGCCTATCGTTGGGTAGTCCATGTATTCACAATAGTGTGCTACCTAGAGAAAGTTGTACAGGTGGACAACAAGAGACAGAGAGACACCAATAGGACATCCTAGAGGTACCTTGGCCAAGACAGAGATATTCTATACAAGGAAACAAGCCAGGGGAATACTTATTTCCTACTCTTTAAAGCTCTTATGTTTATGGACGTTCAATTTTAACGCCTTTGTGAAAGACTGCAGCCTATAGTCAAGGAATATCAAGGGGTAGGTAAATGGGTCATGACAAGAGCCAAAGTGAGGGCAGAAGCTTAAAAATACAAGATGGATCCAGGAAAGAGATGACTGATCAAGCCTTGTGTCATCTTGGCCTAGATTCTGGATTCCAAACTCTAGGTAATGCTGACAGATGTCAGACAACACACACCATAGGAGAGGGCTTATTAGCTTGGGTTTTGGGATGTGCCATCCATAGTCTTGGTCTTCTAGGGAAAGGGCAAAAACTAGTGCCTAGGCTTGAGCTTGTGAAACATGTTCCACCAGGAAGCTAGTTTGGCAGGAACACAAAATTCATGTGCTGGGAAGAGGCTGTGCTGTGATAAAGTAGGGCTGCATTAGCCTGAGTGGCTAGATGGATATCATTGTCACTGCCCTTTTGCAACCCCCATGGTGTCTCTGAAGGCAGGGCTGTGTGAGGTTGCAGTTATAGGATAAGGGGTGTAGACTAGTGCTCCTCTAAAACTAATCAGAAAGTCAGGCTACAGAGAGAAGCACAATTTGTTTTAGACTCTCTCATGTATACCAGTCATCAAGCATACCTTGAATATAAGGCTCACTGTCTTAAAAACAGGCTTAAACTCAGGGCTCTTACATTGGTTGGTTCCGGAGTAAAGTTGGTTTCCTGACCCCGCCTAGAGCAATATTCTTAATTTATGCTTGACTAAATTTTAACTCCTTCCAGAAATACTGTTAGCTTTTGAAAAAATATGCAAAAAACCCAGAATGGTGATAGTAACAGCCAAGAGATCAATAGACACATTGTATTGGATAGATATGCCTTATTAGGCTTGTTTAGAGTGTTGGAGACCAGGGTTCTTACTGTGATCACTAGGTTCACCTCACCCAAACTATAGCATTTTCAATTGTTTCATATGTATGTGGAAGTTGAACACTGAATAAGGAAGACTGAAGAAGAATCAATTTGTTTGAATTGTAATTCCGGTGAAGGGTACTGAAATAACATTGGTCTCCAAAGGCACAAACCAATCTGTCTTTGAAGAAGTAAGCTCAGAGTGCTAGTTAGAGGTAAAGATAGTGAGATTCATATTATGTATTTTGGACAATGTTGTCAAAAGGGAGCAGTCCCTAGTGTATGTGGCAAAGTAGAAGGGCAGGGACAAATAGGAATCCCCAACTAAATGGACTGACACAATGATGGCAACAATGGGTTCATCCTAAATTTTGAGTCTGGCAGAGGAGAAGGCAGTGTTACCTTCTGTTGTGTATTGGATCTCCATGATGTGGAATCAACTCAATGACATCTAACAGAAACAACAACAACCTCAGAAACCACTAATCAGTACCCCAGACATGCACAAAATACCAGCGTGTTAGTTATGTTTACAGAAGTTATTTCCATGGTAACAGACAACAAACCTTTCATGTGACATTTGGTGGAACATAAGTTCTCTTACTAAAAAGAAGGAATGAGTTTCCTCTGTGTGTCTGTGTGCAACAAAGCAATGACAACATAACAGGAATTCCTGCCACTCATGGATTTAGACAATTCTCCTTGAGGTGAGCTGAAGGAAATTCTCTAAGATCCACCCAGCATGTCTTCTGGCCGATTATTTCCCAAACTTGGGCTCTAGTGTGAGGTGAGCACACAGTCACTAAGGTGTGAGTGACCATTTTTCTGTGAAGGGGAGCATAAATCACAAAGTCCTCTACACTGAGGGGTCAGCTACAAGACCAGAGGATCTAGGCACAGCTATATCTGTGAGAGTTAAGTGGATTTCAGGATGCTCAGAAGGTCTATAACCAACATAATCAAAATTAAATTCCGTGAAAAACTTCAAGGTTAACTGGAAGACAGATTAAAGTTGAAAATTCTGACAGTTTGACATCAGAATATTCACACAGTCTGATTAAACACCTTATGTTTTGTTTTCAAGTTCAAGTTATTGGGAGCAGACATAACAATGTTTGTGAGAGTACACTTAGTAACATTTTCTATGAGACCAGTAATAACCTGATACCAAGGGCAGATAATGATATTGCAAGTAAAGTGTACCCTTGTATTGATAATGGATCTATATGAAAAAGTTGTTTATAATATTGGGAACTGAGTCAGACAACACATTAAATTAATTATATACCAAGATTAATTGAAATCTGTCCTTGAGTTGATTTAATATAAGAAAAAAGAAACACTGTAATATAGCAATTAATGTAAAAAATAAATAATTCTCTAAATAGACACAGAAAACAAACTAAATTCAAAGTCTCTAATGTTAAGGGGGAAAAAACCCTCTAAAATTTAAAATAGAACTGATATAGTTCAACATGTTAGTATGCTAATAAACATTTCTAAGGGGGGGGAGTCAAAATATCATTAGAGGAATGAGAAATGTCATTAGAGGAATGAGAAACAACATCACCCCACCTCAGAAAAAGTATGAGAATATCTACTTTCACAACTGATAGTAAAAACTACAGCAATCAGAATAAGATTGGTTAAGAAAGAACAGAGGCTTCCAAAGAGAAATTAAAATTCTTCTAATCATAAATTAATAATCATATCTATACTAGATTCAAGATATGACATAAATAGCTAACAAATATAAAAATGGTGTAGGCTACATTTCAACATGCAAAAATAACTTTTGATACTTAATTCACAAACCATTAATTTCTAAACAACATCTCCCAAACTATTAGCCCTTACAACTGAACATACTGGGCATCCATACAACACACTGATCATTTCCTCAAACACTGAACCCCTAACTACCTGAAAAGCCCCTCACCATCAGAATGGCTATTAACACCCTGAGCATTGCCTGATACCCAAAACCAATTTGTTAAAAAATAGCCTAATTCATTTATCCCAATTTTTAAAATCATGAGCACAACTTAGAAGTCTCAAATTCAGAAACCAACTTCCAAAATGGTACTGTTTAAATCATAACTGTACATCTTTATACCATAATACATAAGCCCTAAGCAACTGTAAACATAAGCTGTTAGGAAGGACACATTCTAAACATCAAGCCCTTTAATTTGCCCACTAACATCTGACTCTTAATTTCTGACACTTAGGTTCCGTTTCTATTCATTAACCCTTGTTCTTGAACAGGGAACATTAATCCCAAGACCTACATTCCAATCTAAGGTACAGACTCTGACTCTAGCACCCTACAACCCTAAAGTGAACCCAAATCTAACCCATCAAGAAACTCCCATTGCTAATTAAGTATGTGGTGCTGTCTTTTCTCTCAGACTTTACCTAAATGAAGGAACTAAGGTAGGTAGACAGACAAAACCAGGAATCACAGGCACATTTCCAATAAAGTCTTAAATCATTTGCATCTAATACATGGCAGTGGCAGAATAACGTGGTTTATAAATGTTTATATATGATAAACAACATCATGTCCATATCACGGGTCTTTTGTGGGTTTCCCTTCTCCTGTGTCCTGGTCTCAAGGAATCTTTTCTGCTATTAGACATATGCAGTGATGTGTTATTCAATAAGCAAGGTGCCTGAGGGCTCACTTGTACTGATTTACTAATTTGTCAACCCCAATTTCATCTGGCTTCTTCCTCAAAGATGTAGCGAAACCCATGTTAAATAAGTCATATTAATTACTGTTTATTTTGTCATCGACCCCTTGTTGGAGCAAGCCAACAAGTTGAACAGCCCTGAAAGAGGGAGTTAGGATTAAGGGGGGAAAAAGAGAGACAGAAAGTATTGGGAAGGCAACAGTGAATACTGAAGCCCCAAGTTTATTCAACATAATCCTTTTATCCATGCAGAAACAACCAGGGGTAAATTATCTCATATTCAAGCCAGCACATTTGATACACATAGCAACTCTGTCTTCCTCCAAGCCAGATGTCCTTGAGAAAATTAAACAACCTGTTTTCCCCGACCTTGCATACTTTCTGTTCCTAATAGTCTGTTCAAAACGTAAAGCTGCAGAAGAAATCAGCAAATACTGACACAGGTCATGAGATTCTCAGCCATTTCAAGGTTGAGTCTTAATGGCTTTCAACAACCCCTTCCCTGCCCTCAACCCAGAAGACACATCACAAAAGATGCAAGAGGCAGAAAATTAAAGGTATATACCATTTTGTATCTTTGTACCATTGTATCCATTTTTCAAAACTAACAATGGCCTTTTACTCAGACCTAGGGAAAGGGCTCAGAGAATGATTTTGTATACTCCTTCTACAAGTGTGCGCTGACAACCCTAAAATATTTGGCTCCAGGCATCCTTTAGATCAGCATGAGCCAACAAATTAACCTCACAAGACATATTTGGTGGGGCTGTATCTTCCCTCAAAACTGGAAACATGTCAATCCTATGTACACCTTGTGTGTCCAGTGCCAGGAACTCCCTGTGAGAGCACACTGGTGTTCGCCACTCATGAAGAAGAAAGTCCTCAAAGAGTCACTCATGATAACAACTGTGGGCCAACACCCCTCGCACCTAACCTGTGAAATGCTGACTGGACACCCTTGGCACATGGACATCTCAATAAACTCTGGAATCAAAGTGAGGCCTTGGGGTGGACAAATTAGCAGCAGTCATTAGTGAATGCTTCATCATCAGGATGATAGCACAGGGATGAATACCTTTGAGCTCCACCTTAGGGGCTTCCAGAGGCAAAATGCAGTGTTCCTCCCTGAGCCTGTCATACATACCTACTGGGTGAGGTTCCAGGGTCTCTTACCTTCCAGGAAGCATGAACGATCCAACAAAGAATGATCCACTATCGTTCCACACAGCATAGCCTGATCTAAGATCCACATCTGACCCAATTTCACCACCTTGAATAATCTGCCTCTAGGGTATCCTTGGTCTGAGCTCAAAGTGGGAAATAAAGAGGAGGCTAGACACAGATTAAGTGGTAATCACCCAAAATTACTTCAGCATGATCAATACATCAATATAATTTATCCTTATTGGTACAGCCATCCTGGGGCTTGCAGTGAATTGCCCAATATAACCTGATGCTGTGCTAAGAATATGCAGACTTCATGGAAGACCTGATTAGTCATCTACAGAGAAGGTAACAAGGATGAGCTATATCTGTAAATCCATAGCTGGAATGTGGGACATGACCAGTTATTACTATGGGAGACACAGTGAGAGAAGTCAGTGTGAATAAACCCCACCTTCAGGAATGGGCTACAGTCGGTGGTTTTTTTATTAATACATCTTTTTATTGGGGCTCATACAACTCTTAACACAATCCATACATACATCAATTGAGCAAAGCACCCTTATACATTCATTGCCCCCGTCATTCTCAAAATTCGCCTTCCACTTAGTTTCCTGGAATCAGCTCGGTTTCCTTTTTTTCTCTTCCTCCTCCCTCCCCACTCCCACCTCCCCCTGCGCCCATAATAGTTTATAAATGATTCTTTTATCTTATCTTACACTGCCAGGCGTCTCCCCTCACCCACCTTCCCATTACCCATCTCTCAGAAAGGAGGTTACATATAGATCTCCAAAATCGGTTCTCCCTTTCTACACGCCCTTCCTTCCCGGTGTCCCCACTCCCACCGCTGGTCCTGAAGGTTTCATCCATCCTAGATTCCCTGTGTTTCCAGATCCCTACTGCACCGCTGTACATACTCTGGTCTAACAAGATCCGCAAGGTAGAATTGGGATCATGATAATTGGGAGGGGAGGAAGCATTCAAGAACTAGAGGAAGGATTTGAATTTCATTGTTGCTACACTGAACCCTGAGTGACTCATCACCTCCCCACTACCCCTCTGGAAGGGATGTCCAGCTGTCTACAGATGGGCATTGGGTCCCTGTCACGCACTCCGCCTCATTCACGGTGATGTGAATTCCCCCCTCCCCCTGCCGCCTTTGTTGTTTGAGACCTGTTCTCCTCTGCCCTTCACGATCACCCATGTTGGTGTGCTGCTTCCGTGTGGGCTTTGTTGCTTCTGGGCTAGATGGCCGCTCGTTTGCTTTCAAGCCTTTAAGTCCCCAGACGCTATAGCTCTCAGTAGCCGGGCACCATCAACCTTCTTCACCACACTTGCTTATGCACACATTAGTCTTAAGCGTTTATGTGAGGTAGGTGATCATACAATGATTGTTTTTATTCCTTGGTGTCTGCTACCTGGTCCATTCAACACCTTGTATTAGTTTAGGCTGTGTACTTCTTCTATGTGGGCTTTGTTGCTTCTGAGCTAGATGGCTGCTTGTTTGCCTTCAAGCACAGGGGGTGCTTATGATCAAGTTAGCAAAAGAACCAGGCTCTGAGGCAGGTAGAGATGTGTTGTCTGGGTGGCTTTCCTGTTGTAGTCTCGGAATTCTCAGTTTCATAGTTTGCCCCAAGAAAACATCTCTCTTTGTATTATTATGTTCCAAAGCCCTGAGATTTAAGAATTCAAGTATCAGGCCTACTTAGAAGTTAAAATAATTTATGTGTAAACTATTTGCCTTCAAAAATCTTCACTTTGGTCAGAATCAGTTTTCATTTAAGAGAAAGTATAGAAATAGATGACCAGAAAAGATGGTGTTAACTGCAGGTCTGAAGGGAGTGACCTCACTTAGGTTGTAAACAGACCCTAGAAAAGCAGCTGCCTTAGAGAAGTGCTGAACTTGTCTTATAATTCTGTTCCTATCTCTCCTAGCTGTGAATATACCATTTGTAATAGGGGAAATGTTACTGTCCTACAGCAATGTCACAAGAAATAATCTTCAGTTTTATGGAGGTTCCTTAACAGGTGTTAACACCTTTAAACAGTGAAGATGTGTGTGTACTGACTGGAAGACAATGAATGTGGAATAATCCGGAAAAACGCTAATGCCAAACTGAAGAGAAGGGCACACAATAGCAACAGAGTTGTCTTGATGAATAAAACGGGTCTTTTAAACATGATTAAAGAAAACACAGCATGATCAAAAGTGCAAAATTATTCAGATTAGGACCCCAAAATACGGAATTTGTTTCCACCCATTTTGTGGGGACATTCATGGATTTAGAGTCCCATAGTTTTCTATAGCATTGAAGCTCCTCATATACTGATGAATGAATGAACTAAAACAAAAAATTTCTGTGCACAAAAACACAAAAATAATTCTCATTAAGAATCATCATGTCAGAATGATAGGGCACCAAATATACAAAATGTGCTTTATGCAATGGATGTATATATGGATTACAATAAGAGTTGTATGAGCCCCCAATAACTGATTTAAATAATAATAATTATTTTTTAAAAAAAAGAATCAGCATGTCTATAATGCAAAACATGTCAGCTTGGCAAATCTCAATTAGTCCGTGAAGAAGCCCTACTGCTCCGGTGGTTAAATGATTGGCAGCTCTGTAAGATGAAAGCAGTTGAGTCCCATAACGTGACAATCTGTTCACATATAGATTATAGTCTAAAAACCATAAGGAAAGGTTAAGGCCCCATGGCATCACTAACAGAATGCACTGGAGTGCACCCAAGAATAATAAAACGGCGAAGAAAACAAGCCTTCTCTCAAAAAGACTCGATAAAAGGTTAGAAAATGTAAGTACTACCATGCAGTGGGGCAGAGAAAATGGTCACCTCTTTTAAATAAGTGATATCTTACTATGTTTGAGAACTATACATCTGGATGTTGCCTTGTACTAGGAACAATTAAAACACAATATTTAAAAATGAGGGGCTAACATTGAGACATAGTTCTACACAGTAAAATCAAACAAATTGAAAAAGAAACAGTTATATATATATATATATGGAACTTTCATATAGTTCCTCATGTAAAATCAAACAAATAGAAAAAGAAACAGTTATATATATATATATATATATATATATATATATATATATATATATATATATATATATATATATATATATATATATATGGAACTTTCATATAGTTCCTCATGTTGTGGTGACCCCCAACCATAAAATTATTTCCATTGCTACGTCATAATTATAATTATCATACTGTTAATTGTAATGCAATTATCTAATATGCAGTATGTATTTTCCTTGGTACAAATTGACCATAATTAAAGCATAGTGATTAATCACAAAACAATATATAATTATATATTGTGAAATATTTATTTCTAATTACAAATAAATGAAATTTTGTCTTGAATCATAGTAACAGTCTTCACCTTGGTGTACTCATATGTGCACGCATCTGCATGTGGATGGACCTACCTGGGGGTAGAGGAGCAGTGTCTCAGTTCCTAAGACCACCGAAAATATGTGTTTCCCATTGTCTCAGGTGACCTTCTGAAAGGGTCATTTGACCCCTGAAAGGGTCATAATCCACAGGTTGCGAGCTGCTGTACTAGCATAACTGATAAATGACTGATTAAATTTCTATGTCACTGTGAAAATAAAATAAAACAACAAAAAATTGATGACCTTAAGGACATGTGTGACTTAAATATATTAATGTACAGAACCAAAACTTACTGCTGTTGAGTCAATTCTGCCTCATAGTGACTGTAAAGCGGAACCTAGGACCAGGACGTGGAGGAAGCAGACATAACTGAGAGGACAAGGGAGAGCAAAAACAGAAATAGCTGCTGAGACTATTTGTGAGTTTACTGGCAGAAATTGTCGAGATTTCAGAGTCTATTGAAATCAAAAGTGCAGTGATTTAAGTTGTTAATTCCCGGAGCTTTCTGACCCCTCCCTCCTGCCAGTTTCAGGGTGGCAACCATTGATTTGTGTTCTGCTTCCCTATCTGGAATGTCTGTCAGAGGCTTGAAGTGTTGGCTAAGTGGAGGCTGAGCGGGGGAAGGAGCCGGGAAGGGAAGAGAGAGAGAGAGACTCCAGGAAGTCTGAGGGTTCTGGCTAGGGGTGGGGGCGGGTGTAGTGGGCACAGTGCCTCAGCCTTTTGGAGTTGAGGGGGTAATGGAGGAATGATGGGGAGAGGTACCCAGAATATGGAGGAAGCCTTACTGGTGGCACAGATAAGAAGTCAGTGGGGTTGGAGAAAGAGGGAAGGGGAGTACTGTCTGGGCCTGATTAAGAGAGTGTTTGGCTAAGAGATCTTGAGCAGGGTAACAGGTAGTAGAGAGGGACGGGAGGGAAGAAAGAAAAAGACCTGAACATATGGAACTTTTGATTATTTGTGAGTTTGTTGACAAAAATTGTTGAAGTTGTGGGGAACATTAAAAATTGAAATTACTATTTTGTGGCTAGCACAGCTTATTCTTCAATTGGCATTGAGGCCAAACTTGGTTACAGAAAAAGACCAGGCATTTAGGGCGGAGATCAGCAGCAAAAAAGTAGTCGAGATTCAGTACGTCCAGGCCGCCTTTCCTCTGAGCTCCTGTCCCTTTCTCTGTATTTCCTGATCCCCTTCCCAAGTCCTCTTGACTAAAGAAAATTCCTCCTCTCCTGCTTCTGGACCCCCCTCTGGTGTCTGCCTTTTCAGACCTGCCTGAACACCTAGTCTCCCCTCCTATGTACCTTCTCCCTACTCTGGCCACCCAGAGCCTCCCACGTCTTCTTCTTCTGATCTATCTGTCTTGTTGGAGGAACCTGAGTCTGCACTTGCTTTGCCTGGTTAGCAAGCACATGCGCTCACAGAACCCTCTTGTCATTTGTCCACTCTGGGAAGTGGCCAGGACTGAGAGTGCGGACCAGTTCATGTTCCCTTTTCTTTCACTGATTTATCTTGGGTTGAAAAGTGTTTAGGCTCCTTTATAATGATCCCACCACCTATATTAAGGAGTTTCAGTATTTAACCCAAGCTTATGATTTGTCGTGGCATGATATTTTTGTCATCCTTTCCTCCACCCTAACTGCAGATAAGAGGGAATGCATTTTTCTCGCTGATCAGCAGCACCCAAACCAGGTTCACTTAATCAACCCTGATCTAGGTGGTTTCCAGACAAAAACCTGGTTAAAATGATCAAATTTACAATCACGCAGGTGGGGACAGACATGCCTGCTGAAATAAAATGCTTCAGTGTGCCCTGACTTGGCTTCAGGCCATTTCCCATATTGGAGTCAATTGTGATCATCTTAAAATCACTCAAAAGCCTGATGAGAATCCAGCCACATTTTTAAGCTGCTTAACTGATGCTTTACGTTAAACTTTTAAAAAAACGGAAGGCCCTCAAACCCTGGTATGAGATTTAGCAAATATGGCATTTATGGTTTAAACAACTGTGAGGAACAGGCAGTCAGTCCGTCATGCCTGGTTGTAACAGAAGGTAAATTTTCAACCCAAGCCTTAGTAGCAGCCCTGTGGCTGGCGATTCCCTCGTGGCCCCAGAAGGGCAGCGGTGGGGCAAAGTTGTATGGGAATAATGACCCCCACCTGGTGCCTGCTTCAGTTACAGAGAAGGGCACTCGTCACTGAAGTGCTCCAGGCCTAAAGTTCCAACCAAGCCCTGCCCAGCATGCATCAAAGTAGACACTGGAAGTCCGACTGGCCTTGGAAAAGTGACAGACCCTTTGTGTCTCCACGTGGGGGAACTGTCCTTCTAATTCCTGACTTGCCGTTGGCCCTGCTGGGATTGGCTGAAGTCTGAGGAGACCCCGACTAAACCCCTGTCACCCTCGCCAAGCCTGACCTGCCCTCATTTTCAATCTCAGTCATGAATATTGATGGCAAGCCCGCCTATCCAAGGTGTACTAGCTGTTTACTCATTACTCCTTAAAATCCCTTTGTGCCCAGTCCCTCTGTTGGAAAGAAACATTTTAAATGAGTTAGGGACCTCCTTACTTTTGGTCTCAAAGTGTCTGGTAAAAGCATGGACACCCTTCCCCCAAACTGAGTTTCCCAGAAACGGGCTAGTTCTGCGAACAACTGTACCCTCTAAAAGCACTGACCGACCATATCTTTGTTCCTAGACCCAGAACAGACTGACCTTGTACAATGAGCAAACAGTCATGTACACCCCACTGAGCAAAACCGCACCTTACGTCAACTCTCCAGAAACTTCAACGGGGGGAGGGGTATAAAACCCCCCTCAAGTGCTCCCCTGTGGTGGCTTCCACAGCTTCACTTTACTGTGTGCTGTTGAACCCGTCCGCATTTCCCCAATAAAGCCTGTTTTTGTATCAGTCCTCGGCGAGTATGGTCCGTCTCTTCTCGTTTTGTGCCTCAGTTTACCTAACAATTTGGTCCCGAAACCCAGAAGGGGTGTATGTGGCTCCCCCCTATTTTGGGGGGTCCCCTGAGAGCCCCCTCTCTCCCCTAAATCTCCAGGACCTTTTGACACGGCGCTTACCTTCAGTGCTCGGCCTTGTTCAAAAAACAATCTACAGCTGCCCTGGTGAGTCAGTCTCTCTCTCTCTCTCTCTCTCTCTCTCTCTCTCTCTCTCTCTCTCCCCGGGCTTGGTTTCGGTCTCTCGAGCTCTGCCGGAGTCTTCGTGCCTGAGAAGTGGTTACACTGGGAATACTTCCATTGGCCCCAGGGGCTCTAGGGAAGTGATTGTTCTTGAGACGTCTTGCCAATACTTCCGTCCTTCACTGCCATCTAAGCCAGGACTCACTTGGGGACGCCTGGGTGTCTCCTGCCTGGTCCCGCTCATCCAGAAACCGAAACCTTGTCTCTGTTCACTCCCTCTCCCTCTTTCCATGTGACCTTTTGCCTATTGTGCTGGCATTCCTTTTCTGATGTTCCTACCGCTGACGGGACTGTTGGCAATAGGCCTCGCGGCAGCTGCTCCCTCAGATTGTACTCGCCCACAAAGGGTCAGCCTAAGTCTGTTTTACCTGGCTGTGTGTTTCCTATTCACACTTCTACAGTGTCTGTAAACTAAATCTCTTTCTCATCTCCTCCCTCCTACCCTCACTATGAGCACAAGACAGTCTAAAATTGACCCGTTAACTTCACTGGGCTGTCTCTTAAAAAATTTCTCTAGCCTGGAATACACTCAGACCTTGCGAAAGAAAAAGCTTGTTTTTCTCTCCCAAGTTGCTTGGCCGCAGTACAAATTAAAGAACCAGTCACATTGGCCCCCGACTGACACTTTCAATTTCACCGTTCTTCAGGACCTGGACAATTTTGCCAGCGTACTGGTAAGGATTCTGTGATCCCCTATGTGCAAGCTTTTTGGAACTTGCATTCCCACCCTGAGCTCTGTAGCCACTGTTCCCCCCACCAAATCCACTTAGCACTGACCTCCAAACCAGTACCAACCACCCTGGCTCTCGAAGAGCCAGCTGAACTCTTCATTGTGCCTCCTCCACCCCCATATCATTCTCCTCTGGCTACATTTCCTGCTGTAAAGCCACCCCTGCATTCCCCAGTGCCCGTACAGCCTCCCCCAACTCCTCTGCCAGAGCCCTCACTTATATCCTCCCACTTTATAAAAGAATTTCAATACTTAACCCTTATTTAACCTGGCATGATGTACAGGTCATTTTAGCTTCCACATTAACCCCGGATGAACATGCCAGAGTAATGGACGCAGGCAGGCAACAGGCCAACCGGGATCTTGTTATAGATAATACCGTCTCCTTAGGAAAGCATGCCATCCCAAAGGAGGACTTCAACTGGAACTATCAAATAGGGCAGGGCACAAAGATTCCCCACAGGAACCTCATGCTCAGGTGTCTCCTCTGAGGATTGGAAGCAGTTTCTAATAAGGCAGATGAAAACCCTGCTCTCTTCCTGAACAGGTTACAGTAATCCCTGGTTGGTTTTACCAGGCTAAACCCAGGATCCTGAAATGGGGCCACAGTCATAGCTTCCCATTTCATTTCCCAATCAGCACCTGACATCAGAATAAAGGTAAAAAAGGGCCCAGGACGGCCCTGAAATTCCCATCCAAGATCTGGTAAAAATGGCTTTAAAATTTTTTAATGCTTGAGAGGAGATGGCTAAGGCTGCCCACCAGGTCAGACTTCAGCAAAAGGCTAGCCTCCAGACCCAAGCCTTGGTGGCCGCCCTGAGGCTAACAGGTGGCTTGGCTCCATCACAGTGACCCCTAAGAGGGGTCAGCAAACACCACCAGGTGCCAACTTCAAGTGCGGATAAAGTGGCCACTGGGCCAATTCCTGCCCTAACCCAAGATTTCCAACCCAACCTTACACCCAATGTAAGCAGTCGGGTCACTGGAAATCAAATTGCCTGGCTTCGGCCCCGCCCTCAGCATCTTCATGCAGAGGAGCTGGGCCCTGGGATCGTCCAGGCCTTCCGGTACTTGAGCTCCTGGGATTGATAGACGACTGAAGTGGCTCTGGCTCCACGACTCCAGTCACCCTTGCCGAGCCCAGGGTCATGCTCCAGGTAGTGGGTAAATCCATCTCTTTCTTACGGGGGCTACCTTCTCCATTTTGCCCTCTCACTCGGGCCCTACTTCACCTTCCCAGGTCTCAGTTATGGAAATAGATGGGCCTCCCCATCCACTCCGCAGAAGACAGAACCTCTCTTTTGTCAATTTAATCAACTCCCATTTTCTCACTCCTTTTTAGTTATCCCCTCTTGCCCTGTTCCATTGCTGGAAAAGGTTATTTTTAACCAAGTTACGTGCTACTATCTCCTTCTCCAGCAACACTCTCCCTTTGTCACTTTCGTAAGTCTGGCCACCTCCACAACCTCATCCCTGCCCCCAATCAGACAGTTGTTACCCGAGGTGTCTCCTGAAGTCTGGGATATTGGTACACCCACACTGGCAAGTCACCACGAGCCCATCCTAATTAAGCTAAAAAAAAAACAAAAAAAAAACAACCTAATATGTACCCTAACCACCTTTTAATCAGTCCTTGGCGAGTATGGTCCGTCTCTTCTCGTTTCGTGCCTCAGTTTACCTAACCCAAAGCATCTCTGATCCCTTCTTTAACCCAACCTGGAAAGGCTGGTCCTACGGACTTCATTGCTTCCTGGGGTTAAATGATCATACAGTGCCTCCTTTCTCACAACTTCATTACTCTTACCTACTCTCCCTACAACACTCCAATCTTACCAGTAAAAAACCAAATGGTACTTATTGTTTGGTCCAGGAACTGCGCCTTATTAATCAAGCTGTTATCCCCCAAAAACCAGTAGCTCCAACCCCTATACTCTTTTATCCCACATTCCCCCTTCCACTATACCTTTTTCCCCATCCCCCTTAACCCAACTTGTCAACATTTTTTGCCTTTACCTGCAGCCCCCTCCTAAAACAGTTGTAAAGCAGACATAGCCCAACTCCCTTAACTTCTCTCTCCCTCCAAGACACACTTACCTCTTTCTGCTGCTATCTGTTTAAGCCTGTGCCCCACCCCCACCACTCAGAGTTTAACTCTAAATAAACACTAAGTCATAAAGAACCTCAGACCACTGACTTTAAGTAAACAAATACTATACATTAAGTCCCCAATTTCTCCCTTATAACTGAATCATCAAACTCCCCCAGAGTGGCCACAGCAGCCTTTATGCAATGCAGCAGAAGCGACTCCCAACAGACCCTTAACCCTTTGCTGACACTTAGTTAATACAATTTTCATTTCAGTGAATGTTTAAATCTAGACGGAAACAGTAAATTTCATAAGGTCAGAGTAAGTTACAAATAATTGGAAAAGAGTTTGGATAGAATGTCTAGCTGTGCCATAATGTGAAGAAGTTTAAAAGTTACAGAAAGTTGTTTGCAGAGAAGTTAATAAAAAAGAAGTGAATGTGTTCATGGTAAGAAAGATTATAGTGTAAAAGGACATCAAGCTGATAGTTCACCTGATAGCTCATGGAAAAGCGACAGAAAAACAAGGCCACTTCTGTTGGCCTCCTAAACTTTCCCCAGTTAGTCAAAACTGCGTTCAACAAACTCCAACGCACCCACCTTCACCCCCACCATTGCGTCTACCAAACCCTGCCAAACATTTTTTACTCTACACAGGCAAAAAAAACCCCAAGATTTAAAAGTCCTGGCTCAACCCCTGGGGCCCGCTCTATCCCCTATAACTTGTCTATCTAAGCATCTAAATATGACAGTCAGAGTTTGGCAAACCTGCCTCTGGGTCACCGAAACAGCCCTTAAGTTAACCCAAGGAAAACCTATCCCCACAGGCTGCAGGACCTTCTCTCACACTGAGTCCTGTCTGTTAGGTAAACTGAGGTATGAAACGAGAAGAGATGGACCATACTCATTGAGGACTGCTTAAAAAGCAGGCTTTATTGGAGACAAGTGGACAGTTCAACAGCCTACAGGAAAGTGAAGCTGTGGAAGCTGCACCCTGGGGAGCTCTTGAGGGGTTTTTTATACCCCCCTCCCCCCTTTTGAAGCTTCTGGAGAGTTAGGCACTTTCCACTGACATAAGGTGCGGTTTTGCTCAGTGGGGCATACATGACTGCTTGTTGTAACAGGTCAGCCTGTTCTGGTTCTAGGAACAATGAAATGGGTGGTCCGTGATTTTGGAGGGTACAGTTGCTTGCAGAACTAGCCCATTTCTGGGAAACAGTCTAGGGGAAGGGTGTCCATACTTTTAGCAGACACTGTCTTTGCTGTCTTCAAGCCACTTGTAGAAAATCTGTCACATGTTTATCAAAAACCTTAATATAACTCTGCGCCAGGCTCCCTCTTTAAACCCAGCAACCCTCTTGCCTCAGCTCCTAGACTCACTGGAACTTAGTGGTCACTCCTGCCCCCTGGCAGTTGAGGCACTAACACTGCCCAGATTCTGATCAACTGTATCCTAACCCAAATCTAACTTTGTTTGCTGATGGCAGTTCTGTCATTGATGCCCAGAGACAACGTCAGGCTATGTATGCTGCCCTCTCACATAACTAATTCAGGAAAGCTGCATGCCTCCCAATAAAAACTACTTCTCAAAAAGCGAAAATTGTTGCTCTCACTTGAGCTCTACATCTAGCTCAAGGGGGGAAATGGCTAATATATATTCTGATTCTAATTATGCGTTCCTTATATCTCACTGTCATGCCACTATCTGGAAGGAGCAGGAATTTTCTGATTACCAAAGGGTCCCCCATAGTAAACGGCAACTTAATAGTTAATCTCTTACAGGCTTTTCAGCTGCCAGCAAAAGAAGCCATCATCCATTGCAAAAAACACCGATCTGATAACTCCTGTCTCCCTCCAAAGGCAGTTAACATCCTTAGCATGAGTCAACCTAAAAAATCAACAAGTTCTTGACTTATTCACATCAGATAAAAGAGGAACGTGCATGTTTCTAAATAAAGACTATTGTTATATTAATGAATTGGGCATAGTTAAACAAAATGTTAAGGCCCTCCGCACCATGGCACCTGAATATCAATGGCCTGAACTCAGGCATTAAAAGACCGAGACTAGCAGAATAGCTTAGAAAACACAACCTATCAATCTGCTGCCAAGAGGAGACACATCTCAAGGCTACAGACGAAAATAGGTCAAGAATCACAGGCTGGAGAAGGACCTACAAAGCAAACAGCAATACAAAAAATCAGGGGTTGCAATCCTAATCTCAGATAAAATTGACCTCAAAGGTCAAACCATAAAAAGAGATAAGGAGGGACACTATATAATGCTCAAGGGAATGGTAGACAAAGAACCACTAAGCATTGTAAACATATATTCTCTGAATGAGAGACCAGCTCAATACGTCAACAAGACACTCCAAAAGATTAAGAAAGAAATCAGACTTGACAATTACAGTGGGTGACTTCAACACACCACTCACTGAGAAAGATAGATCACAGGGAAAGAAACTCAACAAGGAGACTAGAGAGATAAACTCCACAATTTGACAATTTGACCCGATAGATATTTACAGAGCATTTCATCCAAATATAAAAATTTCACAGTTTTTCAAGTCCCCATGGCACATATTCGAAGATAGACCACATGCTGGTGCATAAAGCAAATGTACATAAATTTAAGCACATTGAAATAATAGACCTCTCTCTGACCACTGTGCCATAAGACTGGAAAGCAACAAATGAAAGACAAAGAAAATAAGAGCAAATAATTGGAGGATAGGATGAATAACTCTCTACTGCAAAAGGAGTGCATACTGGTGCAGATCAGAGAAGTGGGAAGATTCTAGAAACCAACGAAAATGAGCACATGATATATTAAAACTTATGGGATACAGCCAAGGCAGTCATCAGAGGAAGTTTCTTAGCAATACATGCACACCTGAGAAAGGAAGAGAGACTCATGATTGATACGCTGACAAAAAATTTAAAAAACTAGAGCAGAGTCAGCAGGACAATCCTACTAAGCAAAAGAAAAGAAATTATAAGAACCAAGACTGAGATCCAGGAGAGGGAAAATAAGAAAACTATGGAAAAAAATTAATATTGCTAAAAGTTGGTTCTTTGAGAGGATAAACAGGATCAATAGACCATTGGCAAACCTAACCAAAGAAAGGAGGGAACAAATCTCAATAGCAAGAATAAGGGATGAAAGAGGGGTCATTATAACAGAGCCTAATGAAATCAAAAGGATAGTTACACAGTACTATGAAGGATTGTACTCCAATGAATTCAACAATTTGGAAGACATGGACAAATTCCTGGAAAAACAATCCCTCCCGAGACCATCCTCAGTGGACTGCAAGAATCTCAACAGACCCATAGCAATAGACGAAATGGAAACATTATCAAGGGATTACCAACAAAAAAATCCCCTGGACCAGATGGCTACACTGGAGAATTCTATCAAGCATTTGGGGAAGAACTAATACCAATCATACACAAACTTTTCCAGAACATAGAAAATGAGGGCAAACTCCCAAACTCCTTCTATGAAGCTAGTATAACTCTGATAACCAAACCGGAAAAGGATCCCACAAGAATAGAGAACTACAGACCAATATCCCTAATGAACATCAATGCAAAAATCCTTAACAAATCACTAGCCAACAGAATACAAAAGTATATAAAACAAATAATTCACCATGACCAAGTGGGATTCATACCAGGGATGCAGGGATGGTTCAACATAAGAAAGACCATTAGTATTATTCGTCACATTGACATGGAAAACTTTAAGAACCACATGATAATATCAATAGACGCAGGAAAAGCAATCGACAATATCCAACAACAATTCCTGTTTAACATACTAGCGAAGATAGGAATGGAAGGAAAGTTCCTCAAGACAATACAGCTGTATATGAAAAAGCAACAGCCAACGTGGTAGTCAATGGAGAAAAGACTAACACAATCCCATTGAAAAAGGGGACCAGACAAGGATGCCCTTTGTCCCCACTCCTATTTAATATCGTGCTGGACGTTTTAGCTAATAGCATAAGGCAAAGATGTGACGTCAAAGTTATTTGTGTGGGGAAGGAAGAGCTGGAATTATTGTTATTTGCAGATGATATGATTTTATATATGGAAAATCCCAAAAGATCTACAAGGAAATACTGGAAGCAATAGAGGAGTTTGGCAGAGTGGCAGGATACAAGATCAACAAACAGAAGTCCATCGGACTTTTATACACATCAGATAAGACCCCAGAAGAAGAGATTAAAAAATATGGTACCCTTCACAATAGCCAAACACAAATGGAAATATCTAGGGATACACCTGACTGAAAAAACAAAATATCTATACAGGGAAAACTATAGAACACTATTACAAGAAACCAAGAGCGACCTCAACAAATGGAAGTATATCCCACGCTCTTGGATTGGAAGACTTAATATAGTTAAGATGTCAGTTCTGCCAAAAGCACTATATAAGTTTAATGTCATCCCGATACAATTACGATCATCTTTCTTCAAAGAAATGGAAAAACTGATTACCAACTTCATATGGAGAGGGAAGAAGCCCAGAATTAGCAGAGAACTCCTCAAGAAGAAGGACACCGTGGGAGGGCTTGCTTTACCTGACTTTGGCACATGCTATACAGCCACAGTTCTCAAAATTGCATGGTATTTGTACAATGAAAGATACTCAGACCAATGGAAAAGAACTGAAAACCCAGAAATAAAGGCATCAGCATACAGACAGCTGATCTTTGATAGGGGCCCCAAATATATCAAATGAGAAACAGAAGCCCTCTTTTACAAGTGGAGCCAGAAAAAAATGGATATTAACATGCAGAAAAATGAAGCAAGACCCTTATCTCACTCCATGCACAAGAATAAACTTAAGGTGGATCACAGACCTTGAAGTTAAACCCCAAACTATTAGGGCCATCAATGAGGGAATTGGGAACTTGAGAACTTTTCCACAGGGAATACATAGGCTATCAGAAATAGGGAAGGACACACACACAGAGGAGGCACAAATTGACAAATGGGATATACTGAAGATAAAACATTTGTGTACATCGAAAGAATTCACCAAGAGAGTAATAAGAGAGTCCACAGACTGGGAAAACATCTTTAGCAATGACACATCAGATAAAGGCCTTATTACTAAAATCTACAATACTCTGCTAGCTTCCGAAAAGAAAAAAAAAAAACTAACTAATAGCCCACATGAGAGGTGGGCAAAGGACTTGAACAGAAGTTTCACAGGCGCAGAAATCTGAATGGCCAACGAACATATGAGAAAATGTTCCCGATCTTTAGCCATAAGAGAAATGCAAATTAAAACAACAATGAGGTACCACCTGACACCCTCAAAGGTAGCCCAATTCAAAAAGCAACAAGTGTTGGAGGGGCTGTGGGGAGACAGGAACTCTCATCCACTGGTGTTGGGCCTGTAAGTATGTACAGCCGCTATGGAAATCAATCTGGCGATACCTAAAGCAGATGGAAATAGAGTTACCATATGACCCAGCAATCCCACTACTGGGCATATACTTAGAAGAGGCAAGAAGCAAACCAAGGCCAGACATCTGTGCTCCAATGTTCATTGTGGCACAGTTCACAATTGCAAGGAGATGGAAGCAACCCAAATTTCCATCACCTGACGATTGGATTAAAAAACTGTGGTATATACATCCAATGGAGTATTACCCATCACTAAAAAGCAGTGATGAACATATGAGGCACATAGCAGCATGGGAAGAACTGGAGGAAATCATGCTAAGTGAAGTAAGTCAGGCACAAAAGGACAAGTACAGCATGAGCCTGCTGAGGTAAGTATTAAAAAAAATTCAAAAGGGGCATAGGGAAAAAACTACCGTGTGCAAACATTTTTGGGGCGAAGACTGTAGTATGGCAGAGATGAGATCAAAACCAGGGATACACATGGTAGACAACTGGGGAGGAGGTGGGGAAAGGAAAATGAAAGAATGAATAGAAGGAAGTAAAGGGGAGCGGGGGCAAGGGGCACAAACCCACCCAAGGGAAGGGTATTGTTTATAACTTCACAGACAGTGTGAAGCTTTCCTCTGAGAACCTAGTGAAGGCCTTCCTGGTGAGGTTATGTATCATCCATCTATGTATCTATCTATGAGTCTACCTATCTGTCTGTCTGTCTATCTATCTGCCTATCTATCTTATAGATGTACCTCTCTACCTCTCTCACAGTCTACTTATCTATCTGTCTGTCTGTCTCTCCATGAACTATCTTGGTCCAAGAAGCTGGTGCCTTGTGGAGAGGCTTGGGCAAGCAGAGCAGGGGTTTCCTGCAGCAGTGTTGCCTGCTAGTTGTGCAGGTGTGTCTCCCCAGTCAGCTGCCACTGGGCTCTCACACTTAGGACCAGCCCAGGCCCCCATCCCACAGGGGCTGGTGTGTGTGCAGGGCCCAGGCTGTGCCAGAACAGGTTTGGATGCTCCCACAACAAAATGTCTTGCCACTGCAGGGTGTGTGAAAGAATTTCCTATTGTTTGGGACCTTGGTTTCCGCAGCTGGAAAGTTGTAAGTAGAGTGTCCTTGTCTCCGGAGGCCTTCCCGCCTGGATAAACTCCTGTGGCATTTGCCCCTGATGGGTCACCAGGCCTTCAGAGGCTTTGGCCTCCCATGACACAAATGACCTGATTGCTGTCTCCATCACCTCCGTCACCGTTGCCGAAGCCGAGGGAGGGCTGTCTTTTGGCATCTATGGGTGTGCTTTGCTCCAGTGTCTGCAGAACTGGACATGGGAAGACAAGCCTGAAGTTGCAGCAGTGGAGCCCTGGGCGATCCAGGTGCACCCTGGTGTGACTTGGGTGCCGAGTCCTTCGGTTCTGGAACCATGTGTCAATCCATGCTTTCAGAAGGCCTGTCTGGCGTGCCAGTTCTTGCCTGGCTTTCACGCCGGGGAATGGCTGCTTCTCAAACGCTTGCACCAGGTGGGCGCTTTGATCTTTGTTGATGACAGTCCTCTTGCGTCTGTCTGCCTTCAGCGCCCTGGCTCGAGAAGTGGTGCAAGGCGGCACCGGGCACGGCTGTCTCGGAGGTGGATGGAGCTTAGTCGGCTCCTCCTGAGCTGTCGATTTCTGCGGTTTTTTAACCACAGGAAGGTTCTGTCCTCTGCCACGCTGGTAGCTCTGGCAATTTCTTCTCTGACCATGAGGCCTGGATACGGGTCTCGGGCAAATGAGGCTTCTAAGATGTCTAATTGATAAGCGGTTCATACAGTCCTCTTTCTTCGGTCTTGGTTTTGCTGAGAACGGGCAGGAGAGTTTTTTGAAGCCATGCTGTGGACGGAGGAGCAGTTCCGGGGGAGAAGAGAGGGCTGTGGGCTCCGACAGGTCAGCGGAACTTGAACTCTCCGAAGGAGAGGGTAACCGGACGCTTTTACATAGCATTTCTTCTGAGCACCTCATTAGATATTAAAGATGTGATGGGTGGCTGGACTGAGCACAGCCAATAGGGATGAGACACGTCTTTGCAACTGTCTTGAGCGCCAAAGAGCATTCTCCTCATCCTTCTTCATAGTTCTGGTTTCCGGGTTCATTTCTCAAATGGATCCCTTTTTTATTTTTAAATTAATAATCGGACTGTTTATATTTCACAGTATTATTTAAAGTCCCGGGGGATTGCGTGTTTGCGAAATGCACAAATCGTGTCTGTGTGAGTGTGTGTGATGTGTGTGTGTGTGTGGGGGGGAGTTCCTGAAAAGAATAGTTTTGTCATGCTCCGGCAGGGCATAACCCAGGGACACACTAGCTGAGGCGGCTTACTAAACCACAGGCAAAACCCAAGTTCAGATGAACCTGCTCATACTACAAACTAAGAAGCAGCAGCGGAATGAGAAGACAAGCCAAGCTATGCAGCAGGACATCCATGATGAAGAAAGTTCCCAAGGACCCTCCCGAACCAAGAAATGGGAGTTGCTCGTGAGATGCAGGTAGCCCATGGGCCCTGCTCTTGCTTGCAGGATGCCCTGATCTTCCTTGCAAGGCATTGATAGGCGGCCCTCTGCGATCTGCTTGGGAGAAGCTGATAGACAATGCCCACTAGCTTGGACTATTACTGCGGGCTCTTGCAGGCTAGTCATTCACGTGATTCTTAGCCCTCACCCTCCCTGCTGGCCTCGCGTAGGTGGATAGAATATCACCCAGTGGGCACTTTGTCATCTTCCTGGCCGCTGTGTAGCAGGTTGACCAGCAGGCGTATGCCTGCAGCCCCGTGGAAATGCTACGATCTGCGCCTCCACAGAGGCACCCCAGGTGGTCTAAGCCCCAGGTCTGACATCATCCCTCCCACAGGTGGGTCTGTCTGGCCTCCCTCCTCCTGTCTGACAAACCTGTGGGGAGTTATGGGTTGGGATGGATTTCTAATCTGAAATCTTCATATTGTCTCAAGATGTTTCAAGAAGAACTTGATTTGTATCTCTATTGCATCATTTGACTCGGAGACCCTAGCTTTTGCAACACTTCCAGCTAGGTACAAGGGTCAGGGTGTGAGGGTTTGCGTGTGTGGGTGGGTGGGTGCCCATGCAGCGTGGCCAACTGAAACAGCTGTTTGTGCAGTGTACTTATTACCAAACACTTCTGAGGTTGTTTGACCAGTAGTCCGGTTGAGGCAAGCAGCCTGCTACTTTGTTATGTGCATATTCACGTACCTGCCAACTGACGCTCTTCCTAGCAGCAGTGCATGCAGGTGGGTCAGCTCTGTCTGGGACCGCTCTCCCAAAACGCTGGTTGGGAATGAGCTATGGTTCGGGCCTGAGAGACCAAGGATGATTCCGTATCCCATGCATGGTCACTGCCTCAAGAGAGACAGCTGTGCACACTGGAAATACTGAGGCAGTTCCTTATTCTTCAGTGAATATAGCCGCTATTTTTTCCTGAGTCAAGTAGTTCCTGTCAGCCTCCTCCCATCTCGAACGTAGGTTGTGGCTGTGTTTTGGTAAACCACCTCAGCCAGTGTGTCTCTGGGTCAAACCCTGCCAGAGCGTGACGCAACTATCCTTTTCAGGCACGCACGCACACACACACACACACACACATCACACACTCACACAGTCATGATTTGTGCGCTCCGGAAACACGCAATCCCCCGGGTCTTTAAATAATACTATGAAATATAAACCCAACGATTTTTAATTTAAAAATAAAAAGGGATCCATTTGAGAAACAAAACCGGAAACCAGAACTATGCAGAACTAGGAGGAGGATGCGCTTTGCCGATCCGCAGACAATTGCAAACACGTGCCTCATCCCTATTGGCTGTGCTCATTTCTGTCGCCAATCATATGTTATGTATCGAATGAGGTGCTCGAAGGAAATGCTATGTAAAAGCGGCTGCTGGCCCTCTCTTCCGGAGAGTTCAAGTTCCACTGGCCAATCTCTCTCTCTCTCTCTCTCTCTCTCTCTCTCTCTCTCTCTCTCTCTCTCTCTCTCTCTCATACACACACACACACACACACACACACAAACACACACACACCTCATGCATTATCTCCTGACTGCTTGGGTCAGTCAGAATTTCCTGGAGCCACCTTGGAAGCTCTTCTGCACATGGATCCCATCTCTCTTTGTATTCCATTCACGGTGGTCAGACCCGCGCCCACTTGTTTGATCCCTGCCCGCAACTGTGATCTCTTGAGTAGAAACCTGCCTCCGCCGGTCACCATCAGTTTGGCGGCAATTCTCTCATTTTGCAATCTCTCTGCCGATCCATTGCATTGATTTCCATTTGACTGGCCTAGCTAGTGACTGAGAATTCTTCAACATGCATGCAAACAGACACCTCCTTCGGAAGAGTTGTACCTGGTTGGTTTCACAGACAGTCCAAAGAGCCACACCGCAATCAATCAAATGAGCTTTTAGTGAAAGCCAGTGGGTAAATGGGTGAACTGGAAGAGTCAGTGGGTCACAAGAGCACAGCAGAACTCAATAAGCTTATTAGGCATCAAATGGCTAGCAGGAAAGGGTCATCAATCCTTGACACAAGGAGATCCTCAAAGTGGGAACGTTCTGGGGGAATTCCCAGTGTGTGCAGTCCTCAGGATGAGGTGTTCCAAGCCAATGTTTATTTCAAAACAGGTCGGCCTGTGTGTAGGGGGGTGGGGTGGTTGTGCACATGGCAGGGTGTGTGCTGCACTTTTATCTGCTTTAAAACTCCATTTGTGCTAAAGTGAGACTTTTTTGATGCCATGGGCAAAAATTTTCCAGGCAGAAACTTTGCCAAGTGACAGTAAAAGGTCAGGCAGAGCCCTGGAGACTGATCTAGGGTAGGTCAGTGGTGATTTGCTTTGAAACAATGTAATCCTCAAAGGTTACCCTCCTCAATGTGTGTGTGTGTGTGTGTGTGTGTGTGTGTGTGTGTGTGTTTTGGACATCCCACCCAATTCTGTTTCCGTGCAGTGTTGCTGGACCAGGGAGCAGTTAAGTAATCCCAAGTGTGGGTCCGGATTACTGCTTCTGACAGTTAACATTTACCCTGACGCACCCTCGGGATTACTGCCAGGGAGCTTAACAAAATAACACAATCACAATCACAAGGGCAATGTGTTTCAGAAAAGAAAAGGGAATGAAAAACAAATGCTGATAAATTTCAGTAAGGTGGCAGGGCAGGCAAGGTCCCAGGAAATCAGTCCTCACACAAAAGTCCCTTGAGCCCATGGAAGTGAGCAGAAAAAGACAGGATATTTGGAAGATGCTTACAGATAAGAGTATGTCCATGTCCAAAGGAAAGCCATCTCTTTTTTAAATCCTTTTATTGGAGGCTCACACACTCTTATCAAATTACATCCACCCATCTATTCTTCCACCCAACCATCCACCCATCCATTGTATCAAGCACATATGTCTATGTGTTGTCACCATCATTCTCAAAACAGTTGCTTTCTGCTTGAGCCCTTGGTATCAGGCCCTCATTTTCCCCCCAAGTGACATAGTCCTCAGTGGCTTCCCTGGGTGGTGTGTCTGCCTTAAATGGAAATCGATTATTACTCTTCAAGGAAAGTCTATCACACACACACACACACACACACACACACACATACACACACACGGTGGTCATGCGTGTTCTCATGACACCTTGTGTGGGTCAGTGTTTCCTGTAGCCATGTTGGAAGCCCTTCTGCATATGCACCCTGTCTCACATTTTGCTCTGATCACAGTGGTCACACTTGTAACCGCATCTCTGCTCCTACAGGCAGCTGCGATCACTCCACTGGAAACCTGCTGCTGCCAGTCGCTATCATTTGATGGTAATTCTGTCCCGTTGATCTATCTCCAGCGATCGATTGATTCTCATGTGTCCTAACTATTGACTGAGAATTCTTCAACAGACAGGCAGACAAACAGGAAGGCACAGGCAGACTGAAACACAGACAACAGATAATTGAGGAGAGTTTACCAATCCAAAGAACCACACCGCAATCAATCAAAAGAGCTTTTAGTGAAATCCAATGGGTGAATGTGTGAATTGTAAGAGTCACTGGGTCCTGAGAGCACATTGTAAGCCCTTTGCCATATGTGCCCCATCTATCTATGTGTTCCAATCACGGTGGTCTGACCCCTGCCTGCTACTCTGGTGTCACTCATAACTGTGATTTCTGGAAGGGAAACCCATCGCAGCCAGTCACGATCAGTTTGGTGGCAATTCTGTCTTTCTGTTCTCAACTCCACCGATTAATTGATTCCCATTTGAGCGGCCTAGCTAGTGACTGAGAATCGTCAACAGACAGGCCGACAGACAGGCAGATACACAGACGGACGGATGCTTGGGAAGAGTTGCACCCGGTTGATTTCAAAGACAGTCCAATGAGCCACAACACAAGAAATCATACGAGCTTCTAGTGAAAGCCAGCGGGTGAATGGGCAACCCAGAGGAGTGAGTGGGTCGTGAGAGCACATCAGAATACACTCAGCTTATTGGGCATCAAACCACCAGCAGGGAAGGATGATCAATCCTTACCACACCCAGGACCTCGAAGTGAGAATGTTTTTGGGGAATTCCCAATGTTTGCAGTCCTCAGGCTGGGGTGTTCCTAGCTACTGTTTATTTCATAATTGGTCAATGTATGTGTGAGAGAGAGAGCGTGGCGGGAGATGTGGATGTATTAGGCCATAAGCTGGTCCATGTGTTTCTTGGTGTGTGACTAGTCCCCTTTGCCTCTGTTTACCTTGTAACAAAAAGCTTTGTGAGATAACTCATTTCTTTATGACCTTGCAGCTAAAAGCAGTGTGAGATAACTCAGTTATTTATGACCTCTTGAGATTCTTTTGAACCTTGCATGTCCTTGTGCTTATCTTAGAATATAGTGGTGTTATTATTCAAATGTTTAGAAAGTGTGACTCGTTCAGTAACATTTGCATAGATAAGAGGTTAGGGATGTTTTTCAAAGCAAGTTCTCTGATGTTCGTTTTGTAACCATTCCCTTGTTAGAAGAGTGTAAAAACCAAGGTTTGAACATACTTCAGTCCATCAGACTGTTGTCCTCCCAATCCCATGCTTTCTATATGGCTCTTTCTTTTATTCTTTCATCTGCACGCATCATTTCAGACGCGGCTTGATGGGGGATAGCTGGTCTAATCCCCCGCATTTTTGGCGCCCAACAGGGGGCTTTGAAAACTGAGCATCCCGTGACAGAAACCACTGAATAGCAAGGCCGTGAATCTTTACAGTGAAAATTAGGGTAAGTGGTGAAACGTTGGGAGTAACAAATAATGGGACAGACTTCTAGTAAATGTATGTATGCAAATATGCTTCCAAATATGTTAAGAGCTAGAGGAGCAAAAGTAACCAACCAAAGATTAGAAGAGCTTTTTGATTTTGTGGTTAGGGTATGTCACCTCCTGCTGCTGACCTGCAGGGTACTGATCTGCTTCAGCTTAGACCAAATTATGGTCTAATACTGAGAGCCTCGTGCATTGGAGCAAACATTGTGGCAAACAGTGAGGGAAGATGGACCCCGCGGGTTGGAGGGCACTCAGAATGGGACTGATGCCACAGTACAGCTGCAGCTAGGTCCACGGGTCCCTCAAGGTGGGTCACGGCGTCGGCGAGTGAGAGGCAGAAACCACACGACTCAAAGGTTGCATGTGATTGTTCCAATTTTATTCATGCAAAGCTTCAACTTATATATTCTTTTCCTAATCTTAAATCTTATGGCTTGAGGTCATACTTGAGGAAATTCTCAAGACCATGATCAGTTACATAATCACATTTCTTTACTCTCCATCAGATACACTGCATGATTCCTGGTTAAAATTTAGTACATCTTGAAACGAAAACTGTCTCAAACACAAGTGTGATAAACATAAACCTTCTAACAATAAGTGAGCACACTTTATCACACTAGGGCATATTGTTCGAACTATGAAATCAATAAAGCATTAATGCATTTCATTATCAAACACAAAAATTACTTGACAGACTTTGGCTGTTCCTTCTTCAGGTGTTCCTCTAGGGCTTTCATTTATTGTTTTCTTTCCCACTAAGTTCCCATAAATCAAACTCCCACTGGTCTTTCTGTACCAAGGCATGAGTTGCCTCAAATAGGCAGCTTTGCTTCAGTGGAAGTCAAGTTGCCCTACAATAGGTAGCTTTACTTCATTGGACTTCGACCACCACGGGGGCTTCAGCGCCTTGCAATGAAGATCAGGGAGTCTTGCAAGCAAGGACAGGGCCCGTGGCCAACTGACATCTCGTGAGTAACTCCAATCATTTCTCACTTGGGGAGGGTCCGTGGGAACTTTCGTCAGCGTGGGTGTCCTGCTGAGTAGCTTGACTTGTCCACTCATTCCGCGGTTGCTTCTCAGTTTGTAGTATCAGCACGTCCATCCGAACATAGGTTTTGGCAGTGTTTTGGTAAACCTCCTCAGCCAGCGTGTCCTTGGGTGAAGCCCTGCCGGTGCATGATGCAACTATCCTTTTCGGGCACGCTTGTGTGCGCGCATACACACACACACACACACACACACACACACACTCACTCACTCAGACAGTCAGGATTTGTGCACTTCTGAAACGCGCAACCCCCCGGGTTTTTAAATAATACTTCGAAATATAAACAGTTTTAATTTAAAAATAAAAGGGATACATTTTTACCTTTTAAATTGGAAGGGATTTCTTTGAGAAATGAAACCGGAAACCAGAACTATGCAGAAGGAGGGGGAGGTGAATGCTCTTTGGTGCTCCCCAGACAGTTGCAAACACGTGCCTCTACCCTATTGGCTGTGCTCATTCCTGTTGCCAATCACATCTTGTATATCGAATGAGGTGCTCGAAGGGAATGGTATTTAAAAGCGGCGGCTGGCCCTCTCCTCCGGAGAGCTCAAGTTCCGCTGGCCTGTCGGAGCCCACAGCCCTCTCTTCTCCCCCGAAACTGCTCCTCCTTCCGCAGCATGGCTTCGAAAGACCCTCCTGCTCGTTCTAAGCGAACCCAAGACCGAAGAAAGAGGACTGTCTGGAACGCTTCTTAATCTGACATCTTACAAGCCTCATTTGCTCGAGACCCGTATCCAGGCTTCACGGCCAGAGAAGAACTTGCCAGAGCCATCGGCGTGGCAGAGGACAGAATCTTCCTGTGGTTCAAAAACCGTAGAAGTCGACATCTCAGGAGGAGCCGACTGAGCTCCGTGCCCCCTCCGGGACAGCCGTGCCCCGTGCCGCCTCACACCACCTCTCCAACCAGGGCGCCGACGGCAGACAGACGCAAGAGGACTGTCATCAGCAAAGATCAAAGCGCCCACCTGGTGCAAGCATTTGAGAAGCAGCCATTCCCCGGCGTGAAAGCCAGGCAAGAACTGGCACGCCAGACAGGCCGTCCGGAAGCACGGATTGACACGTGGTTCCATAACCGAAGGGCTCGACACCCACATCACACCGGAGTGCAGCTGGATCACCACGGGCTCCAGCAATGCAGCTCCAGCCCGGTCTTCGCACGTCCGGTTCTGCAGCCATCTGAGCAAAGCACACCCATAGATGCCCAGAGACCGCCCTCCCTGGGCTTCGTAGGCGTCGGCGGAGGTGATGGAGACAGCAATCCGTTAGCTTGAGTCATGGGAGGCCAAGCCTCTGTGGGCCCGGTGACCCATCAGGGGCAAATGCCACAGGAGTTCACCCAGGCGGGAAGGCCTCCGGAGACAAGGACACTCTACTTGGACCTTTCCAGCTGCGGAAACCAAGGTCCCGAAAAACAGGACATTCTTTCGGACGCCGGGCAGTGGAAAGGCACTTCATTGTGGGAGCATCCAAACCTGTTCTGGCAGAGACCGGCTCCTGCACACACACCAGGCCCACTGGGATGGGGGCCTGGCCTGGCCGTCAGCGTGAGTGCCCAGCGGCAGCTGACTGGGGAGACACACCTGCACAACCACAGGCAACACTGCTGCAGGAAAACCCTCCTCTGCTTGCCCAAGCCTCTGCACAAGGCACCAGCTTCTTGGACCAACTCCTCGACGACCTGGAAATTCAGCAGAATGCCCAGCCCTTGGTGATTCAACAGGAAGCAGGCCTGCAATGTGAGCCACCACTACAATTCCCTATCAGCGAGGAGCTCTATCAGGAGTACCTAAGAGACTTTTAAAACGCCCCGAATGCCCGGGAGACTCACTAAAACCCTCTGAAAAGCACCAATCATACCTTATAAGTTAAAAAAAAAAGAAAACACGAAGCAGATTTAAAACCACCTTAAGTGCCCCATAAATCAGTAAGAAACAACAGCAACACAATGATACCCTAAAAAAGGCACCCTTAAGGAGTAGATATCTATGTATATTTATATAATATATAAGTGATTCTATGTAAACGATTAATATATAATATGTACACTATTTATACATCATAGATCATTTTTTACATATAGTACATATAAAAACTGAAACCCCTCCAAAACCATTCATAAATCATGGAATACATTTAAAAAGACCCAAAGGGACCAAAGAAGCCCTTTAGGACCCCTTGGAGATCATTCGTAATTTCCTCCCCGCAAGAGAGTAAAACCCTACATAGAGTTGATCAGGTGTCCAGTGAGCTTCTTCATGTCCTCGGCCCCACCAATTGAGGTCATCGAGCTGCAAGCTGATTAACAGCCTCAAGTTGAGAGCACATCATGTATCTCTTGCAGCACACGTGTGGCAGGAAAGCCCACCCTTAACTGGATGGGAGGGCTCTAGAGTCAAGATTGACAAGCTAAGCTTGGTCTCTGAGCCTGCTTGACCTTAGGTGTCTTTGAATTCTTCTCCAGGGCATAATCTATGGGCCTTATGGGAAGGGTGTGGAGTCTTCTTCGGTTGAGGCAGGAAAC
This sequence comes from Tenrec ecaudatus, assembly GCF_050624435.1. NCBI lineage: Eukaryota > Metazoa > Chordata > Mammalia > Afrosoricida > Tenrecidae > Tenrec > Tenrec ecaudatus. The sequence goes on along the minus strand of NC_134544.1, from coordinate 92,453,809 downwards.
GGGTCTCAATGCTTTTGATAGCTGACAACACTCAGGAATGTAGCCTTCAAGAAGTTGCCCTGGGAATTCATGTAGCAGCATAGCAACCCTGTGCAGTGAAGTGCCTTAAGACTGGCATTGTTATGGTGCGTGGTGGTGGTGGTGGCGGGGACACGGTCAGGAGCGACTTTGACTTCGGAGACCGTGAGTGGGATACACCTCCAACCCAGGAAAGTGAAGGTCCCCTCCAGGGGAGCCCCAGCCTCCCAGACTACTTAACGGATGAACACTGACAGTTGGTTCTCACACACGGTCTTGCGGGTTGTGTTTCACACACTCTGGTGACTATGAAATGCCCAGATCTATGCTTGAGTCTCCGTGTGAATGAATGGATTCCATTTGAGCTTCCATTCTGAGCACTGCGTGGACGGTGGAAGACCAACAAGCACTTTTCAGTGGATTTGCCTCTGTGGCTCTGACGACTGGATAAGGGGGTAGATTGGCAAAGGTCTAAAGCTTTGCCCAGATAGAAGGCAGTCTGTGTGTGTGTGTGACTGATTGCAAACACTTCCTCCCTCACCACCCGGCCAGGGAGGAGCATTCTGGTCTGCAGCTCCTTGCCCAGGGTGAACATACCCCCGAGGTAAATCGGGCTGGAGTGTGGGTGGCTGTATAATACCAGCACCACTTGATCAGGGGTCAGGAGGACCTAGAACCAAGCTCTGCAATATCGGCAATCCTGTTACAGCACCACTATCACCACCACCACCATGGCCAACCGCACCCCAACCCCCACCCAGGATGTTGAGGGAACATTCTGTTATGCTACCACCACTGGTCACCCACTGTTGGTATTGAGCCAAGCCTATAAAACACAGGGACATCGCATGTCTCTGACGTGTTGTTTAGATTTTCATATTCACCACAATCAATAGTCAGACGTGTATAGAGGATATGAAGGTCAAAACACACACTTCTGTCCTTCCCACCCGATTCACACAGGCACCCTGCTTTTGGTGAAAACAGATAGCTCATGGAGAGAAAGACAGACAGATAAGTAAGTAGACTGTTAGAAAGGTAGACACAGCTATAAGATGATAGATAGATAGATAGATAGATAGATAGATAGATAGATAGATAGATTGACGATACATAACATCACCAAGAAGGCCTTCAACAGGCTCTCAGAGGAAAGCTTCACACTGTCTGTGAAGCCTTCCTTTGGCAAGTAGGCCAATAGTAACCTAAGAGGGGAGTTTCATCAGGTCACAGCTTGATTCGAGTGCTAGGAGAGAAAAGTCTTTTCAAGTCCCTTCCCTTCTGGCTTCCTCCCTGGTGATGGGAGCGTTGAGCTGCTGCCCTGGCCTGTGCTGCACTACCTGTGGCTCAAGCCAAACCACTGATCGGTTAGGTTTTGAGGTTTTTTGGAGACCTTTGTCGCCACACTGCAGCTGTGTGCATCCCTTGAGCTTGTGGCTGGTGTATATTGCCTGCTGCCCCGCTCCCCACCTCTGAACCCTCTTGCCCTCCCGCCAAGCGCGTCCTGCAAGGCTCCACCTGGTGACACAGTGCCTCCTTGGCCAAGAGATCGGGCTGGCCTTGCGCGGGGAGGCATGCACCCCGGTTGGCCTTTCTCACCTCCAAGTGACAGCGCGTGGCAGAAGCACAGAGGTCAGCAGACCGCATACTGTCTTTCCCTCTTGGCCCACTTAGAGGGACGTAGGCGCACCTGGCTCCCTCTCGCTGGGTTGACCAGAGAGGACCAGGACCGCGGAGAGCAGCGAGGGAAAGGATAAGAGAAGAGTAGAGAAGAGAAGAGAAACAGAGTGGAGTAGCATATGGGGGCGGCCGGGATATGAGAGTTAGTTAGAGCAACAGCCACAGAGAAGGGATCTTGTCATCCACCTGGTCACAGCTAGGGGGAACCGGAGGGAGTCCAATTCAGGTGACCCTTAGACCATAAGCGCATGTGCGCTATAGCACTCACATTGGAAAAACCCTCCCTCCTACACTCAGCCACTTTGATCCTTTCCTCTCAGAGACTAGAGAAGGCCCTCCTGTGTTAGGTTTCTCTGTTTCTGTCTCTCTCTCATGTACCCATCCATCCACCCATCCACCCATCCATCCATACAATCATCCATCATCTGTTATCACAAAGGAAGAAGGCCTGCGCGCCAAGATGTGGGTGGGAAGGGAGGCTGTATGTTTGAACCTTCATCCCCATATCCTCATATATACGATGGCAGTGAATAATAGAAACAAAACGTGACAAAAACAATGCGATGCTTCTCTACGTTAGATGGGATTTATATGCTTCAGGGGGCACCTGGTGTTGGTGAGTTAGTACATTGTGGTCAGACTGGGGCAGAAGTGGGTTCGGACTAGGTGGCGGAAAGAGGTAATGGTGGTTCTGCTGCTGCTGTGCCTGCATGATTGCATTGACTGAAGCGTGGTCATGACACTCCTAAAACTTGACCAGGTGGGCCTGGTACTGTACACACACACACACACACACACACACACACACACACACACACATAACCAGCCATCCACCGAAGCACATACATACCGGGTTCCTAAAATGTTTGCCAAATCCTCCCTCACCCCTTCTAAGCACTCAGGTCCCAACCCACTCAACTCATAAAGCAGTGGGACCTCTGGTCTCATCAGAAAAACTGCTGGAGATTCGCAAGGGAGGGTCCAGAGTCTGAGCTGCTTTTCGACTGAATCCCAGTGCTGGCGGTTGGAGGCTCCGCCAGGTGGCAGGCCTTCGGAATTAAGGGTGGGCCAGTGGGACCAGGCCACACTCCTGTGGACCACTCAAGCCTCCCTCTTCCTTGACTTTGCAGGTGGAGAGATTGGAGTTCCCCTAGGGCTCTTCTCCATGGATCGCTGCCTCCTCCCACTCCCTTCCCATCCCAGCCCATCCTGGGTGTCCCCGAAACAAGCAATGTCTAGTTCGCTTGCCCAAGGTAGTGTCAAAGTCCAACTTCAGATCAACAACAGAATAAAACAAAACAAAACACAAACCCGTCACCCTGACAGCAATGACCATGCCTCTCTAGCCAGAGACCAGGTTATTGAGATACTAAAACGGCCGGCTTCATATGGTAATCAAGCCCAGGCCTTCCTTTTGATCCTTTTCAGGTGAAAAGGTGACACAGGAGGTGTCTTTCTACTTTAGTTGGAGGGGTTATTGATTGGGCAACATGTTCGAGGTAGTGCTGGCCCAGAAAGAGACACGCACCCACCCCCATTTCACAAATTGAAATCTACTTTATAGATAGATTACCAATTATAAATGAAGTGGTTGATGGGCCATGGCTGGGGTGGGGGTGGGGGGGATGCGGCTGGGTGTGCAGGCAGGCTAAAACACCTTAGTAGTTGATAAATAACATGCTGAATTTGGCTTCTGTCATTTTGGCTAGGCTTGACCAAGGCGCACACACAAAAACACCCACACGTCGACCAGTTTTGAAATAAACAGTGGCAAGGTACATCTCAGCCTGAGGAACGCAAACATTGGGAATTCCCCCAGAACCTTCCCACTTCAGGGAACTGCATGTGGCAAAGATTGACCATCCTTCTCTGCTGGTGCTTTGATTCCTAATAAACTGAGTGTGTTCTGCTGTGCTCTCGGGACCCACTGACTCTTACAGTTTGCCCATTCACCTGCTGGCTTTCACTTAAAGCACATTTGATTGATTGCAGTGTGGCTCTTTGGGTTGTCTTGGAAGCCAACTGGGTACAACTCTTCCCAAGGAGGTTTCTGTCTGTCTGTCTGCCTGTCTTTTGAAGAATCCTCAGGCACAAGCTAGGCCACTCAAATGGGAATCAATCAATTGGTGGAGAGAGAGCAAGGGACAGAATTGCCACCAAACTGATCGTGACTGGCGGCAGGTTTCCTCCAGAGAGAACACAGATTGGAGGGGACCGGAGAAGCGGATAGGGGTCTGAGCACCATAGTTGGAAGACATAGCGAGACGGGGTGCATATGCAGAAGAGCTTACAATGTCGCTCCAAGGACCTCTGAATGACCCAAGCAGTCAGGAGATGATGCATGGCCACCGTGTGTGTGTTTGTGTGTGTGTGATAGCCCTTCCTTGAGGATTGATGGTCGATTTCTATTGAGGGCAGGCAGACCACACTGGCAAGCCAGTAAGGACTATGCCACAGGGTTCTCCCTATTCTCCCTAACACCCACCAGGCCACCTGTCACCCGCCCCCACTGTAATCCAATCCAATTCTTACTCAAACTTTTTCGTTGGCTTGTTTGTTGGGGGTGGGTGGGGAAGATCATGTGTTTGTTTTCTTTTTTAAACCCTTTTTAACTTGTACTTTAGCCGCATGTCATACCATCAATAAGCGCCATCCTATTTGATTCCATACAATTTTCTTCTTTCCTGTAGCTGTGATATTGATAGTGGTGGTGATGATGATGATCATGGTGATGCTTTTCTCATGGTGGCAATACTAGACTAGACACAACAGAACATTCTGCAATCACAACTTCCTTTTCTGTGTCCCTTTGCCAAACTCTTGAGATGGAGGAGCCGAGATCATAACTCCATACTCCCTAAAAGTAGTTTGGAAAGTGTTTGAGAGCCAGACGTATGTCCATTTTTACAGACAGATGAAATCACCATTCTCAGATAAATCTCCTTTCAGATGGCTTTCCAGGAATCCAGGAGAGATAATCCCTTCAGGACCAGTGGTGATACCAGGAGGTGGAGGGAGGGTGGGGTGGAAAGGTGGAGTCTATTTACAAGGATCTACATAGAACCTCCTCCAAGGGGGGATGGGCTACAGAAAAGTGGGTGAAGGGAGACATCGGACAGTGTAAGATATAATAAAATACTAATAATTTATCAATTATCAAGGGTTCATGAGGGAGGTGGGAGGGGGAAATGATGAGCTGATACCAAAGCTTCAGGCAGAAACCAAATGTTTTGAGAATGATGATGGCAACACATGTACAAATGTGCTTGACACAATGGATGGATGGACGGTTGGATGGATGGATGGATTTAATCTGTCTGTAAAAATAGATACACTTTTGCTCTTGAGAACTACTAAAACTGTTTTTACAGAGCAGGGTGTTGTGAGATCAGCTCTTCCTTCTGAAAAGTTTGCCAAAGAGACACAGAAAAGAAAATCATCATCATCACCACCACCATCATCATCAATCCCAGCTGCAGGGAAGAAGGAAAGGTTCTAGAAACTAATAGGATGAGAAGAGGATGGCTGTAATGATGGTATGACATGTGGCTAATACGCAAGTTTAAACGGTTTTAAAAAAAAATAAAACAAAACACCCGATTTGCCTCCACAAACCTAACCAATACGCCAACCAAAAAGGTAGTGCAAGAATTGGATTGCATTGTGGGAGTGGCAGGGCATAGGCGGGCAGATGGGTGTTAAGTAGGATAGGGAGAACCCAGGAGGCATAGTCCTCAGGGGCTTTCATGGGCAAAAAATGCCAGGCAAAATTTTTATTCCAAATGACAGTAAAAGGGCAGGCAGGGCACTGGAGACTGATCTAGGGATAAATCTGAGGTGGTTTGCTTTGATACAATATAATCCTCACAGGTTACATTCTACCACTGTATGTGTGAGTGTATGTCTCTTTTAGACATGCAATTTTGAATTTCCCGCCCAGGCGGCCCCCATTTGGTGACACTGCAGGCAGAGAACAATGCTGGACCTAGGAGCAAAGAATGGACTTCTCTGCAGTGCAACTCCAAAAGTGTCTCAGGATTACTGCTTCTGACAGTTAACATTTACCCCAAACGACCCTCAAGATTACCGCCAGGGAACTTAACCAAATAACTCAATCACGAAAATGATGGCAATGGGTTTCAAAAAGAAAAGGAAAAGGAAAAAAAAAACTCTGATCAGATTCAGCAAGGTGGCAGGACAAGCAAAATCCAAGGAAGGCATCCCTCACACAAAAGTTCCTTCAGCCCTGGGAAGTGAGCAGAAAAGGTCAGGACACCTGGAAGACCTCCGGCAGATAAGAGAACATCCAAGTCTAAAGGAAAGCCATCTTTCAAAAAAAATTGTTATTGGAAGCTTGTACAACTCTTATCAAAATCCATCCATCCATCAAATGTGTCAAGCACATTTATACCAGTGTTGCCATCATCATTCTCAAAATATTTGCTTTCTGCTTGAGCCTTTGCTATCAGCTCCTCATTTCCCCCCTCCCTCCCCGCTCCCCCCCCCCACCTCATGAACCCTTGATATTTAAAAATTATTAGTATTTTGTTATAACTTACACTGTCCAATGTCTCTTTTCACCCTTTTTTTCTTCTTCATCTCCCCAGAAAGGAGATTCTAAGTAGATACTTGTAAATTGGTTCCTGTTTTCCACCTCGCCCTTCCTCTACCCTTCTGGTATCCTCACTGTTGCTGAGGGAATTATCTCTCTTGGATTGCAGGAAATCCATCTGAAAGGTTATATTCACCTGAGAAGGGTGATTTCTTCTGTCTGTAAAAATAGACACACATCTGGCTCTCGAGTTCTTTTAAAAGACTATTTAGGGAATAGGGAGTTAGGAGATCGGCTCTTCCGTCTCAAACGTTTGTCAAAGAGACACATAAGAGAACGTTTTGATTGCAGAATGTTCTGTTGTGTCTAGTCTAGTATTGCCACGATTGGAAAATCATCATCATCATCGTCATCATCACCACGACCTTCATCATCAGTCACAGTTAAAGGGAAGAAAAAATATTCTAGAATTTAAAAGCATGACAATAGGATGGCGGTATTGATGGTATGACATGTGGCTAAAGTGCAAGTTTAAACGGTTTAAAACCGAACGATACAAACAAGCAAAACACCTGATCTTTTCCCACATCCCCAAAAAACAAACCAACCAAAAAATTTGTGTAAGAATTTGAGTGTTTGTGCGGGAGGCAAGAGATGATGGCTTGTGGGGGGGTTTGGTGTTAGGTGGGACAGGGAGAACTCAGGTGGTATAATCCACAGTGGCTTGCCTGGGTCGTATGCCGGACCTCAATGGAAATCTATATCACTCCTCAAGCAAGGGCTATCACACACACACACACACACACACACACACACACATGTGCGCGTGCGCACGCGCAGTGTGCATGGGTCATCTGCTGACTGCTTGGGTCAGTCAGATTCCTGGAGCCACATTGTAAGCCCTTTGGCATATGTGCCCCATCTCTCTATGTGTTCCAATCACGGTGGTCTGACCCCTGCCTGCTACTCTGGTGTCACTCATAACTGTGATTTCTGGAGGGGAAACCCATCGCAGCCAGTCACGATCAGTTTGGTGGCAATTCTGTCTTTCTGTTCTCAACTCCACCGATAAATTGATTCCCATTTGAGCGGCCTAGCTAGTGACTGAGAATCGTCAACAGACAGGCAGACAAACAGGCAGACAGGCAGATACACAGACGGACAGATGCTTGGGAAGAGTTGCACCCGGTTGATTTCAAAGACAGTCCAATGAGCCACAACACAAGAAATCATACGAGCTTCTAGTGAAAGCCAGTGGGTGAATGGGCAACCCAGAGGAGTGAGTGGTTCGTGAGAGCACATCAGAATACACTCAGCTTATTGGGCATCAAACCACCAGCAGGGAAGGATGATCAATCCTTACCACACCCAGGACCTGGAAGTGAGAATGTTTTTGGGGAATTCCCAATGTTTGCAGTCCTCAGGCTGGGGTGTTCCTAGCTACTGTTTATTTCATAATTGGTCAATATATGTGTGAGAGAGAGAGCGTGGCGGGAGATGTGGATGTATTAGGCCATAAGCTGGTCCATGTGTTTCTTGGTGTGTGACTAGTCCCCTTTGCCTCTGTTTACCTTGTAACAAAAAGCGTTGTGAGATAACTCAATTCTTTATGACCTTGCAGCTAAAAGCAGTGTGAGATAACTCAGTTATTTATGACCTCTTGAGATTCTTTTGAACCTTGCATGTCCTTGTGCTTATCTTAGAATATAGTGGTGTTATTATTCAAATGTTTAGAAAGTGTGACTCGTTCAGTAACATTTGCATAGATAAGAGGTTAGGGATGTTTTTCAAAGCAAGTTCTCTGATGTTCGTTTTGTAACCATTCCCTTGTTAGAAGAGTGTAAAAACCAAGGTTTGAACATACTTCAGTCCATCAGACTGTTGTCCTCCCAATCCCATGCTTTCTATATGGCTCTTTCTTTTATTCTTTCATCTGCACGCATCATTTCAGACGCGGCTTGATGGGGGATAGCTGGTCTAATCACCCGCATTTTTGGCGCCCAACAGGGGGCTTTGAAAACTGAGCATCCCGTGACAGAAACCACTGAATAGCAAGGCCGTGAATCTTTACAGTGAAAATTAGGGTAAGAGGTGAAACGTTGGGAGTAACAAATAATGGGACAGACTTCTAGTAAATGTATGTATGTAAATATGCTTCCAAATATGTTAAGAGCTAGAGGAGCAAAAGTAACCAAACAAAGATTAGAAGAGCTTTTTGATTTTGTGGTTAGGGTATGTCACCTCCTGCTGCTGACCTGCAGGGTACTGATCTGCTTCAGCTTAGACCAAATTATGGTCTAATACTGAGAGCCTCGTGCATTGGAGCAAACATTGTGGCAAACAGTGAGGGAAGATGGACCCCGCGGGTTGGAGGGCACTCAGAATGGGACTGATGCCACGGTACAGCTGCAGCTAGGTCCACGGGTCCCTCAAGGTGGGTCACGGCGTCGGCGAGTGAGAGGCAGAAACCACACGACTCAAAGGTTGCATGTGAGTGTTCCAATTTTATTCATGCAAAGCTTCAACTTATATATTCTTTTCCTAAGCTTAAATCTTATGGCTTGAGGTCATACTTGAGGAAATTCTCAAGACCATGACCAGTTACATAATCACATTTCTTTACTCTCCATCAGATACACTGCATGATTCCTGGTTAAAATTTAGTACATCTTGAAACGAAAACTGTCTCAAACACAAGTGTGATAAACATAAACCTTCTAACAATAAGTGAGCACACTTTATCACACTAGGGCATATTGTTCGAACTATGAAATCAATAAAGCATTAATGCATTTCATTATCAAACACAAAAATTACTTGACAGACTTTGGCTGTTCCTTCTTCAGGTGTTCCTCTAGGGCTTTCATTTATTGTTTTCTTTCCCACTAAGTTCCCATAAATCAAAATCCCACTGGTCTTTCTGTACCAAGGCATGAGTTGCCTCAAATAGGCAGCTTTGCTTCAGTGGAAGTCAAGTTGCCCTACAATAGGTAGCTTTACTTCATTGGACTTCGACCACCACGGGGGCTTCAGCGCCTTGCAATGAAGATCAGGGAGTCTTGCAAGCAAGGACAGGGCCCGTGGCCAACTGACATCTCGTGAGTAACTCCAATCATTTCTCACTTGGGGAGGGTCCGTGGGAACTTTCGTCAGCGTGGGTGTCCTGCTGAGTAGCTTGACTTGTCCTCTCATTCCGCGGTTGCTTCTCAGTTTGTAGTATCAGCACGTCCATCCGAACATAGGTTTTGGCAGTGTTTTGGTAAACCTCCTCAGCCAGCGTGTCCTTGGGTGAAGCCCTGCCGGTGCATGATGCAACTATCCTTTTCGGGCACGCTTGTGTGCGCGCATACACACACACACACACACACACACACACACTCACTCACTCACTCAGACAGTCAGGATTTGTGCACTTCTGAAACGCGCAACCCCCCGGGTTTTTAAATAATACTTCGAAATATAAACAGTTTTAATTTAAAAATAAAAGGGATACATTTTTACCTTTTAAATTGGAAGGGATTTCTTTGAGAAATGAAACCGGAAACCAGAACTATGCAGAAGGAGGGGGAGGTGAATGCTCTTTGGTGCTCCCCAGACAGTTGCAAACACGTGCCTCTTCCCTATTGGCTGTGCTCATTCCTGTCGCCAATCACATCTTGTATATCGAATGAGGTGCTCGAAGGGAATGGTATTTAAGAGCGGCGGCTGGCCCTCTCCTCCGGAGAGCTCAAGTTCCGCTGGCCTGTCGGAGCCCACAGCCCTCTCTTCTCCCCCGAAACTGCTCCTCCTTCCGCAGCATGGCTTCGAAAGACCCTCCTGCTCGTTCTAAGCGAACCCAAGACCGAAGAAAGAGGACTGTCTGGAACGCTTCTCAATCTGACATCTTACAAGCCTCATTTGCTCGAGACCCGTATCCAGGCTTCACGGCCAGAGAAGAACTTGCCAGAGCCATCGGCGTGGCAGAGGACAGAATCTTCCTGTGGTTCAAAAACCGCAGAAGTCGACAGCTCAGGAGGAGCCGACTGAGCTCCGTGCCCCCTCCGGGACAGCCGTGCCCCGTGCCGCCTCGCACCACCTCTCCAGCCAGGGCGCCGACGGCAGACAGACGCAAGAGGACTGTCATCAGCAAAGATCAAAGCGCCCACCTGGTGCAAGCGTTTGAGAAGCAGCCATTCCCCGGCGTGAAAGCCAGGCAAGAACTGTCACGCCAGACAGGCCTTCCGGAAGCTCGGATTGACACGTGGTTCCAGAACCGAAGGGCTCGACACCCACATCACGCCAGGGTGCAGCTGGATCACCGCGGGCCCCAGCAATGCAGCTCCAGCCCGGTCTTCGCATGTTCGGTTCTGCAGCCACCTGAGCAAAGGACACCCATAGGTGCCCAGAGACCGCCCTCCCTGTGCTTCGTAGGCGGCGGCGGAGGTGATGGAGACAGCAATCCGTTAGCTTGCGTCATGGGAGGCCAAGCCTCTGTGGGCCCGGTGACCCATCAGGGGCAAATGCCACAGGAGTTCACCCAGGCGGGAAGGCCTCCGGAGACAAGGACACTCTACTTGGACCTTTCCAGCTGCGGAAACCAAGGTCCTCAACAACAGGACATTCTTTCGGACGCCGGGCAGTGGAAAGGCACTTCATTGTGGGAGCATCCAAACCTGTTCTGGCAGAGACTGGCTCCTGCACACACACCAGCCCCAGTGGGATGGGGGCCTGGTCTGGCCGTGAGCGTGAGTGCCCAGCGGCAGCTGACTGGGCACAACCAGCAGGCAACACTGCTGCAGGAAAACCCTCCTCTGCTTGCCCAAGCCTCTCCACAAGGCACCAGCTTCTTGGACCAACTCCTCGACGACCTGGAAATTCAGCAGAATGCCCAGCCCTTGGTGAATCAACAGGAAGCAGGCCTGCAATGTGAGCCACCACTGCAATTCCCTATCAGGGAGGAGCTCTATCAGGAGTACCTAAGAGACTTTTAAAACGCCCCGAATGCCCGGGAGACTCACTAAAACCCTCTGAAAAGCACCAATCATACCTTATACGTTAAAAAAAAGAAAACACAAAGCAGATTTAAAACCACCTTAAATGCCCCACAAATCAGTAAGAAACAACAGCAACACAATGATACCCTAAAAAAGGCACCCTTAAGGAGTAGATATCTATGTATATTTATATAATATATAAGTGATTCTATGTAAACGATTAATATATAATATGTACACTATTTATACATCATAGATCATTTTTTACATATAGTACATATAAAAACTGAAACCCCTCCAAAACCATTCATAAACCATGGAATACATTTAAAAAGACCCAAAGGGACCAAAGAAGCCCTTTAGGACCCCTTGGAGATCATTCGTAATTTCCTCCCCGCAAGAGAGTAAAACCCTACATAGAGTTGATCAGGTGTCCAGTGAGCTTCTTCATGTCCCCGGCCCCACCAATTGAGGTCATCGAGCTGCAAGCTGATTAACAGGCTAAATGCCACCCCTTCACTCTCAAGAGCCTCAAGTTGAGAGCACATCATGTATCTCTTGCAGCACACATGTGGCAGGAAAGCCCACCCCTAACTGGATGGGAGGGCTCTAGAGTCAAGATTGACAAGCTAAGCTTGGTCTCTGAGCCTGCTTGACCTTAGGTGTCTTTGGATTCTTCTCCAGGGCATAATCTATGGGCCTTATGGGAAGGGTGTGGAGTCTTCTTCGGGTGGGCAGGAAACGGGTCTCAATGCTTTTGATAGCTGACAACACTCAGGAATGTAGCCTTCAAGAAGTTGCCCTGGGAATTCATGTAGCAGCATAGCAACCCTGTGCAGTGAAGTGCCTTAAGACTGGCATTGTTATGGTGCGTGGTGGTGGTGGTGGCGGGGACACGGTCAGGAGCGACTTTGACTTCGGAGACCGTGAGTGGGATACACCTCCAACCCAGGAAAGTGAAGGTCCCCTCCAGGGGAGCCCCAGCCTCCCAGACTACTTAACGGATGAACACTGACAGTTGGTTCTCACACACGGTCTTGCGGGTTGTGTTTCACACACTCTGGTGACTATGAAATGCCCAGATCTATGCTTGAGTCTCCGTGTGAATGAATGGATTCCATTTGAGCTTCCATTCTGAGCACTGCGTGGACGGTGGAAGACCAACAAGCACTTTTCAGTGGATTTGCCTCTGTGGCTCTGACGACTGGATAAGGGGGTAGATTGGCAAAGGTCTAAAGCTTTGCCCAGATAGAAGGCAGTCTGTGTGTGTGTGTGACTGATTGCAAACACTTCCTCCCTCACCACCCGGCCAGGGAGGAGCATTCTGGTCTGCAGCTCCTTGCCCAGGGTGAACATACCCCCGAGGTAAATCGGGCTGGAGTGTGGGTGGCTGTATAATACCAGCACCACTTGGTCAGGGGTCAGGAGGACCTAGAACCAAGCTCTGCAATATCGGCAATCCTGTTACAGCACCACTATCACCACCACCACCATGGCCAACCGCACCCCAACCCCCACCCAGGATGTTGAGGGAACATTCTGTTATGCTACCACCACTGGTCACCCACTGTTGGTATTGAGCCAAGCCTATAAAACACAGGGACATCGCATGTCTCTGTCGTGTTGTTTAGATTTTCATATTCACCACAATCAATAGTCAGACGTGTATAGAGGATATGAAGGTCAAAACACACACTTCTGTCCTTCCCACCCGATTCACACAGGCACCCTGCTTTTGGTGAAAACAGATAGGTCATGGAGAGAAAGACAGACAGATAAGTAAGTAGACTGTTAGAAAGGTAGACACAGCTATAAGATGATAGATAGATAGATAGATAGATAGATAGATAGATTGACGATACATAACATCACCAAGAAGGCCTTCAACAGGCTCTCAGAGGAAAGCTTCACACTGTCTGTGAAGCCTTACTTTGGCAAGTAGGCCAATAGTAACCTAAGAGGGGAGTTTCATCAGGTCACAGCTTGATTCGAGTGCTAGGAGAGAAAAGTCTTTTCAAGTCCCTTCCCTTCTGGCTTCCTCCCTGGTGATGGGAGCGTTGAGCTGCTGCCCTGGCCTGTGCTGCACTACCTGTGGCTCAAGCCAAACCACTGATCGGTTAGGTTTTGAGGTTTTTTGGAGACCTTTGTCGCCACACTGCAGCTGTGTGCATCCCTTGAGCTTGTGGCTGGTGTATATTGCCTGCTGCCCCGCTCCCCACCTCTGAACCCTCTTGCCCTCCCGCCAAGCGCGTCCTGCAAGGCTCCACCTGGTGACCCAGTGCCTCCTTGGCCAAGAGATCGGGCTGGCCTTGCGCGGGGAGGCATGCACCCCGGTTGGCCTTTCTCACCTCCAAGTGACAGCGCGTGGCAGAAGCACAGAGGTCAGCAGACCGCATACTGTCTTTCCCTCTTGGCCCACTTAGAGGGACGTAGGCGCGCCTGGCTCCCTCTCGCTGGGTTGACCAGAGAGGACCAGGACCGCGGAGAGCAGCGAGGGAAAGGATAAGAGAAGAGTAGAGAAGAGAAGAGAAACAGAGTGGAGTAGCATATGGGGGCGGCCGGGATATGAGAGTTAGTTAGAGCAACAGCCACAGAGAAGGTATCTTGTCATCCACCTGGTCACAGCTAGGGGGAACCGGAGGGAGTCCAAATCAGGTGACCCTTAGACCATAAGCGCATGTGCGCTATAGCACTCACATTGGAAAACCCCTCCCACCTACACTCAGCCACTTTGATCCTTTCCTCTCAGAGACTAGAGAAGGCCCTCCTGTGTTAGGTTTCTCTGTTTCTGTCTCTCTTTCATGTACCCATCCATCCACCCATCCACCCATCCATCCATACAATCATCCATCATCTGTTATCACAAAGGAAGAAGGCCTGCGCGCCAAGATGTGGGTGGGAAGGGAGGCTGTATGTTTGAACCTTCATCCCCATATCCCCATATATATGATGGCAGTGAGTAATAGAACCAAAACGTGACAAAAACAATGCGATGCTTCTCTACGTTAGATGGGATTTATATGCTTCAGGGGGCACCTGGTGTTGGTGAGTTAGTACATTGTGGTCAGACTGGGGCAGAAGTGGGTTCGGACTAGGTGGCGGAAAGAGGTAATGGTGGTTCTGCTGCTGCTGTGCCTGCATGATTGCATTGACTGAAGCGTGGTCATGACACTCCTAAAACTTGACCAGGTGGGCCTGGTACTGTACACACACACACACACACACACACACAGACACATAACCAGCCATCCACCGAAGCACACACATACCGGGTTCCTAAAATGTTTGCCAAATCCTCCCTCACCCCTTCTAAGCACTCAGGTCCCAACCCACTCAACTCATAAAGCAGTGGGACCTCTGGTCTCATCAGAAAAACTGCTGGAGATTCGCAAGGGAGGGTCCAGAGTCTGAGCTGCTTTTCGACTGAATCCCAGTGCTGGCGGTTGGAGGCTCCGCCAGGTGGCAGGCCTTCGGAATTAAGGGTGGGCCAGTGGGACCAGGCCACACTCCTGTGGACCACTCAAGCCTCCCTCTTCCTTGACTTTGCAGGTGGAGAGATTGGAGTTCCCCTAGGGCTCTTCTCCATGGATCGCTGCCTCCTCCCACTCCCTTCCCATCCCAGCCCATCCTGGGTGTCCCCGAAACAAGCAATGTCTAGTTCGCTTGCCCAAGGTAGTGTCAAAGTCCAACTTCAGATCAACAACAGAATAAAACAAAACAAAACACAAACCGGTCACCCTGACAGCAATGACCATGCCTCTCTAGCCAGAGACCAGGTTATTGAGATGCTAAAACGGCCGGCTTCATATGGTAATCAAGCCCAGGCCTTCCTTTTGATCCTTTTCATGTGAAAAGGTGCCACAGGAGGTGTCTTTCTGCTTAAGTTGGAGGGGTTATTGATTGGGCAACATGTTGGAGGTAGTGCTGGCCCAGAAAGAGACACGCACCCACCCCCCATTTCACAAATTGAAATCTACTTTATAGATAGATTACCAATTATTAACGAAGTGGTTGATGGGCCATGGCTGGGGTGGGGGTGGGGGGGATGCGGCTGGGTGTGCAGGCAGGCTAAAACACCTTAGTAGTTGATAAATAACATGCTGAAATTGGCTTCTGTCATTTTGGCTGAGGCTTGACCAAGGCGCACACACAAAAACACCCACACGTCGACCAGTTTTGAAATAAACAGTGGCAAGGTACATCTCAGCCTGAGGACCGCAAACATTGGGAATTCCCCCAGAACCTTCCCACTTCAGGGAACTGCATGTGGCAAAGATTGACCATCCTTCTCTGCTGGTGCTTTGATTCCTAATAAACTGAGTGTGTTCTGCTGTGCTCTCGGGACCCACTGACTCTTACAGTTTGCCCATTCACCTGCTGGCTTTCACTTACAGCACATTTGATTGATTGCAGTGTGGCTCTTTGGGTTGTCTTGGAAGCCAACTGGGTACAACTCTTCCCAAGGAGCTTTCTGTCTGTCTGTCTGCCTGTCTTTTGAAGAATCCTCAGGCACAAGCTAGGCCACTCAAATGGGAATCAATCAATTGGTGGAGAGAGAGCAAGGGACAGAATTGCCACCAAAGTGATCGTGACTGGCGGCAGGTTTCCTCCAGAGAGAACACAGATTGGAGGGGACCGGAGAAGCGGATAGGGGTCTGAGCACCATAGTTGGAAGACATAGCGAGATGGGGTGCATATGCAGAAGAGCTTACAATGTCGCTCCAAGGACCTCTGAATGACCCAAGCAGTCAGGAGATGATGCATGGCCACCGTGTGTGTGTTTGTGTGTGTGCGATAGCCCTTCCTTGAGGATTGATGGTCGATTTCTATTGAGGGCAGGCAGACCACACTGTCAAGCCAGTAAGGACTATGCCACAGGGTTCTCCCTATCCTCCCTAACACCCACCAGGCCACCTGTCACCCGCCCCCACTGCAATCCAATCCAATTCTTACTCAAACTTTTTCGTTGGCTTGTTTGTTGGGGGTGGGTGGGGAAGATCATGTGTTTGTTTTCTTTTTTAAACCCTTTTAAACTTGTACTTTAGCCGCATGTCATACCATCAATAAGCGCCATCCTATTTGATTCCATACAATTTTCTTCTTTCCTGTAGCTGTGATATTGATAGTGGTGGTGATGATGATGATCATGGTGATGCTTTTCTCATGGTGGCAATACTAGACTAGACACAACAGAACATTCTGCAATCACAACTTCCTTTTCTGTGTCCCTTTGCCAAACTCTTGAGATGGAGGAGCCGAGATCATAACTCCATACTCCCTAAAAGTAGTTTGGAAAGTGAGAGCCAGACGTATGTCCATTTTTACAGACAGATGAAATCACCATTCTAAGATAAATCTTTCAGATGGCTTTCCAGGAATCCAGGAGAGATAATCCCTTCAGGACCAGTGGTGATACCAGGAGGTGGAGGGAGGGTGGGGTGGAAAGGTGGAGTCTATTTACAAGGATCTACATAGAACATCCTCCATGGGGGGATGGGCTACAGAAAAGTGGGTGAAGGGAGACATCGGACAGTGTAAGATATAACAAAATACTAATAATTTATCAATTATCAAGGGTTCATGAGGGAGGTGGGAGGGGGAAATGATGAGCTGATACCAAAGCTTCAGGCAGAAACCAAATGTTTTGAGAATGATGATGGCAACATATGTACAAATGTGCTTGACACAATGGATGGATGGAGGGTTGGATGGATGGATGGATTTAATCTGTCTGTAAAAATAGATACACTTTTGCTCTTGAGAACTATTAAAACTGTTTTTACAGAGCAGGGTGTTGTGAGATCAGCTCTTCCTTCTGAAAAGTTTGCCAAAGAGACACAGAAAAGAAAATCATCATCATCACCACCACCATCATCATCAATCCCAGCTGCAGGGAAGAAGGAAAGGTTCTAGAAACTAATAGGATGACAAGAGGATGGCTGTAATGATGGTATGACATGTGGCTAATACGCAAGTTTAAACGGTTTTAAAAAAAAATAAAACAAAACACCCGATTTGCCTCCACAAACCTAACCAATACGCCAACCAAAAAGGTAGTGCAAGAATTGGATTGCATTGTGGGAGTGGCAGGGCATAGGCGGGCAGATGGGTGTTAAGTAGGATAGGGAGAACCCAGGAGGCATAGTCCTCAGGGGCTTTCATGGGCAAAAAATGCCAGGCAAAATTTTTATTCCAAATGACAGTAAAAGGGCAGGCAGGGCACTGGAGACTGATCTAGGGATAAATCTGAGGTGGTTTGCTTTGATACAATATAATCCTCACAGGTTACATTCTACCACTGTATGTGTGAGTGTATGTCTCTTTTAGACATGCAATTTTGAATTTCCCGCCCAGGCGGCCCCCATTTGGTGACACTGCAGGCAGAGAACAATGCTGGACATAGGAGCAAAGAATGGACTTCTCTGCAGTGCAACTCCAAAAGTGTCTCAGGATTACTGCTTCTGACAGTTAACATTTACCCCAAACGACCCTCAAGATTATCGCCAGGGAACTTAACCAAATAACTCAATCACGAAAATGATGGCAATGGGTTTCAAAAAGAAAAGGAAAAGGAACAAAAAAACTCTGATCAGATTCAGCAAGGTGGCAGGACAAGCAAAATCCAAGGAAGGCAGCCCTCACACAAAAGTTCCTTCAGCCCTGGGAAGTGAGCAGAAAAGGTCAGGACACCTGGAAGACCTCTGGCAGATAAGAGAACATCCAAGTCTAAAGGAAAGCCATCTTTCAAAAAAAATTGTTATTGGAAGCTCCTACAACTCTTATCAAAATCCATCCATCCTTCAAATGTGTCAAGCACATTTATACCAGTGTTGCCATCATCATTCTCAAAATATTTGCTTTCTGCTTGAGCCTTTGCTATCAGCTCCTCATTTCCCCCCTCCCTCCCCGCTCCCCCCCCCACCTCATGTACCCTTGATATTTAAAAATTATTAGTATTTTGTTATAACTTACACTGTCCAATGTCTCTTTTCACCCCTTTTTTCTTCTTCATCTCCCCAGAAAGGAGAATCTAAGTAGATACTTGTAAATTGGTTCCTGTTTTCCACCTCGCCCTTCCTCTACCCTTCTGGTATCCTCACTGTTGCTGAGGGAATTATCTCTCTTGGATTGCAGGAAATCCATCTGAAAGGTTATATTCACCTGAGAAGGGTGATTTCTTCTGTCTGTAAAAATAGACACACATCTGGCTCTCGAGTTCTTTTAAAACACTATTTAGGGAATAGGGAGTTAGGAGATCGGCTTTTCGTATCAAACGTTTGTCAAAGAGACACATAAGAGAACATTTTGATTGCAGAATGTTCTGTTGTGTCTAGTCTAGTATTGCCACGATTGGAAAATCATCATCATCATCGTCATCATCACCACGACCTTCATCATCAGTCACAGTTAAAGGGAAGAAAAAATATTCTAGAATTTAAAAGCATGACAATAGGATGGCGGTATTGATGGTATGACATGCGGCGAAAGTGCAAGTTTAAACGGTTTAAAACCGAACGATACAAACAAGCAAAACACCTGATCTTTTTCCACATCACCAAAAAACAAACCAACCAAAAAATTTGTGTAAGAATTTTAGTGTTTGTGCGGGAGGCAAGAGATGATTGTTTGTGGGGGGGTTTGGTGTTAGGTGGGACAGGGAGAACTCAGGTGGTATAATCCACAGTGGCTTGCCTGGGTCGTATGCCAGACCTCAATGGAAATCTATATCACTCCTCAAGCAAGGGCTATCACACACACACACACACACACACACACACACACACGTGCGCGTGCGCACGCGCAGTGTGCATGGGTCATCTGCTGACTGCTTGGGTCAGTCAGATTCCTGGAGCCACATTGTAAGCCCTTTGGCATATGTGCCCCATCTCTCTATGTGTTCCAATCACGGTGGTCTGACCCCTGCCTGCTACTCTGGTGCCACTCATAACTGTGATTTCTGGAAGGGAAACCCATCGCAGCCAGTCACGATCAGTTTGGTGGCAATTCTGTCTTTTTGTTCTCAACTCCACCGATTAATTGATTCCCATTTGAGCGGCCTAGCTAGTGACTGAGAATCGTCAACAGACAGGCCGACAGACAGGCAGACAGGCAGATACACAGACGGACAGATGCTTGGGAAGAGTTGCACCCGGTTGATTTCAAAGACAGTCCAATGAGCCACAACACAAGAAATCATACGAGCTTCTAGTGAAAGCCAGTGGGTGAATGGGCAACCCAGAGGAGTGAGTGGGTCGTGAGAGCACATCAGAATACACTCAGCTTATTGGGCATCAAACCACCAGCAGGGAAGGATGATCAATCCTTACCACACCCAGGACCTCGAAGTGAGAATGTTTTTGGGGAATTCCCAATGTTTGCAGTCCTCAGGCTGGGGTGTTCCTAGCTACTGTTTATTTCATAATTGGTCAATGTATGTGTGAGAGAGAGAGCGTGGCGGGAGATGTGGATGTATTAGGCCATAAGCTGGTCCATGTGTTTCTTGGTGTGTGACTAGTCCCCTTTGCCTGTTTACCTTGTAACAAAAATCGTTGTGAGATAACTCAATTCTTTGTGACCTTGCAGCTAAAAGCAGTGTGAGATAACTCAGTTATTTATGACCTCTTGAGATTCTTTTGAACCTTGCATGTCCTTGTGCTTATCTTAGAATATAGTGGTGTTATTATTCAAATGTTTAGAAAGTGTGACTCGTTCAGTAACATTTGCATAGATAAGAGGTTAGGGATGTTTTTCAAAGCAAGTTCTCTGATGTTCGTTTTGTAACCATTCCCTTGTTAGAAGAGTGTAAAAACCAAGGTTTGAACATACTTCAGTCCATCAGACTGTTGTCCTCCCAATCCCATGCTTTCTATATGGCTCTTTCTTTTATTCTTTCATCTGCACGCATCATTTCAGACGCGGCTTGATGGGGGATAGCTGGTCTAATCCCCCGCATTTTTGGCGCCCAACAGGGGGCTTTGAAAACTGAGCATCCCGTGACAGAAACCACTGAATAGCAAGGCCGTGAATCTTTACAGTGAAAATTAGGGTAAGAGGTGAAACGTTGGGAGTAACAAATAATGGGACAGACTTCTAGTAAATGTATGTATGTAAATATGCTTCCAAATATGTTAAGAGCTAGAGGAGCAAAAGTAACCAACCAAAGATTAGAAGAGCTTTTTGATTTTGTGGTTAGGGTATGTCACCTCCTGCTGCTGACCTGCAGGGTACTGATCTGCTTCAACTTAGACCAAATTATGGTCTAATACTGAGAGCCTCGTGCATTGGAGCAAACATTGTGGCAAACAGTGAGGGAAGATGGACCCCGCGGGTTGGAGGGCACTCAGAATGGGACTGATGTCACAGTACAGCTGCAGCTAGGTCCACGGGTCCCTCAAGGTGGGCCACGGCGTCGGCGAGTGAGAGGCAGAAACCACACGACTCAAAGGTTGCATGTGAGTGTTCCAATTTTATTCATGCAAAGCTTCAACTTATATATTCTTTTCCTAAGCTTAAATCTTATGGCTTGAGGTCATACTTGAGGAAATTCTCAAGACCATGACCAGTTACATAATCACATTTCTTTACTCTCCATCAGATACACTGCATGATTCCTGGTTAAAATTTAGTACATCTTGAAACGAAAACTGTCTCAAACACAAGTGTGATAAACATAAACCTTCTAACAATAAGTGAGCACACTTTATCACACTAGGGCATATTGTTCGAACTATGAAATCAATAAAGCATTAATGCATTTCATTATCAAACACAAAAATTACTTGACAGACTTTGGCTGTTCCTTCTTCAGGTGTTCCTCTAGGGCTTTCATTTATTGTTTTCTTTCCCACTAAGTTCCCATAAATCAAACTCCCACTGGTCTTTCTGTACCAAGGCATGAGTTGCCTCAAATAGGCAGCTTTGCTTCAGTGGAAGTCAAGTTGCCCTACAATAGGTAGCTTTACTTCATTGGACTTCGACCACCACGGGGGCTTCAGCGCCTTGCAATGAAGATCAGGGAGTCTTGCAAGCAAGGACAGGGCCCGTGGCCAACTGACATCTCGTGAGTAACTCCAATCATTTCTCACTTGGGGAGGGTCCGTGGGAACTTTCGTCAGCGTGGGTGTCCTGCTGAGTAGCTTGACTTGTCCTCTCATTCCGCTGTTGCTTCTCAGTTTGTAGTATCAGCACGTCCATCCGAACATAGGTTTTGGCAGTGTTTTGGTAAACCTCCTCAGCCAGCGTGTCCTTGGGTGAAGCCCTGCCGGTGCATGATGCAACTATCCTTTTCGGGCACGCTTGTGTGCGCGCATACACACACACATACACACACACACACACTCACTCACTCAGACAGTCAGGATTTGTGCACTTCTGAAACATGCAACCCCCCGGGTTTTTAAATAATACTTCGAAATATAAACAGTTTTAATTTAAAAATAAAAGGGATACATTTTTACCTTTTAAATTGGAAGGGATTTCTTTGAGAAATGAAACCGGAAACCAGAACTATGCAGAAGGAGGGGGAGGTGAATGCTCTTTGGTGCTCCCCAGACAGTTGCAAACACGTGCCTCTTCCCTATTGGCTGTGCTCATTCCTGTCGCCAATCACATCTTGTATATCGAATGAGGTGCTCGAAGGGAATGGTATTTAAGAGCGGCGGCTGGCCCTCTCCTCCGGAGAGCTCAAGTTCCGCTGGCCTGTGGGAGCCCACAGCCCTCTCTTCTCCCCCGAAACTGCTCCTCCTTCCGCAGCATGGCTTCGAAAGACCCTCCTGCTCGTTCTAAGCGAACCCAAGACCGAAGAAAGAGGACTGTCTGGAACGCTTCTCAATCTGACATCTTACAAGCCTCATTTGCTCGAGACCCGTATCCAGGCTTCACGGCCAGAGAAGAACTTGCCAGAGCCATCGGCGTGGCAGAGGACAGAATCTTCCTGTGGTTCAAAAACCGCAGAAGTCGACAGCTCAGGAGGAGCCGACTGAGCTCCGTGCCCCCTCCGGGACAGCCGTGCCCCGTGCCGCCTCGCACCACCTCTCCAGCCAGGGCGCCGACGGCAGACAGACACAAGAGGACTGTCATCAGCAAAGATCAAAGCGCCCACCTGGTGCAAGCGTTTGAGAAGCAGCCATTCCCCGGCGTGAAAGCCAGGCAAGAACTGGCACGCCAGACAGGCCTTCCGGAAGCTCGGATTGACACGTGGTTCCAGAACCGAAGGGCTCGACACTCACATCACGCCAGGGTGCAGCTGGATCACCACGGGCTCCAGCAATGCAGCTCCAGCCCGGTCTTCCCATGTCCGCTTCTGCAGCCACCTGAGCAAAGCACACCCATAGATGCCCAGAGACCGCCCTCCCTGTGCTTCGTAGGCGGCGGCGGAGGTGACGGAGACAGCAATCCGTTAGCTTGCGTCATGGGAGGCCAAGCCTCTGTGGGCCCGGTGACCCATCAGGGGCAAATGCCACAGGAGTTCACCCAGGCGGGAAGGCCTCCGGAGACAAGGACACTCTACTTGGACCTTTCCAGCTGCGGAAACCAAGGTCCCGAACAACAGGACATTCTTTCGGACGCCGGGCAGTGGAAAGGCACTTCATTGTGGGAGCATCCAAACCTGTTCTGGCAGAGACCGGCTCCTGCACACACACCAGCCCCAGTGGGATGGGGGCCTGGCCTGGCCGTGAGCGTGAGTGCCCAGCGGCAGCTGACTGGGCACAACCAGCAGGCAACACTGCTGCAGGAAAACCCTCCTCTGCTTGCCCAAGCCTCTCCACAAGGCACCAGCTTCTTGGACCAACTCCTCGACGACCTGGAAATTCAGCAGAATGCCCAGCCCTTCGTGAATCAACAGGAAGCAGGCCTGCAATGTGAGCCACCACTGCAATTCCCTATCAGCGAGGAGCTCTATCAGGAGTACCTAAGAGACTTTTAAAACACCCCGAATGCCCGGGAGACTCACTAAAACCCTCTGAAAAGCACCAATCATACCTTATAAGTTAAAAAAAAAAGAAAACACGAATCGGATTTAAAACCACCTTAAATGCCCCACAAATCAGTAAGAAACAACAGCAACACAATGATACCCTAAAAAAGGCACCCTTAAGGAGTAGATATCTATGTATATTTATATAATATATAAGTGATTCTATGTAAACGATTAATATATAATATGTACACTATTTATACATCATAGATCATTTTTTACATATAGTACATATAAAAACTGAAACCCCTCCAAAACCATTCATAAACCATGGAATACATTTAAAAAGACCCAAAGGGACCAAAGAAGCCCTTTAGGACCCCTTGGAGATCATTCGTAATTTCCTCCCCGCAAGAGAGTAAAACCCTACATAGAGTTGATCAGGTGTCCAGTGAGCTTCTTCATGTCCCCGGCCCCACCAATTGAGGTCATCGAGCTGCAAGCTGATTAACAGGCTAAATGCCACCCCTTCACTCTCAAGAGCCTCAAGTTGAGAGCACATCATGTATGTCTTGCAGCACACGTGTGGCAGGAAAGCCCACCCCTAACTGGATGGGAGGGCTCTAGAGTCAAGATTGACAAGCTAAGCTTGATCTCTGAGCCTCCTTGACCTTAGGTGTCTTTGAATTCTTCTCCAGGGCATAATCTATGGGCCTTATGGGAAGGGTGTGGAGTCTTCTTCGGTTGAGGCAGGAAACGGGTCTCAATGCTTTTGATAGCTGACAACACTCAGGAATGTAGCCTTCAAGAAGTTGCCCTGGGAATTCATGTAGCAGCATAGCAACCCTGTGCAGTGAAGTGCCTTAAGACTGGCATTGTTATGGTGCGTGGTGGTGGTGGTGGCGGGGACACGGTCAGGAGCGACTTTGACTTCGGAGACCGTGAGTGGGATACACCTCCAACCCAGGAAAGTGAAGGTCCCCTCCAGGGGAGCCCCAGCCTCCCAGACTACTTAACGGATGAACACTGACAGTTGGTTCTCACACACGGTCTTGCGGGTTGTGTTTCACACACTCTGGTGACTATGAAATGCCCAGATCTATGCTTGAGTCTCCGTGTGAATGAATGGATTCCATTTGAGCTTCCATTCTGAGCACTGCGTGGACGGTGGAAGACCAACAAGCACTTTTCAGTGGATTTGCCTCTGTGGCTCTGACGACTGGATAAGGGGGTAGATTGGCAAAGGTCTAAAGCTTTGCCCAGATAGAAGGCAGTCTGTGTGTGTGTGTGACTGATTGCAAACACTTCCTCCCTCACCACCCGGCCAGGGAGGAGCATTCTGGTCTGCAGCTCCTTGCCCAGGGTGAACATACCCCCGAGGTAAATCGGGCTGGAGTGTGGGTGGCTGTATAATACCAGCACCACTTGCTCAGGGATCAGGAGGACCTAGAACCAAGCTCTGCAATATCGGCAATCCTGTTACAGCACCACTATCACCACCACCACCATGGCCAACCGCACCCCAACCCCCACCCAGGATGTTGAGGGAACATTCTGTTATGCTACCACCACTGGTCACCCACTGTTGGTATTGAGCCAAGCCTATAAAACACAGGGACATCGCATGTCTCTGTCGTGTTGTTTAGATTTTCATATTCACCACAATCAATAGTCAGACGTGTATAGAGGATATGAAGGTCAAAACACACACTTCTGTCCTTCCCACCCGATTCACACAGGCACCCTGCTTTTGGTGAAAACAGATAGGTCATGGAGAGAAAGAC
The DNA here is from genome assembly GCF_050624435.1 of Tenrec ecaudatus. Lineage (NCBI taxonomy): Eukaryota > Metazoa > Chordata > Mammalia > Afrosoricida > Tenrecidae > Tenrec > Tenrec ecaudatus. Next base: position 92,428,885 of record NC_134544.1, on the reverse strand, counting down.
AGACAGATAAGTAAGTAGACTGTTAGAAAGGTAGACACAGCTATAAGATGATAGATAGATAGATAGATAGATAGATAGATAGATAGATAGATTGACGATACATAACATCACCAAGAAGGCCTTCAACAGGCTCTCAGAGGAAAGCTTCACACTGTCTGTGAAGCCTTCCTTTGGCAAGTAGGCCAATAGTAACCTAAGAGGGGAGTTTCATCAGGTCACAGCTTGATTCGAGTGCTAGGAGAGAAAAGTCTTTTCAAGTCCCTTCCCTTCTGGCTTCCTCCCTGGTGATGGGAGCATTGAGCTGCTGCCCTGGCCTGTGCTGCACTACCTGTGGCTCAAGCCAAACCACTGATCGGTTAGGTTTTGAGGTTTTTTGGAGACCTTTGTCGCCACACTGCAGCTGTGTGCATCCCTTGAGCTTGTGGCTGGTGTATATTGCCTGCTGCCCCGCTCCCCACCTCTGAACCCTCTTGCCCTCCCGCCAAGCGCGTCCTGCAAGGCTCCACCTGGTGACCCAGTGCCTCCTTGGCCAAGAGATCGGGCTGGCCTTGCGCGGGGAGGCATGCACCCCGGTTGGCCTTTCTCACCTCCAAGTGACAGCGCGTGGCAGAAGCACAGAGGTCAGCAGACCGCATACTGTCTTTCCCTCTTGGCCGACTTAGAGGGACGTAGGCGCGCCTGGCTCCCTCTCGCTGGGTTGACCAGAGAGGACCAGGACCGCGGAGAGCAGCGAGGGAAAGGATAAGAGAAGAGTAGAGAAGAGAAGAGAAACAGAGTGGAGTAGCATATGGGGGCGGCCGGGATATGAGAGTTAGTTAGAGCAACAGCCACAGAGAAGGGATCTTGTCATCCACCTGGTCACAGCTAGGGGGAACCGGAGGGAGTCCAATTCAGGTGACCCTTAGACCATAAGCGCATGTGCGCTATAGCACTCACATTGGAAAAACCCTCCCTCCTACACTCAGCCACATTGATCCTTTCCTCTCAGAGACTAGAGAAGGCCCTCCTGTGTTAGGTTTCTCTGTTTCTGTCTCTCTCTCATGTACCCATCCATCCACCCATCCACCCATCCACCCATCCATCCATACAATCATCCATCATCTGTTATCACAAAGGAAGAAGGCCTGCGCGCCAAGATGTGGGTGGGAAGGGAGGCTGTATGTTTGAACCTTCATCCCCATATCCCCATATATATGATGGCAGTGAGTAATAGAACCAAAACATGACAAAAACAATGCGATGCTTCTCTACGTTAGATCGGATTTATATGCTTCAGGGGGCACCTGGTGTTGGTGAGTTAGTACATTGTGGTCAGACTGGGGCAGAAGTGGGTTCGGACTAGGTGGCGGAAAGAGGTAATGGTGGTTCTGCTGCTGCTGTGCCTGCATGATTGCATTGACTGAAGCGTGGTCATGACACTCCTAAAACTTGACCAGGTGGGCCTGGTACTGTACACACACACACACACACACACACACACACACACACACACAGACACATAACCAGCCATCCACCGAAGCACACACATACCGGGTTCCTAAAATGTTTGCCAAATCCTCCCTCACCCCTTCTAAGCACTCAGGTCCCAACCCACTCAACTCATAAAGCAGTGGGACCTCTGGTCTCATCAGAAAAACTGCTGGAGATTCGCAAGGGAGGGTCCAGAGTCTGAGCTGCTTTTCGACTGAATCCCAGTGCTGGCGGTTGGAGGCTCCGCCAGGTGGCAGGCCTTCGGAATTAAGGGTGGGCCAGTGGGACCAGGCCACACTCCTGTGGACCACTCAAGCCTCCCTCTTCCTTGACTTTGCAGGTGGAGAGATTGGAGTTCCCCTAGGGCTCTTCTCCATGGATCGCTGCCTCCTCCCACTCCCTTCCCATCCCAGCCCATCCTGGGTGTCCCCGAAACAAGCAATGTCTAGTTCGCTTGCCCAAGGTAGTGTCAAAGTCCAACTTCAGATCAACAACAGAATAAAACAAAACAAAACACAAACCCGTCACCCTGACAACAATGACCATGCCTCTCTAGCCAGAGACCAGGTTATTGAGATGCTAAAACGGCCGGCTTCATATGGTAATCAAGCCCAGCCCTTCCTTTTGATCCTTTTCATGTGAAAAGGTGCCACAGGAGGTGTCTTTCTGCTTAAGTTGGAGGGGTTATTGATTGGGCAACATGTTGGAGGTAGTGCTGGCCCAGAAAGAGACACGCACCCACCCCCCATTTCACAAATTGAAATCTACTTTATAGATAGATTACCAATTATTAACGAAGTGGTTGATGTGCCATGGCTGGGGTGGGGGTGGGGTGGATTCGGCTGGGTGTGCAGGCAGGCTAAAACACCTTAGTAGTTGATAAATAACATGCTGAATTTGGCTTCTGTCATTTTGGCTGAGGCTTGACCAAGGCGCACACACAAAAACACCCACACGTCGACCAGTTTTGAAATAAACAGTGGCAAGGTACATCTCAGCCTGAGGACCGCAAACATTGGGAATTCCCCCAGAACCTTCCCACTTCAGGGAACTGCATGTGGCAAAGATTGACCATCCTTCTCTGCTGGTGCTTTGATTCCTAATAAACTGAGTGTGTTCTGCTGTGCTCTCGGGACCCACTGACTCTTACAGTTTGCCCATTCACCTGCTGGCTTTCACTTAAAGCACATTTGATTGATTGCAGTGTGGCTCTTTGGGTTGTCTTGGAAGCCAACTGGGTACAACTCTTCCCAAGGAGCTTTCTGTCTGTCTGTCTGCCTGTCTTTTGAAGAATCCTCAGGCACAAGCTAGGCCACTTAAATGGGAATCAATCAATTGGTGGAGAGAGAGCAAGGGACAGAATTGCCACCAAACTGATCGTGACTGGCGGCAGGTTTCCTCCAGAGAGAACACAGATTGGAGGGGACCGGAGAAGCGGATAGGGGTCTGAGCACCATAGTTGGAAGACATAGCGAGACGGGGTGCATATGCAGAAGAGCTTACAATGTCGCTCCAAGGACCTCTGAATGACCCAAGCAGTCAGGAGATGATGCATGGCCACCGTGTGTGTGTTTGTGTGTGTGCGATAGCCCTTCCTTGAGGATTGATGGTCGATTTCTATTGAGGGCAGGGAGACCACACTGGCAAGCCAGTAAGGACTATGCCACAGGGTTCTCCCTATCCTCCCTAACACTCACCAGGCCACCTGTCACCCGCCCCCACTGCAATCCAATCCAATTCTTACTCAAACTTTTTCGTTGGCTTGTTTGTTGGGGGTGGGTGGGGAAGATCATGTGTTTGTTTTCTTTTTTAAACCCTTTTAAACTTGTACTTTAGCCGCATGTCATACCATCAATAAGCGCCATCCTATTTGATTCCATACAATTTTCTTCTTTCCTGTAGCTGTGATATTGATAGTGGTGGTGATGATGATGATCATGGTGATGCTTTTCTCATGGTGGCAATACTAGACTAGACACAACAGAACATTCTGCAATGACAACTTCCTTTTCTGTGTCCCTTTGCCAAACTCTTGAGATGGAGGAGCCGAGATCATAACTCCATACTCCCTAAAAGTAGTTTGGAAAGTGTTTGAGAGCCAGACGTATGTCCATTTTTACAGACAGATGAAATCACCATTCTCAGATAAATCTCCTTTCAGATGGCTTTCCAGGAATCCAGGAGAGATAATCCCTTCAGGACCAGTGGTGATACCAGGAGGTGGAGGGAGGGTGGGGTGGAAAGGTGGAGTCTATTTACAAGGATCTACATAGAACCTCCTCCATGGGGGGATGGGCTACAGAAAAGTGGGTGAAGGGAGACATCGGACAGTGTAAGATATAACAAAATACTAATAATTTATCAATTATCAAGGGCTCATGAGGGAGGTGGGAGGGGGAAATGATGAGCTGATACCATAGCTTCAGGCAGAAACCAAATGTTTTGAGAATGATGATGGCAACACATGTACAAATGTGCTTGACACAATGGATGGATGGACGGTTGGATGGATGGATGGATTTAATCTGTCTGTAAAAATAGATACACTTTTGCTCTTGAGAACTATTAAAACTGTTTTTACAGAGCAGGGTGTTGTGAGATCAGCTCTTCCTTCTGAAAAGTTTGCCAAAGAGACACAGAAAAGAAAATCATCATCATCACCACCACCATCATCATCAATCCCAGCTGCAGGGAAGAAGGAAAGGTTCTAGAAACTAATAGGATGACAAGAGGATGGCTGTAATGATGGTATGACATGTGGCTAATGCGCAAGTTTAAACGGTTTTAAAAAAAAATAAAACAAAACACCCGATTTGCCTCCACAAACCTAACCAATACGCCAACCAAAAAGGTTGTGCAAGAATTGGATTACATTGTGGGAGTGGCAGGGCATAGGCGGGCAGGTGGGTGTTAAGTAGGATAGGGAGAACCCAGGAGGCATAGTCCTCAGGGGCTTTCATGGGCAAAAAATGCCAGGCAAAATTTTTATTCCAAATGACAGTAAAAGGGCAGGCAGGGCACTGGAGACTGATCTAGGGATAAATCTGAGGTGGTTTGCTTTGATACAATATAATCCTCACAGGTTACATTCTACCACTGTATGTGTGAGTGTATGTCCCTTTTAGACATGCAATTTTGAATTTCCTGCCCAGGCGACCCCCATTTGGTGACACTGCAGGCAGAGAACAATGCTGGACCTAGGAGCAAAGAATGGACTTCTCTGCAGTGCAACTCCAAAAGTGTCTCAGGATTACTGCTTCTGACAGTTAACATTTACCCCAAACGACCCTCAAGATTACCGCCAGGGAACTTAACCAAATAACTCAATCACGAAAATGATGGCAATGGGTTTCAAAAAGAAAAGGAAAAGGAAAAAAAAACTCTGATCAGATTCAGCAAGGTGGCAGGACAAGCAAAATCCAAGGAAGGCAGCCCTCACACAAAAGTTCCTTCAGCCCTGGGAAGTGAGCAGAAAAGGTCAGGACACCTGGAAGACCTCCGGCAGATAAGAGAACATCCAAGTCTAAAGGAAAGCCATCTTTCAAAAAAAATTGTTAATGGAAGCTCGTACAACTCTTATCAAAATCCATCCATCCTTCAAATGTGTCAAGCACATTTATACCAGTGTTGCCATCATCATTCTCAAAATATTTGCTTTCTGCTTGAGCCTTTGCTATCAGCTCCTCATTTCCCCCCTCCCTCCCCGCTCCCCCCTACCTCATGAACCCTTGATATTTAAAAATTATTAGTATTTTGTTATAACTTACACTGTCCAATGTCTCTTTTCACCCTTTTTTTCTTCTTCATCTCCCCAGAAAGGAGATTCTAAGTAGATACTTGTAAATTGGTTCCTGTTTTCCACCTCGCCCTTCCTCTACCCTTCTGGTATCCTCACTGTTGCTGAGGGAATTATCTCTCTTGGATTGCAGGAAATCCATCTGAAAGGTTCTATTCACCTGAGAAGGGTGATTTCTTCTGTCTGTAAAAATAGACACACATCTGGCTCTCGAGTTCTTTTAAAACACTATTTAGGGAATAGGGAGTTAGGAGATCGGCTCTTTCGTCTCAAACGTTTGTCAAGGAGACACATAAGAGAACGTTTTGATTGCAGAAGGTTCTGTTGTGTCTAGTCTAGTATTGCCACGATTGGAAAATCATCATCATCATCGTCATCATCACCACGACCTTCATCATCAGTCACAGTTAAAGGGAAGAAAAAATATTCTAGAATTTAAAAGCATGACAATAGGATGGCGGTATTGATGGTATGACATGCGGCTAAAGTGCAAGTTTAAACGGTTTAAAACCGAACGATACAAACAAGCAAAACACCTGATCTTTTCCCACATCCCCAGAAAACAAACCAACCAAAAAATTTGTGTAAGAATTTGAGTGTTTGTGCGGGAGGCAAGAGATGATGGCTTGTGGGGGGGTTTGGTGTTAGGTGGGACAGGGAGAACTCAGGTGGTATAATCCACAGTGGCTTGCCTGGGTCGTATGCCGGACCTCAATGGAAATCTATATCACTCCTCAAGCAAGGGCTATCACACACACACACACACACACACACACACACACTCACACACACGTGCGCGTGCGCACGCGCAGTGTGCATGGGTCATCTGCTGACTGCTTGGGTCAGTCAGATTCCTGGAGCCACATTGTAAGCCCTTTGGCATATGTGCCCCATCTCTCTATGTGTTCCAATCACGGTGGTCTGACCCCTGCCTGCTACTCTGGTGCCACTCATAACTGTGATTTCTTGAAGGGAAACCCATCGCAGCCAGTCACGATCAGTTTGGTGGCAATTCTGTCTTTTTGTTCTCAACTCCACCGATTAATTGATTCCCATTTGAGCGGCCTAGCTAGTGACTGAGAATCGTCAACAGACAGGCCGACAGACAGGCAGACAGGCAGATACACAGACGGACAGATGCTTGGGAAGAGTTGCACCCGGTTGATTTCAAAGACAGTCCAATGAGCCACAACACAAGAAATCATACGAGCTTCTAGTGAAAGCCAGCGGGTGAATGGGCAACCCAGAGGAGTGAGTGGGTCGCGAGAGCACATCAGAATACACTCAGCTTATTGGGCATCAAACCACCAGCAGGGAAGGATGATCAATCCTTACCACACCCAGGACCTCGAAGTGAGAATGTTTTTGGGGAATTCCCAATGTTTGCAGTCCTCAGGCTGGGGTGTTCCTAGCTACTGTTTATTTCATAATTGGTCAATGTATGTGTGAGAGAGAGAGCGTGGCGGGAGATGTGGATGTATTAGGCCATAAGCTGGTCCATGTGTTTCTTGGTGTGTGACTAGTCCCCTTTGCCTCTGTTTACCTTGTAACAAAAAAAGCGTTGTGAGATAACTCAATTCTTTATGACCTTGCAGCTAAAAGCAGTGTGAGATAACTCAGTTATTTATGACCTCTTGAGATTCTTTTGAACCTTGCATGTCCTTGTGCTTATCTTAGAATATAGTGGTGTTATTATTCAAATGTTTAGAAAGTGTGACTCGTTCAGTAACATTTGCATAGATAAGAGGTTAGGGATGTTTTTCAAAGCAAGTTCTCTGATGTTCGTTTTGTAACCATTCCCTTGTTAGAAGAGTGTAAAAACCAAGGTTTGAACATACTTCAGTCCATCAGACTGTTGTCCTCCCAATCCCATGCTTTCTATATGGCTCTTTCTTTTATTCTTTCATCTGCACGCATCATTTCAGACGCGGCTTGATGGGGGATAGCTGGTCTAATCCCCCGCATTTTTGGCGCCCAACAGGGGGCTTTGAAAACTGAGCATCCCGTGACAGAAACCACTGAATAGCAAGGCCGTGAATCTTTACAGTGAAAATTAGGGTAAGTGGTGAAACGTTGGGAGTAACAAATAATGGGACAGACTTCTAGTAAATGTATGTATGTAAATATGTTTCCAAATATGTTAAGAGCTAGAGGAGCAAAAGTAACCAAACAAAGATTAGAAGAGCTTTTTGATTTTGTGGTTAGGGTATGTCACCTCCTGCTGCTGACCTGCAGGGTACTGATCTGCTTCAGCTTAGACCAAATTATGGTCTAATACTGAGAGCCTCGTGCATTGGAGCAAACATTGTGGCAAACAGTGAGGGAAGATGGACCCCGCGGGTTGGAGGGCACTCAGAATGGGACTGATGCCACAGTACAGCTGCAGCTAGGTCCACGGGTCCCTCAAGGTGGGTCACGGCGTCGGCGAGTGAGAGGCAGAAACCACACGACTCAAAGGTTGCATGTGAGTGTTCCAATTTTATTCATGCAAAGCTTCAACTTATATATTCTTTTCCTAAGCTTAAATCTTATGGCTTGAGGTCATACTTGAGGAAATTCTCAAGACCATGACCAGTTACATAATCACATTTCTTTACTCTCCATCAGATACACTGCATGATTCCTGGTTAAAATTTAGTACATCTTGAAACGAAAACTGTCTCAAACACAAGTGTGATAAACATAAACCTTCTAACAATAAGTGAGCACACTTTATCACACTAGGGCATATTGTTCGAACTATGAAATCAATAGAGCATTAATGCATTTCATTATCAAACACAAAAATTACTTGACAGACTTTGGCTGTTCCTTCTTCAGGTGTTCCTCTAGGGCTTTCATTTATTGTTTTCTTTCCCACTAAGTTCCCATAAATCAAACTCCCACTGGTCTTTCTGTACCAAGGCATGAGTTGCCTCAAATAGGCAGCTTTGCTTCAGTGGAAGTCAAGTTGCCCTACAATAGGTAGCTTTACTTCATTGGACTTCGACCACCACGGGGGCTTCAGCGCCTTGCAATGAAGATCAGGGAGTCTTGCAAGCAAGGACAGGGCCTGTGGCCAACTGACATCTCGTGAGTAACTCCAATCATTTCTCACTTGGGGAGGGTCCGTGGGAACTTTCGTCAGCGTGGGTGTCCTGCTGAGTAGCTTGACTTGTCCTCTCATTCCGCTGTTGCTTCTCAGTTTGTAGTATCAGCACGTCCATCCGAACATAGGTTTTGGCAGTGTTTTGGTAAACCTCCTCAGCCAGCGTGTCCTTGGGTGAAGCCCTGCCGGTGCATGATGCAACTATCCTTTTCGGGCACGCTTGTGTGCGCGCATACACACACACACACACACACACACACACACACACACACACACACACACTCACTCACTCAGACAGTCAGGATTTGTGCACTTCTGAAACGCGCAACCCCCCGGGTTTTTAAATAATACTTCGAAATATAAACAGTTTTAATTTAAAAATAAAAGGGATACATTTTTACCTTTTAAATTGGAAGGGATTTCTTTGAGAAATGAAACCGGAAACCAGAACTATGCAGAAGGAGGGGGAGGTGAATGCTCTTTGGTGCTCCCCAGACAGTTGCAAACACGTGACTCTTCCCTATTGGCTGTGCTCATTCCTGTCGCCAATCACATCTTGTATATCGAATGAGGTGCTCGAAGGGAATGGTATTTAAGAGCGGCGGCTGGCCCTCTCCTCCGGAGAGCTCAAGTTCCGCTGGCCTGTCGGAGCCCACAGCCCTCTCTTCTCCCCCGAAACTGCTCCTCCTTCCGCAGCATGGCTTCGAAAGACCCTCCTGCTCGTTCTAAGCGAACCCAAGACCGAAGAAAGAGGACTGTCTGGAACGCTTCTCAATCTGACATCTTACAAGCCTCATTTGCTCGAGACCCGTATCCAGGCTTCACGGCCAGAGAAGAACTTGCCAGAGCCATCGGCGTGGCAGAGGACAGAATCTTCCTGTGGTTCAAAAACCGCAGAAGTCGACAGCTCAGGAGGAGCCGACTGAGCTCCGTGCCCCCTCCGGGACAGCCGTGCCCCGTGCCGCCTCGCACCACCTCTCCAGCCAGGGCGCCGACGGCAGACAGACGCAAGAGGACTGTCATCAGCAAAGATCAAAGCGCCCACCTGGTGCAAGCGTTTGAGAAGCAGCCATTCCCCGGCGTGAAAGCCAGGCAAGAACTGGCACGCCAGACAGGCCTTCCGGAAGCTCGGATTGACACGTGGTTCCAGAACCGAAGGGCTCGACACTCACATCACGCCAGGGTGCAGCTGGATCACCACGGGCTCCAGCAATGCAGCTCCAGCCCGGTCTTCCCATGTCCGCTTCTGCAGCCACCTGAGCAAAGCACACCCATAGATGCCCAGAGACCGCCCTCCCTGTGCTTCGTAGGCGGCGGCGGAGGTGATGGAGACAGCAATCCGTTAGCTTGCGTCATGGGAGGCCAAGCCTCTGTGGGCCCGGTGACCCATCAGGGGCAAATGCCACAGGAGTTCACCCAGGCGGGAAGGCCTCCGGAGACAAGGACACTCTACTTGGACCTTTCCAGCTGCGGAAACCAAGGTCCCGAACAACAGGACATTCTTTCGGACGCCGGGCAGTGGAAAGGCACTTCATTGTGGGAGCATCCAAACCTGTTCTGGCAGAGACCGGCTCCTGCACACACACCAGCCCCAGTGGGATGGGGGCCTGGCCTGGCCGTCAGCGTGAGTGCCCAGCGGCAGCTGACTGGGTACAACCAGCAGGCAACACTGCTGCAGGAAAACCCTCCTCTGCTTGCCCAAGCCTCTCCACAAGGCACCAGCTTCTTGGACCAACTCCTCGACGACCTGGAAATTCAGCAGAATGCCCAGCCCTTGGTGAATCAACAGGAAGCAGGCCTGCAATGTTAGCCACCACTGCAATTCCCTATCAGCGAGGAGCTCTATCAGGAGTACCTAAGAGACTTTTAAAACACCCCGAATGCCCGGGAGACTCACTAAAACCCTCTGAAAAGCACCAATCATACCTTATAAGTTAAAAAAAAAAGAAAACATGAAGCGGATTTAAAACCACCTTAAATGCCCCACAAATCAGTAAGAAACAACAGCAACACAATGATACCCTAAAAAAGGCACCCTTAAGGAGTAGATATCTATGTATATTTATATAATATATAAGTGATTCTATGTAAACGATTAATATATAATATGTACACTATTTATACATCATAGATCATTTTTACATATAGTACATATAAAAACTGAAACCCCTCCAAAACCATTCATAAACCATGGAATACATTTAAAAAGACCCAAAGGGACCAAAGAAGCCCTTTAGGACCCCTTGGAGATCATTCGTAATTTCCTCCCCGCAAGAGAGTAAAACCCTACATAGAGTTGATCAGGTGTCCAGTGAGCTTCTTCATGTCCCCGGCCCCACCAATTGAGGTCATCGAGCTGCAAGCTGATTAACAGGCTAAATGCCACCCCTTCACTCTCAAGAGCCTCAAGTTGAGAGCACATCATGTATGTCTTGCAGCACACGTGTGGCAGGAAAGCCCACCCCTAACTGGATGGGAGGGCTCTAGAGTCAAGATTGACAAGCTAAGCTTGATCTCTGAGCCTCCTTGACCTTAGGTGTCTTTGAATTCTTCTCCAGGGCATAATCTATGGGCCTTATGGGAAGGGTGTGGAGTCTTCTTTGGTTGAGGCAGGAAACGGGTCTCAATGCTTTTGATAGCTGACAACACTCAGGAATGTAGCCTTCAAGAAGTTGCCCTGGGAATTCATGTAGCAGCATAGCAACCCTGTGCAGTGAAGTGCCTTAAGACTGGCATTGTTATGGTGCGTGGTGGTGGCGGTGGCGGGGACACGGTCAGGAGCGACTTTGACTCGGAGACCGTGAGTGGGATACACCTCCAACCCAGGAAAGTGAAGGTCCCCTCCAGGGGAGCCCCAGCCTCCCAGACTACTTAACGGATGAACACTGACAGTTGGTTCTCACACACGGTCTTGCGGGTTGTGTTTCACACACTCTGGTGACTATGAAATGCCCAGATCTCTGCTTGAGTCTCCGTGTGAATGAATGGATTCCATTTGAGCTTCCATTCTGAGCACTGCGTGGACGGTGGAAGACCAACAAGCACTTTTCAGTGGATTTGCCTCTGTGGCTCTGACGACTGGATAAGGGGGTAGATTGGCAAAGGTCTAAAGCTTTGTCCAGATAGAAGGCAGTCTGTGTGTGTGTGACTGATTGCAAACACTTCCTCCCTCACCACCCGGCCAGGGAGGAGCATTCTGGTCTGCAGCTCCTTGCCCAGGGTGAACATACCCCCGAGGTAAATCGGGCTGGAGTGTGGGTGGCTGTATAATACCAGCACCACTTGGTCAGGGGTCAGGAGGACCTAGAACCAAGCTCTGCAATATCGGCAATCCTGTTACAGCACCACTATCACCACCACTACCATGGCCAACCGCACCCCAACCCCCACCCAGGATGTTGAGGGAACATTCTGTTATGCTACCACCACTGGTCACCCACTGTTGGTATTGAGCCAAGCCTATAAAACACAGGGACATCGCATGTCTCTGTCGTGTTGTTTAGATTTTCATATTCACCACAATCAATAGTCAGACGTGTATAGAGGATATGAAGGTCAAAACACACACTTCTGTCCTTCCCACCCGATTCACACAGGCACCCTGCTTTTGGTGAAAACAGATAGCTCATGGAGAGAAAGACAGACAGATAAGTAAGTAGACTGTTAGAAAGGTAGACACAGCTATAAGATGATAGATAGATAGATAGATAGATAGATAGATAGATAGATAGATAGATTGACGATACATAACATCACCAAGAAGGCCTTCAACAGGCTCTCAGAGGAAAGCTTCACACTGTCTGTGAAGCCTTCCTTTGGCAAGTATGCCAATAGTAACCTAAGAGGGGAGTTTCATCAGGTCACAGCTTGATTCGAGTGCTAGGAGAGAAAAGTCTTTTCAAGTCCCTTCCCTTCTGGCTTCCTCCCTGGTGATGGGAGCGTTGAGCTGCTGCCCTGGCCTGTGCTGCACTACCTGTGGCTCAAGCCAAACCACTGATCGGTTAGGTTTTGAGGTTTTTTGGAGACCTTTGTCGCCACACTGCAGCTGTGTGCATCCCTTGAGCTTGTGGCTGGTGTATATTGCCTGCTGCCCCGCTCCCCACCTCTGAACCCTCTTGCCCTCCCGCCAAGCGCGTCCTGCAAGGCTCCACCTGGTGACCCAGTGCCTCCTTGGCCAAGAGATCGGGCTGGCCTTGCGCGGGGAGGCATGCACCCAGGTTGGCCTTTCTCACCTCCAAGTGACAGCGCGTGGCAGAAGCACAGAGGTCAGCAGACCGCATACTGTCTTTCCCTCTTGGCCGACTTAGAGGGACGTAGGCGCGCCTGGCTCCCTCTCGCTGGGTTGACGAGAGAGAACCAGGACCGCGGAGAGCAGCGAGGGAAAGGATAAGAGAAGAGTAGAGAAGAGAAGAGAAACAGAGTGGTGTAGCATATGGGGGCGGCCGGGATATGAGAGTTAGGTAGAGCAACAGCCACAGAGAAGGGATCTTGTCATCCACCTGGTCACATCTAGGGGGAACCGGAGGGAGTCCAATTCAGGTGACCCTTAGACCATAAGCGCATGTGCGCTATAGCACTCACATTGGAAAACCCCTCTCTCCTACACTCAGTCACTTTGATCCTTTCCTCTCAGAGACTAGAGAAGGCCCTCCTGTGTTAGGTTTCTCTGTTTCTGTCTCTCTCTCATGTACCCATCCATCCACCCATCCACCCATCCACCCATCCATCCATACAATCATCCATCATCTGTTATCACAAAGGAAGAAGGCCTGGGCGCCAAGATGTGGGTGGGAAGGGAGGCTGTATGTTTGAACCTTCATCCCCATATCCCCATATATACGATGGGAGTGAATAATAGAACCAAAACGTGACAAAAACAATGCGATGCTTCTCTACGTTAGATGGGATTTATATGCTTCAGGGGGCACCTGGTGTTGGTGAGTTAGTACATTGTGGTCAGACTGGGGCAGAAGTGGGTTCGGACTAGGTGGCGGAAAGAGGTAATGGTGGTTCTGCTGCTGCTGTGCCTGCATGATTGCATTGACTAAAGCGTGGTCATGACACTCCTAAAACTTGACCAGGTGGGCCTGGTACTGTACACACACACACACACACACACACACACACACACACACAGACACATAACCAGGCATCCACCGAAGCACACACATACCGGGTTCCTAAAATGTTTGCCAAATCCTCCCTCACCCCTTCTAAGCTCTCAGGTCCCAACCCACGCAACTCATAAAGCAGTGGGACCTCTGGTCTCATCAGAAAAACTGCTGGAGATTCGCAAGGTAGGGTCCAGAGTCTGAGCTGCTTTTCGACTGAATCCCCGTGCTGGCGGTTGGAGGCTCCGCCAGGTGGCAGGCCTTCGGAATTAAGGGTGGGCCAGTGGGACCAGGCAACACTCCTGTGGACCACTCAAGCCTCCCTCTTCCTTGACTTTGCAGGTGGAGAGATTGGAGTTCCCCTAGGGCTCTTCTCCATGGATCGCTGCCTCCTCCCACTCCCTTCCCATCCCAGCCCATCCTGGGTGTCCCCGAAACAAGCAATGTCTAGTTCGCTTGCCCAAGGTAGTGTCAAAGTCCAACTTCAGATCAACAACAGAATAAAACAAAACAAAACACAAACCAGTCACCCTGACAGCAATGACCATGCCTCTCTAGCCAGAGACCAGGTTATTGAGATGCTAAAACGGCCGGCTTCATATGGTAATCAAGCCCAGGCCTTCCTTTTGATCCTTTTCAGGTGAAAAGGTGCCACAGGAGGTGTCTTTCTGCTTAAGTTGGAGGGGTTATTGATTGGGCAACATGTTGGAGGTAGTGCTGGCCCAGAAAGAGACACGCACCCACCCCCCATTTCACAAATTGAAATCTACTTTATAGATAGATTACCAATTATTAACGAAGTGGTTGATGGGCCATGGCTGGGGTGGGGGTTGGGGGGATGCGGCTGGGTGTGCAGGCAGGCTAAAACACCTTAGTAGTTGATAAATAACATGTTGAATTTGGCTTCTGTCATTTTGGCTGAGGCTTGACCAAGGCGCACACACAAAAACACCCACACGTCGACCAGTTTTGAAATAAACAGTGGCAAGGTACATCTCAGCCTGAGGACCGCAAACATTGGGAATTCCCCCAGAACCTTCCCACTTCAGGGAACTGCATGTGGCAAAGATTGACCATCCTTCTCTGCTGGTGCTTTGATTCCTAATAAACTGAGTGTGTGCTGCTGTGCTCTCGGGACCCACTGACTCTTACAGTTTGCCCATTCACCTGCTGGCTTTCACTTAAAGCACATTTGATTGATTGCAGTGTGGCTCTTTGGGTTGTCTTGGAAGCCAACTGGGTACAACTCTTCCCAAGGAGCTTTCTGTCTGTCTGTCTGCCTGTCTTTTGAAGAATCCTCAGGCACAAGCTAGGCCACTCAAATGGGAATCAATCAATTGGTGGAGAGAGAGCAAGGGACAGAATTGCCACCAAACTGATCGTGACTGGCGGCAGGTTTCCTCCAGAGAGAACACAGATTGGAGGGGACCGGAGAAGCGGATAGGGGTCTGAGCACCATAGTTGGAAGACATAGCGAGACGGGGTGCATATGCAGAAGAGCTTACAATGTCGCTCCAAGGACCTCTGAATGACCCAAGCAGTCAGGAGATGATGCATGGCCACCGTGTGTGTGTTTGTGTGTGTGCGATAGCCCTTCCTTGAGGATTGATGGTCGATTTCTATTGAGGGCAGGCAGACCACACTGGCAAGCCAGTAAGGACTATGCCACAGGGTTCTCCCTATCCTCCCTAACACCCACCAGGCCACCTGTCACCCGCCCCCACTGCAATCCAATCCAATTCTTACTCAAACTTTTTCGTTGGCTTGTTTGTTGGGGGTGGGTGGGGAAGATCATGTGTTTGTTTTCTTTTTTAAACCCTTTTAAATTGTACTTTAGCCGCATGTCATACCATCAATAAGCGCCATCCTATTTGATTCCATACAATTTTCTTCTTTCCTGTAGCTGTGATATTGATAGTGGTGGTGATGATGATGATCATGGTGATGCTTTTCTCATGGTGGCAATACTAGACTAGACACAACAGAACATTCTGCAATCACAACTTCCTTTTCTGTGTCCCTTTGCCAAACTCTTGAGATGGAGGAGCCGAGATCATAACTCCATACTCCCTAAAAGTAGTTTGGAAAGTGTTTGAGAGCCAGACGTATGTCCATTTTTACAGACAGATGAAATCACCATTCTCAGATAAATCTCCTTTCAGATGGCTTTCCAGGAATCCAGGAGAGATAATCCATTCAGGACCAGTGGTGATACCAGGAGGTGGAGGGAGGGTGGGGTGGAAAGGTGGAGTCTATTTACAAGGATCTACATAGAACCTCCTCCATGGGGGGATGGGCTACAGAAAAGTGGGTGAAGGGAGACATCGGACAGTGTAAGATATAACAAAATACTAATAATTTATCAATTATCAAGGGTTCATGAGGGAGGTGGGAGGGGGAAATGATGAGCTGATACCAAAGCTTCAGGCAGAAACCAAATATTTTGAGAATGATGATGGCAACACATGTACAAATGTGCTTGACACAATGGATGGATGGATGGATTTAATCTGTCTGTAAAAATAGATACACTTTTGCTCTTGAGAACTATTAAAACTGTTTTTACAGAGCAGGGTGTTATGAGATCAGCTCTTCCTTCTGAAAAGTTTGCCAAAGAGACACAGAAAAGAAAATCATCATCATCACCACCACCATCATCATCAATCCCAGCTGCAGGGAAGAAGGAAAGGTTCTAGAAACTAATAGGATGACAAGAGGATGGCTGTAATGATGGTATGACATGTGGCTAATACGCAAGTTTAAACGGTTTAAAAAAAAAATAAAACAAAACACCCGATTTGCCTCCACAAACATAACCAATATGCCAACCAAAAAGGTAGTGCAAGAATTGGATTGCATTGTGGGAGTGGCAGGGCATAGGCGGGCAGATGG
The DNA here is from genome assembly GCF_050624435.1 of Tenrec ecaudatus. Classification (NCBI taxonomy): domain Eukaryota; kingdom Metazoa; phylum Chordata; class Mammalia; order Afrosoricida; family Tenrecidae; genus Tenrec; species Tenrec ecaudatus. The sequence continues at coordinate 92,412,528 of NC_134544.1, read as the reverse complement.
GTGTTAAGTGGGATAGGGAGAACCCAGGAGGCATAGTCCTCAGGGGCTTTCATGGGCAAAAAATGCCAGGCAAAATTTTTATTCCAAATGACAGTAAAAGGGCAGGCAGGGCACTGGAGACTGATCTAGGGATAAATCTGAGGTGGTTTGCTTTGATACAATATAATCCTCACAGGTTACATTCTACCACTGTATGTGTGAGTGTATGTCCCTTTTAGACATGCCATTTTGAATTTCCCGCCCAGGCGGCCCCCATTTGGTGACACTGCAGGCAGAGAACAATGCTGGACCTAGGAGCAAAGAATGGACTTCTCTGCAGTGCAACTCCAAAAGTGTCTCAGGATTACTGCTTCTGACAGTTAACATTTACCCCAAACGACCCTCAAGATTACCGCCAGGGAACTTAACCAAATAACTCAATCACGAAAATGATGGCAATGGGTTTCAAAAAGAAAAGGAAAAGGAAAAAAAAAAACTCTGATCAGATTCAGCAAGGTGGCAGGACAAGCAAAATCCAAGGAAGGCAGCCCTCACACAAAAGTTCCTTCAGCCCTGGGAAGTGAGCAGAAAAGGTCAGGACACCTGGAAGACCTCCGGCAGATAAGAGAACATCCAAGTCTAAAGGAAAGCCATCTTTAAAAAAAAATTGTTATTGGAAGCTCGTACAACTCTTATCAAAATCCATCCATCCATCAAATGTGTCAAGCACATTTATACCAGTGTTGCCATCATCATTCTCAAAATATTTGCTTTCTGCTTGAGCCTTTGCTATCAGCTCCTCATTTCCCCCCTCCCTCCCCGCTCCCCCCTACCTCATGAACCCTTGATATTTAAAAATTATTAGTATTTTGTTATAACTTACACTGTCCAATGTCTCTTTTCACCCTTTTTTTCTTCTTCATCTCCCCAGAAAGGAGATTCTAAGTAGATACTTGTAAATTGGTTCCTGTTTTCCACCTCGCCCTTCCTCTACCCTTCTGGTATCCTCACTGTTGCTGAGGGAATTATCTCTCTTGGATTGCAGGAAATCCATCTGAAAGGTTCTATTCACCTGAGAAGGGTGATTTCTTCTGTCTGTAAAAATAGACACACATCTGGCTCTCGAGTTCTTTTAAAACACTATTTAGGGAATAGGGAGTTAGGAGATCGGCTCTTCTGTCTCAAACGTTTGTCAAAGAGACACATAAGAGAACGTTTTGATTGCAGAATGTTCTGTTGTGTCTAGTCTAGTATTGCCACGATTGGAAAATCATCATCATCATTGTCATCATCACCACGACCTTCATCATCAGTCACAGTTAAAGGGAAGAAAAAATATTCTAGAATTTAAAAGCATGACAATAGGATGGCGGTATTGATGGTATGACATGCGGCTAAAGTGCAAGTTTAAACGGTTTAAAACCGAACGATACAAACAAGCAAAACACCTGATCTTTTCCCACATCCCCAGAAAACAAACCAACCAAAAAATTTGTGTAAGAATTTGAGTGTTTGTGCGGGAGGCAAGAGATGATGGCTTGTGGGGGGGTTTGGTGTTAGGTGGGACAGGGAGAACTCAGGTGGTATAATCCACAGTGGCTTGCCTGGGTCGTATGCCGGACCTCAATGGAAATCTATATCACTCCTCAAGCAAGGGCTATCACACACACACACACACACACACACACACTCACACACACGTGCGCGTGCGCACGCGCAGTGTGCATGGGTCATCTGCTGACTGCTTGGGTCAGTCAGATTCCTGGAGCCACATTGTAAGCCCTTTGGCATATGTGCCCCATCTCTCTATGTGTTCCAATCACGGTGGTCTGACCCCTGCCTGCTACTCTGGTGCCACTCATAACTGTGATTTCTGGAAGGGAAACCCATCGCAGCCAGTCACGATCAGTTTGGTGGCAATTCTGTCTTTTTGTTCTCAACTCCACCGATTAATTGATTCCCATTTGAGCGGCCTAGCTAGTGACTGAGAATCGTCAACAGACAGGCCGACAGACAGGCAGACAGGCAGATACACAGACGGACAGATGCTTGGGAAGAGTTGCACCCGGCTGATTTCAAAGACAGTCCAATGAGCCACAACACAAGAAATCATACGAGCTTCTAGTGAAAGCCAGCGGGTGAATGGGCAACCCAGAGGAGTGAGTGGGTCGTGAGAGCACATCAGAATACACTCAGCTTATTGGGCATCAAACCATCAGCAGGGAAGGATGATCAATCCTTACCACACCCAGGACCTCGAAGTGAGAATGTTTTTGGGGAATTCCCAATGTTTGCAGTCCTCAGGCTGGGGTGTTCCTAGCTACTGTTTATTTCATAATTGGTCAATGTATGTGTGAGAGAGAGAGCGTGGCGGGAGATGTGGATGTATTAGGCCATAAGCTGGTCCATGTGTTTCTTGGTGTGTGACTAGTCCCCTTTGCCTCTGTTTACCTTGTAACAAAAAAAGCGTTGTGAGATAACTCAATTCTTTATGACCTTGCAGCTAAAAGCAGTGTGAGATAACTCAGTTATTTATGACCTCTTGAGATTCTTTTGAACCTTGCATGTCCTTGTGCTTATCTTAGAATATAGTGGTGTTATTATTCAAATGTTTAGAAAGTGTGACTCATTCAGTAACATTTGCATAGATAAGAGGTTAGGGATGTTTTTCAAAGCAAGTTCTCTGATGTTTGTTTTGTAACCATTCCCTTGTTAGAAGAGTGTAAAAACCAAGGTTTGAACATACTTCAGTTCATCAGACTGTTGTCCTCCCAATCCCATGCTTTCTATATGGCTCTTTCTTTTATTCTTTCATCTGCACGCATCATTTCAGACGCGGCTTGATGGGGGATAGCTGGTCTAATCCCCCGCATTTTTGGCGCCCAACAGGGGGCTTTGAAAACTGAGCATCCCGTGACAGAAACCACTGAATAGGAAGGCCATGAATCTTTACAGTGAAAATTAGGGTAAGAGGTGAAACGTTGGGAGTAACAAATAATGGGACAGACTTCTAGTAAATGTATATATGTAAATATGCTTCCAAATATGTTAAGAGCTAGAGGAGCAAAAGTAACCAACCAAAGATTAGAAGAGCTTTTTGATTTTGTGGTTAGGGTATGTCACCTCCTGCTGCTGACCTGCAGGGTACTGATCTGCTTCAGCTTAGACCAAATTATGGTCTAATACTGAGAGCCTCGTGCATTGGAGCAAACATTGTGGCAAACAGTGAGGGAAGATGGACCCCGCGGGTTGGAGGGCACTCAGAATGGGACTGATGTCACAGTACAGCTGCAGCTAGGTCCACGGGTCCCTCAAGGTGGGTCACGGCGTCGGCGAGTGAGAGGCAGAAACCACACGACTCAAAGGTTGCATGTGAGTGTTCCAATTTTATTCATGCAAAGCTTCAACTTATATATTCTTTTCCTAAGCTTAAATCTTATGGCTTGAGGTCATACTTGAGGAAATTCTCAAGACCATGACCAGTTACATAATCACATTTCTTTACTCTCCATCAGATACACTGCATGATTCCTGGTTAAAATTTAGTACATCTTGAAACGAAAACTGTCTCAAACACAAGTGTGATAAACATAAACCTTCTAACAATAAGTGAGCACACTTTATCACACTAGGGCATATTGTTCGAACTATGAAATCAATAAAGCATTAATGCATTTCATTATCAAACACAAAAATTACTTGACAGACTTTGGCTGTTCCTTCTTCAGGTGTTCCTCTAGGGCTTTCATTTATTGTTTTCTTTCCCACTAAGTTCCCATAAATCAAACTCCCACTGGTCTTTCTGTACCAAGGCATGAGTTGCCTCAAATAGGCAGCTTTGCTTCAGTGGAAGTCAAGTTGCCCTACAATAGGTAGCTTTACTTCATTGGACTTCGACCACCACGGGGGCTTCAGCGCCTTGCAATGAAGATCAGGGAGTCTTGCAAGCAAGGACAGGGCCCGTGGCCAACTGACATCTCGTGAGTAACTCCAATCATTTCTCACTTGGGGAGGGTCCGTGGGAACTTTCGTCAGCGTGGGTGTCCTGCTGAGTAGCTTGACTTGTCCTCTCATTCCGCTGTTGCTTCTCAGTTTGTAGTATCAGCACGTCCATCCGAACATAGGTTTTGGCAGTGTTTTGGTAAACCTCCTCAGCCAGCGTGTCCTTGGGTGAAGCCCTGCCGGTGCATGATGCAACTATCCTTTTCGGGCACGCTTGTGTGCGCGCATACACACACACACACACACACACACACACACACACACTCACTCACTCAGACAGTCAGGATTTGTGCACTTCTGAAACGCGCAACCCCCCGGGTTTTTAAATAATACTTCGAAATATAAACAGTTTTAATTTAAAAATAAAAGGGATACATTTTTACCTTTTAAATTGGAAGGGATTTCTTTGAGAAATGAAACCGGAAACCAGAACTATGCAGAAGGAGGGGGAGGTGAATGCTCTTTGGTGCTCCCCAGACAGTTGCAAACACGTGCCTCTTCCCTATTGGCTGTGCTCATTCCTGTCGCCAATCACATCTTGTATATCGAATGAGGTGCTCGAAGGGAATGGTATTTAAGAGCGGCGGCTGGCCCTCTCCTCCGGAGAGCTCAAGTTCCGCTGGCCTGTCGGAGCCCACAGCCCTCTCTTCTCCCCCGAAACTGCTCCTCCTTCCGCAGCATGGCTTCGAAAGACCCTCCTGCTCGTTCTAAGCGAACCCAAGACCGAAGAAAGAGGACTGTCTGGAACGCTTCTCAATCTGACATCTTACAAGCCTCATTTGCTCGAGACCCGTATCCAGGCTTCACGGCCAGAGAAGAACTTGCCAGAGCCATCGGCGTGGCAGAGGACAGAATCTTCCTGTGGTTCAAAAACCGCAGAAGTCGACAGCTCAGGAGGAGCCGACTGAGCTCCGTGCCCCCTCCGGGACAGCCGTGCCCCGTGCCGCCTCGCACCACCTCTCCAGCCAGGGCGCCGACGGCAGACAGACGCAAGAGGACTGTCATCAGCAAAGATCAAAGCGCCCACCTGGTGCAAGCGTTTGAGAAGCAGCCATTCCCCGGCGTGAAAGCCAGGCAAGAACTGGCACGCCAGACAGGCCTTCCGGAAGCTCGGATTGACACGTGGTTCCAGAACCGAAGGGCTGGACACCCACATCACGCCAGGGTGCAGCTGGATCACCGCGGGCCCCAGCAATGCAGCTCCAGCCCGGTCTTCCCATGTCCGCTTCTGCAGCCACCTGAGCAAAGCACACCCATAGATGCCCAGAGACCGCCCTCCCTGTGCTTCGTAGGCGGCGGCGGAGGTAATGGAGACAGCAATCCGTTAGCTTGCGTCATGGGAGGTCAAGCCTCTGTGGGCCCGGTGACCCATCAGGGGCAAATGCCACAGGAGTTCACCCAGGCGGGAAGGCCTCCGGAGACAAGGACACTCTACTTGGACCTTTCCAGCTGCGGAAACCAAGGTCCCGAACAACAGGACATTCTTTCGGTCGCCGGGCAGTGGAAAGGCACTTCATTGTGGGAGCATCCAAACCTGTTCTGGCAGAGACCGGCTCCTGCACACACACCAGCCCCAGTGGGATCGGGGCCTGGCCTGGCCGTGAGCGTGAGTGCCAGCGGCAGCTGACTGGGCACAACCAGCAGGCAACACTGCTGCAGGAAAACCCTCCTCTGCTTGCCCAAGCCTCTCCACAAGGCACCAGCTTCTTGGACCAACTCCTCGACGACCTGGAAATTCAGCAGAATGCCCAGCCCTTGGTGAATCAACAGGAAGCAGGCCTGCAATGTGAGCCACCACTGCAATTCCCTATCAGCGAGGAGCTCTATCAGGAGTACCTAAGAGACTTTTAAAACGCCCCGAATGCCCGGGAGACTCACTAAAACCCTCTGAAAAGCACCAATCTTACCGTATACGTTAAAAAAAAGAAAACACGAAGCGGATTTAAAACCACCTTAAATGCCCCACAAATCAGTAAGAAACAACAGCAACACAATGATACCCTAAAAAAGGCACCCTTAAGGAGTAGATATCTATGTATATTTATATAATATATAAGTGATTCTATGTAAACGATTAATATATAATATGTACACTATTTATACATCATAGATCATTTTTTACATATAGTACATATAAAAACTGAAACCCCTCCAAAACCATTCATAAACCATGGAATACATTTAAAAAGACCCAAAGGGACCAAAGAAGCCCTTTAGGACCCCTTGGAGATCATTCGTAATTTCCTCCCCGCAAGAGAGTAAAACCCTACATAGAGTTGATCAGGTGTCCAGTGAGCTTCTTCATGTCCCCGGCCCCACCAATTGAGGTCATCGAGCTGCAAGCTGATTAACAGGCTAAATGCCACCCCTTCACTCTCAAGAGCCTCAAGTTGAGAGCACATCATGTATCTCTTCCAGCACACGTGTGGCAGGAAAGCCCACCCCTAACTGGATGGGAGGGCTCTAGAGTCAAGATTGACAAGCTAAGCTTGGTCTCTGAGCCTGCTTGATCTTAGGTGTCTTTGAATTCTTCTCCAGGGCATAATCTATGGGCCTTATGGGAAGGGTGTGGAGTCTTCTTTGGTTGAGGCAGGAAACGGGTCTCAATGCTTTTGATAGCTGACAACACTCAGGAATGTAGCCTTCAAGAAGTTGCCCTGGGAATTCATGTAGCAGCATAGCAACCCTGTGCAGTGAAGTGCCTTAAGACTGGCATTGTTATGGTGCGTGGTGGTGGTGGTGGCGGGGACACGGTCAGGAGCGACTTTGACTTCGGAGACCGTGAGTGGGATACACCTCCAACCCAGGAAAGTGAAGGTCCCCTCCAGGGGAGCCCCAGCCTCCCAGACTACTTAACGGATGAACACTGACAGTTGGTTCTCACACACGGTCTTGCGGGTTGTGTTTCACACACTCTGGTGACTATGAAATGCCCAGATCTATGCTTGAGTCTCCGTGTGAATGAATGGATTCCATTTGAGCTTCCATTCTGAGCACTGCGTGGACGGTGGAAGACCAACAAGCACTTTTCAGTGGATTTGCCTCTGTGGCTCTGACGACTGGATAAGGGGGTAGATTGGCAAAGGTCTAAAGCTTTGCCCAGATAGAAGGCAGTCTGTGTGTGTGTGTGACTGATTGCAAACACTTCCTCCCTCACCACCCGGCCAGGGAGGAGCATTCTGGTCTGCAGCTCCTTGCCCAGGGTGAACATACCCCCGAGGTAAATCGGGCTGGAGTGTGGGTGGCTGTATAATACCAGCACCACTTGGTCAGGGGTCAGGAGGATCTAGAACCAAGCTCTGCAATATTGGCAATCCTGTTACAGCACCACTATCACCACCACTACCATGGCCAACCGCACCCCAACCCCCACCCAGGATGTTGAGGGAACATTCTGTTATGCTACCACCACTGGTCACCCACTGTTGGTATTGAGCCAAGCCTATAAAACACAGGGACATCGCATGTCTCTGTCGTGTTGTTTAGATTTTCATATTCACCACAATCAATAGTCAGACGTGTATAGAGGATATGAAGGTCAAAACACACACTTCTGTCCTTCCCACCCGATTCACACAGGCACCCTGCTTTTGGTGAAAACAGATAGCTCATGGAGAGAAAGACAGACAGATAAGTAAGTAGACTGTTAGAAAGGTAGACACAGCTATAAGATGATAGATAGATAGATAGATAGATAGATAGATAGATAGATAGATAGATTGACGATACATAACATCACCAAGAAGGCCTTCAACAGGCTCTCAGAGGAAAGCTTCACACTGTCTGTGAAGCCTTCCTTTGGCAAGTAGGCCAATAGTAACCTAAGAGGGGAGTTTCATCAGGTCACAGCTTGATTCGAGTGCTAGGAGAGAAAAGTCTTTTCAAGTCCCTTCCCTTCTGGCTTCCTCCCTGGTGATGGGAGCGTTGAGCTGCTGCCCTGGCCTGTGCTGCACTACCTGTGGCTCAAGCCAAACCACTGATCGGTTAGGTTTTGAGGTTTTTTGGAGACCTTTGTCGCCACACTGCAGCTGTGTGCATCCCTTGAGCTTGTGGCTGGTGTATATTGCCTGCTGCCCCGCTCCCCACCTCTGAACCCTCTTGCCCTCCCGCCAAGCGCGTCCTGCAAGGCTCCACCTGGTGACCCAGTGCCTCCTTGGCCAAGAGATCGGGCTGGCCTTGCGCGGGGAGGCATGCACCCCGGTTGGCCTTTCTCACCTCCAAGTGACAGCGCGTGGCAGAAGCACAGAGGTCAGCAGACCGCATACTGTCTTTCCCTCTTGGCCGACTTAGAGGGACGTAGGCGCGCCTGGCTCCCTCTCGCTGGGTTGACGAGAGAGAACCAGGACCGCGGAGAGCAGCGAGGGAAAGGATAAGAGAAGAGTAGAGAAGAGAAGAGAAACAGAGTGGAGTAGCATATGGGGGCGGCCGGGATATGAGAGTTAGGTAGAGCAACAGCCACAGAGAAGGGATCTTGTCATCCACCTGGTCACAGCTAGGGGGAACCGGAGGGAGTCCAATTCAGGTGACCCTTAGACCATAAGCGCATGTGCGCTATAGCACTCACATTGGAAAACCCCTCCCTCCTACACTCAGCCACTTTGATCCTTTCCTCTCAGAGACTAGAGACGGCCCTCCTGTGTTAGGTTTCTCTGTTTCTGTCTCTCTCTCATGTACCCATCCATCCACCCATCCACCCATCCATCCATACAATCATCCATCATCTGTTATCACAAAGAAAGAAGGCCTGCGCGCCAAGATGTGGGTGGGAAGGGAGGCTGTATGTTTGAACCTTCATCCCCATATCCCCATATATACGATGACAGTGAATAATAGAACCAAAACGTGAAAAAAACAATGCGATGCTTCTCTACGTTAGATGGGATTTATATGCTTCAGGGGGCACCTGGTGTTGGTGAGTTAGTACATTGTGGTCAGACTTGGGCAGAAGTGGGTTCGGACTAGGTGGCGGAAAGAGGTAATGGTGGTTCTGCTGCTGCTGTGCCTGCATGATTGCATTGACTGAAGCGTGGCCATGAAACTCCTAAAACTTGACCAGGTGGGCCTGGTACTGTACACACACACACACACACACACACACAGACACATAACCAGCCATCCACCGAAGCACACATATACCGGGTTCCTAAAATGTTTGCCAAATCCTCCCTCACCCTTTCTAAGCACTCAGGTCCCAACCCACTCAACTCATAAAGCAGTGGGACCTCTGGTCTCATCAGAAAAACTGCTGGAGATTCGCAAGGGAGGGTCCAGAGTCTGAGCTGCTTTTCGACTGAATCCCAGTGCTGGCGGTTGGAGGCTCCGCCAGGTGGCAGGCCTTCGGAATTAAGGGTGGGCCAGTGGGACCAGGCCACACTCCTGTGGACCACTCAAGCCTCCCTCTTCCTTGACTTTGCAGGTGGAGAGATTGGAGTTCCCCTAGGGCTCTTCTCCATGGATCGCTGCCTCCTCCCACTCCCTTCCCATCCCAGCCCATCCTGGGTGTCCCCGAAACAAGCAATGTCTAGTTCGCTTGCCCAAGGTAGTGTCAAAGTCCAACTTCAGATCAACAACAGAATAAAACAAAACAAAACACAAACCCGTCACCCTGACAGCAATGACCATGCCTCTCTAGCCAGAGACCAGGTTATTGAGATGCTAAAACGGCCGGCTTCATATGGTAATCAAGCCCAGGCCTTCCTTTTGATCCTTTTCAGGTGAAAAGGTGCCACAGGAGGTGTCTTTCTGCTTAAGTTGGAGGGGTTATTGATTGGGCAACATGTTGGAGGTAGTGCTGGCCCAGAAAGAGACACGCACCCACCCCCCATTTCACAAATTGAAATCTACTTTATAGATAGATTACCAATTATTAACGAAGTGGTTGATGGGCCATGGCTGGGGTGGGGGTGGGGGGATGCGGCTGGGTGTGCAGGCAGGCTAAAACACCTTAGTAGTTGATAAATAACATGCTGAATTTGGCTTCTGTCATTTTGGCTGAGGCTTGACCAAGGCGCACACACAAAAACACCCACACGTCGACCAGTTTTGAAATAAACAGTGGCAAGGTACATCTCAGCCTGAGGACCGCAAACATTGGGAATTCCCCCAGAACCTTCCCACTTCAGGGAACTGCATGTGGCAAAGATTGACCATCCTTCTCTGCTGGTGCTTTGATTCCTAATAAACTGAGTGTGTTCTGCTGTGCTCTCGGGACCCACTGACTCTTACAGTTTGCCCATTCACCTGCTGGCTTTCACTTAAAGCACATTTGATTGATTGCAGTGTGGCTCTTTGGGTTGTCTTGGAAGCCAACTGGGTACAACTCTTCCCAAGGAGCTTTCTGTCTGTCTGTCTGCCTGTCTTTTGAAGAATCCTCAGGCACAAGCTAGGCCACTTAAATGGGAATCAATCAATTGGTGGAGAGAGAGCAAGGGACAGAATTGCCACCAAACTGATCGTGACTGGCGGCAGGTTTCCTCCAGAGAGAACACAGATTGGAGGGGACCGGAGAAGCGGATAGGGGTCTGAGCACCATAGTTGGAAGACATAGCGAGACGGGGTGCATATGCAGAAGAGCTTACAATGTCGCTCCAAGGACCTCTGAATGACCCAAGCAGTCAGGAGATGATGCATGGCCACCGTGTGTGTGTTTGTGTGTGTGCGATAGCCCTTCCTTGAGGATTGATGGTCGATTTCTATTGAGGGCAGGGAGACCACACTGGCAAGCCAGTAAGGACTATGCCACAGGGTTCTCCCTATCCTCCCTAACACTCACCAGGCCACCTGTCACCCGCCCCCACTGCAATCCAATCCAATTCTTACTCAAACTTTTTCGTTGGCTTGTTTGTTGGGGGTGGGTGGGGAAGATCATGTGTTTGTTTTCTTTTTTAAACCCTTTTAAACTTGTACTTTAGCCGCATGTCATACCATCAATAAGCGCCATCCTATTTGATTCCATACAATTTTCTTCTTTCCTGTAGCTGTTATATTGAGAGTGGTGGTCATGATGATGATCATGGTGATGCTTTTCTCATGGTGGCAATACTAGACTAGACACAACAGAACATTCTGCAATCACAACTTCCTTTTCTGTGTCCCTTTGCCAAACTCTTGAGATGGAGGAGCCGAGATCATAACTCCATACTCCCTAAAAGTAGTTTGGAAAGTGTTTGAGAGCCAGACGTATGTCCATTTTTACAGACAGATGAAATCACCATTCTCAGATAAATCTCCTTTCAGATGGCTTTCCAGGAATCCAGGAGAGATAATCCCTTCAGGACCAGTGGTGATACCAGGAGGTGGAGGGAGGGTGGGGTGGAAAGGTGGAGTCTATTTACAAGGATCTACATAGAACCTCCTCCATGGGGGGATGGGCTACAGAAAAGTGGGTGAAGGGAGACATCGGACAGTGTAAGATATAACAAAATACTAATAATTTATCAATTATCAAGGGCTCATGAGGGAGGTGGGAGGGGGAAATGATGAGCTGATACCAAAGCTTCAGGCAGAAACCAAATGTTTTGAGAATGATGATGGCAACACATGTACAAATGTGCTTGACACAATGGATGGATGGACGGTTGGATGGATGGATGGATTTAATCTGTCTGTAAAAATAGATACACTTTTGCTCTTGAGAACTATTAAAACTGTTTTTACAGAGCAGGGTGTTATGAGATCAGCTCTTCCTTCTGAAAAGTTTGCCAAAGAGACACAGAAAAGAAAATCATCATCATCACCAACACCATCATCATCAATCCCAGCTGCAGGGAAGAAGGAAAGGTTCTAGAAACTAATAGGATGACAAGAGGATGGCTGTAATGATGGTATGACATGTGGCTAATACGCAAGTTTAAACGGTTTAAAAAAAAAATAAAACAAAACACCCGATTTGCCTCCACAAACCTAACCAATACGCCAACCAAAAAGGTTGTGCAAGAATTGGATTACATTGTGGGAGTGGCAGGGCATAGGCGGGCAGGTGGGTGTTAAGTAGGATAGGGAGAACCCAGGAGGCATAGTCCTCAGGGGCTTTCATGGGCAAAAAATGCCAGGCAAAATTTTTATTCCAAATGACAGTAAAAGGGCAGGCAGGGCACTGGAGACTGATCTAGGGATAAATCTGAGGTGGTTTGCTTTGATACAATATAATCCTCACAGGTTACATTCTACCACTGTATGTGTGAGTGTATGTCCCTTTTAGACATGCAATTTTGAATTTCCCGCCCAGGCGACCCCCATTTGGTGACACAGCAGGCAGAGAACAATGCTGGACCTAGGAGCAAAGAATGGACTTCTCTGCAGTGCAACTCCAAAAGTGTCTCAGGATTACTGCTTCTGACAGTTAACATTTACCCCAAACGACCCTCAAGATTACCGCCAGGGAACTTAACCAAATAACTCAATCACGAAAATGATGGCAATGGGTTTCAAAAAGAAAAGGAAAAGGAAAAAAAAAACTCTGATCAGATTCAGCAAGGTGGCAGGACAAGCAAAATCCAAGGAAGGCAGCCCTCACACAAAAGTTCCTTCAGCCCTGGGAAGTGAGCAGAAAAGGTCAGGACACCTGGAAGACCTCCGGCAGATAAGAGAACATCCAAGTCTAAAGGAAAGCCATCTTTCAAAAAAAATTGTTAATGGAAGCTCGTACAACTCTTATCAAAATCCATCCATCCTTCAAATGTTTCAACCACATTTATACCAGTGTTGCCATCATCATTCTCAAAATATTTGCTTTCTGCTTGAGCCTTTGCTATCAGCTCCTCATTTCCCCCCTCCCTCCCCGCTCCCCCCTACCTCATGAACCCTTGATATTTAAAAATTATTAGTATTTTGTTATAACTTACACTGTCCAATGTCTCTTTTCACCCTTTTTTTCTTCTTCATCTCCCCAGAAAGGAGATTCTAAGTAGATACTTGTAAATTGGTTCCTGTTTTCCACCTCGCCCTTCCTCTACCCTTCTGGTATCCTCACTGTTGCTGAGGGAATTATCTCTCTTGGATTGCAGGAAATCCATCTGAAAGGTTCTATTCACCTGAGAAGGGTGATTTCTTCTGTCTGTAAAAATAGACACACATCTGGCTCTCGAGTTCTTTTAAAACACTATTTAGGGAATAGGGAGTTAGGAGATCGGCTCTTCCGTCTCAAACGTTTGTCAAAGAGACACATAAGAGAACGTTTTGATTGCAGAATGTTCTGTTGTGTCTAGTCTAGTATTGCCACGATTGGAAAATCATCATCATCATCGTCATCATCACCACGACCTTCATCATCAGTCACAGTTAAAGGGAAGAAAAAATATTGTAGAATTTAAAAGCATGACAATAGGATGGCGGTATTGATGGTATGACATGCGGCTAAAGTGCAAGTTTAAACGGTTTAAAACCGAACGATACAAACAAGCAAAACACCTGATCTTTTCCCACATCCCCAGAAAACAAACCAACCAAAAAATTTGTGTAAGAATTTGAGTGTTTGTGCGGGAGGCAAGAGATGATGGCTTGTGGGGGGGTTTGGTGTTAGGTGGGACAGGGAGAACTCAGGTGGTATAATCCACAGTGGCTTGCCTGGGTCGTATGCCGGACCTCAATGGAAATCTATATCACTCCTCAAGCAAGGGATATCACACACACACACACACACACACACACACTCACACACACGTGCGCGTGCGCACGCGCAGTGTGCATGGGTCATCTGCTGACTGCTTGGGTCAGTCAGATTCCTGGAGCCACATTGTAAGCCCTTTGGCATATGTGCCCCATCTCTCTATGTGTTCCAATCACGGTGGTCTGACCCCTGCCTGCTACTCTGGTGCCACTCATAACTGTGATTTCTTGAAGGGAAACCCATCGCAGCCAGTCATGATCAGTTTGGTGGCAATTCTGTCTTTTTGTTCTCAACTCCACCGATTAATTGATTCCCATTTGAGCGGCCTAGCTAGTGACTGAGAATCGTCAACAGACAGGCCGACAGACAGGCAGACAGGCAGATACACAGACGGACAGATGCTTGGGAAGAGTTGCACCCGGTTGATTTCAAAGACAGTCCAATGAGCCACAACACAAGAAATCATACGAGCTTCTAGTGAAAGCCAGCGGGTGAATGGGCAACCCAGAGGAGTGAGTGGGTCGCGAGAGCACATCAGAATACACTCAGCTTATTGGGCATCAAACCACCAGCAGGGAAGGATGATCAATCCTTACCACACCCAGGACCTCGAAGTGAGAATGTTTTTGGGGAATTCCCAATGTTTGCAGTCCTCAGGCTGGGGTGTTCCTAGCTACTGTTTATTTCATAATTGGTCAATGTATGTGTGAGAGAGAGAGCGTGGCGGGAGATGTGGATGTATTAGGCCATAAGCTGGTCCATGTGTTTCTTGGTGTGTGACTAGTCCCCTTTGCCTCTGTTTACCTTGTAACAAAAAATGCGTTGTGAGATAACTCAATTCTTTATGACCTTGCAGCTAAAAGCAGTGTGAGATAACTCAGTTATTTATGACCTCTTGAGATTCTTTTGAACCTTGCATGTCCTTGTGCTTATCTTAGAATATAGTGGTGTTATTATTCAAATGTTTAGAAAGTGTGACTCGTTCAGTAACATTTGCATAGATAAGAGGTTAGGGATGTTTTTCAAAGCAAGTTCTCTGATGTTCGTTTTGTAACCATTCCCTTGTTAGAAGAGTGTAAAAACCAAGTTTTGAACATACTTCAGTCCACCAGACTGTTGTCCTCCCAATCCCATGCTTTCTATATGGCTCTTTCTTTTATTCTTTCATCTGCACGCATCATTTCAGACGCGGCTTGATGGGGGATAGCTGGTCTAATCCCCCGCATTTTTGGCGCCCAACAGGGGGCTTTGAAAACTGAGCATCCCGTGACAGAAACCACTGAATAGCAAGGCCGTGAATCTTTACAGTGAAAATTAGGGTAAGTGGTGAAACGTTGGGAGTAACAAATAATGGGACAGACTTCTAGTAAATGTATGTATGTAAATATGTTTCCAAATATGGTAAGAGCTAGAGGAGCAAAAGTAACCAAACAAAGATTAGAAGAGCTTTTTGATTTTGTGGTTAGGGTATGTCACCTCCTGCTGCTGACCTGCAGGGTACTGATCTGCTTCAGCTTAGACCAAAATATGGTCTAATACTGAGAGCCTCGTGCATTGGAGCAAACATTGTGGCAAACAGTGAGGGAAGATGGACCCCGCGGGTTGGAGGGCACTCAGAATGGGACTGATGCCACAGTACAGCTGCAGCTAGGTCCACGGGTCCCTCAAGGTGGGTCACGGCGTCGGCGAGTGAGAGGCAGAAACCACACGACTCAAAGGTTGCATGTGAGTGTTCCAATTTTATTCATGCAAAGCTTCAACTTATATATTCTTTTCCTAAGCTTAAATCTTATGGCTTGAAGTCATACTTGAGGAAATTCTCAAGACCATGACCAGTTACATAATCACATTTCTTTACTCTCCATCAGATACACTGCATGATTCCTGGTTAAAATTTAGTACATCTTGAAACGAAAACTGTCTCAAACACAAGTGTGATAAACATAAACCTTCTAACAATAAGTGAGCACACTTTATCACACTAGGGCATATTGTTCGAACTATGAAATCAATAAAGCATTAATGCATTTCATTATCAAACACAAAAATTACTTGACAGACTTTGGCTGTTCCTTCTTCAGGTGTTCCTCTAGGGCTTTCATTTATTGTTTTCTTTCCCACTAAGTTCCCATAAATCAAACTCCCACTGGTCTTTCTGTACCAAGGCATGAGTTGCCTCAAATAGGCAGCTTTGCTTCAGTGGAAGTCAAGTTGCCCTACAATAGGTAGCTTTACTTCATTGGACTTCGACCACCACGGGGGCTTCAGCGCCTTGCAATGAAGATCAGGGAGTCTTGCAAGCAAGGACAGGGCCCGTGGCCAACTGACATCTCGTGAGTAACTCCAATCATTTCTCACTTGGGGAGGGTCCGTGGGAACTTTCGTCAGCGTGGGTGTCCTGCTGAGTAGCTTGACTTGTCCTCTCATTCCGCTGTTGCTTCTCAGTTTGTAGTATCAGCACGTCCATCCGAACATAGGTTTTGGCAGTGTTTTGGTAAACCTCCTCAGCCAGCGTGTCCTTGGGTGAAGCCCTGCCGGTGCATGATGCAACTATCCTTTTCGGGCACACTTGTGTGCGCGCATACACACACACACACACACACACACACACACACACACACACACACTCACTCACTCAGACAGTCAGGATTTGTGCACTTCTGAAACGCGCAACCCCCCGGGTTTTTAAATAATACTTCGAAATATAAACAGTTTTAATTTAAAAATAAAAGGGATACATTTTTACCTTTTAAATTGGAAGGGATTTCTTTGAGAAATGAAACCGGAAACCAGAACTATGCAGAAGGAGGGGGAGGTGAATGCTCTTTGGTGCTCCCCAGACAGTTGCAAACACGTGCCTCTTCCCTATTGGCTGTGCTCATTCCTGTCGCCAATCACATCTTGTATATCGAATGAGGTGCTCGAAGGGAATGGTATTTAAGAGCGGCGGCTGGCCCTCTCCTCCGGAGAGCTCAAGTTCCGCTGGCCTGTCGGAGCCCACAGCCCTCTCTTCTCCCCCGAAACTGCTCCTCCTTCTGCAGCATGGCTTCGAAAGACCCTCCTGCTCGTTCTAAGCGAACCCAAGACCGAAGAAAGAGGACTGTCTGGAACGCTTCTCAATCTGACATCTTACAAGCCTCATTTGCTCGAGACCCGTATCCAGGCTTCACGGCCAGAGAAGAACTTGCCAGAGCCATCGGCGTGGCAGAGGACAGAATCTTCCTGTGGTTCAAAAACCGCAGAAGTCGACAGCTCAGGAGGAGCCGACTGAGCTCCGTGCCCCCTCCGGGACAGCCGTGCCCCGTGCCGCCTCGCACCACCTCTCCAGCCAGGGCGCCGACGGCAGACAGACGCAAGAGGACTGTCATCAGCAAAGATCAAAGCGCCCACCTGGTGCAAGCGTTTGAGAAGCAGCCATTCCCCGGCGTGAAAGCCAGGCAAGAACTGGCACGCCAGACAGGCCTTCTGGAAGCTCGGATTGACACGTGGTTCCAGAACCGAAGGGCTCGACACCCACATCACGCCAGGGTGCAGCTGGATCACCGCGGGCCCCAGCAATGCAGCTCCAGCCCGGTCTTCGCATGTCCGGTTCTGCAGCCACCTGAGCAAAGCACACCCATAGATGCCCAGAGACCGCCCTCCCAGGGCTTCGTAGGCGGCGGCGGAGGTGATGGAGACAGCAATCCGTTAACTTGCGTCATGGGAGACCAAGCCTCTGTGGGCCCGGTGACCCATCAGGGGCAAATGCCACAGGAGTTCACCCAGGCCGGAAGGCCTCCGGAGACAAGGACACTCTACTTGGACCTTTCCAGCTGCGGAAACCAAGGTCCCCAACAACAGGACATTCTTTCGGACGCCGGGCAGTGGAAAGGCACTTCATTGTGGGAGCATCCAAACCTGTTCTGGCAGAGACCGGCTCCTGCACACACACCAGCCCCAGTGGGATCGGGGCCTGGCCTGGCCGTCAGCGTGAGTGCCCAGCGGCAGCTGACTGGGCACAACCAGCAGGCAACACTGCTGCAGGAAAACCCTCCTCTGCTTGCCCAAGCCTCTCCACAAGGCACCAGCTTCTTGGACCAACTCCTCGACGACCTGGAAATTCAGCAGAATGCCCAGCCCTTGGTGAATCAACAGGAAGCCGGCCTGCAATGTGAGCCACCACTGCAATTCCCTATCAGCGAGGAGCTCTATCAGGAGTACCTAAGAGACTTTTAAAACGCCCCGAATGCCCGGGAGACTCACTAAAACCCTCTGAAAAGCACCAATCATACCTTATACGTTAAAAAAAAGAAAACACGAAGCAGATTTAAAACCACCTTAAATGCCACACAAATCAGTAAGAAACAACAGCAACACAATGATACCCTAAAAAAGGCACCCTTAAGGAGTAGATATCTATGTATATTTATATAATATATAAGTGATTCTATGTAAATGATTAATATATAATATGTACACTATTTATACATCATAGATCATTTTTTACATATAGTACATATAAAAACTGAAACCCCTCCAAAACCATTCATAAACCATGGAATACATTTAAAAAGACCCAAAGGGACCAAAGAAGCCCTTTAGGACCCCTTGGAGATCATTCGTAATTTCCTCCCCGCAAGAGAGTAAAACCCTACATAGAGTTGATCAGGTGTCCAGTGAGCTTCTTCATGTCCCCGGCCCCACCAATTGAGGTCATCAAGCTGCAAGCTGATTAACAGGCTAAATGCCACCCCTTCACTCTCAAGAGCCTCAAGTTGAGAGCACATCATGTATCTCTTCCAGCACACGTGTGGCAGGAAAGCCCACCCCTAACTGGATGGGAGGGCTCTAGAGTCAAGATTGACAAGCTAAGCTTGGTCTCTGAGCCTGCTTGACCTTAGGTGTCTTTGGATTCTTCTCCAGGGCATAATCTATGGGCCTTATGGGAAGGGTGTGGAGTCTTCTTTGGTTGAGGCAGGAAACGGGTCTCAATGCTTTTGATAGCTGACAACACTCAGGAATGTAGCCTTCAAGAAGTTGCCCTGGGAATTCATGTAGCAGCATAGCAACCCTGTGCAGTGTAGTGCCTTAAGACTGGCATTGTTATGGTGCGTGGTGGTGGTGGTGGCGGGGACACGGTCAGGAGCGACTTTGACTTCGGAGACCGTGAGTGGGATACACCTCCAACCCAGGAAAGTGAAGGTCCCCTCCAGGGGAGCCCCAGCCTCCCAGACTACTTAACGGATGAACACTGACAGTTGGTTCTCACACACGGTCTTGCGGGTTGTGTTTCACACACTCTGGTGACTATGAAATGCCCAGATCTATGCTTGAGTCTCCGTGTGAACGAATGGATTCCATTTGAGCTTCCATTCTGAGCACTGCGTGGACGGTGGAAGAACAACAAGCACTTTTCATTGGATTTGCCTCTGTGGCTCTGACGACTGGATAAGGGGGTAGATTGGCAAAGGTCTAAAGCTTTGCCCAGATAGAAGGCAGTCTGTGTGTGTGTGTGACTGATTGCAAACACTTCCTCCCTCACCACCCGGCCAGGGAGGAGCATTCTGGTCTGCAGCTCCTTGCCCAGGGTGAACATACCCCCGAGGTAAATCGGGCTGGAGTGTGGGTGGCTGTATAATACCAGCACCACTTGGTCAGGGATCAGGAGGACCTAGAACCAAGCTCTGCAATATTGGCAATCCTGTTACAGCACCACTATCACCACCACCACCATGGCCAACCGCACCCCAACCCCCACCCAGGATGTTGAGGGAACATTCTGTTATGCTACCACCACTGGTCACCCACTGTTGGTATTGAGCCAAGCCTATAAAACACAGGGACATCGCATGTCTCTGTCGTGTTGTTTAGATTTTCATATTCACCACAATCAATAGTCAGACGTGTATAGAGGATATGAAGGTCAAAACACACACTTCTGTCCTTCCCACCCGATTCACACAGGCACCCTGCTTTTGGTGAAAACAGATAGCTCATGGAGAGAAAGACAGACAGATAAGTAAATAGACTGTTAGAAAGGTAGACACAGCTATAAGATGATAGATAGATAGATAGATAGATAGATAGATAGATAGATAGATAGATAGATTGACGATACATAACATCACCAAGAAGGCCTTCAACAGGCTCTCAGAGGAAAGCTTCACACTGTCTGTGAAGCCTTACTTTGGCAAGTAGGCCAATAGTAACCTAAGAGGGGAGTTTCATCAGGTCACAGCTTGATTCGAGTGCTAGGAGAGAAAAGTCTTTTCAAGTCCCTTCCCTTCTGGCTTCCTCCCTGGTGATGGGAGCGTTGAGCTGCTGCCCTGGCCTGTGCTGCACTACCTGTGGCTCAAGCCAAACCACTGATCGGTTAGGTTTTGAGGTTTTTTGGAGACCTTTGTCGCCACACTGCAGCTGTGTGCATCCCTTGAGCTTGTGGCTGGTGTATATTGCCTGCTGCCCCGCTCCCCACCTCTGAACCCTCTTGCCCTCCCGCCAAGCGCGTCCTGCAAGGCTCCACCTGGTGACCCAGTGCCTCCTTGGCCAAGAGATCGGGCTGGCCTTGCGCGGGGAGGCATGCACCCCGGTTGGCCTTTCTCACCTCCAAGTGACAGCGCGTGGCAGAAGCACAGAGGTCAGCAGACCGCATACTGTCTTTCCCTCTTGGCCGACTTAGAGGGACGTAGGCGCGCCTGGCTCCCTCTCGCTGGGTTGACCAGAGAGAACCAGGACCGCGGAGAGCAGCGAGGGAAAGGATAAGAGAAGAGTAGAGAAGAGAAGAGAAACAGAGTGGAGTAGCATATGGGGGCGGCCGGGATATGAGAGTTAGTTAGAGCAACAGCCACAGAGAAGGGATCTTGTCATCCACCTGGTCACAGCTAGGGGGAACCGGAGGGAGTCCAATTCAGGTGACCCTTAGACCATAAGCGCATGTGCGCTATAGCACTCACATTGGAAAACCCCTCCCTCCTACACTCAGCCACTTTGATCCTTTCCTCTCAGAGACTAGAGACGGCCCTCCTGTGTTAGGTTTCTCTGTTTCTGTCTCTCTCTCATGTACCCATCCATCCACCCATCCACCCATCCATCCATACAATCATCCATCATCTGTTATCACAAAGGAAGAAGGCCTGCGCGCCAAGATGTGGGTGGGAAGGGAGGCTGTATGTTTGAACCTTCATCCCCATATCCCCATATATACGATGGCAGTGAATAATAGAAACAAAACGGACAAAAACAATGCGATGCTTCTCTACGTTAGATGGGATTTATATGCTTCAGGGGGCACCTGGTGTTGGTGAGTTAGTACATTGTGGTCAGACTGGGGCAGAAGTGGGTTCGGACTAGGTGGCGGAAAGAGGTAATGGTGGTTCTGCTGCTTCTGTGCCTGCATGATTGCATTGACTGAAGCGTGGTCATGACACTCCTAAAACTTGACCAGGTGGGCCTGGTACTGTACACACACACACACACACACACACACACACACACAGACAGACACATAACCAGCCATCCACCGAAGCACACACATACCGGGTTCCTAAAATGTTTGCCAAATCCTCCCTCACCCCTTCTAAGCACTCAGGTCCCAACCCACTCAACTCATAAAGCAGTGGGACCTCTGGTCTCATCAGAAAAACTGCTGGAGATTCGCAAGGGAGGGTCCAGAGTCTGAGCTGCTTTTCGACTGAATCCCAGTGCTGGCGGTTGGAGGCTCCGCCAGGTGGCAGGCCTTCGGAATTAAGGGTGGGCCAGTGGGACCAGGCCACACTCCTGTGGACCACTCAAGCCTCCCTCTTCCTTGACTTTGCAGGTGGAGAGATTGGAGTTCCCCTAGGGCTCTTCTCCATGGATCGCTGCCTCCTCCCACTCCCTTCCCATCCCAGCCCATCCTGGGTGTCCCCGAAACAAGCAATGTCTAGTTCGCTTGCCCAAGGTAGTGTCAAAGTCCAACTTCAGATCAACAACAGAATAAAACAAAACAAAACACAAACCGGTCACCCTGACAGCAATGACCATGCCTCTCTAGCCAGAGACCAGGTTATTGAGATGCTAAAACGGCCGGCTTCATATGGTAATCAAGCCCAGGCCTTCCTTTTGATCCTTTTCAGGTGAAAAGGTGCCACAGGAGGTGTCTTTCTGCTTAAGTTGGAGGGGTTATTGATTGGGCAACATGTTGGAGGTAGTGCTGGCCCAGAAAGAGACACGCACCCACCCCCCATTTCACAAATTGAAATCTACTTTATAGATAGATTACCAATTATTAACGAAGTGGTTGATGGGCCATGGCTGGGGTGGGGGTGGGGGGGATGCGGCTGGGTGTGCAGGCAGGCTAAAACACCTTAGTAGTTGATAAATAACATGCTGAATTTGGCTTCTGTCATTTTGGCTGAGGCTTGACCAAGGCGCACACACAAAAACACCCACACGTCGACCAGTTTTGAAATAAACAGTGGCAAGGTACATCTCAGCCTGAGGACCGCAAACATTGGGAATTCCCCCAGAACCTTCCCACTTCAGGGAACTGCATGTGGCAAAGATTGACCATCCTTCTCTGCTGGTGCTTTGATTCCTAATAAACTGAGTGTGTTCTGCTGTGCTCTCGGGACCCACTGACTCTTACAGTTTGCCCATTCACCTGCTGGCTTTCACTTAAAGCACATTTGATTGATTGCAGTGTGGCTCTTTGGGTTGTCTTGGAAGCCAACTGGGTACAACTCTTCCCAAGGAGCTTTCTGTCTGTCTGTCTGCCTGTCTTTTGAAGAATCCTCAGGCACAAGCTAGGCCACTCAAATGGGAATCAATCAATTGGTGGAGAGAGAGCAAGGGACAGAATTGCCACCAAACTGATCGTGACTGGCGGCAGGTTTCCTCCAGAGAGAACACAGATTGGAGGGGACCGGAGAAGCGGATAGGGGTCTGAGCACCATAGTTGGAAGACATAGCGAGACGGGGTGCATATGCAGAAGAGCTTACAATGTCGCTCCAAGTACCTCTGAATATCCCAAGCAGTCAGGAGATGATGCATGGCCACCGTGTGTGTGTTTGTGTGTGTGCGATAGCCCTTCCTTGAGGATTGATGGTCGATTTCTATTGACGGCAGGCAGACCACACTGTCAAGCCAGTAAGGACTATGCCACAGGGTTCTCCCTATCCTCCCTAACACCCACCAGGCCACCTGTCACCCGCCCCCACTGCAATCCAATCCAATTCTTACTCAAACTTTTTCGTTGGCTTGTTTGTTGGGGGTGGGTGGGGAAGATCATGTGTTTGTTTTCTTTTTTAAACCCTTTTAAACTTGTACTTTAGCCGCATGTCATACCATCAATAAGCGCCATCCTATTTGATTCCATACAATTTTCTTCTTTCCTGTAGCTGTGATATTGATAGTGGTGGTGATGATGATGATCATGGTGATGCTTTTCTCATGGTGGCAATACTAGACTAGACACAACAGAACATTCTGCAATCACAACTTCCTTTTCTGTGTCCCTTTGCCAAACTCTTGAGATGGAGGAGCCGAGATCATAACTCCATACTCCCTAAAAGTAGTTTGGAAAGTGTTTGAGAGCCAGACGTATGTCCATTTTTACAGACAGATGAAATCACCATTCTCAGATAAATCTCCTTTCAGATGGCTTTCCAGGAATCCAGGAGAGATAATCCCTTCAGGACCAGTGGTGATACCAGGAGGTGGAGGGAGGGTGGGGTGGAAAGGTGGAGTCTATTTACAAGGATCTACATAGAACCTCCTCCATGGGGGGATGGGCTACAGAAAAGTGGGTGAAGGGAGACATCGGACAGTGTAAGATATAACAAAATACTAATAATTTATCAATTATCAAGGGTTCATGAGGGAGGTGGGAGGGGGAAATGATGAGCTGATACCAAAGCTTCAGGCAGAAACCAAATGTTTTGAGAATGATGATGGCAACACATGTACAAATGTGCTTGACACAATGGATGGATGGACGGTTGGATGGATGGATGGATTTAATCTGTCTGTAAAAATAGATACACTTTTGCTCTTGAGAACTATTAAAACTGTTTTTACAGAGCAGGGTGTTGTGAGATCAGCTCTTCCTTCTGAAAAGTTTGCCAAAGAGACACAAGAAAATCATCATCATCACCACCACCATCATCATCAATCCCCGCTGCAGGGAAGAAGGAAAGGTTCTAGAAACAAATAGGATGACAAGAGGATGGCTGTAATGATGGTATGACATGTGGCTAATACGCAAGTTTAAACGGTTTAAAAAAAAAATAAAACAAAACACCCGATTTGCCTACACAAACCTAACCAATACGCCAACCAAAAAGGTAGTGCAAGAATTGGATTACATTGTGGGAGTGGCAGGGCATAGGCGGGCAGATGGGTGTTAAGTAGGATAGGGAGAACCCAGGAGGCATAGTCCTCAGGGGCTTTCATGGGCAAAAAATGCCAGGCAAAATTTTTATTCCAAATGACAGTAAAAGGGCAGGCAGGGCACTGGAGACTGATCTAGGGATAAATCTGAGGTGGTTTGCTTTGATACAATATAATCCTCACAGGTTACATTCTACCACTGTATGTGTGAGTGTATGTCTATTTTAGACATGCAATTTTGAATTTCCCGCCCAGGCGGCCCCCATTTGGTGACACTGCAGGCAGAGAACAATGCTGGACCTAGGAGCAAAGAATGGACTTCTCTGCAGTGCAACTCCAAAAGTGTCTCAGGATTACTGCTTCTGACAGTTAACATTTACCCCAAACGACCCTCAAGATTACCGCCAGGGAACTTAACCAAATAACTCAATCACGAAAATGATGGCAATGGGTTTCAAAAAGAAAAGGAAAAGGAAAAAAAAAACTCTGATCAGATTCAGCAAGGTGGCAGGACAAGCAAAATCCAAGGAAGGCAGCCCTCACACAAAAGTTCCTTCAGCCCTGGGAAGTGAGCAGAAAAGGTCAGGACACCTGGAAGACCTCCGGCAGATAAGAGAACATCCAAGTCTAAAGGAAAGCCATCTTTAAAAAAAAATTGTTATTGGAAGCTCGTACAACTCTTATCAAAATCCATCCATCCTTCAAATGTGTCAAGCACATTTATACCAGTGTTGCCATCATCATTCTCAAAATATTTGCTTTCTGCTTGAGCCTTTGCTATCAGCTCCTCATTTCCCCCCTCCCCCCCCGCTCCCCCCCACCTCATGAACCCTTGATATTTAAAAATTATTAGTATTTTGTTATAACTTACACTGTCCAATGTCTCTTTTCACCCCTTTTTTCTTCTTCATCTCCCCAGATAGGAGATTCTAAGTAGATACTTGTAAATTGGTTGCTGTTTTCCACCTCGCCCTTCCTCTACCCTTCTGGTATCCTCACTGTTGCTGAGGGAATTATCTCTCTTGGATTGCAGGAAATCCATCTGAAAGGTTATATTCACCTGAGAAAGGTGATTTCTTCTGTCTGTAAAAATAGACACACATCTGGCTCTCGAGTTGCTTTAAAACACTATTTAGGGAATAGGGAGTTAGGAGATCGGCTCTTCCGTCTCAAACGTTTGTCAAAGAGACACATAAGAGAACGTTTTGATTGCAGAATGTTCTGTTGTGTCTAGTCTAGTATTGCCACGATTGGAAAATCATCATCATCATCGTCATCATCACCACGACCTTCATCATCAGTCACAGTTAAAGGGAAGAAAAAATATTCTAGAATTTAAAAGCATGACAATAGGATGGCGGTATTGATGGTATGACATGCGGCTAAAGTGCAAGTTTAAACGGTTTAAAACCGAACGATACAAACAAGCAAAACACCTGATCTTTTCCCACATCCCCAAAAAACAAACCAACCAAAAAATTTGTGTAAGAATTTGAGTGTTTGTGCGGGAGGCAAGAGATGATGGCTTGTGGGGGGGTTTGGTGTTAGGTGGGACAGGGAGAACTCAGGTGGTATAATCCACAGTGGCTTGCCTGGGTCGTATGCCGGACCTCAATGGAAATCCATATCACTCCGCAAGCAAGGGCTTTCACACACACACACACACACACACACACTCACACACGTGCGCGTGCGCATGCGCAGTGTGCATGGGTCATCTGCTGACTGCTTGGGTCAGTCAGATTCCTGGAGCCACATTGTAAGCCCTTTGGCATATGTGCCCCATCTCTCTATGTGTTCCAATCACGGTGGTCTGACCCCTGCCTGCT
The DNA here is from genome assembly GCF_050624435.1 of Tenrec ecaudatus. Lineage (NCBI taxonomy): Eukaryota > Metazoa > Chordata > Mammalia > Afrosoricida > Tenrecidae > Tenrec > Tenrec ecaudatus. The sequence continues at coordinate 92,386,763 of NC_134544.1, read as the reverse complement.
ACTCTGGTGCCACTCATAACTGTGATTTCTGGAAGGGAAACCCATCGCAGCCAGTCACGATCAGTTTGGTGGCAATTCTGTCTTTTTGTTCTCAACTCCACCGATTAATTGATTCCCATTTGAGCGGCCTAGCTAGTGACTGAGAATCGTCAACAGACAGGCCGACAGACAGGCAGACAGGCAGATACACAGACGGACAGATGCTTGGGAAGAGTTGCACCCGGTTGATTTCAAAGACAGTCCAATGAGCCACAACACAAGAAATCATACGAGCTTCTAGTGAAAGCCAGCGGGTGAATGGGCAACCCAGAGGAGTGAGTGGGTCGCGAGAGCACATCAGAATACACTCAGCTTATTGGGCATCAAACCACCAGCAGGGAAGGATGATCAATCCTTACCACACCCAGGACCTCGAAGTGAGAATGCTTTTGGGGAATTCCCAATGTTTGCAGTCCTCAGGCTGGGGTGTTCCTAGCTACTGTTTATTTCATAATTGGTCAATGTATGTGTGAGAGAGAGAGCGTGGCGGGAGATGTGGATGTATTAGGCCATAAGCTGGTCCATGTGTTTCTTGGTGTGTGACTAGTCCCCTTTGCCTCTGTTTACCTTGTAACAAAAAGCGTTGTGAGATAACTCAATTCTTTATGACCTTGCAGCTAAAAGCAGTGTGAGATAACTCAGTTATTTATGACCTCTTGAGATTCTTTTGAACCTTGCATGTCCTTGTGCTTATCTTAGAATATAGTGGTGTTATTATTCAAATGTTTAGAAAGTGTGACTCGTTCAGTAACATTTGCATAGATAAGAGGTTAGGGATGTTTTTCAAAGCAAGTTCTCTGATGTTCGTTTTGTAACCATTCCCTTGTTAGAAGAGTGTAAAAACCAAGGTTTGAACATACTTCAGTCCATCAGACTGTTGTCCTCCCAATCCCATGCTTTCTATATGGCTCTTTCTTTTATTCTTTCATCTGCACGCATCATTTCAGACGCGGCTTGATGGGGGATAGCTGGTCTAATCCCCCGCATTTTTGGCGCCCAACAGGGGGCTTTGAAAACTGAGCATCCCGTGACAGAAACCACTGAATAGCAAGGCCGTGAATCTTTACAGTGAAAATTAGGGTAAGTGGTGAAACGTTGGGAGTAACAAATAATGGGACAGACTTCTAGTAAATGTATGTATGTAAATATGCTTCCAAATATGTTAAGAGCTAGAGGAGCAAAAGTAACCAACCAAAGATTAGAAGAGCTTTTTGATTTTGTGGTTAGGGTATGTCACCTCCTGCTGCTGACCTGCAGGGTACTGATCTGCTTCAGCTTAGACCAAATTATGGTCTAATACTGAGAGCCTCGTGCATTGGAGCAAACATTGTGGCAAACAGTGAGGGAAGATGGACCCCGCGGGTTGGAGGGCACTCAGAATGGGACTGATGCCACAGTACAGCTGCAGCTAGGTCCACGGGTCCCTCAAGGTGGGTCACGGCGTCGGCGAGTGAGAGGCAGAAACCACACGACTCAAAGGTTGCATGTGAGTGTTCCAATTTTATTCATGCAAAGCTTCAACTTATATATTCTTTTCCTAAGCTTAAATCTTATGGCTTGAGGTCATACTTGAGGAAATTCTCAAGACCATGACCAGTTACATAATCACATTTCTTTACTCTCCATCAGATACACTGCATGATTCCTGGTTAAAATTTAGTACATCTTGAAACGAAAACTGTCTCAAACACAAGTGTGATAAACATAAACCTTCTAACAATAAGTGAGCACACTTTATCACACTAGGGCATATTGTTCGAACTATGAAATCAATAAAGCATTAATGCATTTCATTATCAAACACAAAAATTACTTGACAGACTTTGGCTGTTCCTTCTTCAGGTGTTCCTCTAGGGCTTTCATTTATTGTTTTCTTTCCCACTAAGTTCCCATAAATCAAACTCCCACTGGTCTTTCTGTACCAAGGCATGAGTTGCCTCAAATAGGCAGCTTTGCTTCAGTGGAAGTCAAGTTGCCCTACAATAGGTAGCTTTACTTCATTGGACTTCGACCACCACGGGGGCTTCAGCGCCTTGCAATGAAGATCAGGGAGTCTTGCAAGCAAGGACAGGGCCCGTGGCCAACTGACATCTCGTGAGTAACTCCAATCATTTCTCACTTGGGGAGGGTCCGTGGGAACTTTCGTCAGCGTGGGTGTCCTGCTGAGTAGCTTGACTTGTCCTCTCATTCCGCTGTTGCTTCTCAGTTTGTAGTATCAGCACGTCCATCCGAACATAGGTTTTGGTAACGCTCCTCAGCCAGCGTGTCCTTGGGTGAAGCCCTGCTGGTGCATGATGCAACTATCCTTTTCGGGCACGCTTGTGTGCGCGCATACACACACACACACACACACACTCACTCACTCACTCAGACAGTCAGGATTTGTGCACTTCTGAAACGCGCTACCCCCCGGGTTTTTAAATAATACTTCGAAATATAAACAGTTTTAATTTAAAAATAAAAGGGATACATTTTTACCTTTTAAATTGGAAGGGATTTCTTTGAGAAATGAAACCGGAAACCAGAACTATGCAGAAGGAGGGGGAGGTGAATGCTCTTTGGTGCTCCCCAGACAGTTGCAAACACGTGCCTCTTCCCTATTGGCTGTGCTCATTCCTGTCGCCAATCACATCTTGTATATCGAATGAGGTGCTCGAAGGGAATGGTATTTAAGAGCGGCGGCTGGCCCTCTCCTCCGGAGAGCTCAAGTTCCGCTGGCCTGTCGGAGCCCACAGCCCTCTCTTCTCCCCCGAAACTGCTCCTCCTTCCGCAGCATGACCTCGAAAGACCCTCCTGCTCGTTCTAAGCGAACCCAAGACCGAAGAAAGAGGACTGTCTGGAACGCTTCTCAATCTGACATCTTACAAGCCTCATTTGCTCGAGACCCGTATCCAGGCTTCACGGCCAGAGAAGAACTTGCCAGAGCCATCGGCGTGGCAGAGGACAGAATCTTCCTGTGGTTCAAAAACCGCAGAAGTCGACAGCTCAGGAGGAGCCGACTGAGCTCCGTGCCCCCTCCGGGACAGCCGTGCCCCGTGCCGCCTCGCACCACCTCTCCAGCCAGGGCGCCGACGGCAGACAGACGCAAGAGGACTGTCATCAGCAAAGATCAAAGCGCCCACCTGGTGCAAGCGTTTGAGAAGCAGCCATTCCCCGGCGTGAAAGCCAGGCAAGAACTGGCACGCCAGACAGGCCTTCCGGAAGCTCGGATTGACACGTGGTTTCAGAACCGAAGGGCTCGACACTCACATCACGCCAGGGTGCAGCTGGATCACCACGGGCTCCAGCAATGCAGCTCCAGCCCGGTCTTCCCATGTCCACTTCTGCAGCCACCTGAGCAAAGCACACCCATAGATGCCCAGAGACCGCCCTCCCTGTGCTTCGTAGGCGGCGGCGGAGGTGATGGAGACAGCAATCCGTTAGCTTGCGTCATGGGAGGCCAAGCCTCTGTGGGCCCGGTGACCCATCAGGGGCAAATGCCACAGGAGTTCACCCAGGCGGGAAGGCCTCCGGAGACAAGGACACTCTACTTGGACCTTTCCAGCTGCGGAAACCAAGGTCCCGAACAACAGGACATTCTTTCGGACGCCGGGCAGTGGAAAGGCACTTCATTGTGGGAGCATCCAAACCTGTTCTGGCAGAGACCGGCTCCTGCACACACACCAGCCCCAGTGGGATGGGGGCCTGGCCTGGCCGTGAGCGTGAGTGCCCAGCGGCAGCTGACTGGGCACAACCAGCAGGCAACACTGCTGCAGGAAAACCCTCCTCTGCTTGCCCAAGCCTCTCCACAAGGCACCAGCTTCTTGGACCAACCTCTCGACGACCTGGAAATTCAGCAGAATGCCCAGCCCTTGGTGAATCAACAGGAAGCAGGCCTGCAATGTGAGCCACCACTGCAATTCCCTATCAGCGAGGAGCTCTATCAGGAGTACCTAAGAGACTTTTAAAACGCCCCGAATGCCCGGGAGACTCACTAAAACCCTCTGAAAAGCACCAATCATACCGTATACGTTAAAAAAAAGAAAACACGAAGCAGATTTAAAACCACCTTAAATGCCCTATAAATCAGTAAGAAACAACAGCAACACAATGATACCCTAAAAAAGGCACCCTTGAGGAGTAGATATCTATGTATATTTATATAATATATAAGTGATTCTATGTAAACGATTAATATATAATATGTACACTATTTATACATCATAGATCATTTTTTACATATAGTACATATAAAAACTGAAACCCCTCCAAAACCATTCATAAACCATGGAATACATTTAAAAAGACCCAAAGGGACCAAAGAAGCCCTTTAGGACCCCTTGGAGATCATTCGTAATTTCCTCCCCGCAAGAGAGTAAAACCCTACATAGAGTTGATCAGGTGTCCAGTGAGCTTCTTCATGTCCCCGGCCCCACCAATTGAGGTCATCGAGCTGCAAGCTGATTAACAGGCTAAATGCCACCCCTTCACTCTCAAGAGCCTCAAGTTGAGAGCACATCATGTATCTCTTGCAGCACACTTGTGGCAGGAAAGCCCACCCCTAACTGGATGGGAGGGCTCTAGAGTCAAGATTGACAAGCTAAGCTTGATCTCTGATCCTCCTTGACCTTAGGTGTCTTTGAATTCTTCTCCAGGGCATAATCTATGGGCCTTATGGGAAGGGTGTGAAGTCTTCATCGGGTGGGGCAGGAAACGGGTCTCAATGCTTTTGATAGCTGACAACACTCAGGAATGTAGCCTTCAAGAAGTTGCCCTGGGAATTCATGTAGCAGCATAGCAACCCTGTGCAGTGAAGTGCCTTAAGACTGGCATTGTTATGGTGCGTGGTGGTGGCGGTGGCGGGGACACGGTCAGGAGCGACTTTGACTCGGAGACCGTGAGTGGGATACACCTCCAACCCAGGAAAGTGAAGGTCCCCTCCAGGGGAGCCCCAGCCTCCCAGACTACTTAACGGATGAACACTGACAGTTGGTTCTCACACACGGTCTTGCGGGTTGTGTTTCACACACTCTGGTGACTATGAAATGCCCAGATCTATGCTTGAGTCTCCGTGTGAATGAATGGATTCCATTTGAGCTTCCATTCTGAGCACTGCGTGGACGGTGGAAGACCAACAAGCACTTTTCAGTGGATTTGCCTCTGTGGCTCTGACGACTGGATAAGGGGGTAGATTGGCAAAGGTCTAAAGCTTTGCCCAGATAGAAGGCAGTCTGTGTGTGTGTGTGACTGATTGCAAACACTTCCTCCCTCACCACCCGGCCAGGGAGGAGCATTCTGGTCTGCAGCTCCTTGCCCAGGGTGAACATACCCCCGAGGTAAATCGGGCTGGAGTGTGGGTGGCTGTATAATACCAGCACCATTTGGTCAGGGGTCAGGAGGACCTAGAACCAAGCTCTGCAATATTGGCAATCCTGTTACAGCACCACTATCACCACCACCACCATGGTCAACCGCACCCCAACCCCCACCCAGGATGTTGAGGGAACATTCTGTTATGCTACCACCACTGGTCACCCACTGTTGGTATTGAGCCAAGCCTATAAAACACAGGGACATCGCATGTCTCTGTCGTGTTGTTTAGATTTTCATATTCACCACAATCAATAGTCAGACGTGTATAGAGGATATGAAGGTCAAAACACACACTTCTGTCCTTCCCACCCGATTCACACAGGCACCCTGCTTTTGGTGAAAACAGATAGCTCATGGAGAGAAAGACAGACAGATAAGTAAATAGACTGTTAGAAAGGTAGACACAGCTATAAGATGATAGATAGATAGATAGATAGATAGATAGATAGATAGATAGATTGACGATACATAACATCACCAAGAAGGCCTTCAACAGGCTCTCAGAGGAAAGCTTCACACTGTCTGTGAAGCCTTACTTTGGCAAGTAGGCCAATAGTAACCTAAGAGGGGAGTTTCATCAGGTCACAGCTTGATTCGAGTGCTAGGAGAGAAAAGTCTTTTCAAGTCCCTTCCCTTCTGGCTTCCTCCCTGGTGATGGGAGCGTTGAGCTGCTGCCCTGGCCTGTGCTGCACTACCTGTGGCTCAAGCCAAACCACTGATCGGTTAGGTTTTGAGGTGTTTTGGAGGCCTTTGTCGCCACACTGCAGCTGTGTGCATCCCTTGAGCTTGTGGCTGGTGTATATTGCCTGCTGCCCCGCTCCCCACCTCTGAACCCTCTTGCCCTCCCGCCAAGCGCGTCCTGCAAGGCTCCACCTGGTGACCCAGTGCCTCCTTGGCCAAGAGATCGGGCTGGCCTTGCGCGGGGAGGCATGCACCCCGGTTGGCCTTTCTCACCTCCAAGTGACAGCGCGTGGCAGAAGCACAGAGGTCAGCAGACCGCATACTGTCTTACCCTCTTGGCCGACTTAGAGAGACGTAGGCGCGCCTGGCTCCCTCTCGCTGGGTTGACCAGAGAGAACCAGGACCGCGGAGAGCAGCGAGGGAAAGGATAAGAGAAGAGTAGAGAAGAGAAGAGAAACAGAGTGGAGTAGCATATGGGGGCGGCCGGGATATGAGAGTTAGGTAGAGCAACAGCCACAGAGAAGGGATCTTGTCATCCACCTGGTCACAGCTAGGGGGAACCGGAGGGAGTCCAATTCAGGTGACCCTTAGACCATAAGCGCATGTGAGCTATAGCACTCACATTGGAAAACCCCTCCCTCCTACACTCAGCCACTTTGATCCTTTCCTCTCAGAGACTAGAGAAGGCCCTCCTGTGTTAGGTTTCTCTGTTTCTGTCTCTCTCTCATGTACCCATCCATCCACCCATCCACCCATCCATCCATACAATCATCCATCATCTGTTATCACAAAGGAAGAAGGCCTGCGCGCCAAGATGTGGGTGGGAAGGGAGGCTGTATGTTTGAACCTTCATCCCCATATCCCCATATATACGATGGCAGTGAATAATAGAACCAAAACGTGACAAAAACAATGCGATGCTTCTCTACATTAGATGGGATTTATATGCTTCAGGGGGCACCTAGTGTTGGTGAGTTAGTACATTGTGGTCAGACTGGGGCAGAAGTGGGTTCGGACTAGGTGGCGGAAAGAGGTAATGGTGGTTCTGCTGCTGCTGTGCCTGCATGATTGCATTGACTGAAGCGTGGTCATGACACTCCTAAAACTTGACCAGGTGGGCCTGGTACTGTACACACACACACACACACACACACACACACAGACACATAACCAGCCATCCACCGAAGCACACACATTCCGGGTTCCTAAAATGTTTGCCAAATCCTCCCTCACCCCTTCTAAGCACTCAGGTCCCAACCCACTCAACTCATAAAGCAGTGGGACCTCTGGTCTCATCAGAAAAACTGCTGGAGATTCGCAAGGGAGGGTCCAGAGTCTGAGCTGCTTTTCGACTGAATCCCAGTGCTGGCGGTTGGAGGCTCCGCCAGGTGGCAGGCCTTCGGAATTAAGGGTGGGCCAGCGGGACCAGTCCACACTCCTGTGGACCACTCAAGCCTCCCTCTTCCTTGACTTTGCAGGTGGAGAGATTGGAGTTCCCCTAGGGCTCTTCTCCATGGATCGCTGCCTCCTCCCACTCCCTTCCCATCCCAGCCCATCCTGGGTGTCCCCGAAACAAGCAATGTCTAGTTCGCTTGCCCAAGGTAGTGTCAAAGTCCAACTTCAGATCAACAACAGAATAAAACAAAACACAAACCGGTCACCCTGACAGCAATGACCATGCCTCTCTAGCCAGAGACCAGGTTATTGAGATGCTAAAACGGCCGGCTTCATATGGTAATCAAGCCCAGGCCTTCCTTTTGATCCTTTTCAGGTGAAAAGGTGTCACAGGAGGTGTCTTTCTGCTTAAGTTGGAAGGGTTATTGATTGGGAAACATGTTGGAGGTAGTGCTGGCCCAGAAAGAGACACGCACCCACCCCCCATTTCACAAATTGAAATCTACTTTATAGATAGATTACCAATTATTAACGAAGTGGTTGATGGGCCATGGCTGGGGTGGGGGTGGGGGGGATGCGGCTGGGTGTGCAGGCAGGCTAAAACTCCTTAGTAGTTGATAAATAACATGCTGAATTTGACTTCTGTCATTTTGGCTGAGGCTTGACCAAGGCGCACACACAAAAACACCCACACGTCGACCAGTTTTGAAATAAACAGTGGCAAGGTACATCTCAGCCTGAGGACCGCAAACATTGGGAATTCCCCCAGAACCTTCCCACTTCAGGGAACTGCATGTGGCAAAGATTGACCATCCTTCTCTGCTGGTGCTTTGATTCCTAATAAACTGAGTGTGTTCTGCTGTGCTCTCGGGACCCACTGACTCTTACAGTTTGCCCATTCACCTGCTGGCTTTCACTTAAAGCACATTTGATTGATTGCAGTGTGGCTCTTTGGGTTGTCTTGGACGCCAACTGGGTACAACTCTTCCCAAGGAGCTTTCTGTCTGTCTGTCTGCCTGTCTTTTGAAGAATCCTCAGGCACAAGCTAGGCCACTCAAATGGGAATCAATCAATTGGTGGAGAGAGAGCAAGGGACAGAATTGCCACCAAACTGATCGTGACTGGCGGCAGGTTTCCTCCAGAGAGAACACAGATTGGAGGGGACCGGAGAAGCGGATAGGGGTCTGAGCACCATAGTTGGAAGACATAGCGAGACGGGGTGCATATGCAGAAGAGCTTACAATGTCGCTCCAAGGACCTCTGAATGACCCAAGCAGTCAGGAGATGATGCATGGCCACCGTGTGTGTGTTTGTGTGTGTGCGATAGCCCTTCCTTGAGGATTGATGGTCGATTTCTATTGAGGGCAGGCAGACCACACTGTCAAGCCAGTAAGGACTATGCCACAGGGTTCTCCCTATCCTCCCTAACACCCACCAGGCCACCTGTCACCCGCCCCCACTGCAATCCAATCCAATTCTTACTCAAACTTTTTCGTTGGCTTGTTTGTTGGGGGTGGGTGGGGAAGATCATGTGTTTGTTTTCTTTTTTAAACCCTTTTAAACTTGTACTTTAGCCGCATGTCATACCATCAATAAGCGCCATCCTATTTGATTCCATACAATTTTCTTCTTTCCTGTAGCTGTGATATTGATAGTGGTGGTGATGATGATGATCATGGTGATGCTTTTCTCATGGTGGCAATACTAGACTAGACACAACAGAACATTCTGCAATCACAACTTCCTTTTCTGTGTCCCTTTGCCAAACTCTTGAGATGGAGGAGCCGAGATCATAACTCCATACTCCCTAAAAGTAGTTTGGAAAGTGTTTGAGAGCCAGACGTATGTCCATTTTTACAGACAGATGAAATCACCATTCTCAGATAAATCTCCTTTCAGATGGCTTTCCAGGAATCCAGGAGAGATAATCCCTTCAGGACCAGTGGTGATACCAGGAGGTGGAGGGAGGGTGGGGTGGAAAGGTGGAGTCTATTTACAAGGATCTACATAGAACCTCCTCCATGGGGGGATGGGCTACAGAAAAGTGGGTGAAGGGAGACATCGGACAGTGTAAGATATAACAAAATACTAATAATTTATCAATTATCAAGGGTTCATGAGGGAGGTGGGAGGGGGAAATGATGAGCTGATACCAAAGCTTCAGGCAGAAACCAAATGTTTTGAGAATGATGATGGCAACACATGTACAAATGTGCTTGACACAATGGATGGATGGACGGTTGGATGGATGGATGGATTTAATCTGTCTGTAAAAATAGATACACTTTTGCTCTTGAGAACTATTAAAACTGTTTTTACAGAGCAGGGTGTTGTGAGATCAGCTCTTCCTTCTGAAAAGTTTGCCAAAGAGACACAGAAAAGAAAATCATCATCATCACCACCACCATCATCATCAATCCCAGCTGCAGGGAAGAAGGAAAGGTTCTAGAAACTAATAGGATGACAAGAGGATGGCTGTAATGATGGTATGACATGTGGCTAATACGCAAGTTTAAACGGTTTAAAAAAAAATAAAACAAAACACCCGATTTGCCTCCACAAACCTAACCAATACGCCAACCAAAAAGGTAGTGCAAGAATTGGATTGCATTGTGGGAGTGGCAGGGCATAGGCGGGCAGATGGGTGTTAAGTAGGATAGGGAGAACCCAGGAGGCATAGTCCTCAGGGGCTTTCATGGGCAAAAAATGCCAGGCAAAATTTTTATTCCAAATGACAGTAAAAGGGCAGGCAGGGCACTGGAGACTGATCTAGGGATAAATCTGAGGTGGTTTGCTTTGATACAATATAATCCTCACAGGTTACATTCTACCACTGTATGTGTGAGTGTATGTCTCTTTTAGACATGCAATTTTGAATTTCCCGCCCAGGCGGCCCCCATTTGGTGACACTGCAGGCAGAGAACAATGCTGGACATAGGAGCAAAGAATGGACTTCTCTGCAGTGCAACTCCAAAAGTGTCTCAGGATTACTGCTTCTGACAGTTAACATTTACCCCAAACGACCCTCAAGATTACCGCCAGGGAACTTAACCAAATAACTCAATCACGAAAATGATGGCAATGGGTTTCAAAAAGAAAAGGAAAAGGAAAAAAAAAAACATTGATCAGATTCAGCAAGGTGGCAGGACAAGCAAAATCCAAGGAAGGCAGCCCTCACACAAAAGTTCCTTCAGCCCTGGGAAGTGAGCAGAAAAGGTCAGGACACCTGGAAGACCTCCAGCAGATAAGAGAACATCCAAATCTAAAGGAAAGCCATCTTTAAAAAAAATTGTTATTGGAAGCTCGTACAACTCTTATCAAAATCCATCCATCCATCAAATGTGTCAAGCACATTTATACCAGTGTTGCCATCATCATTCTCAAAATATTTGCTTTCTGCTTGAGCCTTTGCTATCAGCTCCTCATTTCCCCCCTCCCTCCCCGCTCCCCCCCCCCACCTCATGAACCCTTGATATTTAAAAATTATTAGTATTTTGTTATAACTTACACTGTCCAATGTCTCTTTTCACCGCTTTTTTCTTCTTCATCTCCCCAGAAAGGAGATTCTAAGTAGATACTTGTAAATTGGTTCCTGTTTTCCACCTCGCCCTTCCTCTACCCTTCTGGTATCCTCACTGTTGCTGAGGGAATTATCTCTCTTGGATTGCAGGAAATCCATCTGAAAGGTTCTATTCACCTGAGAAGGGTGATTTCTTCTGTCTGTAAAAATAGACACACATCTGGCTCTCGAGTTCTTTTAAAACACTATTTAGGGAATAGGGAGTTAGGAGATCGGCTCTTTCGTCTCAAACGTTTGTCAAGGAGACACATAAGAGAACGTTTTGATTGCAGAAGGTTCTGTTGTGTCTAGTCTAGTATTGCCACGATTGGAAAATCATCATCATCATCGTCATCATCACCACGACCTTCATCATCAGTCACAGTTAAAGGGAAGAAAAAATATTCTAGAATTTAAAAGCATGACAATAGGATGGCGGTATTGATGGTATGACATGCGGCTAAAGTGCAAGTTTAAACGGTTTAAAACCGAACGATACAAACAAGCAAAACACCTGATCCTTTCCCACATCCCCAAAAAACAAACCAACCAAAAAATTTGTGTAAGAATTTGAGTGTTTGTGCGGGAGGCAAGAGATGATGGCTTGTGGGGGGGTTTGGTGTTAGGTGGGACAGGGAGAACTCAGGTGGTATAATCCACAGTGGCTTGCCTGGGTCGTATGCCGGACCTCAATGGAAATCTATATCACTCCTCAAGCAAGGGCTATCACACACACACACACACACACACACACACACACACACACACTCACACACACGTGCGCGTGCGCACGCGCAGTGTGCATGGGTCATCTGCTGACTGCTTGGGTCAGTCAGATTCCTGGAGCCACGTTGTAAGCCCTTTGGCATATGTGCCCCATCTCTCTATGTGTTCCAATCACGGTGGTCTGACCCCTGCCTGCTACTCTGGTGCCACTCATAACTGTGATTTCTGGAAGGGAAACCCATCGCAGCCAGTCACGATCAGTTTGGTGGCAATTCTGTCTTTTTGTTCTCAACTCCACCGATTAATTGATTCCCATTTGAGCGGCCTAGCTAGTGACTGAGAATCGTCAACAGACAGGCCGACAGACAGGCAGACAGGCAGATACACAGACGGACAGATGCTTGGGAAGAGTTGCACCCGGTTGATTTCAAAGACAGTCCAATGAGCCACAACACAAGAAATCATACGAGCTTCTAGTGAAAGCCAGCGGGTGAATGGGCAACCCAGAGGAGTGAGTGGGTCGCGAGAGCACATCAGAATACACTCAGCTTATTGGGCATCAAACCACCAGCAGGGAAGGATGATCAATCCTTACCACACCCAGGACCTCGAAGTGAGAATGTTTTTGGGGAATTCCCAATGTTTGCAGTCCTCAGGCTGGGGTGTTCCTAGCTACTGTTTATTTCATAATTGGTCAATGTATGTGTGAGAGAGAGAGCGTGGCGGGAGATGTGGATGTATTAGGCCATAAGCTGGTCCATGTGTTTCTTGGTGTGTGACTAGTCCCCTTTGCCTCTGTTTACCTTGTAACAAAAAAAGCGTTGTGAGATAACTCAATTCTTTATGACCTTGCAGCTAAAAGCAGTGTGAGATAACTCAGTTATTTATGACCTCTTGAGATTCTTTTGAACCTTGCATGTCCTTGTGCTTATCTTAGAATATAGTGGTGTTATTATTCAAATGTTTAGAAAGTGTGACTCGTTCAGTAACATTTGCATAGATAAGAGGTTAGGGATGTTTTTCAAAGCAAGTTCTCTGATGTTCGTTTTGTAACCATTCCCTTGTTAGAAGAGTGTAAAAACCAAGGTTTGAACATACTTCAGTCCATCAGACTGTTGTCCTCCCAATCCCATGCTTTCTATATGGCTCTTTCTTTTATTCTTTCATCTGCACGCATCATTTCAGACGCGGCTTGATGGGGGATAGCTGGTCTAATCCCCCGCATTTTTGGCGCCCAACAGGGGGCTTTGAAAACTGAGCATCCCGTGACAGAAACCACTGAATAGCAAGGCCGTGAATCTTTACAGTGAAAATTAGGGTAAGTGGTGAAACGTTGGGAGTAACAAATAATGGGACAGACTTCTAGTAAATGTATGTATGTAAATATGCTTCCAAATATGTTAAGAGCTAGAGGAGCAAAAGTAACCAACCAAAGATTAGAAGAGCTTTTTGATTTTGTGGTTAGGGTATGTCACCTCCTGCTGCTGACCTGCAGGGTACTGATCTGCTTCAGCTTAGACCAAATTATGGTCTAATACTGAGAGCCTCGTGCATTGGAGCAAACATTGTGGCAAACAGTGAGGGAAGATGGACCCCGCGGGTTGGAGGGCACTCAGAATGGGACTGATGCCACAGTACAGCTGCAGCTAGGTCCACGGGTCCCTCAAGGTGGGTCACGGCGTCGGCGAGTGAGAGGCAGAAACCACACGACTCAAAGGTTGCATGTGATTGTTCCAATTTTATTCATGCAAAGCTTCAACTTATATATTCTTTTCCTAAGCTTAAATCTTATGGCTTGAGGTCATACTTGAGGAAATTCTCAAGACCATGACCAGTTACATAATCACATTTCTTTACTCTCCATCAGATACACTGCATGATTCCTGGTTAAAATTTAGTACATCTTGAAACGAAAACTGTCTCAAACACAAGTGTGATAAACATAAACCTTCTAACAATAAGTGAGCACACTTTATCACACTAGGGCATATTGTTCGAACTATGAAATCAATAAAGCATTAATGCATTTCATTATCAAACACAAAAATTACTTGACAGACTTTGGCTGTTCCTTCTTCAGGTGTTCCTCTAGGGCTTTCATTTATTGTTTTCTTTCCCACTAAGTTCCCATAAATCAAACTCCCACTGGTCTTTCTGTACCAAGGCATGAGTTGCCTCAAATAGGCAGCTTTGCTTCAGTGGAAGTCAAGTTGCCCTACAATAGGTAGCTTTACTTCATTGGACTTCGACCACCACGGGGGCTTCAGCGCCTTGCAATGAAGATCAGGGAGTCTTGCAAGCAAGGACAGGGCCCGTGGCCAACTGACATCTCGTGAGTAACTCCAATCATTTCTCACTTGGGGAGGGTCCGTGGGAACTTTCGTCAGCGTGGGTGTCCTGCTGAGTAGCTTGACTTGTCCTCTCATTCCGCTGTTGCTTCTCAGTTTGTAGTATCAGCACGTCCATCCGAACATAGGTTTTGGCAGTGTTTTGGTAAACCTCCTCAGCCAGCGTGTCCTTGGGTGAAGCCCTGCCGGTGCATGATGCAACTATCCTTTTCGGGCACGCTTGTGTGCGCGCATACACACACACACACACACAAACACACACACACACTCACTCACTCAGACAGTCAGGATTTGTGCACTTCTGAAACGCGCAACCCCCCGGGTTTTTAAATAATACTTCGAAATATAAACAGTTTTAATTTAAAAATAAAAGGGATACATTTTTACCTTTTAAATTGGAAGGGATTTCTTTGAGAAATGAAACCGGAAACCAGAACTATGCAGAAGGAGGGGGAGGTGAATGCTCTTTGGTGCTCCCCAGACAGTTGCAAACACGTGCCTCTTCCCTATTGGCTGTGCTCATTCCTGTCGCCAATCACATCTTGTATATCGAATGAGGTGCTCGAAGGGAATGGTATTTAAGAGCGGCGGCTGGCCCTCTCCTCCGGAGAGCTCAAGTTCCGCTGGCCTGTCGGAGCCCACAGCCCTCTCTTCTCCCCCGAAACTGCTCCTCCTTCCGCAGCATGGCTTCGAAAGACCCTCCTGCTCGTTCTAAGCGAACCCAAGACCGAAGAAAGAGGACTGTCTGGAACGCTTCTCAATCTGACATCTTACAAGCCTCATTTGCTCGAGACCCGTATCCAGGCTTCACGGCCAGAGAAGAACTTGCCAGAGCCATCGGCGTGGCAGAGGACAGAATCTTCCTGTGGTTCAAAAACCGCAGAAGTCGACAGCTCAGGAGGAGCCGACTGAGCTCCGTGCCCCCTCCGGGACAGCCGTGCCCCGTGCCGCCTCGCACCACCTCTCCAGCCAGGGCGCCGACGGCAGACAGACGCAAGAGGACTGTCATCAGCAAAGATCAAAGCGCCCACCTGGTGCAAGCGTTTGAGAAGCAGCCATTCCCCGGCGTGAAAGCCAGGCAAGAACTGGCACGCCAGACAGGCCTTCCGGAAGCTTGGATTGACACGTGGTTCCAGAACCGAAGGGCTCGACACCCACATCACGCCAGGGTGCAGCTGGATCACCGCGGGCCCCAGCAATGCAGCTCCAGCCCGGTCTTCGCATGTCCGGTTCTGCAGCCACCTGAGCAAAGCACACCCATAGATGCCCAGAGACCGCCCTCCCTGTGCTTCGTAGGCGGCGGCGGAGGTGATGGAGACAGCAATCCGTTAGCTTGCGTCATGGGAGGCCAAGCCTCTGTGGGCCCGGTGACCCATCAGGGGCAAATGCCACAGGAGTTCACCCAGGCGGGAAGGCCTCCGGAGACAAGGACACTCTACTTGGACCTTTCCAGCTGCGGAAACCAAGGTCCCGAACAACAGGACATTCTTTCGGACGCCGGGCAGTGGAAAGGCACTTCATTGTGGGAGCATCCAAACCTGTTCTGGCAGAGACCAGCTCCTGCACACACACCAGCCCCAGTGGGATGGGGGCCTGGCCTGGCCGTGAGCGTGAGTGCCCAGCGGCAGCTGACTGGGCACAACCAGCAGGCAACACTGCTGCAGGAAAACCCGCCTCTGCTTGCCCAAGCCTCTCCACAAGGCACCAGCTTCTTGGACCAACTCCTCGACGACCTGGAAATTCAGCAGAATGCCCAGCCCTTGGTGAATCAACAGGAAGCAGGCCTGCAATTTGAGCCACCACTGCAATTCCCTAACAGCGAGGAGCTCTATCAGGAGTACCTAAGAGACTTTTAAAACGCCCCGAATGCCCGGGAGACTCACTAAAACCCTCTGAAAAGCACCAATCATACCTTATACGTTAGAAAAAAGAAAACACGAAGCAGATTTAAAACCACCTTAATGCCCCACAAATCAGTAAGAAACAACAGCAACACAATGATACCCTAAAAAAGGCACCCTTAAGGAGTAGATATCTATGTATATTTATATAATATATAAGTGATTCTATGTAAACGATTAATATATAATATGTACACTATTTATACATCATAGATCATTTTTTACATATAGTACATATAAAAACTGAAACCCCTCCAAAACCATTCATAAACCATGGAATACATTTAAAAAGACCCAAAGGGACCAAAGAAGCCCTTTAGGACCCCTTGGAGATCATTCGTAATTTCCTCCCCGCAAGAGAGTAAAACCCTACATAGAGTTGATCAGGTGTCCAGTGAGCTTCTTCATGTCCCCGGCCCCACCAATTGAGGTCATCGAGCTGCAAGCTGATTAACAGGCTAAATGCCACCCCTTCACTCTCAAGAGCCTCAAGTTGAGAGCACATCATGTATCTCTTGCAGCACACGTGTGGCAGGAAAGCCCACCCCTAACTGGATGGGAGGGCTCTAGAGTCAAGATTGACAAGCTAAGCTTGGTCTCTGAGCCTGCTTGACCTTAGGTGTCTTTGGATTCTTCTCCAGGGCATAATCTATGGGCCTTATGGGAAGGGTGTGGAGTCTTCTTCGGGTGGGGCAGGAAACGGGTCTCAATGCTTTTGATAGCTGACAACACTCAGGAATGTAGCCTTCAAGAAGTTGCCCTGGGAATTCATGTAGCAGCATAGCAACCCTGTGCAGTGAAGTGCCTTAAGACTGGCATTGTTATGGTGCGTGGTGGTGGTGGTGGCGGGGACACGGTCAGGAGCGACTTTGACTTCTTAGACCGTGAGTGGGATACACCTCCAACCCAGGAAAGTGAAGGTCCCCTCCAGGGGAGCCCCAGCCTCCCAGACTACTTAATGGATGAACACTGACAGTTGGTTCTCACACACGGTCTTGCGGGTTGTGTTTCACACACTCTGGTGACTATGAAATGCCCAGATCTATGCTTGAGTCTCCGTGTGAATGAATGGATTCCATTTGAGCTTCCATTCTGAGCACTGCGTGGACGGTGGAAGACCAACAAGCACTTTTCAGTGGATTTGCCTCTGTGGCTCTGACGACCTGATAAGGGGGTAGATTGGCAAAGGTCTAAAGCTTTGCCCATATAGAAGGCAGTCTGTGTGTGTGTGTGACTGATTGCAAACACTTCCTCCCTCACCACCCGGCCAGGGAGGAGCATTCTGGTCTGCAGCTCCTTGCCCAGGGTGAACATACCCCCGAGGTAAATCGGGCTGGAGTGTGGGTGGCTGTATAATACCAGCACCACTTGGTCAGGGGTCAGGAGGACCTAGAACCAAGCTCTGCAATATCGGCAATCCTGTTACAGCACCACTATCACCACCACCACCATGGCCAACCGCACCCCAACCCCCACCCAGGATGTTGAGGGAACATTCTGTTATGCTACCACCACTGGTCACCCACTGTTGGTATTGAGCCAAGCCTATAAAACACAGGGACATCGCATGTCTCTGTCGTGTTGTTTAGATTTTCATATTCACCACAATCAATAGTCAGACGTGTATAGAGGATATGAAGGTCAAAACACACACTTCTGTCCTTCCCACCCGATTCACACAGGCACCCTGCTTTTGGTGAAAACAGATAGCTCATGGAGAGAAAGACAGACAGATAAGTAAATAGACTGTTAGAAAGGTAGACACAGCTATAAGATGATAGATAGATAGATAGATAGATAGATAGATAGATAGATTGACGATACATAACATCACCAAGAAGGCCTTCAACAGGCTCTCAGAGGAAAGCTTCACACTGTCTGTGAAGCCTTACTTTGGCAAGTAGGCCAATAGTAACCTAAGAGGGGAGTTTCATCAGGTCACAGCTTGATTCGAGTGCTAGGAGAGAAAAGTCTTTTCAAGTCCCTTCCCTTCTGGCTTCCTCCCTGGTGATGGGAGCGTTGAGCTGCTGCCCTGGCCTGTGCTGCACTACCTGTGGCTCAAGCCAAACCACTGATCGGTTAGGTTTTGAGGTTTTTTGGAGACCTTTGTCGCCACACTGCAGCTGTGTGCATCCCTTGAGCTTGTGGCTGGTGTATATTGCCTGCTGCCCCGCTCCCCACCTCTGAACCCTCTTGCCCTCCCGCCAAGCGCGTCCTGCAAGGCTCCACCTGGTGACCCAGTGCCTCCTTGGCCAAGAGATCGGGCTGGCCTTGCGCGGGGAGGCATGCACCCCGGTTGGCCTTTCTCACCTCCAAGTGACAGCGCGTGGCAGAAGCACAGAGGTCAGCAGACCGAATACTGTCTTTCCCTCTTGGCCGACTTAGAGGGACGTAGGCGCGCCTGGCTCCCTCTCGCTGGGTTGACCAGAGAGAACCAGGACCGCGGAGAGCAGCGAGGGAAAGGATAAGAGAAGAGTAGAGAAGAGAAGAGAAACAGAGTGGAGTAGCATATGGGGGCGGCCGGGATATGAGAGTTAGTTAGAGCAACAGCCACAGAGAAGGGATCTTGTCATCCACCTGGTCACAGCTAGGGGGAACCGGAGGGAGTCCAATTCAGGTGACCCTTAGACCATAAGCGCATGTGCGCTATAGCACTCACATTGGAAAACCCCTCCCTCCTACACTCAGCCACTTTGATCCTTTCCTCTCAGAGACTAGAGAAGGCCCTCCTGTGTTAGGTTTCTCTGTTTCTGTCTCTCTCTCATGTACCCATCCATCCACCCATCCACCCATCCACCCATCCATCCATACAATCATCCATCATCTGTTATCACAAAGGAAGAAGGCCTGCGCGCCAAGATGTGGGTGGGAAGGGAGGCTGTATGTTTGAACCTTCATCCCCATATCCCCATATATACGATGGCAGTGAGTAATAGAACCAAAACGTGACAAAAACAATGCGATGCTTCTCTATGTTAGATGGGATTTATATGCTTCAGGGTACACCTGGTGTTGGTGAGTTAGTACATTGTGGTCAGACTGGGGCAGAAGTGGGTTCGGACTAGGTGGCGGAAAGAGGTAATGGTGGTTCTGCTGCTGCTGTGCCTGCATGATTGCATTGACTGAAGCGTGGTCATGACACTCCTAAAACTTGACCAGGTGGGCCTGGTACTGTACACACACACACACACACACACACACACACACACACAGACACATAACCAGCCATCCACCGAAGCACACACATACCGGGTTCCTAAAATGTTTGCCAAATCCTCCCTCACCCCTTCTAAGCACTCAGGTCCCAACCCATTCAACTCATAAAGCAGTGGGACCTCTGGTCTCATCAGAATAACTGCTGGAGATTCGCAAGGGAGGGTCCAGAGTCTGAGCTGCTTTTCGACTGAATCCCAGTGCTGGCGGTTGGAGGCTCCGCCAGGTGGCAGGCCTTCGGAATTAAGGTTGGGCCAGTGGGACCAGGCCACCCTCCTGTGTACCACTCAAGCCTCCCTCTTCCTTGACTTTGCAGGTGGAGAGATTGGAGTTCCCCTAGGGCTCTTCTCCATGGATCGCTGCCTCCTCCCACTCCCTTCCCATCCCAGCCCATCCTGGGTGTCCCCGAAACAAGCAATGTCTAGTTCGCTTGCCCAAGGTAGTGTCAATGTCCAACTTCAGATCAACAACAGAATAAAACAAAACAAAACACAAACCGGTCACCCTGACAGCAATGACCATGCCTCTCTAGCCAGAGACCAGGTTATTGAGATGCTAAAACGGCCGGCTTCATATGGTAATCAAGCCCAGGCCTTCCTTTTGATCCTTTTCAGGTGAAAAGGTGCCACAGGAGGTGTCTTTCTGCTTAAGTTGGAGGGGTTATTGATTGGGCAACATGTTGGAGGTAGTGCTGGCCCAGAAAGAGACACGCACCCACCCCCCATTTCACAAATTGAAATCTACTTTATAGATAGATTACCAATTATTAACGAAGTGGGGGATGGGCCATGGCTGGGGTGGGGGTGGGGGGGATGCGGCTGGGTGTGCAGGCAGGCTAAAACACCTTAGTAGTTGATAAATAACATGCTGAATTTGGCTTCTGTCATTTTGGCTGAGGCTTGACCAAGGCGCACACACAAAAACACCCACACGTCGACCAGTTTTGAAATAAACAGTGGCAAGGTACATCTCAGCCTGAGGACCGCAAACATTGGGAATTCCCCCAGAACCTTCCCACTTCAGGGAACTGCATGTGGCAAATATTGACCATCCTTCTCTGCTGGTGCTTTGATTCCTAATAAACTGAGTGTGTTCTGCTGTGCTCTCGGGACCCACTGACTCTTACAGTTTGCCCATTCACCTGCTGGCTTTCACTTACAGCACATTTGATTGATTGCAGTGTGGCTCTTTGGGTTGTCTTGGAAGCCAACTGGGTACAACTCTTCCCAAGGAGGTTTCTGTCTGTCTGTCTGCCTGCCTTTGAAGAATCCTCAGGCACAAGCTAGGCCACTCAAATGGGAATCAATCAATTGGTGGAGAGAGAGCAAGGGACAGAATTGCCACCAAACTGATCGTGACTGGCGGCAGGTTTCCTCCAGAGAGAACACAGATTGGAGGGGACCGGAGAAGCGGATAGGGGTCTGAGCACCATAGTTGGAAGACATAGCGAGACGGGGTGCATATGCAGAAGAGCTTACAATGTCGCTCCAAGGACCTCTGAATGACCCAAGCAGTCAGGAGATGATGCATGGCCACCGTGTGTGTGTTTGTGTGTGTGCGATAGCCCTTCCTTGAGGATTGATGGTCGATTTCTATTGAGGGCAGGCAGACCACACTGTCAAGCCAGTAAGGACTATGCCACAGGGTTCTCCCTATCCTCCCTAACACCCACCAGGCCACCTGTCACCCGCCCCCACTGCAATCCAATCCAATTCTTACTCAAACTTTTTCGTTGGCTTGTTTGTTGGGGGTGGGTGGGGAAGATCATGTGTTTGTTTTCTTTTTTAAACCCTTTTAAACTTGTACTTTAGCCGCATGTCATACCATCAATAAGCGCCATCCTATTTGATTCCATACAATTTTCTTCTTTCCTGTAGCTGTGATATTGATAGTGGTGGTGATGATGATGATCATGGTGATGCTTTTCTCATGGTGGCAATACTAGACTAGACACAACAGAACATTCTGCAATCACAACTTCCTTTTCTGTGTCCCTTTGCCAAACTCTTGAGATGGAGGAGCCGAGATCATAACTCCATACTCCCTAAAAGTAGTTTGGAAAGTGTTTGAGAGCCAGACATATGTCCATTTTTACAGACAGATGAAATCACCATTCTCAGATAAATCTCCTTTCAGATGGCTTTCCAGGAATCCAGGAGAGATAATCCATTCAGGACCAGTGGTGATACCAGGAGGTGGAGGGAGGGTGGGGTGGAAAGGTGGAGTCTATTTACAAGGATCTACATAGAACCTCCTCCATGGGGGGATGGGCTACAGAAAAGTGGGTGAAGGGAGACATCGGACAGTGTAAGATATAACAAAATACTAATAATTTATCAATTATCAAGGGTTCATGAGGGAGGTGGGAGGGGGAAATGATGAGCTGATACCAAAGCTTCAGGCAGAAACCAAATGTTTTGAGAATGATGATGGCAACACATGTACAAATGTGCTTGACACAATGGATGGATGGACGGTTGGATGGATGGATGGATTTAATCTGTCTGTAAAAATAGATACACTTTTGCTCTTGAGAACTATTAAAACTGTTTTTACAGAGCAGGGTGTTGTGAGATCAGCTCTTCCTTCTGAAAAGTTTGCCAAAGAGACACAGAAAAGAAAATCATCATCATCACCACCACCATCATCATCAATCCCAGCTGCAGGGAAGAAGGAAAGGTTCTAGAAACTAATAGGATGACAAGAGGATGGCTGTAATGATGGTATGACATGTGGCTAATACGCAAGTTTAAACGGTTTAAAAAAAAATAAAACAAAACACCCGATTTGCCTCCACAAACCTAACCAATACGCCAACCAAAAAGGTAGTGCAAGAATTGGATTGCATTGTGGGAGTGGCAGGGCATAGGCGGGCAGATGGGTGTTAAGTAGGATAGGGAGAACCCAGGAGGCATAGTCCTCAGGGGCTTTCATGGGCAAAAAATGCCAGGCAAAATTTTTATTCCAAATGACAGTAAAAGGGCAGGCAGGGCACTGGAGACTGATCTAGGGATAAATCTGAGGTGGTTTGCTTTGATACAATATAATCCTCACAGGTTACATTCTACCACTGTATGTGTGAGTGTATGTCCCTTTTAGACATGCAATTTTGAATTTCCCGCCCAGGCGGCCCCCATTTGGTGACACTGCAGGCAGAGAACAATGCTGGACCTAGGAGCAAAGAATGGACTTCTCTGCAGTGCAACTCCAAAAGTGTCTCAGGATTACTGCTTCTGACAGTTAACATTTACCCCAAACGACCCTCAAGATTACCGCCAGGGAACTTAACCAAATAACTCAATCACGAAAATGATGGCAATGGGTTTCAAAAAGAAAAGGAAAAGGAAAAAAAAAATTCTGATCCGATTCAGCAAGGTGGCAGGACAAGCAAAATCCAAGGAAGGCAGCCCTCACACAAAAGTTCCTTCAGCCCTGGGAAGTGAGCAGAAAAGGTCAGGACACCTGGAAAACCTCCAGCAGATAAGAGAACATCCAAGTCTAAAGGAAAGCCATCTTTAAAAAAAAATTGTTATTGGAAGCTCGTACAACTCTTATCAAAATCCATCCATCCTTCAAATGTGTCAAGCACATTTATACCAGTGTTGCCATCATCATTCTCAAAATATTTGCTTTCTGCTTGAGCCTTTGCTATCAGCTCCTCATTTCCCCCCTCCCTCCCCGCTCCCCCCTACCTCATGAACCCTTGATATTTAAAAATTATTAGTATTTTGTTATAACTTACACTGTCCAATGTCTCTTTTCACCCTTTTTTTCTTCTTCATCTCCCCAGAAAGGAGATTCTAAGTAATTACTTGTAAATTGGTTCCTGTTTTCCACCTCGCCCTTCCTCTACCCTTCTGGTATCCTCACTGTTGCTGAGGGAATTATCTCTCTTGGATTGCAGGAAATCCATCTGAAAGGTTATATTCACCTGAGAAGGGTGATTTCTTCTGTCTGTAAAAATAGACACACATCTGGCTCTCGAGTTCTTTTAAAACACTATTTAGGGAATAGGGAGTTAGGAGATCGGCTCTTCCGTCTCAAACGTTTGTCAAAGAGACACATAAGAGAACGTTTTGATTGCAGAATGTTCTGTTGTGTCTAGTCTAGTATTGCCACGATTGGAAAATCATCATCATCATCGTCATCATCACCACGACCTTCATCATCAGTCACAGTTAAAGGGAAGAAAAAATATTCTAGAATTTAAAAGCATGACAATAGGATGGCGGTATTGATGGTATGACATGCGGCTAAAGTGCAAGTTTAAACGGTTTAAAACCGAACGATACAAACAAGCAAAACACCTGATCTTTTCCCACATCCCCAAAAAACAAACCAACCAAAAAATTTGTGTAAGAATTTGAGTGTTTGTGCGGGAGGCAAGAGATGATGGCTTGTGGGGGGGTTTGGTGTTAGTTGGGACAGGGAGAACTCAGGTGGTATAATCCACAGTGGCTTGCCTGGGTCGTATGCCGGACCTCAATGGAAATCTATATCACTCCTCAAGCAAGGGCTATCACACACACACACACACACACACACTCACACACGTGCGCGTGCGCACGCGCAGTGTGCATGGGTCATCTGCTGACTGCTTGGGTCAGTCAGATTCCTGGAGCCACGTTGTAAGCCCTTTGGCATATGTGCCCCATCTCTCTATGTGTTCCAATCACGGTGGTCTGACCCCTGCCTGCTACTCTGGTGCCACTCATAACTGTGATTTCTGGAAGGGAAACCCATCGCAGCCAGTCACGATCAGTTTGGTGGCAATTCTGTCTTTTTGTTCTCAACTCCACCGATTAATTGATTCCCATTTGAGCGGCCTAGCTAGTGACTGAGAATCGTCAACAGACAGGCCGACAGACAGGCAGACAGGCAGATACACAGACGGACAGATGCTTGGGAAGAGTTGCACCCGGTTGATTTCAAAGACAGTCCAATGAGCCACAACACAAGAAATCATACGAGCTTCTAGTGAAAGCCAGCGGGTGAATGGGCAACCCAGAGGAGTGAGTGGGTCGCGAGAGCACATCAGAATACACTCAGCTTATTGGGCATCAAACCACCAGCAGGGAAGGATGATCAATCCTTACCACACCCAGGACCTCGAAGTGAGAATGTTTTTGGGGAATTCCCAATGTTTGCAGTCCTCAAGCTGGGGTGTTCCTAGCTACTGTTTATTTCATAATTGGTCAATGTATGTGTGAGAGAGAGAGCGTGGCGGGAGATGTGGATGTATTAGGCCATAAGCTGGTCCATGTGTTTCTTGGTGTGTGACTAGTCCCCTTTGCCTCTGTTTACCTTGTAACAAAAAAAGCGTTGTGAGATAACTCAATTCTTTATGACCTTGCAGCTAAAAGCAGTGTGAGATAACTCAGTTATTTATGACCTCTTGAGATTCTTTTGAACCTTGCATGTCCTTGTGCTTATCTTAGAATATAGTGGTGTTATTATTCAAATGTTTAGAAAGTGTGACTCGTTCAGTAACATTTGCATAGATAAGAGGTTAGGGATGTTTTTCAAAGCAAGTTCTCTGATGTTCATTTTGTAACCATTCCCTTGTTAGAAGAGTGTTAAAACCAAGGTTTGAACATACTTCAGTCCATCAGACTGTTGTCCTCCCAATCCCATGCTTTCTATATGGCTCTTTCTTTTATTCTTTCATCTGCACGCATCATTTCAGACGCGGCTTGATGGGGGATAGCTGGTCTAATCCCCCGCATTTTTGGCGCCCAACAGGAGGCTTTGAAAACTGAGCATCCCGTGACAGAAACCACTGAATAGCAAGGCCGTGAATCTTTACAGTGAAAATTAGGGTAAGTGGTGAAACGTTGGGAGTAATAAATAATGGGACAGACTTCTAGTAAATGTATGTATGTAAATATGCTTCCAAATATGTTAAGAGCTAGAGGAGCAAAAGTAACCAACCAAAGATTAGAAGAGCTTTTTGATTTTGTGGTTAGGGTATGTCACCTCCTGCTGCTGACCTGCAGGGTACTGATCTGCTTCAGCTTAGACCAAATTATGGTCTAATACTGAGAGCCTCGTGCATTGGAGCAAACATTGTGGCAAACAGTGAGGGAAGATGGACCCCGCGGGTTGGAGGGCACTCAGAATGGGACTGATGCCACAGTACAGCTGCAGCTAGGTCCACGGGTCCCTCAAGGTGGGTCACGGCGTCGGCGAGTGAGAGGCAGAAACCACACGACTCAAAGGTTGCATGTGAGTGTTCCAATTTTATTCATGCAAAGCTTCAACTTATATATTCTTTTCCTAAGCTTAAATCTTATGGCTTGAGGTCATACTTGAGGAAATTCTCAAGACCATGACCAGTTACATAATCACATTTCTTTACTCTCCATCAGATACACTGCATGATTCCTGGTTAAAATTTAGTACATCTTGAAACGAAAACTGTCTCAAACACAAGTGTGATAAACATAAACCTTCTAACAATAAGTGAGCACACTTTATCACACTAGGGCATATTGTTCGAACTATGAAATCAATAAAGCATTAATGCATTTCATTATCAAACACAAAAATTACTTGACAGACTTTGGCTGTTCCTTCTTCAGGTGTTCCTCTAGGGCTTTCATTTATTGTTTTCTTTCCCACTAAGTTCCCATAAATCAAACTCCCACTGGTCTTTCTGTACCAAGGCATGAGTTGCCTCAAATAGGCAGCTTTGCTTCAGTGGAAGTCAAGTTGCCCTACAATAGGTAGCTTTACTTCATTGGACTTCGACCACCACGGGGGCTTCAGCGCCTTGCAATGAAGATCAGGGAGTCTTGCAAGCAAGGACAGGGCCCGTGGCCAACTGACATCTCGTGAGTAACTCCAATCATTTCTCACTTGGGGAGGGTCCGTGGGAACTTTCGTCAGCGTGGGTGTCCTGCTGAGTAGCTTGACTTGTCCTCTCATTCCGCTGTTGCTTCTCAGTTTGTAGTATCAGCACGTCCATCCGAACATAGGTTTTGGCAGTGTTTTGGTAAACCTCCTCAGCCAGCGTGTCCTTGGGTGAAGCCCTGCCGGTGCATGATGCAACTATCCTTTTCGGGCACGCTTGTTTGCGCGCATACACACACACACACACACACACACACACACACACACACACACTCACTCACTCAGACAGTCAGGATTTGTGCACTTCTGAAACGCGCAACCCCCCGGGTTTTTAAATAATACTTCGAAATATAAACAGTTTTAATTTAAAAATAAAAGGGATACATTTTTACCTTTTAAATTGGAAGGGATTTCTTTGAGAAATGAAACCGGAAACCAGAACTATGCAGAAGGAGGGGGAGGTGAATGCTCTTTGGTGCTCCCCAGACAGTTGCAAACACGTGCCTCTTCCCTATTGGCTGTGCTCATTCCTGTCGCCAATCACATCTTGTATATCGAATGAGGTGCTCGAAGGGAATGGTATTTAAGAGCGGCGGCTGGCCCTCTCCTCCGGAGAGCTCAAGTTCCGCTGGCCTGTCGGAGCCCACAGCCCTCTCTTCTCCCCCGAAACTGCTCCTCCTTCCGCAGCATGGCTTCGAAAGACCCTCCTGCTCGTTCTAAGCGAACCCAAGACCGAAGAAAGAGGACTGTCTGGAACGCTTCTCAATCTGACATCTTACAAGCCTCATTTGCTCGAGACCCGTATCCAGGCTTCACGGCCAGAGAAGAACTTGCCAGAGCCATCGGCGTGGCAGAGGACAGAATCTTCCTGTGGTTCAAAAACCGCAGAAGTCGACAGCTCAGGAGGAGCCGACTGAGCTCCGTGCCCCCTCCGGGACAGCCGTGCCCCGTGCCGCCTCGCACCACCTCTCCAGCCAGGGCGCCGACGGCAGACAGACGCAAGAGGACTGTCATCAGCAAAGATCAAAGCGCCCACCTGGTGCAAGCGTTTGAGAAGCAGCCATTCCCCGGCGTGAAAGCCAGGCAAGAACTGGCACGCCAGACAGGCCTTCCGGAAGCTCGGATTGACACGTGGTTCCAGAACCGAAGGGCTCGACACCCACATCACGCCAGGGTGCAGCTGGATCACCGCGGGCCCCAGCAATGCAGCTCCAGCCCGGTCTTCCCATGTCCGCTTCTGCAGCCACCTGAGCAAAGCAC
This sequence comes from Tenrec ecaudatus, assembly GCF_050624435.1. Lineage (NCBI taxonomy): Eukaryota > Metazoa > Chordata > Mammalia > Afrosoricida > Tenrecidae > Tenrec > Tenrec ecaudatus. Next base: position 92,359,437 of record NC_134544.1, on the reverse strand, counting down.
ACCCATAGATGCCCAGAGACCGCCCTCCCTGTGCTTCGTAGGCGGCGGCGGAGGTGATGGAGACAGCAATCCATTAGCTTGCGTCATGGGAGGCCAAGCCTCTGTGGGCCCGGTGACCCATCAGGGGCAAATGCCACAGTTCACCCAGGCGGGAAGGCCTCCGGAGACAAGGACACTCTACTTGGACCTTTCCAGCTGCGGAAACCAAGGTCCCCAACAACAGGACATTCTTTCGGACGCCAGGCAGTGGAAAGGCACTTCATTGTGGGAGCATCCAAACCTGTTCTGGCAGAGACCGGCTCCTGCACTCACACCAGCCCCAGTGGGATGGGGGCCTGGCCTGGCCGTGAGCGTTAGTGCCCAGCGGCAGCTGACTGGGCACAACCAGCAGGCAACACTGCTGCAGGAAAACCCTCCTCTGCTTGCCCAAGCCTCTCCACAAGGCACCAGCTTCTTGGACCAACTCCTCGACGACCTGGAAATTCAGCAGAATGCCCAGCCCTTGGTGAATCAACAGGAAGCAGGCCTGCAATGTGAGCCACCACTGCAATTCCCTATCAGCGAGGAGCTCTATCAGGAGTACCTAAGAGACTTTTAAAACGCCCCGAATGCCCGGGAGACTCACTAAAACCCTCTGAAAAGCACCAATCATACCTTATACGTTAAAAAAAAGAAAACACGAAGCAGATTAAAAACCACCTTAAATGCCCCACAAATCAGGAAGAAACAACAGCAACACAATGATACCCTAAAAAAGGCACCCTTAAGGAGTAGATATCTATGTATATTTATATAATATATAAGTGATTCTATGTAAACGATTAATATATAATATGTACACTATTTATACATCATAGATCATTTTTTACATATAGTACATATAAAAACTGAAACCCCTCCAAAACCATTCATAAACCATGGAATACATTTAAAAAGACCCAAAGGGACCAAAGAAGCCCTTTAGGACCCCTTGGAGATCATTCGTAATTTCCTCCCCGCAAGAGAGTAAAACCCTACATAGAGTTGATCAGGTGTCCAGTGAGCTTCTTCATGTCCCCGGCCCCACCAATTGAGGTCATCGAGCTGCAAGCTGATTAACAGGCTAAATGCCACCCCTTCACTCTCAAGAGCCTCAAGTTGAGAGCACATCATGTATGTCTTGCAGCACACGTGTGGCAGGAAAGCCCACCCCTAACTGGATGGGAGGGCTCTAGAGTCAAGATTGACAAGCTAAGCTTGGTCTCTGAGCCTGCTTGACCTTAGGTGTCTTTGGATTCTTCTCCAGGGCATAATCTATGGGCCTTATGGGAAGGGTGTGGAGTCTTCTTCGGGTGGGGCAGGAAACGGGTCTCAATGCTTTTGATAGCTGACAACACTCAGGAATGTAGCCTTCAAGAAGTTGCCCTGGGAATTCATGTAGCAGCATAGCAACCCTGTGCAGTGAAGTGCCTTAAGACTGGCATTGTTATGGTGCGTGGTGGTGGTGGTGGCGGGGACATGGTCAGGAGCGACTTTGACTTCGGAGACCGTGAGTGGGATACACCTCCAACCCAGGAAAGTGAAGGTCCCCTCCAGGGGAGCCCCAGCCTCCCAGACTACTTAACGGATGAACACTGACAGTTGGTTCTCACACACGGTCTTGCGGGTTGTGTTTCACACACTCTGGTGACTATGAAATGCCCAGATCTATTTTGAGTCTCCGTGTGAATGAATGGATTCCATTTGAGCTTCCATTCTGAGCACTGCGTGGACGGTGGAAGACCAACAAGCACTTTTCAGTGGATTTGCCTCTGTGGCTCTGACGACTGGATAAGGGGGTAGATTGGCAAAGGTCTAAAGCTTTGCCCAGATAGAAGGCAGTCTGTGTGTGTGTGTGACTGATTGCAAACACTTCCTCCCTCACCACCCGGCCAGGGAGGAGCATTCTGGTCTGCAGCTCCTTGCCCAGGGTGAACATACCCCCGAGGTAAATCGGGCTGGAGTGTGGGTGGCTGTATAATACCAGCACCACTTGGTCAGGGGTCAGGAGGACCTAGAACCAAGCTCTGCAATATCGGCAATCCTGTTACAGCACCACTATCACCACCACCACCATGGCCAACCGCACCCCAACCCCCACCCAGGATGTTGAGGGAACATTCTGTTATGCTACCACCACTGGTCACCCACTGTTGGTATTGAGCCAAGCCTATAAAACACAGGGACATCGCATGTCTCTGTCGTGTTGTTTAGATTTTCATATTCACCACAATCAATAGTCAGACGTGTATAGAGGATATGAAGGTCAAAACACACACTTCTGTCCTTCCCACCCGATTCACACAGGCACCCTGCTTTTGGTGAAAACAGATAGCTCATGGAGAGAAAGACAGACAGATAAGTAAGTAGACTGTTAGAAAGGTAGACACAGCTATAAGATGATAGATAGATAGACAGATAGATAGATAGATAGATAGATAGATAGATAGATAGATAGATAGATAGATAGATTGACGATACATAACATCACCAAGAAGGCCTTCAACAGGCTCTCAGAGGAAAGCTTCACACTGTCTGTGAAGCCTTACTTTGGCAAGTAGGCCAATAGTAACCTAAGAGGGGAGTTTCATCAGGTCACAGCTTGATTCGAGTGCTAGGAGAGAAAAGTCTTTTCAAGTCCCTTCCCTTCTGGCTTCCTCCCTGGTGATGGGAGCGTTGAGCTGCTGCCCTGGCCTGTGCTGCACTACCTGTGGCTCAAGCCAAACCACTGATCGGTTAGGTTTTGAGGTTTTTTGGAGACCTTTGTCGCCACACTGCAGCTGTGTGCAACCCTTGAGCTTGTGGCTGGTGTATATTGCCTGCTGCCCCGCTCCCCACCTCTGAACCCTCTTGCCCTCCCGCCAAGCGCGTCCTGCAAGGCTCCACCTGGTGACCCAGTGCCTCCTTGGCCAAGAGATCGGGCTGGCCTTGCGCGGGGAGGCATGCACCCCGGTTGGCCTTTCTCACCTCCAAGTGACAGCGCATGGCAGAAGCACAGAGATCAGCAGACCGCATACTGTCTTTCCCTCTTGGCCGACTTAGAGGGATGTAGGCGCTCCTGGCTCCCTCTCGCTGGGTTGACCAGAGAGGACCAGGACCGCGGAGAGCAGCGAGGGAAAGGATAAGAGAAGAGTAGAGAAGAGAAGAAAAACAGAGTGGAGTAGCATATGGGGGCGGCCGGGATATGAGAGTTAGGTAGAGCAACAGCCACAGAGAAGGGATCTTGTCATCCACCTGGTCACAGCTAGGGGGAACCGGAGGGAGTCCAATTCAGGTGACCCTTAGACCATAAGCGCATGTGAGCTATAGCACTCACATTGGAAAACCCCTCCCTCCTACACTCAGCCACTTTGATCCTTTCCTCTCAGAGACTAGAGAAGGCCCTCCTGTGTTAGGTTTCTCTGTTTCTGTCTCTCTCTCATGTACCCATCCATCCACCCATCCACCCATCCACCCATCCATCCATAAAATCATCCATCATCTGTTATCACAAAGGAAGAAGGCCTGCGCGCCAAGATGTCGGTGGGAAGGGAGGCTGTATGTTTGAACCTTCATCCCCATATCCGCATATATACGATGGCAGTGAATAATAGAACCAAAACGTGACAAAAACAATGCGATGCTTCTCTACGTTAGATCGGATTTATATGCTTCAGGGGGCACCTGGTGTTGGTGAGTTAGTACATTGTGGTCAGACTGGGGCAGAAGTGGGTTCGGACTAGGTGGCGGAAAGAGGTAATGGTGGTTCTGCTGCTGCTGTGCCTGCATGATTGCATTGACTGAAGCGTGGCCATGAAACTCCTAAAACTTGACCAGGTGGGCCTGGTACTCTACACACACACACACACACACACACACACACACACACACATAACCAGCCATCCACCGAAGCATACACATACCGGGTTCCTAAAATGTTTGCCAAATCCTCCCTCACCCCTTCTAAGCACTCAGGTCCCAACCCACTCAACTCATAAAGCAGTAGGACCTCTGGTCTCATCAGAAAAACTGCTGGAGATTCGCAAGGGAGGGTCCAGAGTCTGAGCTGCTTTTCGACTGAATCCCAGTGCTGGCGGTTGGAGGCTCCGCCAGGTGGCAGGCCTTCGGAATTAAGGGTGGGCCAGTGGGACCAGGCCACACTCCTGTGGACCACTCAAGCCTCCCTCTTCCTTGACTTTGCAGGTGGAGAGATTGGAGTTCCCCTAGGGCTCTTCTCCATGGATCGCTGCCTCCTCCCACTCCCTTCCCATCCCAGCCCATCCTGGGTGTCCCCGAAACAAGCAATGTCTAGTTCACTTGCCCAAGGTAGTGTCAAAGTCCAACTTCAGATTAACAACAGAATAAAACAAAACAAAACACAAACCGGTCACCCTGACAGCAATGACCATGCCTCTCTAGCCAGAGACCAGGTTATTGAGATGCTAAAACGGCCGGCTTCATATGGTAATCAAGCCCAGGCCTTCCTTTTGATCCTTTTCAGGTGAAAAGGTGCCACAGGAGGTTTCTTTCTGCTTAAGTTGGAGGGGTTATTGATTGGGCAACATGTTGGAGGTAGTGCTGGCCCAGAAAGAGACACGCACCCACCCCCCATTTCACAAATTGAAATCTACTTTATAGATAGATTACCAATTATTAATGAAGTGGTTGATGGGCCATGGCTGGGGTGGGGGTGGTGGGGATGCGGCTGGGTGTGCAGGCAGGCTAAAACACCTTAGTAGTTGATAAATAACATGCTGAATTTGGCTTCTGTCATTTTGGCTAGGCTTGACCAAGGCGCACACACAAAAACACCCACACGTCGACCAGTTTTGAAATAAACAGTGGCAAGGTACATCTCAGCCTGAGGACCGCAAACATTGGGAATTCCCCCAGAACCTTCCCACTTCAGGGAACTGCATGTGGCAAAGATTGACCATCCTTCTCTGCTGGTGCTTTGATTCCTAATAAACTGAGTGTGTTCTGCTGTGCTCTCGGGACCCACTGACTCTTACAGTTTGCCCATTCACCTGCTGGCTTTCACTTAAAGCACATTTGATTGATTGCAGTGTGGCTCTTTGGGTTGTCTTGGAAGCCAACTGGGTACAACTCTTCCCAAGGAGCTTTCTGTCTGTCTGTCTGCCTGTCTTTTGAAGAATCCTCAGGCACAAGCTAGGCCACTCAAATGGGAATCAATCAATTGGTGGAGAGAGAGCAAGGGACAGAATTGCCACCAAACTGATCGTGACTGGCGGCAGGTTTCCTCCAGAGAGAACACAGATTGGAGGGGACCGGAGAAGCGGATAGGGGTCTGAGCACCATAGTTGGAAGACATAGCGAGACAGGGTGCATATGCAGAAGAGCTTACAATGTCGCTCCAAGGACCTCTGAATGACCCAAGCAGTCAGGAGATGATGCATGGCCACCGTGTGTGTGTTTGTGTGTGTGCGATAGCCATTCCTTGAGGATTGATGGTCGATTTCTATTGACGGCAGGCAGACCACACTGGCAAGCCAGTAAGGACTATGCCACAGGGTTCTCCCTATCCTCCCTAACACCCACCAGGCCACCTGTCACCCGCCCCCACTGCAATCCAATCCAATTCTTACTCAAACTTTTTCGTTGGCTTGTTTGTTGGGGGTGGGTGGGGAAGATCATGTGTTTGTTTTCTTTTTTAAACCCTTTTAAACTTGTACTTTAGCCGCATGTCATACCATCAATAAGCGCCATCCTATTTGATTCCATACAATTTTCTTCTTTCCTGTAGCTGTGATATTGATAGTGGTGGTGATGATGATGATCATGGTGATGCTTTTCTCATGGTGGCAATACTAGACTAGACACAACAGAACATTCTGCAATGACAACTTCCTTTTCTGTGTCCCTTTGCCAAACTCTTGAGATGGAGGAGCCGAGATCATAACTCCATACTCCCTAAAAGTAGTTTGGAAAGTGTTTGAGAGCCAGACGTATGTCCATTTTTACAGACAGATGAAATCACCATTCTCAGATAAATCTCCTTTCAGATGGCTTTCCAGGAATCCAGGAGAGATAATCCCTTCAGGACCAGTGGTGATACCAGGAGGTGGAGGGAGGGTGGGGTGGAAAGGTGGAGTCTATTTACAAGGATCTACATAGAACCTCCTCCATGGGGGGATGGGCTACAGAAAAGTGGGTGAAGGGAGACATCGGACAGTGTAAGATATAACAAAATACTAATAATTTATCAATTATCAAGGGTTCATGAGGGAGGTGGGAGGGGGAAATGATGAGCTGATACCAAAGCTTCAGGCAGAAACCAAATGTTTTGAGAATGATGATGGCAACACATGTACAAATGTGCTTGACACAATGGATGGATGGACGGTTGGATGGATGGATGGATTTAATCTGTCTGTAAAAATAGATACACTTTTGCTCTTGAGAACTATTAAAACTGTTTTTACAGAGCAGGGTGTTGTGAGATCAGCTCTTCCTTCTGAAAAGTTTGCCAAAGAGACACAGAAAAGAAAATCATCATCATCACCACCACCATCATCATCAATCCCAGCTGCAGGGAAGAAGGAAAGGTTCTAGAAACTAATAGGATGACAAGAGGATGGCTGTAATGATGGTATGACATGTGGCTAATACGCAAGTTTAAACGGTTTAAAAAAAAATAAAACAAAACACCCGATTTGCCTCCACAAACCTAACCAATACGCCAACCAAAAAGGTAGTGCAAGAATTGGATTGCATTGTGGGAGTGGCAGGGCATAGGCGGGCAGATGGGTGTTAAGTAGGATAGGGAGAACCCAGGAGGCATAGTCCTCAGGGGCTTTCATGGGCAAAAAATGCCAGGCAAAATTTTTATTCCAAATGACAGTAAAAGGGCAGGCAGGGCACTGGAGACTGATCTAGGGATAAATCTGAGGTGGTTTGCTTTGATACAATATAATCCTCACAGGTTACATTCTACCACTGTATGTGTGAGTGTATGTCCCTTTTAGACATGCAATTTTGAATTTCCCGCCCAGGCGGCCCCCATTTGGTGACACTGCAGGCAGAGAACAATGCTGGACCTAGGAGCAAAGAATGGACTTCTCTGCAGTGCAACTCCAAAAGTGTCTCAGGATTACTGCTTCTGACAGTTAACATTTACCCCAAACGACCCTCAAGATTACCGCCAGGGAACTTAACCAAATAACTCAATCACGAAAATGATGGCAATGGGTTTCAAAAAGAAAAGGAAAAGGAAAAAAAAAACTCTGATCAGATTCAGCAAGGTGGCAGGACAAGCAAAATCCAAGGAAGGCAGCCCTCACACAAAAGTTCCTTCAGCCCTGGGAAGTGAGCAGAAAAGGTCAGGACACCTGGAAGACCTCCGGCAGATAAGAGAACATCCAAGTCTAAAGGAAAGCCATCTTTAAAAAAAAATTGTTATTGGAAGCTCGTACAACTCTTATCAAAATCCATCCATCCATCAAATGTGTCAAGCACATTTATACCAGTGTTGCCATCATCATTCTCAAAATATTTGCTTTCTGCTTGAGCCTTTGCTATCAGCTCCTCATTTCCCCCCTCCCTCCCCGCTCCCCCTTACCTCATGAACCCTTGATATTTAAAAATTATTAGTATTTTGTTATAACTTACACTGTCCAATGTCTCTTTTCACCCTTTTTTTCTTCTTCATCTCCCCAGAAAGGAGATTCTAAGTAGATACTTGTAAATTGGTTCCTGTTTTCCACCTCGCCCTTCCTCTACCCTTCTGGTATCCTCACTGTTGCTGAGGGAATTATCTCTCTTGGATTGCAGGAAATCCATCTGAAAGGTTATATTCACCTGAGAAGGGTGATTTCTTCTGTCTGTAAAAATAGACACACATCTGGCTCTCGAGTTCTTTTAAAACACTATTTAGGGAATAGGGAGTTAGGAGATCGGCTCTTCCGTCTCAAACGTTTGTCAAAGAGACACATAAGAGAACGTTTTGATTGCAGAATGTTCTGTTGTGTCTAGTCTAGTATTGCCACGATTGGAAAATCATCATCATCATCGTCATCATCACCACGACCTTCATCATCAGTCACAGTTAAAGGGAAGAAAAAATATTCTAGAATTTAGAAGCATGACAATAGGATGGCCGTATTGATGGTATGACATGCGGCTAAAGTGCAAGTTTAAACGGTTTAAAACCGAACGATACAAACAAGCAAAACACCTGATCTTTTCCCACATCCCCAAAAAACAAACCAACCAAAAAATTTGTGTAAGAATTTGAGTGTTTGTGCGGGAGGCAAGAGATGATGGCTTGTGGGGGGGTTTGGTGTTAGGTGGGACAGGGAGAACTCAGGTGGTATAATCCACAGTGGCTTGCCTGGGTCGTATGCCGGACCTCAATGGAAATCTATATCACTCCTCAAGCAAGGGCTATCACACACAAACACACACACACACACACACACACACACACACTCACACACGTGCGCGTGCGCACGCGCAGTGTGCATGGGTCATCTGCTGACTGCTTGGGTCAGTCAGATTCCTGGAGCCACATTGTAAGCCCTTTGGCATATGTGCCCCATCTCTCTATGTGTTCCAATCACGGTGGTCTGACCCCTGCCTGCTACTCTGGTGCCACTCATAACTGTGATTTCTGGAAGGGAAACCCATCGCAGCCAGTCACGATCAGTTTGGTGGCAATTCTGTCTTTTTGTTCTCAACTCCACCAATTAATTGATTCCCATTTGAGCGGCCTAGCTAGTGACTGAGAATCGTCAACAGACAGGCCGACAGACAGGCAGACAGGCAGATACACAGACGGACAGATGCTTGGGAAGAGTTGCACCCGGTTGATTTCAAAGACAGTCCAATGAGCCACAACACAAGAAATCATACGAGCTTCTAGTGAAAGCCAGCGGGTGAATGGGCAACCCAGAGGAGTGAGTGGGTCGCGAGAGCACATCAGAATACACTCAGCTTATTGGGCATCAAACCACCAGCAGGGAAGGATGATCAATCCTTACCACACCCAGGACCTCGAAGTGAGAATGTTTTTGGGGAATTCCCAATGTTTGCAGTCCTCAGGCTGGGGTGTTCCTAGCTACTGTTTATTTCATAATTGGTCAATGTATGTGTGAGAGAGAGAGCGTGGCGGGAGATGTGGATGTATTAGGCCATAAGCTGGTCCATGTGTTTCTTGGTGTGTGACTAGTCCCCTTTGCCTCTGTTTACCTTGTAACAAAAAAAGCGTTGTGAGATAACTCAATTCTTTATGACCTTGCAGCTAAAAGCAGTGTGAGATAACTCAGTTATTTATGACCTCTTGAGATTCTTTTGAACCTTGCATGTCCTTGTGCTTATCTTAGAATATAGTGGTGTTATTATTCAAATGTTTAGAAAGTGTGACTCGTTCAGTAACATTTGCATAGATAAGAGGTTAGGGATGTTTTTCAAAGCAAGTTCTCTGATGTTCGTTTTGTAACCATTCCCTTGTTAGAAGAGTGTAAAAACCAAGGTTTGAACATACTTCAGTCCATCAGACTGTTGTCCTCCCAATCCCATGCTTTCTATATGGCTCTTTCTTTTATTCTTTCATCTGCACGCATCATTTTAGACGCGGCTTGATGGGGGATAGCTGGTCTAATCCCCCGCATTTTTGGCGCCCAACAGGGGGCTTTGAAAACTGAGCATCCCGTGACAGAAACCACTGAATAGCAAGGCCGTGAATCTTTACAGTGAAAATTAGGGTAAGTGGTGAAACGTTGGGAGTAACAAATAATGGGACAGACTTCTAGTAAATGTATGTATGTAAATATGCTTCCAAATATGTTAAGAGCTAGAGGAGCAAAAGTAACCAACCAAAGATTAGAAGAGCTTTTTGATTTTGTGGTTAGGGTATGTCACCTCCTGCTGCTGACCTGCAGGGTACTGATCTGCTTCAGCTTAGACCAAATTATGGTCTAATTCAGAGAGCCTCGTGCATTGGAGCAAACATTGTGGCAAACAGTGAGGGAAGATGGACCCCGCGGGTTGGAGGGCACTCAGAATGGGACTGATGCCACAGTACAACTGCAGCTAGGTCCAAGGGTCCCTCAAGGTGGGTCACGGCGTCGGCGAGTGAGAGGCAGAAACCACACGACTCAAAGGTTGCATGTGATTGTTCCAATTTTATTCATGCAAAGCTTCAAATTATATATTCTTTTCCTAAGCTTAAATCTTATGGCTTGAGGTCATACTTGAGGAAATTCTCAAGACCATGACCAGTTACATAATCACATTTCTTTACTCTCCATCAGATACACTGCATGATTCCTGGTTAAAATTTAGTACATCTTGAAACGAAAACTGTCTCAAACACAAGTGTGATAAACATAAACCTTCTAACAATAAGTGAGCACACTTTATCACACTAGGGCATATTGTTCGAACTATGAAATCAATAAAGCATTAATGCATTTCATTATCAAACACAAAAATTACTTGACAGACTTTGGCTGTTCCTTCTTCAGGTGTTCCTCTAGGGCTTTCATTTATTGTTTTCTTTCCCACTAAGTTCCCATAAATCAAACTCCCACTGGTCTTTCTGTACCAAGGCATGAGTTGCCTCAAATAGGCAGCTTTGCTTCAGTGCAAGTCAAGTTGCCCTACAATAGGTAGCTTTACTTCATTGGACTTCGACCACCACGGGGGCTTCAGCGCCTTGCAATGAAGATCAGGGAGTCTTGCAAGCAAGGACAGGGCCCGTGGCCAACTGACATCTCGTGATTAACTCCAATCATTTCTCACTTGGGGAGGGTCCATGGGAACTTTCGTCAGCGTGGGTGTCCTGCTGAGTAGCTTGACTTGTCCTCTCATTCCGCTGTTGCTTCTCAGTTTGTAGTATCAGCACGTCCATCCGAACATAGGTTTTGGCAGTGTTTTGGTAAACCTCCTCAGCCACCGTGTCCTTGGGTGAAGCCCTGCCGGTGCATGATGCAACTATCCTTTTCGGGCACGCTTGTTTGCGCGCATACACACACACACACACACACACACACACACACTCACTCACTCAGACAGTCAGGATTTGTGCACTTCTGAAACGCGCAACCCCCCGGGTTTTTAAATAATACTTCGAAATATAAACAGTTTTAATTTAAAAATAAAAGGGATACATTTTTACCTTTTAAATTGGAAGGGATTTCTTTGAGAAATGAAACCGGAAACCAGAACTATGCAGAAGGAGGGGGAGGTGAATGCTCTTTGGTGCTCCCCAGACAGTTGCAAACACGTGCCTCTTCCCTATTGGCTGTGCTCATTCCTGTCGCCAATCACATCTTGTATATCGAATGAGGTGCTCAAAGGGAATGGTATTTAAGAGCGGCGGCTGGCCCTCTCCTCCGGAGAGCTCAAGTTCCGCTGGCCTGTCGGAGCCCACAGCCCTCTCTTCTCCCCCGAAACTGCTCCTCCTTCCGCAGCATGGCTTCGAAAGGCCCTCCTGCTCGTTCTAAGCGAACCCAAGACCGAAGAAAGAGGACTGTCTGGAACGCTTCTCAATCTGACATCTTACAAGCCTCATTTGCTCGAGACCCGTATCCAGGCTTCACGGCCAGAGAAGAACTTGCCAGAGCCATCGGCGTGGCAGAGGACAGAATCTTCCTGTGGTTCAAAAACCGCAGAAGTCGACAGCTCAGGAGGAGCCGACTGAGCTCCGTGCCCCCTCCGGGACAGCCGTGCCCCGTGCCGCCTCGCACCACCTCTCCAGCCAGGGCGCCGACGGCAGACAGACGCAAGAGGACTGTCATCAGCAAAGATCAAAGCGCCCACCTGGTGCAAGCGTTTGAGAAGCAGCCATTCCCCGGCGTGAAAGCCAGGCAAGAACTGGCACGCCAGACAGGCCTTCCGGAAGCTCGGATTGACACGTGGTTCCAGAACCGAAGGGCTCGACACTCACATCACGCCAGGGTGCAGCTGGATCACCGCGGGCCCCAGCAATGCAGCTCCAGCCCGGTCTTCGCATGTCCGGTTCTGCAGCCACCTGAGCAAAGCACACCCATAGATGCCCAGAGACCGCCCTCCCTGGGCTTCGTAGGCGGCGGCGGAGGTGATGGAGACAGCAATCCGTTAGCTTGCGTCATGGGAGGCCAAGCCTCTGTGGGCCCGGTGACCCATCAGGGGCAAATGCCACAGGAGTTCACCCAGGCGGGAAGGCCTCCGGAGACAAGGACACTCTACTTGGACCTTTCCAGCTGCGGAAACCAAGGTCCCGAACAACAGGACATTCTTTCGGACGCCGGGCAGTGGAAAGGCACTTCATTGTGGGAGCATCCAAACCTGTTCTGGCAGAGACCGGCTCCTGCACACACACCAGCCCCAGTGGGATGGGGGCCTGGCCTGGCCGTGAGCGTGAGTGCCCAGCGGCAGCTGACTGGGCACAACCAGCAGGCAACACTGATGCAGGAAAACCCTCCTCTGCTTGCCCAAGCCTCTCCACAAGGCACCAGCTTCTTGGACCAACTCCTCGACGACCTGGAAATTCAGCAGAATGCCCAGCCCTTGGTGAATCAACAGGAAGCAGGCCTGCAATGTGAGCCACCACTGCAATTCCCTATCAGCGAGGAGCTCTATCAGGAGTACCTAAGAGACTTTTAAAACGCCCCGAATGCCCGGGAGACTCACTAAAACCCTCTGAAAAGCACCAATCATACCTTATACGTTAAAAAAAAGAAAACACGAAGCAGATTAAAAACCACCTTAAATGCCCCACAAATCAGGAAGAAACAACAGCAACACAATGATACCCTAAAAAAGGCACCCTTAAGGAGTAGATATCTATGTATATTTATATAATATATAAGTGATTCTATGTAAACGATTAATATATAATATGTACACTATTTATACATCATAGATCATTTTTTACATATAGTACATATAAAAACTGAAACCCCTCCAAAACCATTCATAAACCATGGAATACATTTAAAAAGACCCAAAGGGACCAAAGAAGCCCTTTAGGACCCCTTGGAGATCATTCGTAATTTCCTCCCCGCAAGAGAGTAAAACCCTACATAGAGTTGATCAGGTGTCCAGTGAGCTTCTTCATGTCCCCGGCCCCACCAATTGAGGTCATCGAGCTGCAAGCTGATTAACAGGCTAAATGCCACCCCTTCACTCTCAAGAGCCTCAAGTTGAGAGCACATCATGTATCTCTTGCAGCACACGTGTGGCAGGAAAGCCCACCCCTAACTGGATGGGAGGGCTCTAGAGTCAAGATTGACAAGCTAAGCTTGGTCTCTGAGCCTGCTTGACCTTAGGTGTCTTTGGATTCTTCTCCAGGGCATAATCTATGGGCCTTATGGGAAGGGTGTGGAGTCTTCTTCGGGTGGGGCAGGAAACGGGTCTCAATGCTTTTGATAGCTGACAACACTCAGGAATGTAGCCTTCAAGAAGTTGCCCTGGGAATTCATGTAGCAGCATAGCAACCCTGTGCAGTGAAGTGCCTTAAGACTGGCATTGTTATGGTGCGTGGTGGTGGTGGTGGCGGGGACACGGTCAGGAGCGACTTTGACTTCTTAGACCGTGAGTGGGATACACCTCCAACCCAGGAAAGTGAAGGTCCCCTCCAGGGGAGCCCCAGCCTCCCAGACTACTTAATGGATGAACACTGACAGTTGGTTCTCACACACGGTCTTGCGGGTTGTGTTTCACACACTCTGGTGACTATGAAATGCCCAGATCTATGCTTGAGTCTCCGTGTGAATGAATGGATTCCATTTGAGCTTCCATTCTGAGCACTGCGTGGACGGTGGAAGACCAACAAGCACTTTTCAGTGGATTTGCCTCTGTGGCTCTGACGACCTGATAAGGGGGTAGATTGGCAAAGGTCTAAAGCTTTGCCCATATAGAAGGCAGTCTGTGTGTGTGTGTGACTGATTGCAAACACTTCCTCCCTCACCACCCGGCCAGGGAGGAGCATTCTGGTCTGCAGCTCCTTGCCCAGGGTGAACATACCCCCGAGGTAAATCGGGCTGGAGTGTGGGTGGCTGTATAATACCAGCACCACTTGGTCAGGGGTCAGGAGGACCTAGAACCAAGCTCTGCAATATCGGCAATCCTGTTACAGCACCACTATCACCACCACCACCATGGCCAACCGCACCCCAACCCCCACCCAGGATGTTGAGGGAACATTCTGTTATGCTACCACCACTGGTCACCCACTGTTGGTATTGAGCCAAGCCTATAAAACACAGGGACATCGCATGTCTCTGTCGTGTTGTTTAGATTTTCATATTCACCACAATCAATAGTCAGACGTGTATAGAGGATATGAAGGTCAAAACACACACTTCTGTCCTTCCCACCCGATTCACACAGGCACCCTGCTTTTGGTGAAAACAGATAGCTCATGGAGAGAAAGACAGACAGATAAGTAAATAGACTGTTAGAAAGGTAGACACAGCTATAAGATGATAGATAGATAGATAGATAGATAGATAGATAGATAGATAGATAGATAGATTGACGATACATAACATCACCAAGAAGGCCTTCAACAGGCTCTCAGAGGAAAGCTTCACACTGTCTGTGAAGCCTTCCTTTGGCAAGTAGGCCAATAGTAACCTAAGAGGGGAGTTTCATCAGGTCACAGCTTGATTCGAGTGCTAGGAGAGAAAAGTCTTTTCAAGTCCCTTCCCTTCTGGCTTCCTCCCTGGTGATGGGAGCGTTGAGCTGCTGCCCTGGCCTGTGCTGCACTACCTGTGGCTCAAGCCAAACCACTGATCGGTTAGGTTTTGAGGTTTTTTGGAGACCTTTGTCGCCACACTGCAGCTGTGTGCATCCCTTGAGCTTGTGGCTGGTGTATATTGCCTGCTGCCCCGCTCCCCACCTCTGAACCCTCTTGCCCTCCCGCCAAGCGCGTCCTGCAAGGCTCCACCTGGTGACCCAGTGCCTCCTTGGCCAAGAGATCGGGCTGGCCTTGCGCGGGGAGGCATGCACCCCGGTTGGCCTTTCTCACCTCCAAGTGACAGCGCGTGGCAGAAGCACAGAGGTCAGCAGACCGAATACTGTCTTTCCCTCTTGGCCGACTTAGAGGGACGTAGGCGCGCCTGGCTCCCTCTCGCTGGGTTGACCAGAGAGAACCAGGACCGCGGAGAGCAGCGAGGGAAAGGATAAGAGAAGGGTAGAGAAGAGAAGAGAAACAGAGTGGAGTAGCATATGGGGGCGGCCGGGATATGAGAGTTAGTTAGAGCAACAGCCACAGAGAAGGGATCTTGTCATCCACCTGGTCACAGCTAGGGGGAACCGGAGGGAGTCCAATTCAGGTGACCCTTAGACCATAAGCGCATGTGCGCTATAGCACTCACATTGGAAAACCCCTCCCTCCTACACTCAGCCACTTTGATCCTTTCCTCTCAGAGACTAGAGAAGGCCCTCCTGTGTTAGGTTTCTCTGTTTCTGTCTCTCTCTCATGTACCCATCCATCCACCCATCCACCCATCCACCCATCCATCCATACAATCATCCATCATCTGTTATCACAAAGGAAGAAGGCCTGCGCGCCAAGATGTGGGTGGGAAGGGAGGCTGTATGTTTGAACCTTCATCCCCATATCCCCATATATACGATGGCAGTGAGTAATAGAACCAAAACGTGACAAAAACAATGCGATGCTTCTCTATGTTAGATGGGATTTATATGCTTCAGGGTACACCTGGTGTTGGTGAGTTAGTACATTGTGGTCAGACTGGGGCAGAAGTGGGTTCGGACTAGGTGGCGGAAAGAGGTAATGGTGGTTCTGCTGCTGCTGTGCCTGCATGATTGCATTGACTGAAGCGTGGTCATGACACTCCTAAAACTTGACCAGGTGGGCCTGGTACTGTACACACACACACACACACACACACACACACACAGACACATAACCAGCCATCCACCGAAGCACACACATACCGGGTTCCTAAAATGTTTGCCAAATCCTCCCTCACCCCTTCTAAGCACTCAGGTCCCAACCCATTCAACTCATAAAGCAGTGGGACCTCTGGTCTCATCAGAAAAACTGCTGGAGATTCGCAAGGGAGGGTCCAGAGTCTGAGCTGGTTATCGACTGAATCCCAGTGCTGGCGGTTGGAGGCTCCGCCAGGTGGCAGGCCTTCGGAATTAAGGTTGGGCCAGTGGGACCAGGCCACCCTCCTGTGGACCACTCAAGCCTCCCTCTTCCTTGACTTTGCAGGTGGAGAGATTGGAGTTCCCCTAGGGCTCTTCTCCATGGATCGCTGCCTCCTCCCACTCCCTTCCCATCCCAGCCCATCCTGGGTGTCCCCGAAACAAGCAATGTCTAGTTCGCTTGCCCAAGGTAGTGTCAATGTCCAACTTCAGATCAACAACAGAATAAAACAAAACAAAACACAAACCGGTCACCCTGACAGCAATGACCATGCCTCTCTAGCCAGAGACCAGGTTATTGAGATGCTAAAACGGCCGGCTTCATATGGTAATCAAGCCCAGGCCTTCCTTTTGATCCTTTTCAGGTGAAAAGGTGCCACAGGAGGTGTCTTTCTGCTTAAGTTGGAGGGGTTATTGATTGGGCAACATGTTGGAGGTAGTGCTGGCCCAGAAAGAGACACGCA
Source organism: Tenrec ecaudatus (assembly GCF_050624435.1). Lineage (NCBI taxonomy): Eukaryota > Metazoa > Chordata > Mammalia > Afrosoricida > Tenrecidae > Tenrec > Tenrec ecaudatus. Next base: position 92,342,854 of record NC_134544.1, on the reverse strand, counting down.
CCCACCCCCCATTTCACAAATTGAAATCTACTTTATAGATAGATTACCAATTATTAACGAAGTGGTTGATGGGCCATGGCTGGGGTGGGGGTGGGGGGGATGCGGCTGGGTGTGCAGGCAGGCTAAAACACCTTAGTAGTTGATAAATAACATGCTGAATTTGGCTTCTGTCATTTTGGCTGAGGCTTGACCAAGGCGCACACACAAAAACACCCACACGTCGACCAGTTTTGAAATAAACAGTGGCAAGGTACATCTCAGCCTGAGGACCGCAAACATTGGGAATTCCCCCAGAACCTTCCCACTTCAGGGAACTGCATGTGGCAAATATTGACCATCCTTCTCTGCTGGTGCTTTGATTCCTAATAAACTGAGTGTGTTCTGCTGTGCTCTCGGGACCCACTGACTCTTACAGTTTGCCCATTCACCTGCTGGCTTTCACTTACAGCACATTTGATTGATTGCAGTGTGGCTCTTTGGGTTGTCTTGGAAGCCAACTGGGTACAACTCTTCCCAAGGAGCTTTCTGTCTGTCTGTCTGCCTGTCTTTTGAAGAATCCTCAGGCACAAGCTAGGCCACTCAAATGGGAATCAATCAATTGGTGGAGAGAGAGCAAGGGACAGAATTGCCACCAAACTGATCGTGACTGGCGGCAGGTTTCCTCCAGAGAGAACACAGATTGGAGGGGACCGGAGAAGCGGATAGGGGTCTGAGCACCATAGTTGGAAGACATAGCGAGACGGGGTGCATATGCAGAAGAGCTTACAATGTCGCTCCAAGGACCTCTGAATGACCCAAGCAGTCAGGAGATGATGCATGGCCACCGTGTGTGTGTTTGTGTGTGTGCGATAGCCCTTCCTTGAGGATTGATGGTCGATTTCTATTGACGGCAGGCAGACCACACTGGCAAGCCAGTAAGGACTATGCCACAGGGTTCTCCCTATCCTCCCTAACACCCACCAGGCCACCTGTCACCCGCCCCCACTGCAATCCAATCCAATTCTTACTCAAACTTTTTCGTTGGCTTGTTTGTTGGGGGTGGGTGGGGAAGATCATGTGTTTGTTTTCTTTTTTAAACCCTTTTAAACTTGTACTTTAGCCGTATGTCATACCATCAATAAGCGCCATCCTATTTGATTCCATACAATTTTCTTCTTTCCTGTAGCTGTGATATTGATAGTGGTGGTGATGATGATGATCATGGTGATGCTTTTCTCATGGTGGCAATACTAGACTAGACACAACAGAACATTCTGCAATGACAACTTCCTTTTCTGTGTCCCTTTGCCAAACTCTTGAGATGGAGGAGCCGAGATCATAACTCCATACTCCCTAAAAGTAGTTTGGAAAGTGTTTGAGAGCCAGACGTATGTCCATTTTTACAGACAGATGAAATCACCATTCTCAGATAAATCTCCTTTCAGATGGCTTTCCAGGAATCCAGGAGAGATAATCCCTTCAGGACCAGTGGTGATACCAGGAGGTGGAGGGAGGGTGGGGTGGAAAGGTGGAGTCTATTTACAAGGATCTACATAGAACCTCCTCCATGGGGGGATGGGCTACAGAAAAGTGGGTGAAGGGAGACATCGGACAGTGTAAGATATAACAAAATACTAATAATTTATCAATTATCAAGGGTTCATGAGGGAGGTGGGAGGGGGAAATGATGAGCTGATACCAAAGCTTCAGGCAGAAACCAAATGTTTTGAGAATGATGATGGCAACACATGTACAAATGTGCTTGACACAATGGATGGATGGACGGTTGGATGGATGGATGGATTTAATCTGTCTGTAAAAATAGATACACTTTTGCTCTTGAGAACTATTAAAACTGTTTTTACAGAGCAGGGTGTTGTGAGATCAGCTCTTCCTTCTGAAAAGTTTGCCAAAGAGACACAGAAAAGAAAATCATCATCATCACCACCACCATCATCATCAATCCCAGCTGCAGGGAAGAAGGAAAGGTTCTAGAAACTAATAGGATGACAAGAGGATGGCTGTAATGATGGTATGACATGTGGCTAATACGCAAGTTTAAACGGTTTAAAAAAAAATAAAACAAAACACCCGATTTGCCTCCACAAACCTAACCAATACGCCAACCAAAAAGGTAGTGCAAGAATTGGATTGCATTGTGGGAGTGGCAGGGCATAGGCGGGCAGATGGGTGTTAAGTAGGATAGGGAGAACCCAGGAGGCATAGTCCTCAGGGGCTTTCATGGGCAAAAAATGCCAGGCAAAATTTTTATTCCAAATGACAGTAAAAGGGCAGGCAGGGCACTGGAGACTGATCTAGGGATAAATCTGAGGTGGTTTGCTTTGATACAATATAATCCTCACAGGTTACATTCTACCACTGTATGTGTGAGTGTATGTCCCTTTTAGACATGCAATTTTGAATTTCCCGCCCAGGCGGCCCCCATTTGGTGACACTGCAGGCAGAGAACAATGCTGGACCTAGGAGCAAAGAATGGACTTCTCTGCAGTGCAACTCCAAAAGTGTCTCAGGATTACTGCTTCTGACAGTTAACATTTACCCCAAACGACCCTCAAGATTACCGCCAGGGAACTTAACCAAATAACTCAATCACGAAAATGATGGCAATGGGTTTCAAAAAGAAAAGGAAAAGGAAAAAAAAAACTCTGATCAGATTCAGCAAGGTGGCAGGACAAGCAAAATCCAAGGAAGGCAGCCCTCACACAAAAGTTCCTTCAGCCCTGGGAAGTGAGCAGAAAAGGTCAGGACACCTGGAAGACCTCCGGCAGATAAGAGAACATCCAAGTCTAAAGGAAAGCCATCTTTAAAAAAAAATTGTTATTGGAAGCTCGTACAACTCTTATCAAAATCCATCCATCCATCAAATGTGTCAAGCACATTTATACCAGTGTTGCCATCATCATTCTCAAAATATTTGCTTTCTGCTTGAGCCTTTGCTATCAGCTCCTCATTTCCCCCCTCCCTCCCCGCTCCCCCCTACCTCATGAACCCTTGATATTTAAAAATTATTAGTATTTTGTTATAACTTACACTGTCCAATGTCTCTTTTCACCCTTTTTTTCTTCTTCATCTCCCCAGAAAGGAGATTCTAAGTAGATACTTGTAAATTGGTTCCTGTTTTCCACCTCGCCCTTCCTCTACCCTTCTGGTATCCTCACTGTTGCTGAGGGAATTATCTCTCTTGGATTGCAGGAAATCCATCTGAAAGGTTATATTCACCTGAGAAGGGTGATTTCTTCTGTCTGTAAAAATAGACACACATCTGGCTCTCGAGTTCTTTTAAAACACTATTTAGGGAATAGGGAGTTAGGAGATCGGCTCTTCCGTCTCAAACGTTTGTCAAAGAGACACATAAGAGAACGTTTTGATTGCAGAATGTTCTGTTGTGTCTAGTCTAGTATTGCCACGATTGGAAAATCATCATCATCATCGTCATCATCACCACGACCTTCATCATCAGTCACAGTTAAAGGGAAGAAAAAATATTCTAGAATTTAAAAGCATGACAATAGGATGGCGGTATTGATGGTATGACATGCGGCTAAAGTGCAAGTTTAAACGGTTTAAAACCGAACGATACAAACAAGCAAAACACCTGATCTTTTCCCACATCCCCAAAAAACAAACCAACCAAAAAATTTGTGTAAGAATTTGAGTGTTTGTGCGGGAGGCAAGAGATGATGGCTTGTGGGGGGGGTTGGTGTTAGGTGGGACAGGGAGAACTCAGGTGGTATAATCCACAGTGGCTTGCCTGGGTCGTATGCCGGACCTCAATGGAAATCTATATCACTCCTCAAGCAAGGGCTATCACACACACACACACACACACACACACACTCACACACACTTGCGCGTGCGCACGCGCAGTGTGCATGGGTCATCTGCTGACTGCTTGGGTCAGTCAGATTCCTGGAGCCACATTGTAAGCCCTTTGGCATATGTGCCCCATCTCTCTATGTGTTCCAATCACGGTGGTCTGACCCCTGCCTGCTACTCTGGTGCCACTCATAACTGTGATTTCTGGAAGGGAAACCCATCGCAGCCAGTCACGATCAGTTTGGTGGCAATTCTGTCTTTTTGTTCTCAACTCCACCAATTAATTGATTCCCATTTGAGCGGCCTAGCTAGTGACTGAGAATCGTCAACAGACAGGCCGACAGACAGGCAGACAGGCAGATACACAGACGGACAGATGCTTGGGAAGAGTTGCACCCGGTTGATTTCAAAGACAGTCCAATGAGCCACAACACAAGAAATCATACGAGCTTCTAGTGAAAGCCAGCGGGTGAATGGGCAACCCAGAGGAGTGAGTGGGTCGCGAGAGCACATCAGAATACACTCAGCTTATTGGGCATCAAACCACCAGCAGGGAAGGATGATCAATCCTTACCACACCCAGGACCTCGAAGTGAGAATGTTTTTGGGGAATTCCCAATGTTTGCAGTCCTCAGGCTGGGGTGTTCCTAGCTACTGTTTATTTCATAATTGGTCAATGTATGTGTGAGAGAGAGAGCGTGGCGGGAGATGTGGATGTATTAGGCCATAAGCTGGTCCATGTGTTTCTTGGTGTGTGACTAGTCCCCTTTGCCTCTGTTTACCTTGTAACAAAAAAAGCCTTGTGAGATAACTCAATTCTTTATGACCTTGCAGCTAAAAGCAGTGTGAGATAACTCAGTTATTTATGACCTCTTGAGATTCTTTTGAACCTTGCATGTCCTTGTGCTTATCTTAGAATATAGTGGTGTTATTATTCAAATGTTTAGAAAGTGTGACTCGTTCAGTAACATTTGCATAGATAAGAGGTTAGGGATGTTTTTCAAAGCAAGTTCTCTGATGTTCGTTTTGTAACCATTCCCTTGTTAGAAGAGTGTAAAAACCAAGGTTTGAACATACTTCAGTCCATCAGACTGTTGTCCTCCCAATCCCATGCTTTCTATATGGCTCTTTCTTTTATTCTTTCATCTGCACGCATCATTTCAGACGCGGCTTGATGGGGGATAGCTGGTCTAATCCCCCGCATTTTTGGCGCCCAACAGGGGGCTTTGAAAACTGAGCATCCCGTGACAGAAACCACTGAATAGCAAGGCCGTGAATCTTTACAGTGAAAATTAGGGTAAGTGGTGAAACGTTGGGAGTAACAAATAATGGGACAGACTTCTAGTAAATGTATGTATGTAAATATGTTTCCAAATATGGTAAGAGCTAGAGGAGCAAAAGTAACCAAACAAAGATTAGAAGAGCTTTTTGATTTTGTGGTTAGGGTATGTCACCTCCTGCTGCTGACCTGCAGGGTACTGATCTGCTTCAGCTTAGACCAAATTATGGTCTAATTCAGAGAGCCTCGTGCATTGGAGCAAACATTGTGGCAAACAGTGAGGGAAGATGGACCCCGCGGGTTGGAGGGCACTCAGAATGGGACTGATGCCACAGTACAACTGCAGCTAGGTCCAAGGGTCCCTCAAGGTGGGTCACGGCGTCGGCGAGTGAGAGGCAGAAACCACACGACTCAAAGGTTGCATGTGATTGTTCCAATTTTATTCATGCAAAGCTTCAAATTATATATTCTTTTCCTAAGCTTAAATCTTATGGCTTGAGGTCATACTTGAGGAAATTCTCAAGACCATGACCAGTTACATAATCACATTTCTTTACTCTCCATCAGATACACTGCATGATTCCTGGTTAAAATTTAGTACATCTTGAAACGAAAACTGTCTCAAACACAAGTGTGATAAACATAAACCTTCTAACAATAAGTGAGCACACTTTATCACACTAGGGCATATTGTTCGAACTATGAAATCAATAAAGCATTAATGCATTTCATTATCAAACACAAAAATTACTTGACAGACTTTGGCTGTTCCTTCTTCAGGTGTTCCTCTAGGGCTTTCATTTATTGTTTTCTTTCCCACTAAGTTCCCATAAATCAAACTCCCACTGGTCTTTCTGTACCAAGGCATGAGTTGCCTCAAATAGGCAGCTTTGCTTCAGTGGAAGTCAAGTTGCCCTACAATAGGTAGCTTTACTTCATTGGACTTCGACCACCACGGGGGCTTCAGCGCCTTGCAATGAAGATCAGGGAGTCTTGCAAGCAAGGACAGGGCCCGTGGCCAACTGACATCTCGTGATTAACTCCAATCATTTCTCACTTGGGGAGGGTCCGTGGGAACTTTCGTCAGCGTGGGTGTCCTGCTGAGTAGCTTGACTTGTCCTCTCATTCCGCTGTTGCTTCTCAGTTTGTAGTATCAGCACGTCCATCCGAACATAGGTTTTGGCAGTGTTTTGGTAAACCTCCTCAGCCAGCGTGTCCTTGGGTGAAGCCCTGCCGGTGCATGATGCAACTATCCTTTTCGGGCACGCTTGTGTGCGCGCATACACACACACACACACACACACACACACACACACACTCACTCACTCAGACAGTCAGGATTTGTGCACTTCTGAAACGCGCAACCCCCCGGGTTTTTAAATAATACTTCGAAATATAAACAGTTTTAATTTAAAAATAAAAGGGATACATTTTTACCTTTTAAATTGGAAGGGATTTCTTTGAGAAATGAAACCGGAAACCAGAACTATGCAGAAGGAGGGGGAGGTGAATGCTCTTTGGTGCTCCCCAGACAGTTGCAAACACGTGCCTCTTCCCTATTGGCTGTGCTCATTCCTGTCGCCAATCACATCTTGTATATCGAATGAGGTGCTCGAAGGGAATGGTATTTAAGAGCGGCGGCTGGCCCTCTCCTCCGGAGAGCTCAAGTTCCGCTGGCCTGTCGGAGCCCACAGCCCTCTCTTCTCCCCCGAAACTGCTCCTCCTTCCGCAGCATGGCTTCGAAAGACCCTCCTGCTCGTTCTAAGCGAACCCAAGACCGAAGAAAGAGGACTGTCTGGAACGCTTCTCAATCTGACATCTTACAAGCCTCATTTGCTCGAGACCCGTATCCAGGCTTCACGGCCAGAGAAGAACTTGCCAGAGCCATCGGCGTGGCAGAGGACAGAATCTTCCTGTGGTTCAAAAACCGCAGAAGTCGACAGCTCAGGAGGAGCCGACTGAGCTCCGTGCCCCCTCCGGGACAGCCGTGCCCCGTGCCGCCTCGCACCACCTCTCCAGCCAGGGCGCCGACGGCAGACAGACGCAAGAGGACTGTCATCAGCAAAGATCAAAGCGCCCACCTGGTGCAAGCGTTTGAGAAGCAGCCATTCCCCGGCGTGAAAGCCAGGCAAGAACTGGCACGCCAGACAGGCCTTCCGGAAGCTCGGATTGACACGTGGTTCCAGAACCGAAGGGCTCGACACCCACATCACGCCAGGGTGCAGCTGGATCACCGCGGGCCCCAGCAATGCAGCTCCAGCCCGGTCTTCCCATGTCCGCTTCTGCAGCCACCTGAGCAAAGCACACCCATAGATGCCCAGAGACCGCCCTCCCTGGGCTTCGTAGGCGGCGGCGGAGGTGATGGAGACAGCAATCCGTTAGCTTGCGTCATGGGAGGCCAAGCCTCTGTGGGCCCGGTGACCCATCAGGGGCAAATGCCACAGGAGTTCACCCAGGCGGGAAGGCCTCCGGAGACAAGGACACTCTACTTGGACCTTTCCAGCTGCGGAAACCAAGGTCCCGAACAACAGGACATTCTTTCGGACGCCGGGCAGTGGAAAGGCACTTCATTGTGGGAGCATCCAAACCTGTTCTGGCAGAGACCGGCTCCTGCACACACACCAGCCCCAGTGGGATGGGGGCCTGGCCTGGCCGTGAGCGTGAGTGCCCAGCGGCAGCTGACTGGGCACAACCAGCAGGCAACACTGATGCAGGAAAACCCTCCTCTGCTTGCCCAAGCCTCTCCACAAGGCACCAGCTTCTTGGACCAACTCCTCGACGACCTGGAAATTCAGCAGAATGCCCAGCCCTTGGTGAATCAACAGGAAGCAGGCCTGCAATGTGAGCCACCACTGCAATTCCCTATCAGCGAGGAGCTCTATCAGGAGTACCTAAGAGACTTTTAAAACGCCCCGAATGCCCGGGAGACTCACTAAAACCCTCTGAAAAGCACCAATCATACCTTATACGTTAAAAAAAAGAAAACACGAAGCAGATTAAAAACCACCTTAAATGCCCCACAAATCAGGAAGAAACAACAGCAACACAATGATACCCTAAAAAAGGCACCCTTAAGGAGTAGATATCTATGTATATTTATATAATATATAAGTGATTCTATGTAAACGATTAATATATAATATGTACACTATTTATGCATCATAGATCATTTTTTACATATAGTACATATAAAAACTGAAACCCCTCCAAAACCATTCATAAACCATGGAATACATTTAAAAAGACCCAAAGGGACCAAAGAAGCCCTTTAGGACCCCTTGGAGATCATTCGTAATTTCCTCCCCGCAAGAGAGTAAAACCCTACATAGAGTTGATCAGGTGTCCAGTGAGCTTCTTCATGTCCCCGGCCCCACCAATTGAGGTCATCGAGCTGCAAGCTGATTAACAGGCTAAATGCCACCCCTTCACTCTCAAGAGCCTCAAGTTGAGAGCACATCATGTATCTCTTGCAGCACACGTGTGGCAGGAAAGCCCACCCCTAACTGGATGGGAGGGCTCTAGAGTCAAGATTGACAAGCTAAGCTTGGTCTCTGAGCCTGCTTGACCTTAGGTGTCTTTGGATTCTTCTCCAGGGCATAATCTATGGGCCTTATGGGAAGGGTGTGGAGTCTTCTTCGGGTGGGGCAGGAAACGGGTCTCAATGCTTTTGATAGCTGACAACACTCAGGAATGTAGCCTTCAAGAAGTTGCCCTGGGAATTCATGTAGCAGCATAGCAACCCTGTGCAGTGAAGTGCCTTAAGACTGTCATTGTTATGGTGCGTGGTGGTGGTGGTGGCGGGGACATGGTCAGGAGCGACTTTGACTTCGGAGACCGTGAGTGGGATACACCTCCAACCCAGGAAAGTGAAGGTCCCCTCCAGGGGAGCCCCAGCCTCCCAGACTACTTAACGGATGAACACTGACAGTTGGTTCTCACACACGGTCTTGCGGGTTGTGTTTCACACACTCTGGTGACTATGAAATGCCCAGATCTATTTTGAGTCTCCGTGTGAATGAATGGATTCCATTTGAGCTTCCATTCTGAGCACTGCGTGGACGGTGGAAGACCAACAAGCACTTTTCAGTGGATTTGCCTCTGTGGCTCTGACGACTGGATAAGGGGGTAGATTGGCAAAGGTGTAAAGCTTTGCCCAGATAGAAGGCAGTCTGTGTGTGTGTGTGACTGATTGCAAACACTTCCTCCCTCACCACCCGGCCAGGGAGGAGCATTCTGGTCTGCAGCTCCTTGCCCAGGGTGAACATACCCCCGAGGTAAATCGGGCTGGAGTGTGGGTGGCTGTATAATACCAGCACCACTTGGTCAGGGGTCAGGAGGACCTAGAACCAAGCTCTGCAATATCGGCAATCCTGTTACAGCACCACTATCACCACCACCACCATGGCCAACCGCACCCCAACCCCCACCCAGGATGTTGAGGGAACATTCTGTTATGCTACCACCACTGGTCACCCACTGTTGGTATTGAGCCAAGCCTATAAAACACAGGGACATCACATGTCTCTGTCGTGTTGTTTAGATTTTCATATTCACCACAATCAATAGTCAGACGTGTATAGAGGATATGAAGGTCAAAACACACACTTCTGTCCTTCCCACCCGATTCACACAGGCACCCTGCTTTTGGTGAAAACAGATAGCTCATGGAGAGAAAGACAGACAGATAAGTAAGTTGACTGTTAGAAAGGTAGACACAGCTATAAGATGATAGATAGATAGATAGATAGATAGATAGATAGATAGATTGACGATACATAACATCACCAAGAAGGCCTTCAACAGGCTCTCAGAGGAAAGCTTCACACTGTCTGTGAAGCCTTACTTTGGCAAGTAGGCCAATAGTAACCTAAGAGGGGAATTTCATCAGGTCACAGCTTGATTCGAGTGCTAGGAGAGAAAAGTCTTTTCAAGTCCCTTCCCTTCTGGCTTCCTCCCTGGTGATGGGAGCGTTGAGCTGCTGCCCTGGCCTGTGCTGCACTACCTGTGGCTCAAGCCAAACCACTGATCGGTTAGGTTTTGAGGTTTTTTGGAGACCTTTGTCGCCACACTGCAGCTGTGTGCAACCCTTGAGCTTGTGGCTGGTGTATATTGCCTGCTGCCCCGCTCCCCACCTCTGAACCCTCTTGCCCTCCCGCCAAGCGCGTCCTGCAAGGCTCCACCTGGTGACCCAGTGCCTCCTTGGCCAAGAGATCGGGCTGGCCTTGCGCGGGGAGGCATGCACCCCGGTTGGCCTTTCTCACCTCCAAGTGACAGCGCATGGCAGAAGCACAGAGATCAGCAGACCGCATACTGTCTTTCCCTCTTGGCCGACTTAGAGGGATGTAGGCGCTCCTGGCTCCCTCTCGCTGGGTTGACCAGAGAGGACCAGGACCGCGGAGAGCAGCGAGGGAAAGGATAAGAGAAGAGTAGAGAAGAGAAGAAAAACAGAGTGGAGTAGCATATGGGGGCGGCCGGGATATGAGAGTTAGGTAGAGCAACAGCCACAGAGAAGGGATCTTGTCATCCACCTGGTCACAGCTAGGGGGAACCGGAGGGAGTCCAATTCAGGTGACCCTTAGACCATAAGCGCATGTGAGCTATAGCACTCACATTGGAAAACCCCTCCCTCCTACACTCAGCCACTTTGATCCTTTCCTCTCAGAGACTAGAGAAGGCCCTCCTGTGTTAGGTTTCTCTGTTTCTGTCTCTCTCTCATGTACCCATCCATCCACCCATCCACCCATCCACCCATCCATCCATAAAATCATCCATCATCTGTTATCACAAAGGAAGAAGGCCTGCGCGCCAAGATGTCGGTGGGAAGGGAGGCTGTATGTTTGAACCTTCATCCCCATATCCGCATATATACGATGGCAGTGAATAATAGAACCAAAACGTGACAAAAACAATGCGATGCTTCTCTACGTTAGATCGGATTTATATGCTTCAGGGGGCACCTGGTGTTGGTGAGTTAGTACATTGTGGTCAGACTGGGGCAGAAGTGGGTTCGGACTAGGTGGCGGAAAGAGGTAATGGTGGTTCTGCTGCTGCTGTGCCTGCATGATTGCATTGACTGAAGCGTGGCCATGAAACTCCTAAAACTTGACCAGGTGGGCCTGGTACTCTACACACACACACACACACACACACACACACACACACACACACACACACACACATAACCAGCCATCCACCGAAGCATACACATACCGGGTTCCTAAAATGTTTGCCAAATCCTCCCTCACCCCTTCTAAGCACTCAGGTCCCAACCCACTCAACTCATAAAGCAGTGGGACCTCTGGTCTCATCAGAAAAACTGCTGGAGATTCGCAAGGGAGGGTCCAGAGTCTGAGCTGCTTTTCGACTGAATCCCAGTGCTGGCGGTTGGAGGCTCCGCCAGGTGGCAGGCCTTCGGAATTAAGGGTGGGCCAGTGGGACCAGGCCACACTCCTGTGGACCACTCAAGCCTCCCTCTTCCTTGACTTTGCAGGTGGAGAGATTGGAGTTCCCCTAGGGCTCTTCTCCATGGATCGCTGCCTCCTCCCACTCCCTTCCCATCCCAGCCCATCCTGGGTGTCCCCGAAACAAGCAATGTCTAGTTCACTTGCCCAAGGTAGTGTCAAAGTCCAACTTCAGATCAACAACAGAATAAAACAAAACAAAACACAAACCGGTCACCCTGACAGCAATGACCATGCCTCTCTAGCCAGAGACCAGGTTATTGAGATGCTAAAACGGCCGGCTTCATATGGTAATCAAGCCCAGGCCTTCCTTTTGATCCTTTTCAGGTGAAAAGGTGCCACAGGAGGTGTCTTTCTGCTTAAGTTGGAGGGGTTATTGATTGGGCAACATGTTGGAGGTAGTGCTGGCCCAGAAAGAGACACGCACCCACCCCCCATTTCACAAATTGAAATCTACTTTATAGATAGATTACCAATTATTAATGAAGTGGTTGATGGGCCATGGCTGGGGTGGGGGTGGTGGGGATGCGGCTGGGTGTGCAGGCAGGCTAAAACACCTTAGTAGTTGATAAATAACATGCTGAATTTGGCTTCTGTCATTTTGGCTAGGCTTGACCAAGGCGCACACACAAAAACACCCACACGTCGACCAGTTTTGAAATAAACAGTGGCAAGGTACATCTCAGCCTGAGGACCGCAAACATTGGGAATTCCCCCAGAACCTTCCCACTTCAGGGAACTGCATGTGGCAAATATTGACCATCCTTCTCTGCTGGTGCTTTGATTCCTAATAAACTGAGTGTGTTCTGCTGTGCTCTCGGGACCCACTGACTCTTACAGTTTGCCCATTCACCTGCTGGCTTTCACTTACAGCACATTTGATTGATTGCAGTGTGGCTCTTTGGGTTGTCTTGGAAGCCAACTGGGTACAACTCTTCCCAAGGAGCTTTCTGTCTGTCTGTCTGCCTGTCTTTTGAAGAATCCTCAGGCACAAGCTAGGCCACTCAAATGGGAATCAATCAATTGGTGGAGAGAGAGCAAGGGACAGAATTGCCACCAAACTGATCGTGACTGGCGGCAGGTTTCCTCCAGAGAGAACACAGATTGGAGGGGACCGGAGAAGCGGATAGGGGTCTGAGCACCATAGTTGGAAGACATAGCGAGATGGGGTGCATATGCAGAAGAGCTTACAATGTCGCTCCAAGGACCTCTGAATGACCCAAGCAGTCAGGAGATGATGCATGGCCACCGTGTGTGTGTTTGTGTGTGTGCGATAGCCCTTCCTTGAGGATTGATGGTCGATTTCTATTGAGGGCAGGCAGACCACACTGGCAAGCCAGTAAGGACTATGCCACAGGGTTCTCCCTATCCTCCCTAACACCCACCAGGCCACCTGTCACCCGCCCCCACTGCAATCCAATCCAATTCTTACTCAAACTTTTTCGTTGGCTTGTTTGTTGGGGGTGGGTGGGGAAGATCATGTGTTTGTTTTCTTTTTTAAACCCTTTTAAACTTGTACTTTAGCCGCATGTCATACCATCAATAAGCGCCATCCTATTTGATTCCATACAATTTTCTTCTTTCCTGTAGCTGTGATATTGATAGTGGTGGTGATGATGATGATCATGGTGATGCTTTTCTCATGGTGGCAATACTAGACTAGACACAACAGAACATTCTGCAATCACAACTTCCTTTTCTGTGTCCCTTTGCCAAACTCTTGAGATGGAGGAGCCGAGATCATAACTCCATACTCCCTAAAAGTAGTTTGGAAAGTGTTTGAGAGCCAGACGTATGTCCATTTTTACAGACAGATGAAATCACCATTCTCAGATAAATCTCTTTTCAGATGGCTTTCCAGGAATCCAGGAGAGATAATCCCTTCAGGACCAGTGGTGATACCAGGAGGTGGAGGGAGGGTGGGGTGGAAAGGTGGAGTCTATTTACAAGGATCTACATAGAACCTCCTCCATGGGGGGATGGGCTACAGAAAAGTGGGTGAAGGGAGACATCGGACAGTGTAAGATATAACAAAATACTAATAATTTATCAATTATCAAGGGTTCATGAGGGAGGTGGGAGGGGGAAATGATGAGCTGATACCAAAGCTTCAGGCAGAAACCAAATGTTTTGAGAATGATGATGGCAACACATGTACAAATGTGCTTGACACAATGGATGGATGGACGGTTGGATGGATGGATGGATTTAATCTGTCTGTAAAAATAGATACACTTTTGCTCTTGAGAACTATTAAAACTGTTTTTACAGAGCAGGGTGTTGTGAGATCAGCTCTTCCTTCTGAAAAGTTTGCCAAAGAGACACAGAAAAGAAAATCATCATCATCACCACCACCATCATCATCAATCCCAGCTGCAGGGAAGAAGGAAAGGTTCTAGAAACTAATAGGATGACAAGAGGATGGCTGTAATGATGGTATGACATGTGGCTAATACGCAAGTTTAAACGGTTTAAAAAAAAATAAAACAAAACACCCGATTTGCCTCCACAAACCTAACCAATACGCCAACCAAAAAGGTAGTGCAAGAATTGGATTGCATTGTGGGAGTGGCAGGGCATAGGCGGGCAGATGGGTGTTAAGTAGGATAGGGAGAACCCAGGAGGCATAGTCCTCAGGGGCTTTCATGGGCAAAAAATGCCAGGCAAAATTTTTATTCCAAATGACAGTAAAAGGGCAGGCAGGGCACTGGAGACTGATCTAGGGATAAATCTGAGGTGGTTTGCTTTGATACAATATAATCCTCACAGGTTACATTCTACCACTGTATGTGTGAGTGTATGTCCCTTTTAGACATGCAATTTTGAATTTCCCGCCCAGGCGGCCCCCATTTGGTGACACTGCAGGCAGAGAACAATGCTGGACCTAGGAGCAAAGAATGGACTTCTCTGCAGTGCAACTCCAAAAGTGTCTCAGGATTACTGCTTCTGACAGTTAACATTTACCCCAAACGACCCTCAAGATTACCGCCAGGGAACTTAACCAAATAACTCAATCACGAAAATGATGGCAATGGGTTTCAAAAAGAAAAGGAAAAGGAAAAAAAAAACTCTGATCAGATTCAGCAAGGTGGCAGGACAAGCAAAATCCAAGGAAGGCAGCCCTCACACAAAAGTTCCTTCAGCCCTGGGAAGTGAGCAGAAAAGGTCAGGACACCTGGAAGACCTCCGGCAGATAAGAGAACATCCAAGTCTAAAGGAAAGCCATCTTTAAAAAAAAATTGTTATTGGAAGCTCGTACAACTCTTATCAAAATCCATCCATCCATCAAATGTGTCAAGCACATTTATACCAGTGTTGCCATCATCATTCTCAAAATATTTGCTTTCTGCTTGAGCCTTTGCTATCAGCTCCTCATTTCCCCCCTCCCTCCCCGCTCCCCCCTACCTCATGAACCCTTGATATTTAAAAATTATTAGTATTTTGTTATAACTTACACTGTCCAATGTCTCTTTTCACCCTTTTTTTCTTCTTCATCTCCCCAGAAAGGAGATTCTAAGTAGATACTTGTAAATTGGTTCCTGTTTTCCACCTCGCCCTTCCTCTACCCTTCTGGTATCCTCACTGTTGCTGAGGGAATTATCTCTCTTGGATTGCAGGAAATCCATCTGAAAGGTTATATTCACCTGAGAAGGGTGATTTCTTCTGTCTGTAAAAATAGACACACATCTGGCTCTCGAGTTCTTTTAAAACACTATTTAGGGAATAGGGAGTTAGGAGATCGGCTCTTCCGTCTCAAACGTTTGTCAAAGAGACACATAAGAGAACGTTTTGATTGCAGAATGTTCTGTTGTGTCTAGTCTAGTATTGCCACGATTGGAAAATCATCATCATCATCGTCATCATCACCACGACCTTCATCATCAGTCACAGTTAAAGGGAAGAAAAAATATTCTAGAATTTAAAAGCATGACAATAGGATGGCGGTATTGATGGTATGACATGCGGCTAAAGTGCAAGTTTAAACGGTTTAAAACCGAACGATACAAACAAGCAAAACACCTGATCTTTTCCCACATCCCCAAAAAACAAACCAACCAAAAAATTTGTGTAAGAATTTGAGTGTTTGTGCGGGAGGCAAGAGATGATGGCTTGTGGGGGGGTTTGGTGTTAGGTGGGACAGGGAGAACTCAGGTGGTATAATCCACAGTGGCTTGCCTGGGTCGTATGCCGGACCTCAATGGAAATCTATATCACTCCTCAAGCAAGGGCTATCACACACACACACACACACACACACACACTCACACACGTGCGCGTGCGCACGCGCAGTGTGCATGGGTCATCTGCTGACTGCTTGGGTCAGTCAGATTCCTGGAGCCACATTGTAAGCCCTTTGGCATATGTGCCCCATCTCTCTATGTGTTCCAATCACGGTGGTCTGACCCCTGCCTGCTACTCTGGTGCCACTCATAACTGTGATTTCTGGAAGGGAAACCCATCGCAGCCAGTCACGATCAGTTTGGTGGCAATTCTGTCTTTTTGTTCTCAACTCCACCGATTAATTGATTCCCATTTGAGCGGCCTAGCTAGTGACTGAGAATCGTCAACAGACAGGCCGACAGACAGGCAGACAGGCAGATACACAGACGGACAGATGCTTGGGAAGAGTTGCACCCGGTTGATTTCAAAGACAGTCCAATGAGCCACAACACAAGAAATCATACGAGCTTCTAGTGAAAGCCAGCGGGTGAATGGGCAACCCAGAGGAGTGAGTGGGTCGCGAGAGCACATCAGAATACACTCAGCTTATTGGGCATCAAACCACCAGCAGGGAAGGATGATCAATCCTTACCACACCCAGGACCTCGAAGTGAGAATGTTTTTGGGGAATTCCCAATGTTTGCAGTCCTCAGGCTGGGGTGTTCCTAGCTACTGTTTATTTCATAATTGGTCAATGTATGTGTGAGAGAGAGAGCGTGGCGGGAGATGTGGATGTATTAGGCCATAAGCTGGTCCATGTGTTTCTTGGTGTGTGACTAGTCCCCTTTGCCTCTGTTTACCTTGTAACAAAAAGCGTTGTGAGATAACTCAATTCTTTATGACCTTGCAGCTAAAAGCAGTGTGAGATAACTCAGTTATTTATGACCTCTTGAGATTCTTTTGAACCTTGCATGTCCTTGTGCTTATCTTAGAATATAGTGGTGTTATTATTCAAATGTTTAGAAAGTGTGACTCGTTCAGTAACATTTGCATAGATAAGAGGTTAGGGATGTTTTTCAAAGCAAGTTCTCTGATGTTCGTTTTGTAACCATTCCCTTGTTAGAAGAGTGTAAAAACCAAGGTTTGAACATACTTCAGTCCATCAGACTGTTGTCCTCCCAATCCCATGCTTTCTATATGGCTCTTTCTTTTATTCTTTCATCTGCACACATCATTTCAGACGCGGCTTGATGGGGGATAGCTGGTCTAATCCCCCGCATTTTTGGCGCCCAACAGGGGGCTTTGAAAACTGAGCATCCCGTGACAGAAACCACTGAATAGCAAGGCCGTGAATCTTTACAGTGAAAATTAGGGTAAGTGGTGAAACGTTGGCAGTAACAAATAATGGGACAGACTTCTAGTAAATGTATGTATGTAAATATGCTTCCAAATATGTTAAGAGCTAGAGGAGCAAAAGTAACCAACCAAAGATTAGAAGAGCTTTTTGATTTTGTGGTTAGGGTATGTCACCTCCTGCTGCTGACCTGCAGGGTACTGATCTGCTTCAGCTTAGACCAAATTATGGTCTAATTCAGAGAGCCTCGTGCATTGGAGCAAACATTGTGGCAAACAGTGAGGGAAGATGGACCCCGCGGGTTGGAGGGCACTCAGAATGGGACTGATGCCACAGTACAGCTGCAGCTAGGTCCAAGGGTCCCTCAAGGTGGGTCACGGCGTCGGCGAGTGAGAGGCAGAAACCACACGACTCAAAGGTTGCATGCGATTGTTCCAATTTTATTCATGCAAAGCTTCAAATTATATATTCTTTTCCTAAGCTTAAATCTTATGGCTTGAGGTCATACTTGAGGAAATTCTCAAGACCATGACCAGTTACATAATCACATTTCTTTACTCTCCATCAGATACACTGCATGATTCCTGGTTAAAATTTAGTACATCTTGAAACGAAAACTGTCTCAAACACAAGTGTGATAAACATAAACCTTCTAACAATAAGTGAGCACACTTTATCACACTAGGGCATATTGTTCGAACTATGAAATCAATAAAGCATTAATGCATTTCATTATCAAACACAAAAATTACTTGACAGACTTTGGCTGTTCCTTCTTCAGGTGTTCCTCTAGGGCTTTCATTTATTGTTTTCTTTCCCACTAAGTTCCCATAAATCAAAATCCCACTGGTCTTTCTGTACCAAGGCATGAGTTGCCTCAAATAGGCAGCTTTGCTTCAGTGGAAGTCAAGTTGCCCTACAATAGGTAGCTTTACTTCATTGGACTTCGACCACCACGGGGGCTTCAGCGCCTTGCAATGAAGATCAGGGAGTCTTGCAAGCAAGGACAGGGCCCGTGGCCAACTGACATCTCGTGATTAACTCCAATCATTTCTCACTTGGGGAGGGTCCATGGGAACTTTCGTCAGCGTGGGTGTCCTGCTGAGTAGCTTGACTTGTCCTCTCATTCCGCTGTTGCTTCTCAGTTTGTAGTATCAGCACGTCCATCCGAACATAGGTTTTGGCAGTGTTTTGGTAAACCTCCTCAGCCACCGTGTCCTTGGGTGAAGCCCTGCCGGTGCATGATGCAACTATCCTTTTCGGGCACGCTTGTTTGCGCGCATACACACACACACACACACACACACACACACTCACTCACTCAGACAGTCAGGATTTGTGCACTTCTGAAACGCGCAACCCCCCGGGTTTTTAAATAATACTTCGAAATATAAACAGTTTTAATTTAAAAATAAAAGGGATACATTTTTACCTTTTAAATTGGAAGGGATTTCTTTGAGAAATGAAACCGGAAACCAGAACTATGCAGAAGGAGGGGGAGGTGAATGCTCTTTGGTGCTCCCCAGACAGTTGCAAACACGTGCCTCTTCCCTATTGGCTGTGCTCATTCCTGTCGCCAATCACATCTTGTATATCGAATGAGGTGCTCGAAGGGAATGGTATTTAAGAGCGGCGGCTGGCCCTCTCCTCCGGAGAGCTCAAGTTCCGCTGGCCTGTCGGAGCCCACAGCCCTCTCTTCTCCCCCGAAACTGCTCCTCCTTCCGCAGCATGGCTTCGAAAGACCCTCCTGCTCGTTCTAAGCGAACCCAAGACCGAAGAAAGAGGACTGTCTGGAACGCTTCTCAATCTGACATCTTACAAGCCTCATTTGCTCGAGACCCGTATCCAGGCTTCACGGCCAGAGAAGAACTTGCCAGAGCCATCGGCGTGGCAGAGGACAGAATCTTCCTGTGGTTCAAAAACCGCAGAAGTCGACAGCTCAGGAGGAGCCGACTGAGCTCCGTGCCCCCTCCGGGACAGCCGTGCCCCGTGCCGCCTCGCACCACCTCTCCAGCCAGGGCGCCGACGGCAGACAGACGCAAGAGGACTGTCATCAGCAAAGATCAAAGCGCCCACCTGGTGCAAGCGTTTGAGAAGCAGCCATTCCCCGGCGTGAAAGCCAGGCAAGAACTGGCACGCCAGACAGGCCTTCCGGAAGCTCGGATTGACACGTGGTTCCAGAACCGAAGGGCTCGACACTCACATCACGCCAGGGTGCAGCTGGATCACCGCGGGCCCCAGCAATGCAGCTCCAGCCCGGTCTTCGCATGTCCGGTTCTGCAGCCACCTGAGCAAAGCACACCCATAGATGCCCAGAGACCGCCCTCCCTGGGCTTCGTAGGCGGCGGCGGAGGTGATGGAGACAGCAATCCGTTAGCTTGCGTCATGGGAGGCCAAGCCTCTGTGGGCCCGGTGACCCATCAGGGGCAAATGCCACAGGAGTTCACCCAGGCGGGAAGGCCTCCGGAGACAAGGACACTCTACTTGGACCTTTCCAGCTGCGGAAACCAAGGTCCCGAACAACAGGACATTCTTTCGGACGCCGGGCAGTGGAAAGGCACTTCATTGTGGGAGCTTCCAACCCTGTTCTGGCAGAGACCGGCTCCTGCACACACACCAGCCCCAGTGGGATGGGGGCCTGGTCTGGCCGTGAGCGTGAGTGCCCAGCGGCAGCTGACTGGGCACAACCAGCAGGCAACACTGATGCAGGAAAACCCTCCTCTGCTTGCCCAAGCCTCTCCACAAGGCACTAGCTTCTTGGACCAACTCCTCGATGACCTGGAAATTCAGCAGAATGCCCAGCCCTTGGTGATTCAACAGGAAGCAGGCCTGCAATGTGAGCCACCACTGCAATTCCCTATCAGCGAGGAGCTCTATCAGGAGTACCTAAGAGACTTTTAAAACGCCCCGATTGCCCGGGAGACTCACTAAAACCCTCTGAAAAGCACCAATCATACCTTATACGTTAAAAAAAAGAAAACACGAAGCGGATTTAAAACCACCTTAAATGCCCCACAAATCAGTAAGAAACAACAGCAACACAATGATACCCTAAAAAAGGCACCCTTAAGGAGTAGATATCTATGTATATTTATATAATATATAAGTGATTCTATGTAAACGATTAATATATAATATGTACACTATTTATACATCATAGATCTTTTTTACATATAGTACATATAAAAACTGAAACCCCTCCAAAACCATTCATAAACCATGGAATACATTTAAAAAGACCCAAAGGGACCAAAGAAGCCCTTTAGGACCCCTTGGAGATCATTCGTAATTTCCTCCCCGCAAGAGAGTAAAACCCTACATAGAGTTGATCAGGTGTCCAGTGAGCTTCTTCATGTCCCCGGCCCCACCAATTGAGGTCATCGAGCTGCAAGCTGATTAACAGGCTAAATGCCACCCCTTCACTCTCAAGAGCCTCAAGTTGAGAGCACATCATGTATGTCTTGCAGCACACGTGTGGCAGGAAAGCCCACCCCTAACTGGTTGGGAGGGCTCTAGAGTCAAGATTGACAAGCTAAGCTTGGTCTCTGAGCCTGCTTGACCTTAGGTGTCTTTGGATTCTTCTCCAGGGCATAATCTATGGGCCTTATGGGAAGGGTGTGGAGTCTTCTTCGGTTGAGGCAGGAAATGGGTCTCAATGCTTTTGATAGCTGACAACACTCAGAAATGTAGCCTTCAAGAAGTTGCCCTGGGAATTCATGTAGCAGCATAGCAACCCTGTGCAGTGAAGTGCCTTAAGACTGTCATTCTTATGGTGCGTGGTGGTGGTGGTGGCGGGGACACGGTCAGGAGCGACTTTGACTTCGGAGACCGTGAGTGGGATACACCTCCAACCCAGGAAAGTGAAGGTCCCCTCCAGGGGAGCCCCAGCCTCCCAGACTACTCAACGGATGAACACTGACAGTTGGTTCTCACACACGGTCTTGCGGGTTGTGTTTCACACACTCTGGTGACTATGAAATGCCCAGATCTATGCTTGAGTCTCCGTGTGAATGAATGGATTCCATTTGAGCTTCCATTCTGAGCACTGCGTGGACGGTGGAAGACCAACAAGCACTTTTCAGTGGATTTGCCTCTGTGGCTCTGATGACTGGATAAGGGGGTAGATTGGCAAAGGTCTAAAGCTTTGTCCAGATAGAAGGCAGTCTGTGTGTGTGTGACTGATTGCAAACACTTCCTCCCTCACCACCCGGCCAGGGAGGAGCATTCTGGTCTGCAGCTCCTTGCCCAGGGTGAACATACCCCCGAGGTAAATCGGGCTGGAGTGTGGGTGGCTGTATAATACCAGCACCACTTGGTCAGGGGTCAGGAGGACCTAGAACCAAGCTCTGCAATATCGGCAATCCTGTTACAGCACCACTATCACCACCACCACCATGGCCAACCGCACCCCAACCCCCACCCAGGATGTTGAGGGAACATTCTGTTATGCTACCACCACTGGTCACCCACTGTTGGTATTTAGCCAAGCCTATAAAACACAGGGACATACATGTCTCTGTCGTGTTGTTTAGATTTTCATATTCACCACAATCAATAGTCAGACGTGTATAGAGGATATGAAGGTCAAAACACACACTTCTGTCCTTCCCACCCGATTCACACAGGCACCCTGTTTTTGGTGAAAACAGATAGCTCATGGAGAGAAAGACAGACAGATAAGTAAGTAGACTGTTAGAAAGGTAGACATAGCTATAAGATGATAGATAGATAGATAGATAGATAGATAGATAGATAGATAGATAGATTGATGATACATAACATCACCAAGAAGGCCTTCAACAGGCTCTCAGAGGAAAGCTTCACACTGTCTGTGAAGCCTTACTTTGGCAAGTAGGCCAATAGTAACCTAAGAGGGGAGTTTCATCAGGTCACAGCTTGATTCGAGTGCTAGGAGAGAAAAGTCTTTTCAAGTCCCTAACCTTCTGGCTTCCTCCCTGGTGATGGGAGCGTTGAGCTGCTGCCCTGGCCTGTGCTGCACTACCTGTGGCTCAAGCCAAACCACTGATCGGTTAGGTTTTGAGGTTTTTTGGAGACCTTTGTCGCCACACTGCAGCTGTGTGCATCCCTTGAGCTTGTGGCTGGTGTATATTGCCTGCTGCCCCGCTCCCCACCTCTGAACCCTCTTGCCCTCCCGCCAAGCGCGTCCTGCAAGGCTCCACCTGGTGACACAGTGCCTCCTTGGCCAAGAGATCGGGCTGGCCTTGCGCGGGGAGGCATGCACCCCGGTTGGCCTTTCTCACCTCCAAGTGACAGCGCGTGGCAGAAGCACAGAGGTCAGCAGACCGCATACTGTCTTTCCCTCTTGGCCGACTTAGAGGGACGTAGGCGCGCCTGGCTCCCTCTCGCTGGGTTGACCAGAGAGGACCAGGACCGCGGAGAGCAGTGAGGGAAAGGATAAGAGAAGAGTAGAGAAGAGAAGTGAAACAGAGTGGAGTAGCATATGGGGGCGGCCGGGATATGAGAGTTAGTTAGAGCAACAGCCACAGAGAAGGGATCTTGTCATCCACCTGGTCAGAGCTAGGGGGAACCGTAGGGAGTCCAATTCAGGTGACCCTTAGACCATAAGCGCATGTGTGCTATAGCACTCACATTGGAAAACCCCTCCCTCCTACACTCAGCCACTTTGATCCTTTCCTCTCAGAGACTAGAGAAGGCCCTCCTGTGTTAGGTTTCTCTGTTTCTGTCTCTCTCTCATGTACCCATCCATCCACCCATCCACCCATCCACCCATCCATCCATACAATTATCCATCATCTGTTATCACAAAGGAAGAAGGCCTGCGCGCCAAGATGAGGGTGGGAAGGGAGGCTGTATGTTTGAACCTTCATCCCCATATCCCCATATATACGATGGCAGTGAATAATAGAACCAAAACGTGACAAAAACAATGCGATGCTTCTCTACGTTAGATGGGATTTATATGCTTCAGGGGGCACCTGGTGTTGGTGAGTTAGTACATTGTGGTCAGACTGGGGCAGAAGTGGGTTCGGACTAGGTGGCGGAAAGAGGTAATGGTGGTTCTGCTGCTGCTGTGCCTGCATGATTTCATTGACTGAAGCGTGGTCATGACACTCCTAAAACTTGACCAGGTGGGCCTGGTACTCTACACACACACACACACACACACACACACACACACACACACACACACACACACATAACCAGCCATCCACCGAAGCACACACATACCGGGTTCCTAAAATGTTTGCCAAATCCTCCCTCACCCCTTCTAAGCACTCAGGTCCCAACCCACTCAACTCATAAAGCAGTGGGACCTCTGGTCTCATCAGAAAAACTGCTGGAGATTCGCAAGGGAGGGTCCAGAGTCTGAGCTGCTTTTCGACTGAATCCCAGTGCTGGCGGTTGGAGGCTCCGCCAGGTGGCAGGCCTTTGGAATTAAGGGTGGGCCAGTGGGACCAGGCCACACTCCTGTGGACCACTCAAGCCTCCCTCTTCCTTGACTTTGCAGGTGGAGAGATTGGAGTTCCCCTAGGGCTCTTCTCCATGGATCGCTGCCTCCTCCCACTCCCTTCCTATCCCAGCCCATCCTGGGTGTCCCCGAAACAAGCAATGTCTAGTTCGCTTGCCCAAGGTAGTGTCAAAGTCCAACTTCAGATCAACAACAGAATAAAACAAAACAAAACACAAACCGGTCACCCTGACAGCAATGACCATGCCTCTCTAGCCAGAGACCAGGTTATTGAGATGCTAAAACGGCCGGCTTCATATGGTAATCAAGCCCAGGCCTTCCTTTTGATCCTTTTCAGGTGAAAAGGTGCCACAGGAGGTGTCTTTCTGCTTAAGTTGGAGGGGTTATTGATTGGGCAACATGTTGGAGGTGGTGCTGGCCCAGAAAGAGACACGCACCCACCCCCCATTTCACAAATTGAAATCTACTTTATAGATAGATTACCAATTATTAACGAAGTGGTTGATGGGCCATGGCTGGGGTGGGGGTGGGGGGGATGCGGCTGGGTGTGCAGGCAGGCTAAAACACCTTAGTAGTTGATAAATAACATGCTGAATTTGGCTTCTGTCATTTTGGCTGAGGCTTGACCAAGGCGCACACACAAAAACACCCACACGTCGACCAGTTTTGAAATAAACAGTGGCAAGGTACATCTCAGCCTGAGGA
This sequence comes from Tenrec ecaudatus, assembly GCF_050624435.1. Taxonomy (NCBI): domain Eukaryota; kingdom Metazoa; phylum Chordata; class Mammalia; order Afrosoricida; family Tenrecidae; genus Tenrec; species Tenrec ecaudatus. Next base: position 92,318,627 of record NC_134544.1, on the reverse strand, counting down.
ACGCAAACATTGGGAATTCCCCCAGAACCTTCCCACTTCAGGGAACTGCATGTGGCAAATATTGACCATCCTTCTCTGCTGGTGCTTTGATTCCTAATAAACTGAGTGTGTTCTGCTGTGCTCTCGGGACCCACTGACTCTTACAGTTTGCCCATTCACCTGCTGGCTTTCACTTAAAGCACATTTGATTGATTGCAGTGTGGCTCTTTGGGTTGTCTTGGAAGCCAACTGGGTACAACTCTTCCCAAGGAGCTTTCTGTCTGTCTGTCTGCCTGTCTTTTGAAGAATCTTCAGGCAAAAGCTAGGCCACTCAAATGGGAATCAATCAATTGGTGGAGAGAGAGCAAGGGACAGAATTGCCACCAAACTGATCGTGACTGGCGGCAGGTTTCCTCCAGAGAGAACACAGATTGGAGGGGACCGGAGAAGCGGATAGGGGTCTGAGCACCATAGTTGGAAGACATAGCGAGACGGGGTGCATATGCAGAAGAGCTTACAATGTCGCTCCAAGGACCTCTGAATGACCCAAGCAGTCAGGAGATGATGCATGGCCACCGTGTGTGTGTTTGTGTGTGTGCGATAGCCCTTCCTTGAGGATTGATGGTCGATTTCTATTGAGGGCAGGCAGACCACACTGGCAAGCCAGTAAGGACTATGCCACAGGGTTCTCCCTATCCTCCCTAACACCCACCAGGCCACCTGTCACCCGCCCCCACTGCAATCCAATCCAATTCTTACTCAAACTTTTTCGTTGGCTTGTTTGTTGGGGGTGGGTGGGGAAGATCATGTGTTTGTTTTCTTTTTTAAACCCTTTTAAACTTGTACTTTAGCCGCATGTCATACCATCAATAAGCGCCATCCTATATGATTCCATACAATTTTCTTCTTTCCTGTAGCTGTGATATTGATAGTGGTGGTGATGATGATGATCATGGTGATGCTTTTCTCATGGTGGCAATACTAGACTAGACACAACAGAACATTCTGCAATCACAACTTCCTTTTCTGTGTCCCTTTGCCAAACTCTTGAGATGGAGGAGCCGAGATCATAACTCCATACTCCCTAAAAGTAGTTTGGAAAGTGTTTGAGAGCCAGACATATGTCCATTTTTACAGACAGATGAAATCACCATTCTCAGATAAATCTCCTTTCAGATGGCTTTCCAGGAATCCAGGAGAGATAATCCCTTCAGGACCAGTGGTGATACCAGGAGGTGGAGGGAGGGTGGGGTGGAAAGGTGGAGTCTATTTACAAGGATCTACATAGAACCTCCTCCATGGGGGGATGGGCTACAGAAAAGTGGGTGAAGGGAGACATCGGACAGTGTAAGATATAACAAAATACTAATAATTTATCAATTATCAAGGGCTCATGAGGGAGGTGGGAGGGGGAAATGATGAGCTGATACCAAAGCTTCAGGCAGAAACCAAATGTTTTGAGAATGATGATGGCAACACATGTACAAATGTGCTTGACACAATGGATGGATGGACGGTTGGATGGATGGATGGATTTAATCTGTCTGTAAAAATAGATACACTTTTGCTCTTGAGAACTATTAAAACTGTTTTTACAGAGCAGGGTGTTGTGAGATCAGCTCTTCCTTCTGAAAAGTTTGCCAAAGAGACACAGAAAAGAAAATCATCATCATCACCACCACCATCATCATCAATCCCAGCTGCAGGGAAGAAGGAAAGGTTCTAGAAACTAATAGGATGACAAGAGGATGGCTGTAATGATGGTATGACATGTGGCTAATACGCAAGTTTAAACGGTTTAAAAAAAAATAAAACAAAACACCCGATTTGCCTCCACAAACCTAACCAATACGCCAACCAAAAAGGTAGTGCAAGAATTGGATTGCATTGTGGGAGTGGCAGGGCTTAGGCGGGCAGATGGGTGTTAAGTAGGATAGGGAGAACCCAGGAGGCATAGTCCTCAGGGGCTTTCATGGGCAAAAAATGCCAGGCAAAATTTTTATTCCAAATGACAGTAAAAGGGCAGGCAGGGCACTGGAGACTGATCTAGGGATAAATCTGAGGTGGTTTGCTTTGATACAATATAATCCTCACAGGTTACATTCTACCACTGTATGTGTGAGTGTATGTCCCTTTTAGACATGCAATTTTGAATTTCCCGCCCAGGCGGCCCCCATTTGGTGACACTGCAGGCAGAGAACAATGCTGGACCTAGGAGCAAAGAATGGACTTCTCTGCAGTGCAACTCCAAAAGTGTCTCAGGATTACTGCTTCTGACAGTTAACATTTACCCCAAACGACCCTCAAGATTACCGCCAGGGAACTTAACCAAATAACTCAATCACGAAAACGATGGCAATGGGTTTCAAAAAGAAAAGGAAAAGGAAAAAAAAACTCTGATCAGATTCAGCAAGGTGGCAGGACAAGCAAAATCCAAGGAAGGCAGCCCTCACACAAAAGTTCCTTCAGCCCTGGGAAGTGAGCAGAAAAGGTCAGGACACCTGGAAGACCTCCAGCAGATAAGAGAACATCCAAGTCTAAAGGAAAGCCATCTTTAAAAAAAATTGTTATTGGAAGCTCTTACAACTCTTATCAAAATCCATCCATCCATCAAATGTGTCAAGCACATTTATACCAGTGTTGCCATCATCATTCTCAAAATATTTGCTTTCTGCTTGAGCCTTTGCTATCAGCTCCTCATTTCCCCCCTCCCTCGCCGCTCCCCCCCCCCACCTCATGAACCCTTGATATTTAAAAATTATTAGTATTTTGTTATAACTTACACTGTCCAATGTCTCTTTTCACCGCTTTTTTCTTCTTCATCTCCCCAGAAAGGAGATTCTAAGTAGATACTTGTAAATTGGTTCCTGTTTTCCACCTCGCCCTTCCTCTACCCTTCTGGTATCCTCACTGTTGCTGAGGGAATTATCTCTCTTGGATTGCAGGAAATCCATCTGAAAGGTTCTATTCACCTGAGAAGGGTGATTTCTTCTGTCTGTAAAAATAGACACACATCTGGCTCTCGAGTTCTTTTAAAACACTATTTAGGGAATAGGGAGTTAGGAGATCGGCTCTTTCGTCTCAAACGTTTGTCAAGGAGACACATAAGAGAACGTTTTGATTGCAGAAGGTTCTGTTGTGTCTAGTCTAGTATTGCCACGATTGGAAAATCATCATCATCATCGTCATCATCACCACGACCTTCATCATCAGTCACAGTTAAAGGGAAGAAAAAATATTCTAGAATTTAAAAGCATGACAATAGGATGGCGGTATTGATGGTATGACATGCGGCTAAAGTGCAAGTTTAAACGGTTTAAAACCGAACGATACAAACAAGCAAAACACCTGATCGTTTCCCACATCCCCAAAAAACAAACCAACCAAAAAATTTGTGTAAGAATTTGAGTGTTTGTGCGGGAGGCAAGAGATGATGGCTTGTGGGGGGGTTTGGTGTTAGGTGGGACAGGGAGAACTCAGGTGGTATAATCCACAGTGGCTTGCCTGGGTCGTATGCCGGACCTCAATGGAAATCTATATCACTCCTCAAGCAAGGGCTATCACACACACACACACACACACACACTCACACACACTTGCGCGTGCGCACGCGCAGTGTGCATGGGTCATCTGCTGACTGCTTGGGTCAGTCAGATTCCTGGAGCCACATTGTAAGCCCTTTGGCATATGTGCCCCATCTCTCTATGTGTTCCAATCACGGTGGTCTGACCCCTGCCTGCTACTCTGGTGCCACTCATAACTGTGATTTCTGGAAGGGAAACCCATCGCAGCCAGTCACGATCAGTTTGGTGGCAATTCTGTCTTTTTGTTCTCAACTCCACCGATTAATTGATTCCCATTTGAGCCGCCTAGCTAGTGACTGATAATCGTCAACAGACAGGCCGACAGACAGGCAGACAGGCAGATACACAGACGGACAGATGCTTGGGAAGAGTTGCACCCGGTTGATTTCAAAGACAGTCCAATGAGCCACAACACAAGAAATCATACGAGCTTCTAGTGAAAGCCAGCGGGTGAATGGGCAACCCAGAGGAGTGAGTGGGTCGCGAGAGCACATCAGAATACACTCAGCTTATTGGGCATCAAACCACCAGCAGGGAAGGATGATCAATCCTTACCACACCCAGGACCTCGAAGTGAGAATGTTTTTGGGGAATTCCCAATGTTTGCAGTCCTCAGGCTGGGGTGTTCCTAGCTACTGTTTATTTCATAATTGGTCAATGTATGTGTGAGAGAGAGAGCGTGGCGGGAGATGTGGATGTATTAGGCCATAAGCTGGTCCATGTGTTTCTTGGTGTGTGACTAGTCCCCTTTGCCTCTGTTTACCTTGTAACAAAAAGCGTTGTGAGATAACTCAATTCTTTATGACCTTGCAGCTAAAAGCAGTGTGAGATAACTCAGTTATTTATGACCTCTTGAGATTCTTTTGAACCTTGCATGTCCTTGTGCTTATCTTAGAATATAGTGGTGTTATTATTCAAATGTTTAGAAAGTGTGACTCGTTCAGTAACATTTGCATAGATAAGAGGTTAGGGATGTTTTTCAAAGCAAGTTCTCTGATGTTCGTTTTGTAACCATTCCCTTGTTAGAAGAGTGTAAAAACCAAGGTTTGAACATACTTCAGTCCATCAGACTGTTGTCCTCCCAATCCCATGCTTTCTATATGGCTCTTTCTTTTATTCTTTCATCTGCACGCATCATTTCAGACGCGGCTTGATGGGGGATAGCTGGTCTAATCCCCCGCATTTTTGGCGCCCAACAGGGGGCTTTGAAAACTGAGCATCCCGTGACAGAAACCACTGAATAGCAAGGCCGTGAATCTTTACAGTGAAAATTAGGGTAAGTGGTGAAACGTTGGGAGTAACAAAAAATGGGACAGACTTCTAGTAAATGTATGTATGTAAATATGCTTCCAAATATGTTAAGAGCTAGAGGAGCAAAAGTAACCAACCAAAGATTAGAAGAGCTTTTTGATTTTGTGGTTAGGGTATGTCACCTCCTGCTGCTGACCTGCAGGGTACTGATCTGCTTCAGCTTAGACCAAATTATGGTCTAATTCTGAGAGCCTCGTGCATTGGAGCAAACATTGTGGCAAACAGTGAGGGAAGATGGACCCCGCGGGTTGGAGGGCACTCAGAATGGGACTGATGCCACAGTACAGCTGCAGCTAGGTCCAAGGGTCCCTCAAGGTGGGTCACGGCGTCGGCGAGTGAGAGGCAGAAACCACACGACTCAAAGGTTGCATGTGATTGTTCCAATTTTATTCATGCAAAGCTTCAACTTATATATTCTTTTCCTAAGCTTAAATCTTATGGCTTGAGGTCATACTTGAGGAAATTCTCAAGACCATGACCAGTTACATAATCACATTTCTTTACTCTCCATCAGATACACTGCATGATTCCTGGTTAAAATTTAGTACATCTTGAAACGAAAACTGTCTCAAACACAAGTGTGATAAACATAAACCTTCTAACAATAAGTGAGCACACTTTATCACACTAGGGCATATTGTTCGAACTATGAAATCAATAAAGCATTAATGCATTTCATTATCAAACACAAAAATTACTTGACAGACTTTGGCTGTTCCTTCTTCAGGTGTTCCTCTAGGGCTTTCATTTATTGTTTTCTTTCCCACTAAGTTCCCATAAATCAAACTCCCACTGGTCTTTCTGTACCAAGGCATGAGTTGCCTCAAATAGGCAGCTTTGCTTCAGTGGAAGTCAAGTTGCCCTACAATAGGTAGCTTTACTTCATTGGACTTCGACCACCACGGGGGCTTCAGCGCCTTGCAATGAAGATCAGGGAGTCTTGCAAGCAAGGACAGGGCCCGTGGCCAACTGACATCTCGTGAGTAACTCCAATCATTTCTCACTTGGGGAGGGTCCGTGGGAACTTTCGTCAGCGTGGGTGTCCTGCTGAGTAGCTTGACTTGTCCTCTCATTCCGCTGTTGCTTCTCAGTTTGTAGTATCAGCACGTCCATCCGAACATAGGTTTTGGCAGTGTTTTGGTAAACCTCCTCAGCCAGCGTGTCCTTGGGTGAAGCCCTGCCGGTCCATGATGCAACTGTCCTTTTCGGGCACGCTTGTGTGCGCGCATACACACACACACACACACACACACACACACACACTCACTCACTCAGACAGTCAGAATTTGTGCACTTATGAAACGCGCAACCCCCCGGGTTTTTAAATAATACTTCGAAATATAAACAGTTTTAATTTAAAAATAAAAGGGATACATTTTTACCTTTTAAATTGGAAGGGATTTCTTTGAGAAATGAAACCGGAAACCAGAACTATGCAGAAGGAGGGGGAGGTGAATGCTCTTTGGTGCTCCCCAGACAGTTGCAAACACGTGCCTCTTCCCTATTGGCTGTGCTCATTCCTGTCGCCAATCACATCTTGTATATCGAATGAGGTGCTCAAAGGGAATGGTATTTAAGAGCGGCGGCTGGCCCTCTCCTCCGGAGAGCTCAAGTTCCGCTGGCCTGTGGGAGCCCACAGCCCTCTCTTCTCCCCCGAAACTGCTCCTCCTTCCGCAGCATGGCTTCGAAAGACCCTCCTGCTCGTTCTAAGCGAACCCAAGACCGAAGAAAGAGGACTGTCTGGAACGCTTCTCAATCTGACATCTTACAAGCCTCATTTGCTCGAGACCCGTATCCAGGCTTCACGGCCAGAGAAGAACTTGCCAGAGCCATCGGCGTGGCAGAGGACAGAATCTTCCTGTGGTTCAAAAACCGCAGAAGTCGACAGCTCAGGAGGAGCCGACTGAGCTCCGTGCCCCCTCCGGGACAGCCGTGCCCCGTGCCGCCTCGCACCACCTCTCCAGCCAGGGCGCCGACGGCAGACAGACGCAAGAGGACTGTCATCAGCAAAGATCAAAGCGCCCACCTGGTGCAAGCGTTTGAGAAGCAGCCATTCCCCGGCGTGAAAGCCAGGCAAGAACTGGCACGCCAGACAGGCCTTCCGGAAGCTCGGATTGACACGTGGTTCCAGAACCGAAGGGCTCGACACTCACATCACGCCAGGGTGCAGCTGGATCACCGCGGGCCCCAGCAATGCAGCTCCAGCCCGGTCTTCGCATGTCCGGTTCTGCAGCCACCTGAGCAAAGCACACCCATAGATGCCCAGAGACCGCCCTCCCTGGGCTTCGTAGGCGGCGGCGGAGGTGATGGAGACAGCAATCCGTTAGCTTGCGTCATGGGAGGCCAAGCCTCTGTGGGCCCGGTGACCCATCAGGGGCAAATGCCACAGGAGTTCACCCAGGCGGGAAGGCCTCCGGAGACAAGGACACTCTACTTGGACCTTTCCAGCTGCGGAAACCAAGGTCCCGAACAACAGGACATTCTTTCGGACGCCGGGCAGTGGAAAGGCACTTCATTGTGGGAGCATCCAAACCTGTTCTGGCAGAGACCGGCTCCTGCACACACACCAGCCCCAGTGGGATGGGGGCCTGGTCTGGCCGTGAGCGTGAGTGCCCAGCGGCAGCTGACTGGGCACAACCAGCAGGCAACACTGATGCAGGAAAACCCTCCTCTGCTTGCCCAAGCCTCTCCACAAGGCACTAGCTTCTTGGACCAACTCCTCGATGACCTGGAAATTCAGCAGAATGCCCAGCCCTTGGTGATTCAACAGGAAGCAGGCCTGCAATGTGAGCCACCACTGCAATTCCCTATCAGCGAGGAGCTCTATCAGGAGTACCTAAGAGACTTTTAAAACGCCCCGATTGCCCGGGAGACTCACTAAAACCCTCTGAAAAGCACCAATCATACCTTATACGTTAAAAAAAAGAAAACACGAAGCGGATTTAAAACCACCTTAAATGCCCCACAAATCAGTAAGAAACAACAGCAACACAATGATACCCTAAAAAAGGCACCCTTAAGGAGTAGATATCTATGTATATTTATATAATATATAAGTGATTCTATGTAAACGATTAATATATAATATGTACACTATTTATACATCATAGATCTTTTTTACATATAGTACATATAAAAACTGAAACCCCTCCAAAACCATTCATAAACCATGGAATACATTTAAAAAGACCCAAAGGGACCAAAGAAGCCCTTTAGGACCCCTTGGAGATCATTCGTAATTTCCTCCCCGCAAGAGAGTAAAACCCTACATAGAGTTGATCAGGTGTCCAGTGAGCTTCTTCATGTCCCCGGCCCCACCAATTGAGGTCATCGAGCTGCAAGCTGATTAACAGGCTAAATGCCACCCCTTCACTCGCAAGAGCCTCAAGTTGAGAGCACATCATGTATGTCTTGCAGCACACGTGTGGCAGGAAAGCCCACCCCTAACTGGTTGGGAGGGCTCTAGAGTCAAGATTGACAAGCTAAGCTTGGTCTCTGAGCCTGCTTGACCTTAGGTGTCTTTGGATTCTTCTCCAGGGCATAATCTATGGGCCTTATGGGAAGGGTGTGGAGTCTTCTTTGGTTGAGGCAGGAAACGGGTCTCAATGCTTTTGATAGCTGACAACACTCAGGAATGTAGCCTTCAAGAAGTTGCCCTGGGAATTCATGTAGCAGCATAGCAACCCTGTGCAGTGAAGTGCCTTAAGACTGTCATTGTTATGGTGCGTGGTGGTGGTGGTGGCGGGGACACGGTCAGGAGCGACTTTGACTTCGGAGACCGTGAGTGGGATACACCTCCAACCCAGGAAAGTGAAGGTCCCCTCCAGGGGAGCCCCAGCCTCCCAGACTACTTAACGGATGAACACTGACAGTTGGTTCTCACACACGGTCTTGCGGGTTGTGTTTCACACACTCTGGTGACTATGAAATGCCCAGATCTATGCTTGAGTCTCCGTGTGAATGAATGGATTCCATTTGAGCTTCCATTCTGAGCACTGCGTGGACGGTGGAAGACCAACAAGCACTTTTCAGTGGATTTGCCTCTGTGGCTCTGACGACTGGATAAGGGGGTAGATTGGCAAAGGTCTAAAGCTTTGCCCAGATAGAAGGCAGTCTGTGTGTGTGTGTGACTGATTGCAAACACTTCCTCCCTCACCACCCGGCCAGGGAGGAGCATTCTGGTCTGCAGCTCCTTGCCCAGGGTGAACATACCCCCGAGGTAAATCGGGCTGGAGTGTGGGTGGCTGTATAATACCAGCACCACTTGCTCAGGGGTCAGGAGGACCTAGAACCAAGCTCTGCAATATCGGCAATCCTGTTACAGCACCACTATCACCACCACCACCATGGCCAACCGCACCCCAACCCCCACCCAGGATGTTGAGGGAACATTCTGTTATGCTACCACCACTGGTCACCCACTGTTGGTATTGAGCCAAGCCTATAAAACACAGGGACATCGCATGTCTCTGTCGTGTTGTTTAGATTTTCATATTCACCACAATCAATAGTCAGACGTGTATAGAGGATATGAAGGTCAAAACACACACTTCTGTCCTTCCCACCCGATTCACACAGGCACCCTGCTTTTGGTGAAAACAGATAGCTCATGGAGAGAAAGACAGACAGATAAGTAAGTAGACTGTTAGAAAGGTAGACACAGCTATAAGATGATAGATAGATAGATAAATAGATAGATACATAGCTAGATAGATTGACGATACATAACATCACCAAGAAGGCCTTCAACAGGCTCTCAGAGGAAAGCTTCACACTGTCTGTGAAGCCTTACTTTGGCAAGTAGGCCAATAGTAACCTAAGAGGGGAGTTTCATCAGGTCACAGCTTGATTCGAGTGCTAGGAGAGAAAAGTCTTTTCAAGTCCCTTCCCTTCTGGCTTCCTCCCTGGTGATGGGAGCGTTGAGCTGCTGCCCTGGCCTGTGCTGCACTACCTGTGGCTCAAGCCAAACCACTGATTGGTTAGGTTTTGAGGTTTTTTGGAGACCTTTGTCGCCACACTGCAGCTGTGTGCATCCCTTGACCTTGTGGCTGGTGTATATTGCCTGCTGCCCCGCTCCCCACCTCTGATCCGTCTTGCCCTCCCGCCAAGCGCGTCCTGCAGGGCTCCACCTGGTGACCCAGTGCCTCCTTGGCCAAGAGATCGGGCTGGCCTTGCGCGGGGAGGCATGCACCCCGGTTGGCCTTTCTCACCTCCAAGTGACAGCGCGTGGCAGAAGCACAGAGGTCAGCAGACCGCATACTGTCTTTCCCTCTTGGCCGACTTAGAGGGACGTAGGCGCGCCTGGCTCCCTCTCGCTGGGTTGACCAGAGAGGACCAGGACCGCGGAGAGCAGCGAGGGAAAGGATAAGAGAAGAGTAGAGAAGAGAAGAGAAACAGAGTGGAGTAGCATATGGGGGCGGCCGGGATATGAGAGTTAGTTAGAGCAACAGCCACAGAGAAGGGATCTTGTCATCCACCTGGTCACAGCTAGGGGGAACCGGAGGGAGTCCAATTCAGGTGACCCTTAGACCATAAGCGCATGTGCGCTATAGCACTCACATTGGAAAACCCCTCCCTCCTACACTCAGCCATTTTGATCCTTTCCTCTCAGAGACTAGAGAAGGCCCTCCTGTGTTAGGTTTCTCTGTTTCTGTCTCTCTCTCATGTACCCATCCATCCACCCATCCACCCATCCACCCATCCATCCATACAATCATCCATCATCTGTTATCACAAAGGAAGAAGGCCTGCGCGCCAAGATGAGGGTGGGAAGGGAGGCTGTATGTTTGAACCTTCATCCCCATATCCCCATATATACGATGGCAGTGAATAATAGAACCAAAACGTGACAAAAACAATGCGATGCTTCTCTACGTTAGATGGGATTTATATGCTTCAGGGGGCACCTGGTGTTGGTGAGTTAGTACATTGTGGTCAGACTGGGGCAGAAGTGGGTTCGGACTAGGTGGCGGAAAGAGGTAATGGTGGTTCTGCTGCTGCTGTGCCTGCATGATTGCATTGACTGAAGCGTGGTCATGACACTCCTAAAACTTGACCAGGTGGGCCTGGTACTGTACACACACACACACACACACACACAGACACATAACCAGGCATCCACCGAAGCACACACATACCGGGTACCTAAAATGTTTGCCAAATCCTCCCTCACCCCTTCTAAGCACTCAGGTCCCAACCCACTCAACTCATAAAGCAGTGGGACCTCTGGTCTCATCAGAAAAACTGCTGGAGATTCGCAAGGGAGGGTCCAGAGTCTGAGCTGCTTTTCGACTGAATCCCAGTGCTGGCGGTTGGAGGCTCCGCCAGGTGGCAGGCCTTCGGAATTAAGGTTGGGCCAGTGGGACCAGGCCACCCTCCTGTGGACCACTCAAGCCTCCCTCTTCCTTGACTTTGCAGGTGGAGAGATTGGAGTTCCCCTAGGGCTCTTCTCCATGGATCGCTGCCTCCTCCCACTCCCTTCCCATCCCAGCCCATCCTGGGTGTCCCCGAAACAAGCAATGTCTAGTTCGCTTGCCCAAGGTAGTGTCAAAGTCCAACTTCAGATCAACAACAGAATAAAACAAAACAAAACACAAACCGGTCACCCTGACAGCAATGACCATGCCTCTCTAGCCAGAGACCAGGTTATTGAGATGCTAAAACGGCCGGCTTCATATGGTAATCAAGCCCAGGCCTTCCTTTTGATCCTTTTCAGGTGAAAAGGTGCCAAGGAGGTGTCTTTCTGCTTAAGTTGGAGGGGTTATTGATTGGGCAACATGTTGGAGGTAGTGCTGGCCCAGAAAGAGACACGCACCCACCCCCCATTTCACAAATTGAAATCTACTTTATAGATAGATTACCAATTATTAACGAAGTGGTTGATGGGCCATGGCTGGGGTGGGGGTGGGGGGGATGCGGCTGGGTGTGCAGGCAGGCTAAAACACCTTAGTAGTTGATAAATAACATGCTGAATTTGGCTTCTGTCATTTTGGCTGAGGCTTGACCAAGGCGCACACACAAAAACACCCACACGTCGACCAGTTTTGAAATAAACAGTGGCAAGGTACATCTCAGCCTGAGGACCGCAAACATTGGGAATTCCCCCAGAACCTTCCCACTTCAGGGAACTGCATGTGGCAAAGATTGACCATCCTTCTCTGCTGGCGCTTTGATTCCTAATAAACTGAGTGTGTTCTGCTGTGCTCTCGGGACCCACTGACTCTTACAGTTTGCCCATTCACCTGCTGGCTTTCACTTAAAGCACATTTGATTGATTGCAGTGTGGTTCTTTGGGTTGTCTTGGAAGCCAACTGGGTACAACTCTTCCCAAGGAGCTTTCTGTCTGTCTGTCTGCCTGTCTTTTGAAGAATCCTCAGGCACAAGCTAGGCCACTCAAATGGGAATCAATCAATTGGTGGAGAGAGAGCAAGGGACAGAATTGCCACCAAACTGATCGTGACTGGCGGCAGGTTTCCTCCAGAGAGAACACAGATTGGAGGGGACCGGAGAAGCGGATAGGGGTCTGAGCACCATAGTTGGAAGACATAGCGAGACGGGGTGCATATGCAGAAGAGCTTACAATGTCGCTCCAAGGACCTCTGAATGACCCAAGCAGTCAGGAGATGATGCATGGCCACCGTGTGTGTGTTTGTGTGTGTGCGATAGCCCTTCCTTGAGGATTGATGGTCGATTTCTATTGAGGGCAGGCAGACCACACTGGCAAGCCAGTAAGGACTATGCCACAGGGTTCTCCCTATCCTCCCTAACACCCACCAGGCCACCTGTCACCCGCCCCCACTGCAATCCAATCCAATTCTTACTCAAACTTTTTCGTTGGCTTGTTTGTTGGGGGTGGGTGGGGAAGATCATGTGTTTGTTTTCTTTTTTAAACCCTTTTAAACTTGTACTTTAGCCGCATGTCATACCATCAATAAGCGCCATCCTATTTGATTCCATACAATTTTCTTCTTTCCTGTAGCTGTGATATTGATAGTGGTGGTGATGATGATGATCATGGTGATGCTTTTCTCATGGTGGCAATACTAGACTAGACACAACAGAACATTCTGCAATCACAACTTCCTTTTCTGTGTCCCTTTGCCAAACTCTTGAGATGGAGGAGCCGAGATCATAACTCCATACTCCCTAAAAGTAGTTTGGAAAGTGTTTGAGAGCCAGACGTATGTTCATTTTTACAGACAGATGAAATCACCATTCTCAGATAAATCTCCTTTCAGATGGCTTTCCAGGAATCCAGGAGAGATAATCCCTTCAGGACCAGTGGTGATACCAGGAGGTGGAGGGAGGGTGGGGTGGAAAGGTGGAGTCTATTTACAAGGATCTACATAGAACCTCCTCCATGGGGGGATGGGCTACAGAAAAGTGGGTGAAGGGAGACATCGGACAGTGTAAGATATAACAAAATACTAATAATTTATCAATTATCAAGGGCTCATGAGGGAGGTGGGAAGGGGAAATGATGAGCTGATACCAAAGCTTCAGGCAGAAACCAAATGTTTTGAGAATGATGATGGCAACACATGTACAAATGTGCTTGACACAATGGATGGATGGACGGTTGGATGGATGGATGGATTTAATCTGTCTGTAAAAATAGATACACTTTTGCTCTTGAGAACTATTAAAACTGTTTTTACAGAGCAGGGTGTTGTGAGATCAGCTCTTCCTTCTGAAAAGTTTGCCAAAGAGACACAGAAAAGAAAATCATCATCATCACCACCACCATCATCATCAATCCCAGCTGCAGGGAAGAAGGAAAGGTTCTAGAAACTAATAGGATGACAAGAGGATGGCTGTAATGATGGTATGACATGTGGCTAATACGCAAGTTTAAACGGTTTTAAAAAAAAATAAAACAAAACACCCGATTTGCCTCCACAAACCTAACCAATACGCCAACCAAAAAGGTAGTGCAAGAAATGGATTGCATTGTGGGAGTGGCAGGGCATAGGCGGGCAGATGGGTGTTAAGTAGGATAGGGAGAACCCAGGAGGCATAGTCCTCAGGGGCTTTCATGGGCAAAAAATGCCAGGCAAAATTTTTATTCCAAATGACAGTAAAAGGGCAGGCAGGGCACTGGAGACTGATCTAGGGATAAATCTGAGGTGGTTTGCTTTGATACAATATAATCCTCACAGGTTACATTCTACCACTGTATGTGTGAGTGTATGTCCCTTTTAGACATGCAATTTTGAATTTCCCGCCCAGGCGGCCCCCATTTGGTGACACTGCAGGCAGAGAACAATGCTGGACCTAGGAGCAAAGAATGGACTTCTCTGCAGTGCAACTCCAAAAGTGTCTCAGGATTACTGCTTCTGACAGTTAACATTTACCCCAAACGACCCTCAAGATTACCGCCAGGGAACTTAACCAAATAACTCAATCACGAAAACGATGGCAATGGGTTTCAAAAAGAAAAGGAAAAGGAAAAAAAAACTCTGATCAGATTCAGCAAGGTGGCAGGACAAGCAAAATCCAAGGAAGGCAGCCCTCACACAAAAGTTCCTTCAGCCCTGGGAAGTGAGCAGAAAAGGTCAGGACACCTGGAAGACCTCCAGCAGATAAGAGAACATCCAAGTCTAAAGGAAAGCCATCTTTAAAAAAAATTGTTATTGGAAGCTCGTACAACTCTTATCAAAATCCATCCATCCATCAAATGTGTCAAGCACATTTATACCAGTGTTGCCATCATCATTCTCAAAATATTTGCTTTCTGCTTGAGCCTTTGCTATCAGCTCCTCATTTCCCCCCTCCCTCCCCGCTCCCCCCCCCACCTCATGAACCCTTGATATTTAAAAATTATTAGTATTTTGTTATAACTTACACTGTCCAATGTCTCTTTTCACCGCTTTTTTCTTCTTCATCTCCCCAGAAAGGAGATTCTAAGTAGATACTTGTAAATCGGTTCCTGTTTTCCACCTCGCCCTTCCTCTACCCTTCTGGTATCCTCACTGTTGATGAGGGAATTATCTCTCTTGGATTGCAGGAAATCCATCTGAAAGGTTATATTCACCTGAGAAGGGTGATTTCTTCTGTTTGTAAAAATAGACACACATCTGGCTCTCGAGTTCTTTTAAAACACTATTTAGGGAATAGGGAGTTAGGAGATCGGCTCTTCCGTCTCAAAAGTTTGTCAAAGAGACACATAAGAGAACGTTTTGATTGCAGAATGTTCTGTTGTGTCTAGTCTAGTATTGCCACGATTGGAAAATCATCATCATCATCGTCATCATCACCACGACCTTCATCATCAGTCACAGTTAAAGGGAAGAAAAAATATTCTAGAATTTAGAAGCATGACAATAGGATGGCCGTATTGATGGTATGACATGCGGCTAAAGTGCAAGTTTAAACGGTTTAAAACCGAACGATACAAACAAGCAAAACACCTGATCTTTTCCCACATCCCCAAAAAACAAACCAACCAAAAAATTTGTGTAAGAATTTGAGTGTTTGTGCGGGAGGCAAGAGATGATGGCTTGTGGGGGGGTTTGGTGTTAGGTGGGACAGGGAGAACTCAGGTGGTATAATCCACAGTGGCTTGCCTGGGTCGTATGCCGGACCTCAATGGAAATCTATATCACTCCTCAAGCAAGGGCTATCACACACACACACACACACACACACACACACACACACTCACACACTTGCGCGTGCGCACGCGCAGTGTGCATGGGTCATCTGCTGACTGCTTGGGTCAGTCAGATTCCTGGAGCCACATTGTAAGCCCTTTGGCATATGTGCCCCATCTCTCTATGTGTTCCAATCACGGTGGTCTGACCCCTGCCTGCTACTCTGGTGCCACTCATAACTGTGATTTCTGGAAGGGAAACCCATCGCAGCCAGTCACGATCAGTTTGGTGGCAATTCTGTCTTTTTGTTCTCAACTCCACCGATTAATTGATTCCCATTTGAGCGGCCTAGCTAGTGACTGAGAATCGTCAACAGACAGGCCGACAGACAGGCAGACAGGCAGATACACAGACGGACAGATGCTTGGGAAGAGTTGCACCCGGTTGATTTCAAAGACAGTCCAATGAGCCACAACACAAGAAATCATACGAGCTTCTAGTGAAAGCCAGCGGGTGAATGGGCAACCCAGAGGAGTGAGTGGGTCGCGAGAGCACATCAGAATACACTCAGCTTATTGGGCATCAAACCACCAGCAGGGAAGGATGATCAATCCTTACCACACCCAGGACCTCGAAGTGAGAATGCTTTTGGGGAATTCCCAATGTTTGCAGTCCTCAGGCTGGGGTGTTCCTAGCTACTGTTTATTTCATAATTGGTCAATGTATGTGTGAGAGAGAGAGCGTGGCGGGAGATGTGGATGTATTAGGCCATAAGCTGGTCCATGTGTTTCTTGGTGTGTGACTAGTCCCCTTTGCCTCTGTTTACCTTGTAACAAAAAAAGCGTTGTGAGATAACTCAATTCTTTATGACCTTGCAGCTAAAAGCAGTGTGAGATAACTCAGTTATTTATGACCTCTTGAGATTCTTTTGAACCTTGCATGTCCTTGTGCTTATCTTAGAATATAGTGGTGTTATTATTCAAATGTTTAGAAAGTGTGACTCGTTCAGTAACATTTGCATAGATAAGAGGTTAGGGATATTTTTCAAAGCAAGTTCTCTGATGTTCCTTTTGTAACCATTCCCTTGTTAGAAGAGTGTAAAAACCAAGGTTTGAACATACTTCAGTCCATCAGACTGTTGTCCTCCCAATCCCATGCTTTCTATATGGCTTTTTCTTTTATTCTTTCATCTGCACGCATCATTTCAGACGCGGCTTGATGGGGGATAGCTGGTCTAATCCCCCGCATTTTTGGCGCCCAACAGGGGGCTTTGAAAACTGAGCATCCCGTGACAGAAACCACTGAATAGCAAGGCCGTGAATCTTTACAGTGAAAATTAGGGTAAGTGGTGAAACGTTGGGAGTAACAAAAAATGGGACAGACTTCTAGTAAATGTATGTATGTAAATATGCTTCCAAATATGTTAAGAGCTAGAGGAGCAAAAGTAACCAACCAAAGATTAGAAGAGCTTTTTGATTTTGTGGTTAGGGTATGTCACCTCCTGCTGCTGACCTGCAGGGTACTGATCTGCTTCAGCTTAGACCAAATTATGGTCTAATACTGAGAGCCTCGTGCATTGGAGCAAACATTGTGGCAAACAGTGAGGGAAGATGGACCCCGCGGGTTGGAGGGCACTCAGAATGGGACTGATGCCACGGTACAGCTGCAGCTAGGTCCACGGGTCCCTCAAGGTGGGTCACGGCGTCGGCGAGTGAGAGGCAGAAACCACACGACTCAAAGGTTGCATGTGAGTGTTCCAATTTTATTCATGCAAAGCTTCAACTTATATATTCTTTTCCTAAGCTTAAATCTTATGGCTTGAGGTCATACTTGAGGAAATTCTCAAGACCATGACCAGTTACATAATCACATTTCTTTACTCTCCATCAGATACACTGCATGATTCCTGGTTAAAATTTAGTACATCTTGAAACGAAAACTATCTCAAACACAAGTGTGATAAACATAAACCTTCTAACAATAAGTGAGCACACTTTATCACACTAGGGCATATTGTTCGAACTATGAAATCAATAAAGCATTAATGCATTTCATTATCAAACACAAAAATTACTTGACAGACTTTGGCTGTTCCTTCTTCAGGTGTTCCTCTAGGGCTTTCATTTATTGTTTTCTTTCCCACTAAGTTCCCATAAATCAAACTCCCACTGGTCTTTCTGTACCAAGGCATGAGTTGCCTCAAATAGGCAGCTTTGCTTCAGTGGAAGTCAAGTTGCCCTACAATAGGTAGCTTTACTTCATTGGACTTCGACCACCACGGGGGCTTCAGCGCCTTGCAATGAAGATCAGGGAGTCTTGCAAGCAAGGACAGGGCCCGTGGCCAACTGACATCTCGTGAGTAACTCCAATCATTTCTCACTTGGGGAGGGTCCGTGGGAACTTTCGTCAGCGTGGGTGTCCTGCTGAGTAGCTTGACTTGTCCTCTCATTCCGCTGTTGCTTCTCAGTTTGTAGTATCAGCACGTCCATCCGAACATAGGTTTTGGCAGTGTTTTGGTAAACCTCCTCAGCCAGCGTGTCCTTGGGTGAAGCCCTGCCGGTGCATGATGCAACTATCCTTTTCGGGCACGCTTGTGTGCGCGCATACACACACACACACACACACACACACACACACAAACACACACACTCACTCACTCAGACAGTCAGGATTTGTGCACTTCTGAAACGCGCAACCCCCCGGGTTTTTAAATAATACTTCGAAATATAAACAGTTTTAATTTAAAAATAAAAGGGATACATTTTTACCTTTTAAATTGGAAGGGATTTCTTTGAGAAATGAAACCGGAAACCAGAACTATGCAGAAGGAGGGGGAGGTGAATGCTCTTTGGTGCTCCCCAGACAGTTGCAAACACGTGCCTCTTCCCTATTGGCTGTGCTCATTCCTGTCGCCAATCACATCTTGTATATCGAATGAGGTGCTCAAAGGGAATGGTATTTAAGAGCGGCGGCTGGCCCTCTCCTCCGGAGAGCTCAAGTTCCGCTGGCCTGTGGGAGCCCACAGCCCTCTCTTCTCCCCCGAAACTGCTCCTCCTTCCGCAGCATGGCTTCGAAAGACCCTCCTGCTCGTTCTAAGCGAACCCAAGACCGAAGAAAGAGGACTGTCTGGAACGCTTCTCAATCTGACATCTTACAAGCCTCATTTGCTCGAGACCCGTATCCAGGCTTCACGGCCAGAGAAGAACTTGCCAGAGCCATCGGCGTGGCAGAGGACAGAATCTTCCTGTGGTTCAAAAACCGCAGAAGTCGACAGCTCAGGAGGAGCCGACTGAGCTCCGTGTCCCCTCCGGGACAGCCGTGCCCCGTGCCGCCTCGCACCACCTCTCCAGCCAGGGCGCCGACGGCAGACAGACGCAAGAGGACTGTCATCAGCAAAGATCAAAGCGCCCACCTGGTGCAAGCGTTTGAGAAGCAGCCATTCCCCGGCGTGAAAGCCAGGCAAGAACTGGCACGCCAGACAGGCCTTCCGGAAGCTCAGATTGACACGTGGTTCCAGAACCTAAGGGCTCGACACCCACATCACGCCAGGGTGCAGCTGGATCACCGCGGGCCCCAGCAATGCAGCTCCAGCCCGGTCTTCGCATGTCCGGTTCTGCAGCCACCTGAGCAAAGCACACCCATAGATGCCCAGAGACCGCCCTCCCTGGGCTTCGTAGGCGGCGGCGGAGGTGATGGAGACAGCAATCCGTTAACTTGCGTCATGGGAGACCAAGCCTTTGTGGGCCCGGTGACCCATCAGGGGCAAATGCCACAGGAGTTCACCCAGGCGGGAAGGCCTCCGGAGACAAGGACACTCTACTTGGACCTTTCCAGCTGCGGAAACCAAGGTCCCGAACAACAGGACATTCTTTCGGACGCCGGGCAGTGGAAAGGCACTTCATTGTGGGAGCATCCAAACCTCTTCTGGCAGAGACCGGCTCCTGCACACACACCAGCCCCAGTGGGATTGGGGCCTGGCCTGGCCGTGAGCGTGAGTGCCCAGCGGCAGCTGACTGGGCACAACCAGCAGGCAACACTGCTGCAGGAAAACCCTCCTCTGCTTGCCCAAGCCTCTCCACAAGGCACCAGCTTCTTGGACCAACTCCTCGACGACCGGGAAATTCAGCAGAATGCCCAGCCCTTGGTGAATCAACAGGAAGCAGGCCTGCAATGTGAGCCACCACTGCAATTCCCTAACAGCGAGGAGCTCTATCAGGAGTACCTAAGAGACTTTTAAAACGCCCCGAATGCCCGGGAGACTCACTAAAACCCTCTGAAAAGCACCAATCATACCTTATACGTTAAAAAAAAAGAAAACACGAAGCAGATTTAAAACCACCTTAAATGCCCCACAAATCAGTAAGAAACAACAGCAACACAATGATACCCTAAAAAAGGCACCCTTAAGGAGTAGATATCTATGTATATTTATATAATATATAAGTGATTCTATGTAAACGATTAATATATAATATGTACACTATTTATACATCATAGATCATTTTTTACATATAGTACATATAAAAACTGAAACCCCTCCAAAACCATTCATAAACCATGGAATACATTTAAAAAGACCCAAAGGGACCAAAGAAGCCCTTTAGGACCCCTTGGAGATCATTCGTAATTTCCTCCCCGCAAGAGAGTAAAACCCTACATAGAGTTGATCAGGTGTCCAGTGAGCTTCTTCATGTCCCCGGCCCCACCAATTGAGGTCATCGAGCTGCAAGCTGATTAACAGGCTAAATGCCACCCCTTCACTCTCAAGAGCCTCAAGTTGAGAGCACATCATGTATCTCTTGCAGCACACGTGTGGCAGGAAAGCCCACCCCTAACTGGATGGGAGGGCTCTAGAGTCAAGATTGACAAGCTAAGCTTGGTCTCTGAGCCTGCTTGACCTTAGGTGTCTTTGGATTCTTCTCCAGGGCATAATCTATGGGCCTTATGGGAAGGGTGTGGAGTCTTCTTCGGTTGAGGCAGGAAACGGGTCTCAATGCTTTTGAAAGCTGACAACACTCAGGAATGTAGCCTTCAAGAAGTTGCCCTGGGAATTCATGTAGCAGCATAGCAACCCTGTGCAGTGAAGTGCCTTAAGACTGTCATTGTTATGGTGCGTGGTGGTGGTGGTGGCGGGGACACGGTCAGGAGCGACTTTGACTTCGGAGACCGTGAGTGGGATACACCTCCAACCCAGGAAAGTGAAGGTCCCCTCCAGGGGAGCCCCAGCCTCCCAGACTACTTAACGGATGAACACTGACAGTTGGTTCTCACACACGGTCTTGCGGGTTGTGTTTCACACACTCTGGTGACTATGAAATGCCCAGATCTATGCTTGAGTCTCCGTGTGAATGAATGGATTCCATTTGAGCTTCCATTCTGAGCACTGCGTGGACGGTGGAAGACCAACAAGCACTTTTCAGTGGATTTGCCTCTGTGGCTCTGACGACTGGATAAGGGGGTAGATTGGCAAAGGTCTAAAGCTTTGCCCAGATAGAAGGCAGTCTGTGTGTGTGTGTGACTGATTGCAAACACTTCCTCCCTCACCACCCGGCCAGGGAGGAGCATTCTGGTCTGCAGCTCCTTGCCCAGGGTGAACATACCCCCGAGGTAAATCGGGCTGGAGTGTGGGTGGCTGTATAATACCAGCACCACTTGGTCAGGGGTCAGGAGGACCTAGAACCAAGCTCTGCAATATCGGCAATCCTGTTACAGCACCACTATCACCACCACCACCATGGCCAACCGCACCCCAACCCCCACCCAGGATGTTGAGGGAACATTCTGTTATGCTACCACCACTGGTCACCCACTGTTGGTATTGAGCCAAGCCTATAAAACACAGGGACATCGCATGTCTCTGTCGTGTTGTTTAGATTTTCATATTCACCACAATCAATAGACAGACGTGTATAGAGGATATGAAGGTCAAAACACACACTTCTGTCCTTCTCACCCGATTCACACAGGCACCCTGCTTTTGGTGAAAACAGATAGCTCATGGAGAGAAAGACAGACAGATAAGTAAGTAGACTGTTAGAAAGGTAGACACAGCTATAAGATGATAGATAGATAGATAGATAGATAGATAGATAGATAGATAGATAGATTGACGATACATAACATCACCAAGAAGGCCTTCAACAGGCTCTCAGAGGAAAGCTTCACACTGTCTGTGAAGCCTTACTTTGGCAAGTAGGCCAATAGTAACCTAAGAGGGGAGTTTCATCAGGTCACAGCTTGATTCGAGTGCTAGGAGAGAAAAGTCTTTTCAAGTCCCTTCCCTTCTGGCTTCCTCCCTGGTGATGGGAGCGTTGAGCTGCTGCCCTGGCCTGTGCTGCACTACCTGTGGCTCAAGCCAAACCACTGATCGGTTAGGTTTTGAGGTTTTTTGGAGACCTTTGTCGCCACACTGCAGCTGTGTGCATCCCTTGAGCTTGTGGCTGGTGTATATTGCCTGCTGCCCCGCTCCCCACCTCTGAACCCTCTTGCCCTCCCACCAAGCGCGTCCTGCAAGGCACCACCTGGTGACCCAGTGCCTCCTTGGCCAAGAGATCGGGCTGGCCTTCCGCGGGGAGGCATGCACCCCGGTTGGCCTTTCTCACCTCCAAGTGACAGCGCGTGGCAGAAGCACATAGGTCAGCAGACCGCATACTGTCTTTCCCTCTTGGCCGACTTAGAGGGACGTAGGCGCGCCTGGCTCCCTCTCGCTGGGTTGACCAGAGAGAAACCAGAACCGCGGAGAGCAGCGAGGGAAAGGATAAGAGAAGAGTAGAGAAGAGAAGAGAAACAGAGTGGAGTAGCATATGGGGGCGGCCGGGATATGAGAGTTAGGTAGAGCAACAGCCACAGAGAAGGGACCTTGTCATCCACCTGGTCACAGCTAGGGGGAACCGGAGGGAGTCCAATTCAGGTGACCCTTAGACCATAAGCGCATGTGAGCTATAGCACTCACATTGGAAAACCCCTCCCTCCTACACTCAGCCACTTTGATCCTTTCCTCTCAGAGACTAGAGAAGGCCCTCCTGTGTTAGGTTTCTCTGTTTCTGTCTCTCTCTCATGTACCCATCCATCCACCCATCCACCCATCCACCCATCCATCCATACAATCATCCATCATCTGTTATCACAAAGGAAGAAGGCCTGCGCGCCAAGATGTGGGTGGGAAGGGAGGCTGTATGTTTGAACCTTCATCCCCATGTCCCCATATATACGATGGCAGTGAATAATAGAACCAAAACGTGACAAAAACAATGCGATGCTTCTCTACGTTAGATCGGATTTATATGCTTCAGGGGGCACCTGGTGTTGGTGAGTTAGTACATTGTGGTCAGACTGGGGCAGAAGTGGGTTCGGACTAGGTGGCGGAAAGAGGTAATGGTGGTTCTGCTGCTGCTGTGCCTGCATGATTGCATTGACTGAAGCATGGTCATGACACTCCTAAAACTTAACCAGGTGGGCCTGGTACTGTACACACACACACACACACACACACACACACACACAAACACACAGACACATAACCAGGCATCCACCGAAGCACACACATACCGGGTTCCTAAAATGTTTGCCAAATCCTCCCTCACCCCTTCTAAGCACTCAGGTCCCAACCCACTCAACTCATAAAGCAGTGGGACCTCTGGTCTCATCAGAAAAACTGCTGGAGATTCGCAAGGGAGGGTCCAGAGTCTGAGCTGCTTTTCGACTGAATCCCAGTGCTGGCGGTTGGAGGCTCCGCCAGGTGGCAGGCCTTCGGAATTAAGGGTGGGCCAGTGGGACCAGGCCACACTCCTGTGGACCACTCAAGCCTCCCTCTTCCTTGACTTTGCAGGTGGAGAGATTGGAGTTCCCCTAGGGCTCTTCTCCATGGATCGCTGCCTCCTCCCACTCCCTTCCCATCCCAGCCCATCCTGGGTGTCCCCGAAACAAGCAATGTCTAGTTCGCTTGCCCAAGGTAGTGTCAAAGTCCAACTTCAGATCAACAACAGAATAAAACAAAACAAAACACAAACCGGTCACCCTGACAGCAATGACCATGCCTCTCTAGCCAGAGACCAGGTTATTGAGATGCTAAAACGGCCGGCTTCATATGGTAATCAAGCCCAGGCCTTCCTTTTGATCCTTTTCAGGTGAAAAGGTGCCACAGGAGGTGTCTTTCTGCTTAAGTTGGAGGGGTTATTGATTGGGCAACATGTTGGAGGTAGTGCTGGCCCAGAAAGAGACACGCACCCACCCCCCATTTCACAAATTGAAATCTACTTTATAGATAGATTACCAATTATTAACGAAGTGGTTGATGGGCCATGGCTGGGGTGGGGGTGGGGTGGATTCGGCTGGGTGTGCAGGCAGGCTAAAACACCTTAGTAGTTGATAAATAACATGCTGAATTTGGCTTCTGTCATTTTGGCTGAGGCTTGACCAAGGCGCACACACAAAAACACCCACACGTCGACCAGTTTTGAAATAAACAGTGGCAAGGTACATCTCAGCCTGAGGACCGCAAACATTGGGAATTCCCCCAGAACCTTCCCACTTCAGGGAACTGCATGTGGCAAAGATTGACCATCCTTCTCTGCTGGTGCTTTGATTCCTAATAAACTGAGTGTGTTCTGCTGTGCTCTCGGGACCCACTGACTCTTACAGTTTGCCCATTCACCTGCTGGCTTTCACTTAAAGCACATTTGATTGATTGCAGTGTGGCTCTTTGGGTTGTCTTGGAAGCCAACTGGGTACAACTCTTCCCAAGGAGCTTTCTGTCTGTCTGTCTGCCTGTCTTTTGAAGAATCCTCAGGCACAAGCTAGGCCACTCAAATGGGAATCAATCAATTGGTGGAGAGAGAGCAAGGGACAGAATTGCCACCAAACTGATCGTGACTGGCGGCAGGTTTCCTCCAGAGAGAACACAGATTGGAGGGGACCGGAGAAGCGGATAGGGGTCTGAGCACCATAGTTGCAAGACATAGCGAGACGGGGTGCATATGCAGAAGAGCTTACAATGTCGCTCCAAGGACCTCTGAATGACCCAAGCAGTCAGGAGATGATGCATGGCCACCGTGTGTGTGTTTGTGTGTGTGCGATAGCCCTTCCTTGAGGATTGATGGTCGATTTCTATTGAGGGCAGGCAGACCACACTGGCAAGCCAGTAAGGACTATGCCACAGGGTTCTCCCTATCCTCCCTAACACCCACCAGGCCACCTGTCACCCGCCCCCACTGCAATCCAATCCAATTCTTACTCAAACTTTTTCGTTGGCTTGTTTGTTGGGGGTGGGTGGGGAAGACCATGTGTTTGTTTTCTTTTTTAAACCCTTTTAAACTTGTACTTTAGCCGCATGTCATACCATCAATAAGCGCCATCCTATTTGATTCCATACAATTTTCTTCTTTCCTGTAGCTGTGATATTGATAGTGGTGGTGATGATGATGATCATGGTGATGCTTTTCTCATGGTGGCAATACTAGACTAGATACAACAGAACATTCTGCAATCACAACTTCCTTTTCTGTGTCCCTTTGACAAACTCTTGAGATGGAGGAGCCGAGATCATAACTCCATACTCCCTAAAAGTAGTTTGGAAAGTGTTTGAGAGCCAGACATATGTCCATTTTTACAGACAGATGAAATCACCATTCTCAGATAAATCTCCTTTCAGATGGCTTTCCAGGAATCCAGGAGAGATAATCCCTTCAGGACCAGTGGTGATACCAGGAGGTGGAGGGAGGGTGGGGTGGAAAGGTGGAGTCTATTTACAAGGATCTACATAGAACCTCCTCCATGGGGGGATGGGCTACAGAAAAGTGGGTGAAGGGAGACATCGGACAGTGTAAGATATAACAAAATACTAATAATTTATCAATTATCAAGGGCTCATGAGGGAGGTGGGAGGGGGAAATGATGAGCTGATACCAAAGCTTCAGGCAGAAACCAAATGTTTTGAGAATGATGATGGCAACACATGTACAAATGTGCTTGACACAATGGATGGATGGACGGTTGGATGGATGGATGGATTTAATCTGTCTGTAAAAATAGATACACTTTTGCTCTTGAGAACTATTAAAACTGTTTTTACAGAGCAGGGTGTTGTGAGATCAGCTCTTCCTTCTGAAAAGTTTGCCAAAGAGACACAGAAAAGAAAATCATCATCATCACCACCACCATCATCATCAATCCCAGCTGCAGGGAAGAAGGAAAGGTTCTAGAAACTAATAGGATGACAAGAGGATGGCTGTAATGATGGTATGACATGTGGCTAATACGCAAGTTTAAACGGTTTTAAAAAAAAATAAAACAAAACACCCGATTTGCCTCCACAAACCTAACCAATACGCCAACCAAAAAGGTAGTGCAAGAATTGGATTGCATTGTGGGAGTGGCAGGGCATAGGCGGGCAGATGGGAGTTAAGTAGGATAGGGAGAACCCAGGAGGCATAGTCCTCAGGGGCTTTCATGGGCAAAAAATGCCAGGCAAAATTTTTATTCCAAATGACAGTAAAAGGGCAGGCAGGGCACTGGAGACTGATCTAGGGATAAATCTGAGGTGGTTTGCTTTGATACAATATAATCCTCACAGGTTACATTCTACCACTGTATGTGTGAGTGTATGTCCCTTTTAGACATGCAATTTTGAATTTCCCGCCAAGGCGGCCCCCATTTGGTGACACTGCAGGCAGAGAACAATGCTGGACCTAGGAGCAAAGAATGGACTTCTCTGCAGTGCAACTCCAAAAGTGTCTCAGGATTACTGCTTCTGACAGTTAACATTTACCCCAAACGACCCTCAAGATTACCGCCAGGGAACTTAACCAAATAACTCAATCACGAAAATGATGGCAATGGGTTTCAAAAAGAAAAGGAAAAGGAAAAAAAAACTCTGATCAGATTCAGCAAGGTGGCAGGACAAGCAAAATCCAAGGAAGGCATCCCTCACACAAAAGTTCCTTCAGCCCTGGGAAGTGAGCAGAAAAGGTCAGGACACCTGGAAGACGTCCGGCAGATAAGAGAACATCCAAGTCTAAAGGAAAGCCATCTTTAAAAAAAAATTGTTATTGGAAGCTCGTACAACTCTTATCAAAATCCATCCATCCATCAAATGTGTCAAGCACATTTATACTAGTGTTGCCATCATCATTCTCAAAATATTTGCTTTCTGCTTGAGCCTTTGCTATCAGTTCCTCATTTCCCCCCTCCCTCCCCGCTCCCCCCTACCTCATGAACCCTTGATATTTAAAAATTATTAGTATTTTTTATAACTTACACTGTCCAATGTCTCTTTTCACCCTTTTTTTCTTCTTCATCTCCCCAGAAAGGAGATTCTAAGTAGATACTTGTAAATTGGTTCCTGTTTTCCACCTCGCCCTTCCTCTACCCTTCTGGTATCCTCACTGTTGCTGAGGGAATTATCTCTCTTGGATTGCAGGAAATCCATCTGAAAGGTTATATTCACCTGAGAAGGGTGATTTCTTCTGTCTGTAAAAATAGACACACATCTGGCTCTCGAGTTCTTTTAAAACACTATTTAGGGAATAGGGAGTTAGGAGATCGGCTCTTCCGTCTCAAACGTTTGTCAAAGAGACACATAAGAGAACGTTTTGATTGCAGAATGTTCTGTTGTGTCTAGTCTAGTATTGCCACGATTGGAAAATCATCATCATCATCGTCATCATCACCACGACCTTCATCATCAGTCACAGTTAAAGGGAAGAAAATATATTCTAGAATTTAAAAGCATGACAATAGGATGGCGGTATTGATGGTATGACATGCGGCTAAAGTGCAAGTTTAAACGGTTTAAAACCGAACGATACAAACAAGCAAAACACCTGATCTTTTCCCACATCCCCAAAAAACAAAACAACCAAAAAATTTGTGTAAGAATTTGAGTGTTTGTGCGGGAGGCAAGAGATGATGGCTTGTGGGGGGGTTTGGTGTTAGGTGGGACAGGGAGAACTCAGGTGGTATAATCCACAGTGGCTTGCCTGGGTCGTATGCCGGACCTCAATGGAAATCTATATCACTCCTCAAGCAAGGGCTATCACACACACACACACACACACACACACACACACTCACACACACGTGCGCGTGTGCACGCGCAGTGTGCATGGGTCATCTGCTGACTGCTTGGGTCAGTCAGATTCCTGGAGCCACATTGTAAGCCCTTTGGCATATGTGCCCCATCTCTCTATGTGTTCCAATCACGGTGGTCTGACCCCTGCCTGCTACTTCGGTGCCACTCATAACTGTGATTTCTGGAAGGGAAACCCATCACAGCCAGTCACGATCAGTTTGGTGGCAATTCTGTCTTTTTGTTCTCAACTCCACCGATTAATTGATTCCCATTTGAGCGGCCTAGCTAGTGACTGAGAATCGTCAACAGACAGGCCGACAGACAGGCAGACAGGCAGATACACAGACGGACAGATGCTTGGGAAGAGTTGCACCCGGTTGATTTCAAAGACAGTCCAATGAGCCACAACACAAGAAATCATACGAGCTTCTAGTGAAAGCCAGCGGGTGAATGGGCAACCCAGAGGAGTGAGTGGGTCGCGAGAGCACATCAGAATACACTCAGCTTATTGGGCATCAAACCACCAGCAGGGAAGGATGATCAATCCTTACCACACCCAGGACCTCGAAGTGAGAATGTTTTTGGGGAATTCCCAATGTTTGCAGTCCTCAGGCTGGGGTGTTCCTAGCTACTGTTTATTTCATAATTGGTCAATGTATGTGTGAGAGAGAGAGCGTGGCGGGAGATGTGGATGTATTAGGCCATAAGCTGGTCCATGTGTTTCTTGGTGTGTGACTAGTCCCCTTTGCCTCTGTTTACCTTGTAACAAAAAGTGTTGTGAGATAACTCAATTCTTTATGACCTTGCAGCTAAAAGCAGTGTGAGATAACTCAGTTATTTATGACCTCTTGAGATTCTTTTGAACCTTGCATGTCCTTGTGCTTATCTTAGTATATAGTGGTGTTATTATTCAAATGGTTAGAAAGTGTGACTCGTTCAGTAACATTTGCATAGATAAGAGGTTAGGGATGTTTTTCAAAGCAAGTTCTTGATGTTCCTTTTGTAACCATTCCCTTGTTAGAAGAGTGTAAAAACCAAGGTTTGAACATACTTCAGTCCATCAGACTGTTGTCCTCCCAATCCCATGCTTTCTATATGGCTCTTTCTTTTATTCTTTCATCTGCACGCATCATTTCAGACGCGGCTTGATGGGGGATAGCTGGTCTAATCACCCGCATTTTTGTCGCCCAACAGGGGGCTTTGAAAACTGAGCATCCCGTGACAGAAACCACTGAATAGCAAGGCCGTGAATCTTTACAGTGAAAATTAGGGTAAGTGGTGAAACGTTGGGAGTAACAAATAATGGGACAGACTTCTAGTAAATGTATGTATGTAAATATGCTTCCAAATATGTTAAGAGCTAGAGGAGCAAAAGTAACCAACCAAAGATTAGAAGAGCTTTTTGATTTTGTGGTTAGGGTATGTCACCTCCTGCTGCTGACCTGCAGGGTACTGATCTGCTTCAGCTTAGACCAAATTATGGTCTAATACTGAGAGCCTCGTGCATTGGAGCAAACATTGTGGCAAACAGTGAGGGAAGATGGACCCCGCGGGTTGGAGGGCACTCAGAATGGGACTGATGCCACAGTACAGCTGCAGCTAGGTCCACGGGTCCCTCAAGGTGGGTCACGGCGTCGGCGAGTGAGAGGCAGAAACCACACGACTCAAAGGTTGCATGTGAGTGTTCCAATTTTATTCATGCAAAGCTTCAACTTATATATTCTTTTCCTAAGCTTAAATCTTATGGCTTGAGGTCATACTTGAGGAAATTCTCAAGACCATGACCAGTTACATAATCACATTTCTTTACTCTCCATCAGATACACTGCATGATTCCTGGTTAAAATTTAGTACATCTTGAAACGAAAACTGTCTCAAACACAAGTGTGATAAACATAAACCTTCTAACAATAAGTGAGCACACTTTATCACACTAGGGCATATTGTTCGAACTATGAAATCAATAAAGCATTAATGCATTTCATTATCAAACACAAAAATTACTTGACAGACTTTGGCTGTTCCTTCTTCAGGTGTTCCTCTAGGGCTTTCATTTATTGTTTTCTTTCCCACTAAGTTCCCATAAATCAAACTCCCACTGGTCTTTCTGTACCAAGGCATGAGTTGCCTCAAATAGGCAGCTTTGCTTCAGTGGAAGTCAAGTTGCCCTACAATAGGTAGCTTTACTTCATTGGACTTCGACCACCACGGGGGCTTCAGCGCCTTGCAATGAAGATCAGGGAGTCTTGCAAGCAAGGACAGGGCCCGTGGCCAACTGACATCTCGTGAGTAACTCCAATCATTTCTCACTTGGGGAGGGTCCGTGGGAACTTTCGTCAGCGTGGGTGTCCTGCTGAGTAGCTTGACTTGTCCTCTCATTCCGCTGTTGCTTCTCAGTTTGTAGTATCAGCACGTCCATCCGAACATAGGTTTTGGCAGTGTTTTGGTAAACCTCCTCAGCCAGCGTGTCCTTGGGTGAAGCCCTGCCGGTGCATGATGCAACTATCCTTTTCGGGCACGCTTGTGTGCGCGCATACACACACACACACACACACACACACACACACTCACTCACTCAGACAGTCAGGATTTGTGCACTTCTGAAACGCGCAACCCCCCGGGTTTTTAAATAATACTTCGAAATATAAACAGTTTTAATTTAAAAATAAAAGGGATACATTTTTACCTTTTAAATTGGAAGGGATTTCTTTGAGAAATGAAACCGGAAACCAGAACTATGCAGAAGGAGGGGGAGGTGAATGCTCTTTGGTGCTCCCCAGACAGTTGCAAACACGTGCCTCTTCCCTATTGGCTGTGCTCATTCCTGTCGCCAATCACATCTTGTATATCGAATGAGGTGCTCAAAGGGAATGGTATTTAAGAGCGGCGGCTGGCCCTCTCCTCCGGAGAGCTCAAGTTCCGCTGGCCTGTGGGAGCCCACAGCCCTCTCTTCTCCCCCGAAACTGCTCCTCCTTCCGCAGCATGGCTTCGAAAGACCCTCCTGCTCGTTCTAAGCGAACCCAAGACCGAAGAAAGAGGACTGTCTGGAACGCTTCTCAATCTGACATCTTACAAGCCTCATTTGCTCGAGACCCGTATCCAGGCTTCACGGCCAGAGAAGAACTTGCCAGAGCCATCGGCGTGGCAGAGGACAGAATCTTCCTGTGGTTCAAAAACCGCAGAAGTCGACAGCTCAGGAGGAGCCGACTGAGCTCCGTGCCCCCTCCGGGACAGCCGTGCCCCGTGCCGCCTCGCACCACCTCTCCAGCCAGGGCGCCGACGGGAGACAGACGCAAGAGGACTGTCATCAGCAAAGATCAAAGCGCCCACCTGGTGCAAGCGTTTGAGAAGCAGCCATTCCCCGGCGTGAAAACCAGGCAAGAACTGGCACGCCAGACAGGCCTTCCGGAAGCTCAGATTGACACGTGGTTCCAGAACCTAAAGGCTCGACACCCACATCACGCCAGGGTGCAGCTGGATCACCGCGGGCCCCAGCAATGCAGCTCCAGCCCGGTCTTCGCATGTCCGGTTCTGCAGCCACCTGAGCAAAGCACACCCATAGATGCCCAGAGACCACCCTCCCTGGGCTTCGTAGGCGGCGGCGGAGGTGATGGAGACAGCAATCCGTTAACTTGCGTCATGGGAGACCAAGCCTCTGTGGGCCCGGTGACCCATCAGGGGCAAATGCCACAGGAGTTCACCCAGGCGGGAAGGCCTCCGGAGACAAGGACACTCTACTTGGACCTTTCCAGCTGCGGAAACCAAGGTCCCGAGCAACAGGACATTCTTTCGGATGCCGGGCAGTGGAAAGGCACTTCATTGTGGGAGCATCCAAACCTGTTCTGGCAGAGACCGGCTCCTGCACACACACCAGCCCCAGTGGGATGGGGGCCTGGCCTGGCCGTGAGCGTGAGTGCCCAGCGGCAGCTGACTGGGCACAACCAGCAGGCAACACTGCTGCAGGAAAACCCTCCTCTGCTTGCCCAAGCCTCTCCACAAGGCACCAGCTTCTTGGACCAACTCCTCGACGACCTGGAAATTCAGCAGAATGCCAAGCCCTTGGTGAATCAACAGGAAGCAGGCCTGCAATGTGAGCCACCACTGCAATTCCCTATCAGCGAGGAGCTCTATCAGGAGTACCTAAGAGACTTTTAAAACGCCCCGAATGCCCGGGAGACTCACTAAAACCCTCTGAAAAGCACCAATCATACCTTATACGTTTAAAAAAAAGAAAACACGAAGCAGATTTAAAACCACCTTAAATGCCCCACAAATCAGTAAGAAACAACAGCAACACAATGATACCCTAAAAAAGGCACCCTTAAGGAGTAGATATCTATGTATATTTATATAATATATAAGTGATTCTATGTAAACGATTAATATATAATATGTACACTATTTATACATCATAGATCATTTTTTACATATAGTACATATAAAAACTGAAACCCCTCCAAAACCATTCATAAACCATGGAATACATTTAAAAAGACCCAAAGGGACCAAAGAAGCCCTTTAGGACCCCTTGGAGATCATTCGTAATTTCCTCCCCGCAAGAGAGTAAAACCCTACATAGAGTTGATCAGGTGTCCAGTGAGCTTCTTCATGTCCCCGGCCCCACCAATTGAGGTCATTGAGCTGCAAGCTGATTAACAGGCTAAATGCCACCCCTTCACTCTCAAGAGCCTCAAGTTGAGAGCACATCATGTATCTCTTGCAGCACACGTGTGGCAGGAAAGCCCACCCCTAACTGGATGGGAGGGCTCTAGAGTCAAGATTGACAAGCTAAGCTTGGTCTCTGAGCCTGCTTCACCTTAGGTGTCTTTGGATTCTTCTCCAGGGCATAATCTATGGGCCTTATGGGAAGGGTGTGGAGTCTTCTTCAGTTGAGGCAGGAAACGGGTCTCAATGCTTTTGATAGCTGACAACACTCAGGAATGTAGCCTTCAAGAAGTTGCCCTGGGAATTCATGTAGCAGCATAGCAACCCTGTGCAGTGAAGTGCCTTAAGACTGTCATTGTTATGGTGCGTGGTGGTGGTGGTGGCGGGGACACGGTCAGGAACGACTTTGACTTCGGAGACCGTGAGTGGGATACACCTCCAACCCAGGAAAGTGAAGGTCCCCTCCAGGGGAGCCCCAGCCTCCCAGACTACTTAACGGATGAACACTGACAGTTGGTTCTCACACACGGTCTTGCGGGTTGTGTTTCACACACTCTGGTGACTATGAAATGCCCAGATCTATGCTTGAGTCTCCGTGTGAATGAATGGATTCCATTTGAGCTTCCATTCTGAGCACTGCGTGGACGGTGGAAGACCAACAAGCACTTTTCAGTGGATTTGCCTCTGTGGCTCTGACGACTGTATAAGGGGGTAGATTGGCAAAGGTCTAAAGCTTTGCCCAGATAGAAGGCAGTCTGTGTGTGTGTGTGACTGATTGCAAACACTTCCTCCCTCACCACCCGGCCAGGGAGGAGCATTCTGGTCTGCAGCTCCTTGCCCAGGGTGAACATACCCCCGAGGTAAATCGGGCTGGAGTGTGGGTGGCTGTATAATACCAGCACCACTTGGTCAGGGGTCAGGAGGACCTAGAACCAAGCTCTGCAATATCGGCAATCCTGTTACAGCACCACTATCACCACCACCACCATGGCCAACCACACCCCAACCCCCACCCAGGATGTTGAGGGAACATTCTGTTATGCTACCACCACTTGTCACCCACTGTTGGTATTGAGCCAAGCCTATAAAACACAGGGACATCGCATGTCTCTGTCGTGTTGTTTAGATTTTCATATTCACCACAATCAATAGTCAGACGTGTATAGAGGATATGAAGGTCAAAACACACACTTCTGTCCTTCCCACCCGATTCACACAGGCACCCTGCTTTTGGTGAAAACAGATAGCTCATGGAGAGATAGACAGACAGATAAGTAAGTAGACTGTTAGAAAGGTAGACACAGCTATAAGATGATAGATAGATAGATAGATAGATAGATAGATAGATAGATAGATAGATAGATTGACGATACATAACATCACCAAGAAGGCCTTCAACAGGCTCTCAGAGGAAAGCTTCACACTGTCTGTGAAGCCTTCCTTTGGCAAGTATGCCAATAGTAACCTAAGAGGGGAGTTTCATCAGGTCACAGCTTGATTCGAGTGCTAGGAGAGAAAAGTCTTTTCAAGTCCCTTCCCTTCTGGCTTCCTCCCTGGTGATGGGAGCGTTGAGCTGCTGCCCTCGCCTGTGCTGCACTACCTGTGGCTCAAGCCAAACCACTGATCGGTTAGGTTTTGAGGTTTTTTGGAGACCTTTGTCGCCACACTGCAGCTGTGTGCATCCCTTGAGCTTGTGGCTGGTGTATATTGCCTGCTGCCCCGCTCCCCACCTCTGAACCCTCTTGCCCTCCCGCCAAGCGCGTCCTGCAAGGCTCCACCTGGTGACCCAGTGCCTCCTTGGCCAAGAGATCGGGCTGGCCTTGCGCGGGGAGGCATGCACCCCGGTTGGCCTTTCTCACCTCCAAGTGACAGCGCGTGGAAGAAGCACAGAGGTCAGCAGACCGCATACTGTCTTTCCCTGTTGGCCGACATAGAGGGACGTAGGCGCACCTGGCTCCCTCTCGCTGGGTTGACCAGAGAGAACCAGGACCACGGAGAGCAGCGAGGGAAAGGATCAGAGAAGAGTAGAGAAGAGAAGAGAAACAGAGTGGAGTAGCATATGGGGGCGGCCGGGATATGAGAGTTAGTTAGAGCAACAGCCACAGAGAAGGGATCTTGTCATCCACCTGGTCACAGCTAGGGGGAACCGGAGGGAGTCCAATTCAGGTGACCCTTAGACCATAAACGCATGTGCGCTATAGCACTCACATTGGAAAACCCCTCCCTCCTACACTCAGCCACTTTGATCCTTTCCTCTCAGAGACTAGAGAAGGCCCTCCTGTGTTAGGTTTCTCTGTTTCTGTCTCTCTCTCATGTACCCATCCATCCACCCATCCACCCATCCACCCATCCATCCATACAATCATCCATCATCTGTTATCACAAAGGAAGAAGGCCTGCGCGCCAAGATGTGGGTGGGAAGGGAGGCTGTATGTTTGAACCTTCATCCCCATATCCCCATATATACGATGGCAGTGAATAATAGAACCAAAACGTGACAAAAACAATGCGATGCTTCTCTACATTAGATGGGATTTATATGCTTCAGGGGGCACCTGGTGTTTGTGAGTTAGTACATTGTGGTCAGACTGGGGCAGAAGTGGGTTCGGACTAGGTGGCGGAAAGAGGTAATGGTGGTTCTGCTGCTGCTGTGCCTGCATGATTGCATTGACTGAAGCGTGGTCATGACACTCCTAAAACTTGACCAGGTGGGCCTGGTACTGTACACACACACACACACACACACACATACACACACACACACACACACACACAGACAGACACATAACCAGCCATCCACCGAAGCACACACATACCGGGTTCCTAAAATGTTTGCCAAATCCTCCCTCACCCCTTCTAAGCACTCAGGTCCCAACCCACTCAACTCATAAAGCAGTGGGACCTCTGGTCTCATCAGAAAAACTGCTGGAGATTCGCAAGGGAGGGTCCAGAGTCTGAGCTGCTTTTCGACTGAATCCCAGTGCTGGCGGTTGGAGGCTCCGCCAGGTGGCAGGCCTTCGGAATTAAGGGTGGGCCAGTGGGACCAGGCCACACTCCTGTGGACCACTCAAGCCTCCCTCTTCCTTGACTTTGCAGGTGGAGAGATTGGAGTTCCCCTAGGGCTCTTCTCCATGGATCGCTGCCTCCTCCCACTCCCTTCCCATCCCAGCCCATCCTGGGTGTCCCCGAAACAAGCAATGTCTAGTTCGCTTGCCCAAGGTAGTGTCAAAGTCCAACTTCAGATCAACAACAGAATAAAACAAAACAAAACACAAACCGGTCACCCTGACAGCAATGACCATGCCTCTCTAGCCAGAGACCAGGTTATTGAGATGCTAAAACGGCCGGCTTCATATGGTAATCAAGCCCAGGCCTTCCTTTTGATCCTTTTCAGGTGAAAAGGTGCCACAGGAGGTGTCTTTCTGCTTAAGTTGGAGTGGTTATTGATTGGGCAACATGTTGGAGGTAGTGCTGGCCCAGAAAGAGACACGCACCCACCCCCCATTTCACAAATTGAAATCTACTTTATAGATAGATTACCAATTATTAACGAAGTGGTTGATGGGCCATGGCTGGGGTGGGGGTGGGGGGGATGCGGCTGGGTGTGCAGGCAGGCTAAAACACCTTAGTAGTTGATAAATAACATGCTGAATTTGGCTTCTGTCATTTTGGCTGAGGCTTGACCAAGGCGCACACACAAAAACACCCACACGTCGACCAGTTTTGAAATAAACAGTGGCAAGGTACATCTCAGCCTGAGGACCGCAAACATTGGGAATTCCCCCAGAACCTTCCCACTTAGGGAACTGCATGTGGCAAAGATTGACCATCCTTCTCTGCTGGTGCTTTGATTCCTAATAAACTGAGTGTGTTCTGCTGTGCTCTCGGGACCCATTGACTCTTACAGTTTTCCCATTCACCTGCTGGCTTTCACTTAAAGCACATTTGATTGATTGCAGTGTGGCTCTTTGGGTTGTCTTGGAAGCCAACTGGGTACAACTCTTCCCAAGGAGCTTTCTGTCTGTCTGTCTGCCTGTCTTTTGAAGAATCCTCAGGCACAAGCTAGGCCACTCAAATGGGAATCAATCAATTGGTGGAGAGAGAGCAAGGGACAGAATTGCCACCAAACTGATTGTGACTGGCGGCAGGTTTCCTCCAGAGAGAACACAGATTGGAGGGGACCGGAGAAGCGGATAGGGGTCTGAGCACCATAGTTGGAAGACATAGCGAGACGGGGTGCATATGAAGAAGAGCTTACAATGTCGCTCCAAGGACCTCTGAATGACCCAAGCAGTCAGGAGATGATGCATGGCCACCGTGTGTGTGTTTGTGTGTGTGCGATAGCCCTTCCTTGAGGATTGATGGTCGATTTCTATTGAGGGCAGGCAGACCACACTGGCAAGCCAGTAAGGACTATGCCACAGGGTTCTCCCTATCCTCCCTAACACCCACCAGGCCACCTGTCACCCGCCCCCACTGCAATCCAATCCAATTCTTACTCAAACTTTTTCGTTGGCTTGTTTGTTGGGGGTGGGTGGGGAAGATCATGTGTTTGTTTTCTTTTTTAAACCCTTTTAAACTTGTACTTTAGCCGCATGTCATACCATCAATAAGCGCCATCCTATTTGATTCCATACAATTTTCGTCTTTCCTGTAGCTGTGATATTGATAGTGGTGGTGATGATGATGATCATGGTGATGCTTTTCTCATGGTGGCAATACTAGACTAGACACAACAGAACATTCTGCAATCACAACTTCCTTTTCTGTGTCCCTTTGCCAAACTCTTGAGATGGAGGAGCCGAGATTATAACTCCATACTCCCTAAAAGTAGTTTGGAAAGTGTTTGAGAGCCAGACGTATGTCCATTTTTACAGACAAATGAAATCACCATTCTCAGATAAATCTCCTTTCAGATGGCTTTCCAGGAATCCAGGAGAGATAATCCCTTCAGGACCAGTGGTGATACCAGGAGGTGGAGGGAGGGTGGGGTGGAAAGGTGGAGTCTATTTACAAGGATCTACATAGAACCTCCTCCATGGGGGGATGGGCTACAGAAAAATGGGTGAAGGGAGACATCGGACAGTGTAAGATATGACAAAATACTAATAATTTATCAATTATCAAGGGTTCATGAGGGAGGTGGGAGGGGGAAATGATGAGCTGATACCAAAGCTTCAGGCAGAAACCAAATGTTTTGAGAATGATGATGGCAACACATGTACAAATGTGCTTGACACAATGGATGGATGGACAGTTGGATGGATGGATGGATTTAATCAGTCTGTAAAAATAGATACACTTTTGCTCTTGAGAACTATTAAAACTGTTTTTACAGAGCAGGGTGTTGTGAGATCAGCTCTTCCTTCTGAAAAGTTTGCCAAAGAGACACAGAAAAGAAAATCATCATCATCACCACCACCATCATCATCAATCCCAGCTGCAGGGAAGAAGGAAAGGTTCTAGAATCTAATAGTATGACAAGAGGATGGCTGTAATGATGGTATGACATGTGGCTAATACGCAAGTTTAAACGGTTTTAAAAAAAATAAAACAAAACACCCAATTTGCCTCCACAAACCTAACCAATACGCCAACCAAAAAGGTAGTGCAAGAATTGGATTGCATTGTGGGAGTGGCAGGGCATAGGCGGGCAGATGGGTGTTAAGTAGGATAGGGAGAACCCAGGAGGCATAGTCCTCAGGGGCTTTCATGGGCAAAAAATGCCAGGCAAAATTTTTATTCCAAATGACAGTAAAAGGGCAGGCAGGGCACTGGAGACTGATCTAGGGATAAATCTGAGGTGGTTTGCTTTGATACAATATAATCCTCACAGGTTACATTCTACCACTGTATGTGTGAGTGTATGTCTCTTTTAGACATGCAATTTTGAATTTCCCGCCCAGGCGGCCCCCATTTGGTGACACTGCAGGCAGAGAACAATGCTGGACCTAGGAGCAAAGAATGGACTTCTCTGCAGTGCAACTCCAAAAGTGTCTCAGGATTACTGCTTCTGACAGTTAACATTTACCCCAAACGACCCTCAAGATTACCGCCAGGGAACTTAACCAAATAACTCAATCACGAAACTGATGGCAATGGGTTTCAAAAAGAAAAGGAAAAGGAAAAAAAAAAACTCTGATCAGATTCAGCAAGGTGGCAGGACAAGCAAAATCCAAGGAAGGCAGCCCTCACACAAAAGTTCCTTCAGCCCTGGGAAGTGAGCAGAAAAGGTCAGGA
The DNA here is from genome assembly GCF_050624435.1 of Tenrec ecaudatus. Classification (NCBI taxonomy): domain Eukaryota; kingdom Metazoa; phylum Chordata; class Mammalia; order Afrosoricida; family Tenrecidae; genus Tenrec; species Tenrec ecaudatus. The sequence goes on along the minus strand of NC_134544.1, from coordinate 92,280,189 downwards.
CACCTGGAAGACCTCCGGCAGATAAGAGAACATCCAAGTCTAAAGGAAAGCCATCTTTTAAAAAAAATTGTTATTGGAAGCTCGTACAACTCTTATCAAAATCCATCCATCCATCAAATGTGTCAAGCACATTTATACCAGTGTTGCCATCATCATTCTCAAAATATTTGCTTTCTGCTTGAGCCTTTGCTATCAGCTCCTCATTTCCCCCCTCCCTCCCCGCTCCCCACCCACCTCATGAACCCTTGATATTTAAAAATTATTAGTATTTTGTTATAACTTACACTGTCCAATGTCTCTTTTCACCCTTTTTTTCTTCTTCATCTCCCCAGAAAGGAGATTCTAAGTAGATACTTGTAAATTGGTTCCTGTTTTCCACCTCGCCCTTCCTCTACCCTTCTGGTATCCTCACTGTTGATGAGGGAATTATCTCTCTTGGATTGCAGGAAATCCATCTGAAAGGTTATATTCACCTGAGAAGGGTGATTTCTTCTGTCTGTAAAAATAGACACACATCTGGCTCTCGAGTTCTTTTAAAACACTATTTAGGGAATAGGGAGTTAGGAGATCGGCTCTTTCGTCTCAAACGTTTGTCAAGGAGACACATAAGAGAACGTTTTGATTGCAGAAGGTTCTGTTGTGTCTAGTCTAGTATTGCCACGATTGGAAAATCATCATCATCATCGTCATCATCACCACGACCTTCATCATCAGTCACAGTTAAAGGGAAGAAAAAATATTCTAGAATTTAAAAGCATGACAATAGGATGGCGGTAGTGATGGTATGACATGCGGCTAAAGTGCAAGTTTAAACGGTTTAAAACCGAACGATACAAACAAGCAAAACACCTGATCTTTTCCCACATCCCCAAAAAACAAACCAACCAAAAAATTTGTGTAAGAATTTGAGTGTTTGTGCGGGAGGCAAGAGATGATGGCTTGTGGGGGGGTTTGGTGTTAGGTGGGACAGGGAGAACTCAGGTGGTATAATCCACAGTGGCTTGCCTGGGTCGTATGCCGGACCTCAATGGAAATCTATATCACTCCTCAAGCAAGGGCTATCTCACACACACACACACACACACACACACACACACACACACTCACACACACGTGCCCGTGCGCACGCGCAGTGTGCATGGGTCATCTGCTGACTGCTTGGGTCAGTCAGATTCCTGGAGCCACATTGTAAGCCCTTTGGCATATGTGCCCCATCTCTCTATGTGTTCCAATCACGGTGGTCTGACCCCTGCCTGCTACTCTGGTGCCACTCATAACTGTGATTTCTGGAAGGGAAACCCATCGCAGCCAGTCACGATCAGTTTGGTGGCAATTCTGTCTTTTTGTTCTCAACTCCACCGATTAATTGATTCCCATTTGAGCGGCCTAGCTAGTGACTGAGAATCGTCAACAGACAGGCCGACAGACAGGCAGACAGGCAGATACACAGACGGACAGATGCTTGGGAAGAGTTGCACCCGGTTGATTTCAAAGACAGTCCAATGAGCCACAACACAAGAAATCATACGAGCTTCTAGTGAAAGCCAGCGGGTGAATGGGCAACCCAGAGGAGTGAGTGGGTCGCGAGAGCACATCAGAATACACTCAGCTTATTGGGCATCAAACCACCAGCAGGGAAGGATGATCAATCCTTACCACACCCAGGACCTCGAAGTGAGAATGTTTTTGGGGAATTCCCAATGTTTGCAGTCCTCAGGCTGGGGTGTTCCTAGCTACTGTTTATTTCATAATTGGTCAATGTATGTGTGAGAGAGAGAGCGTGGCGGGAGATGTGGATGTATTAGGCCATAAGCTGGTCCATGTGTTTCTTGGTGTGTGACTAGTCCCCTTTGCCTCTGTTTACCTTGTAACAAAAAAAGCGTTGTGAGATAACTCAATTCTTTATGACCTTGCAGCTAAAAGCAGTGTGAGATAACTCAGTTATTTATGACCTCTTGAGATTCTTTTGAACCTTGCATGTCCTTGTGCTTATCTTAGAATATAGTGGTGTTATTATTCAAATGTTTAGAAAGTGTGACTCCTTCAATAACATTTGCATAGATAAGAGGTTAGGGATGTTTTTCAAAGCAAGTTCTCTGATGTTCCTTTTGTAACCATTCCCTTGTTAGAAGAGTGTAAAAACCAAGGTTTGAACATACTTCAGTCCATCAGACTGTTGTCCTCCCAATCCCATGCTTTCTATATGGCTCTTTCTTTTATTCTTTCATCTGCACGCATCATTTCAGACGCGGCTTGATGGGGGATAGCTGGTCTAATCCCCCGCATTTTTGGCGCCCAACAGGGGGCTTTGAAAACTGAGCATCCCGTGACAGAAACCACTGAATAGCAAGGCCGTGAATCTTTACAGTGAAAATTAGGGTAAGTGGTGAAACGTTGGGAGTAACAAATAATGGGACAGACTTCTAGTAAATGTATGTATGTAAATATGCTTCCAAATATGTTAAGAGCTAGAGGAGCAAAAGTAACCAACCAAAGATTAGAAGAGCTTTTTGATTTTGTGGTTAGGGTATGTCACCTCCTGCTGCTGACCTGCAGGGTACTGATCTGCTTCAGCTTAGACCAAATTATGGTCTAATACTGAGAGCCTCATGCATTGGAGCAAACATTGTGGCAAACAGTGAGGGAAGATGGACCCCGCGGGTTGGAGGGCACTCAGAATGGGACTGATGTCACAGTACAGCTGCAGCTAGGTCCACGGGTCCCTCAAGGTGGGTCACGGCGTCGGCGAGTGAGAGGCAGAAACCACACGACTCAAAGGTTGCATGTGAGTGTTCCAATTTTATTCATGCAAAGCTTCAACTTATATATTCTTTTCCTAAGCTTAAATCTTATGGCTTGAGGTCATACTTGAGGAAATTCTCAAGACCATGACCAGTTACATAATCACATTTCTTTACTCTCCATCAGATACACTGCATGATTCCTGGTTAAAATTTAGTACATCTTGAAACGAAAACTGTCTCAAACACAAGTGTGATAAACATAAACCTTCTAACAATAAGTGAGCACACTTTATCACACTAGGGCATATTGTTCGAACTATGAAATCAATAAAGCATTAATGCATTTCATTATCAAACACAAAAATTACTTGACAGACTTTGGCTGTTCCTTCTTCAGGTGTTCCTCTAGGGCTTTCATTTATTGTTTTCTTTCCCACTAAGTTCCCATAAATCAAACTCCCACTGGTCTTTCTGTACCAAGGCATGAGTTGCCTCAAATAGGCAGCTTTGCTTCAGTGGAAGTCAAGTTGCCCTACAATAGGTAGCTTTACTTCATTGGACTTCGACCACCACGGGGGCTTCAGCGCCTTGCAATGAAGATCAGGGAGTCTTGCAAGCAAGGACAGGGCCCGTGGCCAACTGACATCTCGTGAGTAACTCCAATCATTTCTCACTTGGGGAGGGTCCGTGGGAACTTTCGTCAGCGTGGGTGTCCTGCTGAGTAGCTTGACTTGTCCTCTCATTCCGCTGTTGCTTCTCAGTTTGTAGTATCAGCACGTCCATCCGAACATAGGTTTTGGCAGTGTTTTGGTAAACCTCCTCAGCCAGCGTGTCCTTGGGTGAAGCCCTGCCGGTGCATGATGCAACTATCCTTTTCGGGCACGCTTGTGTGCGCGCATACACACACACACACACACACACACACACACACACACACACACACTCACTCACTCAGACAGTCAGGATTTGTGCACTTCTGAAACGCGCAACCCCCCGGGTTTTTAAATAATACTTCGAAATATAAACAGTTTTAATTTAAAAATAAAAGGGATACATTTTTACCTTTTAAATTGGAAGGGATTTCTTTGAGAAATGAAACCGGAAACCAGAACTATGCAGAAGGAGGGGGAGGTGAATGCTCTTTGGTGCTCCCCAGACAGTTGCAAACACGTGCCTCTTCCCTATTGGCTGTGCTCATTCCTGTCGCCAATCACATCTTGTATATCGAATGAGGTGCTCGAAGGGAATGGTATTTAAGAGCGGCGGCTGGCGCTCTCCTCCGGAGAGCTCAAGTTCCGCTGGCCTGTCGGAGCCCACAGCCCTCTCTTCTCCCCCGAAACTGCTCCTCCTTCCGCAGCATGGCTTCGAAAGACCCTCCTGCTCATTCTAAGCGAACCCAAGACCGAAGAAAGAGGACTGTCTGGAACGCTTCTCATCTTACAAGCCTCATTTGCTCGAGACCCGTATCCAGGCTTCACGGCCAGAGAAGAACTCGCCAGAGCCATCGGCGTGGCAGAGGACAGAATCTTCCTGTGGTTCAAAAACCGCAGAAGTCGACAGCTCAGGAGGAGCCGACTGAGCTCCGTGCCCCCTCCGGGACAGCCGTGCCCCATGCCGCCTCGCACCACCTCTCCAGCCAGGGCGCCGACGGCAGACAGACGCAAGAGGACTGTCATCAGCAAAGATCAAAGCGCCCACCTGGTGCAAGCGTTTGAGAAGCAGCCATTCCCCGGCGTGAAAGCCAGGCAAGAACTGGCACGCCAGACAGGCCTTCCGGAAGCTCGGATTGACACGTGGTTCCAGAACCGAAGGGCTCGACACCAACATCACGCCAGGGTGCAGCTGGATCACCGCGGGCCCCAACAATGCAGCTCCAGCCCGGTCTTCCCATGTCCGCTTCTGCAGCCACCTGAGCAAAGCACACCCATAGATGCCCAGAGACCGCCCTCCCTGTGCTTCGTAGGCGGCGGCGGAGGTGATGGAGACAGCAATCCGTTAGCTTGCGTCATGGGAGGCCAAGCCTCTGTGGGCCCGGTGACCCATCAGGGGCAAATGCCACAGGAGTTCACCCAGGCGGGAAGGCCTCCGGAGACAAGGACACTCTACTTGGACCTTTCCAGCTGCGGAAACCAAGGTCCCGAACAACAGGACATTCTTTTGGACGCCGGGCAGTGGAAAGGCACTTCATTGTGGGAGCATCCAAACCTGTTCTGGCAGAGACCGGCTCCTGCACACACACCAGCCCCAGTGGGATGGGGGCCTGGCCTAGCCGTCAGCGTGAGTGCCCAGCGGCAGCTGACTGGGCACAACCAGCAGGCAACACTGCTGCAGGAAAACCGTCCTCTGCTTGCCCAAGCCTCTCCACAAGGCACCAGCTTCTTGGACCAACTCCTCGACGACCTGGAAATTCAGCAGAATGCCCAGGCCTTGGTGAATCAACAGGAAGCAGGCCTGCAATGTGAGCCACCACTGCAATTCCCTATCAGCGAGGAGCTCTATCAGGAGTACCTAAGAGACTTTTAAAACGCCCCGAATGCCCGGGAGACTCACTAAAACCCTCTGAAAAGCACCAATCATACCTTATAAGTTAAAAAAAAAAGAAATCACGAAGCGGATTTAAAACCACCTTAAATGCCCCACAAATCAGTAAGAAACAACAGCAACACAATGATACCCTAAAAAAGGCACCCTTAAGGAGTAGATATCTATGTATATTTATATAATATATAAGTGATTCTATGTAAACGATTAATATATAATATGTACACTATTTATACATCATAGATCATTTTTTACATATAGTACATATAAAAACTGAAACCCCTCCAAAACCATTCATAAACCATGGAATACATTTAAAAAGACCCAAAGGGACCAAAGAAGCCCTTTAGGACCCCTTGGAGATCATTTGTAATTTCCTCCCCGCAAGAGAGTAAAACCCTACATAGAGTTGATCAGGTGTCCAGTGAGCTTCTTCATGTCCCCGGCCCCACCAATTGAGGTCATCGAGCTGCAAGCTGATTAACAGGCTAAATGCCACCCCTTCACTCTCAAGAGCCTCAAGTTGAGAGCACATCATGTATGTCTTGCAGCACACGTGTAGCAGGAAAGCCCACCCCTAACTGGATGGGAGGGCTCTAGAGTCAAGATTGACAAGCTAAGCTTGATCTCTGAGCCTCCTTGACCTAAGGTGTCTTTGAATTCTTCTCCAGGGCATAATCTATGGGCCTTATGGGAAGGGTGTGGAGTCTTCTTCGGTTGAGGCAGGAAACGGGTCTCAATGCTTCTGATAGCTGACAACACTCAGGAATGTAGCCTTCAAGAAGTTGCCCTGGGAATTCATGTAGCAGCATAGCAACCCTGTGCAGTGAAGTGCCTTAAGACTGGCATTGTTATGGTGCGTGGTGGTGGTGGTGGCGGGGACACGGTCAGGAGCGACTTTGACTTCGGAGACCGTGAGTGGGATACACCTCCAACCCAGGAAAGTGAAGGTCCCCTCCAGGGGAGCCCCAGCCTCCCAGACTACTTAACGGATGAACACTGACAGTTGGTTCTCACACACGGTCTTGCGGGTTGTGTTTCACACACTCTGGTGACTATGAAATGCCCAGATCTATGCTTGAGTCTCCGTGTGAATGAATGGATTCCATTTGAGCTTCCATTCTGAGCACTGCGTGGACGGTGGAAGACCAACAAGCACTTTTCAGTGGATTTGCCTCTGTGGCTCTGACGACTGGATAAGGGGGTAGATTGGCAAAGGTGTAAAGCTTTGCCCAGATAGAAGGCAGTCTGTGTGTGTGTGTGACTGATTGCAAACACTTCCTCCCTCACCACCCGGCCAGGGAGGAGCATTCTGGTCTGCAGCTCCTTGCCCAGGGTGAACATACCCCCGAGGTAAATCGGGCTGGAGTGTGGGTGGCTGTATAATACCAGCACCACTTGGTCAGGGATCAGGAGGACCTAGAACCAAGCTCTGCAATATCGGCAATCCTGTTACAGCACCACTATCACCACCACCACCATGGCCAACCGCACCCCAACCCCCACCCAGGATGTTGACGGAACATTCTGTTATGCTACCACCACTGGTCACCCACTGTTGGTATTGAGCCAAGCCTATAAAACACAGGGACATCGCATGTCTCTGTCGTGTTGTTTAGATTTTCATATTCACCACAATCAATAGTCAGACGTGTATAGAGGATATGAAGGTCAAAACACACACTTCTGTCCTTCCCACCCGATTCACACAGGCACCCTGCTTTTGGTGAAAACAGATAGCTCATGGAGAGAAAGACAGACAGATAAGTAAGTAGACTGTTAGAAAGGTAGACACAGCTATAAGATGATAGATAGATAGATAGATAGATAGATAGATAGATAGATAGATAGATTGACGATACATAACATCACCAAGAAGGCCTTCAACAGGCTCTCAGAGGAAAGCTTCACACTGTCTGTGAAGCCTTACTTTGGCAAGTAGGCCAATAGTAACCTAAGAGGGGAGTTTCATCAGGTCACAGCTTGATTCGAGTGCTAGGAGAGAAAAGTCTTTTCAAGTCCCTTCCCTTCTGGCTTCCTCCCTGGTGATGGGAGCGTTGAGCTGCTGCCCTGGCCTGTGCTGCACTACCTGTGGCTCAAGCCAAACCACTGATCGGTTAGGTTTTGAGGTTTTTTGGAGACCTTTGTCGCCACACTGCAGCTGTGTGCATCCCTTGAGCTTGTGGCTGGTGTATATTGCCTGCTGCCCCGCTCCCCACCTCTGAACCCTCTTGCCCTCCCGCCAAGCGCGTCCTGCAAGGCTCCACCTGGTGACCCAGTGCCTCCTTGGCCAAGAGATCGGGCTGGCCTTGCGCGGGGAGGCATGCACCCCGGTTGGCCTTTCTCACCTCCAAGTGACAGCGCGTGGCAGAAGCACAGAGGTCAGCAGACCGCATACTGTCTTTCCCTCTTGGCCGACTTAGAGGGACGTAGGCGCGCCTGGCTCCCTCTCGCTGGGTTGACCAGAGAGGACCAGGACCGCGGAGAGCAGCGAGGGAAAGGATAAGAGAAGAGTAGAGAAGAGAAGAGAAACAGAGTGGAGTAGTATATGGGGGCGGCCGGGATATGAGAGTTAGGTAGAGCAACAGCCACAGAGAAGGGATCTTGTCATCCACCTGGTCACAGCTAGGGGGAACCGGAGGGAGTCCAATTCAGGTGACCCTTAGACCATAAGCGCATGTGCGCTATAGCACTCACATTGGAAAACCCCTCCCACCTACACTCAGCCACTTTGATCCTTTCCTCTCAGAGACTAGAGAAGGCCCTCCTTTGTTAGGTTTCTCTGTTTCTGTCTCTCTTTCATGTACCCATCCATCCACCCATCCACCCATCCACCCATCCATCCATACAATCATCCATCATCTGTTATCACAAAGGACGAAGGCCTGCGCGCCAAGATGTGGGTGGGAAGGGAGGCTGTATGTTTGAACCTTCATCCCCATATCCCCATATATACGATGGCAGTGAGTAATAGAACCAAAATGTGACAAAAACAATGCGATGCTTCTCTACGTTAGATCGGATTTATATGCTTCAGGGGGCACCTGGTGTTGGTGAGTTAGTACATTGTGGTCAGACTGGGGCAGAAGTGGGTTCGGACTAGGTGGCGGAAAGAGGTAATTGTGGTTCTGCTGCTGCTGTGCCTGCATGATTGCATTGACTGAAGCGTGGTCATGACACTCCTAAAACTTGACCAGGTGGGCCTGGTACTGTACACACACACACACACACACACACACACACACACACACACACATAACCAGCCATCCACCGAAGCACACACATACCGGGTTCCTAAAATGTTTGCCAAATCCTCCCTCACCCCTTCTAAGCACTCAGGTCCCAACCCACTCAACTCATAAAGCAGTGGGACCTCTGGTCTCATCAGAAAAACTGCTGGAGATTCGCAAGGGAGGGTCCAGAGTCTGAGCTGCTTTTCGACTGAATCCCAGTGCTGGCGGTTGGAAGCTCCGCCAGGTGGCAGGCCTTCGGAATTAAGGGTGGGCCAGTGGGACCAGGCCACACTCCTGTGGACCACTCAAGCCTCCCTCTTCCTTGACTTTGCAGGTGGAGAGATTGGAGTTCCCCTAGGGCTCTTCTCCATGGATCGCTGCCTCCTCCCACTCCCTTCCCATCCCAGCCCATCCTGGGTGTCCCCGAAACAAGCAATGTCTAGTTCGCTTGCCCAAGGTAGTGTCAAAGTCCAACTTCAGATCAACAACAGAATAAAACAAAACAAAACACAAACCGGTCACCCTGACAGCAATGACCATGCCTCTCTAGCCAGAGACCAGGTTATTGAGATGCTAAAACGGCCGGCTTCATATGGTAATCAAGCCCAGGCCTTCCTTTTGATCCTTTTCAGGTGAAAAGGTGCCACAGGAGGTGTCTTTCTGCTTAAGTTGGAGGGGTTATTGATTGGGCAACATGTTGGAGGTAGTGCTGGCCCAGAAAGAGACACGCACCCACCCCCCATTTCACAAATTGAAATCTACTTTATAGATAGATTACCAATTATTAACGAAGTGGTTGATGGGCCATGGCTGGGGTGGGGGTGGGGGGGATGCGGCTGGGTGTGCAGTAAGGCTAAAACACCTTAGTAGTTGATAAATAACATGCTGAATTTGGCTTCTGTCATTTTGGCTGAGGCTTGACCAAGGCGCACACACAAAAACACCCACACGTCGACCAGTTTTGAAATAAACAGTGGCAAGGTACATCTCAGCCTGAGGACCGCAAACATTGGGAATTCCCCCAGAACCTTCCCACTTCAGGGAACTGCATGTGGCAAAGATTGACCATCCTTCTCTGCTGGTGCTTTGATTCCTAATAAACTGAGTGTGTTCTGCTGTGCTCTTGGGACCCACTGACTCTTACAGTTTGCCCATTCACCTGCTGGCTTTCACTTAAAGCACATTTGATTGATTGCAGTGTGGCTCTTTGGGTTGTCTTGGAAGCCAACTGGGTACAACTCTTCCCAAGGAGCTTTCTGTCTGTCTGTCTGCCTGTCTTTTGAAGAATCCTCAGGCACAAGCTAGGCCACTCAAATGGGAATCAATCAATTGGTGGAGAGAGAGCAAGGGACAGAATTGCCACCAAACTGATCGTGACTGGCGGCAGGTTTCCTCCAGAGAGAACACAGATTGGAGGGGACCGGAGAAGCGGATAGGGGTCTGAGCACCATAGTTGGAAGACATAGCGAGACGGGGTGCATATGCAGAAGAGCTTACAATGTCGCTCCAAGGACCTCTGAATGACCCAAGCAGTCAGGAGATGATGCATGGCCACCGTGTGTGTGTTTGTGTGTGTGCGATAGCCCTTCCTTGAGGATTGATGGTCGATTTCTATTGAGGGCAGGCAGACCACACTGGCAAGCCAGTAAGGACTATGCCACAGGGTTCGCCCTATCCTCCCTAACACCCACCAGGCCACCTGTCACCCGCCCCCACTGCAATCCAATCCAATTCTTACTCAAACTTTTTCGTTGGCTTGTTTGTTGGGGGTGGGTGGGGAAGATCATGTGTTTGTTTTCTTTTTTAAACCCTTTTAAACTTGTACTTTAGCCGCATGTCATACCATCAATAAGCGCCATCCTATTTGATTCCATACAATTTTCTTCTTTCCTGTAGCTGTGATATTGATAGTGGTGGTGATGATGATGATCATGGTGATGCTTTTCTCATGGTGGCAATACTAGACTAGACACAACAGAACATTCTGCAATCACAACTTCCTTTTCTGTGTCCCTTTGCCAAACTCTTGAGATGGAGGAGCCGAGATCATAACTCCATACTCCCTAAAAGTAGTTTGGAAAGTGTTTGAGAGCCAGACGTATGTCCATTTTTACAGACAGATGAAATCACCATTCTCAGATAAATCTCCTTTCAGATGGCTTTCCAGGAATCCAGGAGAGATAATCCCTTCAGGACCAGTGGTGATACCAGGAGGTGGAGGGAGGGTGGGGTGGAAAGGTGGAGTCTATTTACAAGGATCTACATAGAACCTCCTCCATGGGGGGATGGGCTACAGAAAAGTGGGTGAAGGGAGACATCGGACAGTGTAAGATATAACAAAATACTAATAATTTATCAATTATCAAGGGTTCATGAGGGAGGTGGGAGGGGGAAATGATGAGCTGATACCAAAGCTTCAGGCAGAAACCAAATGTTTTGAGAATGATGATGGCAACACATGTACAAATGTGCTTGACACAATGGATGGATGGACGGTTGGATGGATGGATGGATTTAATCTGTCTGTAAAAATAGATACACTTTTGCTCTTGAGAACTATTAAAACTGTTTTTACAGAGCAGGGTGTTGTGAGATCAGCTCTTCCTTCTGAAAAGTTTGCCAAAGACACACAGAAAAGAAAATCATCATCATCACCACCACCATCATCATCAATCCCAGCTGCAGGGAAGAAGGAAAGGTTCTAGAAAATAATAAGATGACAAGAGGATGGCTGTAATGATGGTATGACATGTGGCTAATACACAAGTTTAAACGGTTTTAAAAAAAAATAAAACAAAACACCCGATTTGCCACCACAAACCTAACCAATACGCCAACCAAAAAGGTAGTGCAAGAATTGGATTGCATTGTGGGAGTGGCAGGGCATAGGCGGGCAGATGGGTGTTAAGTAGGATAGGGAGAACCCAGGAGGCATAGTCCTCAGGGGCTTTCATGGGCAAAAAATGCCAGGCAAAATTTTTATTCCAAATGACAGTAAAAGGGCAGGCAGGGCACTGGAGACTGATCTAGGGATAAATCTGAGGTGGTTTGCTTTGATACAATATAATCCTCACAGGTTACATTCTACCACTGTATGTGTGAGTGTATGTCCCTTTTAGACATGCAATTTTGAATTTCCCGCCCAGGCGGCCCCCATTTGGTGACACTGCAGGCAGAGAACAATGCTGGACCTAGGAGCAAAGAATGGACTTCTCTGCAGTGCAACTCCAAAAGTGTCTCAGGATTACTGCTTCTGACAGTTAACATTTACCCCAAACGACCCTCAAGATTACCGCCAGGGAACTTAACCAAATAACTCAATCACGAAAATGATGGCAATGGGTTTCAAAAAGAAAAGGAAAAGGAAAAAAAAAACTCTGATCAGATTCAGCAAGGTGGCAGGACAAGCAAAATCCAAGGAAGGCAGCCCTCACACAAAAGTTCCTTCAGCCCTGGGAAGTGAGCAGAAAAGGTCAGGACACCTGGAAGACCTCCGGCAGATAAGAGAACATCCAAGTCTAAAGGAAAGCCATCTTTCAAAAAAAATTGTTATTGGAAGCTCGTACAACTCTTATCAAAATCCAGCCATCCTTCAAATGTGTCAAGCACATTTATACCAGTGTTGCCATCATCATTCTCAAAATATTTGCTTTCTGCTTGAGCCTTTGCTATCAGCTCCTCATTTCCCCCCTCCCTCCCCGCTCCCCCCTACCTCATGAACCCTTGATATTTAAAAATTATTAGTATTTTGTTATAACTTACACTGTCCAATGTCTCTTTTCACCCTTTTTTTCTTCTTCATCTCCCCAGAAAGGAGATTCTAAGTAGATACTTGTAAATTGGTTCCTGTTTTCCACCTCGCCCTTCCTCTACCCTTCTGGTATCCTCACTGTTGCTGAGGGAATTATCTCTCTTGGATTGCAGGAAATCCATCTGAAAGGTTATATTCACCTGAGAAGGGTGATTTCTTCTGTCTGTAAAAATAGACACACATCTGGCTCTCGAGTTCTTTTAAAACACTATTTAGGGAATAGGGAGTTAGGAGATCGGCTCTTCCGTCTCAAACGTTTGTCAAAGAGACACATAAGAGAACATTTTGATTGCAGAATGTTCTGTTGTGTCTAGTCTAGTATTGCCACGATTGGAAAATCATCATCATCGTCGTCATCATCACCACGACCTTCATCATCAGTCACAGTTAAAGGGAAGAAAAAATATTCTAGAATTTAAAAGCATGACAATAGGATGGCGGTATTGATGGTATGACATGCGGCTAAAGTGCAAGTTTAAACGGTTTAAAACCGAACGATACAAACAAGCAAAACACCTGATCTTTTTCCACATCCCCAAAAAACAAACCAACCAAAAAATTTGTGTAAGAATTTGAGTGTTTGTGCGGGAGGCAAGAGATGATTGTTTGTGGGGGGGTTTGGTGTTAGGTGGGACAGGGAGAACTCAGGTGGTATAATCCACAGTGGCTTGCCTGGGTCGTATGCCGGACCTCAATGGAAATCTATATCACTCCTCAAGCAAGGGCTATCACACACACACACACACACACACACACACACACACGTGCGCGTGCGCACGCGCAGTGTGCATGGGTCATCTGCTGACTGCTTGGGTCAGTCAGATTCCTGGAGCCACATTGTAAGCCCTTTGGCATATGTGCCCCATCTCTCTATGTGTTCCAATCACGGTGGTCTGACCCCTGCCTGCTACTCTGGTGCCACTCATAACTGTGATTTCTGGAAGGGAAACCCATCGCAGCCAGTCACGATCAGTTTGGTGGCAATTCTGTCTTTTTGTTCTCAACTCCACCGATTAATTGATTCCCATTTGAGCGGCCTAGCTAGTGACTGAGAATCGTCAACAGACAGGCCGACAGACAGGCAGACAGGCAGATACACAGACGGACAGATGCTTGGGAAGAGTTGCACCCGGTTGATTTCAAAGACAGTCCAATGAGCCACAACACAAGAAATCATACGAGCTTCTAGTGAAAGCCAGTGGGTGAATGGGCAACCCAGAGGAGTGAGTGGGTCGTGAGAGCACATCAGAATACACTCAGCTTATTGGGCATCAAACCACCAGCAGGGAAGGATGATCAATCCTTACCACACCCAGGACCTCGAAGTGAGAATGTTTTTGGGGAATTCCCAATGTTTGCAGTCCTCAGGCTGGGGTGTTCCTAGCTACTGTTTATTTCATAATTGGTCAATGTATGTGTGAGAGAGAGAGCGTGGCGGGAGATGTGGATGTATTAGGCCATAAGCTGGTCCATGTGTTTCTTGGTGTGTGACTAGTCCCCTTTGCCTCTGTTTACCTTGTAACAAAAAGCGTTGTGAGATAACTCAATTCTTTATGACCTTGCAGCTAAAAGCAGTGTGAGATAACTCAGTTATTTATGACCTCTTGAGATTCTTTTGAATCTTGCATGTCCTTGTGCTTATCTCAGAATATAGTGGTGTTATTATTCAAATGTTTAGAAAGTGTGACTCGTTCAGTAACATTTGCATAGATAAGAGGTTAGGGATATTTTTCAAAGCAAGTTCTCTGATGTTCCTTTTGTAACCATTCCCTTGTTAGAAGAGTGTAAAAACCAAGGTTTGAACATACTTCAGTCCATCAGACTGTTGTCCTCCCAATCCCATGCTTTCTATATGGCTTTTTCTTTTATTCTTTCATCTGCACGCATCATTTCAGACGCGGCTTGATGGGGGATAGCTGGTCTAATCCCCCGCATTTTTGGCGCCCAACAGGGGGCTTTGAAAACTGAGCATCCCGTGACAGAAACCACTGAATAGCAAGGCCGTGAATCTTTACAGTGAAAATTAGGGTAAGTGGTGAAACGTTGGGAGTAACAAATAATGGGACAGACTTCTAGTAAATGTATGTATGTAAATATGCTTCCAAATATGTTAAGAGCTAGAGGAGCAAAAGTAACCAACCAAAGATTAGAAGAGCTTTTTGATTTTGTGGTTAGGGTATGTCACCTCCTGCTGCTGACCTGCAGGGTACTGATCTGCTTCAGCTTAGACCAAATTATGGTCTAATACTGAGAGCCTCGTGCATTGGAGCAAACATTGTGGCAAACAGTGAGGGAAGATGGACCCCGCGGGTTGGAGGGCACTCAGAATGGGACTGATGTCACAGTACAGCTGCAGCTAGGTCCACGGGTCCCTCAAGGTGGGTCACGGCGTCGGCGAGTGAGAGGCAGAAACCACACGACTCAAAGGTTGCATGTGAGTGTTCCAATTTTATTCATGCAAAGCTTCAACTTATATATTCTTTTCCTAAGCTTAAATCTTATGGCTTGAGGTCATACTTGAGGAAATTCTCAAGACCATGACCAGTTACATAATCACATTTCTTTACTCTCCATCAGATACACTGCATGATTCCTGGTTAAAATTTAGTACATCTTGAAACGAAAACTGTCTCAAACACAAGTGTGATAAACATAAACCTTCTAACAATAAGTGAGCACACTTTATCACACTAGGGCATATTGTTCGAACTATGAAATCAATAAAGCATTAATGCATTTCATTATCAAACACAAAAATTACTTGACAGACTTTGGCTGTTCCTTCTTCAGGTGTTCCTCTAGGGCTTTCATTTATTGTTTTCTTTCCCACTAAGTTCCCATAAATCAAACTCCCACTGGTCTTTCTGTACCAAGGCATGAGTTGCCTCAAATAGGCAGCTTTGCTTCAGTGGAAGTCAAGTTGCCCTACAATAGGTAGCTTTACTTCATTGGACTTCGACCACCACGGGGGCTTCAGCGCCTTGCAATGAAGATCAGGGAGTCTTGCAAGCAAGGACAGGGCCCGTGGCCAACTGACATCTCGTGAGTAACTCCAATCATTTCTCACTTGGGGAGGGTCCGTGGGAACTTTCGTCAGCGTGGGTGTCCTGCTGAGTAGCTTGACTTGTCCTCTCATTCCGCTGTTGCTTCTCAGTTTGTAGTATCAGCACGTCCATCCGAACATAGGTTTTGGCAGTGTTTTGGTAAACCTCCTCAGCCAGCGTGTCCTTGGGTGAAGCCCTGCCGGTGCATGATGCAACTATCCTTTTCGGGCACGCTTGTGTGCGCGCATACACACACACACACACACACACACACACACACTCACTCACTCAGACAGTCAGGATTTGTGCACTTCTGAAACATGCAACCCCCCGGGTTTTTAAATAATACTTCGAAATATAAACAGTTTTAATTTAAAAATAAAAGGGATACATTTTTACCTTTTAAATTGGAAGGGATTTCTTTGAGAAATGAAACCGGACACCAGAACTATGCAGAAGGAGGGGGAGGTGAATGCTCTTTGGTGCTCCCCAGACAGTTGCAAACACGTGCCTCTTCCCTATTGGCTGTGCTCATTCCTGTCGCCAATCACATCTTGTATATCGAATGAGGTGCTCGAAGGGAATGGTATTTAAGAGCGGCGGCTGGCCCTCTCCTCCGGAGAGCTCAAGTTCCGCTGGCCTGTCGGAGCCCACAGCCCTCTCTTCTCCCCCGAAACTGCTCCTCCTTCCGCAGCATGGCTTCGAAAGACCCTCCTGCTCGTTCTAAGCGAACCCAAGACCGAAGAAAGAGGACTGTCTGGAACGCTTCTCAATCTGACATCTTACAAGCCTCAATTGCTCAAGACCCGTATCCAGGCTTCACGGCCAGAGAAGAACTTGCCAGAGCCATCGGCGTGGCAGAGGACAGAATCTTCCTGTGGTTCAAAAACCGCAGAAGTCGACAGCTCAGGAGGAGCCGACTGAGCTCCGTGCCCCCTCCGGGACAGCCGTGCCCCGTGCCGCCTCGCACCACCTCTCCAGCCAGGGCGCCGACGGCAGACAGACGCAAGAGGACTGTCATCAGCAAAGATCAAAGCGCCCACCTGGTGCAAGCGTTTGAGAAGCAGCCATTCCCCGGCGTGAAAGCCAGGCAAGAACTGGCACGCCAGACAGGCCTTCCGGAAGCTCGGATTGACACGTGGTTCCAGAACCGAAGGGCTCGACACCCACATCACGCCAGGGTGCAGCTGGATCACCGCGGGCCCCAGCAATGCAGCTCCAGCCCGGTCTTCCCATGTCCGCTTCTGCAGCCACCTGAGCAAAGCACACCCATAGATGCCCAGAGACCGCCCTCCCTGTGCTTCGTAGGCGGCGGCGGAGGTGATGGAGACAGCAATCCGTTAGCTTGCGTCATGGGAGGCCAAGCCTCTGTGGGCCCGGTGACCCATCAGGGGCAAATGCCACAGGAGTTCACCCAGGCGGGAAGGCCTCCGGAGACAAGGACACTCTACTTGGACCTTTCCAGCTGCGGAAACCAAGGTCCCGAACAACAGGACATTCTTTCGGACGCCGGGCAGTGGAAAGGCACTTCATTGTGGGAGCATCCAAACCTGTTCTGGCAGAGACCGGCTCCTGCACACACACCAGCCCCAGTGGGATGGGGGCCTGGCCTGGCCGTGAGCGTGAGTGCCCAGCGGCAGCTGACTGGGCACAACCAGCAGGCAACACTGCTGCAGGAAAACCCTCCTCTGCTTGCCCAAGCCTCTCCACAAGGCACCAGCTTCTTGGACCAACTCCTCGACGAACTGGAAATTCAGCAGAATGCCAAGCCCTTGGTGAATCAACAGGAAGCAGGCCTGCAATGTGAGCCACCACTGCAATTCCCTATCAGCGAGGAGCTCTATCAAGAGTACCTAAGAGACTTTTAAAACGCCCCGAATGCCCGGGAGACTCACTAAAACCCTCTGAAAAGCACCAATCATACCTTATAAGTTAAAAAAAAAAAGAAATCACGAAGCGGATTTAAAACCACCTTAAATGCCCCACAAATCAGTAAGAAACAACAGCAACACAATGATACCCTAAAAAAGGCACCCTTAAGGAGTAGATATCTATGTATATTTATATAATATATAAGTGATTCTATGTAAACGATTAATATATAATATGTACACTATTTATACATCATAGATCATTTTTTACATATAGTACATATAAAAACTGAAACCCCTCCAAAACCATTCATAAACCATGGAATACATTTAAAAAGACCCAAAGGGACCAAAGAAGCCCTTTAGGACCCCTTGGAGATCATTTGTAATTTCCTCCCCGCAAGAGAGTAAAACCCTACATAGAGTTGATCAGGTGTCCAGTGAGCTTCTTCATGTCCCCGGCCCCACCAATTGAGGTCATCGAGCTGCAAGCTGATTAACAGGCTAAATGCCACCCCTTCACTCTCAAGAGCCTCAAGTTGAGAGCACATCATGTATGTCTTGCAGCACACGTGTGGCAGGAAAGCCCACCCCTAACTGGATGGGAGGGCTCTAGAGTCAAGATTGACAAGCTAAGCTTGATCTCTGAGCCTCCTTGAACTTAGGTGTCTTTGAATTCTTCTCCAGGGCATAATCTATGGGCCTTATGGGAAGGGTGTGGAGTCTTCTTCGGTTGAGGCAGGAAACGGGTCTCAATGCTTTTGATAGCTGACAACACTCAGGAATGTAGCCTTCAAGATGTTGCCCTGGGTATTCATGTAGCAGCATAGCAACCCTGTGCAGTGAAGTGCCTTAAGACTGGCATTGTTATGGTGCGTGGTGGTGGTGGTGGCGGGGACACGGTCAGGAGCGACTTTGACTTCGGAGACCGTGAGTGGGATACACCTCCAACCCAGGAAAGTGAAGGTCCCCTCCAGGGGAGCCCCAGCCTCCCAGACTACTTAACGGATGAACACTGACAGTTGGTTCTCACACACGGTCTTGCGGGTTGTGTTTCACACACTCTGGTGACTATGAAATGCCCAGATCTATGCTTGAGTCTCCGTGTGAATGAATGGATTCCATTTGAGCTTCCATTCTGAGCACTGCGTGGACGGTGGAAGACCAACAAGCACTTTTCAGTGGATTTGCCTCTGTGGCTCTGACGACTGGATAAGGGGGTAGATTGGCAAAGGTCTAAAGCTTTGCCCAGATAGAAGGCAGTCTGTGTGTGTGTGTGACTGATTGCAAACACTTCCTCCCTCACCACCCGGCCAGGGAGGAGCATTCTGGTCTGCAGCTCCTTGCCCAGGGTGAACATACCCCCGAGGTAAATCGGGCTGGAGTGTGGGTGGCTGTATAATACCAGCACCACTTGGTCAGGGATCAGGAGGACCTAGAACCAAGCTCTGCAATATCGGCAATCCTGTTACAGCACCACTATCACCACCACCACCATGGCCAACCGCACCCCAACCCCCACCCAGGATGTTGAGGGAACATTCTGTTATGCTACCACCACTGGTCACCCACTGTTGGTATTGAGCCAAGCCTATAAAACACAGGGACATCGCATGTCTCTGTCATGTTGTTTAGATTTTCATATTCACCACAATCAATAGTCAGACGTGTATAGAGGATATGAAGGTCAAAACACACACTTCTGTCCTTCCCACCCGATTCACACAGGCACCCTGCTTTTGGTGAAAACAGATAGCTCATGGAGAGAAAGACAGACAGATAAGTAAGTAGACTGTTAGAAAGGTAGACACAGCTATAAGATGATAGATAGATAGATAGATAGATAGATAGATAGATAGATAGATAGATTGACGATACATAACATCACCAAGAAGGCCTTCAACAGGCTCTCAGAGGAAAGCTTCACACTGTCTGTGAAGCCTTACTTTGGCAAGTAGGCCAATAGTAACCTAAGAGGGGAGTTTCATCAGGTCACAGCTTGATTCGAGTGCTAGGAGAGAAAAGTCTTTTCAAGTCCCTTCCCTTCTGGCTTCCTCCCTGGTGATGGGAGCGTTGAGCTGCTGCCCTGGCCTGTGCTGCACTACCTGTGGCTCAAGCCAAACCACTGATCGGTTAGGTTTTGAGGTTTTTTGGAGACCTTTGTCGCCACACTGCAGCTGTGTGCATCCCTTGAGCTTGTGGCTGGTGTATATTGCCTGCTGCCCCGCTCCCCACCTCTGAACCCTCTTGCCCTCCCGCCAAGCGCGTCCTGCAAGGCTCCACCTGGTGACCCAGTGCCTCCTTGGCCAAGAGATCGGGCTGGCCTTGCGCGGGGAGGCATGCACCCCGGTTGGCCTTTCTCACCTCCAAGTGACAGCGCGTGGCAGAAGCACAGAGGTCAGAAGACCGCATATTGTCTTTCCCTCTTGGCCGACTTAGAGGGACGTAGGCGCGCCTGGCTCCCTCTCGCTGGGTTGACCAGAGAGGACCAGGACCGTGGAGAGCAGCGAGGGAAAGGATAAGAGAAGAGTAGAGAAGAGAAGAGAAACAGAGTGGAGTAGCATATGGGGGCGGCCGGGATATGAGAGTTAGTTAGAGCAACAGCCACAGAGAAGGGATCTTGTCATCCACCTGGTCACAGCTAGGGGGAACCGGAGGGAGTCCAATTCAGGTGACCCTTAGACCATAAGCGCATGTGCGCTATAGCACTCACATTGGAAAACCCCTCCCTCCTACACTCAGCCACTTTGATCCTTTCCTCTCAGAGACTAGAGAAGGCCCTCCTGTGTTAGGTTTCTCTGTTTCTGTCTCTCTCTCATGTACCCATCCATCCACCCATCCACCCATCCACCCATCCATCCATACAATCATCCATCATCTGTTATCACAAAGGAAGAAGGCCTGCGCGCCAAGATGTGGGTGGGAAGGGAGGCTGTATGTTTGAACCTTCATCCCCATATCCCCATATATACGATGGCAGTGAGTAATAGAACCAAAACGTGACAAAAACAATGCGATGCTTCTCTACGTTAGATCGGATTTATATGCTTCAGGGGGCACCTGGTGTTGGTGAGTTAGTACATTGTGGTCAGACTGGGGCAGAAGTGGGTTCGGACTAGGTGGCGGAAAGAGGTAATGGTGGTTCTGCTGCTGCTGTGCCTGCATGATTGCATTGACTGAAGCGTGGTCATGACACTCCTAAAACTTGACCAGGTGGGCCTGGTACTGTACACACACACACACACACACACACACACACACACACACACACACACAGACACATAACCAGCCATCCACCGAAGCACACACATACCGGGTTCCTAAAATGTTTGCCAAATCCTCCCTCACCCCTTCTAAGCACTCAGGTCCCAACCCACTCAACTCATAAAGCAGTGGGACCTCTGGTCTCATCAGAAAAACTGCTGGAGATTCGCAAGGGAGGGTCCAGAGTCTGAGCTGCTTTTCGACTGAATCCCAGTGCTGGCGGTTGGAGGCTCCGCCAGGTGGCAGGCCTTCGGAATTAAGGGTGGGCCAGTGGGACCAGGCCACACTCCTGTGGACCACTCAAGCCTCCCTCTTCCTTGACTTTGCAGGTGGAGAGATTGGAGTTCCCCTAGGGCTCTTCTCCATGGATCGCTGCCTCCTCCCACTCCCTTCCTATCCCAGCCCATCCTGGGTGTCCCCGAAACAAGCAATGTCTAGTTCGCTTGCCCAAGGTAGTGTCAAAGTCCAACTTCAGATCAACAACAGAATAAAACAAAACAAAACACAAACCCGTCACCCTGACAGCAATGACCATGCCTCTCTAGCCAGAGACCAGGTTATTGAGATGCTAAAACGGCCGGCTTCATATGGTAATCAAGCCCAGGCCTTCCTTTTGATCCTTTTCAGGTGAAAAGGTGCCACAGGAGGTGTCTTTCTGCTTAAGTTGGAGGGGTTATTGATTGGGCAACATGTTGGAGGTAGTGCTGGCCCAGAAAGAGACACGCACCCACCCCCCATTTCACAAATTGAAATCTACTTTATAGATAGATTACCAATTATTAACGAAGTGGTTGATGTGCCATGGCTGGGGTGGGGGTGGGGTGGATTCGGCTGGGTGTGCAGGCAGGCTAAAACACCTTAGTAGTTGATAAATAACATGCTGAATTTGGCTTCTGTCATTTTGGCTGAGGCTTGACCAAGGCGCACACACAAAAACACCCACACGTCGACCAGTTTTGAAATAAACAGTGGCAAGGTACATCTCAGCCTGAGGACCGCAAACATTGGGAATTCCCCCAGAACCTTCCCACTTCAGGGAACTGCATGTGGCAAAGATTGACCATCCTTCTCTGCTGGTGCTTTGATTCCTAATAAACTGAGTGTGTTCTGCTGTGCTCTCGGGACCCACTGACTCTTACAGTTTGCCCATTCACCTGCTGGCTTTCACTTAAAGCACATTTGATTGATTGCAGTGTGGCTCTTTGGGTTGTCTTGGAAGCCAACGGGGTACAACTCTTCCCAAGGAGCTTTCTGTCTGTCTGTCTGCCTGTCTTTTGAAGAATCCTCAGGCACAAGCTAGGCCACTCAAATGGGAATCAATCAATTGGTGGAGAGAGAGCAAGGGACAGAATTGCCACCAAACTGATCGTGACTGGCGGCAGGTTTCCTCCAGAGAGAACACAGATTGGAGGGGACCGGAGAAGCGGATAGGGGTCTGAGCACCATAGTTGGAAGACATAGCGAGATGGGGTGCATATGCAGAAGAGCTTACAATGTCACTCCAAGGACCTCTGAATGACCCAAGCAGTCAGGAGATGATGCATGGCCACCGTGTGTGTGTTTGTGTGTGTGCGATAGCCCTTCCTTGAGGATTGATGGTCGATTTCTATTGACGGCAGGCAGACCACACTGGCAAGCCAGTAAGGACTATGCCACAGGGTTCTCCCTATCCTCCCTAAAACCCACCAGGCCACCTGTCACCCGCCCCCACTGCAATCCAATCCAATTCTTACTCAAACTTTTTCGTTGGCTTGTTTGTTGGGGGTGGGTGGGGAAGATCATGTGTTTGTTTTCTTTTTAAAACCCTTTTAAACTTGTACTTTAGCCGCATGTCATACCATCAATAAGCGCCATCCTATTTGATTCCATACAATTTTCTTCTTTCCTGTAGCTGTGATATTGATAGTGGTGGTGATGATGATGATCATGGTGATGCTTTTCTCATGGTGGCAATACTAGACTAGACACAACAGAACATTCTGCAATCACAACTTCCTTTTCTTTGTCCCTTTGCCAAACTCTTGAGATGGAGGAGCCGAGATCATAACTCCATACTCCCTAAAAGTAGTTTGGAAAGTGAGAGCCAGACGTATGTCCATTTTTACAGACAGATGAAATCACCATTCTCAGATAAATCTTTCAGGTGGCTTTCCAGGAATCCAGGAGAGATAATCCCTTCAGGACCAGTGGTGATACCAGGAGGTGGAGGGAGGGTGGGGTGGAAAGGTGGAGTCTATTTACAAGGATCTACATAGAACCTCCTCCATGGGGCGATGGGCTACAGAAAAGTGGGTGAAGGGAGACATCGGACAGTGTAAGATATAACAAAATACTAATAATTTATCAATTATCAAGGGTTCATGAGGGAGGTGGGAGGGGGAAATGATGAGCTGATACCAAAGCTTCAGGCAGAAACCAAATGTTTTGAGAATGATGATGGCAACACATGTACAAATGTGCTTGACACAATGGATGGATGGACGGTTGGATGGATGGATGGATTTAATCTGTCTGTAAAAATAGATACACTTTTGCTCTTGAGAACTATTAAAACTGTTTTTACAGAGCAGGGTGTTGTGAGATCAGCTCTTCCTTCTGAAAAGTTTGCCAAAGAGACACAGAAAAGAAAATCATCATCATCACCACCACCATCATCATCAATCCCAGCTGCAGGGAAGAAGGAAAGGTTCTAGAAACTAATAGGATGACAAGAGGATGGCTGTAATGATGGTATGACATGTGGCTAATACGCAAGTTTAAACGGTTTAAAAAAAAAATAAAATAAAACACCCGATTTGCCTCCACAAACCTAACCAATACGCCCACCAAAAAGGTAGTGCAAGAATTGGATTGCATTGTGGGAGTGGCAGGGCATAGGCGGGCAGATGGGTGTTAAGTAGGATAGGGAGAACCCAGGAGGCATAGTCCTCAGGGGCTTTCATGGGCAAAAAATGCCAGGCAAAATTTTTATTCCAAATGACAGTAAAAGGGCAGGCAGGGCACTGGAGACTGATCTTGGGATAAATCTGAGGTGGTTTGCTTTGATACAATATAATCCTCACAGGTTATATTCTACCACTGTATGTGTGAGTGTATGTCTCTTTTAGACATGCAATTTTGAATTTCCCGCCCAGGCGGCCCCCATTTGGTGACACTGCAGGCAGAGAACAATGCTGGACATAGGAGCAAAGAATGGACTTCTCTGCAGTGCAACTCCAAAAGTGTCTCAGGATTACTGCTTCTGACAGTTAACATTTACCCCAAACGACTCTCAAGATTACCGCCAGGGAACTTAACCAAATAACTCAATCACGAAAATGATGGCAATGGATTTCAAAAAGAAAAGGAAAAGGAAAAAAAAAAACTCTGATCAGATTCAGCAAGGTGGCAGGACAAGCAAAATCCAAGGAAGGCAGCCCTCACACAAAAGTTCCTTCAGCCCTGGGAAGTGAGCAGAAAAGGTCAGGACACCTGGAAGACCTCCGGCAGATAAGAGAACATCCAAGTCTAAAGGAAAGCCATCTTTCAAAAAAAATTGTTATTGGAAGCTCGTACAACTCTTATCAAAATCCATCCATCCTTGAAATGTGTCAAGGACATTTATACCAGTGTTGCCATCATCATTCTCAAAATATTTGCTTTCTGCTTGAGCCTTTGCTATCAGCTCCTCATTTCCCCCCTCCCTTCCCGCTCCCCCCCCCCCACCTCATATACCCTTGATATTTAAAAATTATTAGTATTTTGTTATAACTTACACTGTCCAATGTCTCTTTTCACCCCTTTTTTCTTCTTCATCTCCCCAAAAAGGAGATTCTAAGTAGATACTTGTAAATTGGTTCCTGTTTTCCACCTCGCCCTTCCTCTACCCTTCTGGTATCCTCACTGTTGCTGAGGGAATTATCTCTCTTGGATTGCAGGAAATCCATCTGAAAGGTTATATTCACCTGAGAAGGGTGATTTCTTCTGTCTGTAAAAATAGACACACATCTGGCTCTCGAGTTCTTTTAAAACACTATTTAGGGAATAGGGAGTTAGGAGATCGGCTCTTCCGTCTCAAACGTTTGTCAAAGAGACACATAAGAGAACATTTTGATTGCAGAATGTTCTGTTGTGTCTAGTCTAGTATTGCCACGATTGGAAAATCATCATCATCGTCGTCATCATCACCACGACCTTCATCATCAGTCACAGTTAAAGGGAAGAAAAAATATTCTAGAATTTAAAAGCATGACAATAGGATGGCGGTATTGATGGTATGACATGCGGCTAAAGTGCAAGTTTAAACGGTTTAAAACCGAACGATACAAACAAGCAAAACACCTGATCTTTTTCCACATCCCCAAAAAACAAACCAACCAAAAAATTTGTGTAAGAATTTGAGTGTTTGTGCGGGAGGCAAGAGATGATGGTTTGTGGGGGGGTTTGGTGTTAGGTGGGACAGGGAGAACTCAGGTGGTATAATCCACAGTGGCTTGCCTGGGTCGTATGCCAGACCTCAATGGAAATCTATATCACTCCTCAAGCAAGGGCTATCACACACACACACACACACACACACACACACGTGCGCGTGTGCACGCGCAGTGTGCATGGGTCATCTGCTGACTGCTTGGGTCAGTCAGATTCCTGGAGCCACATTGTAAGCCCTTTGGCATATGTGCCCCATCTCTCTATGTGTTCCAATCACGGTGGTCTGACCCCTGCCTGCTACTCTGGTGTCACTCATAACTGTGATTTCTGGAAGGGAAACCCATCGCAGCCAGTCACGATCAGTTTGGTGGCAATTCTGTCTTTTTGTTCTCAACTCCACCGATTAATTGATTCCCATTTGAGCGGCCTAGCTAGTGACTGAGAATCGTCAACAGACAGGCCGACAGACAGGCAGACAGGCAGATACACAGACGGACAGATGCTTGGGAAGAGTTGCACCCGGTTGATTTCAAAGACAGTCCAATGAGCCACAACACAAGAAATCATACGAGCTTCTAGTGAAAGCCAGCGGGTGAATGGGCAACCCAGAGGAGTGAGTGGGTCGTGAGAGCACATCAGAATACACTCAGCTTATTGGGCATCAAACCACCAGCAGGGAAGGATGATCAATCCTTACCACACCCAGGACCTCGAAGTGAGAATGTTTTTGGGGAATTCCCAATGTTTGCAGTCCTCAGGCTGGGGTGTTCCTAGCTACTGTTTATTTCACAATTGGTCAATGTATGTGTGAGAGAGAGAGCGTGGCGGGAGATGTGGATGTATTAGGCCATAAGCTGGTCCATGTGTTTCTTGGTGTGTGACTAGTCCCCTTTGCCTCTGTTTACCTTGTAACAAAAAGCATTGTGAGATAACTCAATTCTTTATGACCTTGCAGCTAAAAGCAGTGTGAGATAACTCAGTTATTTATGACCTCTTGAGATTCTTTTGAACCTTGCATGTCCTTGTGCTTATCTTAGAATATAGTGGTGTTATTATTCAAATGTTTAGAAAGTGTGACTCCTTCAGTAACATTTGCATAGATAAGAGGTTAGGGATGTTTTTCAAAGCAAGTTCTCTGATGTTCGTTTTGTAACCATTCCCTTGTTAGAAGAGTGTAAAACCAAGGTTTGAACATACTTCAGTCCATCAGACTGTTGTCCTCCCAATCCCATGCTTTCTATATGGCTCTTTCTTTTATTCTTTCATCTGCACGCATCATTTCAGACGCGGCTTGATGGGGGATAGCTGGTCTAATCCCCCGCATTTTTGGCGCCCAACAGGGGGCTTTGAAAACTGAGCATCCCGTGACAGAAACCACAGAATAGCAAGGCCGTGAATCTTTACAGTGAAAATTAGGGTAAGAGGTGAAACGTTGGGAGTAACAAATAATGGGATAGACTTCTAGTAAATGTATGTATGTAAATATGCTTCCAAATATGTTAAGAGCTAGAGGAGCAAAAGTAACCAACCAAAGATTAGAAGAGCTTTTTGATTTTGTGGTTAGGGTATGTCACCTCCTGCTGCTGACCTGCAGGGTACTGATCTGCTTCAGCTTAGACCAAATTATGGTCTAATACTGAGAGCCTCGTGCATTGGAGCAAACATTGTGGCAAACAGTGAGGGAAGATGGACCCCGCGGGTTGGAGGGCACTCAGAATGGGACTGATGCCACAGTACAGCTGCAGCTAGGTCCACGGGTCCCTCAAGGTGGGTCACGGCGTCGGCGAGTGAGAGGCAGAAACCACATGACTCAAAGGTTGCATGTGAGTGTTCCAATTTTATTCATGCAAAGCTTCAACTTATATATTCTTTTCCTAAGCTTAAATCTTATGGCTTGAGGTCATACTTGAGGAAATTCTCAAGACCATGACCAGTTACATAATCACATTTCTTTACTCTCCATCAGATACACTGCATGATTCCTGGTTAAAATTTAGTACATCTTGAAACGAAAACTGTCTCAAACACAAGTGTGATAAACATAAACCTTCTAACAATAAGTGAGCACACTTTATCACACTAGGGCATATTGTTCGAACTATGAAATCAATAAAGCATTAATGCATTTCATTATCAAACACAAAAATTACTTGACAGACTTTGGCTGTTCCTTCTTCAGGTGTTCCTCTAGGGCTTTCATTTATTGTTTTCTTTCCCACTAAGTTCCCATAAATCAAACTCCCACTGGTCTTTCTGTACCAAGGCATGAGTTGCCTCAAATAGGCAGCTTTGCTTCAGTGGAAGTCAAGTTGCCCTACAATAGGTAGCTTTACTTCATTGGACTTCGACCACCACGGGGGCTTCAGCGCCTTGCAATGAAGATCAGGGAGTCTTGCAAGCAAGGACAGGGCCCGTGGCCAACTGACATCTCGTGAGTAACTCCAATCATTTCTCACTTGGGGAGGGTCCGTGGGAACTTTCGTCAGCGTGGGTGTCCTGCTGAGTAGCTTGACTTGTCCTCTCATTCCGCTGTTGCTTCTCAGTTTGTAGTATCAGCACGTCCATCCGAACATAGGTTTTGGCAGTGTTTTGGTAAACCTCCTCAGCCAGCGTGTCCTTGGGTGAAGCCCTGCCGGTGCATGATGCAACTATCCTTTTCGGGCACGCTTGTGTGCGCGCATACACACACACACACACACACACACACACACACACACACTCACTCACTCAGACAGTCAGGATTTGTGCACTTCTGAAACATGCAACCCCCCGGGTTTTTAAATAATACTTCGAAATATAAACAGTTTTAATTTAAAAATAAAAGGGATACATTTTTACCTTTTAAATTGGAAGGGATTTCTTTGAGAAATGAAACCGGAAACCAGAACTATGCAGAAGGAGGGGGAGGTGAATGCTCTTTGGTGCTCCCCAGACAGTTGCAAACACGTGCCTCTTCCCTATTGGCTGTGCTCATTCCTGTCGCCAATCACATCTTGTATATCGAATGAGGTGCTCGAAGGGAATGGTATTTAAGAGCGGCGGCTGGCCCTCTCCTCCGGAGAGCTCAAGTTCTGCTGGCCTGTTGGAGCCCACAGCCCTCTCTTCTCCCCCGAAACTGCTCCTCCTTCCGCAGCATGGCTTCGAAAGACCCTCCTGCTCGTTCTAAGCGAACCCAAGACCGAAGAAAGAGGACTGTCTGGAACGCTTCTCAATCTGACATCTTACAAGCCTCATTTGCTCGAGACCCGTATCCAGGCTTCACGGCCAGAGAAGAACTTGCCAGAGCCATCGGCGTGGCAGAGGACAGAATCTTCCTGTGGTTCAAAAACCGCAGAAGTCGACAGCTCAGGAGGAGCCGACTGAGCTCCGTGCCCCCTCCGGGACAGCCGTGCCCCATGCCGCCTCGCACCACCTCTCCAGCCAGGGCGCCGACGGCAGACAGACGCAAGAGGACTGTCATCAGCAAAGATCAAAGCGCCCACCTGGTGCAAGCGTTTGAGAAGCAGCCATTCCCCGGCGTGAAAGCCAGGCAAGAACTGGCACGCCAGACAGGCCTTCCGGAAGCTCGGATTGACACGTGGTTCCAGAACCGAAGGGCTCGACACTCACATCACGCCAGGGTGCAGCTGGATCACCACGGGCTCCAGCAATGCAGCTCCAGCCCGGTCTTCCCATGTCCCCTTCTGCAGCCACCTGAGCAAAGCACACCCATAGATGCCCAGAGACCGCCCTCCCTGGGCTTCGTAGGCGGCGGCGGAGGTGATGGAGACAGCAATCCGTTAGCTTGCGTCATGGGAGGCCAAGCCTCTGTGGGCCCGGTGACCCATCAGGGGCAAATGCCACAGGAGTTCACCCAGGCGGGAAGGCCTCCGGAGACAAGGACACTCTACTTGGACCTTTCCAGCTGCGGAAACCAAGATCCCGAACAACAGGACATTCTTTCGGACGCCGGGCAGTGGAAAGGCACTTCATTGTGGGAGCATCCAAACCTGTTCTGGCAGAGACCGGCTCCTGCACACACACCAGCCCCAGTGGGATCGGGGCCTGGCCTGGCCGTGAGCGGGAGTGCCCAGCGGAAGCTGACTGGGCACATCTAGCAGGCAACACTGCTGCAGGAAAACCCTCCTCTGCTTGTCCAAGCCTCTCCACAAGGCACCAGCTTCTGGGACCAACTCCTCGACGACCTGGAAATTCAGCAGAATGCCCAGCCCTTGGTGAATCAACAGGAAGCAGGCCTGCAATGTGAGTCACCACTGCAATTCCCTATCAGCAAGGAGCTCTATCAGGAGTACCTAAGAGACTTTTAAAACACCCCGAATGCCCGGGAGACTCACTAAAACCCTCTGAAAAGCACCAATCATACCTTATAAGTTAAAAAAAAAAGAAAACACGAAGCGGATTTAAAACCACCTTAAATGCCCCACAAATTAGTAAGAAACAACAGCAACACAATGATACCCTAAAATAGGCACCCTTAAGGAGTAGATATCTATGTATATTTATATAATATATAAGTGATTCTATGTAAATGATTAATATATAATATGTACACTATTTATACATCATAGATCATTTTTTACATATAGTACATATAAAAACTGAAACCCCTCCAAAACCATTCATAAACCATGGAATACATTTAAAAAGGCCCAAAGGGACCAAAGAAGCCCTTTAGGACCCCTTGGAGATCATTCGTAATTTCCTCCCCGCAAGAGAGTAAAACCCTACATAGAGTTGATCAGGTGTCCAGTGAGCTTCTTCATGTCCCCGGCCCCACCAATTGAGGTCATCGAGCTGCAAGCTGATTAACAGGCTAAATGCCACCCCTTCACTCTCAAGAGCCTCAAGTTGAGAGCACATCATGTATGTCTTGCAGCACACGTGTGGCAGGAAAGCCCACCCCTAACTGGATGGGAGGGCTCTAGAGTCAAGATTGACAAGCTAAGCTTGATCTCTGAGCCTCCTTGAACTTAGGTGTCTTTGAATTCTTCTCCAGGGCATAATCTATGGGCCTTATGGGAAGGGTGTGGAGTCTTCTTCGGTTGAGGCAGGAAACGGGTCTCAATGCTTTTGATAGCTGACAACACTCAGGAATGTAGCCTTCAAGAAGTTGCCCTGGGTATTCATGTAGCAGCATAGCAACCCTGTGCAGTGAAGTGCCTTAAGACTGGCATTGTTATGGTGCGTGGTGGTGGTGGTGGCGGGGACACGGTCAGGAGCGACTTTGACTTCGGAGACCGTGAGTGGGATACACCTCCAACCCAGGAAAGTGAAGGTCCCCTCCAGGGGAGCCCCAGCCTCCCAGACTACTTAACGGATGAACACTGACAGTTGGTTCTCACACACGGTCTTGCGGGTTGTGTTTCACACACTCTGGTGACTATGAAATGCCCAGATCTATGCTTGAGTCTCCGTGTGAATGAATGGATTCCATTTGAGCTTCCATTCTGAGCACTGCGTGGACGGTGGAAGACCAACAAGCACTTTTCAGTGGATTTGCCTCTGTGGCTCTGACGACTGGATAAGGGGGTAGATTGGCAAAGGTCTAAAGCTTTGCCCAGATAGAAGGCAGTCTGTGTGTGTGTGTGACTGATTGCAAACACTTCCTCCCTCACCACCCGGCCAGGGAGGAGCATTCTGGTCTGCAGCTCCTTGCCCAGGGTGAACATACCCCCGAGGTAAATCGGGCTGGAGTGTGGGTGGCTGTATAATACCAGCACCACTTGGTCAGGGATCAGGAGGACCTAGAACCAAGCTCTGCAATATCGGCAATCCTGTTACAGCACCACTATCACCACCACCACCATGGCCAACCGCACCCCAACCCCCACCCAGGATGTTGAGGGAACATTCTGTTATGCTACCACCACTGGTCACCCACTGTTGGTATTGAGCCAAGCCTATAAAACACAGGGACATCGCATGTCTCTGTCATGTTGTTTAGATTTTCATATTCACCACAATCAATAGTCAGACGTGTATAGAGGATATGAAGGTCAAAACACACACTTCTGTCCTTCCCACCCGATTCACACAGGCACCCTGCTTTTGGTGAAAACAGATAGCTCATGGAGAGAAAGACAGACAGATAAGTAAGTAGACTGTTAGAAAGGTAGACACAGCTATAAGATGATAGATAGATAGATAGATAGATAGATAGATAGATAGATAGATTGACGATACATAACATCACCAAGAAGGCCTTCAACAGGCTCTCAGAGGAAAGCTTCACACTGTCTGTGAAGCCTTACTTTGGCAAGTAGGCCAATAGTAACCTAAGAGGGGAGTTTCATCAGGTCACAGCTTGATTCGAGTGCTAGGGGAGAAAAGTCTTTTCAAGTCCCTTCCCTTCTGGCTTCCTCCCTGGTGATGGGAGCGTTGAGCTGCTGCCCTGGCCTGTGCTGCACTACCTGTGGCTCAAGCCAAACCACGGATCGGTTAGGTTTTGAGGTTTTTTGGAGACCTTTGTCGCCACACTGCAGCTGTGTGCATCCCTTGAGCTTGTGGCTGGTGTATATTGCCTGCTGCCCCGCTCCCCACCTCTGAACCCTCTTGCCCTCCCGCCAAGCGCGTCCTGCAAGGCTCCACCTGGTGACCCAGTGCCTCCTTGGCCAAGAGATCGGGCTGGCCTTGCGCGGGGAGGCATGCACCCCGGTTGGCTTTTCTCACCTCCAAGTGACAGCGCGTGGCAGAAGCACAGAGGTCAGCAGACCGCATACTGTCTTTCCCTCTTGGCCGACTTAGAGGGACGTAGGCGCGCCTGGCTCCCTCTCGCTGGGTTGACCAGAGGGGACCAGGACCGCGGAGAGCAGCGAGGGAAAGGATAAGAGAAGAGTAGAGAAGAGAAGAGAAACAGAGTGGAGTAGCATATGGGGGCGGCCGGGATATGAGAGTTAGTTAGAGCAACAGCCACAGAGAAGGGATCTTGTCATCCACCTGGTCACAGCTAGGGGGAACCGGAGGGAGTCCAATTCAGGTGACCCTTAGACCATAAGCGCATGTGCGCTATAGCACTCACATTGGAAAACCCCTCCCTCCTACACTCAGCCACTTTGATCCTTTCCTCTCAGAGACTAGAGAAGGCCCTCCTGTGTTAGGTTTCTCTGTTTCTGTCTCTCTCTCATGTACCCATCCATCCACCCATCCACCCATCCATCCATACAATCATCCATCATCTGTTATCACAAAGGAAGAAGGCCTGCGCGCCAAGATGTGGGTGGGAAGGGAGGCTGTATGTTTGAACCTTCATCCCCATATCCCCATATATACGATGGCAGTGAGTAATAGAACCAAAACGTGACAAAAACAATGCGATGCTTCTCTACGTTAGATCGGATTTATATGCTTCAGGGGGCACCTGGTGTTGGTGAGTTAGTACATTGTGGTCAGACTGGGGCAGAAGTGGGTTCGGACTAGGTGGCGGAAAGAGGTAATGGTGGTTCTGCTGCTGCTGTGCCTGCATGATTGCATTGACTGAAGCGTGGTCATGACACTCCTAAAACTTGACCAGGTGGGCCTGGTACTGTACACACACACACACACACACACACACACACACACACACACACACACACACAGACACATAACCAGCCATCCACCGAAGCACACACATACCGGGTTCCTAAAATGTTTGCCAAATCCTCCCTCACCCCTTCTAAGCACTCAGGTCCCAACCCACTCAACTCATAAAGCAGTGGGACCTCTGGTCTCATCAGAAAAACTGCTGGAGATTCGCAAGGGAGGGTCCAGAGTCTGAGCTGCTTTTCGACTGAATCCCAGTGCTGGCGGTTGGAGGCTCCGCCAGGTGGCAGGCCTTCGGAATTAAGGGTGGGCCAGTGGGACCAGGCCACACTCCTGTGGACCACTCAAGCCTCCCTCTTCCTTGACTTTGCAGGTGGAGAGATTGGAGTTCCCCTAGGGCTCTTCTCCATGGATCGCTGCCTCCTCCCACTCCCTTCCTATCCCAGCCCATCCTGGGTGTCCCCGAAACAAGCAATGTCTAGTTCGCTTGCCCAAGGTAGTGTCAAAGTCCAACTTCAGATCAACAACAGAATAAAACAAAACAAAACACAAACCCGTCACCCTGACAGCAATGACCATGCCTCTCTAGCCAGAGACCAGGTTATTGAGATGCTAAAACGGCCGGCTTCATATGGTAATCAAGCCCAGGCCTTCCTTTTGATCCTTTTCAGGTGAAAAGGTGCCACAGGAGGTGTCTTTCTGCTTAAGTTGGAGGGGTTATTGATTGGGCAACATGTTGGAGGTAGTGCTGGCCCAGAAAGAGACACGCACCCACCCCCCATTTCACAAATTGAAATCTACTTTATAGATAGATTACCAATTATTAACGAAGTGGTTGATGGGCCATGGCTGGGGTGGGGGTGGGGGGGATGCGGCTGGGTGTGCAGGCAGGCTAAAACACCTTAGTAGTTGATAAATAACATGCTGAATTTGGCTTCTGTCATTTTGGCTGAGGCTTGACCAAGGCGCACACACAAAAACACCCACACGTCGACCAGTTTTGAAATAAACAGTGGCAAGGTACATCTCAGCCTGAGGACCGCAAACATTGGGAATTCCCCCAGAACCTTCCCACTTCAGGGAACTGCATGTGGCAAAGATTGACCATCCTTCTCTGCTGGTGCTTTGATTCCTAATAAACTGAGTGTGTTCTGCTGTGCTCTCGGGACCCACTGACTCTTACAGTTTGCCCATTCACCTGCTGGCTTTCACTTAAAGCACATTTGATTGGTTGCAGTGTGGCTCTTTGGGTTGTCTTGGAAGCCAACTGGGTACAACTCTTCCCAAGGAGCTTTCTGTCTGCCTGTCTTTTGAAGAATCCTCAGGCACAAGCTAGGCCACTCAAATGGGAATCAATCAATTGGTGGAGAGAGAGCAAGGGACAGAATTGCCACCAAACTGATCGTGACTGGCGGCAGGTTTCCTCCAGAGAGAACACAGATTGGAGGGGACCGGAGAAGCGGATAGGGGTCTGAGCACCATAGTTGGAAGACATAGCTAGATGGGGTGCATATGCAGAAGAGCTTACAATGTCACTCCAAGGACCTCTGAATGACCCAAGCAGTCAGGAGATGATGCATGGCCACCGTGTGTGTGTTTGTGTGTGTGCGATAGCCCTTCCTTGAGGATTGATGGTCGATTTCTATTGAGGGCAGGCAGACCACACTGGCAAGCCAGTAAGGACTATGCCACAGGGTTCTCCCTATCCTCCCTAAAACCCACCAGGCCACCTGTCACCCGCCCCCACTGCAATCCAATCCAATTCTTACTCAAACTTTTTCGTTGGCTTGTTTGTTGGGGGTGGGTGGGGAAGATCATGTGTTTGTTTTCTTTTTTAAACCCTTTTAAACTTGTACTTTAGCCGCATGTCATACCATCAATAAGCGCCATCCTATTTGATTCCATACAATTTTCTTCTTTCCTGTAGCTGTGATATTGATAGTGGTGGTGATGATGATGATCATGGTGATGCTTTTCTCATGGTGGCAATACTAGACTAGACACAACAGAACATTCTGCAATCACAACTTCCTTTTCTGTGTCCCTTTGCCAAACTCTTGAGATGGAGGAGCCGAGATCATAACTCCATACTCCCTAAAAGTAGTTTGGAAAGTGAGAGCCAGACGTATGTCCATTTTTACAGACAGATGAAATCACCATTCTCAGATAAATCTTTCAGGTGGCTTTCCAGGAATCCAGGAGAGATAATCAATTCAGGACCAGTGGTGATACCAGGAGGTGGAGGGAGGTTGGGGTGGAAAGGTGGAGTCTATTTACAAGGATCTACATAGAACCTCCTCCATGGGGGGATGGGCTACAGAAAAGTGGGTGAAGGGAGACATCGGACAGTGTAAGATATAACAAAATACTAATAATTTATTAATTATCAAGGGTTCATGAGGGAGGTGGGAGGGGGAAATGATGAGCTGATACCAAAGCTTCAGGCAGAAACCAAATGTTTTGAGAATGATGATGGCAACACATGTACAAATGTGCTTGACACAATGGATGGATGGACGGTTGGATGGATGGATGGATTTAATCTGTCTGTAAAAATAGATACACTTTTGCTCTTGAGAACTATTAAAACTGTTTTTACAGAGCAGGGTGTTGTGAGATCAGCTCTTCCTTCCGAAAAGTTTGCCAAAGAGACACAGAAAAGAAAATCATCATCATCACCACCACCATCATCATCAATCCCAGCTGCAGGGAAGAAGGAAAGGTTCTAGAAACTAATAGGATGACAAGAGGATGGCTGTAATGATGGTATGACATGTGGCTAATACGCAAGTTTAAACGGTTTTAAAAAACAATAAAATAAAACACCCGATTTGCCTCCACAAACCTAACCAATACGCCAACCAAAAAGGTAGTGCAAGAATTGGATTGCATTGTGGGAGTGGCAGGGCATAGGCGGGCAGATGGGTGTTAAGTAGGATAGGGAGAACCCAGGAGGCATAGTCCTCAGGGGCTTTCATGGGCAAAAAATGCCAGGCAAAATTTTTATTCCAAATGACAGTAAAAGGGCAGGCAGGGCACTGGAGACTGATCTAGGGATAAATCTGAGGTGGTTTGCTTTGATACAATATAATCCTCACAGGTTACATTCTACCACTGTATGTGTGAGTGTATGTCTCTTTTAGACATGCAATTTTGAATTTCCCGCCCAGGCGGCCCCCATTTGGTGACACTGCAGGCAGAGAACAATGCTGGACATAGGAGCAAAGAATGGACTTCTCTGCAGTGCAACTCCAAAAGTGTCTCAGGATTACTGCTTCTGACAGTTAACATTTACCCCAAACGACCCTCAAGATTACCGCCAGGGAACTTAACCAAATAACTCAATCACGAAAATGATGGCAATGGGTTTCAAAAAGAAAAGGAAAAGGAAAAAAAAAACATTGATCAGATTCAGCAAGGTGGCAGGACAAGCAAAATCCAAGGAAGGCAGCCCTCACACAAAAGTTCCTTCAGCCCTGGGAAGTGAGCAGAAAAGGTCAGGACACCTGGAAGACCTCCGGCAGATAAGAGAACATCCAAGTCTAAAGGAAAGCCATCTTTCAAAAAAAATTGTTATTGGATGCTCGTACAACTCTTATCAAAATCCATCCATCCTTCAAATGTGTCAAGGACATTTATACCAGTGTTGCCATCATCATTCTCAAAATATTTGCTTTCTGCTTGAGCCTTGCTATCAGCTCCTCATTTCCCCCCTCCCTCCCCGCTCCCCACCCACCTCATGTACCCTTGATATTTAAAAATTATTAGTATTTTGTTATAAATTACACTGTCCAATGTCTCTTTTCACCCCTTTTTTCTTCTTCATCTCCCCAAAAAGGAGATTCTAAGTAGATACTTGTAAATTGGTTCCTGTTTTCCACCTCGCCCTTCCTCTACCCTTCTGGTATCCTCACTGTTGCTGAGGGAATTATCTCTCTTGGATTGCAGGAAATCCATCTGAAAGGTTATATTCACCTGAGAAGGGTGATTTCTTCTGTCTGTAAAAATAGACACACATCTGGCTCTCGAGTTCTTTTAAAACACTATTTAGGGAATAGGGAGTTAGGAGATCGGCTCTTCCGTCTCAAACGTTTGTCAAAGAGACACATAAGAGAACATTTTGATTGCAGAATGTTCTGTTGTGTCTAGTCTAGTATTGCCACGATTGGAAAATCATCATCATCGTCGTCATCATCACCACGACCTTCATCATCAGTCACAGTTAAAGGGAAGAAAAAATATTCTAGAATTTAAAAGCATGACAATAGGATGGCGGTATTGATGGTATGACATGCGGCTAAAGTGCAAGTTTAAACGGTTTAAAACCGAACGATACAAACAAGCAAAACACCTGATCTTTTCCCACATCCCCAAAAAACAAACCAACCAAAAAATTTGTGTAAGAATTTGAGTGTTTGTGCGGGAGGCAAGAGATGATTGTTTGTGGGGGGGTTTGGTGTTAGGTGGGACAGGGAGAACTCAGGTGGTATAATCCACGGTGGCTTGCCTGGGTCGTATGCCAGACCTCAATGGAAATCTATATCACTCCTCAAGCAAGGGCTATCACACACACACACACACACACACACGTGCGCGTGCGCACGTGCAGTGTGCATGGGTCATCTGCTGACTGCTTGGGTCAGTCAGATTCCTGGAGCCACATTGTAAGCCCTTTGGCATATGTGCCCCATCTCTCTATGTGTTCCAATCACGGTGGTCTGACCCCTGCCTGCTACTCTGGTGCCACTCATAACTGTGATTTCTGGAAGGGAAACCCATCGCAGCCAGTCACGATCAGTTTGGTGGCAATTCTGTCTTTTTGTTCTCAACTCCACCGATTAATTGATTCCCATTTGAGCGGCCTAGCTAGTGACTGAGAATCGTCAACAGACAGGCCGACAGACAGGCAGACAGGCAGATACACAGACGGACAGATGCTTGGGAAGAGTTGCACCCGGTTGATTTCAAAGACAGTCCAATGAGCCACAACACAAGAAATCATACGAGCTTCTAGTGAAAGCCAGCGGGTGAATGGGCAACCCAGAGGAGTGAGTGGGTCGTGAGAGCACATCAGAATACACTCAGCTTATTGGGCATCAAACCACCAGCAGGGAAGGATGATCAATCCTTACCACACCCAGGACCTCGAAGTGAGAATGTTTTTGGGGAATTCCCAATGTTTGCAGTCCTCAGGCTGGGGTGTTCCTAGCTACTGTTTATTTCATAATTGGTCAATGTATGTGTGAGAGAGAGAGCGTGGCGGGAGATGTGGATGTATTAGGCCATAAGCTGGTCCATGTGTTTCTTGGTGTGTGACTAGTCCCCTTTGCCTCTGTTTACCTTGTAACAAAAAGCGTTGTGAGATAACTCAATTCTTTATGACCTTGCACTAAAAGCAGTGTGAGATAACTCAGTTATTTATGACCTCTTGAGATTCTTTTGAACCTTGCATGTCCTTGTGCTTATCTTAGAATATAGTGGTGTTATTATTCAAATGTTTAGAAAGTGTGACTCCTTCAGTAACATTTGCATAGATAAGAGGTTAGGGATGTTTTTCAAAGCAAGTTCTCTGATGTTCCTTTTGTAACCATTCCCTTGTTAGAAGAGTGTAAAAACCAAGGTTTGAACATACTTCAGTCCATCAGACTGTTGTCCTCCCAATCCCATGCTTTCTATATGGCTCTTTCTTTTATTCTTTCATCTGCACGCATCATTTCAGACGCGGCTTGATGGGGGATAGCTGGTCTAATCCCCCGCATTTTTGGCGCCCAACAGGGGGCTTTGAAAACTGAGCATCCCGTGACAGAAACCACTGAATAGCAAGGCCGTGAATCTTTACAGTGAAAATTAGGGTAAGTGGTGAAACGTTGGGAGTAACAAATAATGGGACAGACTTCTAGTAAATGTATGTATGTAAATATGCTTCCAAATATGTTAAGAGCTAGAGGAGCAAAAGTAACCAACCAAAGATTAGAAGAGCTTTTTGATTTTGTGGTTAGGGTATGTCACCTCCTGCTGCTGACCTGCAGGGTACTGATCTGCTTCAGCTTAGACCAAATTATGGTCTAATACTGAGAGCCTCGTGCATTGGAGCAAACATTGTGGCAAACAGTGAGGGAAGATGGACCCCGCGGGTTGGAGGGCACTCAGAATGGGACTGATGTCACAGTACAGCTGCAGCTAGGTCCACGGGTCCCTCAAGGTGGGTCACGGCGTCGGCGAGTGAGAGGCAGAAACCACACGACTCAAAGGTTGCATGTGAGTGTTCCAATTTTATTCATGCAAAGCTTCAACTTATATATTCTTTTCCTAAGCTTAAATCTTATGGCTTGAGGTCATACTTGAGGAAATTCTCAAGACCATGACCAGTTACATAATCACATTTCTTTACTCTCCATCAGATACACTGCATGATTCCTGGTTAAAATTTAGTACATCTTGAAACGAAAACTGTCTCAAACACAAGTGTGATAAACATAAACCTTCTAACAATAAGTGAGCACACTTTATCACACTAGGGCATATTGTTCGAACTATGAAATCAATAAAGCATTAATGCATTTCATTATCAAACACAAAAATTACTTGACAGACTTTGGCTGTTCCTTCTTCAGGTGTTCCTCTAGGGCTTTCATTTATTGTTTTCTTTCCCACTAAGTTCCCATAAATCAAACTCCCA
The DNA here is from genome assembly GCF_050624435.1 of Tenrec ecaudatus. Taxonomy (NCBI): domain Eukaryota; kingdom Metazoa; phylum Chordata; class Mammalia; order Afrosoricida; family Tenrecidae; genus Tenrec; species Tenrec ecaudatus. The sequence goes on along the minus strand of NC_134544.1, from coordinate 92,241,071 downwards.
CTGGTCTTTCTGTACCAAGGCATGAGTTGCCTCAAATAGGCAGCTTTGCTTCAGTGGAAGTCAAGTTGCCCTACAATAGGTAGCTTTACTTCATTGGACTTCGACCACCACGGGGGCTTCAGCGCCTTGCAATGAAGATCAGGGAGTCTTGCAAGCAAGGACAGGGCCCGTGGCCAACTGACATCTCGTGAGTAACTCCAATCATTTCTCACTTGGGGAGGGTCCGTGGGAACTTTCGTCAGCGTGGGTGTCCTGCTGAGTAGCTTGACTTGTCCTCTCATTCCGCTGTTGCTTCTCAGTTTGTAGTATCAGCACGTCCATCCGAACATAGGTTTTGGCAGTGTTTTGGTAAACCTCCTCAGCCAGCGTGTCCTTGGGTGAAGCCCTGCTGGTGCATGATGCAACTATCCTTTTCGGGCACGCTTGTGTGCGCGCATACACACACACACACACACACACACACACACACTCACTCACTCAGACAGTCAGGATTTGTGCACTTCTGAAACATGCAACCCCCCGGGTTTTTAAATAATACTTCGAAATATAAACAGTTTTAATTTAAAAATAAAAGGGATACATTTTTACCTTTTAAATTGGAAGGGATTTCTTTGAGAAATGAAACCGGAAACCAGAACTATGCAGAAGGAGGGGGAGGTGAATGCTCTTTGGTGCTCCCCAGACAGTTGCAAACACGTGCCTCTTCCCTATTGGCTGTGCTCATTCCCGTCGCCAATCACATCTTGTATATCGAATGAGGTGCTCGAAGGGAATGGTATTTAAGAGCGGCGGCTGGCCCTCTCCTCCGGAGAGCTCAAGTTCCGCTGGCCTGTCTGAGCCCACAGCCATCTCTTCTCCCCCGAAACTGCTCCTCCTTCCGCAGCATGGCTTCGAAAGACCCTCCTGCTCGTTCTAAGCGAACCCAAGACCGAAGAAAGAGGACTGTCTGGAACGCTTCTCAATTTGACATCTTACAAGCCTCATTTGCTCGAGACCCGTATCCAGGCTTCAGGGCCAGAGAAGAACTTGCCAGAGCCATCGGCGTGGCAGAGGACAGAATCTTCCTGTGGTTCAAAAACCGCAGAAGTCGACAGCTCAGGAGGAGCCAACTGAGCTCCGTGCCCCCTCCGGGACAGCCGTGCCCCGTGCCGCCTCGCACCACCTCTCCAGCCAGGGCGCCGGCGGCAGACAGACGCAAGAGGACTGTCATCAGCAAAGATCAAAGCGCCCACCTGGTGCAAGCGTTTGAGAAGCAGCCATTCCCCGGCGTGAAAGCCAGGCAAGAACTGGCACGCCAGACAGGCCTTCCGGAAGCTCGGATTGACACGTGGTTCCAGAACCGAAGGGCTCGACACTCACATCACGCCAGGGTGCAGCTGGATCACCACGGGCTCCAGCAATGCAGCTCCAGCCCGGTCTTCCCATGTCCGCTTCTGCAGCCACCTGAGCAAAGCACACCCATAGATGCCCAGAGACCGCCCTCCCTGTGCTTCGTAGGCGGCGGCGGAGGTGATGGAGACAGCAATCCGTTAGCTTGCGTCATGGGAGGCCAAGCCTCTGTGGGCCCGGTGACCCATCAGGGGCAAATGCCACAGGAGTTCACCCAGGCGGGAAGGCCTCCGGAGACAAGGACACTCTACTTGGACCTTTCCAGCTGCGGAAACCAAGGTCCCGAACAACAGGACATTCTTTCGGACGCCGGGCAGTGGAAAGGCACTTCATTGTGGGAGCATCCAAACCTGTTCTGGCAGAGACCGGCTCCTGCACACACACCAGCCCCAGTGGGATGGGGGCCTGGCCTGGCCGTCAGCGTGAGTGCCCAGCGGCAGCTGACTGGGCACAACCAGCAGGCACACTGCTGCAGGAAAACCCTCCTCTGCTTGCCCAAGCCTCTCCACAAGGCACCAGCTTCTTGGACCAACTCCTCGACGACCTGGAAATTCAGCAGAATGCCCAGCCCTTGGTGAATCAACAGGAAGCAGGCCTGCAATGTGAGCCACCACTGCAATTCCCTAACAGCGAGGAGCTCTATCAGGAGTACCTAAGAGACTTTAAAAACGCCCCGAATGCCCGGGAGACTCACTAAAACCCTCTGAAAAGCACCAATCATACCGTATAAGTTAAAAAAAAAAGAAAACACGAAGCGGATTTAAAACCACCTTAAATGCCCCACAAATCAGTAAGAAACAACAGCAACACAATGATACCCTAAAAAAGGCACCCTTAAGGAGTAGATATCTATGTATATTTATATAATATATAAGTGATTCTATGTAAACGATTAATATATAATATGTACACTATTTATACATCATAGATCATTTTTTACATATAGTACATATAAAAACTGAAACCCCTCCAAAACCATTCATAAACCATGGAATACATTTAAAAAGACCCAAAGGGACCAAAGAAGCCCTTTAGGACCCCTTGGAGATCATTTGTAATTTCCTCCCCGCAAGAGAGTAAAACCCTACATAGAGTTGATCAGGTGTCCAGTGAGCTTCTTCATGTCCCCGGCCCCACCAATTGAGGTCATCGAGCTGCAAGCTGATTAACAGGCTAAATGCCACCCCTTCACTCTCAAGAGCCTCAAGTTGAGAGCACATCATGTATGTCTTGCAGCACACGTGTGGCAGGAAAGCCCACCCCTAACTGGATGGGAGGGCTCTAGAGTCAAGATTGACAAGCTAAGCTTGATCTCTGAGCCTCCTTGACCTTAGGTGTCTTTGAATTCTTCTCCAGGGCATAATCTATGGGCCTTATGGGAAGGGCGTGGAGTCTTCTTCGGTTGAGGCAGGAAACGGGTCTCAATGCTTTTGATAGCTGACAACACTCAGGAATGTAGCCTTCAAGAAGTTGCCCTGGGAATTCATGTAGCAGCATAGCAACCCTGTGCAGTGAAGTGCCTTAAGACTGGCATTGTTATGGTGCATGGTGGTGGTGGTGGCGGGGACACGGTCAGGAGCGACTTTGACTTCGGAGACCGTGAGTGGGATACACCTCCAACCCAGGAAAGTGAAGGTCCCCTCCAGGGGAGCCCCAGCCTCCCAGACTACTTAACGGATGAACACTGACAGTTGGTTCTCACACACGGTCTTGCGGGTTGTGTTTCACACACTCTGGTGACTATGAAATGCCCAGATCTATGCTTGAGTCTCCGTGTGAATGAATGGATTCCATTTGAGCTTCCATTCTGAGCACTGCGTGGACGGTGGAAGACCAACAAGCACTTTTCAGTGGATTTGCCTCTGTGGCTCTGACGACTGGATAAGGGGGTAGATTGGCAAAGGTCTAAAGCTTTGCCCAGATAGAAGGCAGTCTCTGTGTGTGTGTGACTGATTGCAAACACTTCCTCCCTCACCACCCGGCCAGGGAGGAGCATTCTGGTCTGCAGCTCCTTGCCCAGGGTGAACATACCCCCGAGGTAAATCGGGCTGGAGTGTGGGTGGCTGTATAATACCTGCACCACTTGGTCAGGGATCAGGAGGACCTAGAACCAAGCTCTGCAATATCGGCAAACCTGTTACAGCACCACTATCACCACCACCACCATGGCCAACCGCACCCCAACCCCCACCCAGGATGTTGAGGGAACATTCTGTTATGCTACCACCACTGGTCACCCACTGTTGGTATTGAGCCAAGCCTATAAAACACAGGGACATCGCATGTCTCTGTCATGTTGTTTAGATTTTCATATTCACCACAATCAATAGTCAGACGTGTATAGAGGATATGAAGGTCAAAACACACACTTCTGTCCTTCCCACCCGATTCACACAGGCACCCTGCTTTTGGTGAAAACAGATAGCTCATGGAGAGAAAGACAGACAGATAAGTAAGTAGACTGTTAGAAAGGTAGACACAGCTATAAGATGATAGATAGATAGATAGATAGATAGATAGATAGATAGATAGATAGATAGATTGACGATACATAACATCACCAAGAAGGCCTTCAACAGGCTCTCAGAGGAAAGTTTCACACTGTCTGTGAAGCCTTACTTTGGCAAGTAGGCCAATAGTAACCTAAGAGGGGAATTTCATCAGGTCACAGCTTGATTCGAGTGCTAGGAGAGAAAAGTCTTTTCAAGTCCCTTCCCTTCTGGCTTCCTCCCTGGTGATGGGAGCGTTGAGCTGCTGCCCTGGACTGTACTGCACTACCTGTGGCTCAAGCCAAACCACTGATCGGTTAGGTTTTGAGGTTTTTTGGAGACCTTTGTCGCCACACTGCAGCTGTGTGCATCCCTTGAGCTTGTGGCTGGTGTATATTGCCTGCTGCCCCGCTCCCCACCTCTGAACCGTCTTGCCCTCCCGCCAAGCGCGTCCTGCAAGGCTCCACCTGGTGACCCAGTGCCTCCTTGGCCAAGAGATCGGGCTGGCCTTGCGCATGGAGGCATGCACCCCGGTTGGCCTTTCTCACCTCCAAGTGACAGCGCGTGGCAGAAGCACAGAGGTCAGCAGACCGCATACTGTCTTTCCCTCTTGGCCGACTTAGAGGGACGTAGGCGCGCCTGGCTTCCTCTCGCTGGGTTGACCAGAGAGGACCAGGACCGCGGAGAGCAGCGAGGGAAAGGATAAGAGAAGAGTAGAGAAGAGAAGAGAAACAGAGTGGAGTAGCATATGGGGGCGGCCGGGATATGAGAGTTAGTTAGAGCAACAGCCACAGAGAAGGGATCTTGTCATCCACCTGGTCACAGCTAGGGGGAACCGGAGGGAGTCCAATTCAGGTGACCCTTAGACCATAAGCGCATGTGCGCTATAGCACTCACATTGGAAAACCCCTCCCTCCTACACTCAGCCACTTTGATCCTTTCCTCTCAGAGACTAGAGAAGGCCCTCCTTTGTTAGGTTTCTCTGTTTCTGTCTCTCTCTCATGTACCCATCCATCCACCCATCCACCCATCCACCCATCCATCCATACAATCATCCATCATCTGTTATCACAAAGAAAGAAGGCCTGCGCGCCAAGATGTGGGTGGGAAGGGAGGCTGTATGTTTGAACCTTCATCCCCATATCCCCATATATACGATGGAAGTGAATAATAGAAACAAAACGTGACAAAAACAATGCGATGCTTCTCTACGTTAGATGGGATTTATATGCTTCAGGGGGCACCTGGTGTTGGTGAGTTAGTACATTGTGGTCAGACTGGGGCAGAAGTGGGTTCGGACTAGGTGGCGGAAAGAGGTAATGGTGGTTCTGCTGCTGCTGTGCCTGCATGATTGCATTGACTGAAGCGTGGTCATGACACTCCTAAAACTTGACCAGGTGGGCCTGGTACTGTACACACACACACACACACACACACACACACACACATAACCAGCCATCCACCGAAGCACACACATACCGGGTTCCTAAAATGTTTGCCAAATCCTCCCTCACCCCTTCTAAGCACTCAGGTCCCAACCCATTCAACTCATAAAGCAGTGGGACCTCTGGTCTCATCAGAAAAACTGCTGGAGATTCGCAAGGGAGGGTCCAGAGTCTGAGCTGCTTTTCGACTGAATCCCAGTGCTGGCGGTTGGAGGCTCCGCCAGGTGGCAGGCCTTCGGAATTAAGGGTGGGCCAGTGGGACCAGGCCACACTCCTGTGGACCACTCAAGCCTCCCTCTTCCTTGACTTTGCAGGTGGAGAGATTGGAGTTCCCCTAGGGCTCTTCTCCATGGATCGCTGCCTCCTCCCACTCCCTTCCCATCCCAGCCCATCCTGGGTGTCCCCGAAACAAGCAATGTCTAGTTCGCTTGCCCAAGGTAGTGTCAAAGTCCAACTTCAGATCAACAACCGAATAAAACAAAACAAAACACAAACCGGTCACCCTGACAGCAATGACCATGCCTCTCTAGCCAGAGACCAGGTTATTGAGATGCTAAAACGGCCGGCTTCATATGGTAATCAAGCCCAGGCCTTCCTTTTGATCCTTTTCAGGTGAAAAGGTGCCACAGGAGGTGTCTTTCTGCTTAAGTTGGAGGGGTTATTGATTGGGCAACATGTTGGAGGTAGTGCTGGCCCAGAAAGAGACACGCACCCACCCCCCATTTCACAAATTGAAATCTACTTTATAGATAGATTACCAATTATTAACGAAGTGGTTGATGGGCCATGGCTGGGGTGGGGGTTGGGGGGATGCGGCTGGGTGTGCAGGCAGGCTAAAACACCTTAGTAGTTGATAAATAACATGCTGAATTTGGCTTCTGTCATTTTGGCTGAGGCTTGACCAAGGCGCACACACAAAAACACCCACACGTCGACCAGTTTTGAAATAAACAGTGGCAAGGTACATCTTAGCCTGAGGACCGCAAACTTTGGGAATTCCCCCAGAACCTTCCCACTTCAGGGAACTGCATGTGGCAAAGATTGACCATCCTTCTCTGCTGGTGCTTTGATTCCTAATAAACTGAGTGTGTTCTGCTGTGCTCTCGGGACCCACTGACTCTTACAGTTTGCCCATTCACCTGCTGGCTTTCACTTAAAGCACATTTGATTGATTGCAGTGTGGCTCTTTGGGTTGTCTTGGAAGCCAACTGGGTACAACTCTTCCCAAGGAGCTTTCTGTCTGTCTGTCTGCCTGTCTTTTGAAGAATCTTCAGGCAAAAGCTAGGCCACTCAAATGGGAATCAATCAATTGGTGGAGAGAGAGCAAGGGACAGAATTGCCACCAAACTGATCGTGACTGGCGGCAGGTTTCCTCCAGAGAGAACACAGATTGGAGGGGACCGGAGAAGCGGATAGGGGTCTGAGCACCATAGTTGCAAGACATAGCGAGACGGGGTGCATATGCAGAAGAGCTTACAATGTCGCTCCAAGGACCTCTGAATGACCCAAGCAGTCAGGAGATGATGCATGGCCACCGTGTGTGTGTTTGTGTGTGTGCGATAGCCCTTCCTTGAGGATTGATGGTCGATTTCTATTGAGGGCAGGCAGACCACACTGGCAAACCAGTAAGGACTATGCCACAGGGTTCGCCCTATCCTCCCTAACACCCACCAGGCCACCTGTCACCCGCCCCCACTGCAATCCAATCCAATTCTTACTCAAACTTTTTCGTTGGCTTGTTTGTTGGGGGTGGGTGGGGAAGACCATGTGTTTGTTTTCTTTTTTAAACCCTTTTAAACTTGTACTTTAGCCGCATGTCATACCATCAATAAGCGCCATCCTATTTGATTCCATACAATTTTCGTCTTTCCTGTAGCTGTGATATTGATAGTGGTGGTGATGATGATGATCATGGTGATGCTTTTCTCATGGTGGCAATACTAGACTAGACACAACAGAACATTCTGCAATCACAACTTCCTTTTCTGTGTCCCTTTGCCAAACTCTTGAGATGGAGGAGCCGAGATCATAACTCCATACTCCCTAAAAGTAGTTTGGAAAGTGTTTGAGAGCCAGACGTATGTCCATTTTTACAGACAGATGAAATCACCATTCTCAGATAAATCTCCTTTCAGATGGCTTTCCAGGAATCCAGGAGAGATAATCCCTTCAGGACCAGTGGTGATACCAGGAGGTGGAGGGAGGGTGGGGTGGAAAGGTGGAGTCTATTTACAAGGATCTACATAGAACCTCCTCCATGGGGGGATGGGCTACAGAAAAGTGGGTGAAGGGAGACATCGGACAGTGTAAGATATAACAAAATACTAATAATTTATCAATTATCAAGGGTTCATGAGGGAGGTGGGAGGGGGAAATGATGAGCTGATACCAAAGCTTCAGGCAGAAACCAAATGTTTTGAGAATGATGATGGCAACACATGTACAAATGTGCTTGACACAATGGATGGATGGACGGTTGGATGGATGGATGGATTTAATCTGTCTGTAAAAATAGATACACTTTTGCTCTTGAGAACTATTAAAACTGTTTTTACAGAGCAGGGTGTTGTGAGATCAGCTCTTCCTTCTGAAAAGTTTGCCAAAGAGACACAGAAAAGAAAATCATCATCATCACCAGCACCATCATCATCAATCCCAGCTGCAGGGAAGAAGGAAAGGTTCTAGAAACTAATAGGATGACAAGAGGATGGCTGTAATGATGGTATGACATGTGGCTAATACGCAAGTTTAAACGGTTTTAAAAAAAAATAAAACAAAACACCCGATTTGCCTCCACAAACCTAACCAATACGTCAACCAAAAAGGTAGTGCAAGAATTGGATTGCATTGTGGGAGTGGCAGGGCATAGTCGGGCAGATGGGTGTTAAGTAGGATAGGGAGAACCCAGGAGGCATAGTCCTCAGGGGCTTTCATGGGCAAAAAATGCCAGGCAAAATTTTTATTCCAAATGACAGTAAAAGGGCAGGCAGGGCACTGGAGACTGATCTAGGGATAAATCTGAGGTGGTTTGCTTTGATACAATATAATCCTCACAGGTTACATTCTACCACTGTATGTGTGAGTGTATGTCCCTTTTAGACATGCAATTTTGAATTTCCCGCCCAGGCGGCCCCCATTTGGTGACACTGCAGGCAGAGAACAATGCTGGACCTAGGAGCAAAGAATGGACTTCTCTGCAGTGCAACTCCAAAAGTGTCTCAGGATTACTGCTTCTGACAGTTAACATTTACCCCAAACGACCCTCAAGATTACCGCCAGGGAACTTAACCAAATAACTCAATCACGAAAATGATGGCAATGGGTTTCAAAAAGAAAAGGAAAAGGAAAAAAAAACTCTGATCAGATTCAGCAAGGTGGCAGGACAAGCAAAATCCAAGGAAGGCAGCCCTCACACAAAAGTTCCTTCAGCCCTGGGAAGTGAGCAGAAAAGGTCAGGACACCTGGAAGACCTCCGGCAGATAAGAGAACATCCAAGTCTAAAGGAAAGCCATCTTTCAAAAAAAATTGTTATTGGAAACTCGTACAACTCTTATCAAAATCCATCCATCCATCAAATGTGTCAAGCACATTTATACCAGTGTTGCCATCATCATTCTCAAAATATTTGCTTTCTGCTTGAGCCTTTGCTATCAGCTCCTCATTTCCCCCCTCCCTCCCCGCTCCACCCCCACCTCATGAACCCTTGATATTTAAAAATTATTAGTATTTTGTTATAACTTACACTGTCCAATGTCTCTTTTCACCCCTTTTTTCTTCCTCATCTCCCCAGAAAGGAGATTCTAAGTAGATACTTGTAAATTGGTTCCTGTTTTCCACCTCGCCCTTCCTCTACCCTTCTGGTATCCTCACTGTTGCTGAGGGAATTATCTCTCTTGGATTGCAGGAAATCCATCTGAAAGGTTATATTCACCTGAGAAGGGTGATTTCTTCTGTCTGTAAAAATAGACACACATCTGGCTCTCGAGTTCTTTTAAAACACTATTTAGGGAATAGGGAGTTAGGGGATCGGCTCTTCCGTCTCAAACGTTTGTCAAAGAGACACATAAGAGAACGTTTTGATTGCAGAATGTTCTGTTGTGTCTAGTCTAGTATTGCCACGATTGGAAAATCATCATCATCATCGTCATCATCACCACGACCTTCATCATCAGTCACAGTTAGAGGGAAGAAAAAATATTCTAGAATTTAAAAGCATGAAAATAGGATGGCGGTATTGATGGTATGACATGCGGCTAAAGTGCAAGTTTAAACGGTTTAAAACCGAACGATACAAACAAGCAAAACACCTGATCTTTTCCCACATCCCCAAAAAACAAACCAACCAAAAAATTTGTGTAAGAATTTGAGTGTTTGTGCGGGAGGCAAGAGATGATGGCTTGTGGGGGGGGTTTGGTGTTAGGTGGGACAGGGAGAACTCAGGTGGTATAATCCACAGTGGCTTGCCTGGGTCCTATGCCAGACCTCAATGGAAATCTATATCACTCCTCAAGCAAGGGCTATCACACACACACACACACACACACACACACACTCACACACACGTGCGCGTGCGCACGCGCAGTGTGCATGGGTCATCTGCTGACTGCTTGGGTCAGTCAGATTCCTGGAGCCACATTGTAAGCCCTTTGGCATATGTGCCCCATCTCTCTATGTGTTCCAATCACGGTGGTCTGACCCCTGCCTGCTACTCTGGTGTCACTCATAACTGTGATTTCTGGAGGGGAAACCAATCGCAGCCAGTCACGATCAGTTTGGTGGCTATTCTGTCTTTTTGTTCTCAACTCCACCGATTAATTGATTCCCATTTGAGCGGCCTAGCTAGTGACTGAGAATCGTCAACAGACAGGCCGACAGACAGGCAGACAGGCAGATACACAGACGGACAGATGCTTGGGAAGAGTTGTACCCGGTTGAATTCAAAGACAGTCCAATGAGCCCCAACACAAGAAATCATACGAGCTTCTAGTGAAAGCCAGCGGGTGAATGGGCAACCCAGAGGAGTGAGTGGGTCGCGAGAGCACATCAGAATACACTCAGCTTATTGGGCATCAAACCACCAGCAGGGAAGGATGATCAATCCTTACCACACCCAGGACCTCGAAGTGAGAATGTTTTTGGGGAATTCCCAATGTTTGCAGTCCTCAGGCTGGGGTGTTCCTAGCTACTGTTTATTTCATAATTGGTCAATGTATGTATGAGAGAGAGAGCGTGGCGGGAGATGTGGATGTATTAGGCCATAAGCTGGTCCATGTGTTTCTTGGTGTGTGACTAGTCCCCTTTGCCTCTGTTTACCTTGTAACAAAAAGCCTTGTGAGATAACTCAATTCTTTATGACCTTGCAGCTAAAAGCAGTGTGAGATAACTCAGTTATTTATGACCTCTTGAGAGTCTTTTGAACCTTGCATGTCCTTGTGCTTATCTTAGAATATAGTGGTGTTATTATTCAAATGTTTAGAAAGTGTGACTCGTTCAGTAACATTTGCATAGATAAGAGGTTAGGGATGTTTTTCAAAGCAAGTTCTCTGATGTTCGTTTTGTAACCATTCCCTTGTTAGAAGAGTGTAAAAACCAAGGTTTGAACATACATCAGTCCATCAGACTGTTGTCCTCCCAATCCCATGCTTTCTATATGGCTCTTTCTTTTATTCTTTCATCTGCACGCATCATTTCAGACGCGGCTTGATGGGGGATAGCTGGTCTAATCCCCCGCATTTTTGGCGCCCAACAGGGGGCTTTGAAAACTGAGCATCCCGTGACAGAAACCACTGAATAGCAAGGCCGTGAATCTTTACAGTGAAAATTAGGGTAAGTGGTGAAACGTTGGCAGTAACAAATAATGGGACAGACTTCTAGTAAATGTATGTATGTAAATATGCTTCCAAATATGTTAAGAGCTAGAGGAGCAAAAGTAACCAACCAAAGATTAGAAGAGCTTTTTGATTTTGTGGTTAGGGTATGTCACCTCCTGCTGCTGACCTGCAGGGTACTGATCTGCTTCAGCTTAGACCAAATTATGGTCTAATACTGAGAGCCTCGTGCATTGGAGCAAACATTGTGGCAAACAGTGAGGGAAGATGGACCCCGTGGGTTGGAGGGCACTCAGAATGGGACTGATGCCACAGTACAGCTGCAGCTAGGTCCACGGGTCCCTCAAGGTGGGTCACGGCGTCGGCGAGTGAGAGGCAGAAACCACACGACTCAAAGGTTGCATGTGAGTGTTCCAATTTTATTCATGCAAAGCTTCAACTTATATATTCTTTTCCTAAGCTTAAATCTTATGGCTTGAGGTCATACTTGAGGAAATTCTCAAGACCATGACCAGTTACATAATCACATTTCTTTACTCTCCATCAGATACACTGCATGATTCCTGGTTAAAATTTAGTACATCTTGAAACGAAAACTGTCTCAAACACAAGTGTGATAAACATAAACCTTCTAACAATAAGTGAGCACACTTTATCACACTAGGGCATATTGTTCGAACTATGAAATCAATAAAGCATTAATGCATTTCATTATCAAACACAAAAATTACTTGACAGACTTTGGCTGTTCCTTCTTCAGGTGTTCCTCTAGGGCTTTCATTTATTGTTTTCTTTCCCACTAAGTTCCCATAAATCAAACTCCCACTGGTCTTTCTGTACCAAGGCATGAGTTGCCTCAAATAGGCAGCTTTGCTTCAGTGGAAGTCAAGTTGCCCTACAATAGGTAGCTTTACTTCATTGGACTTCGACCACCACGGGGGCTTCAGCGCCTTGCAATGAAGATCAGGCAGTCTTGCAAGCAAGGACAGGGGCCGTGGCCAACTGACATCTCGTGAGTAACTAAAATCATTTCTCACTTGGGGAGGGTCCGTGGGAACTTTCGTCAGCGTGGGTGTCCTGCTGAGTAGCTTGACTTGTCCTCTCATTCCGCTGTTGCTTCTCAGTTTGTAGTATCAGCACGTCCATCCGAACATAGGTTTTGGCAGTGTTTTGGTAAACCTCCTCAGCCAGCGTGTCCTTGGGTGAAGCCCTGCCGGTGCATGATGCAACTATCCTTTTCGGGCACGCTTGTGTGCGCGCATACACACACACACACACACACACTCACTCACTCAGACAGTCAGGATTTGTGCACTTCTGAAACGCGCAACCCCCCGGGTTTTTAAATAATACTTCGAAATATAAACAGTTTTAATTTAAAAATAAAAGGGATACATTTTTACCTTTTAAATTGGAAGAGATTTCTTTGAGAAATGAAACCGGAAACCAGAACTATGCAGAAGGAGGGGGAGGTGAATGCTCTTTGGTGCTCCCCAGACAGTTGCAAACACGTGCCTCTTCCCTATTGGCTGTGCTCATTCCCGTCGCCAATCACATCTTGTATATCGAATGAGGTGCTCGAAGGGAATGGTATTTAAGAGCGGCGGCTGGCCCTCTCCTCCGGAGAGCTCAAGTTCCGCTGGCCTGTCGGAGCCCACAGCCATCTCTTCTCCCCCAAAACTGCTCCTCCTTCCGCAGCATGGCTTCGAAAGACCCTCCTGCTCGTTCTAAGCGAACCCAAGACCGAAGAAAGAGGACTGTCTGGAACGCTTCTCAATCTGACATCTTACAAGCCTCATTTGCTCGAGACCCGTATCCAGGCTTCAGGGCCAGAGAAGAACTTGCCAGAGCCATCGGCGTGGCAGAGGACAGAATCTTCCTGTGGTTCAAAAACCGCAGAAGTCGACAGCTCAGGAGGAGCCAACTGAGCTCCGTGCCCCCTCCGGGACAGCCGTGCCCCGTGCCGCCTCGCACCACCTCTCCAGCCAGGGCGCCGACGGCAGACAGACGCAAGAGGACTGTCATCAGCAAAGATCAAAGCGCCCACCTGGTGCAAGCGTTTGAGAAGCAGCCATTCCCCGGCGTGAAAGCCAGGCAAGAACTGGCACGCCAGACAGGCCTTCCGGAAGCTCGGATTGACACGTGGTTCCAGAACCGAAGGGCTCGACACCCACATCACGCCAGGGTGCAGCTGGATCACCGCGGGCCCCAGCAATGCAGCTCCAGCCCGGTCTTCGCATGTCCGGTTCTGCAGCCACCTGAGCAAAGGACACCCATAGGTGCCCAGAGACCGCCCTCCCTGGGCTTCGTAGGCGGCGGCGGAGGTGATGGAGACAGCAATCCGTTAGCTTGCGTCATGGGAGGCCAAGCCTCTGTGGGCCCGGTGACCCATCAGGGGCAAATGCCACAGGAGTTCACCCAGGCAGGAAGGCCTCCGGAGACAAGGACCCTCTACTTGGACCTTTCCAGCTGCGGAAACCAAGGTCCCGAACAACAGGACATTCTTTTGGACGCCGGGCAGTGGAAAGGCACTTCATTGTGGGAGCATCCAAACCTGTTCTGGCAGAGACCGGCTCCTGCACACACACCAGCCCCAGTGGGATGGGGGCCTGGCCTGGCCGTGAGCGTGAGTGCCCAGCGGCAGCTGACTGGGCACAACCAGCAGGCAACACTGCTGCAGGAAAACCCTCCTCTGCTTGCCCAAGCCTCTCCACAAGGCACCAGCTTCTTGGACCAACTCCTCGACGACCTGGAAATTCAGCAGAATGCCCAGCCCTTGGTGAATCAACAGGAAGCAGGCCTGCAATGTGAGCCACCACTGCAATTCCCTATCAGCGAGGAGCTCTATCAGGAGTACCTAAGAGACTTTTAAAACGCCCCGAATGCCCGGGAGACTCACTAAAACCCTCTGAAAAGCACCAATCATACCTTATACGTTAAAAAAAAAGAAAACATGAAGCGGATTTAAAACCACATTAAATGCCCCACAAATCAGTAAGAAACAACAGCAACACAATGATACCCTAAAAAAGGCACCCTTAAGGAGTAGATATCTATGTATATTTATATAATATATAAGTGATTCTATGTAAACGATTAATATATAATATGTACACTATTTATACATCATAGATCATTTTTTACATATAGTACATATAAAAACTGAAACCCCTCCAAAATCATTCATAAACCATGGAATACATTTAAAAAGACCCAAAGGGACCAAAGAAGCCCTTTAGGACCCCTTGGAGATCATTCGTAATTTCCTCCCCGCAAGAGAGTAAAACCCTACATAGAGTTGATCAGGTGTCCAGTGAGCTTCTTCATGTCCCCGGCCCCACCAATTGAGGTCATCGAGCTGCAAGCTGATTAACAGGCTAAATGCCACCCCTTCACTCTCAAGAGCCTCAAGTTGAGAGCACATCATGTATCTCTTCCAGCACACGTGTGGCAGGAAAGCCCACCCCTAACTGGATGGGAGGGCTCTAGAGTCAAGATTGACAAGCTAAGCTTGGTCTCTGAGCCTGCTTGACCTTAGGTGTCTTTGGATTCTTCTCCAGGGCATAATCTATGGGCCTTATGGGAAGGGTGTGGAGTCTTCTTTGGTTGAGGCAGGAAACGGGTCTCAATGCTTTTGATAGCTGACAACACTCAGGAATGTAGCCTTCAAGAAGTTGCCCTGGGAATTCATGTAGCAGCATAGCAACCCTGTGCAGTGAAGTGCCTTAAGACTGGCATTGTTATGGTGCGTGGTGGTGGTGGTGGCGGGGACACGGTCAGGAGCGACTTTGACTTCGGAGACCGTGAGTGGGATACACCTCCAACCCAGGAAAGTGAAGGTCCCCTCCAGGGGAGCCCCAGCCTCCCAGACTACTTAACGGATGAACACTGACAGTTGGTTCTCACACACGGTCTTGCGGGTTGTGTTTCACACACTCTGGTGACTATGAAATGCCCAGATCTATGCTTGAGTCTCCGTGTGAATAAATGGATTCCATTTGAGCTTCCATTCTGAGCACTGCGTGGACGGTGGAAGACCAACAAGCACTTTTCAGTGGATTTGCCTCTGTGGCTCTGACGACTGGATAAGGGGGTAGATTGGCAAAGGTCTAAAGCTTTGCCCAGATAGAAGGCAGTCTGTGTGTGTGTGTGACTGATTGCAAACACTTCCTCCCTCACCACCCGGCCAGGGAGGAGCATTCTGGTCTGTAGCTCCTTGCCCAGGGTGAACATACCCCCGAGGTAAATCGGGCTGGAGTGTGGGTGGCTGTATAATACCAGCACCACTTGGTCAGGGGTCAGGAGGACCTAGAACCAAGCTCTGCAATATCGGCAATCCTGTTACAGCACCACTATCACCACCACTACCATGGCCAACCGCACCCCAACCCCCACCCAGGATGTTGAGGGAACATTCTGTTATGCTACCACCACTGGTCACCCACTGTTGGTATTGAGCCAAGCCTATAAAACACAGGGACATCGCATGTCTCTGTCGTGTTGTTTAGATTTTCATATTCACCACAATCAATAGTCAGACGTGTATAGAGGATATGAAGGTCAAAACACACACTTCTGTCCTTCCCACCCGATTCACACAGGCACCCTGCTTTTGGTGAAAACAGATAGCTCATGGAGAGAAAGACAGACAGATAAGTAAGTAGACTGTTAGAAAGGTAGACACAGCTATAAGATGATAGATAGATAGATAGATAGATAGATAGATAGATAGATAGATAGATTGACGATACATAACATCACCAAGAAGGCCTTCAACAGGCTCTCAGAGGAAAGCTTCACACTGTCTGTGAAGCCTTACTTTGGCAAGTAGGCCAATAGTAACCTAAGAGGGGAGTTTCATCAGGTCACAGCTTGATTCGAGTGCTAGGAGAGAAAAGTCTTTTCAAGTCCCTTCCCTTCTGGCTTCCTCCCTGGTGATGGGAGCGTTGAGCTGCTGCCCTGGCCTGTGCTGCACTACCTGTGGCTCAAGCCAAACCACTGATCGGTTAGGTTTTGAGGTTTTTTGGAGACCTTTGTCGCCACACTGCAGCTGTGTGCATCCCTTGAGCTTGTGGCTGGTGTATATTGCCTGCTGCCCCGCTCCCCACCTCTGAACCCTCTTGCCCTCCCGCCAAGCGCGTCCTGCAAGGCTCCACCTGGTGACCCAGTGCCTCCTTGGCCAAGAGATCGGGCTGGCCTTGCGCGGGGAGGCATGCACCCCGGTTGGCCTTTCTCACCTCCAAGTGACAGCGCGTGGCAGAAGCACAGAGGTCAGCAGACCGCATACTGTCTTTCCCTCTTGGCCGACTTAGAGGGACGTAGGCGCGCCTGGCTCCCTCTCGCTGGGTTGACCAGAGAGAACCAGGACCGCGGAGAGCAGCGAGGGAAAGGATAAGAGAAGAGTAGAGAAGAGAAGAGAAACAGAGTGGAGTAGCATATGGGGGCGGCCGGGATATGAGAGTTAGTTAGAGCAACAGCCACAGAGAAGGGATCTTGTCATCCACCTGGTCACAGCTAGGGGGAACCGGAGGGAGTCCAATTCAGGTGACCCTTAGACCATAAGCGCATGTGCGCTATAGCACTCACATTGGAAAACCCCTCCCTCCTACACTCAGCCACTTTGATCCTTTCCTCTCAGAGACTAGAGACGGCCCTCCTGTGTTAGGTTTCTCTGTTTCTGTCTCTCTCTCATGTACCCATCCATCCACCCATCCACCCATCCACCCATCCATCCATACAATCATCCATCATCTGTTATCACAAAGAAAGAAGGCCTGCGCGCCAAGATGTGGGTGGGAAGGGAGGCTGTATGTTTGAACCTTCATCCCCATATCCCCATATATACGATGGCAGTGAATAATAGAACCAAAACGTGACAAAAACAATGCGATGCTTCTTTACGTTAGATGGGATTTATATGCTTCAGGGGGCACCTGGTGTTGGTGAGTTAGTACATTGTGGTCAGACTGGGGCAGAAGTGGGTTCGGACTAGGTGGCGGAAAGAGGTAATGGTGGTTCTGCTGCTGCTGTGCCTGCATGATTGCATTGACTGAAGCGTGGTCATGACACTCCTAAAACTTGACCAGGTGGGCCTGGTACTGTACACACACACACACACACACACACACACACACACACACACACACATAACCAGCCATCCACCGAAGCACACACATACCGGGTTCCTAAAATGTTTGCCAAATCCTCCCTCACCCCTTCTAAGCACTCAGGTCCCAACCCACTCAACTCATAAAGCAGTGGGACCTCTGGTCTCATCAGAAAAACTGCTGGAGATTCGCAAGGGAGGGTCCAGAGTCTGAGCTGCTTTTCGACTGAATCCCAGTGCTGGCGGTTGGAGGCTCCGCCAGGTGGCAGGCCTTTGGAATTAAGGGTGGGCCAGTGGGACCAGGCCACACTCCTGTGGACCACTCAAGCCTCCCTCTTCCTTGACTTTGCAGGTGGAGAGATTGGAGTTCCCCTAGGGCTCTTCTCCATGGATCGCTGCCTCCTCCCACTCCCTTCCCATCCCAGCCCATCCTGGGTGTCCCCGAAACAAGCAATGTCTAGTTCGCTTGCCCAAGGTAGTGTCAAAGTCCAACTTCAGATCAACAACAGAATAAAACAAAACAAAACACAAACCGGTCACCCTGACAGCAATGACCATGCCTCTCTAGCCAGAGACCAGGTTATTGAGATGCTAAAACGGCCGGCTTCATATGGTAATCAAGCCCAGGCCTTCCTTTTGATCCTTTTCAGGTGAAAAGGTGCCACAGGAGGTGTCTTTCTGCTTAAGTTGGAGGGGTTATTGATTGGGCAACATGTTGGAGGTAGTGCTGGCCCAGAAAGAGACACGCACCCACCCCCCATTTCACAAATTGAAATCTACTTTATAGATAGATTACCAATTATTAACGAAGTGGTTGATGGGCCATGGCTGGGGTGGGGGTGGGGGGGATGCGGCTGGGTGTGCAGGCAGGCTAAAACACCTTAGTAGTTGATAAATAACATGCTGAATTTGGCTTCTGTCATTTTGGCTGAGGCTTGACCAAGGCGCACACACAAAAACACCCACACGTCGACCAGTTTTGAAATAAACAGTGGCAAGGTACATCTCAGCCTGAGGACCGCAAACATTGGGAATTCCCCCAGAACCTTCCCACTTCAGGGAACTGCATGTGGCAAAGATTGACCATCCTTCTCTGCTGGTGCTTTGATTCCTAATAAACTGAGTGTGTTCTGCTGTGCTCTCGGGACCCACTGACTCTTACAGTTTGCCCATTCACCTGCTGGCTTTCACTTAAAGCACATTTGATTGGTTGCAGTGTGGCTCTTTGGGTTGTCTTGGAAGCCAACTGGGTACAACTCTTCCCAAGGAGGTTTCTGTCTGTCTGTCTGCCTGTCTTTTGAAGAATCCTCAGGCACAAGCTAGGCCACTCAAATGGGAATCAATCAATTGGTGGAGAGAGAGCAAGGGACAGAATTGCCACCAAACTGATCGTGACTGGCGGCAGGTTTCCTCCAGAGAGAACACAGATTGGAGGGGACCGGAGAAGCGGAAAGGGGTCTGAGCACCATAGTTGGAAGACATAGCGAGACGGGGTGCATATGCAGAAGAGCTTACAATGTCGCTCCAAGGACCTCTGAATGACCCAAGCAGTCAGGAGATGATGCATGGCCACCGTGTGTGTGTTTGTGTGTGTGTGATAGCCCTTCCTTGAGGATTGATGGTCGATTTCTATTGAGGGCAGGCAGACCACACTGGCAAGCCAGTAAGGACTATGCCACAGGGTTCTCCCTATCCTCCCTAACACTCACCAGGCCACCTGTCACCCGCCCCCACTGCAATCCAATCCAATTCTTACTCAAACTTTTTCTTTGGCTTGTTTGTTGGGGGTGGGTGGGGAAGATCATGTGTTTGTTTTCTTTTTTAAACCCTTTTAAACTTGTACTTTAGCCGCATGTCATACCATCAATAAGCGCCATCCTATTTGATTCCATACAATTTTCTTCTTTCCTGTAGCTGTGATATTGAGAGTGGTGGTGATGATGATGATCATGGTGATGCTTTTCTCATGGTGGCAATACTAGACTAGACACAACAGAACATTCTGCAATCACAACTTCCTTTTCTGTGTCCCTTTGCCAAACTCTTGAGATGGAGGAGCCGAGATCATAACTCCATACTCCCTAAAAGTAGTTTGGAAAGTGTTTGAGAGCCAGACGTATGTCCATTTTTACAGACAGATGAAATCACCATTCTCAGATAAATCTCCTTTCAGATGGCTTTCCAGGAATCCAGGAGAGATAATCCCTTCAGGACCAGTGGTGATACCAGGAGGTGGAGGGAGGGTGGGGTGGAAAGGTGGAGTCTATTTACAAGGATCTACATAGAACCTCCTCCATGGGGGGATGGGCTACAGAAAAGTGGGTGAAGGGAGACATCGGACAGTGTAAGATATAACAAAATACTAATAATTTATCAATTATCAAGGGTTCATGAGGGAGGTGGGAGGGGGAAATGATGAGCTGATACCAAAGCTTCAGGCAGAAATCAAATGTTTTGAGAATGATGATGGCAACACATGTACAAATGTGCTTGACACAATGGATGGATGGACGGTTGGATGGATGGATGGATTTAATCTGTCTGTAAAAATAGATACACTTTTGCTCTTGAGAACTATTAAAACTGTTTTTACAGAGCAGGGTGTTGTGAGATCAGCTCTTCCTTCTGAAAAGTTTGCCAAAGAGACACAGAAAAGAAAATCATCATCATCACCACCACCATCATCATCAATCCCAGCTGCAGGGAAGAAGGAAAGGTTCTAGAAACTAATAGGATGACAAGAGGATGGCTGTAATGATGGTATGACATGTGGCTAATACGCAAGTTTAAACATTTTTTAAAAAAATAAAACAAAACACCCGATTTGCCTCCACAAACCTAACCAATACGTCAACCAAAAAGGTAGTGCAAGAATTGGATTGCATTGTGGGAGTGGCAGGGCATAGGCGGGCAGATGGGTGTTAAGTAGGATAGGGAGAACCCAGGAGGCATAGTCCTTAGGGGCTTTCATGGGCAAAAAATGCCAGGCAAAATTTTTATTCCAAATGACAGTAAAAGGGCAGGCAGGGCACTGGAGACTGATCTAGGGATAAATCTGAGGTGGTTTGCTTTGATACAATATAATCCTCACAGGTTACATTCTACCACTGTATGTGTGAGTGTATGTCCCTTTTAGACATGCAATTTTGAATTTCCCGCCCAGGCGGCCCCCATTTGGTGACACTGCAGGCAGAGAACAATGCTGGACCTAGGAGCAAAGAATGGACTTCTCTGCAGTGCAACTCCAAAAGTGTCTCAGGATTACTGCTTCTGACAGTTAACATTTACCCCAAACGACCCTCAAGATTACCGCCAGGGAACTTAACCAAATAACTCAATCACGAAAATGATGGCAATGGGTTTCAAAAAGAAAAGGAAAAGGAAAAAAAAACTCTGATCAGATTCAGCAAGGTGGCAGGACAAGCAAAATCCAAGGAAGGCAGCCCTCACACAAAAGTTCCTTCAGCCCTGGGAAGTGAGCAGAAAAGGTCAGGACACCTGGAAGACCTCCGGCAGATAAGAGAACATCCAAGTCTAAAGAAAGCCATCTTTCAAAAAAAATTGTTATTGGAAGCTCGTACAACTCTTATCAAAATCCATCCATCCATCAAATGTGTCAAGCACATTTATACCAGTGTTGCCATCATCATTCTCAAAATATTTGCTTTCTGCTTGAGCCTTGCTATCAGCTCCTCATTTCCCCCCTCCCTCCCCGCTCCCCCCTACCTCATGAACCCTTGATATTTAAAAATTATTAGTATTTTGTTATAACTTACACTGTCCAATGTCTCTTTTCACCCTTTTTTTCTTCTTCATCTCCCCAGAAAGGAGATTCTAAGTAGATACTTGTAAATTGGTTCCTGTTTTCCACCTCGCCCTTCCTCTACCCTTCTGGTATCCTCACTGTTGCTGAGGGAATTATCTCTCTTGGATTGCAGGAAATCCATCTGAAAGGTTCTATTCACCTGAGAAGGGTGATTTCTTCTGTCTGTAAAAATAGACACACATCTGGCTCTCGAGTTCTTTTAAAACACTATTTAGGGAATAGGGAGTTAGGAGATCGGCTCTTCCGTCTCAAACGTTTGTCAAAGAGACACATAAGAGAACGTTTTGATTGCAGAATGTTCTGTTGTGTCTAGTCTAGTATTGCCACGATTGGAAAATCATCATCATCATCGTCATCATCACCACGACCTTCATCATCAGTCACAGTTAGAGGGAAGAAAAAATATTCTAGAATTTAAAAGCATGACAATAGTATGGCGGTATTGATGGTATGACATGCGGCTAAAGTGCAAGTTTAAACGGTTTAAAACCGAACGATACAAACAAGCAAAACACCTGATCTTTTCCCACATCCCCAGAAAACAAACCAACCAAAAAATTTGTGTAAGAATTTGAGTGTTTGTGCGGGAGGCAAGAGATGATGGCTTGTGGGGGGGTTTGGTGTTAGGTGGGACAGGGAGAACTCAGGTGGTATAATCCACAGTGGCTTGCCTGGGTCGTATGCCGGACCTCAATGGAAATCTATATCACTCCTCAAGCAAGGGCTATCACACACACAAACACACACACACACACACACACACACACACACTCACACACACGTGCGCGTGCGCACGCGCAGTGTGCATGGGTCATCTGCTGACTGCTTGGGTCAGTCAGATTCCTGGAGCCACATTGTAAGCCCTTTGGCATATGTGCCCCATCTCTCTATGTGTTCCAATCACGGTGGTCTGACCCCTGCCTGCTACTCTGGTGCCACTCATAACTGTGATTTCTGGAAGGGAAACCCATCGCAGCCAGTCACGATCAGTTTGGTGGCAATTCTGTCTTTTTGTTCTCAACTCCACCGATTAATTGATTCCCATTTGAGCGGCCTAGCTAGTGACTGAGAATCGTCAACAGACAGGCCGACAGACAGGCAGACAGGCAGATACACAGACGGACAGATGCTTGGGAAGAGTTGCACCCGGTTGATTTCAAAGACAGTCCAATGAGCCACAACACAAGAAATCATACGAGCTTCTAGTGAAAGCCAGCGGGTGAATGGGCAACCCAGAGGAGTGAGTGGGTCGTGAGAGCACATCAGAATACACTCAGCTTATTGGGCATCAAACCACCAGCAGGGAAGGATGATCAATCCTTACCACACCCAGGACCTCGAAGTGAGAATGTTTTTGGGGAATTCCCAATGTTTGCAGTCCTCAGGCTGGGGTGTTCCTAGCTACTGTTTATTTCATAATTGGTCAATGTATGTGTGAGAGAGAGAGCGTGGCGGGAGATGTGGATGTATTAGGCCATAAGCTGGTCCATGTGTTTCTTGGTGTGTGACTAGTCCCCTTTGCCTCTGTTTACCTTGTAACAAAAAGCCTTGTGAGATAACTCAATTCTTTATGACCTTGCACTAAAAGCAGTGTGAGATAACTCAGTTATTTATGACCTCTTGAGATTCTTTTGAACCTTGCATGTCCTTGTGCTTATCTTAGAATATAGTGGTGTTATTATTCAAATGTTTAGAAAGTGTGACTCGTTCAGTAACATTTGCATAGATAAGAGGTTAGGGATGTTTTTCAAAGCAAGTTCTCTGATGTTCGTTTTGTAACTATTCCCTTGTTAGAAGAGTGTAAAAACCAAGGTTTGAACATACTTCAGTCCATCAGACTGTTGTCCTCCCAATCCCATGCTTTCTATATGGCTCTTTCTTTTATTCTTTCATCTGCACGCATCATTTCAGACGCGGCTTGATGGGGGATAGCTGGTCTAATCCCCCGCATTTTTGGCGCCCAACAGGGGGCTTTGAAAACTGAGCATCCCGTGACAGAAACCACTGAATAGCAAGGCCGTGAATCTTTACAGTGAAAATTAGGGTAAGTGGTGAAACGTTGGGAGTAACAAATAATGGGACAGACTTCTAGTAAATGTATGTATGTAAATATGCTTCCAAATATGTTAAGAGCTAGAGGAGCAAAAGTAACCAACCAAAGATTAGAAGAGCTTTTTGATTTTGTGGTTAGGGTATGTCACCTCCTGCTGCTGACCTGCAGGGTACTGATCTGCTTCAGCTTAGACCAAATTATGGTCTAATACTGAGAGCCTCGTGCATTGGAGCAAACATTGTGGCAAACAGTGAGGGAAGATGGACCCCGCGGGTTGGAGGGCACTCAGAATGGGACTGATGTCACAGTACAGCTGCAGCTAGGTCCACGGGTCCCTCAAGGTGGGTCACGGCGTCGGCGAGTGAGAGGCAGAAACCACACGACTCAAAGGTTGCATGTGAGTGTTCCAATTTTATTCATGCAAAGCTTCAACTTATATATTCTTTTCCTAAGCTTAAATCTTATGGCTTGAGGTCATACTTGAGGAAATTCTCAAGACCATGACCAGTTACATAATCACATTTCTTTACTCTCCATCAGATACACTGCATGATTCCTGGTTAAAATTTAGTACATCTTGAAACGAAAACTGTCTCAAACACAAGTGTGATAAACATAAACCTTCTAACAATAAGTGAGCACACTTTATCACACTAGGGCATATTGTTCGAACTATGAAATCAATAAAGCATTAATGCATTTCATTATCAAACACAAAAATTACTTGACAGACTTTGGCTGTTCCTTCTTCAGGTGTTCCTCTAGGGCTTTCATTTATTGTTTTCTTTCCCACTAAGTTCCCATAAATCAAACTCCCACTGGTCTTTCTGTACCAAGGCATGAGTTGCCTCAAATAGGCAGCTTTGCTTCAGTGGAAGTCAAGTTGCCCTACAATAGGTAGCTTTACTTCATTGGACTTCGACCACCACGGGGGCTTCAGTGCCTTGCAATGAAGATCAGGGAGTCTTGCAAGCAAGGACAGGGCCCGTGGCCAACTGACATCTCGTGAGTAACTCCAATCATTTCTCACTTGGGGAGGGTCCGTGGGAACTTTCGTCAGCGTGGGTGTCCTGCTGAGTAGCTTGACTTGTCCTCTCATTCCGCTGTTGCTTCTCAGTTTGTAGTATCAGCACGTCCATCCGAACATAGGTTTTGGCAGTGTTTTGGTAAACCTCCTCAGCCAGCGTGTCCTTGGGTGAAGCCCTGCTGGTGCATGATGCAACTATCCTTTTCGGGCACGCTTGTGTGCGCGCATACACACACACACACACACACACACACACACACACTCACTCACTCAGACAGTCAGGATTTGTGCACTTCTGAAACATGCAACCCCCCGGGTTTTTAAATAATACTTCGAAATATAAACAGTTTTAATTTAAAAATAAAAGGGATACATTTTTACCTTTTAAATTGGAAGGGATTTCTTTGAGAAATGAAACCGGAAACCAGAACTATGCAGAAGGAGGGGGAGGTGAATGCTCTTTGGTGCTCCCCAGACAGTTGCAAACACGTGCCTCTTCCCTATTGGCTGTGCTCATTCCCGTCGCCAATCACATCTTGTATATCGAATGAGGTGCTCGAAGGGAATGGTATTTAAGAGCGGCGGCTGGCCCTCTCCTCCGGAGAGCTCAAGTTCCGCTGGCCTGTCTGAGCCCACAGCCATCTCTTCTCCCCCGAAACTGCTCCTCCTTCCGCAGCATGGCTTCGAAAGACCCTCCTGCTCGTTCTAAGCGAACCCAAGATCGAAGAAAGAGGACTGTCTGGAACGCTTCTCAATCTGACATCTTACAAGCCTCATTTGCTCGAGACCGTATCCAGGCTTCAGGGCCAGAGAAGAACTTGCCAGAGCCATCGGCGTGGCAGAGGACAGAATCTTCCTGTGGTTCAAAAACCGCAGAAGTCGACAGCTCAGGAGGAGCCAACTGAGCTCCGTGCCCCCTCCGGGACAGCCGTGCCCCGTGCCGCCTCGCACCACCTCTCCAGCCAGGGCGCCGGCGGCAGACAGACGCAAGAGGACTGTCATCAGCAAAGATCAAAGCGCCCACCTGGTGCAAGCGTTTGAGAAGCAGCCATTCCCCGGCGTGAAAGCCAGGCAAGAACTGGCACGCCAGACAGGCCTTCCGGAAGCTCGGATTGACACGTGGTTCCAGAACCGAAGGGCTCGACACTCACATCACGCCAGGGTGCAGCTGGATCACCACTGGCTCCAGCAATGCAGCTCCAGCCCGGTCTTCCCATGTCCGCTTCTGCAGCCACCTGAGCAAAGCACACCCATAGATGCCCAGAGACCGCCCTCCCTGTGCTTCGTAGGCGGCGGCGGAGGTGATGGAGACAGCAATCCGTTAGCTTGCGTCATGGGAGGCCAAGCCTCTGTGGGCCCGGTGACCCATCAGGGGCAAATGCCACAGGAGTTCACCCAGGCGGGAAGGTTCCGGAGACAAGGACACTCTACTTGGACCTTTCCAGCTGCGGAAACCAAGGTCCCGAACAACAGGACATTCTTTCGGACGCCGGGCAGTGGAAAGGCACTTCATTGTGGGAGCATCCAAACCTGTTCTGGCAGAGACCGGCTCCTGCACACACACCAGCCCCAGTGGGATGGGGGCCTGGCCTGGCCGTCAGCGTGAGTGCCCAGCGGCAGCTGACTGGGCACAACCAGCAGGCACACTGCTGCAGGAAAACCCTCCTCTGCTTGCCCAAGCCTCTCCACAAGGCACCAGCTTCTTGGACCAACTCCTCGACGACCTGGAAATTCAGCAGAATGCCCAGCCCTTGGTGAATCAACAGGAAGCAGGCCTGCAATGTGAGCCACCACTGCAATTCCCTATCAGCGAGGAGCTCTATCAGGAGTACCTAAGAGACTTTAAAAACGCCCCGAATGCCCGGGAGACTCACTAAAACCCTCTGAAAAGCACCAATCATACCATATAAGTTAAAAAAAAAAGAAAACACGAAGCGGATTTAAAACCACCTTAAATGCCCCACAAATGAGTAAGAAACAACAGCAACACAATGATACCCTAAAAAAGGCACCCTTAAGGAGTAGATATCTATGTATATTTATATAATATATAAGTGATTCTATGTAAACGATTAATATATAATATGTACACTATTTATACATCATAGATCATTTTTTACATATAGTACATATAAAAACTGAAACCCCTCCAAAACCATTCATAAACCATGGAATACATTTAAAAAGACCCAAAGGGACCAAAGAAGCCCTTTAGGACCCCTTGGAGATCATTCGTAATTTCCTCCCCGCAAGAGAGTAAAACCCTACATAGAGTTGATCAGGTGTCCAGTGAGCTTCTTCATGTCCCCGGCCCCACCAATTGAGGTCATCGAGCTGCAAGCTGATTAACAGGCTAAATGCCACCCCTTCACTCTCAAGAGCCTCAAGTTGAGAGCACATCATGTATGTCTTGCAGCACACGTGTGGCAGGAAAGCCCACCCCTAACTGGATGGGAGGGCTCTAGAGTCAAGATTGACAAGCTAAGCTTGATCTCTGAGCCTCCTTGACCTTAGGTGTCTTTGAATTCTTCTCCAGGGCATAATCTATGGGCCTTATGGGAAGGGTGTGGAGTCTTCTTCGGTTGAGGCAGGAAACGGGTCTCAATGCTTTTGATAGCTGACAACACTCAGGAATGTAGCCTTCAAGAAGTTGCCCTGGGAATTCATGTAGCAGCATAGCAACCCTGTGCAGTGAAGTGCCTTAAGACTGGCATTGTTATGGTGCGTGGTGGTGGTGGTGGCGGGGACACGGTCAGGAGCGACTTTGACTTCGGAGACCGTGAGTGGGATACACCTCCAACCCAGGAAAGTGAAGGTCCCCTCCAGGGGAGCCCCAGCCTCCCAGACTACTTAACGGATGAACACTGACAGTTGGTTCTCACACACGGTCTTGCGGGTTGTGTTTCACACACTCTGGTGACTATGAAATGCCCAGATCTATGCTTGAGTCTCCGTGTGAATGAATGGATTCCATTTGAGCTTCCATTCTGAGCACTGCGTGGACGGTGGAAGACCAACAAGCACTTTTCAGTGGATTTGCCTCTGTGGCTCTGACGACTGGATAAGGGGGTAGATTGGCAAAGGTCTAAAGCTTTGCCCAGATAGAAGGCAGTCTCTGTGTGTGTGTGACTGATTGCAAACACTTCCTCCCTCACCACCCGGCCAGGGAGGAGTATTCTGGTCTGCAGCTCCTTGCCCAGGGTGAACATACCCCCGAGGTAAATCGGGCTGGAGAGTGGGTGGCTGTATAATACCTGCACCACTTGGTCAGGGATCAGGAGGACCTAGAACCAAGCTCTGCAATATCGGCAATCCTGTTACAGCACCACTATCACCACCACCACCATGGCCAACCGCACCCCAACCCCCACCCAGGATGTTGAGGGAACATTCTGTTATGCTACCACCACTGGTCACCCACTGTTGGTATTGAGCCAAGCCTATAAAACACAGGGACATCGCATGTCTCTGTCGTGTTGTTTAGATTTTCATATTCACCACAATCAATAGTCAGACGTGTATAGAGGATATGAAGGTCAAAACACACACTTCTGTCCTTCCCACCCGATTCACACAGGCACCCTGCTTTTGGTGAAAACAGATACCTCATGGAGAGAAAGACAGACAGATAAGTAAGTAGACTGTTAGAAAGGTAGACACAGCTATAAGATGATAGATAGATAGATAGATAGATAGATAGATAGATAGATAGATAGATAGATAGACGATACATAACATCACCAAGAAGGCCTTCAACAGGCTCTCAGAGGAAAGCTTCACACTGTCTGTGAAGCCTTACTTTGGCAAGTAGGCCAATAGTAACCTAAGAGGGGAATTTCATCAGGTCACAGCTTGATTCGAGTGCTAGGAAAGAAAAGTCTTTTCAAGTCCCTTCCCTTCTGGCTTCCTCCCTGGTGATGGGAGCGTTGAGCTGCTGCCCTGGACTGTACTGCACTACCTGTGGCTCAAGCCAAACCACTGATCGGTTAGGTTTTGAGGTTTTTTGGAGACCTTTGTCGCCACACTGCAGCTGTGTGCATCCCTTGAGCTTGTGGCTGGTGTATATTGCCTGCTGCCCCGCTCCCCACCTCTGAACCGTCTTGCCCTCCCGCCAAGCGCGTCCTGCAAGGCTCCACCTGGTGACCCAGTGCCTCCTTGGCCAAGAGATCGGGCTGGCCTTGCGCAGGGAGGCATGCACCCCGGTTGGCCTTTCTCACCTCCAAGTGACAGCGCGTGGCAGAAGCACAGAGGTCAGCAGACCGCATACTGTCTTTCCCTCTTGGCCGACTTAGAGGGACGTAGGCGCGCCTGGCTTCCTCTCGCTGGGTTGACCAGAGAGGACCAGGACCGCGGAGAGCAGCGAGGGAAAGGATAAGAGAAGAGTAGAGAAGAGAAGAGAAACAGAGTGGAGTAGCATATGGGGGCGGCCGGGATATGAGAGTTAGTTAGAGCAACAGCCACAGAGAAGGGATCTTGTCATCCACCTGGTCACATCTAGGGGGAACCGGAGGGAGTCCAATTCAGGTGACCCTTAGACCATAAGCGCATGTGCGCTATAGCACTCACATTGGAAAACCCCTCCCTCCTACACTCAGCCACTTTGATCCTTTCCTCTCAGAGACTAGAGAAGGCCCTCCTTTGTTAGGTTTCTCTGTTTCTGTCTCTCTCTCATGTACCCATCCATCCACCCATCCACCCATCCACCCATCCATCCATACAATCATCCATCATCTGTTATCACAAAGAAAGAAGGCCTGCGCGCCAAGATGTGGGTGGGAAGGGAGGCTGTATGTTTGAACCTTCATCCCCATATCCCCATATATACGATGGAAGTGAATAATAGAAACAAAACGTGACAAAAACAATGCGATGCTTCTCTACGTTAGATGGGATTTATATGCTTCAGGGGGCACCTGGTGTTGGTGAGTTAGTACATTGTGGTCAGACTGGGGCAGAAGTGGGTTCGGACTAGGTGGCGGAAAGAGGTAATGGTGGTTCTGCTGCTGCTGTGCCTGCATGATTGCATTGACTGAAGCGTGGTCATGACACTCCTAAAACTTGACCAGGTGGGCCTGGTACTGTACACACACACACACACACACACACACACAGACACATAACCAGCCATCCACCGAAGCACACACATACCGGGTTCCTAAAATGTTTGCCAAATCCTCCCTCACCCCTTCTAAGCACTCAGGTCCCAACCCATTCAACTCATAAAGCAGTGGGACCTCTGGTCTCATCAGAAAAACTGCTGGAGATTCGCAAGGGAGGGTCCAGAGTCTGAGCTGCTTTTCGACTGAATCCCAGTGCTGGCGGTTGGAGGCTCCGCCAGGTGGCAGGCCTTCGGAATTAAGGGTGGGCCAGTGGGACCAGGCCACACTCCTGTGGACCACTCAAGCCTCCCTCTTCCTTGACTTTGCAGGTGGAGAGATTGGAGTTCCCCTAGGGCTCTTCTCCATGGATCGCTGCCTCCTCCCACTCCCTTCCCATCCCAGCCCATCCTGGGTGTCCCCGAAACAAGCAATGTCTAGTTCGCTTGCCCAAGGTAGTGTCAAAGTCCAACTTCAGATCAACAACAGAATAAAACAAAACAAAACACAAACCGGTCACCCTGACAGCAATGACCATGCCTCTCTAGCCAGAGACCAGGTTATTGAGATGCTAAAACGGCCGGCTTCATATGGTAATCAAGCCCAGGCCTTCCTTTTGATCCTTTTCAGGTGAAAAGGTGCCACAGGAGGTGTCTTTCTGCTTAAGTTGGAGGGGTTATTGATTGGGCAACATGTTGGAGGTAGTGCTGGCCCAGAAAGAGACACGCACCCACCCCCCATTTCACAAATTGAAATCTACTTTATAGATAGATTACCAATTATTAACGAAGTGGTTGATGGGCCATGGCTGGGGTGGGGGTTGGGGGGATGCGGCTGGGTGTGCAGGCTGGCTAAAACACCTTAGTAGTTGATAAATAACATGCTGAATTTGGCTTCTGTCATTTTGGCTGAGGCTTGACCAAGGCGCACACACAAAAACACCCACACGTCGACCAGTTTTGAAATAAACAGTGGCAAGGTACATCTTAGCCTGAGGACCGCAAACTTTGGGAATTCCCCCAGAACCTTCCCACTTCAGGGAACTGCATGTGGCAAAGATTGACCATCCTTCTCTGCTGGTGCTTTGATTCCTAATAAACTGAGTGTGTTCTGCTGTGCTCTCGGGACCCACTGACTCTTACAGTTTGCCCATTCACCTGCTGGCTTTCACTTAAAGCACATTTGATTGATTGCAGTGTGGCTCTTTGGGTTGTCTTGGAAGCCAACTGGGTACAACTATTCCCAAGGAGCTTTCTGTCTGTCTGTCTGCCTGTCTTTTGAAGAATCTTCAGGCAAAAGCTAGGCCACTCAAATGGGAATCAATCAATTGGTGGAGAGAGAGCAAGGGACAGAATTGCCACCAAACTGATCGTGACTGGCGGCAGGTTTCCTCCAGAGAGAACACAGATTGGAGGGGACCGGAGAAGCGGATAGGGGTCTGAGCACCATAGTTGCAAGACATAGCGAGACGGGGTGCATATGCAGAAGAGCTTACAATGTCGCTCCAAGGACCTCTGAATGACCCAAGCAGTCAGGAGATGATGCATGGCCACCGTGTGTGTGTTTGTGTGTGTGCGATAGCCCTTCCTTGAGGATTGATGGTCGATTTCTATTGAGGGCAGGCAGACCACACTGGCAAGCCAGTAAGGACTATGCCACAGGGTTCGCCCTATCCTCCCTAACACCCACCAGGCCACCTGTCACCCGCCCCCACTGCAATCCAATCCAATTCTTACTCAAACTTTTTCGTTGGCTTGTTTGTTGGGGGTGGGTGGGGAAGATCATGTGTTTGTTTTCTTTTTTAAACCCTTTTAAACTTGTACTTTAGCCGCATGTCATACCATCAATAAGCGCCATCCTATTTGATTCCATACAATTTTCTTCTTTCCTGTAGCTGTGATATTGATAGTGGTGGTGATGATGATGATCATGGTGATGCTTTTCTCATGGTGGCAATACTAGACTAGACACAACAGAACATTCTGCAATCACAACTTCCTTTTCTGTGTCCCTTTGCCAAACTCTTGAGATGGAGGAGCCGAGATCATAACTCCATACTCCCTAAAAGTAGTTTGGAAAGTGTTTGAGAGCCAGACGTATGTCCATTTTTACAGACAGATGAAATCACCATTCTCAGATAAATCTCCTTTCAGATGGCTTTCCAGGAATCCAGGAGAGATAATCCCTTCAGGACCAGTGGTGATACCAGGAGGTGGAGGGAGGGTGGGGTGGAAAGGTGGAGTCTATTTACAAGGATCTACATAGAACCTCCTCCATGGGGGGATGGGCTACAGAAAAGTGGGTGAAGGGAGACATCGGACAGTGTAAGATATAACAAAATACTAATAATTTATCAATTATCAAGGGTTCATGAGGGAGGTGGGAGGGGGAAATGATGAGCTGATACCAAAGCTTCAGGCAGAAACCAAATGTTTTGAGAATGATGATGGCAACACATGTACAAATGTGCTTGACACAATGGATGGATGGACGGTTGGATGGATGGATGGATTTAATCTGTCTGTAAAAATAGATACACTTTTGCTCTTGAGAACTATTAAAACTGTTTTTACAGAGCAGGGTGTTGTGAGATCAGCTCTTCCTTCTGAAAAGTTTGCCAAAGAGACACAGAAAAGAAAATCATCATCATCACCACCACCATCATCATCAATCCCAGCTGCAGGGAAGAAGGAAAGGTTCTAGAAACTAATAGGATGACAAGAGGATGGCTGTAATGATGGTATGACATGTGGCTAATACGCAAGTTTAAACGGTTTAAAAAAAAATAAAACAAAACACCCGATTTGCCTCCACAAACCTAACCAATACGCCCACCAAAAAGGTAGTGCAAGAATTGGATTGCATTGTGGGAGTGGCAGGGCATAGGCGGGCAGATGGGTGTTAAGTAGGATAGGGAGAACCCAGGAGGCATAGTCCTCAGGGGCTTTCATGGGCAAAAAATGCCAGGCAAAATTTTTATTCCAAATGACAGTAAAAGGGCAGGCAGGGCACTGGAGACTGATCTAGGGATAAATCTGAGGTGGTTTGCTTTGATACAATATAATCCTCACAGGTTACATTCTACCACTGTATGTGTGAGTGTATGTCCGTTTTAGACATGCAATTTTGAATTTCCCGCCCAGGTGGCCCCCATTTGGTGACACTGCAGGCAGAGAACAATGCTGGACCTAGGAGCAAAGAATGGACTTCTCTGCAGTGCAACTCCAAAAGTGTCTCAGGATTACTGCTTCTGACAGTTAACATTTACCCCAAACGACCCTCAAGATTACCGCCAGGGAACTTAACCAAATAACTCAATCACGAAAATGATGGCAATGGGTTTCAAAAAGAAAAGGAAAAGGAAAAAAAAACTCTGATCAGATTCAGCAAGGTGGCAGGACAAGCAAAATCCAAGGAAGGCAGCCCTCACACAAAAGTTCCTTCAGCCCTGGGAAGTGAGCAGAAAAGGTCAGGACACCTGGAAGACCTCCGGCAGATAAGAGAACATCCAAGTCTAAAGGAAAGCCATCTTTAAAAAAAAATTGTTATTGGAAGCTCGTACAACTCTTATCAAAATCCATCCATCCATCAAATGGGTCAAGCACATTTATACCAGTGTTGCCATCATCATTCTCAAAATATTTGCTTTCTGCTTGAGCCTTTGCTATCAGCTCCTCATTTCCCCCCTCCCTCCCCGCTCCCCCCTACCTCATGAACCCTTGATATTTAAAAATTATTAGTATTTTGTTATAACTTACACTGTCCAATGTCTCTTTTCACCCCTTTTTTCTTCCTCATCTCCCCAGAAAGGAGATTCTAAGTAGATACTTGTAAATTGGTTCCTGTTTTCCACCTCGCCCTTCCTCTACCCTTCTGGTATCCTCACTGTTGCTGAGGGAATTATCTCTCTTGGATTGCAGGAAATCCATCTGAAAGGTTATATTCACCTGAGAAGGGTGATTTCTTCTGTCTGTAAAAATAGACACACATCTGGCTCTCGAGTTCTTTTAAAACACTATTTAGGGAATAGGGAGTTAGGGGATCGGCTCTTCCGTCTCAAACGTTTGTCAAAGAGACACATAAGAGAACGTTTTGATTGCAGAATGTTCTGTTGTGTCTAGTCTAGTATTGCCACGATTGGAAAATCATCATCATCATCGTCATCATCACCACGACCTTCATCATCAGTCACAGTTAGAGGGAAGAAAAAATATTCTAGAATTTAAAAGCATGACAATAGGATGGCGGTATTGATGGTATGACATGCGGCTAAAGTGCAAGTTTAAACGGTTTAAAACCGAACGATACAAACAAGCAAAACACCTGATCTTTTCCCACATCCCCAAAAAACAAACCAACCAAAAAATTTGTGTAAGAATTTGAGTGTTTGTGCGGGAGGCAAGAGATGATGGCTTGTGGGGGGTTTTGGTGTTAGGTGGGACAGGGAGAACTCAGGTGGTACAATCCACAGTGGCTTGCCTGGGTCCTATGCCAGACCTCAATGGAAATCTATATCACTCCTCAAGCAAGGGCTATCACACACACACACACACACACACACACACACACTCACACACACGTGCGCGTGCGCACGCGCAGTGTGCATGGGTCATCTGCTGACTGCTTGGGTCAGTCAGATTCCTGGAGCCACATTGTAAGCCCTTTGGCATATGTGCCCCATCTCTCTATGTGTTCCAATCACGGTGGTCTGACCCCTGCCTGCTACTCTGGTGCCACTCATAACTGTGATTTCTGGAAGGGAAACCCATCGCAGCCAGTCACGATCAGTTTGGTGGCAATTCTGTCTTTTTGTTCTCAACTCCACCGATTAA
Organism: Tenrec ecaudatus; assembly: GCF_050624435.1. NCBI lineage: Eukaryota > Metazoa > Chordata > Mammalia > Afrosoricida > Tenrecidae > Tenrec > Tenrec ecaudatus. Next base: position 92,206,980 of record NC_134544.1, on the reverse strand, counting down.
TTGATTCCCATTTGAGCGGCCTAGCTAGTGACTGAGAATCGTCAACAGACAGGCCGACAGACAGGCAGACAGGCAGATACACAGACGGACAGATGCTTGGGAAGAGTTGCACCCGGTTGAATTCAAAGACAGTCCAATGAGCCACAACACAAGAAATCATACGAGCTTCTAGTGAAAGCCAGCGGGTGAATGGGCAACCCAGAGGAGTGAGTGGGTCGCGAGAGCACATCAGAATACACTCAGCTTATTGGGCATCAAACCACCAGCAGGGAAGGATGATCAATCCTTACCACACCCAGGACCTCGAAGTGAGAATGTTTTTGGGGAATTCCCAATGTTTGCAGTCCTCAGGCTGGGGTGTTCCTAGCTACTGTTTATTTCATAATTGGTCAATGTATGTATGAGAGAGAGAGCGTGGCGGGAGATGTGGATGTATTAGGCCATAAGCTGGTCCATGTGTTTCTTGGTGTGTGACTAGTCCCCTTTGCCTCTGTTTACCTTGTAACAAAAAGCGTTGTGAGATAACTCAATTCTTTATGACCTTGCAGCTAAAAGCAGTGTGAGATAACTCAGTTATTTATGACCTCTTGAGATTCTTTTGAACCTTGCATGTCCTTGTGCTTATCTTAGAATATAGTGGTGTTATTATTCAAATGTTTAGAAAGTGTGACTCGTTCAGTAACATTTGCATAGATAAGAGGTTAGGGATGTTTTTCAAAGCAAGTTCTCTGATGTTCGTTTTGTAACCATTCCCTTGTTAGAAGAGTGTAAAAACCAAGGTTTAAACATACATCAGTCCATCAGACTGTTGTCCTCCCAATCCCATGCTTTCTATATGGCTCTTTCTTTTATTCTTTCATCTGCACGCATCATTTCAGACGCGGCTTGATGGGGGATAGCTGGTCTAATCCCCCGCATTTTTGGCGCCCAACAGGGGGCTTTGAAAACTGAGCATCCCGTGACAGAAACCACTGAATAGCAAGGCCGTGAATCTTTACAGTGAAAATTAGGGTAAGTGGTGAAACGTTGGCAGTAACGAATAATGGGACAGACTTCTAGTAAATGTATGTATGTAAATATGCTTCCAAATATGTTAAGAGCTAGAGGAGCAAAAGTAACCAACCAAAGATTAGAAGAGCTTTTTGATTTTGTGGTTAGGGTATGTCACCTCCTGCTGCTGACCTGCAGGGTACTGATCTGCTTCAGCTTAGACCAAATTATGGTCTAATACTGAGAGCCTCGTGCATTGGAGCAAACATTGTGGCAAACAGTGAGGGAAGATGGACCCCGCGGGTTGGAGGGCACTCAGAATGGGACTGATGCCACAGTACAGCTGCAGCTAGGTCCACGGGTCCCTCAAGGTGGGTCACGGCGTCGGCGAGTGAGAGGCAGAAACCACACGACTCAAAGGTTGCATGTGAGTGTTCCAATTTTATTCATGCAAAGCTTCAACTTATATATTCTTTTCCTAAGCTTAAATCTTATGGCTTGAGGTCATACTTGAGGAAATTCTCAAGACCATGACCAGTTACATAATCACATTTCTTTACTCTCCATCAGATACACTGCATGATTCCTGGTTAAAATTTAGTACATCTTGAAACGAAAACTGTCTCAAACACAAGTGTGATAAACATAAACCTTCTAACAATAAGTGAGCACACTTTATCACACTAGGGCATATTGTTCGAACTATGAAATCAATAAAGCATTAATGCATTTCATTATCAAACACAAAAATTACTTGACAGACTTTGGCTGTTCCTTCTTCAGGTGTTCCTCTAGGGCTTTCATTTATTGTTTTCTTTCCCACTAAGTTCCCATAAATCAAACTCCCACTGGTCTTTCTGTACCAAGGCATGAGTTGCCTCAAATAGGCAGCTTTGCTTCAGTGGAAGTCAAGTTGCCCTACAATAGGTAGCTTTACTTCATTGGACTTCGACCACCACGGGGGCTTCAGCGCCTTGCAATGAAGATCAGGGAGTCTTGCAAGCAAGGACAGGGCCCGTGGCCAACTGACATCTCGTGAGTAACTAAAATCATTTCTCACTTGGGGAGGGTCCGTGGGAACTTTCGTCAGCGTGGGTGTCCTGCTGAGTAGCTTGACTTGTCCTCTCATTCCGCTGTTGCTTCTCAGTTTGTAGTATCAGCACGTCCATCCGAACATAGGTTTTGGCAGTGTTTTGGTAAACCTCCTCAGCCAGCGTGTCCTTGGGTGAAGCCCTGCCGGTGCATGATGCAACTATCCTTTTCGGGCACGCTTGTGTGCGCGCATACACACACACACACACACACACACACACACACTCACTCAGACAGTCAGGATTTGTGCACTTCTGAAACGCGCAACCCCCCGGGTTTTTAAATAATACTTCGAAATATAAACAGTTTTAATTTAAAAATAAAAGGGATACATTTTTACCTTTTAAATTGGAAGGGATTTCTTTGAGAAATGAAACCGGAAACCAGAACTATGCAGAAGGAGGGGGAGGTGAATGCTCTTTGGTGCTCCCCAGACAGTTGCAAACACGTGCCTCTTCCCTATTGGCTGTGCTCATTCCCGTCGCCAATCACATCTTGTATATCGAATGAGGTGCTCGAAGGGAATGGTATTTAAGAGCGGCGGCTGGCCCTCTCCTCCGGAGAGCTCAAGTTCCGCTGGCCTGTCGGAGCCCACAGCCATCTCTTCTCCCCCAAAACTGCTCCTCCTTCCGCAGCATGGCTTCGAAAGACCCTCCTGCTCGTTCTAAGCGAACCCAAGACCGAAGAAAGAGGACTGTCTGGAACGCTTCTCAATCTGACATCTTACAAGCCTCATTTGCTCGAGACCCGTATCCAGGCTTCAGGGCCAGAGAAGAACTTGCCAGAACCATCGGCGTGGCAGAGGACAGAATCTTCCTGTGGTTCAAAAACCGCAGAAGTCGACAGCTCAGGAGGAGCCAACTGAGCTCCGTGCCCCCTCCGGGACAGCCGTGCCCCGTGCCGCCTCGCACCACCTCTCCAGCCAGGGCGCCGACGGCAGACAGACGCAAGAGGACTGTCATCAGCAAAGATCAAAGCGCCCACCTGGTGCAAGCGTTTGAGAAGCAGCCATTCCCCGGCGTGAAAGCCAGGCAAGAACTGGCACGCCAGACAGGCCTTCCGGAAGCTCGGATTGACACGTGGTTCCAGAACCGAAGGGCTCGACACCCACATCACGCCAGGGTGCAGCTGGATCACCGCGGGCCCCAGCAATGCAGCTCCAGCCCGGTCTTCGCATGTCCGGTTCTGCAGCCACCTGAGCAAAGGACACCCATAGGTGCCCAGAGACCGCCTTCCCTGGGCTTCGTAGGCGGCGGCGGAGGTGATGGAGACAGCAATCCGTTAGCTTGCGTCATGGGAGGCCAAGCCTCTGTGGGCCCGGTGACCCATCAGGGGCAAATGCCACAGGAGTTCACCCAGGCAGGAAGGCCTCCGGAGACAAGGACACTCTACTTGGACCTTTCCAGCTGCGGAAACCAAGGTCCCGAACAACAGGACATTCTTTTGGACGCCGGGCAGTGGAAAGGCACTTCATTGTGGGAGCATCCAAACCTGTTCTGGCAGAGACCGGCTCCTGCACACACACCAGCCCCAGTGGGATGGGGGCCTGGCCTGGCCGTGAGCGTGAGTGCCCAGCGGCAGCTGACTGGGCACAACCAGCAGGCAACACTGCTGCAGGAAAACCCTCCTCTGCTTGCCCAAGCCTCTCCACAAGGCACCAGCTTCTTGGACCAACTCCTCGACGACCTGGAAATTCAGCAGAATGCCCAGCCCTTGGTGAATCAACAGGAAGCAGGCCTGCAATGTGAGCCACCACTGCAATTCCCTATCAGCGAGGAGCTCTATCAGGAGTACCTAAGAGACTTTTAAAACGCCCCGAATGCCCGGGAGACTCACTAAAACCCTCTGAAAAGCACCAATCATACCTTATACGTTAAAAAAAAGAAAACACGAAGCGGATTTAAAACCACATTAAATGCCCCACAAATCAGTAAGAAACAACAGCAACACAATGATACCCTAAAAAAGGCACCCTTAAGGAGTAGATATCTATGTATATTTATATAATATATAAGTGATTCTATGTAAACGATTAATATATAATATGTACACTATTTATACATCATAGTCATTTTTTACATATAGTACATATAAAAACTGAAACCCCTCCAAAATCATTCATAAACCATGGAATACATTTAAAAAGACCCAAAGGGACCAAAGAAGCCCTTTAGGACCCCTTGGAGATCATTCGTAATTTCCTCCCCGCAAGAGAGTAAAACCCTACATAGAGTTGATCAGGTGTCCAGTGAGCTTCTTCATGTCCCCGGCCCCACCAATTGAGGTCATCGAGCTGCAAGCTGATTAACAGGCTAAATGCCACCCCTTCACTCTCAAGAGCCTCAAGTTGAGAGCACATCATGTATCTCTTCCAGCACACGTGTGGCAGGAAAGCCCACCCCTAACTGGATGGGAGGGCTCTAGAGTCAAGATTGACAAGCTAAGCTTGGTCTCTGAGCCTGCTTGACCTTAGGTGTCTTTGAATTCTTCTCCAGGGCATAATCTATGGGCCTTATGGGAAGGGTGTGGAGTCTTCTTTGGTTGAGGCAGGAAACGGGTCACAATGCTTTTGATAGCTGACAACACTCAGGAATGTAGCCTTCAAGAAGTTGCCCTGGGAATTCATGTAGCAGCATAGCAACCCTGTGCAGTGAAGTGCCTTAAGACTGGCATTGTTATGGTGCGTGGTGGTGGTGGTGGCGGGGACACGGTCAGGAGCGACTTTGACTTCGGAGACCGTGAGTGGGATACACCTCCAACCCAGGAAAGTGAAGGTCCCCTCCAGGGGAGCCCCAGCCTCCCAGACTACTTAACGGATGAACACTGACAGTTGGTTCTCACACACGGTCTTGCGGGTTGTGTTTCACACACTCTGGTGACTATGAAATGCCCAGATCTATTTTGAGTCTCCGTGTGAATGAATGGATTCCATTTGAGCTTCCATTCTGAGCACTGCGTGGACGGTGGAAGACCAACAAGCACTTTTCAGTGGATTTGCCTCTGTGGCTCTGACGACTGGATAAGGGGGTAGATTGGCAAAGGTCTAAAGCTTTGCCCAGATAGAAGGCAGTCTGTGTGTGTGTGTGACTGATTGCAAACACTTCCTCCCTCACCACCCGGCCAGGGAGGAGCATTCTGGTCTGTAGCTCCTTGCCCAGGGTGAACATACCCCCGAGGTAAATCGGGCTGGAGTGTGGGTGGCTGTATAATACCAGCACCACTTGGTCAGGGGTCAGGAGGACCTAGAACCAAGCTCTGCAATATCGGCAATCCTGTTACAGCACCACTATCACCACCACTACCATGGCCAACCGCACCCCAACCCCCACCCAGGATGTTGAGGGAACATTCTGTTATGCTACCACCACTGGTCACCCACTGTTGGTATTGAGCCAAGCCTATAAAACACAGGGACATCGCATGTCTCTGTCGTGTTGTTTAGATTTTCATATTCACCACAATCAATAGTCAGACGTGTATAGAGGATATGAAGGTCAAAACACACACTTCTGTCCTTCCCACCCGATTCACACAGGCACCCTGCTTTTGGTGAAAACAGATAGCTCATGGAGAGAAAGACAGACAGATAAGTAAGTAGACTGTTAGAAAGGTAGACACAGCTATAAGATGATAGATAGATAGATAGATAGATAGATAGATAGATAGATAGATAGATTGATAGATTGACGATACATAACATCACCAAGAAGGCCTTCAACAGGCTCTCAGAGGAAAGCTTCACACTGTCTGTGAAGCCTTACTTTGGCAAGTAGGCCAATAGTAACCTAAGAGGGGAGTTTCATCAGGTCACAGCTTGATTCGAGTGCTAGGAGAGAAAAGTCTTTTCAAGTCCCTTCCCTTCTGGCTTCCTCCCTGGTGATGGGAGCGTTGAGCTGCTGCCCTGGCCTGTGCTGCACTACCTGTGGCTCAAGCCAAACCACTGATCGGTTAGGTTTTGAGGTTTTTTGGAGACCTTTGTCGCCACACTGCAGCTGTGTGCATCCCTTGAGCTTGTGGCTGGTGTATATTGCCTGCTGCCCCGCTCCCCACCTCTGAACCCTCTTGCCCTCCCGCCAAGCGCGTCCTGCAAGGCTCCACCTGGTGACCCAGTGCCTCCTTGGCCAAGAGATCGGGCTGGCCTTGCGCGGGGAGGCATGCACCCCGGTTGGCCTTTCTCACCTCCAAGTGACAGCGCGTGGCAGAAGCACAGAGGTCAGCAGACCGCATACTGTCTTTCCCTCTTGGCCGACTTAGAGGGACGTAGGCGCGCCTGGCTCCCTCTCGCTGGGTTGACCAGAGAGAACCAGGACCGCGGAGAGCAGCGAGGGAAAGGATAAGAGAAGAGTAGAGAAGAGAAGAGAAACAGAGTGGAGTAGCATATGGGGGCGGCCGGGATATGAGAGTTAGTTAGAGCAACAGCCACAGAGAAGGGATCTTGTCATCCACCTGGTCACATCTAGGGGGAACCGGAGGGAGTCCAATTCAGGTGACCCTTAGACCATAAGCGCATGTGCGCTATAGCACTCACATTGGAAAACACCTCCCTCCTACACTCAGCCACTTTGATCCTTTCCTCTCAGAGACTAGAGAAGGCCCTCCTTTGTTAGGTTTCTCTGTTTCTGTCTCTCTCTCATGTACCCATCCATCCACCCATCCACCCATCCACCCATCCATCCATACAATCATCCATCATCTGTTATCACAAAGAAAGAAGGCCTGCGCGCCAAGATGTGGGTGGGAAGGGAGGCTGTATGTTTGAACCTTCATCCCCATATCCCCATATATACGATGGCAGTGAATAATAGAAACAAAACGTGACAAAAACAATGCGATGCTTCTCTACGTTAGATGGGATTTATATGCTTCAGGGGGCACCTGGTGTTGGTGAGTTAGTACATTGTGGTCAGACTGGGGCAGAAGTGGGTTCGGACTAGGTGGCGGAAAGAGGTAATGGTGGTTCTGCTGCTGCTGTGCCTGCATGATTGCATTGACTGAAGCGTGGTCATGACACTCCTAAAACTTGACCAGGTGGGCCTGGTACTGTACACACACACACACACACACACACACACGCACACAGACACATAACCAGCCATCCACCGAAGCACACACATACCGGGTTCCTAAAATGTTTGCCAAATCCTCCCTCACCCCTTCTAAGCACTCAGGTCCCAACCCATTCAACTCATAAAGCAGTGGGACCTCTGGTCTCATCAGAAAAACTGCTGGAGATTCGCAAGGGAGGGTCCAGAGTCTGAGCTGCTTTTCGACTGAATCCCAGTGCTGGCGGTTGGAGGCTCCGCCAGGTGGCAGGCCTTCGGAATTAAGGGTGGGCCAGTGGGACCAGGCCACACTCCTGTGGACCACTCAAGCCTCCCTCTTCCTTGACTTTGCAGGTGGAGAGATTGGAGTTCCCCTAGGGCTCTTCTCCATGGATCGCTGCCTCCTCCCACTCCCTTCCCATCCCAGCCCATCCTGGGTGTCCCCGAAACAAGCAATGTCTAGTTCGCTTGCCCAAGGTAGTGTCAAAGTCCAACTTCAGATCAACAACCGAATAAAACAAAACAAAACACAAACCGGTCACCCTGACAGCAATGACCATGCCTCTCTAGCCAGAGACCAGGTTATTGAGATGCTAAAACGGCCGGCTTCATATGGTAATCAAGCCCAGGCCTTCCTTTTGATCCTTTTCAGGTGAAAAGGTGCCACAGGAGGTGTCTTTCTGCTTAAGTTGGAGTGGTTATTGATTGGGCAACATGTTGGAGGTAGTGCTGGCCCAGAAAGAGACACGCACCCACCCCCCATTTCACAAATTGAAATCTACTTTATAGATAGATTACCAATTATTAACGAAGTGGTTAATGGGCCATGGCTGGGGTGGGGGTTGGGGGGATGCGGCTGGGTGTGCAGGCAGGCTAAAACACCTTAGTAGTTGATAAATAACATGCTGAATTTGGCTTCTGTCATTTTGGCTGAGGCTTGACCAAGGCGCACACACAAAAACACCCACACGTCGACCAGTTTTGAAATAAACAGTGGCAAGGTACATCTTAGCCTGAGGACCGCAAACTTTGGGAATTCCCCCAGAACCTTCCCACTTCAGGGAACTGCATGTGGCAAAGATTGACCATCCTTCTCTGCTGGTGCTTTGATTCCTAATAAACTGAGTGTGTTCTGCTGTGCTCTCGGGACCCACTGACTTTTACAGTTTGCCCATTCACCTGCTGGCTTTCACTTAAAGCACATTTGATTGATTGCAGTGTGGCTCTTTGGGTTGTCTTGGAAGCCAACTGGGTACAACTCTTCCCAAGGAGCTTTCTGTCTGTCTGTCTGCCTGTCTTTTGAAGAATCTTCAGGCAAAAGCTAGGCCACTCAAATGGGAATCAATCAATTGGTGGAGAGAGAGCAAGGGACAGAATTGCCACCAAACTGATCGTGACTGGCGGCAGGTTTCCTCCAGAGAGAACACAGATTGGAGGGGACCGGAGAAGCGGATAGGGGTCTGAGCACCATAGTTGCAAGACATAGCGAGACGGGGTGCATATGCAGAAGAGCTTACAATGTCGCTCCAAGGACCTCTGAATGACCCAAGCAGTCAGGAGATGATGCATGGCCACCGTGTGTGTGTTTGTGTGTGTGCGATAGCCCTTCCTTGAGGATTGATGGTCGATTTCTATTGAGGGCAGGCAGACCACACTGGCAAGCCAGTAAGGACTATGCCACAGGGTTCGCCCTATCCTCCCTAACACCCACCAGGCCACCTGTCACCCGCCCCCACTGCAATCCAATCCAATTCTTACTCAAACTTTTTCGTTGGCTTGTTTGTTGGGGGTGGGTGGGGAAGATCATGTGTTTGTTTTCTTTTTTAAACCCTTTTAAACTTGTACTTTAGCCGCATGTCATACCATCAATAAGCGCCATCCTATTTGATTCCATACAATTTTCTTCTTTCCTGTAGCTGTGATATTGATAGTGGTGGTGATGATGATGATCATGGTGATGCTTTTCTCATGGTGGCAATACTAGACTAGACACAACAGAACATTCTGCAATCACAACTTCCTTTTCTGTGTCCCTTTGCCAAACTCTTGAGATGGAGGAGCCGAGATCATAACTCCATACTCCCTAAAAGTAGTTTGGAAAGTGTTTGAGAGCCAGACGTATGTCCATTTTTACAGACAGATGAAATCACCATTCTCAGATAAATCTCCTTTCAGATGGCTTTCCAGGAATCCAGGAGAGATAATCCCTTCAGGACCAGTGGTGATACCAGGAGGTGGAGGGAGGGTGGGGTGGAAAGGTGGAGTCTATTTACAAGGATCTACATAGAACCTCCTCCATGGGGGGATGGGCTACAGAAAAGTGGGTGAAGGGAGACATCGGACAGTGTAAGATATAACAAAATACTAATAATTTATCAATTATCAAGGGTTCATGAGGGAGGTGGGAGGGGGAAATGATGAGCTGATACCAAAGCTTCAGGCAGAAACCAAATGTTTTGAGAATGATGATGGCAACACATGTACAAATGTGCTTGACACAATGGATGGATGGACGGTTGGATGGATGGATGGATTTAATCTGTCTGTAAAAATAGATACACTTTTGCTCTTGAGAACTATTAAAACTGTTTTTACAGAGCAGGGTGTTGTGAGATCAGCTCTTCCTTCTGAAAAGTTTGCCAAAGAGACACAGAAAAGAAAATCATCATCATCACCACCACCATCATCATCAATCCCAGCTGCAGGGAAGAAGGAAAGGTTCTAGAAACTAATAGGATGACAAGAGGATGGCTGTAATGATGGTATGACATGTGGCTAATACGCAAGTTTAAACGGTTTTAAAAAAAAATAAAACAAAACACCCGATTTGCCTCCACAAACCTAACCAATACGTCAACCAAAAAGGTAGTGCAAGAATTGGATTGCATTGTGGGAGTGGCAGGGCATAGGCGGGCAGATGGGTGTTAAGTAGGATAGGGAGAACCCAGGAGGCATAGTCCTCAGGGGCTTTCATGGGCAAAAAATGCCAGGCAAAATTTTTATTCCAAATGACAGTAAAAGGGCAGGCAGGGCACTGGAGACTGATCTAGGGATAAATCTGAGGTGGTTTGCTTTGATACAATATAATCCTCACAGGTTACATTCTACCACTGTATGTGTGAGTGTATGTCCCTTTTAGACATGCAATTTTGAATTTCCCGCCCAGGCGGCCCCCATTTGGTGACACTGCAGGCAGAGAACAATGCTGGACCTAGGAGCAAAGAATGGACTTCTCTGCAGTGCAACTCCAAAAGTGTCTCAGGATTACTGCTTCTGACAGTTAACATTTACCCCAAACGACCCTCAAGATTACCGCCAGGGAACTTAACCAAATAACTCAATCACGAAAATGATGGCAATGGGTTTCAAAAAGAAAAGGAAAAGGAAAAAAAAACTCTGATCAGATTCAGCAAGGTGGCAGGACAAGCAAAATCCAAGGAAGGCAGCCCTCACACAAAAGTTCCTTCAGCCCTGGGAAGTGAGCAGAAAAGGTCAGGACACCTGGAAGACCTCCGGCAGATAAGAGAACATCCAAGTCTAAAGGAAAGCCATCTTAAAAAAAAATTGTTATTGGAAGCTCGTACAACTCTTATCAAAATCCATCCATCCATCAAATGGGTCAAGCACATTTATACCAGTGTTGCCATCATCATTCTCAAAATATTTGCTTTCTGCTTGAGCCTTTGCTATCAGCTCCTCATTTCCCCCCTCCCTCCCCGCTCCCCCCTACCTCATGAACCCTTGATATTTAAAAATTATTAGTATTTTGTTATAACTTACACTGTCCAATGTCTCTTTTCACCCTTTTTTTCTTCTTCATCTCCCCAGAAAGGAGATTCTAAGTAGATACTTGTAAATTGGTTCCTGTTTTCCACCTCGCCCTTCCTCTACCCTTCTGGTATCCTCACTGTTGCTGAGGGAATTATCTCTCTTGGATTGCAGGAAATCCATCTGAAAGGTTCTATTCACCTGAGAAGGGTGATTTCTTCTGTCTGTAAAAATAGACACACATCTGGCTCTCGAGTTCTTTTAAAACACTATTTAGGGAATAGGGAGTTAGGAGATCGGCTCTTCCGTCTCAAACGTTTGTCAAAGAGACACATAAGAGAACGTTTTGATTGCAGAATGTTCTGTTGTGTCTAGTCTAGTATTGCCACGATTGGAAAATCATCATCATCATCGTCATCATCACCACGACCTTCATCATCAGTCACAGTTAGAGGGAAGAAAAAATATTCTAGAATTTAAAAGCATGACAATAGTATGGCGGTATTGATGGTATGACATGCGGCTAAAGTGCAAGTTTAAACGGTTTAAAACCGAACGATACAAACAAGCAAAACACCTGATCTTTTCCCACATCCCCAGAAAACAAACCAACCAAAAAATTTGTGTAAGAATTTGAGTGTTTGTGCGGGAGGCAAGAGATGATGGCTTGTGGGGGGGTTTGGTGTTAGGTGGGACAGGGAGAACTCAGGTGGTATAATCCACAGTGGCTTGCCTGGGTCGTATGCCGGACCTCAATGGAAATCTATATCACTCCTCAAGCAAGGGCTATCACACACACAAACACACACACACACACACACACACACACACTCACACACACGTGCGCGTGCGCACGCGCAGTGTGCATGGGTCATCTGCTGACTGCTTGGGTCAGTCAGATTCCTGGAGCCACATTGTAAGCCCTTTGGCATATGTGCCCCATCTCTCTATGTGTTCCAATCACGGTGGTCTGACCCCTGCCTGCTACTCTGGTGCCACTCATAACTGTGATTTCTGGAAGGGAAACCCATCGCAGCCAGTCACGATCAGTTTGGTGGCAATTCTGTCTTTTTGTTCTCAACTCCACCGATTAATTGATTCCCATTTGAGCGGCCTAGCTAGTGACTGAGAATCGTCAACAGACAGGCCGACAGACAGGCAGACAGGCAGATACACAGACGGACAGATGCTTGGGAAGAGTTGCACCCGGTTGATTTCAAAGACAGTCCAATGAGCCACAACACAAGAAATCATACGAGCTTCTAGTGAAAGCCAGCGGGTGAATGGGCAACCCAGAGGAGTGAGTGGGTCGCGAGAGCACATCAGAATACACTCAGCTTATTGGGCATCAAACCACCAGCAGGGAAGGATGATCAATCCTTACCACACCCAGGACCTCGAAGTGAGAATGTTTTTGGGGAATTCCCAATGTTTGCAGTCCTCAGGCTGGGGTGTTCCTAGCTACTGTTTATTTCATAATTGGTCAATGTATGTGTGAGAGAGAGAGCGTGGCGGGAGATGTGGATGTATTAGGCCATAAGCTGGTCCATGTGTTTCTTGGTGTGTGACTAGTCCCCTTTGCCTCTGTTTACCTTGTAACAAAAAGCGTTGTGAGATAACTCAATTCTTTATGACCTTGCAGCTAAAAGCAGTGTGAGATAACTCAGTTATTTATGACCTCTTGAGATTCTTTTGAACCTTGCATGTCCTTGTGCTTATCTTAGAATATAGTGGTGTTATTATTCAAATGTTTAGAAAGTGTGACTCGTTCAGTAACATTTGCATAGATAAGAGGTTAGGGATGTTTTTCAAAGCAAGTTCTCTGATGTTTGTTTTGTAACCATTCCCTTGTTAGAAGAGTGTAAAAACCAAGGTTTGAACATACATCAGTCCATCAGACTGTTGTCCTCCCAATCCCATGCTTTCTATATGGCTCTTTCTTTTATTCTTTCATCTGCACGCATCATTTCAGACGCGGCTTGATGGGGGATAGCTGGTCTAATCCCCCGCATTTTTGGCGCCCAACAGGGGGCTTTGAAAACTGAGCATCCCGTGACAGAAACCACTGAATAGCAAGGCCGTGAATCTTTACAGTGAAAATTAGGGTAAGTGGTGAAACGTTGGCAGTAACAAATAATGGGACAGACTTCTAGTAAATGTATGTATGTAAATATGCTTCCAAATATGTTAAGAGCTAGAGGAGCAAAAGTAACCAACCAAAGATTAGAAGAGCTTTTTGATTTTGTGGTTAGGGTATGTCACCTCCTGCTGCTGACCTGCAGGGTACTGATCTGCTTCAGCTTAGACCAAATTATGGTCTAATACTGAGAGCCTCGTGCATTGGAGCAAACATTGTGGCAAACAGTGAGGGAAGATGGACCCCGCGGGTTGGAGGGCACTCAGAATGGGACTGATGCCACAGTACAGCTGCAGCTAGGTCCACGGGTCCCTCAAGGTGGGTCACGGCGTCGGCGAGTGAGAGGCAGAAACCACACGACTCAAAGGTTGCATGTGAGTGTTCCAATTTTATTCATGCAAAGCTTCAACTTATATATTCTTTTCCTAAGCTTAAATCTTATGGCTTGAGGTCATACTTGAGGAAATTCTCAAGACCATGACCAGTTACATAATCACATTTCTTTACTCTCCATCAGATACACTGCATGATTCCTGGTTAAAATTTAGTACATCTTGAAACGAAAACTGTCTCAAACACAAGTGTGATAAACATAAACCTTCTAACAATAAGTGAGCACACTTTATCACACTAGGGCATATTGTTCGAACTATGAAATCAATAAAGCATTAATGCATTTCATTATCAAACACAAAAATTACTTGACAGACTTTGGCTGTTCCTTCTTCAGGTGTTCCTCTAGGGCTTTCATTTATTGTTTTCTTTCCCACTAAGTTCCCATAAATCAAACTCCCACTGGTCTTTCTGTACCAAGGCATGAGTTGCCTCAAATAGGCAGCTTTGCTTCAGTGGAAGTCAAGTTGCCCTACAATAGGTAGCTTTACTTCATTGGACTTCGACCACCACGGGGGCTTCAGCGCCTTGCAATGAAGATCAGGGAGTCTTGCAAGCAAGGACAGGGCCCGTGGCCAACTGACATCTCGTGAGTAACTAAAATCATTTCTCACTTGGGGAGGGTCCGTGGGAACTTTCGTCAGCGTGGGTGTCCTGCTGAGTAGCTTGACTTGTCCTCTCATTCCGCTGTTGCTTCTCAGTTTGTAGTATCAGCACGTCCATCCGAACATAGGTTTTGGCAGTGTTTTGGTAAACCTCCTCAGCCAGCGTGTCCTTGGGTGAAGCCCTGCCGGTGCATGATGCAACTATCCTTTTCGGGCACGCTTGTGTGCGCGCATACACACACACACACACACACACACACACACACACTCACTCACTCAGACAGTCAGGATTTGTGCACTTCTGAAACGCGCAACCCCCCGGGTTTTTAAATAATACTTCGAAATATAAACAGTTTTAATTTAAAAATAAAAGGGATACATTTTTACCTTTTAAATTGGAAGGGATTTCTTTGAGAAATGAAACCGGAAACCAGAACTATGCAGAAGGAGGGGGAGGTGAATGCTCTTTGGTGCTCCCCAGACAGTTGCAAACACGTGCCTCTTCCCTATTGGCTGTGCTCATTCCTGTCGCCAATCACATCTTGTATATCGAATGAGGTGCTCGAAGGGAATGGTATTTAAGAGCGGCGGCTGGCCCTCTCCTCCGGAGAGCTCAAGTTCCGCAGGCCTGTCGGAGCCCACAGCCCTCTCTTCTCCCCCGAAACTGCTCCTCCTTCCGCAGCATGGCTTCGAAAGACCCTCCTGCTCGTTCTAAGCGAACCCAAGACCGAAGAAAGAGGACTGTCTGGAACGCTTCTCAATCTGACATCTTACAAGCCTCATTTGCTCGAGACCCGTATCCAGGCTTCAGGGCCAGAGAAGAACTTGCCAGAGCCATCGGCGTGGCAGAGGACAGAATCTTCCTGTGGTTCAAAAACCGCAGAAGTCGACAGCTCAGGAGGAGCCAACTGAGCTCCGTGCCCCCTCCGGGACAGCCGTGCCCCGTGTCGCCTCGCACCACCTCTCCAGCCAGGGCGCCGACGGCAGACAGACGCAAGAGGACTGTCATCAGCAAAGATCAAAGCGCCCACCTGGTGCAAGCGTTTGAGAAGCAGCCATTCCCCGGCGTGAAAGCCAGGCAAGAACTGGCACGCCAGACAGGCCTTCCGGAAGCTCGGATTGACACGTGGTTCCAGAACCGAAGGGCTCGACACCCACATCACGCCAGGGTGCAGCTGGATCACCGCGGGCCCCAGCAATGCAGCTCCAGCCCGGTCTTCGCATGTCCGGTTCTGCAGCCACCTGAGCAAAGCACACCCATAGATGCCCAGAGACCGCCCTCCCTGGGCTTCGTAGGCGGCGGCGGAGGTGATGGAGACAGCAATCCGTTAGCTTGCGTCATGGGAGGCCAAGCCTCTGTGGGCCCGGTGACCCATCAGGGGCAAATGCCACAGGAGTTCACCCAGGCGGGAAGGCCTCCGAAGACAAGGACACTCTACTTGGACCTTTCCAGCTGCGGAAACCAAGGTCCCGAACAACAGGACATTCTTTTGGACGCCGGGCAGTGGAAAGGCACTTCATTGTGGGAGCATCCAAACCTGTTCTGGCAGAGACCGGCTCCTGCACACACACCAGCCCCAGTGGGATCGGGGCCTGGCCTGGCCGTGAGCGTGAGTGCCCAGCGGCAGCTGACTGGGCACAACCAGCAGGCAACACTGCTGCAGGAAAACCCTCCTCTGCTTGCCCAAGCCTCTCCACAAGGCACCAGCTTCTTGGACCAACTCCTCGACGACCTGGAAATTCAGCAGAATGCCCAGCCCTTGGTGAATCAACAGGAAGCAGGCCTGCAATGTGAGCCACCACTGCAATTCCCTATCAGCGAGGAGCTCTATCAGGAGTACCTAAGAGACTTTTAAAACGCCCCGAATGCCCGGGAGACTCACTAAAACCCTCTGAAAAGCACCAATCATACCTTATACGTTAAAAAAAGAAAACACGAAGCGGATTTAAAACCACCTTAAATGCCCCACAAATCAGTAAGAAACAACAGCAACACAATGATACCCTAAAAAAGGAACCCTTAAGGAGTAGATATCTATGTATATTTATATAATATATAAGTGATTCTATGTAAACGATTAATATATAATATGTACACTATTTATACATCATAGATCATTTTTTACATATAGTACATATAAAAACTGAAACCCCTCCAAAACCATTCATAAACCATGGAATACATTTAAAAAGACCCAAAGGGACCAAAGAAGCCCTTTAGGACCCCTTGGAGATCATTCGTAATTTCCTCCCCGCAAGAGAGTAAAACCCTACATAGAGTTGATCAGGTGTCCAGTGAGCTTCTTCATGTCCCCGGCCCCACCAATTGAGGTCATCGAGCTGCAAGCTGATTAACAGGCTAAATGCCACCCCTTCACTCTCAAGAGCCTCAAGTTGAGAGCACATCATGTATCTCTTGCAGCACACGTGTGGCAGGAAAGCCCACCCCTAACTGGATGGGAGGGCTCTAGAGTCAAGATTGACAAGCTAAGCTTGGTCTCTGAGCCTCCTTGACCTTAGGTGTCTTTGAATTCTTCTCCAGGGCATAATCTATGGGCCTTATGGGAAGGGTGTGGAGTCTTCTTTGGTTGAGGCAGGAAACGGGTCTCAATGCTTTTGATAGCTGACAACACTCAGGAATGTAGCCTTCAAGAAGTTGCCCTGGGAATTCATGTAGCAGCATAGCAACCCTGTGCAGTGAAGTGCCTTAAGACTGGCATTGTTATGGTGCGTGGTGGTGGTGGTGGCGGGGACACGGTCAGGAGCGACTTTGACTTCGGAGACCGTGAGTGGGATACACCTCCAACCCAGGAAAGTGAAGGTCCCCTCCAGGGGAGCCCCAGCCTCCCAGACTACTTAACGGATGAACACTGACAGTTGGTTCTCACACACGGTCTTGCGGGTTGTGTTTCACACACTCTGGTGACTATGAAATGCCCAGATCTATGCTTGAGTCTCCGTGTGAATGAATGGATTCCATTTGAGCTTCCATTCTGAGCACTGCGTGGACGGTGGAAGACCAACAAGCACTTTTCAGTGGATTTGCCTCTGTGGCTCTGACGACTGGATAAGGGGGTAGATTGGCAAAGGTGTAAAGCTTTGCCCAGATAGAAGGCAGTCTGTGTGTGTGTGTGACTGATTGCAAACACTTCCTCCCTCACCACCCGGCCAGGGAGGAGCATTCTGGTCTGCAGCTCCTTGCCCAGGGTGAACATACCCCCGAGGTAAATCGGGCTGGAGTGTGGGTGGCTGTATAATACCAGCACCACTTGGTCAGGGGTCAGGAGGACCTAGAACCAAGCTCTGCAATATCGGCAATCCTGTTACAGCACCACTATCACCACCACCACCATGGCCAACCGCACCCCAACCCCCACCCAGGATGTTGAGGGAACATTCTGTTATGCTACCACCACTGGTCACCCACTGTTGGTATTGAGCCAAGCCTATAAAACACAGGGACATCGCATGTCTCTGTCGTGTTGTTTAGATTTTCATATTCACCACAATCAATAGTCAGACTTGTATAGAGGATATGAAGGTCAAAACACACACTTCTGTCCTTCCCACCCGATTCACACAGGCACCCTGCTTTTGGTGAAAACAGATAGCTCATGGAGAGAAAGACAGACAGATAAGTAAGTAGACTGTTAGAAAGGTAGACACAGCTATAAGATGATAGATAGATAGATAGATAGATAGATAGATAGATAGATAGATAGATTGACGATACATAACATCACCAAGAAGGCCTTCAACAGGCTCTCAGAGGAAAGCTTCACACTGTCTGTGAAGCCTTCCTTTGGCAAGTAGGCCAATAATAACCTAAGAGGGGAGTTTCATCAGGTCACAGCTTGATTCGAGTGCTAGGAGAGAAAAGTCTTTTCAAGTCCCTTCCCTTCTGGCTTCCTCCCTGGTGATGGGAGCGTTGAGCTGCTGCCCTGGCCTGTGCTGCACTACCTGTGGCTCAAGCCAAACCACTGATCGGTTAGGTTTTGAGGTTTTTTGGAGACCTTTGTCGCCACACTGCAGCTGTGTGCATCCCTTGAGCTTGTGGCTGGTGTATATTGCCTGCTGCCCCGCTCCCCACCTCTGAACCCTCTTGCCCTCCCGCCAAGCGCGTCCTGCAAGGCTCCACCTGGTGACCCAGTGCCTCCTTGGCCAAGAGATCGGGTTGGCCTTGCGCGGGGAGGCATGCACCCCGGTTGGCCTTTCTCACCTCCAAGTGACAGCGCGTGGCAGAAGCACAGAGGTCAGCAGACCGCATACTGTCTTTCCCTCTTGGCCGACTTAGAGGGACGTAGGCGCGCCTGGCTCCCTCTCGCTGGGTTGACCAGAGAGAACCAGGACCGCGGAGAGCAGCGAGGGAAAGGATAAGAGAAGAGTAGAGAAGAGAAGAGAAACAGAGTGGAGTAGCATATGGGGGCGGCCGGGATATGAGAGTTAGTTAGAGCAACAGCCACAGAGAAGGGATCTTGTCATCCACCTGGTCACAGCTAGGGGGAACCGGAGGGAGTCCAATTCAGGTGACCCTTAGACCATAAGCGCATGTGCGCTATAGCACTCACATTGGAAAACCCCTCCCTCCTACACTCAGCCTCTTTGATCCTTTCCTCTCAGAGACTAGAGAAGGCCCTCCTGTGTTAGGTTTCTCTGTTTCTGTCTCTCTCTCATGTACCCATCCATCCACCCATCCACCCATCCACCCATCCATCCATACAATCATCCATCATCTGTTATCACAAAGAAAGAAGGCCTGCGCGCCAAGATGTGGGTGGGAATGGAGGCTGTATGTTTGAACCTTCATCCCCATATCCCCATATATACGATGGCAGTGAATAATGGAACCAAAACGTGACAAAAACAATGCGATGCTTCTCTACGTTAGATGGGATTTATATGCTTCAGGGGGCACCTGGTGTTGGTGAGTTAGTACATTGTGGTCAGACTGGGGCAGAAGTGGGTTCGGACTAGGTGGCGGAAAGAGGTAATGGTGGTTCTGCTGCTGCTGTGCCTGCATGATTGCATTGACTGAAGCGTGGTCATGACACTCCTAAAACTTGACCAGGTTGGCCTGTTACTGTACACACACACACACACACACACACACACACAGACACATAACCAGCCATCCACCGAAGCACACACATACCGGGTTCCTAAAATGTTTGCCAAATCCTCCCTCACCCCTTCTAAGCACTCAGGTCCCAACCCACTCAACTCATAAAGCAGTGGGACCTCTGGTCTCATCAGAAAAACTGCTGGAGATTCGCAAGGGAGGGTCCAGAGTCTGAGCTGCTTTTCGACTGAATCCCAGTGCTGGCGGTTGGAGGCTCCGCCAGGTGGCAGGCCTTCGGAATTAAGGGTGGGCCAGTGGGACCAGGCCACACTCCTGTGGACCACTCAAGCCTCCCTCTTCCTTGACTTTGCAGGTGGAGAGTTTGGAGTTCCCCTAGGGCTCTTCTCCATGGATCACTGCCTCCTCCCACTCCCTTCCTATCCCAGCCCATCCTGGGTGTCCCCGAAACAAGCAATGTCTAGTTCGCTTGCCCAAGGTAGTGTCAAAGTCCAACTTCAGATCAACAACCGAATAAAACAAAACAAAACACAAACCGGTCACCCTGACAGCAATGACCATGCCTCTCTAGCCAGAGACCAGGTTATTGAGATGCTAAAACGGCCGGCTTCATATGGTAATCAAGCCCAGGCCTTCCTTTTGATCCTTTTCAGGTGAAAAGGTGCCACAGGAGGTGTCTTTCTGCTTAAGTTGGAGGGGTTATTGATTGGGCAACATGTTGGAGGTAGTGCTGGCCCAGAAAGAGGCACGCACCCACCCCCCATTTCACAAATTGAAATCTATTTTATAGATAGATTACCAATTATTAACGAAGTGGTTGATGGGCCATGGCTGGGGTGGGGGTGGGGGGATGCGGCTGGTTGTGCAGGCAGGCTAAAACACCTTAGTAGTTGATAAATAACATGCTGAATTTGGCTTCTGTCATTTTGGCTGAGGCTTGACCAAGGCGCACACACAAAAACACCCACACGTCGACCAGTTTTGAAATAAACAGTGGCAAGGTACATCTCAGCCTGAGGACCGCAAACATTGGGAATTCCCCCAGAACCTTCCCACTTCAGGGAACTGCATGTGGCAAAGATTGACCATCCTTCTCTGCTGGTGCTTTGATTCCTAATAAACTGAGTGTGTTCTGCTGTGCTCTCGGGACCCACTGACTCTTACAGTTTGCCCATTCACCTGCTGGCTTTCACTTAAAGCACATTTGTTTGATTGCAGTGTGGCTCTTTGGGTTGTCTTGGAAGCCAACTGGGTACAACTCTTCCCAAGAAGCTTTCTGTCTGTCTGTCTGCCTGTCTTTTGAAGAATCCTCAGGCACAAGCTAGGCCACTCAAATGGGAATCAATCAATTGGTGGAGAGAGAGCAAGGGACAGAATTGCCACCAAACTGATCGTGACTGGCGGCAGGTTTCCTCCAGAGAGAACACAGATTGGAGGGGACCGGAGAAGCGGAAAGGGGTCTGAGCACCATAGTTGGAAGACATAGCGAGACGGGGTGCATATGCAGAAGAGCTTACAATGTCGCTCCAAGGACCTCTGAATGACCCAAGCAGTCAGGAGATGATGCATGGCCACCGTGTGTGTGTTTGTGTGTGTGCGATAGCCCTTCCTTGAGGATTGATGGTCGATTTCTATTGAGGGCAGGCAGACCACACTGGCAAGCCAGTAAGGACTATGCCACAGGGTTCTCCCTATCCTCCCTAACACTCACCAGGCCACCTGTCACCCGCCCCCACTGCAATCCAATCCAATTCTTACTCAAACTTTTTCTTTGGCTTGTTTGTTGGGGGTGGGTGGGGAAGATCATGTGTTTGTTTTCTTTTTTAAACCCTTATAAACTTGTACTTTAGCCGCATGTCATACCATCAATAAGCGCCATCCTATTTGATTCCATACAATTTTCTTCTTTCCTGTAGCTGTGATATTGATAGTGGTGGTGATGATGATGATCATGGTGATGCTTTTCTCATGGTGGCAATACTAGACTAGACACAACAGAACATTCTGCAATCACAACTTCCTTTTCTGTGTCCCTTTGCCAAACTCTTGAGATGGAGGAGCCGAGATCATAACTCCATACTCCCTAAAAGTAGTTTGGAAAGTGTTTGAGAGCCAGACGTATGTCCATTTTTACAGACAGATGAAATCACCATTCTCAGATAAATCTCCTTTCAGATGGCTTTCCAGGAATCCAGGAGAGATAATCCCTTCAGGACCAGTGGTGATACCAGGAGGTGGAGGGAGGGTGGGGTGGAAAGGTGGAGTCTATTTACAAGGATCTACATAGAACCTCCTCCATGGGGGGATGGGCTACAGAAAAGTGGGTGAAGGGAGACATCGGACAGTGTAAGATATAACAAAATACTAATAATTTATCAATTATCAAGGGTTCATGAGGGAGGTGGGAGGGGGAAATGATGAGCTGATACCAAAGCTTCAGGCAGAAACCAAATGTTTTGAGAATGATGATGGCAACACATGTACAAATGTGCTTGACACAATGGATGGATGGACGGTTGGATGGATGGATGGATTTAATCTGTCTGTAAAAATAGATACACTTTTGCTCTTGAGAACTATTAAAACTGTTTTTACAGAGCAGGGTGTTGTGAGATCAGCTCTTCCTTCTGAAAAGTTTGCCAAAGAGACACAGAAAAGAAAATCATCATCATCACCACCACCATCATCATCAATCCCAGCTGCAGGGAAGAAGGAAAGGTTCTAGAAACTAATAGGATGACAAGAGGATGGCTGTAATGATGGTATGACATGTGGCTAATACGCAAGTTTAAACATTTTTTTAAAAAATAAAACAAAACACCCGATTTGCCTCCACAAACCTAACCAATACGTCAACCAAAAAGTTAGTGCAAGAATTGGATTGCATTGTGGGAGTGGCAGGGCATAGTCGGGCAGATGGGTGTTAAGTAGGATAGGGAGAACCCAGGAGGCATAGTCCTCAGGGGCTTTCATGGGCAAAAAATGCCAGGCAAAATTTTTATTCCAAATGACAGTAAAAGGGCAGGCAGGGCACTGGAGACTGATCTAGGGATAAATCTGAGGTGGTTTGCTTTGATACAATATAATCCTCACAGGTTACATTCTACCACTGTATGTGTGAGTGTATGTCCCTTTTAGACATGCAATTTTGAATTTCCCGCCCAGGCGGCCCCCATTTGGTGACACTGCAGGCAGAGAACAATGCTGGACCTAGGAGCAAAGAATGGACTTCTCTGCAGTGCAACTCCAAAAGTGTCTCAGGATTACTGCTTCTGACAGTTAACATTTACCCCAAACGACCCTCAAGATTACCGCCAGGGAACTTAACCAAATAACTCAATCACGAAAATGATGGCAATGGGTTTCAAAAAGAAAAGGAAAAGGAAAAAAAAACTCTGATCAGATTCAGCAAGGTGGCAGGACAAGCAAAATCCAAGGAAGGCAGCCCTCACAGAAAAGTTCCTTCAGCCCTGGGAAGTGAGCAGAAAAGGTCAGGACACCTGAAAGACCTCCGGCAGATAAGAGAACATCCAAGTCTAAAGGAAAGCCATCTTTAAAAAAAAATTGTTATTGGAAGCTCGTACAACTCTTATCAAAATCCATCCATCCATCAAATGTGTCAAGCACATTTATACCAGTGTTGCCATCATCATTCTCAAAATATTTGCTTTCTGCTTGAGCCTTTGCTATCAGCTCCTCATTTCCCCCCTCCCTCCCCGCTCCCCCCTACCTCATGAACCCTTGATATTTAAAAATTATTAGTATTTTGTTATAACTTACACTGTCCAATGTCTCTTTTCACCCTTTTTTTCTTCTTCATCTCCCCAGAAAGGAGATTCTAAGTAGATACTTGTAAATTGGTTCCTGTTTTCCACCTCGCCCTTCCTCTACCCTTCTGGTATCCTCACTGTTGCTGAGGGAATTATCTCTCTTGGATTGCAGGAAATCCATCTGAAAGGTTATATTCACCTGAGAAGGGTGATTTCTTCTCTCTGTAAAAATAGACACACATCTGGCTCTCGAGTTCTTTTAAAACACTATTTAGGGAATAGGGAGTTAGGAGATCGGCTCTTCCGTCTCAAACGTTTGTCAAAGAGACACATAAGAGAACGTTTTGATTGCAGTATGTTCTGTTGGGTCTAGTGTAGTATTGCCACGATTAGAAAATCATCATCATCATCGTCATCATCACCACGACCTTCATCATCAGTCACAGTTAAAGGGAAGAAAAAATATTCTAGAATTTAAAAGCATGACAATAGGATGGCGGTATTGATGGTATGACATGCGGCTAAAGTGCAAGTTTAAACGGTTTAAAACCGAACGATACAAACAAGCAAAACACCTGATCTTTTCCCACATCCCCAGAAAACAAACCAACCAAAAAATTTGTGTAAGAATTTGAGTGTTTGTGCGGGAGGCAAGAGATGATGGCTTGTGGGGGGGTTTGGTGTTAGGTGGGACAGGGAGAACTCAGGTGGTATAATCCACAGTGGCTTGCCTGGGTCCTATGCCAGACCTCAATGGAAATCTATATCACTCCTCAAGCAAGGGCTATCACACACACACACACACACACACACACACGTGCGCGTGCGCACGCGCAGTGTGCATGGGTCATCTGCTGACTGCTTGGGTCAGTCAGATTCCTGGAGCCACATTGTAAGCCCTTTGGCATATGTGCCCCATCTCTCTATGTGTTCCAATCACGGTGGTCTGACCCCTGCCTGCTACTCTGGTGCCACTCATAACTGTGATTTCTGGAAGGGAAACCCATCGCAGCCAGTCACGATCAGTTTGGTGGCAATTCTGTCTTTTTGTTCTCAACTCCACCGATTAATTAATTCCCATTTGAGCGGCCTAGCTAGTGACTGAGAATCGTCAACAGACAGGCCGACAGACAGGCAGACAGGCAGATACACAGACGGACAGATACTTGGGAAGAGTTGCACCCAGTTGATTTCAAAGACAGTCCAATGAGCCACAACACAAGAAATCATACGAGCTTCTAGTGAAAGCCAGAGGGTGAATGGGCAACCCAGAGGAGTGAGTGGGTCGTGAGAGCACATCAGAATACACTCAGCTTATTGGGCATCAAACCACCAGCAGGGAAGGATGATCAATCCTTACCACACCCAGGACCTCGAAGTGAGAATGTTTTTGGGGAATTCCCAATGTTTGCAGTCCTCAGGCTGGGGTGTTCCTAGCTACTGTTTATTTCATAATTGGTCAATGTATGTGTGAGAGAGAGAGCGTGGCGGGAGATGTGGATGTATTAGGCCATAAGCTGGTCCATGTGTTTCTTGGTGTGTGACTAGTCCCCTTTTCCTCTGTTTACCTTGTAACAAAAACGTTGTGAGATAACTCAATTCTTTATGACCTTGCAGCTAAAAGCAGTGTGAGATAACTCAGTTATTTATGACCTCTTGAGATTCTTTTGAACCTTGCATGTCCTTGTGCTTATCTTAGAATATAGTGGTGTTATTATTCAAATGTTTAGAAAGTGTGACTCGTTCAGTAACATTTGCATAGATAAGAGGTTAGGGATGTTTTTCAAAGCAAGTTCTCTGATGTTCGTTTTGTAACCATTCCCTTGTTAGAAGAGTGTAAAAACCAAGGTTTGAACATACTTCAGTCCATCAGACTGTTGTCCTCCCAATCCCATGCTTTCTATATGGCTCTTTCTTTTATTCTTTCATCTGCACGCATCATTTCAGACGCGGCTTGATGGGGGATAGCTGGTCTAATCCCCCGCATTTTTGGCGCCCAACAGGGGGCTTTGAAAACTGAGCATCCCGTGACAGAAACCACTGAATAGCAAGGCCGTGAATCTTTACAGTGAAAATTAGGGTAAGTGGTGAAACGTTGGGAGTAACAAATAATGGGACAGACTTCTAGTAAATGTATGTATGTAAATATGCTTCCAAATATGTTAAGAGCTAGAGGAGCAAAAGTAACCAACCAAAGATTAGAAGAGCTTTTTGATTTTGTGGTTAGGGTATGTCACCTCCTGCTGCTGACCTGCAGGGTACTGATCTGCTTCAGCTTAGACCAAATTATGGTCTAATACTGAGAGCCTCGTGCATTGGAGCAAACATTGTGGCAAACAGTGAGGGAAGATGGACCCCGCGGGTTGGAGGGCACTCAGAATGGGACTGATGCCACAGTACAGCTGCAGCTAGGTCCACGGGTCCCTCAAGGTGGGTCACGGCGTCGGCGAGTGAGAGGCAGAAACCACACGACTCAAAGGTTGCTTGTGATTGTTCCAATTTTATTCATGTAAAGCTTCAACTTATATATTCTTTTCCTAAGCTTAAATCTTATGGCTTGAGGTCATACTTGAGGAAATTCTCAAGACCATGACCAGTTACATAATCACATTTCTTTACTCTCCATCAGATACACTGCATGATTCCTGGTTAAAATTTAGTACATCTTGAAACGAAAACTGTCTCAAACACAAGTGTGATAAACATAAACCTTCTAACAATAAGTGAGCACACTTTATCACACTAGGGCATATTGTTCGAACTATGAAATCAATAAAGCATTAATGCATTTCATTATCAAACACAAAAATTACTTGACAGACTTTGGCTGTTCCTTCTTCAGGTGTTCCTCTAGGGCTTTCATTTATTGTTTTCTTTCCCACTAAGTTCCCATAAATCAAACTCCCACTGGTCTTTCTGTACCAAGGCATGAGTTGCCTCAAATAGGCAGCTTTGCTTCAGTGGAAGTCAAGTTGCCCTACAATAGGTAGCTTTACTTCATTGGACTTCGACCACCACGGGGGCTTCAGCGCCTTGCAATGAAGATCAGGGAGTCTTGCAAGCAAGGACAGGGCCCGTGGCCAACTGACATCTCGTGAGTAACTCCAATCATTTCTCACTTGGGGAGGGTCCGTGGGAACTTTCGTCAGCGTGGGTGTCCTGCTGAGTAGCTTGACTTGTCCTCTCATTCCGCTGTTGCTTCTCAGTTTGTAGTATCAGCACGTCCATCCGAACATAGGTTTTGGCAGTGTTTTGGTAAACCTCCTCAGCCAGCGTGTCCTTGGGTGAAGCCCTGCCGGTGCATGATGCAACTATCCTTTTCGGGCACACTTGTGTGCGCGCATACACACACACACACACACACACACACACACACACACACACACACTCACTCACTCAGACAGTCAGGATTTGTGCACTTCTGAAACGCGCAACCCCCCGGGTTTTTAAATAATACTTCGAAATATAAACAGTTTTAATTTAAAAATAAAAGGGATACATTTTTACCTTTTAAATTGGAAGGGATTTCTTTGAGAAATGAAACCGGAAACCAGAACTATGCAGAAGGAGGGGGAGGTGAATGCTCTTTGGTGCTCCCCAGACAGTTGCAAACACGTGCCTCTTCCCTATTGGCTGTGCTCATTCCTGTCGCCAATCACATCTTGTATATCGAATGAGGTGCTCGAAGGGAATGGTATTTAAGAGCGGCGGCTGGCCCTCTCCTCCGGAGAGCTCAAGTTCCGCTGGCCTGTCGGAGCCCACAGCCCTCTCTTCTCCCCCGAAACTGCTCCTCCTTCCGCAGCATGGCTTCGAAAGACCCTCCTGCTCGTTCTAAGCGAACCCAAGACCGAAGAAAGAGGACTGTCTGGAACGCTTCTCAATCTGACATCTTACAAGCCTCATTTGCTCGAGACCCGTATCCAGGCTTCACGGCCAGAGAAGAACTTGCCAGAGCCATCGGCGTGGCAGAGGACAGAATCTTCCTGTGGTTCAAAAACCGCAGAAGTCGACAGCTCAGGAGGAGCCGACTGAGCTCCGTGCCCCCTCCGGGACAGCCGTGCCCCGTGCCGCCTCGCACCACCTCTCCAGCCAGGGCGCCGACGGCAGACAGACGCAAGAGGACTGTCATCAGCAAAGATCAAATCGCCCACCTGGTGCAAGCGTTTGAGAAGCAGCCATTCCCCGGCGTGAAAGCCAGGCAAGAACTGGCACGCCAGACAGGCCTTCCGGAAGCTCGGATTGACACGTGGTTCCAGAACCGAAGGGCTCGACACCCACATCACGCCAGGGTGCAGCTGGATCACCGCGGGCCCCAGCAATGCAGCTCCAGCCCGGTCTTTGCATGTCCGGTTCTGCAGCCACCTGAGCAAAGCACACCCATAGATGCCCAGAGACCGCCCTCCCTGGGCTTCGTAGGCGGCGGCGGAGGTGATGGAGACAGCAATCCGTTAACTTGCGTCATGGGAGGCCAAGCCTCTGTGGGCCCGGTGACCCATCAGGGGCAAATGCCACAGGAGTTCACCCAGGCGGGAAGGCCTCCGGAGACAAGGACACTCTACTTGGACCTTTCCAGCTGCGGAAACCAAGGTCCCGAACAACAGGACATTCTTTCGGACGCCGGGCAGTGGAAAGGCACTTCATTGTGGGAGCATCCAAACCTGTTCTGGCAGAGACCGGCTCCTGCACACACACCAGCCCCAGTGGGATCGGGGCCTGGCCTGGCCGTGAGCGTGAGTGCCCAGCGGCAGCTGACTGGGCACAACCAGCAGGCAACACTGCTGCAGGAAAACCCTCCTCTGCTTGCCCAAGCCTCTCCACAAGGCACCAGCTTCTTGGACCAACCCCTCGACGACCTGGAAATTCAGCAGAATGCCAGCCCTTGGTGAATCAACAGGATGCAGGCCTGCAATGTGAGCCACCACTGCAATTCCCTATCAGCGAGGAGCTCTATCAGGAGTACCTAAGAGACTTTTAAAACGCCCCGAATGCCCGGGAGACTCACTAAAACCCTCTGAAAAGCACCAATCATACCTTATACGTTAAAAAAAAAGAAAACACGAAGCGGATTTAAAACCACCTTAAATGCCCCACAAATCAGTAAGAAACAACAGCAACACAATGATACCCTAAAAAAGGCACCCTTAAGGAGTAGATATCTATGTATATTTATATAATATATAAGTGATTCTATGTAATCGATTAATATATAATATGTACACTATTTATACATCATAGATCATTTTTTACATATAGTACATATAAAAACTGAAACCCCTCCAAAACCATTCATAAACCATGGAATACATTTAAAAAGACCCAAAGGGACCAAAGAAGCCCTTTAGGACCCCTTGGAGATCATTCGTAATTTCCTCCCCGCAAGAGAGTAAAACCCTACATAGAGTTGATCAGGTGTCCAGTGAGCTTCTTCATGTCCCCGGCCCCACCAATTGAGGTCATCGAGCTGCAAGCTGATTAACAGGCTAAATGCCACCCCTTCACTCTCAAGAGCCTCAAGTTGAGAGCACATCATGTATCTCTTGCAGCACACGTGTGGCAGGAAAGCCCACCCCTAACTGGATGGGAGGGCTCTAGAGTCAAGATTGACAAGCTAAGCTTGGTCTCTGAGCCTGCTTGACCTTAGGTGTCTTTGAATTCTTCTCCAGGGCATAATCTATGGGCCTTATGGGAAGGGTGTGGAGTCTTCTTTGGTTGAGGCAGGAATCGGGTCTCAATGCTTTTGATAGCTGACAACACTCAGGAATGTAGCCTTCAAGAAGTTGCCCTGGGAATTCATGTAGCAGCATAGCAACCCTGTGCAGTGAAGTGCCTTAAGACTGGCATTGTTATGGTGCGTGGTGGTGGTGGTGGTGGGGACACGGTCCGGAGCGACTTTGACTTCGGAGACCGTGAGTGGGATACACCTCCAACCCAGGAAAGTGAAGGTCCCCTCCAGGGGAGCCCCAGCCTCCCAGACTACTTAACGGATGAACACTGACAGTTGGTTCTCACACACGGTCTTGCGGGTTGTGTTTCACACACTCTGGTGACTATGAAATGCCCAGATCTATTTTGAGTCTCCGTGTGAATGAATGGATTCCATTTGAGCTTCCATTCTGAGCACTGCGTGGATGGTGGAAGACCAACAAGCACTTTTCAGTGGATTTGCCTCTGTGGCTCTGACGACTGGATAAGGGGGTAGATTGGCAAAGGTGTAAAGCTTTGCCCAGATAGAAGGCAGTCTGTGTGTGTGTGTGACTGATTGCAAACACTTCCTCCCTCACCACCCGGCCAGGGAGGAGCATTCTGGTCTGCAGCTCCTTGCCCAGGGTGAACATACCCCCGAGGTAAATCGGGCTGGAGTGTGGGTGGCTGTATAATACCAGCACCACTTGGTCAGGGGTCAGGAGGACCTAGAACCAAGCTCTGCAATATCGGCAATCCTGTTACAGCACCACTATCACCACCACCACCATGGCCAACCGCACCCCAACCCCCACCCAGGATGTTGAGGGAACATTCTGTTATGCTACCACCACTGGTCACCCACTGTTGGTATTGAGCCAAGCCTATAAAACACAGGGACATCGCATGTCTCTGTCGTGTTGTTTAGATTTTCATATTCACCACAATCAATAGTCAGACGTGTATAGAGGATATGAAGGTCAAAACACACACTTCTGTCCTTCCCACCCGATTCACACAGGCACCCTGCTTTTGGTGAAAACAGATAGCTCATGGAGAGAAAGACAGACAGATAAGTAAGTAGACTGTTAGAAAGGTAGACACAGCTATAAGATGATAGATAGATAGATAGATAGATAGATAGATAGATTGATAGATAGATTGATGATACATAACATCACCAAGAAGGCCTTCAACAGGCTCTCAGAGGAAAGCTTCACACTGTCTGTGAAGCCTTACTTTGGCAAGTAGGCCAATAGTAACCTAAGAGGGGAGTTTCATCAGGTCACAGCTTGATTCAAGTGCTAGGAGAGAAAAGTCTTTTCAAGTCCCTTCCCTTCTGGCTTCCTCCCTGGTGATGGGAGCGTTGAGCTGCTGCCCTGGCCTGTGCTGCACTACCTGTGGCTCAAGCCAAACCACTGATCGGTTAGGTTTTGAGGTTTTTTGGAGACCTTTGTCGCCACACTGCAGCTGTGTGCATCCCTTGAGCTTGTGGCTGGTGTATATTGCCTGCTGCCCCGCTCCCCACCTCTGAACCCTCTTGCCCTCCCTCCAAGCGCGTCCTGCAAGGCTCCACCTGGTGACCCAGTGCCTCCTTGGCCAAGAGATCGGGCTGGCCTTGCGCGGGGAGGCATGCACCCCGGTTGGCCTTTCTCACCTCCAAGTGACAGCGCGTGGCAGAAGCACAGAGGTCAGCAGACCGCATACTGTCTTTCCCTCTTGGCCCACTTAGAGGGACGTAGGCGTGCCTGGCTCCCTCTCGCTGGGTTGACCAGAGAGAACCAGGACCGCGGAGAGCAGCGAGGGAAAGGATAAGAGAAGAGTAGAGAAGAGAAGAGAAACAGAGTGGAGTAGCATATGGGGGCGGCCGGGATATGAGAGTTAGTTAGAGCAACAGCCACAGAGAAGGGATCTTGTCATCCACCTGGTCACAGCTAGGGGGAACCGGAGGGAGTCCAATTCAGGTGACCCTTAGACCATAAGCGCATGTGCGCTATAGCACTCACATTGGAAAACCCCTCCCTCCTACACTCAGCCACTTTGATCCTTTCCTCTCAGAGACTAGAGAAGGCCCTCCTGTGTTAGGTTTCTCTGTTTCTGTCTCTCTCTCATGTACCCATCCATCCACCCATCCACCCATCCACCCATCCATCCATACAATCATCCATCATCTGTTATCACAAAGGAAGAAGGCCTGCGCGCCAAGATGTGGGTGGGAAGGGAGGCTGTATGTTTGAACCTTCATCCCCATATCCCCATATATACGATGGCAGTGAATAATAGAACCAAAACGTGACAAAAACAATGCGATGCTTCTCTACGTTAGATGGGATTTATATGCTTCAGGGGGCACCTGGTGTTGGTGAGTTAGTACATTGTGGTCAGACTGGGGCAGAAGTGGGTTCGGACTAGGTGGCCGAAAGAGGTAATGGTGGTTCTGCTGCTGCTGTGCCTGCATGATTGCATTGACTGAAGCGTGGTCATGACACTCCTAAAACTTGACCAGGTGGGCCTGGTACTGTACACACACACACACACACACACACACACGCACACAGACAGACACATAACCAGCCATCCACCGAAGCACACACATACCGGGTTCCTAAAATGTTTGCCAAATCCTCCCTCACCCCTTCTAAGCTCTCAGGTCCCAACCCACTCAACTCATGAAGCAGTGGGACCTCTGGTCTCATCAGAAAAACTGCTGGAGATTCGCAAGGGAGGGTCCAGAGTCTGAGCTGCTTTTCGACTGAATCCCAGGGCTGGCGGTTGGAGGCTCCGCCAGGTGGCAGGCCTTCGGAATTAAGGGTGGGCCAGTGGGACCAGGCCACACTCCTGTGGACCACTCAAGCCTCCCTCTTCCTTGACTTTGCAGGTGGAGAGATTGGAGTTCCCCTAGGGCTCTTCTCCATGGATCGCTGCCTCCTCCCACTCCCTTCCCATCCCAGCCCATCCTGGGTGTCCCCGAAACAAGCAATGTCTAGTTCGCTTGCCCAAGGTAGTGTCAAAATCCAACTTCAGATCAACAACAGAATAAAACAAAACAAAACACAAACCGGTCACCCTGACAGCAATGACCATGCCTCTCTAGCCAGAGACCAGGTTATTGAGATGCTAAAACGGCCGGCTTCATATGGTAATCAAGCCCAGGCCTTCCTTTTGATCCTTTTCAGGTGAAAAGGTGCCACAGGAGGTGTCTTTCTGCTTAAGTTGGAAGGGTTATTGATTGGGCAACATGTTGGAGGCAGTGCTGGCCCAGAAAGAGACACGCACCCACCCCCCATTTCACAAATTGAAATCTACTTTATAGATAGATTACCAATTATTAACGAAGTGGTTGATGGGCCATGGCTGGGGTGGGGGTGGGGGGGATGCGGCTGGGTGTGCAGGCAGGCTAAAACACCTTAGTAGTTGATAAATAACATGTTGAATTTGGCTTCTGTCATTTTGGCTGAGGCTTGACCAAGGCGCACACACAAAAACACCCACACGTCGACCAGTTTTGAAATAAACAGTGGCAAGGTACATCTCAGCCTGAGGACCGCAAACATTGGAAATTCCCCCAGAACCTTCCCACTTCAGGGAACTGCATGTGGCAAAGATTGACCACCCTTCTCTGCTGGTGCTTTGATTCCTAATAAACTGAGTGTGTTCTGCTGTGCTCTCGGGACCCACTGACTCCTACAGTTTGCCCATTCACCTGCTGGCTTTCACTTAAAGCACATTTGATTGATTGCAGTGTGGCTCTTTGGGTTGTCTTGGAAGCCAACTGGGTACAACTCTTCCCAAGGAGCTTTCTGTCTGTCTGTCTGCCTGTCTTTTGAAGAATCCTCAGGCACAAGCTAGGCCACTCAAATGGGAATCAATCAATTGGTGGAGAGAGAGCAAGGGACAGAATTGCCACCAAACTGATCGTGACTGGCGGCAGGTTTCCTCCAGAGAGAACACAGATTGGAGGGGACCGGAGAAGCGGATAGGGGTCTGAGCACCATAGTTGGAAGACATAGCGAGACGGGGTGCATATGCAAAAGAGCTTACAATGTCGCTCCAAGGACCTCTGAATGACCCAAGCAGTCAGGAGATGATGCATGGCCACCGTGTGTGTGTTTGTGTGTGTGCGATAGCCCTTCCTTGAGGATTGATGGTCGATTTCTATTGAGGGCAGGCAGACCACACTGGCAAGCCAGTAAGGACTATGCCACAGGGTTCTCCCTATCCTCCCTAACACCCACCAGGCCACCTGTCACCCGCCCCCACTGCAATCCAATCCAATTCTTACTCAAACTTTTTCGTTGGCTTGTTTGTTGGGGGTGGGTGGGGAAGATCATGTGTTTGTTTTCTTTTTTAAACCCTTTTAAACTTGTACTTTAGCCGCATGTCATACCATCAATAAGCGCCATCCTATTTGATTCCATACAATTTTCTTCTTTCCTGTAGCTGTGATATTGAGAGTGGTGGTGATGATGATGATCATGGTGATGCTTTTCTCATGGTGGCAATACTAGACTAGACACAACAGAACATTCTGCAATCACAACTTCCTTTTCTGTGTCCCTTTGCCAAACTCTTGAGATGGAGGAGCCGAGATCATAACTCCATACTCCCTAAAAGTAGTTTGGAAAGTGTTTGAGAGCCAGAGGTATGTTCATTTTTACAGACAGATGAAATCACCATTCTCAGATAAATCTCCTTTCAGATGGCTTTCCAGGAATCCAGGAGAGATAATCCCTTCAGGACCAGTGGTGATACCAGGAGGTGGAGGGAGGGTGGGGTGGAAAGGTGGAGTCTATTTACAAGGATCTACATAGAACCTCCTCCATGGGGGGATGGGCTACAGAAAAGTGGGTGAAGGGAGACATCGGACAGTGTAAGATATAACAAAATACTAATAATTTATCAATTATCAAGGGTTCATGAGGGAGGTGGGAGGGGGAAATGATGAGCTGATACCAAAGCTTCAGGCAGAAACCAAATGTTTTGAGAATGATGATGGCAACACATGTACAAATGTGCTTGACACAATGGATGGATGGACGGTTGGATGGATGGATGGATTTAATCTGTCTGTAAAAATAGATACACTTTTGCTCTTGAGAACTATTAAAACTGTTTTTACAGAGCAGGGTGTTGTGAGATCAGCTCTTCCTTCTGAAAAGTTTGCCAAAGAGACACAGAAAAGAAAATCATCATCATCACCACCACCATCATCATCAATCCCAGCTGCAGGGAAGAAGGAAAGGTTCTAGAAACTAATAGGATGACAAGAGGATGGCTGTAATGATGGTATGACATGTGGCTAATACGCAAGTTTAAACGGTTTAAAAAAAAATAAAACAAAACACCCGATTTGCCTCCACAAACCTAACCAATACGTCAACCAAAAAGGTAGTGCAAGAATTGGATTGCATTGTGGGAGTGGCAGGGCATAGTCGGGCAGATGGGTGTTAAGTAGGATAGGGAGAACCCAGGAGGCATAGTCTTCAGGGGCTTTCATGGGCAAAAAATGCCAGGCAAAATTTTTATTCCAAATGACAGTAAAAGGGCAGGCAGGGCACTGGAGACTGATCTAGGGATAAATCTGAGGTGGTTTGTTTGATACAATATAATCCTCACAGGTTACATTCTACCACTGTATGTGTGAGTGTATGTCCCTATTAGACATGCAATTTTGAATTTCCCGCCCAGGCGGCCCCCATTTGGTGACACTGCAGGCAGAGAACAATGCTGGACCTAGGAGCAAAGAATGGACTTCTCTGCAGTGCAACTCCAAAAGTGTCTCAGGATTACTGCTTCTGACAGTTAACATTTACCCCAAACGACCCTCAAGATTACCGCCAGGGAACTTAACCAAATAACTCAATCACGAAAATGATGGCAATGGGTTTCAAAAATAAAAGGAAAAGGAAAAAAAAAACTCTGATCAGATTCAGCAAGGTGGCAGGACAAGCAAAATCCAAGGAAGGCAGCCCTCACACAAAAGTTCCTTCAGCCCTGGGAAGTGAGCAGAAAAGGTCAGGACACCTGGAAGACCTCCGGCGGATAAGAGAACATCCAAGTCTAAAGGAAAGCCATCTTTAAAAAAAATTGTTATTGGAAGCTCGTACAACTCTTATCAAAATCCATCCATCCATCAAATGTGTCAAGCACATTTATACCAGTGTTGCCATCATCATTCTCAAAATATTTGCTTTCTGCTTGAGCCTTTGCTATCAGCTCCTCATTTCCCCCCTCCCTCCCCGCTCCCCCCTACCTCATGAACCCTTGATATTTAAAAATTATTAGTATTTTGTTATAACTTACTCTGTCCAATGTCTCTTTTCACCCTTTTTTTCTTCTTCATCTCCCCAGAAAGGAGATTCTAAGTAGATACTTGTAAATTGGTTCCTGTTTTCCACCTCGCCCTTCCTCTACCCTTCTGGTATCCTCACTGTTGCTGAGGGAATTATCTCTCTTGGATTGCAGGAAATCCATCTGAAAGGTTATATTCACCTGAGAAGGGTGATTTCTTCTGTCTGTAAAAATAGACACACATCTGGCTCTCAAGTTCTTTTAAAACACTATTTAGGGAATAGGGAGTTAGGAGATCGGCTCTTCCGTCTCAAACGTTTGTCAAAGAGACACATAAGAGAACGTTTTGATTGCAGAATGTTCTGTTGTGTCTAGTCTAGTATTGCCACGATTGGAAAATCATCATCATCATCGTCATCATCACCACGACCTTCATCATCAGTCACAGTTAAAGGGAAGAAAAAATATTCTAGAATTTAAAAGCATGACAATAGGATGGCGGTATTGATGGTATGACATGCGGCTAAAGTGCAAGTTTAAACGGTTTAAAACCGAACGATACAAACAAGCAAAACACCTGATCTTTTCCCACATCCCCAAAAAACAAACCAACCAAAAAATTTGTGTAAGAATTTGAGTGTTTGTGCGGGAGGCAAGAGATGATGGCTTGTGGGGGGGGGGGGGGTTGGTGTTAGGTGGGACAGGGAGAACTCAGGTGGTATAATCCACAGTGGCTTTCCTGGGTCGTATGCCGGACCTCAATGGAAATCTATATCACTCCTCAAGCAAGGGCTATCTCACACACACACACACACACACACACACACTCACACACGTGCGCGTGCGCACGCGCAGTGTGCATGGGTCATCTGCTGACTGCTTGGGTCAGTCAGATTCCTGGAGCCACGTTGTAAGCCCTTTGGCATATGTGCCCCATCTCTCTATGTGTTCCAATCACGGTGGTCTGACCCCTGCCTGCTACTCTGGTGCCACTCATAACTGTGATTTCTGGAAGGGAAACCCATCGCAGCCAGTCACGATCAGTTTGGTGGCAATTCTGTCTTTTTGTTCTCAACTCCACCGATTAATTGATTCCCATTTGAGCGGCCTAGCTAGTGACTGAGAATCGTCAACAGACAGGCCGACAGACAGGCAGACAGGCAGATACACAGACGGACAGATGCTTGGGAAGAGTTGCACCCGGCTGATTTCAAAGACAGTCCAATGAGCCACAACACAAGAAATCATACGAGCTTCTAGTGAAAGCCAGCGGGTGAATGGGCAACCCAGAGGAGTGAGTGGGTCGCGAGAGCACATCAGAATACACTCAGCTTATTGGGCATCAAACCACCAGCAGGGAAGGATGATCAATCCTTACCAAACCCAGGACCTCGAAGTGAGAATGTTTTTGGGGAATTCCCAATGTTTGCAGTCCTCAGGCTGGGGTGTTCCTAGCTACTGTTTATTTCATAATTGGTCAATGTATGTGTGAGAGAGAGAGCGTGGCGGGAGATGTGGATGTATTAGGCCATAAGCTGGTCCATGTGTTTCTTGGTGTGTGACTAGTCCCCTTTGCCTCTGTTTACCTTGTAACAAAAAAAGCGTTGTGAGATAACTCAATTCTTTATGACCTTGCAGCTAAAAGCAGTGTGAGATAACTCAGTTATTTATGACCTCTTGAGATTCTTTTGAACCTTGCATGTCCTTGTGCTTATCTTAGAATATAGTGGTGTTATTATTCAAATGTTTAGAAAGTGTGACTCGTTCAGTAACATTTGCATAGATAAGAGGTTAGGGATGTTTTTCAAAGCAAGTTCTCTGATGTTGGTTTTGTAACCATTCCCTTGTTAGAAGAGTGTAAAAACCAAGGTTTGAACATACTTCAGTCCATCAGACTGTTGTCCTCCCAATCCCATGCTTTCTATATGGCTCTTTCTTTTATTCTTTCATCTGCACGCATCATTTCAGACGCGGCTTGATGGGGGATAGCTGGTCTAATCACCCGCATTTTTGGCGCCCAACAGGGGGCTTTGAAAACTGAGCATCCCGTGACAGAAACCACTGAATAGCAAGGCCGTGAATCTTTACAGTGAAAATTAGGGTAAGTGGTGACACGTTGGGAGTAACAAATAATGGGACAGACTTCTAGTAAATGTATGTATGTAAATATGCTTCCAAATATGTTAAGAGCTAGAGGAGCAAAAGTAACCAACCAAAGATTAGAAGAGCTTTTTGATTTTGTGGTTAGGGTATGTCACCTCCTGCTGCTGACCTGCAGGGTACTGATCTGCTTCAGCTTAGACCAAATTATGGTCTAATACTGAGAGCCTCGTGCATTGGAGCAAACATTGTGGCAAACAGTGAGGGAAGATGGACCCTGCGGGTTGGAGGGCACTCAGAATGGGACTGATGCCACAGTACAGCTGCAGCTAGGTCCACGGGTCCCTCAAGGTGGGTCACGGCGTCGGCGAGTGAGAGGCAGAAACCACACGACTCAAAGGTTGCATGTGAGTGTTCCAATTTTATTCATGCAAAGCTTCAACTTATATATTCTTTTCCTAAGCTTAAATCTTATGGCTTGAGGTCATACTTGAGGAAATTCTCAAGACCATGACCAGTTACATAATCACATTTCTTTACTCTCCATCAGATACACTGCATGATTCCTGGTTAAAATTTAGTACATCTTGAAACGAAAACTGTCTCAAACACAAGTGTGATAAACATAAACCTTCTAACAATAAGTGAGCACACTTTATCACACTAGGGCATATTGTTCGAACTATGAAATCAATAAAGCATTAATGCATTTCATTATCAAACACAAAAATTACTTGACAGACTTTGGCTGTTCCTTCTTCAGGTGTTCCTCTAGGGCTTTCATTTATTGTTTTCTTTCCCACTAAGTTCCCATAAATCAAACTCCCACTGGTCTTTCTGTACCAAGGCATGAGTTGCCTCAAATAGGCAGCTTTGCTTCAGTGGAAGTCAAGTTGCCCTACAATAGGTAGCTTTACTTCATTGGACTTCGACCACCACGGGGGCTTCAGCGCCTTGCAATGAAGATCAGGGAGTCTTGCAAGCAAGGACAGGGCCCGTGGCCAACTGACATCTCGTGAGTAACTCCAATCATTTCTCACTTGGGGAGGGTCCGTGGGAACTTTCGTCAGCGTGGGTGTCCTGCTGAGTAGCTTGACTTGTCCTCTCATTCCGCTGTTGCTTCTCAGTTTGTAGTATCAGCACGTCCATCCGAACATAGGTTTTGGCAGTGTTTTGGTAAACCTCCTCAGCCAGCGTGTCCTTGGGTGAAGCCCTGCCGGTGCATGATACAACTATCCTTTTCGGGCACGCTTGTGTGCGCGCATACACACACACACACACACACTCACTCACTCAGACAGTCAGGATTTGTGCACTTCTGAAACGCGCAACCCCCCCGGGTTTTTAAATAATACTTCGAAATATAAACAGTTTTAATTTAAAAATAAAAGGGATACATTTTTACCTTTTAAATTGGAAGGGATTTCTTTGAGAAATGAAACCGGAAACCAGAACTATGCAGAAGGAGGGGGAGGTGAATGCTCTTTGGTGCTCCCCAGACAGTTGCAAACACGTGCCTCTTCCCTATTGGCTGTGCTCATTCCTGTCGCCAATCACATCTTGTATATCGAATGAGGTGCTCGAAGGGAATGGTATTTAAGAGCGGCGGCTGGCCCTCTCCTCCGGAGAGCTCAAGTTCCGCTGGCCTGTCGGAGCCCACAGCCCTCTCTTCTCCCCCGAAACTGCTCCTCCTTCCGCAGCATGGCTTCGAAAGACCCTCCTGCTCGTTCTAAGCGAACCCAAGACCGAAGAAAGAGGACTGTCTGGAACGCTTCTCAATCTGACATCTTACAAGCCTCATTTGCTCGAGACCCGTATCCAGGCTTCACGGCCAGAGAAGAACTTGCCAGAGCCATCGGCGTGGCAGAGGACAGAATCTTCCTGTGGTTCAAAAACCGCAGAAGTCGACAGCTCAGGAGGAGCCGACTGAGCTCCGTGCCCCCTCCGGGACAGCAGTGCCCCGTGCCGCCTCGCACCACCTCTCCAGCCAGGGCGCCGACAGCAGACAGACGCAAGAGGACTGTCATCAGCAAAGATCAAAGCGCCCACCTGGTGCAAGCGTTTGAGAAGCAGCCATTCCCCGGCGTGAAAGCCAGGCAAGAACTGGCACGCCAGACAGGCCTTCCGGAAGCTCGATTGACACGTGGTTCCAGAACCGAAGGGCTCGACACCCACATCACGCCAGGGTGCAGCTGGATCACCGCGGGCCCCAGCAATGCAGCTCCAGCCTGGTCTTCCCATGTCCGCTTCTGCAGCCACCTGAGCAAAGCACACCCATAGATGCCCAGAGACCGCCCTCCCTGGGCTTCGTAGGCGGCGGCGGAGGTGATGGAGACAGCAATCCGTTAGCTTGCGTCATGGGAGGCCAAGCCTCTGTGGGCCCGGTGACCCATCAGGGGCAAATGCCACAGGAGTTCACACAGGCGGGAAGGCCTCCTGAGACAAGGACACTCTACTTGGACCTTTCCAGCTGCGGAAACCAAGGTCCCGAACAACAGGACATTCTTTCGGACGCCGGGCAGTGGAAAGGCACTTCATTGTGGGAGCATCCAAACCTGTTCTGGCAGAGACCGGCTCCTGCACACACACCAGCCCCAGTGGGATGGGGGCCTGGCCTGGCCGTGAGCGTGAGTGCCCAGCGGCAGCTGACTGGGCACAACCGGCAGGCAACACTGCTGCAGGAAAACCCTCCTCTGCTTGCCCAAGCCTCTCCACAAGGCACCAGCTTCTTGGACCAACTCCTCGACGACCTGGAAATTCAGCAGAATTCCCAGCCCTTGGTGAATCAACAGGAAGCAGGCCTGCAATGTGAGCCACCACTGCAATTCCCTATCAGTGAGGAGCTCTATCAGGAGTACCTAAGAGACTTTTAAAACGCCCCGAAAGCCCGGGAGACTCACTAAAACCCTCTGAAAAGCACCAATCATACCTTATACGTTAAAAAAAAGAAAACACGAAGCAGATTTAAAACCACCTTAAATGCCCTATAAATCAGTAAGAAACAACAGCAACACAATGATACCCTAAAAAAGGCACCCTTAAGGAGTAGATATCTATGTATATTTATATAATATATAAGTGATTCTATGTAAACGATTAATATATAATATGTACACTATTTATACATCATAGATCATTTTTTACATATAGTACATATAAAAACTGAAACCCCTCCAAAACCATTCATAAACCATGGAATACATTTAAAAAGACCCAAAGGGACCAAAGAAGCCCTTTAGGACCCCTTGGAGATCATTCGTAAATTCCTCCCCGCAAGAGAGTAAAACCCTACATAGAGTTGATCAGGTGTCCAGTGAGCTTCTTCATGTCCCCGGCCCCACCAATTGAGGTCATCGAGCTGCAAGCTGATTAACAGGCTAAATGACACCCCTTCACTCTCAAGAGCCTCAAGTTGAGAGCACATCATGTATGTCTTGCAGCACACGTGTGGCAGGAAAGCCCACCCCTAACTGGATGGGAGGGCTCTAGAGTCAAGATTGACAAGCTAAGCTTGATCTCTGAGCCTCCTTGACCTTAGGTGTCTTTGAATTCTTCTCCAGGGCATAATCTATGGGCCTTATGGGAAGGGTGTGGAGTCTTCTTCGGGTGGGGCAGGAAACGGGTCTCAATGCTTTTGATACCTGACAACACTCAGGAATGTAGCCTTCAAGAAGTTGCCCTGGGAATTCATGTAGCAGCATAGCAACCCTGTGCAGTGAAGTGCCTTAAGACTGGCATTGTTATGGTGCGTGGTGGTGGTGGTGGCGGGGACACGGTCAGGAGCGACTTTGAATTCGGAGACCGTGAGTGGGATACACCTCCAACCCAGGAAAGTGAAGGTCCCCTCCAGGGGAGCCCCAGCCTCCCAGACTACTTAACGGATGAACACTGACAGTTGGTTCTCACACACGGTCTTGCGGGTTGTGTTTCACACACTCTGGTGACTATGAAATGCCCAGATCTATGCTTGAGTCTCCGTGTGAATGAATGGATTCCATTTGAGCTTCCATTCTGAGCACTGCGTGGACGGTGGAAGACCAACAAGCACTTTTCAGTGGATTTGCCTCTGTGGCTCTGACGACTGGATAAGGGGGTAGATTGGCAAAGGTCTAAAGCTTTGCCCAGATAGAAGGCAGTCTGTGTGTGTGTGTGACTGATTGCAAACACTTCCTCCCTCACCACCCGGCCAGGGAGGAGCATTCTGGTCTGCAGCTCCTTGCCCAGGGTGAACATACCCCCGAGGTAAATCGGGCTGGAGTGTGGGTGGCTGTATAATACCAGCACCACTTGGTCAGGGGTCAGGAGGACCTAGAACCAAGCTCTGCAATATCGGCAATCCTGTTACAGCACCACTATCACCACCACCACCATGGCCAACCGCACCCCAACCCCCACCCAGGATGTTGAGGGAACATTCTGTTATGCTACCACCACTGGTCACCCACTGTTGGTATTGAGCCAAGCCTATAAAACACAGGGACATCGCATGTCTCTGTCGTGTTGTTTAGATTTTCATATTCACCACAATCAATAGTCAGACGTGTATAGAGGATATGAAGGTCAAAACACACACTTCTGTCCTTCCCACCCGATTCACACAGGCACCCTGCTTTTGGTGAAAACAGATAGCTCATGGAGAGAAAGACAGACAGATAAGTAAGTAGACTGTTAGAAAGGTAGACACAGCTATAAGATGATAGATAGATAGATAAATAGATAGATACATAGCTAGATAGATTGATGATACATAACATCACCAAGAAGGCCTTCAACAGGCTCTCAGAGGAAAGCTTCACACTGTCTGTGAAGCCTTACTTTGGCAAGTAGGCCAATAGTAACCTAAGAGGGGAGTTTCATCAGGTCACAGCTTGATTCGAGTGCTAGGAGAGAAAAGTCTTTTCAAGTCCCTTCCCTTCTGGCTTCCTCCCTGGTGATGGGAGCGTTGAGCTGCTGCCCTGGCCTGTGCTGCACTACCTGTGGCTCAAGCCAAACCACTGATCGGTTAGGTTTTGAGGTTTTTTGGAGACCTTTGTCGCCACACTGCAGCTGTGTGCATCCCTTGAGCTTGTGGCTGGTGTATATTGCCTGCTGCCCCGCTCCCCACCTCTGAACCCTCTTGCCCTCCCGCCAAGCGCGTCCTGCAAGGCTCCACCTGGTGACCCAGTGCCTCCTTGGCCAAGAGATCGGGCTGGCCTTGCGCGGGGAGGCATGCACCCCGGTTGGCCTTTCTCACCTCCAAGTGACAGCGCGTGGCAGAAGCACAGAGGTCAGCAGACCGCATACTGTCTTTCCCTCTTGGCCGACTTAGAGGGACGTAGGCGCGCCTGGCTCCCTCTCGCTGGGTTGACCAGAGAGAACCAGGACCGCGGAGAGCAGCGAGGGAAAGGATAAGAGAAGAGTAGAGAAGAGAAGAGAAACAGAGTGGAGTAGCATATGGGGGCGGCCGGGATATGAGAGTTAGTTAGAGCAACAGCCACAGAGAAGGGATCTTGTCATCCACCTGGTCACAGCTAGGGGGAACCGGAGGGAGTCCAATTCAGGTGACCCTTAGACCATAAGCGCATGTGCGCTATAGCACTCACATTGGAAAACCCCTCCCTCCTACACTCAGCCACTTTGATCCTTTCCTCTCAGAGACTAGAGAAGGCCCTCCTGTGTTAGGTTTCTCTGTTTCTGTCTCTCTCTCATGTACCCATCCATCCACCCATCCACCCATCCACCCATCCATCCATACAATCATCCATCATCTGTTATCACAAAGGAAGAAGGCCTGCGCGCCAAGATGTGGGTGGGAAGGGAGGCTGTATGTTTGAACCTTCATCCCCATATCCCCATATATACGATGGCAGTGAATAATAGAACCAAAACGTGACAAAAACAATGCGATGCTTCTCTACGTTAGATGGGATTTATATGCTTCAGGGGGCACCTGGTGTTGGTGAGTTAGTACATTGTGGTCAGACTGGGGCAGAAGTGGGTTCGGACTAGGTGGCGGAAAGAGGTAATGGTGGTTCTGCTGCTGCTGTGCCTGCATGATTGCATTGACTGAAGCGTGGTCATGACACTCCTAAAACTTGACCAGGTGGGCCTGGTACTGTACACACACACACACACACACACACACACACAGACACATAACCAGGCATCCACCGAAGCACACACATACCGGGTTCCTAAAATGTTTGCCAAATCCTCCCTCACCCCTTCTAAGCACTCAGGTCCCAACCCACTCAACTCATAAAGCAGTGGGACCTCTGGTCTCATCAGAAAAACTGCTGGAGATTCGCAAGGGAGGGTCCAGAGTCTGAGCTGCTTTTCGACTGAATCCCAGTGCTGGCGGTTGGAGGCTCCGCCAGGTGGCAGGCCTTCGGAATTAAGGGTGGGCCAGTGGGACCAGGCCACACTCCTGTGGACCACTCAAGCCTCCCTCTTCCTTGACTTTGCAGGTGGAGAGATTGGAGTTCCCCTAGGGCTCTTCTCCATGGATCGCTGCCTCCTCCCACTCCCTTCCCATCCCAGCCCATCCTGGGTGTCCCCGAAACAAGCAATGTCTAGTTCGCTTGCCCAAGGTAGTGTCAAAGTCCAACTTCAGATCAACAACAGAATAAAACAAAACAAAACACAAACCGGTCACCCTGACAGCAATGACCATGCCTCTCTAGCCAGAGACCAGGTTATTGAGATGCTAAAACGGCCGGCTTCATATGGTAATCAAGCCCAGGCCTTCCTTTTGATCCTTTTCAGGTGAAAAGGTGCCACAGGAGGTGTCTTTCTGCTTAAGTTGGAGGGGTTATTGATTGGGCAACATGTTGGAGGTAGTGCTGGCCCAGAAAGAGACACGCACCCACCCCCCATTTCACAAATTGAAATCTACTTTATAGATAGATTACCAATTATTAACGAAGTGGTTGATGGGCCATGGCTGGGGTGGGGGTGGGGTGGATTCGGCTGGGTGTGCAGGCAGGCTAAAACACCTTAGTAGTTGATAAATAACATGCTGAATTTGGCTTCTGTCATTTTGGCTGAGGCTTGACCAAGGCGCACACACAAAAACACCCACACGTCGACCAGTTTTGAAATAAACAGTGGCAAGGTACATCTCAGCCTGAGGACCGCAAACATTGGGAATTCCCCCAGAACCTTCCCACTTCAGGGAACTGCATGTGGCAAAGATTGACCATCCTTCTCTGCTGGTGCTTTGATTCCTAATAAACTGAGTGTGTTCTGCTGTGCTCTCGGGACCCACTGACTCTTACAGTTTGCCCATTCACCTGCTGGCTTTCACTTAAAGCACATTTGATTGATTGCAGTGTGGCTCTTTGGGTTTTCTTGGAAGCCAACTGGGTACAACTCTTCCCAAGGAGCTTTCTGTCTGTCTG
This sequence comes from Tenrec ecaudatus, assembly GCF_050624435.1. Classification (NCBI taxonomy): domain Eukaryota; kingdom Metazoa; phylum Chordata; class Mammalia; order Afrosoricida; family Tenrecidae; genus Tenrec; species Tenrec ecaudatus. Next base: position 92,162,654 of record NC_134544.1, on the reverse strand, counting down.
TCTGCCTGTCTTTTGAAGAATCCTCAGGCACAAGCTAGGCCACTCAAATGGGAATCAATCAATTGGTGGAGAGAGAGCAAGGGACAGAATTGCCACCAAACTGATCGTGACTGGTGGCAGGTTTCCTCCAGAGAGAACACAGATTGGAGGGGACCGGAGAAGCGGATAGGGGTCTGAGCACCATAGTTGCAAGACATAGCGAGACGGGGTGCATATGCAGAAGAGCTTACAATGTCGCTCCAAGGACCTCTGAATGACCCAAGCAGTCAGGAGATGATGCATGGCCACCGTGTGTGTGTTTGTGTGTGTGCGATAGCCCTTCCTTGAGGATTGATGGTCGATTTCTATTGACGGCAGGCAGACCACACTGGCAAGCCAGTAAGGACTATGCCACAGGGTTCTCCCTATCCTCCCTAACACCCACCAGGCCACCTGTCACCCGCCCCCACTGCAATCCAATCCAATTCTTACTCAAACTTTTTCGTTGGCTTGTTTGTTGGGGGTGGGTGGGGAAGACCATGTGTTTGTTTTCTTTTTTAAACCCTTTTAAACTTGTACTTTAGCCGCATGTCATACCATCAATAAGCGCCATCCTATTTGATTCCATACAATTTTCTTCTTTCCTGTAGCTGTGATATTGATAGTGGTGGTGATGATGATGATCATGGTGATGCTTTTCTCATGGTGGCAATACTAGACTAGACACAACAGAACATTCTGCAATCACAACTTCCTTTTCTGTGTCCCTTTGCCAAACTCTTGAGATGGAGGAGCCGAGATCATAACTCCATACTCCCTAAAAGTAGTTTGGAAAGTGTTTGAGAGCCAGACGTATGTCCATTTTTACAGACAGATGAAATCACCATTCTCAGATAAATCTCCTTTCAGATGGCTTTCCAGGAATCCAGGAGAGATAATCCCTTCAGGACCAGTGGTGATACCAGGAGGTGGAGGGAGGGTGGGGTGGAAAGGTGGAGTCTATTTACAAGGATCTACATAGAACCTCCTCCATGGGGGGATGGGCTACAGAAAAGTGGGTGAAGGGAGACATCGGACAGTGTAAGATATAACAAAATACTAATAATTTATCAATTATCAAGGGTTCATGAGGGAGGTGGGAGGGGGAAATGATGAGCTGATACCAAAGCTTCAGGCAGAAACCAAATGTTTTGAGAATGATGATGGCAACACATGTACAAATGTGCTTGACACAATGGATGGATGGACGGTTGGATGGATGGATGGATTTAATCTGTCTGTAAAAATAGATACACTTTTGCTCTTGAGAACTATTAAAACTGTTTTTACAGAGCAGGGTGTTGTGAGATCAGCTCTTCCTTCTGAAAAGTTTGCCAAAGAGACACAGAAAAGAAAATCATCATCATCACCACCACCATCATCATCAATCCCAGCTGCAGGGAAGAAGGAAAGGTTCTAGAAACTAATAGGATGACAAGAGGATGGCTGTAATGATGGTATGACATGTGGCTAATACGCAAGTTTAAACGGTTTAAAAAAAAATAAAACAAAACACCCGATTTGCCTCCACAAACCTAATCAATACGCCAACCAAAAAGGTAGTGCAAGAATTGGATTGCATTGTTTGAGTGGCAGGGCATAGGCGGGCAGATGGGTGTTAAGTAGGATAGGGAGAACCCAGGAGGCATAGTCCTCAGGGGCTTTCATGGGCAAAAAATTCCAGGCAAAATTTTTATTCCAAATGACAGTAAAAGGGCAGGCAGGGCACTGGAGACTGATCTAGGGATAAATCTGAGGTGGTTTGCTTTGATACAATATAATCCTCACAGGTTACATTCTACCACTGTATGTGTGAGTGTATGTCCCTTTTAGACATGCAATTTTGAATTTCCCAGCCAGGCGGCCCTCATTTGGTGACACTGCAGGCAGAGAACAATGCTGGACCTAGGAGCAAAGAATGGACTTCTCTGCAGTGCAACTCCAAAAGTGTCTCAGGATTACTGCTTCTGACAGTTAACATTTACCCCAAATGACCCTCAAGATTACCGCCAGGGAACTTAACCAAATAACTCAATCACGAAAATGATGGCAATGGGTTTCAAAAAGAAAAGGAAAAGGAAAAAAAACTCTGATCAGATTCAGCAAGGTGGCAGGACAAGCAAAATCCAAGGAAGGCAGCCCTCACACAAAAGTTCCTTTAGCCCTGGGAAGTGAGCAGAAAAGGTCAGGACACCTGGAAGACCTCCGGCAGATAAGAGAACATCCAAGTCTAAAGGAAAGCCATCTTTAAAAAAAAATTGTTATTGGAAGCTCGTACAACTCTTATCAAAATCCATCCATCCATCAAATGTGTCAAGCACATTTATACCAGTGTTGCCATCATCATTCTCAAAATATTTGCTTTCTGCTTGAGCCTTTGCTATCAGCTCCTCATTTCCCCCCTCCCTCTCCGCTCCCCCCCCACCTCATGAACCCTTGATATTTAAAAATTATTAGTATTTTGTTATAACTTACACTGTCCAATGTCTCTTTTCACCCTTTTTTTCTTTTTCATCTCCCCAGAAAGGAGATTCTAAGTAGATACTTGTAAATTGGTTCCTGTTTTCCACCTCGCCCTTCCTCTACCCTTCTGGTATCCTCACTGTTGCTGAGGGAATTATCTCTCTTGGATTGCAGGAAATCCATCTGAAAGGTTCTATTCACCTGAGAAGGGTGATTTCTTCTGTCTGTAAAAATAGACACACATCTGGCTCTCGAGTTCTTTTAAAACACTATTTAGGGAATAGGGAGTTAGGAGATCGGCTCTTCCGTCTCAAACGTTTGTCAAAGAGACACATAAGAGAACGTTTTGATTGCAGAATGTTCTGTTGTGTCTAGTCTAGTATTGCCACGATTGGAAAATCATCATCATCGTCGTCATCATCACCACGACCTTCATCATCAGTCACAGTTAAAGGGAAGAAAAAATATTCTAGAATTTAAAAGCATGACAATAGGATGGCGGTATTGATGGTATGACATGCGGCTAAAGTGCAAGTTTAAACGGTTTAAAACCGAACGATACAAACAAGCAAAACACCTGATCTTTTCCCACATCCCCAAAAAACAAACCAACCAAAAAATTTGTGTAAGAATTTGAGTGTTTGTGCGGGAGGCAAGAGATGATGGCTTGTGGGGGGGTTTGGTGTTAGTTGGGACAGGGAGAACTCAGGTGGTATAATCCACAGTGGCTTGCCTGGGTCGTATGCCGGACCTCAATGGAAATCTATATCACTCCTCAAGCAAGGGCTATCACACACACACACACACACACACACACACACACACACTAACACACACGTGCGCGTGCGCACGCGCAGTGTGCATGGGTCATCTGCTGACTGCTTGGGTCAGTCAGATTCCTGGAGCCACATTGTAAGCCCTTTGGCATATGTGCCCCATCTCTCTATGTGTTCCAATCACGGTGGTCTGACCCCTGCCTGCTACTCTGGTGCCACTCATAACTGTGATTTCTGGAAGGGAAACCCATCGCAGCCAGTCACGATCAGTTTGGTGGCAATTCTGTCTTTTTGTTCTCAACTCCACCGATTAATTGATTCCCATTTGAGCGGCCTAGCTAGTGACTGAGAATCGTCAACAGACAGGCCGACAGACAGGCAGACAGGCAGATGCACAGACGGACAGATGCTTGGGAAGAGTTGCACCCGGTTGATTTCAAAGACAGTCCAATGAGCCACAACACAAGAAATCATACGAGCTTCTAGTGAAAGCCAGTGGGTGAATGGGCAACCCAGAGGAGTGAGTGGGCCGCGAGAGCACATCAGAATACACTCAGCTTATTGGGCATCAAACCACCAGCAGGGAAGGATGATCAATCCTTACCACACCCAGGACCTCGAAGTGAGAATGCTTTTGGGGAATTCCCAATGTTTGCAGTCCTCAGGCTGGGGTGTTCCTAGCTACTGTTTATTTCATAATTGGTCAATGTATGTGTGAGAGAGAGAGCGTGGCGGGAGATGTGGATGTATTAGGCCATAAGCTGGTCCATGTGTTTCTTGGTGTGTGACTAGTCCCCTTTGCCTCTGTTTACCTTGTAACAAAAAAAGCGTTGTGAGATAACTGAATTCTTTATGACCTTGCAGCTAAAAGCAGTGTGAGATAACTCAGTTATTTATGACCTCTTGAGATTCTTTTGAACCTTGCATGTCCTTGTGCTTATCTTAGAATATAGTGGTGTTATTATTCAAATGTTTAGAAAGTGTGACTCGTTCAGTAACATTTGCATAGATAAGAGGTTAGGGATGTTTTTCAAAGCAAGTTCTCTGATGTTGGTTTTGTAACCATTCCCTTGTTAGAAGAGTGTAAAAACCAAGGTTTGAACATACTTCAGTCCATCAGACTGTTTTCCTCCCAATCCCATGCTTTCTATATGGCTCTTTCTTTTATTCTTTCATCTGCACGCATCATTTCAGACGCGGCTTGATGGGGGATAGCTGGTCTAATCACCCGCATTTTTGGCGCCCAACAGGGGGCTTTGAAAACTGAGCATCCCGTGACAGAAACCACTGAATAGCAAGGCCGTGAATCTTTACAGTGAAAATTAGGGTAAGTGGTGAAACGTTGGGAGTAACAAATAATGGGACAGACTTCTAGTAAATGTATGTATGTAAATATGCTTCCAAATATGTAAAGAGCTAGAGGAGCAAAAGTAACCAACCAAAGATTAGAAGAGCTTTTTGATTTTGTGGTTAGGGTATGTCACCTCCTGCTGCTGACCTGCAGGGTACTGATCTGCTTCAGCTTAGACCAAATTATGGTCTAATACTGAGAGCCTCCTGCATTGGAGCAAACATTGTGGCAAACAGTGAGGGAAGATGGACCCCGCAGGTTGGAGGGCACTCAGAATGGGACTGATGCCACGGTACAGCTGCAGCTAGGTCCACGGGTCCCTCAAAGTGGGTCACGGCGTCGGCGAGTGAGAGGCAGAAACCACACGACTCAAAGGTTGCATGTGATTGTTCCAATTTTATTCATGCAAAGCTTCAACTTATATATTCTTTTCCTAAGCTTAAATCTTATGGCTTGAGGTCATACTTGAGGAAATTCTCAAGACCATGACCAGTTACATAATCACATTTCTTTACTCTCCATCAGATACACTGCATGATTCCTGGTTAAAATTTAGTACATCTTGAAACGAAAACTATCTGAAACACAAGTGTGATAAACATAAACCTTCTAACAATAAGTGAGCACACTTTATCACACTAGGGCATATTGTTCGAACTATGAAATCAATAAAGCATTAATGCATTTCATTATCAAACACAAAAATTACTTGACAGACTTTGGCTGTTCCTTCTTCAGGTGTTCCTCTAGGGCTTTCATTTATTGTTTTCTTTCCCACTAAGTTCCCATAAATCAAACTCCCACTGGTCTTTCTGTACCAAGGCATGAGTTGCCTCAAATAGGCAGCTTTGCTTCAGTGGAAGTCAAGTTGCCCTACAATAGGTAGCTTTACTTCATTGGACTTCGACCACCACGGGGGCTTCAGCGCCTTGCAATGAAGATCAGGGAGTCTTGCAAGCAAGGACAGGGCCCGTGGCCAACTGACATCTCGTGAGTAACTCCAATCATTTCTCACTTGGGGAGGGTCCGTGGGAACTTTCGTCAGCGTGGGTGTCCTGCTGAGTAGCTTGACTTGTCCTCTCATTCCGCTGTTGCTTCTCAGTTTGTAGTATCAGCACGTCCATCCGAACATAGGTTTTGGCAGTGTTTTGGTAAACCTCCTCAGCCAGCGTGTCCTTGGGTGAAGCCCTGCCGGTGCATGATGCAACTATCCTTTTCGGGCACGCTTGTGTGCGCGCATACACACACACACACACACACACACACACTCACTCACTCAGACAGTCAGGATTTGTGCACTTCTGAAACGCGCAACCCCCCGGGTTTTTAAATAATACTTCGAAATATAAACAGTTTTAATTTAAAAATAAAAGGGATACATTTTTACCTTTTAAATTGGAAGGGATTTCTTTGAGAAATGAAACCGGAAACCAGAACTATACAGAAGGAGGGGGAGGTGAATGCTCTTTGGTGCTCCCCAGACAGTTGCAAACACGTGCCTCTTCCCTATTGGCTGTGCTCATTCCTGTCGCCAATCACATCTTGTATATCGAATGAGGTGCTCAAAGGGAATGGTATTTAAGAGCGGTGGCTGGCCCTCTCCTCCGGAGAGCTCAAGTTCCGCTGGCCTGTGGGAGCCCACAGCCATCTCTTCTCCCCCGAAACTGCTCCTCCTTCCGCAGCATGGCTTCAAAAGACCCTCCTGCTCCTTCTAAGCGAACCCAAGACCGAAGAAAGAGGACTGTCTGGAACGCTTCTCAATCTGACATCTTACAAGCCTCATTTGCTCGAGACCCGTATCCAGGCTTCACGGCCAGAGAAAAACTTGCCAGAGCCATCGGCGTGGCAGAGGACAGAATCTTCCTGTGGTTCAAAAACCGCAGAAGTCGACAGCTCAGGAGGAGCCGACTGAGCTCCGTGCCCCCTCCGGGACAGCCGTGCCCCGTGCCGCCTCGCACCGCCTCTCCAGCCAGGGCGCCGACGGCAGACAGACGCAAGAGGACTGTCATCAGCAAAGATCAAAGCGCCCACCTGGTGCAAGCGTTTGAGAAGCAGCCATTCCCCGGCCTGAAAGCCAGGCAAGAACTGGCACGCCAGACAGGCCTTCCGGAAGCTCGGATTGACACGTGGTTCCAGAACCGAAGGGCTCGACACCCACATCACGCCAGGGTGCAGCTGGATCACCGCGGGCCCCAGCAATGCAGCTCCAGCCCGGTCTTCGCATGTCCGGTTCTGCAGCCACCTGAGCAAAGCACACCCATAGATGCCCAGAGACCGCCCTCCCTGGGCTTCGTAGGCGGCGGCGGAGGTGATGGAGACAGCAATCCGTTAACTTGCGTCATGGGAGACCAAGCCTCTGTGGGCCCGGTGACCCATCAGGGGCAAATGCCACAGGAGTTCACCCAGGCGGGAAGGCCTCCGGAGACAAGGACACTCTACTTGGACCTTTCCAGCTGCGGAAACCAAGGTCCCGAACAACAGGACATTCTTTCGGACGCCGGGCAGTGGAAAGGCACTTCATTGTGGGAGCATCCAAACCTGTTCTGGCAGAGACCGGCTCCTGCACACACACCAGCCCCAGTGGGATGGGGGCCTGGCCTGGCCGTGAGCGTGAGTGCCCAGCGGCAGCTGACTGGGCACAACCAGCAGGCAACACTGCTGCAGGAAAACCCTCCTCTGCTTGCCCAAGCCTCTCCACAAGGCACCAGCTTCTTGGACCAACTCCTCGACGACCTGGAAATTCAGCAGAATGCCCAGCCCTTGGTGAATCAACAGGAAGCAGGCCTGCAATGTGAGCCACCACTGCAATTCCCTAACAGCGAGGAGCTCTATCAGGAGTACCTAAGAGACTTTTAAAACGCCCCGAAAGCCCGGGAGACTCACTAAAACCCTCTGAAAAGCACCAATCATACCTTATACATTAAAAAAAAGAAAACACGAAGCAGATTTAAAACCACCTTAAATGCCCCACAAATCAGTAAGAAACAACAGCAACACAATGATACCCTAAAAAAGGCACCCTTAAGGAGTAGATATCTATGTATATTTATATAATATATAAGTGATTCTATGTAAACGATTAATATATAATATGTACACTATTTATACATCATAGATCATTTTTTACATATAGTACATATAAAAACTGAAACCCCTCCAAAACCATTCATAAACCATGGAATACATTTAAAAAGACCCAAAGGGACCAAAGAAGCCCTTTAGGACCCCTTGGAGATCATTCGTAATTTCCTCCCCGCAAGAGAGTAAAACCCTACATAGAGTTGATCAGGTGTCCAGTGAGCTTCTTCATGTCCCCGGCCCCACCAATTGAGGTCATCGAGCTGCAAGCTGATTAACAGGCTAAATGCCACCCCTTCACTCTCAAGAGCCTCAAGTTGAGAGCACATCATGTATCTCTTGCAGCACACGTGTGGCAGGAAAGCCCACCCCTAACTGGATGGGAGGGCTCTAGAGTCAAGATTGACAAGCTAAGCTTGGTCTCTGAGCCTGCTTGACCTTAGGTGTCTTTGGATTCTTCTCCAGGGCATAATCTATGGGCCTTATGGGAAGGGTGTGGAGTCTTCTTCGGTTGAGGCAGGAAACGGGTCTCAATGCTTTTGATAGCTGACAACACTCAGGAATGTAGCCTTCAAGAAGTTGCCCTGGGAATTCATGTAGCAGCATAGCAACCCTGTGCAGTGAAGTGCCTTAAGACTGGCATTGTTATGGTGCGTGGTGGTGGTGGTGGCGGGGACACGGTCAGGAGCGACTTTGACTTCGGAGACCGTGAGTGGGATACACCTCCAACCCAGGAAGGTGAAGGTCCCCTCCAGGGGAGCCCCAGCCTCCCAGACTACTTAACGGATGAACACTGACAGTTGGTTCTCACACACGGTCTTGCGGGTTGTGTTTCACACACTCTGGTGACTATGAAATGCCCAGATCTATGCTTGAGTCTCCGTGTGAATGAATGGATTCCATTTGAGCTTCCATTCTGAGCACTGCGTGGACGGTGGAAGACCAACAAGCACTTTTCAGTGGATTTGCCTCTGTGGCTCTGACGACTGGATAAGGGGGTAGATTGGCAAAGGTGTAAAGCTTTGCCCAGATAGAAGGCAGTCTGTGTGTGTGTGTGACTGATTGCAAACACTTCCTCCCTCACCACCCGGCCAGGGAGGAGCATTCTGGTCTGCAGCTCCTTGCCCAGGGTGAACATACCCCCGAGGTAAATCGGGCTGGAGTGTGGGTGGCTGTATAATACCAGCACCACTTGGTCAGGGGTCAGGAGGACCTAGAACCAAGCTCTGCAATATCGGCAATCCTGTTACAGCACCACTATCACCACCACCACCATGGCCAACCGCACCCCAACCCCCACCCAGGATGTTGAGGGAACATTCTGTTATGCTACCACCACTGGTCACCCACTGTTGGTATTGAGCCAAGCCTATAAAACACAGGGACATCGCATGTCTCTGTCGTGTTGTTTAGATTTTCATATTCACCACAATCAATAGTCAGACGTGTATAGAGGATATGAAGGTCAAAACACACACTTCTGTCCTTCCCACCCGATTCACACAGGCACCCTGCTTTTGGTGAAAACAGATAGCTCATGGAGAGAAAACAGACAGATAAGTAAGTAGACTGTTAGAAAGGTAGACACAGCTATAAGATGATAGATAGATAGATAGATAGATAGATAGATAGATAGATAGATAGATAGATAGATAGATTGACGATACATAACATCACCAAGAAGGCCTTCAGCAGGCTCTCAGAGGAAAGCTTCACACTGTCTGTGAAGCCTTCCTTTGGCAAGTAGGCCAATAGTAACCTAAGAGGGGAGTTTCATCAGGTCACAGCTTGATTCGAGTGCTAGGAGAGAAAAGTCTTTTCAAGTCCCTTCCCTTCTGGCTTCCTCCCTGGTGATGGGAGCGTTGAGCTGCTGCCCTGGCCTGTACTGCACTACCTGTGGCTCAAGCCAAACCACTGATCGGTTAGGTTTTGAGGTTTTTTGGAGACCTTTGTCGCCACACTGCAGCTGTGTGCATCCCTTGAGCTTGTGGCTGGTGTATATTGCCTGCTGCCCCGCTCCCCACCTCTGAACCCTCTTGCCCTCCCGCCAAGCGCGTCCTGCAAGGCTCCACCTGGTGACACAGTGCCTCCTTGGCCAAGAGATCGGGCTGGCCTTGCGCGGGGAGGCATGCACCCCGGTTGGCCTTTCTCACCTCCAAGTGACAGCGCGTTGCAGAAGCACAGAGGTCAGCAGACCGCATACTGTCTTTCCCTCTTGGCCGACTTAGAGGGACGTAGGCGCGCCTGGCTCCCTCTCGCTGGGTTGACCAGAGAGAACCAGGACCGCGGAGAGCAGCGAGGGAAAGGATAAGAGAAGAGTAGAGAAGAGAAGAGAAACAGAGTGGAGTAGCATATGGGGGCGGCCGGGATATGAGAGTTAGTTAGAGCAACAGCCACAGAGAAGGGATCTTGTCATCCACCTGGTCACAGCTAGGGGGAACCGGAGGGAGTCCAATTCAGGTGACCCTTAGACCATAAGCGCATGTGCGCTATAGCACTCACATTGGAAAACCCCTCCCTCCTACACTCAGCCTCTTTGATCCTTTCCTCTCAGAGACTAGAGAAGGCCCTCCTGTGTTAGGTTTCTCTGTTTCTGTCTCTCTCTCATGTACCCATCCATCCACCCATCCACCCATCCACCTATCCATCCATACAATCATCCATCATCTGTTATCACAAAGGAAGAAGGCCTGCGCGCCAAGATGTGGGTGGGAAGGGAGGCTGTATGTTTGAACCTTCATCCCCATATCCCCATATATACGATGGCAGTGAATAATAGAACCAAAACGTGACAAAAACAATGCGATGCTTCTCTACGTTAGATGGGATTTATATGCTTCAGGGGGCACCTGGTGTTGGTGAGTTAGTACATTGTGGTCAGACTGGGGCAGAAGTGGGTTCGGACTAGGTGGCCGAAAGAGGTAATGGTGGTTCTGCTGCTGCTGTGCCTGCATGATTGCATTGACTGAAGCATGGTCATGACACTCCTAAAACTTAACCAGGTGGGCCTGGTACTGTACACACACACACACACACACACAAACACACAGACACATAACCAGGCATCCACCGAAGCACACACATACCGGGTTCCTAAAATGTTTGCCAAATCCTCCCTCACCCCTTCTAAGCACTCAGGTCCCAACCCACTCAACTCATAAAGCAGTGGGACCTCTGGTCTCATCAGAAAAACTGCTGGAGATTCGCAAGGGAGGGTCCAGAGTCTGAGCTGCTTTTCGACTGAATCCCAGTGCTGGCGGTTGGAGGCTCCGCCAGGTGGCAGGCCTTCGGAATTAAGGGTGGGCCAGTGGGACCAGGCCACACTCCTGTGGACCACTCAAGCCTCCCTCTTCCTTGACTTTGCAGGTGGAGAGATTGGAGTTCCCCTAGGGCTCTTCTCCATGGATCGCTGCCTCCTCCCACTCCCTTCCCATCCCAGCCCATCCTGGGTGTCCCCGAAACAAGCAATGTCTAGTTCGCTTGCCCAAGGTAGTGTCAAAGTCCAACTTCAGATCAACAACAGAATAAAACAAAACAAAACACAAACCGGTCACCCTGACAGCAATGACCATGCCTCTCTAGCCAGAGACCTGGTTATTGAGATGCTAAAACGGCCGGCTTCGTATGGTAATCAAGCCCAGGCCTTCCTTTTGATCCTTTTCAGGTGAAAAGGTGCCACAGGAGGTGTCTTTCTGCTTAAGTTGGAGGGGTTATTGATTGGGCAACATGTTGGAGGTAGTGCTGGCCCAGAAAGAGACACGCACCCACCCCCCATTTCACAAATTGAAATCTACTTTATAGATAGATTACCAATTATTAACGAAGTGGTTGATGGGCCATGGCTGGGGTGGGGGTGGGGGGGATGCGGCTGGGTGTGCAGGCAGGCTAAAACACCTTAGTAGTTGATAAATAACATGCTGAATTTGGCTTCTGTCATTTTGGCTGAGGCTTGACCAAGGCGCACACACAAAAACACCCACACGTCGACCAGTTTTGAAATAAACAGTGGCAAGGTACATCTCAGCCTGAGGACCGCAAACATTGGGAATTCCCCCAGAACCTTCCCACTTCAGGGAACTGCATGTGGCAAAGATTGACCATCCTTCTCTGCTGGTGCTTTGATTCCTAATAAACTGAGTGTGTTCTGCTGTGCTCTCGGGACCCACTGACTCTTACAGTTTGCCCATTCACCTGCTGGCTTTCACTTAAAGCACATTTGATTGATTGCAGTGTGGCTCTTTGGGTTGTCTTGGAAGCCAACTGGGTACAACTCTTCCCAAGGAGCTTTCTGTCTGTCTGTCTGCCTGACTTTTGAAGAATCCTCAGGCACAAGCTAGGCCACTCAAATGGGAATCAATCAATTGGTGGAGAGAGAGCAAGGGACAGAATTGCCACCAAACTGATCGTGACTGGCGGCAGGTTTCCTCCAGAGAGAACACAGATTGGAGGGGACCGGAGAAGCGGATAGGGGTCTGAGCACCATAGTTGGAAGACATAGCGAGACGGGGTGCATATGCAGAAGAGCTTACAATGTCGCTCCAAGGACCTCTGAATGACCCAAGCAGTCAGGAGATGATGCATGGCCACCGTGTGTGTGTTTGTGTGTGTGCGATAGCCCTTCCTTGAGGATTGATGGTCGATTTCTATTGAGGGCAGGCAGACCACACTGGCAAGCCAGTAAGGACTATGCCACAGGGTTCTCCCTATCCTCCCTAACACCCACCAGGCCACCTGTCACCCGCCCCCACTGCAATCCAATCCAATTCTTACTCAAACTTTTTCGTTGGCTTGTTTGTTGGGGGTGGGTGGGGAAGATCATGTGTTTGTTTTCTTTTTTAAACCCTTTTAAACTTGTACTTTAGCCGCATGTCATACCATCAATAAGCGCCATCCTATTTGATTCCATACAATTTTCTTCTTTCCTGTAGCTGTGATATTGATAGTGGTGGTGATGATGATGATCATGGTGATGCTTTTCTCATGGTGGCAATACTAGACTAGACACAACAGAACATTCTGCAATCACAACTTCCTTTTCTGTGTCCCTTTGCCAAACTCTTGAGATAGAGGAGCCAAGATCATAACTCCATACTCCCTAAAAGTAGTTTGGAAAGTGTTTGAGAGCCAGACGTATGTCCATTTTTACAGACAGATGAAATCACCATTCTCAGATAAATCTCCTTTCAGATGGCTTTCCAGGAATCCAGGAGAGATAATCCCTTCAGGACCAGTGGTGATACCAGGAGGTGGAGGGAGGGTGGGGTGGAAAGGTGGAGTCTATTTACAAGGATCTACATAGAACCTCCTCCATGGGGGATGGGCTACAGAAAAGTGGGTGAAGGGAGACATCGGACAGTGTAAGATATATCAAAATACTAATAATTTATCAATTATCAAGGGTTCATGAGGGAGGTGGGAGGGGGAAATGATGAGCTGATACCAAAGCTTCAGGCAGAAACCAAATGTTTTGAGAATGATGATGGCAACACATGTACAAATGTGCTTGACACAATGGATGGATGGACGGTTGGATGGATGGATGGATTTAATCTGTCTGTAAAAATAGATACACTTTTGCTCTTGAGAACTATTAAAACTGTTTTTACAGAGCAGGGTGTTGTGAGATCAGCTCTTCCTTCTGAAAAGTTTGCCAAAGAGACACAGAAAAGAAAATCATCATCATCACCACCACCATCATCATCAATCCCAGCTGCAGGGAAGAAGGAAAGGTTCTAGAAACTAATAGGATGACAAGAGGATGGCTGTAATGATGGTATGACATGTGGCTAATACGCAAGTTTAAACGGTTTTAAAAAAAAAATAAAACAAAACACCCGATTTGCCTCCACAAACCTAACCAATACGCCAACCAAAAAGGTAGTGCAAGAATTGGATTGCATTGTGGGAGTGGCAGGGCATAGGCGGGCAGATGGGTGTTAAGTAGGATAGGGAGAACCCAGGAGGCATAGTCCTCAGGGGCTTTCATGGGCAAAAAATGCCAGGCAAAATTTTTATTCCAAATGACAGTAAAAGGGCAGGCAGGGCACTGGAGACTGATCTAGGGATAAATCTGAGGTGGTTTGCTTTGATACAATATAATCCTCACAGGTTACATTCCACCACTGTATGTGTGAGTGTATGTCCCTTTTAGACATGCAATTTTGAATTTCCCGCCAAGGCGGCCCCCATTTGGTGACACTGCAGGCAGAGAACAATGCTGGACCTAGGAGCAAAGAATGGACTTCTCTGCAGTGCAACTCCAAAAGTGTCTCAGGATTACTGCTTCTGACAGTTAACATTTACCCCAAACGACCCTCAAGATTACCGCCAGGGAACTTAACCAAATAACTCAATCACGAAAATGATGGCAATGGGTTTCAAAAGGAAAAGGAAAAAAAAAACTCTGATCAGATTCAGCAAGGTGGCAGGACAAGCAAAATCCAAGGAAGGCAGCCCTCACACAAAAGTTCCTTCAGCCCTGGGAAGTGAGCAGAAAAGGTCAGGACACCTGGAAGACCTCCGGCAGATAAGAGAACATCCAAGTCTAAAGGAAAGCCATCTTTTAAAAAAAAATTGTTATTGGAAGCTCGTACAACTCTTATCAAAATCCATCCATCCATCAAATGTGTCAAGCACATTTATACCAGTGTTGCCATCATCATTCTCAAAATATTTGCTTTCTGCTTGAGCCTTTGCTATCAGCTCCTCATTTCCCCCCTCCCTCCCCGCTCCCCCCTACCTCATGAACCCTTGATATTTAAAAATTATTAGTATTTTGTTATAACTTACACTGTCCAATGTCTCTTTTCACCCTTTTTTTCTTCTTCATCTCCCCAGAAAGGAGATTCTAAGTAGATACTTGTAAATTGGTTCCTGTTTTCCACCTCGCCCTTCCTCTACCCTTCTGGTATCCTCACTGTTGCTGAGGGAATTATCTCTCTTGGATTGCAGGAAATCCATCTGAAAGGTTCTATTCACCTGAGAAGGGTGATTTCTTCTGTCTGTAAAAATAGACACACATCTGGCTCTCGAGTTCTTTTAAAACACTATTTAGGGAATAGGGAGTTAGGAGATCGGCTCTTCCGTCTCAAACGTTTGTCAAAGAGACACATAAGAGAACGTTTTGATTGCAGAATGTTCTGTTGTGTCTAGTCTAGTATTGCCACGATTGGAAAATCATCATCATCATCGTCATCTCATCATCACCACGACCTTCATCATCAGTCACAGTTAAAGGGAAGAAAAAATATTCTAGAATTTAAAAGCATGACAATAGGATGGCGGTATTGATGGTATGACATGCGGCTAAAGTGCAAGTTTAAACGGTTTAAAACCGAACGATACAAACAAGCAAAACACCTGATCTTTTCCCACATCCCCAAAAAACAAACCAACCAAAAAATTTGTGTAAGAATTTGAGTGTTTGTGCGGGAGGCAAGAGATGATGGCTTGTGGGGGGGGTTGGTGTTAGGTGGGACAGGGAGAACTCAGGTGGTATAATCCACAGTGGCTTGCCTGGGTCGTATGCCGGACCTCAATGGAAATCTATATCACTCCTCAAGCAAGGGCTATCACACACACACACACACACACACACACACGTGCGCGTGCGCACGCGCAGTGTGCATGGGTCATCTGCTGACTGCTTGGGTCAGTCAGATTCCTGGAGCCACATTGTAAGCCCTTTGGCATATGTGCCCCATCTCTCTATGTGTTCCAATCACGGTGGTCTGACCCCTGCCTGCTACTCTGGTGCCACTCATAACTGTGATTTCTGGAAGGGAAACCCATCACAGCCAGTCACGATCAGTTTGGTGGCAATTCTGTCTTTTTGTTCTCAACTCCACCGATTAATTGATTCCCATTTGAGCGGCCTAGCTAGTGACTGAGAATCGTCAACAGACAGGCCGACAGACAGGCAGACAGGCAGATACACAGACAGACAGATGCTTGGGAAGAGTTGCACCCGGTTGATTTCAAAGACAGTCCAATGAGCCACAACACAAGAAATCATACGAGCTTCTAGTGAAAGCCAGCGGGTGAATGGGCAACCCAGAGGAGTGAGTGGGTCGCGAGAGCACATCAGAATACACTCAGCTTATTGGGCATCAAACCACCAGCAGGGAAGGATGATCAATCCTTACCACACCCAGGACCTCGAAGTGAGAATGTTTTTGGGGAATTCCCAATGTTTGCAGTCCTCAGGCTGGGGTGTTCCTAGCTACTGTTTATTTCGTAATTGGTCAATGTATGTGTGAGAGAGAGAGCGTGGCGGGAGATGTGGATGTATTAGGCCATAAGCTGGTCCATGTGTTTCTTGGTGTGTGACTAGTCCCCTTTGCCTCTGTTTACCTTGTAACAAAAAGCATTGTGAGATAACTCAATTCTTTATGACCTTGCAGCTAAAAGCAGTGTGAGATAACTCAGTTATTTATGACCTCTTGAGATTCTTTTGAACCTTGCATGTCCTTGTGCTTATCTTAGAATATAGTGGTGTTATTATTCAAATGTTTAGAAAGTGTGACTCGTTCAGTAACATTTGCATAGATAAGAGGTTAGGGATGTTTTTCAAAGCAAGTTCTCTGATGTTCGTTTTGTAATCATTCCCTTGTTAGAAGAGTGTAAAAACCAAGGTTTGAACATACTTCAGTCCATCAGACTGTTGTCCTCCCAATCCCATGCTTTCTATATGGTTCTTTCTTTTATTCTTTCATCTGCACGCATCATTTCAGACGCGGCTTGATGGGGGATAGCTGGTCTAATCCCCCGCATTTTTGGCGCCCAACAGGGGGCTTTGAAAACTGAGCATCCCGTGACAGAAACCACTGAATAGCAAGGCCGTGAATATTTACAGTGAAAATTAGGGTAAGTGGTGACACGTTGGGAGTAACAAATAATGGGACAGACTTCTAGTAAATGTATGTATGTAAATATGCTTCCAAATATGTTAAGAGCTAGAGGAGCAAAAGTAACCAACCAAAGATTAGAAGAGCTTTTTGATTTTGTGGTTAGGGTATGTCACCTCCTGCTGCTGACCTGCAGGGTACTGATCTGCTTCAGCTTAGACCAAATTATGGTCTAATACTGAGAGCCTCGTGCATTGGAGCAAACATTGTGGCAAACATTGAGGGAAGATGGACCCCGCAGGTTGGAGGGCACTCAGAATGGGACTGATGCCACGGTACAGCTGCAGCTAGGTCCACGGGTCCCTCAAAGTGGGTCACGGCGTCGGCGAGTGAGAGGCAGAAACCACACGACTCAAAGGTTGCATGTGAGTGTTCCAATTTTATTCATGCAAAGCTTCAACTTATATATTCTTTTCCTAAGCTTAAATCTTATGGCTTGAGGTCATACTTGAGGAAATTCTCAAGACCATGACCAGTTACATAATCACATTTCTTTACTCTCCATCAGATACACTGCATGATTCCTGGTTAAAATTTAGTACATCTTGAAACGAAAACTGTCTCAAACACACGTGTGATAAACATAAACCTTCTAACAATAAGTGAGCACACTTTATCACACTAGGGCATATTGTTCGAACTATGAAATCAATAAAGCATTAATGCATTTCATTATCAAACACAAAAATTACTTGACAGACTTTGGCTGTTCCTTCTTCAGGTGTTCCTCTAGGGCTTTCATTTATTGTTTTCTTTCCCACTAAGTTCCCATAAATCAAACTCCCACTGGTCTTTCTGTACCAAGGCATGAGTTGCCTCAAATAGGCAGCTTTGCTTCAGTGGAAGTCAAGTTGCCCTACAATAGGTAGCTTTACTTCATTGGACTTCGACCACCACGGGGGCTTCAGCGCCTTGCAATGAAGATCAGGGAGTCTTGCAAGCAAGGACAGGGCCCGTGGCCAACTGACATCTCGTGAGTAACTCCAATCATTTCTCACTTGGGGAGGGTCCGTGGGAACTTTCGTCAGCGTGGGTGTCCTGCTGAGTAGCTTGACTTGTCCTCTCATTCCGCTGTTGCTTCTCAGTTTGTAGTATCAGCACGTCCATCCGAACATAGGTTTTGGCAGTGTTTTGGTAAACCTCCTCAGCCAGCGTGTCCTTGGGTGAAGCCCTGCCGGTGCATGATACAACTATCCTTTTCGGGCACGCTTGTGTGCGCGCATACACACACACACACACACACTCACTCACTCAGACAGTCAGGATTTGTGCACTTCTGAAACGCGCAACCCCCCCGGGTTTTTAAATAATACTTCGAAATATAAACAGTTTTAATTTAAAAATAAAAGGGATACATTTTTACCTTTTAAATTGGAAGGGATTTCTTTGAGAAATGAAACCGGAAACCAGAACTATGCAGAAGGAGGGGGAGGTGAATGCTCTTTGGTGCTCCCCAGACAGTTGCAAACACGTGCCTCTTCCCTATTGGCTGTGCTCATTCCTGTCGCCAATCACATCTTGTATATCGAATGAGGTGCTCGAAGGGAATGGTATTTAAGAGCGGCGGCTGGCCCTCTCCTCCAGAGAGCTCAAGTTCCGCTGGCCTGTCGGAGCCCACAGCCCTCTCTTCTCCCCCGAAACTGCTCCTCCTTCCGCAGCATGGCTTCGAAAGACCCTCCTGCTCGTTCTAAGCGAACCCAAGACCGAAGAAAGAGGACTGTCTGGAACGCTTCTCAATCTGACATCTTACAAGCCTCATTTGCTCGAGACCCGTATCCAGGCTTCACGGCCAGAGAAGAACTTGCCAGAGCCATCGGCGTGGCAGAGGACAGAATCTTCCTGTGGTTCAAAAACCGCAGAAGTCGACAGCTCAGGAGGAGCCGACTGAGCTCCGTGCCCCCTCCGGGACAGCAGTGCCCCGTGCCGCCTCGCACCACCTCTCCAGCCAGGGCGCCGACAGCAGACAGACGCAAGAGGACTGTCATCAGCAAAGATCAAAGCGCCCACCTGGTGCAAGCGTTTGAGAAGCAGCCATTCCCCGGCGTGAAAGCCAGGCAAGAACTGGCACGCCAGACAGGCCTTCCGGAAGCTCGATTGACACGTGGTTCCAGAACCGAAGGGCTCGACACCCACATCACGCCAGGGTGCAGCTGGATCACCGCGGGCCCCAGCAATGCAGCTCCAGCCTGGTCTTCCCATGTCCGCTTCTGCAGCCACCTGAGCAAAGCACACCCATAGATGCCCAGAGACCGCCCTCCCTGTGCTTCGTAGGCGGCGGCGGAGGTGATGGAGACAGCAATCCGTTAGCTTGCGTCATGGGAGGCCAAGCCTCTGTGGGCCCGGTGACCCATCAGGGGCAAATGCCACAGGAGTTCACACAGGCGGGAAGGCCTCCTGAGACAAGGACACTCTACTTGGACCTTTCCAGCTGCGGAAACCAAGGTCCCGAACAACAGGACATTCTTTCGGACGCCGGGCAGTGGAAAGGCACTTCATTGTGGGAGCATCCAAACCTGTTCTGGCAGAGACCGGCTCCTGCACACACACCAGCCCCAGTGGGATGGGGGCCTGGCCTGGCCGTGAGCGTGAGTGCCCAGCGGCAGCTGACTGGGCACAACCGGCAGGCAACACTGCTGCAGGAAAACCCTCCTCTGCTTGCCCAAGCCTCTCCACAAGGCACCAGCTTCTTGGACCAACTCCTCGACGACCTGGAAATTCAGCAGAATTCCCAGCCCTTGGTGAATCAACAGGAAGCAGGCCTGCAATGTGAGCCACCACTGCAATTCCCTATCAGTGAGGAGCTCTATCAGGAGTACCTAAGAGACTTTTAAAACGCCCCGAAAGCCCGGGAGACTCACTAAAACCCTCTGAAAAGCACCAATCATACCTTATACGTTAAAAAAAAGAAAACACGAAGCAGATTTAAAACCACCTTAAATGCCCTATAAATCAGTAAGAAACAACAGCAACACAATGATACCCTAAAAAAGGCACCTGAAGGAGTAGATATCTATGTATATTTATATAATATATAAGTGATTCTATGTAAACGATTAATATATAATATGTACACTATTTATACACCATAGATCATTTTTTACATATAGTACATATAAAAACTGAAACCCCTCCAAAACCATTCATAAATCATGGAATACATTTAAAAAGACCCAAAGGGACCAAAGAAGCCCTTTAGGACCCCTTGGAGATCATTCGTAAATTCCTCCCCGCAAGAGAGTAAAACCCTACATAGAGTTGATCAGGTGTCCAGTGAGCTTCTTCATGTCCCCGGCCCCACCAATTGAGGTCATCGAGCTGCAAGCTGATTAACAGGCTAAATGACACCCCTTCACTCTCAAGAGCCTCAAGTTGAGAGCACATCATGTATGTCTTGCAGCACACGTGTGGCAGGAAAGCCCACCCCTAACTGGATGGGAGGGCTCTAGAGTCAAGATTGACAAGCTAAGCTTGATCTCTGAGCCTCCTTGACCTTAGGTGTCTTTGAATTCTTCTCCAGGGCATAATCTATGGGCCTTATGGGAAGGGTGTGGAGTCTTCTTCGGGTGGGGCAGGAAACGGGTCTCAATGCTTTTGATAGCTGACAACACTCAGGAATGTAGCCTTCAAGAAGTTGCCCTGGGAATTCATGTAGCAGCATAGCAACCCTGTGCAGTGAAGTGCCTTAAGACTGTCATTGTTATGGTGCGTGGTGGTGGTGGTGGCGGGGACACGGTCAGGAGCGACTTTGACTTCGGAGACCGTGAGTGGGATACACCTCCAACCCAGGAAAGTGAAGGTCCCCTCCAGGGGAGCCCCAGCCTCCCAGACTACTTAACGGATGAACACTGACAGTTGGTTCTCACACACGGTCTTGCGGGTTGTGTTTCACACACTCTGGTGACTATGAAATGCCCAGATCTATGCTTGAGTCTCCGTGTGAATGAATGGATTCCATTTGAGCTTCCATTCTGAGCACTGCGTGGACGGTGGAAGACCAACAAGCACTTTTCAGTGGATTTGCCTCTGTGGCTCTGACGACTGGATAAGGGGGTAGATTGGCAAAGGTGTAAAGCTTTGCCCAGATAGAAGGCAGTCTGTGTGTGTGTGTGACTGATTGCAAACACTTCCTCCCTCACCACCCGGCCAGGGAGGAGCATTCTGGTCTGCAGCTCCTTGCCCAGGGTGAACATACCCCCGAGGTAAATCGGGCTGGAGTGTGGGTGGCTGTATAATACCAGCACCACTTGGTCAGGGGTCAGGAGGACCTAGAACCAAGCTCTGCAATATCGGCAATCCTGTTACAGCACCACTATCACCACCACCACCATGGCCAACCGCACCCCAACCCCCACCCAGGATGTTGAGGGAACATTCTGTTATGCTACCACCACTGGTCACCCACTGTTGGTATTGAGCCAAGCCTATAAAACACAGGGACATCGCATGTCTCTGTCGTGTTGTTTAGATTTTCATATTCACCACAATCAATAGTCAGACGTGTATAGAGGATATGAAGGTCAAAACACACACTTCTGTCCTTCCCACCCGATTCACACAGGCACCCTGCTTTTGGTGAAAACAGATAGCTCATGGAGAGAAAGACAGACAGATAAGTAAGTAGACTGTTAGAAAGGTAGACACAGCTATAAGATGATAGATAGATAGATAAATAGATAGATACATAGCTAGATAGATTGATGATACATAACATCACCAAGAAGGCCTTCAACAGTCTCTCAGAGGAAAGCTTCACACTGTCTGTGAAGCCTTACTTTGGCAAGTAGGCCAATAGTAACCTAAGAGGGGAGTTTCATCAGGTCACAGCTTGATTCGAGTGCTAGGAGAGAAAAGTCTTTTCAAGTCCCTTCCCTTCTGGCTTCCTCCCTGGTGATGGGAGCGTTGAGCTGCTGCCCTGGCCTGTGCTGCACTACCTGTGGCTCAAGCCAAACCACTGATCGGTTAGGTTTTGAGGTTTTTTGGAGACCTTTGTCGCCACACTGCAGCTGTGTGCATCCCTTGAGCTTGTGGCTGGTGTATATTGCCTGCTGCCCCGCTCCCCACCTCTGAACCCTCTTGCCCTCCCGCCAAGCGCGTCCTGCAAGGCTCCACCTGGTGACCCAGTGCCTCCTTGGCCAAGAGATCGGGCTGGCCTTGCGCGGGGAGGCATGCACCCCGGTTGGCCTTTCTCACCTCCAAGTGACAGCGCGTGGCAGAAGCACAGAGGTCAGCAGACCGCATACTGTCTTTCCCTCTTGGCCGACTTAGAGGGACGTAGGCGCGCCTGGCTCCCTCTCGCTGGGTTGACCAGAGAGAACCAGGACCGCGGAGAGCAGCGAGGGAAAGGATAAGAGAAGAGTAGAGAAGAGAAGAGAAACAGAGTGGAGTAGCATATGGGGGCGGCCGGGATATGAGAGTTAGTTAGAGCAACAGCCACAGAGAAGGGATCTTGTCATCCACCTGGTCACAGCTAGGGGGAACCGGAGGGAGTCCAATTCAGGTGACCCTTAGACCATAAGCGCATGTGCGCTATAGCACTCACATTGGAAAACCCCTCCCTCCTACACTCAGCCACTTTGATCCTTTCCTCTCAGAGACTAGAGAAGGCCCTCCTGTGTTAGGTTTCTCTGTTTCTGTCTCTCTCTCATGTACCCATCCATCCACCCATCCACCCATCCACCCATCCATCCATACAATCATCCATCATCTGTTATCACAAAGGAAGAAGGCCTGCGCGCCAAGATGTGGGTGGGAAGGGAGGCTGTATGTTTGAACCTTCATCCCCATATCCCCATATATACGATGGCAGTGAATAATAGAACCAAAACGTGACAAAAACAATGCGATGCTTCTCTACGTTAGATGGGATTTATATGCTTCAGGGGGCACCTGGTGTTGGTGAGTTAGTACATTGTGGTCAGACTGGGGCAGAAGTGGGTTCGGACTAGGTGGCGGAAAGAGGTAATGGTGGTTCTGCTGCTGCTGTGCCTGCATGATTGCATTGACTGAAGCGTGGTCATGACACTCCTAAAACTTGACCAGGTGGGCCTGGTACTGTACACACACACACACACACACACACACACACAGACACATAACCAGGCATCCACCGAAGCACACACATACCGGGTTCCTAAAATGTTTGCCAAATCCTCCCTCACCCCTTCTAAGCACTCAGGTCCCAACCCACTCAACTCATAAAGCAGTGGGACCTCTGGTCTCATCAGAAAAACTGCTGGAGATTCGCAAGGGAGGGTCCAGAGTCTGAGCTGCTTTTCGACTGAATCCCAGTGCTGGCGGTTGGAGGCTCCGCCAGGTGGCAGGCCTTCGGAATTAAGGGTGGGCCAGTGGGACCAGGCCACACTCCTGTGGACCACTCAAGCCTCCCTCTTCCTTGACTTTGCAGGTGGAGAGATTGGAGTTCCCCTAGGGCTCTTCTCCATGGATCGCTGCCTCCTCCCACTCCCTTCCCATCCCAGCCCATCCTGGGTGTCCCCGAAACAAGCAATGTCTAGTTCGCTTGCCCAAGGTAGTGTCAAAGTCCAACTTCAGATCAACAACAGAATAAAACAAAACAAAACACAAACCGGTCACCCTGACAGCAATGACCATGCCTCTCTAGCCAGAGACCAGGTTATTGAGATGCTAAAACGGCCGGCTTCATATGGTAATCAAGCCCAGGCCTTCCTTTTGATCCTTTTCAGGTGAAAAGGTGCCACAGGAGGTGTCTTTCTGCTTAAGTTGGAGGGGTTATTGATTGGGCAACATGTTGGAGGTAGTGCTGGCCCAGAAAGAGACACGCACCCACCCCCCATTTCACAAATTGAAATCTACTTTATAGATAGATTACCAATTATTAACGAAGTGGTTGATGGGCCATGGCTGGGGTGGGGGTGGGGGGGATGCGGCTGGGTGTGCAGGCAGGCTAAAACACCTTAGTAGTTGATAAATAACATGCTGAATTTGGCTTCTGTCATTTTGGCTGAGGCTTGACCAAGGCGCACACACAAAAACACCCACACGTCGACCAGTTTTGAAATAAACAGTGGCAAGGTACATCTCAGCCTGAGGACCGCAAACATTGGGAATTCCCCCAGAACCTTCCCACTTCAGGGAACTGCATGTGGCAAAGATTGACCATCCTTCTCTGCTGGTGCTTTGATTCCTAATAAACTGAGTGTGTTCTGCTGTGCTCTCGGGACCCACTGACTCTTACAGTTTGCCCATTCACCTGCTGGCTTTCACTTAAAGCACATTTGATTGATTGCAGTGTGGCTCTTTGGGTTGTCTTGGAAGCCAACTGGGTACAACTCTTCCCAAGAAGCTTTCTGTCTGTCTGTCTGCCTGTCTTTTGAAGAATCCTCAGGCACAAGCTAGGCCACTCAAATGGGAATCAATCAATTGGTGGAGAGAGAGCAAGGGACAGAATTGCCACCAAACTGATCGTGACTGGCGGCAGGTTTCCTCCAGAGAGAACACAGATTGGAGGGGACCGGAGAAGCGGATAGGGGTCTGAGCACCATAGTTGCAAGACATAGCGAGACGGGGTGCATATGCAGAAGAGCTTACAATGTCGCTCCAAGGACCTCTGAATGACCCAAGCAGTCAGGAGATGATGCATGGCCACCGTGTGTGTGTTTGTGTGTGTGCGATAGCCCTTCCTTGAGGATTGATGGTCGATTTCTATTGACGGCAGGCAGACCACACTGGCAAGCCAGTAAGGACTATGCCACAGGGTTCTCCCTATCCTCCCTAACACCCACCAGGCCACCTGTCACCCGCCCCCACTGCAATCCAATCCAATTCTTACTCAAACTTTTTCGTTGGCTTGTTTGTTGGGGGTGGGTGGGGAAGATCATGTGTTTGTTTTCTTTTTTAAACCCTTTTAAACTTGTACTTTAGCCGCATGTCATACCATCAATAAGCGCCATCCTATTTGATTCCATACAATTTTCTTCTTTCCTGTAGCTGTGATATTGATAGTGGTGGTGATGATGATGATCATGGTGATGCTTTTCTCATGGTGGCAATACTAGACTAGACACAACAGAACATTCTGCAATCACAACTTCCTTTTCTGTGTCCCTTTGCCAAACTCTTGAGATGGAGGAGCCGAGATCATAACTCCATACTCCCTAAAAGTAGTTTGGAAAGTGTTTGAGAGCCAGACGTATGTCCATTTTTACAGACAGATGAAATCACCATTCTCAGATAAATCTCCTTTCAGATGGCTTTCCAGGAATCCAGGAGAGATAATCCCTTCAGGACCAGTGGTGATACCAGGAGGTGGAGGGAGGGTGGGGTGGAAAGGTGGAGTCTATTTACAAGGATCTACATAGAACCTCCTCCATGGGGGGATGGGCTACAGAAAAGTGGGTGAAGGGAGACATCGGACAGTGTAAGATATATCAAAATACTAATAATTTATCAATTATCAAGGGTTCATGAGGGAGGTGGGAGGGGGAAATGATGAGCTGATACCAAAGCTTCAGGCAGAAACCAAATGTTTTGAGAATGATGATGGCAACACATGTACAAATGTGCTTGACACAATGGATGGATGGACGGTTGGATGGATGGATGGATTTAATCTGTCTGTAAAAATAGATACACTTTTGCTCTTGAGAACTATTAAAACTGTTTTTACAGAGCAGGGTGTTGTGAGATCAGCTCTTCCTTCTGAAAAGTTTGCCAAAGAGACACAGAAAAGAAAATCATCATCATCACCACCACCATCATCATCAATCCCAGCTGCAGGGAAGAAGGAAAGGTTCTAGAAACTAATAGGATGACAAGAGGATGGCTGTAATGATGGTATGACATGTGGCTAATACGCAAGTTTAAACGGTTTAAAAAAAAATAAAACAAAACACCCGATTTGCCTCCACAAACCTAATCAATACGCCAACCAAAAAGGTAGTGCAAGAATTGGATTGCATTGTTTGAGTGGCAGGGCATAGGCGGGCAGATGGGTGTTAAGTAGGATAGGGAGAACCCAGGAGGCATAGTCCTCAGGGGCTTTCATGGGCAAAAAATTCCAGGCAAAATTTTTATTCCAAATGACAGTAAAATGGCAGGCAGGGCACTGGAGACTGATCTAGGGATAAATCTGAGGTGGTTTGCTTTGATACAATATAATCCTCACAGGTTACATTCTACCACTGTATGTGTGAGTGTATGTCCCTTTTAGACATGCAATTTTGAATTTCCCAGCCAGGCGGCCCCCATTTGGTGACACTGCAGGCAGAGAACAATGCTGGACCTAGGAGCAAAGAATGGACTTCTCTGCAGTGCAACTCCAAAAGTGT
Source organism: Tenrec ecaudatus (assembly GCF_050624435.1). NCBI lineage: Eukaryota > Metazoa > Chordata > Mammalia > Afrosoricida > Tenrecidae > Tenrec > Tenrec ecaudatus. The sequence continues at coordinate 92,136,757 of NC_134544.1, read as the reverse complement.
CTCAGGATTACTGCTTCTGACAGTTAACATTTACCCCAAATGACCCTCAAGATTACCGCCAGGGAACTTAACCAAATAACTCAATCACGAAAATGATGGCAATGGGTTTCAAAAAGAAAAGGAAAAGGAAAAAAAACTCTGATCAGATTCAGCAAGGTGGCAGGACAAGCAAAATCCAAGGAAGGCAGCCCTCACACAAAAGTTCCTTTAGCCCTGGGAAGTGAGCAGAAAAGGTCAGGACACCTGGAAGACCTCCGGCAGATAAGAGAACATCCAAGTCTAAAGGAAAGCCATCTTTAAAAAAAAATTGTTATTGGAAGCTCGTACAACTCTTATCAAAATCCATCCATCCATCAAATGTGTCAAGCACATTTATACCAGTGTTGCCATCATCATTCTCAAAATATTTGCTTTCTGCTTGAGCCTTTGCTATCAGCTCCTCATTTCCCCCCTCCCTCTCCACTCCCCCCCCACCTCATGAACCCTTGATATTTAAAAATTATTAGTATTTTGTTATAACTTACACTGTCCAATGTCTCTTTTCACCCTTTTTTTCTTCTTCATCTCCCCAGAAAGGAGATTCTAAGTAGATACTTGTAAATTGGTTCCTGTTTTCCACCTCGCCCTTCCTCTACCCTTCTGGTATCCTCACTGTTGCTGAGGGAATTATCTCTCTTGGATTGCAGGAAATCCATCTGAAAGGTTATATTCACCTGAGAAGGGTGATTTCTTCTGTCTGTAAAAATAGACACACATCTGGCTCTCGAGTTCTTTTAAAACACTATTTAGGGAATAGGGAGTTAGGAGATCGGCTCTTCCGTCTCAAACGTTTGTCAAAGAGACACATAAGAGAACGTTTTGATTGCAGAATGTTCTGTTGTGTCTAGTCTAGTATTGCCACGATTGGAAAATCATCATCATCATCGTCATCATCACCACGACCTTCATCATCAGTCACAGTTAGAGGGAAGAAAAAATATTCTAGAATTTAAAAGCATGACAATAGGATGGCGGTATTGATGGTATGACATGCGGCTAAAGTGCAAGTTTAAACGGTTTAAAACCGAACGATACAAACAAGCAAAACACCTGATCTTTTCCCACATCCCCAAAAAACAAACCAACCAAAAAATTTGTGTAAGAATTTGAGTGTTTGTGCGGGAGGCAAGAGATGATGGCTTGTGGGGGGGTTTGGTGTTAGTTGGGACAGGGAGAACTCAGGTGGTATAATCCACAGTGGCTTGCCTGGGTCGTATGCCGGACCTCAATGGAAATCTATATCACTCCTCAAGCAAGGGCTATCACACACACACACACACACACACACACACACACACACACACACTAACACACACGTGCGCGTGCGCACGCGCAGTGTGCATGGGTCATCTGCTGACTGCTTGGGTCAGTCAGATTCCTGGAGCCACATTGTAAGCCCTTTGGCATATGTGCCCCATCTCTCTATGTGTTCCAATCACGGTGGTCTGACCCCTGCCTGCTACTCTGGTGCCACTCATAACTGTGATTTCTGGAAGGGAAACCCATCGCAGCCAGTCACGATCAGTTTGGTGGCAATTCTGTCTTTTTGTTCTCAACTCCACCGATTAATTGATTCCCATTTGAGCGGCCTAGCTAGTGACTGAGAATCGTCAACAGACAGGCCGACAGACAGGCAGACAGGCAGATACACAGACGGACAGATGCTTGGGAAGAGTTGCACCCGGTTGATTTCAAAGACAGTCCAATGAGCCACAACACAAGAAATCATACGAGCTTCTAGTGAAAGCCAGTGGGTGAATGGGCAACCCAGAGGAGTGAGTGGGCCGCGAGAGCACATCAGAATACACTCAGCTTATTGGGCATCAAACCACCAGCAGGGAAGGATGATCAATCCTTACCACACCCAGGACCTCGAAGTGAGAATGCTTTTGGGGAATTCCCAATGTTTGCAGTCCTCAGGCTGGGGTGTTCCTAGCTACTGTTTATTTCATAATTGGTCAATGTATGTGTGAGAGAGAGAGCGTGGCGGGAGATGTGGATGTATTAGGCCATAAGCTGGTCCATGTGTTTCTTGGTGTGTGACTAGTCCCCTTTGCCTCTGTGTACCTTGTAACAAAAAAAGCGTTGTGAGATAACTGAATTCTTTATGACCTTGCAGCTAAAAGCAGTGTGAGATAACTCAGTTATTTATGACCTCTTGAGATTCTTTTGAACCTTGCATGTCCTTGTGCTTATCTTAGAATATAGTGGTGTTATTATTCAAATGTTTAGAAAGTGTGACTCGTTCAGTAACATTTGCATAGATAAGAGGTTAGGGATGTTTTTCAAAGCAAGTTCTCTGATGTTGGTTTTGTAACCATTCCCTTGTTAGAAGAGTGTAAAAACCAAGGTTTGAACATACTTCAGTCCATCAGACTGTTTTCCTCCCAATCCCATGCTTTCTATATGGCTCTTTCTTTTATTCTTTCATCTGCACGCATCATTTCAGACGCGGCTTGATGGGGGATAGCTGGTCTAATCACCCGCATTTTTGGCGCCCAACAGGGGGCTTTGAAAACTGAGCATCCCGTGACAGAAACCACTGAATAGCAAGGCCGTGAATCTTTACAGTGAAAATTAGGGTAAGTGGTGAAACGTTGGGAGTAACAAATAATGGGACAGACTTCTAGTAAATGTATGTATGTAAATATGCTTCCAAATATGTTAAGAGCTAGAGGAGCAAAAGTAACCAACCAAAGATTAGAAGAGCTTTTTGATTTTGTGGTTAGGGTATGTCACCTCCTGCTGCTGACCTGCAGGGTACTGATCTGCTTCAGCTTAGACCAAATTATGGTCTAATACTGAGAGCCTCCTGCATTGGAGCAAACATTGTGGCAAACAGTGAGGGAAGATGGACCCCGCAGGTTGGAGGGCACTCAGAATGGGACTGATGCCACGGTACAGCTGCAGCTAGGTCCACGGGTCCCTCAAAGTGGGTCACGGCGTCGGCGAGTGAGAGGCAGAAACCACACGACTCAAAGGTTGCATGTGATTGTTCCAATTTTATTCATGCAAAGCTTCAACTTATATATTCTTTTCCTAAGCTTAAATCTTATGGCTTGAGGTCATACTTGAGGAAATTCTCAAGACCATGACCAGTTACATAATCACATTTCTTTACTCTCCATCAGATACACTTCATGATTCCTGGTTAAAATTTAGTACATCTTGAAACGAAAACTATCTGAAACACAAGTGTGATAAACATAAACCTTCTAACAATAAGTGAGCACACTTTATCACACTAGGGCATATTGTTCGAACTATGAAATCAATAAAGCATTAATGCATTTCATTATCAAACACAAAAATTACTTGACAGACTTTGGCTGTTCCTTCTTCAGGTGTTCCTCTAGGGCTTTCATTTATTGTTTTCTTTCCCACTAAGTTCCCATAAATCAAACTCCCACTGGTCTTTCTGTACCAAGGCATGAGTTGCCTCAAATAGGCAGCTTTGCTTCAGTGGAAGTCAAGTTGCCCTACAATAGGTAGCTTTACTTCATTGGACTTCGACCACCACGGGGGCTTCAGCGCCTTGCAATGAAGATCAGGGAGTCTTGCAAGCAAGGACAGGGCCCGTGGCCAACTGACATCTCGTGAGTAACTCCAATCATTTCTCACTTGGGGAGGGTCCGTGGGAACTTTCGTCAGCGTGGGTGTCCTGCTGAGTAGCTTGACTTGTCCTCTCATTCCGCTGTTGCTTCTCAGTTTGTAGTATCAGCACGTCCATCCGAACATAGGTTTTGGCAGTGTTTTGGTAAACCTCCTCAGCCAGCGTGTCCTTGGGTGAAGCCCTGCCGGTGCATGATGCAACTATCCTTTTCGGGCACGCTTGTGTGCGCGCATACACACACACACACACACACACACACACACACACACACACACTCACTCACTCAGACAGTCAGGATTTGTGCACTTCTGAAACGCGCAACCCCCCGGGTTTTTAAATAATACTTCGAAATATAAACAGTTTTAATTTAAAAATAAAAGGGATACATTTTTACCTTTTAAATTGGAAGGGATTTCTTTGAGAAATGAAACCGGAAACCAGAACTATACAGAAGGAGGGGGAGGTGAATGCTCTTTGGTGCTCCCCAGACAGTTGCAAACACGTGCCTCTTCCCTATTGGCTGTGCTCATTCCTGTCGCCAATCACATCTTGTATATCGAATGAGGTGCTCAAAGGGAATGGTATTTAAGAGCGGTGGCTGGCCCTCTCCTCCGGAGAGCTCAAGTTCCGCTGGCCTGTGGGAGCCCACAGCCATCTCTTCTCCCCCGAAACTGCTCCTCCTTCCGCAGCATGGCTTCGAAAGACCCTCCTGCTCCTTCTAAGCGAACCCAAGACCGAAGAAAGAGGACTGTCTGGAACGCTTCTCAATCTGACATCTTACAAGCCTCATTTGCTCGAGACCCGTATCCAGGCTTCACGGCCAGAGAAAAACTTGCCAGAGCCATCGGCGTGGCAGAGGACAGAATCTTCCTGTGGTTCAAAAACCGCAGAAGTCGACAGCTCAGGAGGAGCCGACTGAGCTCCGTGCCCCCTCCGGGACAGCCGTGCCCCGTGCCGCCTCGCACTGCCTCTCCAGCCAGGGCGCCGACGGCAGACAGACGCAAGAGGACTGTCATCAGCAAAGATCAAAGCGCCCACCTGGTGCAAGCGTTTGAGAAGCAGCCATTCCCCGGCGTGAAAGCCAGGCAAGAACTGGCACGCCAGACAGGCCTTCCGGAAGCTCGGATTGACACGTGGTTCCAGAACCGAAGGGCTCGACACCCACAACACGCCAGGGTGCAGCTGGATCACCGCGGGCCCCAGCAATGCAGCTCCAGCTCGGTCTTCGCATGTCCGGTTCTGCAGCCACCTGAGCAAAGCACACCCATAGATGCCCAGAGACCGCCCTCCCTGGGCTTCGTAGGCGGCGGCGGAGGTGATGGAGACAGCAATCCGTTAACTTGCGTCATGGGAGACCAAGCCTCTGTGGGCCCGGTGACCCATCAGGGGCAAATGCCACAGGAGTTCACCCAGGCGGGAAGGCCTCCGGAGACAAGGACACTCTACTTGGACCTTTCCAGCTGCGGAAACCAAGGTCCCGAACAACAGGACATTCTTTCGGACGCCGGGCAGTGGAAAGGCACTTCATTGTGGGAGCATCCAAACCTGTTCTGGCAGAGACCGGCTCCTGCACACACACCAGCCCCAGTGGGATGGGGGCCTGGCCTGGCCGTGAGCGTGAGTGCCCAGCGGCAGCTGACTGGGCACAACCAGCAGGCAACACTGCTGCAGGAAAACCCTCCTCTGCTTGCCCAAGCCTCTCCACAAGGCACCAGCTTCTTGGACCAACTCCTCGACGACCTGGAAATTCAGCAGAATGCCCAGCCCTTGGTGAATCAACAGGAAGCAGGCCTGCAATGTGAGCCACCACTGCAATTCCCTAACAGCGAGGAGCTCTATCAGGAGTACCTAAGAGACTTTTAAAACGCCCCGAAAGCCCGGGAGACTCACTAAAACCCTCTGAAAAGCACCAATCATACCTTATACATTAAAAAAAAGAAAACACGAAGCAGATTTAAAACCACCTTAAATGCCCCACAAATCAGTAAGAAACAACAGCAACACAATGATACCCTAAAAAAGGCACCCTTAAGGAGTAGATATCTATGTATATTTATATAATATATAAGTGATTCTATGTAAACGATTAATATATAATATGTACACTATTTATACATCATAGATCATTTTTTACATATAGTACATATAAAAACTGAAACCCCTCCAAAACCATTCATAAACCATGGAATACATTTAAAAAGACCCAAAGGGACCAAAGAAGCCCTTTAGGACCCCTTGGAGATCATTCGTAATTTCCTCCCCGCAAGAGAGTAAAACCCTACATAGAGTTGATCAGGTGTCCAGTGAGCTTCTTCATGTCCCCGGCCCCACCAATTGAGGTCATCGAGCTGCAAGCTGATTAACAGGCTAAATGCCACCCCTTCACTCTCAAGAGCCTCAAGTTGAGAGCACATCATGTATCTCTTGCAGCACACGTGTGGCAGGAAAGCCCACCCCTAACTGGATGGGAGGGCTCTAGAGTCAAGATTGACAAGCTAAGCTTGGTCTCTGAGCCTGCTTGACCTTAGGTGTCTTTGGATTCTTCTCCAGGGCATAATCTATGGGCCTTATGGGAAGGGTGTGGAGTCTTCTTCGGTTGAGGCAGGAAACGGGTCTCAATGCTTTTGATAGCTGACAACACTCAGGAATGTAGCCTTCAAGAAGTTGCCCTGGGAATTCATGTAGCAGCATAGCAACCCTGTGCAGTGAAGTGCCTTAAGACTGGCATTGTTATGGTGCGTGGTGGTGGTGGTGGCGGGGACACGGTCAGGAGCGACTTTGACTTCGGAGACCGTGAGTGGGATACACCTCCAACCCAGGAAGGTGAAGGTCCCCTCCAGGGGAGCCCCAGCCTCCCAGACTACTTAACGGATGAACACTGACAGTTGGTTCTCACACACGGTCTTGCGGGTTGTGTTTCACACACTCTGGTGACTATGAAATGCCCAGATCTATGCTTGAGTCTCCGTGTGAATGAATGGATTCCATTTGAGCTTCCATTCTGAGCACTGCGTGGACGGTGGAAGACCAACAAGCACTTTTCAGTGGATTTGCCTCTGTGGCTCTGACGACTGGATAAGGGGGTAGATTGGCAAAGGTGTAAAGCTTTGCCCAGATAGAAGGCAGTCTGTGTGTGTGTGTGACTGATTGCAAACACTTCCTCCCTCACCACCCGGCCAGGGAGGAGCATTCTGGTCTGCAGCTCCTTGCCCAGGGTGAACATACCCCCGAGGTAAATCGGGCTGGAGTGTGGGTGGCTGTATAATACCAGCACCACTTGGTCAGGGGTCAGGAGGACCTAGAACCAAGCTCTGCAATATCGGCAATCCTGTTACAGCACCACTATCACCACCACCACCATGGCCAACCGCACCCCAACCCCCACCCAGGATGTTGAGGGAACATTCTGTTATGCTACCACCACTGGTCACCCACTGTTGGTATTGAGCCAAGCCTATAAAACACAGGGACATCGCATGTCTCTGTCGTGTTGTTTAGATTTTCATATTCACCACAATCAATAGTCAGACGTGTATAGAGGATATGAAGGTCAAAACACACACTTCTGTCCTTCTCACCCGATTCACACAGGCACCCTGCTTTTGGTGAAAACAGATAGCTCATGGAGAGAAAGACAGACAGATAAGTAAGTAGACTGTTAGAAAGGTAGACACAGCTATAAGATGATAGATAGATAGATAGATAGATAGATAGATAGATAGATAGATAGATTGACGATACATAACATAACCAAGAAGGCCTTCAGCAGGCTCTCAGAGGAAAGCTTCACACTGTCTGTGAAGCCTTCCTTTGGCAAGTAGGCCAATAGTAACCTAAGAGGGGAGTTTCATCAGGTCACAGCTTGATTCGAGTGCTAGGAGAGAAAAGTCTTTTCAAGTCCCTTCCCTTCTGGCTTCCTCCCTGGTGATGGGAGCGTTGAGCTGCTGCCCTGGCCTGTACTGCACTACCTGTGGCTCAAGCCAAACCACTGATCGGTTAGGTTTTGAGGTTTTTTGGAGACCTTTGTCGCCACACTGCAGCTGTGTGCATCCCTTGAGCTTGTGGCTGGTGTATATTGCCTGCTGCCCCGCTCCCCACCTCTGAACCCTCTTGCCCTCCCGCCAAGCGCGTCCTGCAAGGCTCCACCTGGTGACCCAGTGCATCCTTGGCCAAGAGATCGGGCTGGCCTTGCGCGGGGAGGCATGCACCCCGGTTGGCCTTTCTCACCTCCAAGTGACAGCGCGTTGCAGAAGCACAGAGGTCAGCAGACCGCATACTGTCTTTCCCTCTTGGCCGACTTAGAGGGACGTAGGCGCGCCTGGCTCCCTCTCGCTGGGTTGACCAGAGAGAACCAGGACCGCGGAGAGCAGCGAGGGAAAGGATAAGAGAAGAGTAGAGAAGAGAAGAGAAACAGAGTGGAGTAGCATATGGGGGCGGCCGGGATATGAGAGTTAGTTAGAGCAACAGCCACAGAGAAGGGATCTTGTCATCCACCTGGTCACAGCTAGGGGGAACCGGAGGGAGTCCAATTCAGGTGACCCTTAGACCATAAGCGCATGTGCGCTATAGCACTCACATTGGAAAACCCCTCCCTCCTACACTCAGCCTCTTTGATCCTTTCCTCTCAGAGACTAGAGAAGGCCCTCCTGTGTTAGGTTTCTCTGTTTATGTCTCTCTCTCATGTACCCATCCATCCACCCATCCACCCATCCACCTATCCATCCATACAATCATCCATCATCTGTTATCACAAAGGAAGAAGGCCTGCGCGCCAAGATGTGGGTGGGAAGGGAGGCTGTATGTTTGAACCTTCATCCCCATATCCCCATATATACGATGGCAGTGAATAATACAACCAAAACGTGACAAAAAAAATGCGATGCTTCTCTACGTTAGATGGGATTTATATGCTTCAGGGGGCACCTGGTGTTGGTGAGTTAGTACATTGTGGTCAGACTGGGGCAGAAGTGGGTTCGGACTAGGTGGCCGAAAGAGGTAATGGTGGTTCTGCTGCTGCTGTGCCTGCATGATTGCATTGACTGAAGCATGGTCATGACACTCCTAAAACTTAACCAGGTGGGCCTGGTACTGTACACACACACACACACACACACACACACACAAACACACAGACACATAACCAGGCATCCACCGAAGCACACACATACCGGGTTCCTAAAATGTTTGCCAAATCCTCCCTCACCCCTTCTAAGCACTCAGGTCCCAACCCACTCAACTCATAAAGCAGTGGGACCTCTGGTCTCATCAGAAAAACTGCTGGAGATTCGCAAGGGAGGGTCCAGAGTCTGAGCTGCTTTTCGACTGAATCCCAGTGCTGGCGGTTGGAGGCTCCGCCAGGTGGCAGGCCTTCGGAATTAAGGGTGGGCCAGTGGGACCAGGCCACACTCCTGTGGACCACTCAAGCCTCCCTCTTCCTTGACTTTGCAGGTGGAGAGATTGGAGTTCCCCTAGGGCTCTTCTCCATGGATCGCTGCCTCCTCCCACTCCCTTCCCATCCCAGCCCATCCTGGGTGTCCCCGAAACAAGCAATGTCTAGTTCGCTTGCCCAAGGTAGTGTCAAAGTCCAACTTCAGATCAACAACCGAATAAAACAAAACAAAACACAAACCGGTCACCCTGACAGCAATGACCATGCCTCTCTAGCCAGAGACCTGGTTATTGAGATGCTAAAACGGCCGGCTTCGTATGGTAATCAAGCCCAGGCCTTCCTTTTGATCCTTTTCAGGTGAAAAGGTGCCACAGGAGGTGTCTTTCTGCTTAAGTTGGAGGGGTTATTGATTGGGCAACATGTTGGAGGTAGTGCTGGCCCAGAAAGAGACACGCACCCACCCCCCATTTCACAAATTGAAATCTACTTTATAGATAGATTACCAATTATTAACGAAGTGGTTGATGGGCCATGGCTGGGGTGGGGGTGGGGGGGATGCGGCTGGGTGTGCAGGCAGGCTAAAACACCTTAGTAGTTGATAAATAACATGCTGAATTTGGCTTCTGTCATTTTGGCTGAGGCTTGACCAAGGCGCACACACAAAAACACCCACACGTCGACCAGTTTTGAAATAAACAGTGGCAAGGTACATCTCAGCCTGAGGACCGCAAACATTGGGAATTCCCCCAGAACCTTCCCACTTCAGGGAACTGCATGTGGCAAAGATTGACCATCCTTCTCTGCTGGTGCTTTGATTCCTAATAAACTGAGTGTGTTCTGCTGTGCTCTCGGGACCCACTGACTCTTACAGTTTGCCCATTCACCTGCTGGCTTTCACTTAAAGCACATTTGATTGATTGCAGTGTGGCTCTTTGGGTTGTCTTGGAAGCCAACTGGGTACAACTCTTCCCAAGGAGCTTTCTGTCTGTCTGTCTGCCTGACTTTTGAAGAATCTTCAGGCACAAGCTAGGCCACTCAAATGGGAATCAATCAATTGGTGGAGAGAGAGCAAGGGACAGAATTGCCACCAAACTGATCGTGACTGGCGGCAGGTTTCCTCCAGAGAGAACACAGATTGGAGGGGACCGGAGAAGCGGATAGGGGTCTGAGCACCATAGTTGGAAGACATAGCGAGACGGGGTGCATATGCAGAAGAGCTTACAATGTCGCTCCAAGGACCTCTGAATGACCCAAGCAGTCAGGAGATGATGCATGGCCACCGTGTGTGTGTTTGTGTGTGTGCGATAGCCCTTCCTTGAGGATTGATGGTCGATTTCTATTGAGGGCAGGCAGACCACACTGGCAAGCCAGTAAGGACTATGCCACAGGGTTCTCCCTATCCTCCCTAACACCCACCAGGCCACCTGTCACCCGCCCCCACTGCAATCCAATCCAATTCTTACTCAAACTTTTTCGTTGGCTTGTTTGTTGGGGGTGGGTGGGGAAGATCATGTGTTTGTTTTCTTTTTTAAACCCTTTTAAACTTGTACTTTAGCCGCATGTCATACCATCAATAAGCGCCATCCTATTTGATTCCATACAATTTTCTTCTTTCCTGTAGCTGTGATATTGATAGTGGTGGTGATGATGATGATCATGGTGATGCTTTTCTCATGGTGGCAATACTAGACTAGACACAACAGAACATTCTGCAATCACAACTTCCTTTTCTGTGTCCCTTTGCCAAACTCTTGAGATAGAGGAGCCGAGATCATAACTCCATACTCCCTAAAAGTAGTTTGGAAAGTGTTTGAGAGCCAGACGTATGTCCATTTTTACAGACAGATGAAATCACCATTCTCAGATAAATCTCCTTTCAGATGGCTTTCCAGGAATCCAGGAGAGATAATCCCTTCAGGACCAGTGGTGATACCAGGAGGTGGAGGGAGGGTGGGGTGGAAAGGTGGAGTCTATTTACAAGGATCTACATAGAACCTCCTCCATGGGGGGATGGGCTACAGAAAAGTGGGTGAAGGGAGACATCGGACAGTGTAAGATATATCAAAATACTAATAATTTATCAATTATCAAGGGTTCATGAGGGAGGTGGGAGGGGGAAATGATGAGCTGATACCAAAGCTTCAGGCAGAAACCAAATGTTTTGAGAATGATGATGGCAACACATGTACAAATGTGCTTGACACAATGGATGGATGGACGGTTGGATGGATGGATGGATTTAATCTGTCTGTAAAAATAGATACACTTTTGCTCTTGAGAACTATTAAAACTGTTTTTACAGAGCAGGGTGTTGTGAGATCAGCTCTTCCTTCTGAAAAGTTTGCCAAAGAGACACAGAAAAGAAAATCATCATCATCACCACCACCATCATCATCAATCCCAGCTGCAGGGAAGAAGGAAAGGTTCTAGAAACTAATAGGATGACAAGAGGATGGCTGTAATGATGGTATGACATGTGGCTAATACGCAAGTTTAAACGGTTTAAAAAAAAAAATAAAACAAAACACCCGATTTGCCTCCACAAACCTAACCAATACGCCAACCAAAAAGGTAGTGCAAGAATTGGATTGCATTGTGGGAGTGGCAGGGCATAGGCGGGCAGATGGGTGTTAAGTAGGATAGGGAGAACCCAGGAGGCATAGTCCTCAGGGGCTTTCATGGGCAAAAAATGCCAGGCAAAATTTTTATTCCAAATGACAGTAAAAGGGCAGGCAGGGCACTGGAGACTGATCTAGGGATAAATCTGAGGTGGTTTGCTTTGATACAATATAATCCTCACAGGTTACATTCCACCACTGTATGTGTGAGTGTATGTCCCTTTTAGACATGCAATTTTGAATTTCCCGCCAAGGCGGCCCCCATTTGGTGACACTGCAGGCAGAGAACAATGCTGGACCTAGGAGCAAAGAATGGACTTCTCTGCAGTGCAACTCCAAAAGTGTCTCAGGATTACTGCTTCTGACAGTTAACATTTACCCCAAACGACCCTCAAGATTACCGCCAGGGAACTTAACCAAATAACTCAATCACGAAAATGATGGCAATGGGTTTCAAAAGGAAAAGGAAAAAAAAAACTCTGATCAGATTCAGCAAGGTGGCAGGACAAGCAAAATCCAAGGAAGGCAGCCCTCACACAAAAGTTCCTTCAGCCCTGGGAAGTGAGCAGAAAAGGTCAGGACACCTGGAAGACCTCCGGCAGATAAGAGAACATCCAAGTCTAAAGGAAAGCCATCTTTAAAAAAAAATTGTTATTGGAAGCTCGTACAACTCTTATCAAAATCCATCCATCCATCAAATGTGTTAAGCACATTTATACCAGTGTTGCCATCATCATTCTCAAAATATTTGCTTTCTAAAAAAAAAAAATAAAAAAAAAATATTTGCTTTCTGCTTGAGCCTTTGCTATCAGCTCCTCATTTCCCCCCTCCCTCCCCGCTCCCCCCCCACCTCATGAACCCTTGATATTTAAAAATTATTAGTATTTTGTTATAACTTACACTGTCCAATGTCTCTTTTCACCCTTTTTTTCTTCTTCATCTCCCCAGAAAGGAGATTCTAAGTAGATACTTGTAAATTGGTTCCTGTTTTCCACCTCGCCCTTCCTCTACCCTTCTGGTATCCTCACTGATGCTGAGGGAATTATCTCTCTTGGATTGCAGGAAATCCATCTGAAAGGTTATATTCACCTGAGAAGGGTGATTTCTTCTGTCTGTAAAAATAGACACACATCTGGCTCTCGAGTTCTTTTAAAACACTATTTAGGGAATAGGGAGTTAGGAGATCGGCTCTTCCGTCTCAAACGTTTGTCAAAGAGACACATAAGAGAACGTTTTGATTGCAGAATGTTCTGTTGTGTCTAGTCTAGTATTGCCACGATTGGAAAATCATCATCATCATCGTCATCATCACCACGACCTTCATCATCAGTCACAGTTAAAGGGAAGAAAAAATATTCTAGAATTTAAAAGCATGACAATAGGATGGCGGTATTGATGGTATGACATGCGGCTAAAGTGCAAGTTTAAACGGTTTAAAACCGAACGATACAAACAAGCAAAACACCTGATCTTTTCCCACATCCCCAAAAAACAAACCAACCAAAAAATTTGTGTAAGAATTTGAGTGTTTGTGCGGGAGGCAAGAGATGATGGCTTGTGGGGGGGTTTGGTGTTAGGTGGGACAGGGAGAACTCAGGTGGTATAATCCACAGTGGCTTGCCTGGGTCGTATGCCGGAACTCAATGGAAATCTATATCACTCCTCAAGCAAGGGCTATCACACACACACACACACACACACACACACACACACACACACACACACGTGCGCGTGCGCACGCGCAGTGTGCATGGGTTATCTGCTGACTGCTTGGGTCAGTCAGATTCCTGGAGCCACATTGTAAGCCCTTTGGCATATGTGCCCCATCTCTCTATGTGTTCCAATCACGGTGGTCTGACCCCTGCCTGCTACTCTGGTGCCACTCATAACTGTGATTTCTGGAAGGGAAACCCATCGCAGCCAGTCACGATCAGTTTGGTGGCAATTCTGTCTTTTTGTTCTCAACTCCACCGATTAATTGATTCCCATTTGAGCGGCCTAGCTAGTGACTGAGAATCGTCAACAGACAGGCCGACAGACAGGCAGACAGGCAGATACACAGACGGACAGATGCTTGGGAAGAGTTGCACCCGGTTGATTTCAAAGACAGTCCAATGAGCCACAACACAAGAAATCATACGAGCTTCTAGTGAAAGCCAGCGGGTGAATGGGCAACCCAGAGGAGTGAGTGGGTCGCGAGAGCACATCAGAATACACTCAGCTTATTGGGCATCAAACCACCAGCAGGGAAGGATGATCAATCCTTACCACACCCAGGACCTCGAAGTGAGAATGTTTTTGGGGAATTCCCAATGTTTGCAGTCCTCAGGCTGGGGTGTTCCTAGCTACTGTTTATTTCATAATTGGTCAATGTATGTGTGAGAGAGAGAGCGTGGCGGGAGATGTGGATGTATTAGGCCATAAGCTGGTCCATGTGTTTCTTGGTGTGTGACTAGTCCCCTTTGCCTCTGTTTACCTTGTAACAAAAAAAGCGTTGTGAGATAACTCAATTCTTTATGACCTTGCAGCTAAAAGCAGTGTGAGATAACTCAGTTATTTATGACCTCTTGAGATTCTTTTGAACCTTGCATGTCCTTGTGCTTATCTTAGTATATAGTGGTGTTATTATTCAAATGTTTAGAAAGTGTGACTCGTTCAGTAACATTTGCATAGATAAGAGGTTAGGGATGTTTTTCAAAGCAAGTTCTCTGATGTTCGTTTTGTAACCATTCCCTTGTTAGAAGAGTGTAAAAACCAAGGTTTGAACATACTTCAGTCCATCAGACTGTTGTCCTCCCAATCCCATGCTTTCTATATGGCTCTTTCTTTTATTCTTTCATCTGCACGCATCATTTCAGACGCGGCTTGATGGGGGATAGCTGGTCTAATCCCCCGCATTTTTGGCGCCCAACAGGGGGCTTTGAAAACTGAGCATCCCGTGACAGAAACCACTGAATAGCAAGGCCGTGAATCTTTACAGTGAAAATTAGGGTAAGTGGTGAAACGTTGGGAGTAACAAAAAATGGGACAGACTTCTAGTAAATGTATGTATGTAAATATGCTTCCAAATATGTTAAGAGCTAGAGGAGCAAAAGTAACCAACCAAAGATTAGAAGAGCTTTTTGATTTTGTGGTTAGGGTATGTCACCTCCTGCTGCTGACCTGCAGGGTACTGATCTGCTTCAGCTTAGACCAAATTATGGTCTAATACTGAGAGCCTCCTGCATTGGAGCAAACATTGTGGCAAACAGTGAGGGAAGATGGACCCCGCGGGTTGGAGGGCACTCAGAATGGGACTGATGCCACAGTACAGCTGCAGCTAGGTCCACGGGTCCCTCAAGGTGGGTCACGGCGTCGGCGAGTGAGAGGCAGAAACCACACGACTCAAAGGTTGCATGTGATTGTTCCAATTTTATTCATGCAAAGCTTCAACTTATATATTCTTTTCCTAAGCTTAAATCTTATGGCTTGAGGTCATACTTGAGGAAATTCTCAAGACCATGACCAGTTACATAATCACATTTCTTTACTCTCCATCAGATACACTGCATGATTCCTGGTTAAAATTTAGTACATCTTGAAACGAAAACTGTCTCAAACACAAGTGTGATAAACATAAACCTTCTAACAATAAGTGAGCACACTTTATCACACTAGGGCATATTGTTCGAACTATGAAATCAATAAAGCATTAATGCATTTCATTATCAAACACAAAAATTACTTGACAGACTTTGGCTGTTCCTTCTTCAGGTGTTCCTCTAGGGCTTTCATTTATTGTTTTCTTTCCCACTAAGTTCCCATAAATCAAACTCCCACTGGTCTTTCTGTACCAAGGCATGAGTTGCCTCAAATAGGCAGCTTTGCTTCAGTGGAAGTCAAGTTGCCCTACAATAGGTAGCTTTACTTCATTGGACTTCGACCACCACGGGGGCTTCAGCGCCTTGCAATGAAGATCAGGGAGTCTTGCAAGCAAGGACAGGGCCCGTGGCCAACTGACATCTCGTGAGTAACTCCAATCATTTCTCACTTGGGGAGGGTCCGTGGGAACTTTCGTCAGCGTGGGTGTCCTGCTGAGTAGCTTGACTTGTCCTCTCATTCCGCTGTTGCTTCTCAGTTTGTAGTATCAGCACGTCCATCCGAACATAGGTTTTGGCAGTGTTTTGGTAAACCTCCTCAGCCAGCGTGTCCTTGGGTGAAGCCCTGCCGGTGCATGATGCAACTATCCTTTTCGGGCACGCTTGTGTGCGCGCATACACACACACACACACACACACACACACACACTCACTCAGACAGTCAGGATTTGTGCACTTCTGAAACGCGCAACCCCCCGGGTTTTTAAATAATACTTCGAAATATAAACAGTTTTAATTTAAAAATAAAAGGGATACATTTTTACCTTTTAAATTGGAAGGGATTTCTTTGAGAAATGAAACCGGAAACCAGAACTATGCAGAAGGAGGGGGAGGTGAATGCTCTATGGTGCTCCCCAGACAGTTGCAAACACGTGCCTCTTCCCTATTGGCTGTGCTCATTCCTGTCGCCAATCACATCTTGTATATCGAATGAGGTGCTCGAAGGGAATGGTATTTAAGAGCGGCGGCTGGCCCTCTCCTCCGGAGAGCTCAAGTTCCGCTGGCCTGTCGGAGCCCACAGCCCTCTCTTCTTCCCCGAAACTGCTCCTCCTTCCGCAGCATGGCTTCGAAAGACCCTCCTGCTCGTTCTAAGCGAACCCAAGACCGAAGAAAGAGGACTGTCTGGAACGCTTCTCAATCTGACATCTTACAAGCCTCATTTGCTCCAGACCCGTATCCAGGCTTCATGGCCAGAGAAGAACTTGCCAGAGCCATCGGCGTGGCAGAGGACAGAATCTTCCTGTGTTTCAAAAACCGCAGAAGTCGACAGCTCAGGAGGAGCCGACTGAGCTCCGTGCCCCCTCCGGGACAGCCGTGCCCCGTGCCGCCTCGCACCACCTCTCCAGCCAGGGCGCCGACGGCAGACAGACGCAAGAGGACTGTCATCAGCAAAGATCAAAGCGCCCACCTGGTGCAAGCGTTTGAGAAGCAGCCATTCCCCGGCGTGAAAGCCAGGCAAGAACTGGCACGCCAGACAGGCCTTCCGGAAGCTCGGATTGACACGTGGTTCCAGAACCGAAGGGCTCGACACCCACATCACGCCAGGGTGCAGCTGGATCACCGCGGGCCCCAGCAATGCAGCTCCAGCCCGGTCTTCGCATGTCCGGTTCTGCAGCCACCTGAGCAAAGCACACCCATAGATGCCCAGAGACCGCCCTCCCTGGGCTTCGTAGGCGGCGGCGGAGGTGATGGAGACAGCAATCCGTTAACTTGCGTCATGGGAGGCCAAGCCTCTGTGGGCCCGGTGACCCATCAGGGGCAAATGCCACAGGAGTTCACCCAGGCGGGAAGGCCTCCGGAGACAAGGACACTCTACTTGGACCTTTCCAGCTGGGGAAACCAAGGTCCCGAACAACAGGACATTCTTTCGGACGCCGGGCAGTGCAAAGGCACTTCATTGTGGGAGAATCCAAACCTGTTCTGGCAGAGACCGGCTCCTGCACACACACCAGCCCCAGTGGGATGGGGGCCTGGCCTGGCCGTGAGCGTGAGTGCCCAGCGGCAGCTGACTGGGCACAACCAGCAGGCAACACTGCTGCAGGAAAACCCTCCTCTGCTTGCCCAAGCCTCTCCACAAGGCACCAGCTTCTTGGACCAACTCCTCGACGACCTGGAAATTCAGCAGAATGCCCAGCCCTTGGTGAATCAACAGGAAGCAGGCCTGCAATGTGAGCCACCACTGCAATTCCCTATCAGCGAGGAGCTCTATCAGGAGTACCTAAGAGACTTTTAAAACGCCCCGAATGCCCGGGAGACTCACTAAAACCCTCTGAAAAGCACCAATCATACCTTATACGTTAAAAAAAGGAAAACACGAAGCAGATTTAAAACCACCTTAAATGCCCCACAAATCAGTAAGAAACAACAGCAACACAATGATACCCTAAAAAAGGCACCCTTAAGGAGTAGATATCTATGTATATTTATATAATATATAAGTGATTCTATGTAAACGATTAATATATAATATGTACACTATTTATACATCATAGATCATTTTTTACATATAGTACATATAAAAACTGAAACCCCTCCAAAACCATTCATAAACCATGGAATACATTTAAAAAGACCCAAAGGGACCAAAGAAGCCCTTTAGGACCCCTTGGAGATCATTCGTAATTTCCTCCCCGCAAGAGAGTAAAACCCTACATAGAGTTGATCAGGTGTCCAGTGAGCTTCTTCATGTCCCCGGCCCCACCAATTGAGGTCATCGAGCTGCAAGCTGATTAACAGGCTAAATGCCACCCCTTCACTCTCAAGAGCCTCAAGTTGAGAGCACATCATGTATCTCTTGCAGCACACATGTGGCAGGAAAGCCCACCCATAACTGGATGGGAGGGCTCTAGAGTCAAGATTGACAAGCTAAGCTTGGTCTCTGAGCCTGCTTGACCTTAGGTGTCTTTGGATTCTTCTCCAGGGCATAATCTATGGGCCTTATGGGAAGGGTGTGGAGTCTTCTTCGGTTGAGGCAGGAAATGGGTCTCAATGCTTTTGATAGCTGACAACACTCAGGAATGTAGCCTTCAAGAAGTTGCCCTGGGAATTCATGTAGCAGCATAGCAACCCTGTGCAGTGAAGTGCCTTAAGACTGTCATTGTTATGGTGCGTGGTGGTGGTGGTGGCGGGGACACGGTCCGGAGCGACTTTGACTTCGGAGACTGTGAGTGGGATACACCTCCAACCCAGGAAATTGAAGGTCCCCTCCAGGGGAGCCCCAGCCTCCCAGACTACTTAACGGATGAACACTGACAGTTGGTTCTCACACACGGTCTTGCGGGTTGTGTTTCACACACTCTGGTGACTATGAAATGCCCAGATCTATTTTGAGTCTCCGTGTGAATGAATGGATTCCATTTGAGCTTCCATTCTGAGCACTGCGTGGACGGTGGAAGACCAACAAGCACTTTTCAGTGGATTTGCCTCTGTGGCTCTGACGACTGGATAAGGGGGTAGATTGGCAAAGGTCTAAAGCTTTGCCCAGATAGAAGGCAGTCTGTGTGTGTGTGTGACTGATTGCAAACACTTCCTCCCTCACCACCCGGCCAGGGAGGAGCATTCTGGTCTGCAGCTCCTTGCCCAGGGTGAACATACCCCCGAGGTAAATCGGGCTGGAGTGTGGGTGGCTGTATAATACCAGCACCACTTAGTCAGGGGTCAGGAGGACCTAGAACCAAGCTCTGCAATATCGGCAATCCTGTTACAGCACCACTATCACCACCACCACCATGGCCAACCGCACCCCAACCCCCACCCAGGATGTTGAGGGAACATTCTGTTATGCTACCACCACTGGTCACCCACTGTTGGTATTGAGACAAGCCTATAAAACACAGGGACATCGCATGTCTCTGTCGTGTTGTTTAGATTTTCATATTCACCACAATCAATAGTCAGATGTGTATAGAGGATATGAAGGTCAAAACACACACTTCTGTCCTTCCCACCCGATTCACACAGGCACCCTGCTTTTGGTGAAAACAGATAGCTCATGGAGAGAAAGACAGACAGATAAGTAAGTAGACTGTTAGAAAGGTAGACACAGCTATAAGATGATAGATAGATAGATAGATAGATAGATAGATAGATAGATAGATAGAATGACGATACATAACATCACCAAGAAGGCCTTCAACAGGCTCTCAGAGGAAAGCTTCACACTGTCTGTGAAGCCTTACTTTGGCAAGTAGGCCAATAGTAACCTAAGAGGGGAGTTTCATCAGGTCACAGCTTGATTCGAGTGCTAGGAGAGAAAAGTCTTTTCAAGTCCCTTCCCTTCTGGCTTCCTCCCTGGTGATGGGAGCGTTGAGCTGCTGCCCTGGCCTGTGCTGCACTACCTGTGGCTCAAGCCAAACCACTAATCGGTTAGGTTTTGAGGTTTTTCGGAGACATTTGTCGCCACACTGCAGCTGTGTGCATCCCTTGAGCTTGTGGCTGGTGTATATTGCCTGCTGCCCCGCTCCCCACCTCTAAACCCTCTTGCCCTCCCGCCAAGCGCGTCCTGCAAGGCTCCACCTGGTGACCCAGTGCCTCCTTGGCCAAGAGATCGGGCTGGCCTTGCGCGGGGAGGCATGCACCCCGGTTGGCCTTTCTCACCTCCAAGTGACAGCGCGTGGCAGAAGCACAGAGGTCAGCAGACCGCATACTGTCTTTCCCTCTTGGCCGACTTAGAGGGACGTAGGCGCGCCTGGCTCCCTCTCGCTGGGTTGACGAGAGAGAACCAGGACCGCGGAGAGCAGCGAGGGAAAGGATAAGAGAAGAGTAGAGAAGAGAAGAGAAACAGAGTGGAGTAGCATATGGGGGCGGCCGGGATATGAGAGTTAGTTACAGCAACAGCCACAGAGAAGGGATCTTGTCATCCACCTGGTCACAGCTAGGGGGAACCGGAGGCAGTCCAATTCAGGTGACCCTTAGACCATAAGCGCATGTGCGCTATAGCACTCACATTGGAAAACCCCTCCCTCCTACACTCAGCCACTTTGATCCTTTCCTCTCAGAGACTAGAGAAGGCCCTCCTGTGTTAGGTTTCTCTCTTTCTGTCTCTCTCTCATGTACCCATCCATCCACCCATCCACCCATCCATCCATACAATCATCCATCATCTGTTATCACAAAGGAAGAAGGCCTACGCGCCAAGATGTGGGTGGGAAGGGAGGCTGTATGTTTGAACCTTCATCCCCATATCCCCATATATACGATGGCAGTGAGTAATAGAACCAAAACGTGACAAAAACAATGCGATGCTTCTCTACGTTAGATGGGATTTATATGCTTCAGGGGGCACCTGGTGTTGGTGAGTTAGTACATTGTGGTCAGACGGGGGCAGAAGTGGGTTCAGACTAGGTGGCGGAAAGAGGTAATGGTGGTTCTGCTGCTGCTGTGCCTGCATGATTGCATTGACTGAAGCGTGGTCATGACACTCCTAAAACTTGACCAGGTGGGCCTGGTACTGTACACACACACACACACACGCACACACACACACACACAGACACATAACCAGGCATCCACCAAAGCACATACATACCGGGTTCCTAAAATGTTTGCCAAATCCTCCCTCACCCCTTCTAAGCACTCAGGTCCCAACCCACTCAACTCATAAAGCAGTGGGACCTCTGGTCTCATCAGAAAATCTGCTGGAGATTCGCAAGGGAGGGTCCAGAGTCTGAGCTGCTTTTCGACTGAATCCCAGTGCTGGCGGTTGGAGGCTCCGCCAGGTGGCATGCCTTCGGAATTAAGGGTGGGCCAGTGGGACCAGGCCACACTCCTGTGGACCACTCAAGCCTCCCTCTTCCTTGACTTTGCAGGTGGAGAGATTGGAGTTCCCCTAGGGCTCTTCTCCATGGATCGCTGCCTCCTCCCACTCCCTTCCCATCCCAGCCCATCCTGGGTGTCCCCGAAACAAGCAATGTCTAGTTCGCTTGCCCAAGGTAGTGTCAAAGTCCAACTTCAGATCAACAACCGAATAAAACAAAACAAAACACAAACCGGTCACCCTGACAGCAATGACCATGCCTCTCTAGCCAGAGACCAGGTTATTGAGATGCTAAAACGGCCGGCTTCATATGGTAATCAAGCCCAGGCCTTCCTTTTGATCCTTTTCAGGTGAAAAGGTGCCACAGGAGGTGTCTTTCTGCTTAAGTTGGAGGGGTTATTGATTGGGCAACATGTTGGAGGTAGTGCTGGCCCAGAAAGAGACACGCACCCACCCCCCATTTCACAAATTGAAATCTACTTTATAGATAGATTACCAGTTATTAACGAAGTGGTTGATGGGCCATGGCTGGGGTGGGGGTGGGGGGGATGCGGCTGGGTGTGCAGGCAGGCTAAAACACCTTAGTAGTTGATAAATAACATGCTGAATTTGGCTTCTGTCATTTTGGCTGAGGCTTGACCAAGGCGCACACACAAAAACACCCACACGTCGACCAGTTTTGAAATAAACAGTGGCAAGGTACATCTCAGCCTGAGGACCGCAAACATTGGGAATTCCCCCAGAACCTTCTCACTTCAGGGAACTGTATGTGGCAAAGATTGACCATCCTTCTCTGCTGGTGCTTTGATTCCTAATAAACTGAGTGTGTTCTGCTGTGCTCTCGGGACCCACTGACTCTTACAGTTTGCCCATTCACCTGCTGGCTTTCACTTAAAGCACATTTGATTGATTGCAGTGTGGCTCTTTGGGTTGTCTTGGAAGCCAACTGGGTACAACTCTTCCCAAGGAGCTTTCTGTCTGTCTGTCTGCCTGTCTTTTGAAGAATCCTCAGGCACAAGCTAGGCCACTCAAATGGGAATCAATCAATTGGTGGAGAGAGAGCAAGGGACAGAATTGCCACCAAACTGATCGTGACTGGCGGCAGGTTTCCTCCAGAGAGAACACAGATTGGAGGGGACCGGAGAAGCGGATAGGGGTCTGAGCACCATAGTTGGAAGACATAGCGAGACGGGGTGCATATGCAGAAGAGCTTACAATGTCGCTCCAAGGACCTCTGAATGACCCAAGCAGTCAGGAGATGATGCATGGCCACCGTGTGTGTGTTTGTGTGTGTGCGATAGCCCTTCCTTGAGGATTGATGGTCGATTTCTATTGAGGGCATGCAGACCACACTGGCAAGCCAGTAAGGACTATGCCACAGGGTTCTCCCTATCCTCCCTAACACCCACCATGCCACCTGTCACCCGCCCCCACTGCAATCCAATCCAATTCTTACTCAAACTTTTTCGTTGGCTTGTTTGTTGGGGGTGGGTGGGGAAGATCATGTGTTTGTTTTCTTTTTTAAACCCTTTTAAACTTGTACTTTAGCCGCATGTCATACCATCAATAAGCGCCATCCTATATGATTCCATACAATTTTCTTCTTTCCTGTAGCTGTGATATTGATAGTGGTGGTGATGATGATGATCATGGTGATGCTTTTCTCATGGTGGCAATACTAGACTAGACACAACAGAACATTCTGCAATCACAACTTCCTTTTCTGTGTCCCTTTGCCAAACTCTTGAGATGGAGGAGCCGAGATCATAACTCCATACTCCCTAAAAGTAGTTTGGAAAGTGTTTGAGAGCCAGACGTATGTCCATTTTTACAGACAGATGAAATCACCATTCTCAGATAAATCTCCTTTCAGATGGCTTTCCAGGAATCCAGGAGAGATAATCCCTTCAGGACCAGTGGTGATACCAGGAGGTGGAGGGAGGGTGGGGTGGAAAGGTGGAGTCTATTTACAAGGATCTACATAGAACCTCCTCCATGGGGGGATGGGCTACAGAAAAGTGGGTGAAGGGAGACATCGGACAGTGTAAGATATAACAAGATACTAATAATTTATCAATTATCAAGGGTTCATGAGGGAGGTGGGAGGGGGAAATGATGAGCTGATACCAAAGCTTCAGGCAGAAACCAAATGTTTTGAGAATGATGATGGCAACACATGTACAAATGTGCTTGACACAATGGATGGATGGACAGTTGGATGGATGGATGGATTTAATCTGTCTGTAAAAATAGATACACTTTTGCTCTTGAGAACTATTAAAACTGTTTTTACAGAGCAGGGTGTTGTGAGATAAGCTCTTCCTTCTGAAAAGTTTGCCAAAGAGACACAGAAAAGAAAATCATCATCATCACCACCACCATCATCATCAATCCCAGCTGCAGGGAGAAGGAAAGGTTCTAGAAACTAATAGGATGACAAGAGGATGGCTGTAATGATGGTATGACATGTGGCTAATACGCAAGTTTAAACGGTTTTAAAAAATAATAAAACAAAACACCCGAATTGCCTCCACAAATCTAACCAATACGCCAACCAAAAAGGTAGTGCAAGAATTGGATTGCATTGTGGGAGTGGCAGGGCATAGGCGGGCAGATGGGTGTTAAGTAGGATAGGGAGAACCCAGGAGGCATAGTCCTCAGGGGCTTTCATGGGCAAAAAATGCCAGGCAAAATTTTTATTCCAAATGACAGTAAAAGGGCAGGCAGGGCACTGGAGACTGATCTAGGGATAAATCTGAGGTGGTTTGCTTTGATACAATATAATCCTCACAGGTTACATTCTACCACTGTATGTGTGAGTGTATGTCCCTTTTAGACATGCAATTTTGAATTTCCCGCCCAGGCGGCCCCCATTTGGTGACACTGCAGGCAGAGAACAATGCTGGACCTAGGAGCAAAGAATGGACTTCTCTGCAGTGCAACTCCAAAAGTGTCTCAGGATTACTGCTTCTGACAGTTAACATTTACCCCAAACGACCCTCAAGATTACCGCCAGGGAACTTAACCAAATAACTCAATCACGAAAATGATGGCAATGGGTTTCAAAAAGAAAAGGAAAAGGAAAAAAAAACTCTGATCAGATTCAGCAAGGTGGCAGGACAAGCAAAACCCAAGGAAGGCAGCCCTCACACAAAAGTTCCTTCAGCCCTGGGAAGTGAGCAGAAAAGGTCAGGACACCTGGAAGACCTCCAGCAGATAAGAGAACATCCAAGTCTAAAGGAAAGCCATCTTTAAAAAAAAAATTGTTAATGGAAGCTCGTACAACTCTTATCAAAATCCATCCATCCATCAAATGTGTCAAGCACATTTATACCAGTGTTGCCATCATCATTCTCAAAATATTTGCTTTCTGCTTGAGCCTTTGCTATCAGCTCCTCATTCCCCCCTCCCACCCCGCTCCCCCCTACCTCATGAACCCTTGATATTTAAAAATTATTAGTATTTTGTTATAACTTACACTGTCCAATGTCTCTTTTCACCCTTTTTTTCTTCTTCATCTCCCCAGAAAGGAGATTCTAAGTAGATACTTGTAAATTGGTTCCTGTTTTCCACCTCGCCCTTCCTCTACCCTTCTGGTATCCTCACTGTTGCTGAGGGAATTATCTCTCTTGGATTGCAGGAAATCCATCTGAAAGGTTATATTCACCTGAGAAGGGTGATTTCTTCTGTCTGTAAAAATAGACACACATCTGGCTCTCGAGTTCTTTTAAAACACTATTTAGGGAATAGGGAGTTAGGAGATCGGCTCTTCCGTCTCAAACGTTTGTCAAAGAGACACATAAGAGAACGTTTTGATTGCAGAATGTTCTGTTGGGTCTAGTCTAGTGTTGCCACGATTGGAAAATCATCATCATCATCGTCATCATCACCACGACCTTCATCATCAGTCACAGTTAAAGGGAAGAAAAAATATTCTAGAATTTAAAAGCATGACAATAGGATGGCGGTATTGATGGTATGACATGCGGCTAAAGTGCAAGTTTAAACGGTTTAAAACCGAACGATACAAACAAGCAAAACACCTGATCTTTTCCCACATCCCCAAAAAACAAACCAACCAAAAAATTTGTGTAAGAATTTGAGTGTTTGTGCGGGAGGCAAGAGATGATGGCTTGTGGGGGGGTTTGGTGTTAGGTGGGACAGGGAGAACCCAGGTGGTATAATCCACAGTGGCTTCCCTGGGTCGTATGCCGGACCTCAATGGAAATCTATATCACTCCTCAAGCAAGGGCTATCACACACACACACACACACACACACACACACACACACTCACACACACGTGCGCGTGCGCACGCGCAGTGTGCATGGGTCATCTGCTGACTGATTGGGTCAGTCAGATTCCTGGAGCCACATTGTAAGCCCTTTGGCATATGTGCCCCATCTCTCTATGTGTTCCAATCACGGTGGTCTGACCCCTGCCTGCTACTCTGGTGCCACTCATAAGTGTGATTTCTGGAAGGGAAACCCATCGCAGCCAGTCACGATCAGTTTGGTGGCAATTCTGTCTTTTTGTTCTCAACGCCACCGATTAATTGATTCCCATTTGAGCGGCCTAGCTAGTGACTGAGAATCGTCAACAGACAGGCTGACAGACAGGCAGACAGGCAGATACACAGACGGACAGATGCTTGGGAAGAGTTGCACCCGGTTGATTTCAAAGACAGTCCAATGAGCCACAACACAAGAAATCATACGAGCTTCTAGTGAAAGCCAGCGGGTGAATGGGCAACCCAGAGGAGTGAGTGGGTCGCGAGAGCACATCAGAATACACTCAGCTTATTGGGCATCAAACCACCAGCAGGGAAGGATGATCAATCCTTACCACACCCAGGACCTCGAAGTGAGAATGTTTTTGGGGAATTCCCAATGTTTGCAGTCCTCAGGCTGGGGTGTTCCTAGCTACTGTTTATTTCATAATTGGTCAATGTATGTGTGAGAGAGAGAGCGTGGCGGGAGATGTGGATGTATTAGGCCATAAGCTGGTCCATGTGTTTCTTGGTGTGTGACTAGTCCCCTTTGCCTCTGTTTACCTTGTAACAAAAAAAGCGTTGTGAGATAACTCAATTCTTTATGACCTTGCAGCTAAAAGCAGTGTGAGATAACTCAGTTATTTATGACCTCTTGAGATTCTTTTGAACCTTGCATGTCCTTGTGCTTATCTTAGAATATAGTGGTGTTATTATTCAAATGTTTAGAAAGTGTGACTCGTTCAGTAACATTTGCATAGATAAGAGGTTAGGGATGTTTTTCAAAGCAAGTTCTCTGATGTTCCTTTTGTAACCATTCCCTTGTTAGAAGAGTGTAAAAACCAAGGTTTGAACATACATCAGTCCATCAGACTGTTGTCCTCCCAATCCCATGCTTTCTATATGGCTCTTTCTTTTATTCTTTCATCTGCACGCATCATTTCAGACGCGGCTTGATGGGGGATAGCTGGTCTAATCCCCCGCATTTTTGGCGCCCAACAGGGGGCTTTGAAAACTGAGCATCCCGTGACAGAAACCACTGAATAGCAAGGCCGTGAATCTTTACAGTGAAAATTAGGGTAAGTGGTGAAACGTTGGGAGTAACAAATAATGGGACAGACTTCTAGTAAATGTATGTATGTAAATATGCTTCCAAATATGTTAAGAGCTAGAGGAGCAAAAGTAACCAACCAAAGATTAGAAGAGCTTTTTGATTTTGTGGTTAGGGTATGTCACCTCCTGCTGCTGACCTGCAGGGTACTGATCTGCTTCAGCTTAGACCAAATTATGGTCTAATTCTGAGAGCCTCGTGCATTGGAGCAAACATTGTGGCAAACAGTGAGGGAAGATGGACCCCGCGGGTTGGAGGGCACTCAGAATGGGACTGATGCCACAGTACAGCTGCAGCTAGGTCCACGGGTCCCTCAAGATGGGTCACGGCGTCGGCGAGTGAGAGGCAGAAACCACACGACTCAAAGGTTGCATGTGATTGTTCCAATTTTATTCATGCAAAGCTTCAACTTATATATTCTTTTCCTAAGCTTAAATCTTATGGCTTGAGGTCATACTTGAGGAAATTCTCAAGACCATGACCAGTTACATAATCACATTTCTTTACTCTCCATCAGATACACTGCATGATTCCTGGTTAAAATTTAGTACATCTTGAAACGAAAACTGTCTCAAACACAAGTGTGATAAACATAAACCTTCTAACAATAAGTGAGCACACTTTATCACACTAGGGCATATTGTTCGAACTATGAAATCAATAAAGCATTAATGCATTTCATTATCAAACACAAAAATTACTTGACAGACTTTGGTTGTTCCTTCTTCAGGTGTTCCTCTAGGGCTTTCATTTATTGTTTTCTTTCCCACTAAGTTCCCATAAATCAAACTCCCACTGGTCTTTCTGTACCAAGGCATGAGTTGCCTCAAATAGGCAGCTTTGCTTCAGTGGAAGTCAAGTTGCCCTACAATAGGTAGCTTTACTTCATTGGACTTCGACCACCAAGGGGGCTTCAGCGCCTTGCAATGAAGATCAGGGAGTCTTGCAAGCAAGGACAGGGCCCGTGGCCAACTGACATCTCGTGAGTAACTCCAATCATTTCTCACTTGGGGAGGGTCCGTGGGAACTTTCGTCAGCGTGGGTGTCCTGCTGAGTAGCTTGACTTGTCCTCTCATTCTGCTGTTGCTTCTCAGTTTGTAGTATCAGCACGTCCATCCGAACATAGGTTTTGGCAGTGTTTTGGTAAACCTCCTCAGCCAGCGTGTCCTTGGGTGAAGCCCTGCCGGTGCATGATGCAACTATCCTTTTCGGGCACGCTTGTGTGCGCGCATACACACACACACACACACACACACACTCACTCACTCAGACAGTCAGGATTTGTGCACTTCTGAAACAACCCCCCGGGTTTTTAAATAATACTTCGAAATATAAACAGTTTTAATTTAAAAATAAAAGGGATACATTTTTACCTTTTAAATTGGAAGGGATTTCTTTGAGAAATGAAACCGGAAACCAGAACCATGCAGAAGGAGGGGGAGGTGAATGCTCTTTGGTGCTCCCCAGACAGTTGCAAACACGTGCCTCTTCCCTATTGGCTGTGCTCATTCCTGTCGCCAATCACATCTTGTATATCGAATGAGGTGCTCGAAGGGAATGGTATTTAAGAGCGGCGGCTGGCCCTCTCCTCCTGAGAGCTCAAGTTCCGCTGGCCTGTCGGAGCCCACAGCCCTCTCTTCTTCCCCGAAACTGCTCCTCCTTCCGCAGCATGGCTTCGAAAGACCCTCCTGCTCGTTCTAAGCGAACCCAAGACCGAAGAAAGAGGACTGTCTGGAACGCTTCTCAATCTGACATCTTACAAGCCTCATTTGCTCCAGACCCGTATCCAGGCTTCATGGCCAGAGAAGAACTTGCCAGAGCCATCGGCGTGGCAGAGGACAGAATCTTCCTGTGGTTCAAAAACCGCAGAAGTCGACAGCTCAGGAGGAGCCGACTGAGCTCCGTGCCCCCTCCGGGACAGCCGTGCCCCGTGCCGCCTCGCACCACCTCTCCAGCCAGGGCGCCGACGGCAGACAGACGCAAGAGGACTGTCATCAGCAAAGATCAAAGCGCCCACCTGGTGCAAGCGTTTGAGAAGCAGCCATTCCCCGGCGTGAAAGCCAGGCAAGAACTGGCACGCCAGACAGGCCTTCCGGAAGCTCGGATTGACACGTGGTTCCAGAACCGAAGGGCTCGACACCCACATCACGCCAGGGTGCAGCTGGATCACCGCGGGGCCCAGCAATGCAGCTCCAGCCCGGTCTTCGCATGTCCGGTTCTGCAGCCACCTGAGCAAAGCACACCCATAGATGCCCAGAGACCGCCCTCCCTGGGCTTCGTAGGCGGCGGCGGAGGTGATGGAGACAGCAATCCGTTAACTTGCGTCATGGGAGACCAAGCCTCTGTGGGCCCGGTGACCCATCAGGGGCAAATGCCACAGGAGTTCACCCAGGCGGGAAGGCCTCCGGAGACAAGGACACTCTACTTGGACCTTTCCAGCTGCGGAAACCAAGGTCCCGAACAACAGGACATTCTTTCGGACGCCGGGCAGTGGAAAGGCACTTCATTGTGGGAGCATCCAAACCTGTTCTGGCAGAGACCGGCTCCTGCACACACACCAGCCCCAGTGGGATGGGGGCCTGGCCTGGCCGTGAGCGTGAGTGCCCAGCGGCAGCTGTCTGGGCACAACCAGCAGGCAACACTGCTGCAGGAAAACCCTCCTCTGCTTGCCCAAGCCTCTCCACAAGGCACCAGCTTCTTGGACCAACTCCTCGACGACCTGGAAATTCAGCAGAATGCCCAGCCCTTGGTGAATCAACAGGAAGCAGGCCTGCAATGTGAGCCACCACTGCAATTCCCTAACAGCGAGGAGCTCTATCAGGAGTACCTAAGAGACTTTTAAAACGCCCCGAATGCCCGGGAGACTCACTAAAACCCTCTGAAAAGCACCAATCATACCTTATACGTTAAAAAAAGAAAACACGAAGCAGATTTAAAACCACCTTAAATGCCCCACAAATCAGTAAGAAACAACAGCAACACAATGATACCCTAAAAAAGGCACCCTTAAGGAGTAGATATCTATGTATATTTATATAATATATAAGTGATTCTATGTAAACGATTAATATATAATATGTACACTATTTATACATCATAGATCATTTTTTACATATAGTACATATAAAAACTGAAACCCCTCCAAAACCATTCATAAACCATGGAATACATTTAAAAAGACCCAAAGGGACCAAAGAAGCCCTTTAGGACCCCTTGGAGGTCATTCGTAATTTCCTCCCCGAAAAAGAGTAAAACCCTACATAGAGTTGATCAGGTGTCCACTGAGCTTCTTCATGTCCCCGGCCCCACCAATTGAGGTCATCGAGCTGCAAGCTGATTAACAGGCTAAATGCCACCCCTTCACTCTCAAGAGCCTCAAGTTGAGAGCACATCATGTATGTCTTGCAGCACACGTGTGGCAGGAAAGCCCACCCCTAACTGGATGGGAGGGCTCTAGAGTCAAGATTGACAAGCTAAGCTTGGTCTCTGAGCCTGCTTGACCTTAGGTGTCTTTGGATTCTTCTCCAGGGCATAATCTATGGGCCTTATGGGAAGGATATGGAGTCTTCTTCGGTTGAGGCAGGAAACGGGTCTCAATGCTTTTGATAGCTGACAACACTCAGGAATGTAGCCTTCAAGAAGTTGCCCTGGGAATTCATGTAGCAGCATAGCAACCCTGTGCAGTGAAGTGCCTTAAGACTGTCATTGTTATGGTGCGTGGTGGTGGTGGTGGCGGGGACACGGTCAGGAGCGACTTTGACTTCGGAGACCGTGAGTGGGATACACCTCCAACCCAGGAAAGTGAAGGTCCCCTCCAGGGGAGCCCCAGCCTCCCAGACTACTTAACGGATGAACACTGACAGTTGGTTCTCACACACGGTCTTGCGGGTTGTGTTTCACACACTCTGGTGACTATGAAATGCCCAGATCTATGCTTGAGACTCCGTGTGAATGTATGGATTCCATTTGAGCTTCCATTCTGAGCACTGCGTGGACGGTGGAAGACCAACAAGCACTTTTCAGTGGATTTGCCTCTGTGGCTCTGACGACTGGATAAGGGGGTAGATTGGCAAAGGTCTAAAGCTTTGCCCAGATAGAAGGCAGTCTGTGTGTGTGTGTGACTGATTGCAAACACTTACTCCCTCACCACCCGGCCAGGGAGGAGCATTCTGGTCTGCAGCTCCTTGCCCAGGGTGAACATACCCCCGAGGTAAATCGGGCTGGAGTGTGGGTGGCTGTATAATACCAGCACCACTTGGTCAGGGGTCAGGAGGACCTAGAACCAAGCTCTGCAATATCGGCAATCCTGTTACAGCACCACTATCACCACCACCACCATGGCCAACCGCACCCCAATCCCCACCCAGGATGTTGAGGGAACATTCTGTTATGCTACCACCACTGGTCACCCACTGTTGGTATTGAGCCAAGCCTATAAAACACAGGGACATACATATCTCTGTCGTGTTGTTTAGATTTTCATATTCACCACAATCAATAGTCAGACGTGTATAGAGGATATGAAGGTCAAAACACACACTTCTGTCCTTCCCACCCGATTCACACAGGCACCCTGCTTTTGGTGAAAACAGATAGCTCATGGAGAGAAAGACAGACAGATAAGTAAGTAGACTGTTAGAAAGGTAGACACAGCTATAAGATGATAGATAGATAGATAGATAGATAGATAGATAGATAGATAGATAGATAGATTGACGATACATAACATCACCAAGAAGGCCTTCAACAGGCTCTCAGAGGAAAGCTTCACACTGTCTGTGAAGCCTTACTTTGGCAAGTAGGCCAATAGTAACCTAAGAAGGGAGTTTCATCAGGTCACAGCTTGATTCGAGTGCTAGGAGAGAAAAGTCTTTTCAAGTCCCTTCCCTTCTGGCTTCCTCCCTGGTGATGGGAGCGTTGAGCTGCTGCCTTGGCCTGTGCTGCACTACCTGTGGCTCAATCCAAACCACTGATCGGTTAGGTTTTGAGGTTTTTTGGAGACCTTTGTCGCCACACTGCAGCTGTGTGCATCCCTTGAGCTTGTGGCTGGTGTATATTGCCTGCTGCCCCGCTCCCCACCTCTGAACCCTCTTGCCCTCCCGCCAAGCGCGTCCTGCAAGGCTACACCTGGTGACCCAGTGCCTCCTTGGATAGAGATCGGGCTGGCCTTGCGTGGGGAGGCATGCACCCCGGTTGGCCTTTCTCACCTCCAAGTGACAGCGCGTGGCAGAAGCACAGAGGTCAGCAGACCGCATACTGTCTTTCCCTCTTGGCCCACTTAGAGGGACGTAGGCGCGCCTGGCTCCCTCTCGCTGGGTTGACCAGAGAGGACCAGGACCGCAGAGAGCAGCGAGGGAAAGGATAAGAGAAGAGAAGAGAAACAGAGTGGAGTAGCATATGGGGGCGGCCGGGATATGAGAGTTAGTTAGAGCAACAGCCACAGAGAAGGGATCTTGTCATCCACCTGGTCACAGCTAGGGGGAACCGGAGGGAGTCCAATTCAGGTGACCCTTAGACCATAAGCGCATGTGCGCTATAGCACTCACATTGGAAAACCCCTCCCTCGTACACTCAGCCACTTTGATCCTTTCCTCTCAGAGACTAGAGAAGGCCCTCCTGTGTTAGGTTTCTCTGTTTCTGTCTCTCTCTCATGTACCCATCCATCCACCCATCCACCCATCCACCCATCCATCCATACAATCATCCATCATCTGTTATCACAAAGGAAGAAGGCCTGCGCGCCAAGATGTGGGTGGGAAGGGAGGCTGTATGTTTGAACCTTCATCCCCATATCCCCATATATACGATGGCAGTGAATAATACAACCAAAACGTGACAAAAACAATGCGATGCTTCTCTACGTTAGATGGGATTTATATGCTTCAGGGGGCACCTGGTGTTGGTGAGTTAGTACATTGTGGTCAGACTGGGGCAGAAGTGGGTTCGGACTAGGTGGCGGAAAGAGGTAATGGTGGTTCTGCTGCTGCTGTGCCTGCATGATTGCATTGACTGAAGCGTGGTCATGACACTCCTAAAACTTGACCAGGTGGGCCTGGTACTGTATACACACACACACACACACACACACACACACACACACACACACACACAGACACATAACCAGCCATCCACCAAAGCACACACATACCGGGTTCCTAAAATGTTTGCCAAATCCTCCCTCACCCCTTCTAAGCACTCAGGTCCCAACCCACTCAACTCATAAAGCAGTGGGACCTCTGGTCTCATCAGAAAAACTGCTGGAGATTCGCAAGGGAGGGTCCAGAGTCTGAGCTGCTTTTCGACTGAATCCCAGTGCTGGCGGTTGGAGGCTCCGCCAGGTGGCAGGCCTTCGGAATTAAGGGTGGGCCAGTGGGACCAGGCCACACTCCTGTGGACCACTCAAGCCTCCCTCTTCCTTGACTTTGCAGGTGGAGAGATTGGAGTTCCCCTAGGGCTCTTCTCCATGGATCGCTGCCTCCTCCCACTCCCTTCCCATCCCAGCCCATCCTGGGTGTCCCCGAAACAAGCAATGTCTAGTTCGCTTGCCCAAGGTAGTGTCAAAGTCCAACTTCAGATCAACAACAGAATAAAACAAAACAAAACACAAACCGGTCACCCTGACAGCAATGACCATGCCTCTCTAGCCAGAGACCAGGTTATTGAGATGCTAAAACGGCCGGCTTCATATGGTAATCAAGCCCAGGCCTTCCTTTTGATCCTTTTCAGGTGAAAAGGTGCCACAGGAGGTGTCTTTCTGCTTAAGTTGGAGGGGTTATTGATTGGGCAACATGTTGGAGGTAGTGCTGGCCCAGAAAGAGACACGCACCCACCCCCCATTTCACAAATTGAAATCTACTTTATAGATAGATTACCAATTATTAACGAAGTGGTTGATGGGCCATGGCTGGGGTGGGGGTGGGGGGGATGCGGCTGGGTGTGCAGGCAGGCTAAAACACCTTAGTAGTTGATAAATAACATGCTGAATTTGGCTTCTGTCATTTTGGCTGAGGCTTGACCAAGGCGCACACACAAAAACACCCACACGTCGACCAGTTTTGAAATAAACAGTGGCAAGGTACATCTCAGCCTGAGGACCGCAAACATTGGGAATTCCCCCAGAACCTTCCCACTTCAGGGAACTGCATGTGGCAAAGATTGACCATCCTTCTCTGCTGGTGCTTTGATTCCTAATAAACTGAGTGTGTTCTGCTGTGCTCTCGGGACCCACTGACCCTTACAGTTTGCCCATTCACCTGCTGGCTTTCACTTAAAGCACATTTGATTGATTGCAGTGTGGCTCTTTGGGTTGTCTTGGAAGCCAACTGGGTACAACTCTTCCCAAGGAGCTTTCTGTCTGTCTGTCTGCCTGTCTTTTGAAGAATCCTCAGGCACAAGCTAGGCCACTCAAATGGGAATCAATCAATTGGTGGAGAGAGAGCAAGGG
The DNA here is from genome assembly GCF_050624435.1 of Tenrec ecaudatus. Classification (NCBI taxonomy): domain Eukaryota; kingdom Metazoa; phylum Chordata; class Mammalia; order Afrosoricida; family Tenrecidae; genus Tenrec; species Tenrec ecaudatus. The sequence continues at coordinate 92,102,660 of NC_134544.1, read as the reverse complement.
ACAGAATTGCCACCAAACTGATCGTGACTGGCGGCAGGTTTCCTCCAGAGAGAACACAGATTGGAGGGGACCGGAGAAGCGGATAGGGGTCTGAGCACCATAGTTGGAAGACATAGCGAGACGGGGTGCATATGCAGAAGAGCTTACAATGTCGCTCCAAGGACCTCTGAATGACCCAAGCAGTCAGGAGATGATGCATGGCCACCGTGTGTGTGTTTGTGTGTGTGCGATAGCCCTTCCTTGAGGATTGATGGTCGATTTCTATTGACGGCAGGCAGACCACACTGGCAAGCCAGTAAGGTCTATGCCACAGGGTTCTCCCTATCCTCCCTAACACCCACCAGGCCACCTGTCACCCGCCCCCACTGCAATCCAATCCAATTCTTACTCAAACTTTTTCGTTGGCTTGTTTGTTGGGGGTGGGTGGGGAAGATCATGTGTTTGTTTTCTTTTTTAAACCCTTTTAAACTTGTACTTTAGCCGCATGTCATACCATCAATAAGCGCCATCCTATATGATTCCGTACAATTTTCTTCTTTCCTGTAGCTGTGATATTGAGAGTGGTGGTGATGATGATGATCATGGTGATGCTTTTCTCATGGTGGCAATACTAGACTAGACACAACAGAACATTCTGCAATCACAACTTCCTTTTCTGTGTCCCTTTGCCAAACTCTTGAGATGGAGGAGCCGAGATCATAACTCCATACTCCCTAAAAGTAGTTTGGAAAGTGTTTGAGAGCCAGACGTATGTCCATTTTTACAGACAGATGAAATCACCATTCTCAGATAAATCTCCTTTCAGATGGCTTTCCAGGAATCCAGGAGAGATAATCCCTTCAGGACCAGTGGTGATACCAGGAGGTGGAGGGAGGGTGGGGTGGAAAGGTGGAGTCTATTCACAAGGATCTACATAGAACCTCCTCCATGGGGGGATGGGCTACAGAAAAGTGGGTGAAGGGAGACATCGGACAGTGTAAGATATAACAAAATACTAATAATTTATCAATTATCAAGGGTTCATGAGGGAGGTGGGAGGGGGAAATGATGAGCTGATACCAAAGCTTCAGGCAGAAACCAAATGTTTTGAGAATGATGATGGCAACACATGTACAAATGTCCTTGACACAATGGATGGATGGACGGTTGGATGGATGGATGGATTTAATCTGTCTGTAAAAATAGATACACTTTTGCTCTTGAGAATTATTAAAACTGTTTTTACAGAGCAGGGTGTTGTGAGATCAGCTCTTCCTTCTGAAAAGTTTGCCAAAGAGACACAGAAAAGAAAATCATCATCATCACCACCACCATCATCATCAATCCCAGCTGCAGGGAAGAAGGAAAGGTTCTAGAAACTAATAGGATGACAAGAGGATGGCTGTAATGATGGTATGACATGTGGCTAATACGCAAGTTTAAACGGTTTTAAAAAAAAATAAAACAAAACACCCGATTTGCCTCCACAAACCTAACCAATACGCCAACCAAAAAGGTAGTGCAAGAATTGGATTGCATTGTGGGAGTGGCAGGGCATAGGCGGGCAGATGGGTGTTAAGTAGGATAGGGAGAACCCAGGAGGCATAGTCCTCAGGGGCTTTCATGGGCAAAAAATGCCAGGCAAAATTTTTATTCCAAATGACAGTAAAAGGGCAGGCAGGGCACTGGAGACTGATCTAGGGATAAATCTGAGGTGGTTTGCTTTGATACAATATAATCCTCACAGGTTACATTCTACCACTGTATGTGTGAGTGTATGTCCCTTTTAGACATGCAATTTTGAATTTCCCGCCCAGGCGGCCCCCATTTGGTGACACTGCAGGCAGAGAACAATGCTGGACCTAGGAGCAAAGAATGGACTTCTCTGCAGTGCAACTCCAAAAGTGTCTCAGGATTACTGCTTCCGACAGTTAACATTTACCCCAAACGACCCTCAAGATTACCGCCAGGGAACTTAACCAAATAACTCAATCACGAAAACGATGGCAATGGGTTTCAAAAAGAAAAGGAAAAGGAAAAAAAAACTCTGATCAGATTCAGCAAGGTGGCAGGACAAGCAAAATCCAAGGAAGGCAGCCCTCACACAAAAGTTCCTTCAGCCCTGGGAAGTGAGCAGAAAAGGTCAGGACACCTGGAAGACCTCCAGCAGATAAGAGAACATCCAAGTCTAAAGGAAAGCCATCTTTAAAAAAAATTGTTATTGGAAGCTCGTACAACTCTTATCAAAATCCATCCATCCATCAAATGTGTCAAGCACATTTATACCAGTGTTGCCATCATCATTCTCAAAATATTTGCTTTCTGCTTGAGCCTTTGCTATCAGCTCCTCATTTCCCCCCTCCCTCCCCGCTCCCCCCTACCTCATGAACCCTTGATATTTAAAAATTATTAGTATTTTGTTATAACTTACACTGTCCAATGTCTCTTTTCACCCTTTTTTTCTTCTTCATCTCCCCAGAAAGGAGATTCTAAGTAGATACTTGTAAATTGGTTCCTGTTTTCCACCTCGCCCTTCCTCTACCCTTCTGGTATCCTCACTGTTGCTGAGGGAATTATCTCTCTTGGATTGCAGGAAATCCATCTGAAAGGTTATATTCACCTGAGAAGGGTGATTTCTTCTGTCTGTAAAAATAGACACACATCTGGCTCTCGAGTTCTTTTAAAACACTATTTAGGGAATAGGGAGTTAGGAGATCGGCTCTTCCGTCTCAAACGTTTGTCAAAGAGACACATAAGAGAACGTTTTGATTGCAGAATGTTCTGTTGGGTCTAGTCTAGTGTTGCCACGATTGGAAAATCATCATCATCATCGTCATCATCACCACGACCTTCATCATCAGTCACAGTTAAAGGGAAGAAAAAATATTCTAGAATTTAAAAGCATGACAATAGGATGGCGGTATTGATGGTATGACATGCGGCTAAAGTGCAAGTTTAAACGGTTTAAAACCGAACGATACAAACAAGCAAAACACCTGATCTTTTCCCACATCCCCAAAAAACAAACCAACCAAAAGATTTGTGTAAGAATTTGAGTGTTTGTGCGGGAGGCAAGAGATGATGGCTTGTGAGGGGGTTTGGTGTTAGGTGGGACAGGGAGAACTCAGGTGGTATAATCCACAGTGGCTTGCCTGGGTAGTATGCCGGACCTCAATGGAAATCTATATCACTCCTCAAGCAAGGGCTATCACACACACACACACACACACACACACACAAACACACGTGTGCGTGCGCACACGCAGTGTGCATGGGTCATCTGCTGACTGCTTGGGTCAGTCAGATACCTGGAGCCTCATTGTAAGCCCTTTGGCATATGTGCCCCATCTCTCTATGTGTTCCAATCACGGTGGTCTGACCCCTGCCTGCTACTCTGGTGCCACTCATAACTGTGATTTCTGGAGGGGAATCCCATCGCAGCCAGTCACGATCAGTTTGGTGGCAATTCTGTCTTTCTGTTCTCAACTCCACCGATTAATTGATTCCCATTTGAGCGGCCTAGCTAGTGACTGAGAATCGTCAACAGACAGGCCGACAGACAGGCAGACAGGCAGATACACAGACGGACAGATGCTTGGGAAGAGTTGCACCCGGTTGATTTCAAAGACAGTCCAATGAGCCACAACACAAGAAATCATACGAGCTTCTAGTGAAAGCCAGCGGGTGAATGGGCAACCCAGAGGAGTGAGTGGGTCGCGAGAGCACATCAGAATACACTCAGCTTATTGGGCATCAAACCACCAGCAGGGAAGGATGATCAATCCTTACCACACCCAGGACCTCGAAGTGAGAATGTTTTTGGGGAATTCCCAATGTTTGCAGTCCTCAGGCTGGGGTGTTCCTAGCTACTGTTTATTTCATAATTGGTCAATGTATGTGTGAGAGAGAGAGCGTGGCGGGAGATGTGGATGTATTAGGCCATAAGCTGGTCCATGTGTTTCTTGGTGTGTGACTAGTCCCCTTTGCCTCTGTTTACCTTGTAACAAAAAGTGTTGTGAGATAACTCATTTCTTTATGACCTTGCAGCTAAAAGCAGTGTGAGATAACTCAGTTATTTATGACCTCTTGAGATTCTTTTGAAACTTGCATGTCCTTGTGCTTATCTTAGAATATAGTGGTGTTATTATTCAAATGTTTAGAAAGTGTGACTCGTTCAGTAACATTTGCATAGATAAGAGGTTAGGGATGTTTTTCAAAGCAAGTTCTCTGATGTTCCTTTTGTAACCATTCCCTTGTTAGAAGAGTGTAAAAACCAAGGTTTGAACATACTTCAGTCCATCAGACTGTTGTTCTCCTAATCCCATGCTTTCTATATGGCTCTTTCTTTTATTCTTTCATCTGCACGCATCATTTCAGACGCGGCTTGATGGGGGATAGCTGGTCTAATCCCCCGCATTTTTGGCGCCCAACAGGGGGCTTTGAAAACTGAGCATCCCGTGACAGAAACCACTGAATAGCAAGGCCGTGAATATTTACAGTGAAAATTAGGGTAAGTGGTGACACGTTGGGAGTAACAAATAATGGGACAGACTTCTAGTAAATGTATGTATGTAAATATGCTTCCAAATATGTTAAGAGCTAGAGGAGCAAAAGTAACCAACCAAAGATTAGAAGAGCTTTTTGATTTTGTGGTTAGGGTATGTCACCTCCTGCTGCTGACCTGCAGGGTACTGATCTGCTTCAGCTTAGACCAAATTATGGTCTAATACTGAGAGCCTCGTGCATTGGAGCAAACATTGTGGCAAACAGTGAGGGAAGATGGACCCCGCGGGTTGGAGGGCACTCAGAATGGGACTGATGCCACAGTACAGCTGCAGCTAGGTCCACGGGTCCCTCAAGGTGGGTCACGGCGTCGGCGAGTGAGAGGCAGAAACCACACGACTCAAAGGTTGCATGTGATTGTTCCAATTTTATTCATGCAAAGCTTCAACTTATATATTCTTTTCCTAAGCTTAAATCTTATGGCTTGAGGTCATACTTGAGGAAATTCTCAAGACCATGACCAGTTACATAATCACATTTCTTTACTCTCCATCAGATACACTGCATGATTCCTGGTTAAAATTTAGTACATCTTGAAACGAAAACTGTCTCAAACACAAGTGTGATAAACATAAACCTTCTAACAATAAGTGAGCACACTTTATCACACTAGGGCATATTGTTCGAACTATGAAATCAATAAAGCATTAATGCATTTCATTATCAAACACAAAAATTACTTGACAGACTTTGGCTGTTCCTTCTTCAGGTGTTCCTCTAGGGCTTTCATTTATTGTTTTCTTTCCCACTAAGTTCCCATAAATCAAACTCCCACTGGTCTTTCTGTACCAAGGCATGAGTTGCCTCAAATAGGCAGCTTTGCTTCAGTGGAAGTCAAGTTGCCCTACAATAGGTAGCTTTACTTCATTGGACTTCGACCACCACGGGGGCTTCAGCGCCTTGCAATGAAGATCAGGGAGTCTTGCAAGCAAGGACAGGGCCCGTGGCCAACTGACATCTCGTGAGTAACTCCAATCATTTCTCACTTGGGGAGGGTCCGTGGGAACTTTCGTCAGCGTGGGTGTCCTGCTGAGTAGCTTGACTTGTCCTCTCATTCTGCTGTTGCTTCTCAGTTTGTAGTATCAGCACGTCCATCCGAACATAGGTTTTGGCAGTGTTTTGGTAAACCTCCTCAGCCAGCGTGTCCTTGGGTGAAGCCCTGCCGGTGCATGATGCAACTATCCTTTTCGGGCACGCTTGTGTGCGCGCATACACACACACACACACACACACACACACACACACACACTCACTCACTCAGACAGTCAGGATTTGTGCACTTCTGAAACGCGCAACCCCCCGGGTTTTTAAATAATACTTCGAAATATAAACAGTTTTAATTTAAAAATAAAAGGGATACATTTTTACCTTTTAAATTGGAAGGGATTTCTTTGAGAAATGAAACCGGAAACCAGAACTATGCAGAAGGAGGGGGAGGTGAATGCTCTTTGGTGCTCCCCAGACAGTTGCAAACACGTGCCTCTTCCCTATTGGCTGTGCTCATTCCTGTCGCCAATCACATCTTGTATATCGAATGAGGTGCTCGAAGGGAATGGTATTTAAGAGCGGCGGCTTGCCCTCTCCTCCGGAGAGCTCAAGTTCCGCTGGCCTGTCGGAGCCCACAGCCCTCTCTTCTCCCCCGAAACTGCTCCTCCTTCCGCAGCATGGCTTCGAAAGACCCTCCTGCTCCTTCTAAGCGAACCCAAGACCGAAGAAAGAGGACTGTCTGGAACGCTTCTCAATCTGACATCTTACAAGCCTCATTTGCTCGAGACCCATATCCAGGCTTCATGGCCAGAGAAGAACTTGCCAGAGCCATCGGCGTGGCAGAGGACAGAATCTTCCTGTGTTTCAAAAACCGCAGAAGTCGACAGCTCAGGAGGAGCCGACTGAGCTCCGTGCCCCCTCCGGGACAGCCGTGCCCCGTGCCGCCTCGCACCACCTCTCCAGCCAGGGCGCCGACGGCAGACAGACGCAAGAGGACTGTCATCAGCAAAGATCAAAGCGCCCACCTGGTGCAAGCGTTTGAGAAGCAGCCATTCCCCGGCGTGAAAGCCAGGCAAGAACTGGCACGCCAGACAGGCCTTCCGGAAGCTCGGATTGACACGTGGTTCCAGAACCGAAGGGCTCGACACCCACATCACGCCAGGGTGCAGCTGGATCACCGCGGGCCCCAGCAATGCAGCTCCAGCCCGGTCTTCGCATGTCCGGTTCTGCAGCCACCTGAGCAAAGCACACCCATAGATGCCCAGAGACCGCCCTCCCTGGGCTTCGTAGGCGGCGGCGGAGGTGATGGAGACAGCAATCCGTTAGCTTGCGTCATCGGAGGCCAAGCCTCTGTGGGCCCGGTGACCCATCAGGGGCAAATGCCACAGGAGTTCACCCAGGCGGGAAGGCCTCCGGAGACAAGGACACTCTACTTGGACCTTTCCAGCTGCGGAAACCAAGGTCCCGAACAACAGGACATTCTTTCGGACGCCGGGCAGTGGAAAGGCACTTCATTGTGGGAGCATCCAAACCTGTTCTGGCAGAGACCGGCTCCTGCACACACACCAGCCCCAGTGGGATGGGGGCCTGGCCTGGCCGTGAGCGTGAGTGCCCAGCGGCAGCTGACTGGGCACAACCAGCAGGCAACACTACTGCAGGAAAACCCTCCTCTGCTTGCCCAAGCCTCTCCACAAGGCACCAGCTTCTTGGACCAACTCCTCGACGACCTGGGAATTCAGCAGAATGCCAAGCCCTTGGTGAATCAACAGGAAGCAGGCCTGCAATGTGAGCCACCACTGCAATTCCCTATCAGCGAGGAGCTCTATCAGGAGTACCTAAGAGACTTTTAAAACGCCCCGAATGCCCGGGAGACTCACTAAAACCCTCTGAAAACACCAATCATACCTTATACGTTAAAAAAAAAAGAAAACACGAAGCCGATTTAAAACCACCTTAAATGCCCCATAAATCAGTAAGAAACAACAGCAACACAATGATACCCTAAAAAAGGCACCCTTAAGGAGTGGATATCTATGTTTATTTATATAATATATAAGTGATTCTATGTAAACGATTAATATATAATATGTACACTATTTATACATCATAGATCATTTTTTACATATAGTACATATAAAAACTGAAACCCCTCCAAAACCATTCATAAACCATGGAATACATTTAAAAAGACCCAAAGGGACCAAAGAAGCCCTTTAGGACCCCTTGGAGATCATTCGTAATTTCCTCCCCGCAAGAGAGTAAAACCCTACATAGAGTTGATCAGGTGTCCAGTGAGCTTCTTCATGTCCCCGGCCCCACCAATTGAGGTCATCGAGCTGCAAGCTGATTAACAGGCTAAATGCCACCCCTTCACTCTCAAGAGCCTCAAGTTGAGAGCACATCATGTATGTCTTGCAGCACACGTGTGGCAGGAAAGCCCACCCCTAACTGGATGGGAGGGCTCTAGAGTCAAGATTGACAAGCTAAGCTTGGTCTCTGAGCCTGCTTGACCTTAGGTGTCTTTGGATTCTTCTCCAGGGCATAATCTATGGGCCTTATGGGAAGGGTATGGAGTCTTCTTCGGTTGAGGCAGGAAACGGGTCTCAATGCTTTTGATAGCTGACAACACTCAGGAATGTAGCCTTCAAGAAGTTGCCCTGGGAATTCATGTAGCAGCATAGCAACCCTGTGCAGTGAAGTGCCTTAAGACTGTCATTGTTATGGTGCGTGGTGGTGGTGGTGGCGGGGACACGGTCAGGAGCGACTTTGACTTCGGAGACCGTGAGTGGGATACACCTCCAACCCAGGAAAGTGAAGGTCCCCTCCAGGGGAGCCCCAGCCTCCCAGACTACTTAACGGATGAACACTGACAGTTGGTTCTCACACACGGTCTTGCGGGTTGTGTTTCACACACTCTGGTGACTATGAAATGCCCAGATCTATTTTGAGTCTCCGTGTGAATGAATGGATTCCATTTGAGCTTCCATTCTGAGCACTGCGTGGACGGTGGAAGACCAACAAGCACTTTTCAGTGGATTTGCCTCTGTGGCTCTGACGACTGGATAAGGGGGTAGATTGGCAAAGGTCTAAAGCTTTGCCCAGATAGAAGGCAGTCTGTGTGTGTGTGTGACTGATTGCAAACACTTCCTCCCTCACCACCCGGCCAGGGAGGAGCATTCTGGTCTGCAGCTCCTTGCCCAGGGTGAACATACCCCCGAGGTAAATCGGGCTGGAGTGTGGGTGGCTGTATAATACCAGCACCACTTGGTCAGGGGTCAGGAGGACCTAGAACCAAGCTCTGCAATATCGGCAATCCTGTTACAGCACCACTATCACCACCACCACCATGGCCAACCGCACCCCAACCCCCACCCAGGATGTTGAGGGAACATTCTGTTATGCTACCACCACTGGTCACCCACTGTTGGTATTGAGCCAAGCCTATAAAACACAGGGACATCGCATGTCTCTGTCGTGTTGTTTAGATTTTCATATTCACCACAATCAATAGTCAGACGTGTATAGAGGATATGAAGGTCAAAACACACACTTCTCTCCTTCCCACCCGATTCACACAGGCACCCTGCTTTTGGTGAAAACAGATAGCTCATGGAGAGAAAGACAGACAGATAAGTAAGTAGACTGTTAGAAAGGTAGACACAGCTATAAGATGATAGATAGATAGATAGGTAGATAGATAGATAGATTGACGATACATAACATCACCAAGAAGGCCTTCAACAGGCTCTCAGAGGAAAGCTTCACACTGTCTGTGAAGCCTTACTTTGGCAAGTAGGCCAATAGTAACCTAAGAGGGGAGTTTCATCAGGTCACAGCTTGATTCGAGTGCTAGGAGAGAAAAGTCTTTTCAAGTCCCTTCCCTTCTGGCTTCCTCCCTGGTGATGGGAGCGTTGAGCTGCTGCCCTGGCCTGTGCTGCACTACCTGTGGCTCAAGCCAAACCACTGATCGGTTAGGTTTTGAGGTTTTTTGGAGAACTTTGTCGCCACACTGCAGCTGTGTGCATCCCTTGAGCTTGTGGCTGGTGTATATTGCCTGCTGCCCCGCTCCCCACCTCTGAACCCTCTTGCCCTCCCGCCAAGCGCGTCCTGCAAGGCTACACCTGGTGACCCAGTGCCTCCTTGGCCAAGAGATCGGGCTGGCCTTGCGCGGGGAGGCATGCACCCCGGTTGGCCTTTCTCACCTCCAAGTGACAGCGCGTGGCAGAAGCACAGAGGTCAGCAGACCGCATACTGTCTTTCCCTCTTGGCCCACTTAGAGGGACGTAGGCGCGCCTGGCTCCCTCTCGCTGGGTTGACCAGAGAGGACCAGGACCGCGGAGAGCAGCGAGGGAAAGGATAAGAGAAGAGTAGAGAAGAGAAGAGAAACAGAGTGGAGTAGCATATGGGGGCGGCCGGGATATGAGAGTTAGTTAGAGCAACAGCCACAGAGAAGGGATCTTGTCATCCACCTGGTCACAGCTAGGGGGAATCGGAGGGAGTCCAATTCAGGTGACCCTTAGACCATAAGCGCATGTGCGCTATAGCACTCACATTGGAAAACCCCTCCCTCCTACACTCAGCCACTTTGATCCTTTCCTCTCAGAGACTAGAGAAGGCCCTCCTGTGTTAGGTTTCTCTGTTTCTGTCTCTCTCTAATGTACCCATCCATCCACCCATCCACCCATCCACCCATCCATCCATACAATCATCCATCATCTGTTATCACAAAGGAAGAAGGCCTGCGCGCCAAGATGTGGGTGGGAAGGGAGGCTGTATGTTTGAACCTTCATCCCCATATCCCCATATATACGATGGCAGTGAATAATACAACCAAAACGTGACAAAAACAATGCGATGCTTCTCTACGTTAGATGGGATTTATATGCTTCAGGGGGCACCTGGTGTTGGTGAGTTAGTACATTGTGGTCAGACTGGGGCAGAAGTGGGTTCGGACTAGGTGGCGGAAAGAGGTAATGGTGGTTCTGCTGCTGCTGTGCCTGCATGATTGCATTGACTGAAGCGTGGTCATGACACTCCTAAAACTTGACCAGGTGGGCCTGGTACTGTATACACACACACATACACACACACACAAACACACACACACACAGACACATAACCAGCCATCCACCGAAGCACACACATACCGGGTTCCTAAAATGTTTGCCAAATCCTCCCTCACCCCTTCTAAGCACTCAGGTCCCAACCCACTCAACTCATAAAGCAGTGGGACCTCTGGTCTCATCAGAAAAACTGCTGGAGATTCGCAAGGGAGGGTCCAGAGTCTGAGCTGCTTTTCGACTGAATCCCAGTGCTGGCGGTTGGAGGCTCCGCCAGGTGGCAGGCCTTCGGAATTAAGGGTGGGCCAGTGGGACCAGGCCACACTCCTGTGGACCACTCAAGCCTCCCTCTTCCTTGACTTTGCAGGTGGAGAGATTGGAGTTCCCCTAGGGCTCTTCTCCATGGATCGCTGCCTCCTCCCACTCCCTTCCCATCCCAGCCCATCCTGGGTGTCCCCGAAACAAGCAATGTCTAGTTCGCTTGCCCAAGGTAGTGTCAAAGTCCAACTTCAGATCAACAACAGAATAAAACAAAACAAAACACAAACCGGTCACCCTGACAGCAATGACCATGCCTCTCTAGCCAGAGACCAGGTTATTGAGATGCTAAAACGGCCAGCTTCATATGGTAATCAAGCCCAGGCCTTCCTTTTGATCCTTTTCAGGTGAAAAGGTGCCACAGGAGGTGTCTTTCTGCTTAAGTTGGAGGGGTTATTGATTGGGCAACATGTTGGAGGTAGTGCTGGCCCAGAAAGAGACACGCACCCACCCCCCATTTCACAAATTGAAATCTACTTTATAGATAGATTACCAATTATTAACGAAGTGGTTGATGGGCCATGGCTGGGGTGGGGGTGGGGGGGATGCGGCTGGGTGTGCAGGCAGGCTAAAACACCTTAGTAGTTGATAAATAACATGCTGAATTTGGCTTCTGTCATTTTGGCTGAGGCTTGACCAAGGCGCACACACAAAAACACCCACACGTCGACCAGTTTTGAAATAAACAGTGGCAAGGTACATCTCAGCCTGAGGACCGCAAACATTGGGAATTCCCCCAGAACCTTCCCACTTCAGGGAACTGCATGTGGCAAAGATTGACCATCCTTCTCTGCTGGTGCTTTGATTCCTAATAAACTGAGTGTGTTCTGCTGTGCTCTCGGGACCCACTGACCCTTACAGTTTGCCCATTCACCTGCTGGCTTTCACTTAAAGCACATTTGATTGATTGCAGTGTGGCTCTTTGGGTTGTCTTGGAAGCCAACTGGGTACAACTCTTCCCAAGGAGCTTTCTGTCTGTCTGTCTGCCTGTCTTTTGAAGAATCCTCAGGCACAAGCTAGGCCACTCAAATGGGAATCAATCAATTGGTGGAGAGAGAGCAAGGGACAGAATTGCCACCAAACTGATCGTGACTGGCGGCAGGTTTCCTCCAGAGAGAACACAGATTGGAGGGGACCGGAGAAGCGGATAGGGGTCTGAGCACCATAGTTGCAAGACATAGCGAGACGGGGTGCATATGCAGAAGAGCTTACAATGTCGCTCCAAGGACCTCTGAATGACCCAAGCAGTCAGGAGATGATGCATGGCCACCGTGTGTGTGTTTGTGTGTGTGCGATAGCCCTTCCTTGAGGATTGATGGTCGATTTCTATTGACGGCAGGCAGACCACACTGGCAAGCCAGTAAGGTCTATGCCACAGGGTTCTCCCTATCCTCCCTAACACCCACCAGGCCACCTGTCACCCGCCCCCACTGCAATCCAATCCAATTCTTACTCAAACTTTTTCGTTGGCTTGTTTGTTGGGGGTGGGTGGGGAAGATCATGTGTTTGTTTTCTTTTTTAAACCCTTTTAAACTTGTACTTTAGCCGCATGTCATACCATCAATAAGCGCCATCCTATATGATTCCGTACAATTTTCTTCTTTCCTGTAGCTGTGATATTGAGAGTGGTGGTGATGATGATGATCATGGTGATGCTTTTCTCATGGTGGCAATACTAGACTAGACACAACAGAACATTCTGCAATCACAACTTCCTTTTCTGTGTCCCTTTGCCAAACTCTTGAGATGGAGGAGCCGAGATCATAACTCCATACTCCCTAAAAGTAGTTTGGAAAGTGTTTGAGAGCCAGACGTATGTCCATTTTTACAGACAGATGAAATCACCATTCTCAGATAAATCTCCTTTCAGATGGCTTTCCAGGAATCCAGGAGAGATAATCCCTTCAGGACCAGTGGTGATACCAGGAGGTGGAGGGAGGGTGGGGTGGAAAGGTGGAGTCTATTTACAAGGATCTACATAGAACCTCCTCCATGGGGGGATGGGCTACAGAAAAGTGGGTGAAGGGAGACATCGGACAGTGTAAGATATAACAAAATACTAATAATTTATCAATTATCAAGGGTTCATGAGGGAGGTGGGAGGGGGAAATGATGAGCTGATACCAAAGCTTCAGGCAGAAACCAAATGTTTTGAGAATGATGATGGCAACACATGTACAAATGTCCTTGACACAATGGATGGATGGACGGTTGGATGGATGGATGGATTTAATCTGTCTGTAAAAATAGATACACTTTTGCTCTTGAGAATTATTAAAACTGTTTTTACAGAGCAGGGTGTTGTGAGATCAGCTCTTCCTTCTGAAAAGTTTGCCAAAGAGACACAGAAAAGAAAATCATCATCATCACCACCACCATCATCATCAATCCCAGCTGCAGGGAAGAAGGAAAGGTTCTAGAAACTAATAGGATGACAAGAGGATGGCTGTAATGATGGTATGACATGTGGCTAATACGCAAGTTTAAACGGTTTTAAAAAAAAATAAAACAAAACACCCGATTTGCCTCCACAAACCTAACCAATACGCCAACCAAAAAGGTAGTGCAAGAATTGGATTGCATTGTGGGAGTGGCAGGGCATAGGCGGGCAGATGGGTGTTAAGTAGGATAGGGAGAACCCAGGAGGCATAGTCCTCAGGGGCTTTCATGGGCAAAAAATGCCAGGCAAAATTTTTATTCCAAATGACAGTAAAAGGGCAGGCAGGGCACTGGAGACTGATCTAGGGATAAATCTGAGGTGGTTTGCTTTGATACAATATAATCCTCACAGGTTACATTCTACCACTGTATGTGTGAGTGTATGTCCCTTTTAGACATGCAATTTTGAATTTCCCGCCCAGGCGGCCCCCATTTGGTGACACTGCAGGCAGAGAACAATGCTGGACCTAGGAGCAAAGAATGGACTTCTCTGCAGTGCAACTCCAAAAGTGTCTCAGGATTACTGCTTCTGACAGTTAACATTTACCCCAAACGACCCTCAAGATTACCGCCAGGGAACTTAACCAAATAACTCAATCACGAAAACGATGGCAATGGGTTTCAAAAAGAAAAGGAAAAGGAAAAAAAAACTCTGATCAGATTCAGCAAGGTGGCAGGACAAGCAAAATCCAAGGAAGGCAGCCCTCACACAAAAGTTCCTTCAGCCCTGGGAAGTAAGCAGAAAAGGTCAGGACACCAGGAAGACCTCCGGCAGATAAGAGAACATCCAAGTCTAAAGGAAAGCCATCTTTAAAAAAAATTGTTATTGGAAGCTCGTACAACTCTTATCAAAATCCATCCATCCATCAAATGTGTCAAGCACATTTATACCAGTGTTGCCATCATCATTCTCAAAATATTTGCTTTCTGCTTGAGCCTTTGCTATCAGCTCCTCATTTCCCCCCTCCCTCCCCGCTCCCCCCTACCTCATGAACCCTTGATATTTAAAAATTATTAGTATTTTGTTATAACTTACACTGTCCAATGTCTCTTTTCACCCTTTTTTTCTTCTTCATCTCCCCAGAAAGGAGATTCTAAGTAGATACTTGTAAATTGGTTCCTGTTTTCCACCTCGCCCTTCCTCTACCCTTCTGGTATCCTCACTGTTGCTGAGGGAATTATCTCTCTTGGATTGCAGGAAATCCATCTGAAAGGTTATATTCACCTGAGAAGGGTGATTTCTTCTGTCTGTAAAAATAGACACACATCTGGCTCTCGAGTTCTTTTAAAACACTATTTAGGGAATAGGGAGTTAGGAGATCGGCTCTTCCGTCTCAAACGTTTGTCAAAGAGACACATAAGAGAACGTTTTGATTGCAGAATGTTCTGTTGTGTCTAGTCTAGTATTGCCACGATTGGAAAATCATCATCATCATCGTCATCATCACCACGACCTTCATCATCAGTCACAGTTAAAGGGAAGAAAAAATATTCTAGAATTTAAAAGCATGACAATAGGATGGCGGTATTGATGGTATGACATGCGGCTAAAGTGCAAGTTTAAACGGATTAAAACCGAACGATACAAACAAGCAAAACACCTGATCTTTTCCCACATCCCCAAAAAACAAACCAACCAAAAGATTTGTGTAAGAATTTGAGTGTTTGTGCGGGAAGCAAGAAATGATGGCTTGTGAGGGGGTTTGGTGTTAGGTGGGACAGGGAGAACTCAGGTGGTATAATCCACAGTGGCTTGCCTGGGTCGTATGCCGGACCTCAATGGAAATCTATATCACTCCTCAAGCAAGGGCTATCACACACACACACACACACACAAACACACGTGCGCGTGCGCACACGCAGTGTGCATGGGTCATCTGCTGACTGCTTGGGTCAGTCAGATTCCTGGAGCCACATTGTAAGCCCTTTGGCATATGTGCCCCATCTCTCTATGTGTTCCAATCACGGTGGTCTGACCCCTGCCTGCTACTCTGGTGCCACTCATAACTGTGATTTCTGGAGGGGAATCCCATCGCAGCCAGTCACGATCAGTTTGGTGGCAATTCTGTCTTTCTGTTCTCAACTCCACCGATTAATTGATTCCCATTTGAGCGGCCTAGCTAGTGACTGAGAATCGTCAACAGACAGGCCGACAGACAGGCAGACAGGCAGATACACAGACGGACAGATGCTTGGGAAGAGTTGCACCCGGTTGATTTCAAAGACAGTCCAATGAGCCACAACACAAGAAATCATACGAGCTTCTAGTGAAAGCCAGCGGGTGAATGGGCAACCCAGAGGAGTGAGTGGGTCGCGAGAGCACATCAGAATACACTCAGCTTATTGGGCATCAAACCACCAGCAGGGAAGGATGATCAATCCTTACCACACCCAGGACCTCGAAGTGAGAATGTTTTTGGGGAATTCCCAATGTTTGCAGTCCTCAGGCTGGGGTGTTCCTAGCTACTGTTTATTTCATAATTGGTCAATGTATGTGTGAGAGAGAGAGCGTGGCGGGAGATGTGGATGTATTAGGCCATAAGCTGGTCCATGTGTTTCTTGGTGTTTGACTAGTCCCCTTTGCCTCTGTTTACCTTGTAACAAAAAGTGTTGTGAGATAACTCATTTCTTTATGACCTTGCAGCTAAAAGCAGTGTGAGATAACTCAGTTATTTATGACCTCTTGAGATTCTTTTGAAACTTGCATGTCCTTGTGCTTATCTTAGAATATAGTGGTGTTATTATTCAAATGTTTAGAAAGTGTGACTCGTTCAGTAACATTTGCATAGATAAGAGGTTAGGGATGTTTTTCAAAGCAAGTTCTCTGATGTTCCTTTTGTAACCATTCCCTTGTTAGAAGAGTGTAAAAACCAAGGTTTGAACATACTTCAGTCCATCAGACTGTTGTTCTCCTAATCCCATGCTTTCTATATGGCTCTTTCTTTTATTCTTTCATCTGCACGCATCATTTCAGACGCGGCTTGATGGGGGATAGCTGGTCTAATCCCCCGCATTTTTGGCGCCCAACAGGGGGCTTTGAAAACTGAGCATCCCGTGACAGAAACCACTGAATAGCAAGGCCGTGAATCTTTACAGTGAAAATTAGGGTAAGTGGTGAAACGTTGGCAGTAACAAATAATGGGACAGACTTCTAGTAAATGTATGTATGTAAATATGCTTCCAAATATGTTAAGAGCTAGAGGAGCAAAAGTAACCAACCAAAGATTAGAAGAGCTTTTTGATTTTGTGGTTAGGGTATGTCACCTCCTGCTGCTGACCTGCAGGGTACTGATCTGCTTCAGCTTAGACCAAATTATGGTCTAATACTGAGAGCCTCGTGCATTGGAGCAAACATTGTGGCAAACAGTGAGGGAAGATGGACCCCGCGGGTTGGAGGGCACTCAGAATGGGACTGATGCCACAGTACAGCTGCAGCTAGGTCCACGGGTCCCTCAAGGTGGGTCACGGCGTCGGCGAGTGAGAGGCAGAAACCACACGACTCAAAGGTTGCATGTGATTGTTCCAATTTTATTCATGCAAAGCTTCAACTTATATATTCTTTTCCTAAGCTTAAATCTTATGGCTTGAGGTCATACTTGAGGAAATTCTCAAGACCATGACCAGTTACATAATCACATTTCTTTACTCTCCATCAGATACACTGCATGATTCCTGGTTAAAATTTAGTACATCTTGAAACGAAAACTGTCTCAAACACAAGTGTGATAAACATAAACCTTCTAACAATAAGTGAGCACACTTTATCACACTAGGGCATATTGTTCGAACTATGAAATCAATAAAGCATTAATGCATTTCATTATCAAACACAAAAATTACTTGACAGACTTTGGCTGTTCCTTCTTCAGGTGTTCCTCTAGGGCTTTCATTTATTGTTTTCTTTCCCACTAAGTTCCCATAAATCAAACTCCCACTGGTCTTTCTGTACCAAGGCATGAGTTGCCTCAAATAGGCAGCTTTGCTTCAGTGGAAGTCAAGTTGCCCTACAATAGGTAGCTTTACTTCATTGGACTTCGACCACCACGGGGGCTTCAGCGCCTTGCAATGAAGATCAGGGAGTCTTGCAAGCAAGGACAGGGCCCGTGGCCAACTGACATCTCGTGAGTAACTCCAATCATTTCTCACTTGGGGAGGGTCCGTGGGAACTTTCGTCAGCGTGGGTGTCCTGCTGAGTAGCTTGACTTGTCCTCTCATTCTGCTGTTGCTTCTCAGTTTGTAGTATCAGCACGTCCATCCGAACATAGGTTTTGGCAGTGTTTTGGTAAACCTCCTCAGCCAGCGTGTCCTTGGGTGAAGCCCTGCCGGTGCATGATGCAACTATCCTTTTCGGGCACGCTTGTGTGCGCGCATACACACACACACACACACACACACACACACACTCACTCACTCAGACAGTCAGGATTTGTGCACTTCTGAAACGCGCAACCCCCCGGGTTTTTAAATAATACTTCGAAATATAAACAGTTTTAATTTAAAAATAAAAGGGATACATTTTTACCTTTTAAATTGGAAGGGATTTCTTTGAGAAATGAAACCGGAAACCAGAACTATGCAGAAGGAGGGGGAGGTGAATGCTCTTTGGTGCTCCCCAGACAGTTGCAAACACGTGCCTCTTCCCTATTGGCTGTGCTCATTCCTGTCGCCAATCACATCTTGTATATCGAATGAGGTGCTCGAAGGGAATGGTATTTAAGAGCGGCGGCTGGCCCTCTCCTCCGGAGAGCTCAAGTTCCGCTGGCCTGTCAGAGCCCACAGCCCTCTCTTCTCCCCCGAAACTGCTCCTCCTTCCGCAGCATGGCTTCGAAAGACCCTCCTGCTCCTTCTAAGCGAACCCAAGACCGAAGAAAGAGGACTGTCTGGAACGCTTCTCAATCTGACATCTTACAAGCCTCATTTGCTCGAGACCCGTATCCAGGCTTCATGGCCAGAGAAGAACTTGCCAGAGCCATCGGCGTGGCAGAGGACAGAATCTTCCTGTGGTTCAAAAACCGCAGAAGTCGACAGCTCAGGAGGAGCCGACTGAGCTCCGTGCCCCCTCCGGGACAGCCGTGCCCCGTGCCGCCTCGCACCACCTCTCCAGCCAGGGCGCCGACGGCAGACAGACGCAAGAGGACTGTCATCAGCAAAGATCAAAGCGCCCACCTGGTGCAAGCGTTTGAGAAGCAGCCATTCCCCGGCGTGAAAGCCAGGCAAGAACTGGCACGCCAGACAGGCCTTCCGGAAGCTCGGATTGACACGTGGTTCCAGAACCGAAGGGCTCGACACCCACATCACGCCAGGGTGCAGCTGGATCACCGCGGGCCCCAGCAATGCAGCTCCAGCCCGGTCTTCGCATGTCCGGTTCTGCAGCCACCTGAGCAAAGCACACCCATAGATGCCCAGAGACCGCCCTCCCTGGGCTTCGTAGGCGGCGGCGGAGGTGATGGAGACAGCAATCCGTTAGCTTGCGTCATCGGAGGCCAAGCCTCTGTGGGCCCGGTGACCCATCAGGGGCAAATGCCACAGGAGTTCACCCAGGCGGGAAGGCCTCCGGAGACAAGGACACTCTACTTGGACCTTTCCAGCTGCGGAAACCAAGGTCCCGAACAACAGGACATTCTTTCGGACGCCGGGCAGTGGAAAGGCACTTCATTGTGGGAGCATCCAAACCTGTTCTGGCAGAGACCGGCTCCTGCACACACACCAGCCCCAGTGGGATGGGGGCCTGGCCTGGCCGTGAGCGTGAGTGCCCAGCGGCAGCTGACTGGGCACAACCAGCAGGCAACACTGCTGCAGGAAAACCCTCCTCTGCTTGCCCAAGCCTCTCCACAAGGCACCAGCTTCTTGGACCAACTCCTCGACGACCTGGAAATTCAGCAGAATGCCAAGCCCTTGGTGAATCAACAGGAAGCAGGCCTGCAATGTGAGCCACCACTGCAATTCCCTATCAGCGAGGAGCTCTATCAGGAGTACCTAAGAGACTTTTAAAACGCCCCGAATGCCCGGGAGACTCACTAAAACCCTCTGAAAAGCACCAATCATACCTTATACGTTAAAAAAAAAAGAAAACACGAAGCCGATTTAAAACCACCTTAAATGCCCCATAAATCAGTAAGAAACAACAGCAAAACAATGATACCCTAAAAAAGGCACCCTTAAGGAGTGGATATCTATGTATATTTATATAATATATAAGTGATTCTATGTAAACGATTAATATATAATATGTACACTATTTATACATCATAGATCATTTTTTACATATAGTACATATAAAAACTGAAACCCCTCCAAAACCATTCATAAACCATGGAATACATTTAAAAAGACCCAAAGGGACCAAAGAAGCCCTTTAGGACCCCTTGGAGATCATTCGTAATTTCCTCCCCGCAAGAGAGTAAAACCCTACATAGAGTTGATCAGGTGTCCAGTGAGCTTCTTCATGTCCCCGGCCCCACCAATTGAGGTCATCGAGCTGCAAGCTGATTAACAGGCTAAATGCCACCCCTTCACTCTCAAGAGCCTCAAGTTGAGAGCACATCATGTATGTCTTGCAGCACACGTGTGGCAGGAAAGCCCACCCCTAACTGGATGGGAGGGCTCTAGAGTCAAGATTGACAAGCTAAGCTTGGTCTCTGAGCCTGCTTGACCTTAGGTGTCTTTGGATTCTTCTCCAGGGCATAATCTATGGGCCTTATGGGAAGGGTATGGAGTCTTCTTCGGTTGAGGCAGGAAACGGGTCTCAATGCTTTTGATAGCTGACAACACTCAGGAATGTAGCCTTCAAGAAGTTGCCCTGGGAATTCATGTAGCAGCATAGCAACCCTGTGCAGTGAAGTGCCTTAAGACTGTCATTGTTATGGTGCGTGGTGGTGGTGGTGGCGGGGACACGGTCAGGAGCGACTTTGACTTCGGAGACCGTGAGTGGGATACACCTCCAACCCAGGAAAGTGAAGGTCCCCTCCAGGGGAGCCCCAGCCTCCCAGACTACTTAACGGATGAACACTGACAGTTGGTTCTCACACACGGTCTTGCGGGTTGTGTTTCACACACTCTGGTGACTATGAAATGCCCAGATCTATGCTTGAGTCTCCGTGTGAATGAATGGATTCCATTTGAGCTTCCATTCTGAGCACTGCGTGGACGGTGGAAGACCAACAAGCACTTTTCAGTGGATTTGCCTCTGTGGCTCTGACGACTGGATAAGGGGGTAGATTGGCAAAGGTCTAAAGCTTTGCCCAGATAGAAGGCAGTCTGTGTGTGTGTGTGACTGATTGCAAACACTTCCTCCCTCACCACCCGGCCAGGGAGGAGCATTCTGGTCTGCAGCTCCTTGCCCAGGGTGAACATACCCCCGAGGTAAATCGGGCTGGAGTGTGGGTGGCTGTATAATACCAGCACCACTTGGTCAGGGGTCAGGAGGACCTAGAACCAAGCTCTGCAATATCGGCAATCCTGTTACAGCACCACTATCACCACCACCACCATGGCCAACCGCACCCCAACCCCCACCCAGGATGTTGAGGGAACATTCTGTTATGCTACCACCACTGGTCACCCACTGTTGGTATTGAGCCAAGCCTATAAAACACAGGGACATCGCATGTCTCTGTCGTGTTGTTTAGATTTTCATATTCACCACAATCAATAGTCAGACGTGTATAGAGGATATGAAGGTCAAAACACACACTTCTGTCCTTCCACCCGATTCACACAGGCACCCTGCTTTTGGTGAAAACAGATAGCTCATGGAGAGAAAGACAGACAGATAAGTAAGTAGACTGTTAGAAAGGTAGACACAGCTATAAGATGATAGATAGATAGATAGGTAGATAGATAGATAGATTGACGATACATAACATCACCAAGAAGGCCTTCAACAGGCTCTCAGAGGAAAGCTTCACACTGTCTGTGAAGCCTTACTTTGGCAAGTAGGCCAATAGTAACCTAAGAGGGGAGTTTCATCAGGTCACAGCTTGATTCGAGTGCTAGGAGAGAAAAGTCTTTTCAAGTCCCTTCCCTTCTGGCTTCCTCCCTGGTGATGGGAGCGTTGAGCTGCTGCCCTGGCCTGTGCTGCACTACCTGTGGCTCAAGCCAAACCACTGATCGGTTAGGTTTTGAGGTTTTTTGGAGAACTTTGTCGCCACACTGCAGCTGTGTGCATCCCTTGAGCTTGTGGCTGGTGTATATTGCCTGCTGCCCCGCTCCCCACCTCTAAACCCTCTTGCCCTCCCGCCAAGCGCGTCCTGCAAGGCTCCACCTGGTGACCCAGTGCCTCCTTGGCCAAGAGATCGGGCTGGCCTTGCGCGGGGAGGCATGCACCCCGGTTGGCCTTTCTCACCTCCAAGTGACAGCGCGTGGCAGAAGCACAGAGGTCAACAGACCGCATACTGTCTTTCCCTCTTGGCCCACTTAGAGGGACGTAGGCGCGCCTGGCTCCCTCTCGCTGGGTTGACCAGAGAGGACCAGGACCGCGGAGAGCAGCGAGGGAAAGGATAAGAGAAGAGTAGAGAAGAGAAGAGAAACAGAGTGGAGTAGCATATGGGGGCGGCCGGGATATGAGAGTTAGTTAGAGCAACAGCCACAGAGAAGGGATCTTGTCATCCACCTGGTCACAGCTAGGGGGAATCGGAGGGAGTCCAATTCAGGTGACCCTTAGACCATAAGCGCATGTGCGCTATAGCACTCACATTGGAAAACCCCTCCCTCCTACACTCAGCCACTTTGATCCTTTCCTCTCAGAGACTAGAGAAGGCCCTCCTGTGTTAGGTTTCTCTGTTTCTGTCTCTCTCTAATGTACCCATCCATCCACCCATCCACCCATCCACCCATCCATCCATACAATCATCCATCATCTGTTATCACAAAGGAAGAAGGCCTGCGCACCAAGATGTGGGTGGGAAGGGAGGCTGTATGTTTGAACCTTCATCCCCATATCCCCATATATACGATGGCAGTGAGTAATAGAACCAAAACGTGAAAAAAACAATGCGATGCTTCTCTACGTTAGATGGGATTTATATGCTTCAGGGGGCACCTGGTGTTGGTGAGTTAGTACATTGTGGTCAGACTGGGGCAGAAGTGGGTTCGGACTAGGTGGCGGAAAGAGGTAATGGTGGTTCTGCTGCTGCTGTGCCTGCATGATTGCATTGACTGAAGCGTGGTCATGACACTCCTAAAACTTGACCAGGTGGGCCTGGTACTGTATACACACACACATACACACACACACACACACACACACACACAGACACATAACCAGCCATCCACCGAAGCACACACATACCGGGTTCCTAAAATGTTTGCCAAATCCTCCCTCACCCCTTCTAAGCACTCAGGTCCCAACCCACTCAACTCATAAAGCAGTGGGACCTCTGGTCTCATCAGAAAAACTGCTGGAGATTCGCAAGGGAGGGTCCAGAGTCTGAGCTGCTTTTCGACTGAATCCCAGTGCTGGCGGTTGGAGGCTCCGCCAGGTGGCAGGCCTTCGGAATTAAGGGTGGGCCAGTGGGACCAGGCCACACTCCTGTGGACCACTCAAGCCTCCCTCTTCCTTGACTTTGCAGGTGGAGAGATTGGAGTTCCCCTAGGGCTCTTCTCCATGGATCGCTGCCTCCTCCCACTCCCTTCCCATCCCAGCCCATCCTGGGTGTCCCCGAAACAAGCAATGTCTAGTTCGCTTGCCCAAGGTAGTGTCAAAGTCCAACTTCAGATCAACAACAGAATAAAACAAAACAAAACACAAACCGGTCACCCTGACAGCAATGACCATGCCTCTCTAGCCAGAGACCAGGTTATTGAGATGCTAAAACGGCCAGCTTCATATGGTAATCAAGCCCAGGCCTTCCTTTTGATCCTTTTCAGGTGAAAAGGTGCCACAGGAGGTGTCTTTCTGCTTAAGTTGGAGGGGTTATTGATTGGGCAACATGTTGGAGGTAGTGCTGGCCCAGAAAGAGACACGCACCCACCCCCCATTTCACAAATTGAAATCTACTTTATAGATAGATTACCAATTATTAACGAAGTGGTTGATGGGCCATGGCTGGGGTGGGGGTGGGGGGGATGCGGCTGGGTGTGCAGGCAGGCTAAAACACCTTAGTAGTTGATAAATAACATGCTGAATTTGGCTTCTGTCATTTTGGCTGAGGCTTGACCAAGGCGCACACACAAAAACACCCACACGTCGACCAGTTTTGAAATAAACAGTGGCAAGGTACATCTCAGCCTGAGGACCGCAAACATTGGGAATTCCCCCAGAACCTTCCCACTTCAGGGAACTGCATGTGGCAAAGATTGACCATCCTTCTCTGCTGGTGCTTTGATTCCTAATAAACTGAGTGTGTTCTGCTGTGCTCTCGGGACCCACTGACCCTTACAGTTTGCCCATTCACCTGCTGGCTTTCACTTAAAGCACATTTGATTGATTGCAGTGTGGCTCTTTGGGTTGTCTTGGAAGCCAACTGGGTACAACTCTTCCCAAGGAGCTTTCTGTCTGTCTGTCTGCCTGTCTTTTGAAGAATCCTCAGGCACAAGCTAGGCCACTCAAATGGGAATCAATCAATTGGTGGAGAGAGAGCAAGGGACAGAATTGCCACCAAACTGATCGTGACTGGCGGCAGGTTTCCTCCAGAGAGAACACAGATTGGAGGGGACCGGAGAAGCGGATAGGGGTCTGAGCACCATAGTTGCAAGACATAGCGAGACGGGGTGCATATGCAGAAGAGCTTACAATGTCGCTCCAAGGACCTCTGAATGACCCAAGCAGTCAGGAGATGATGCATGGCCACCGTGTGTGTGTTTGTGTGTGTGCGATAGCCCTTCCTTGAGGATTGATGGTCGATTTCTATTGACGGCAGGCAGACCACACTGGCAAGCCAGTAAGGTCTATGCCACAGGGTTCTCCCTATCCTCCCTAACACCCACCAGGCCACCTGTCACCCGCCCCCACTGCAATCCAATCCAATTCTTACTCAAACTTTTTCGTTGGCTTGTTTGTTGGGGGTGGGTGGGGAAGATCATGTGTTTGTTTTCTTTTTTAAACCCTTTTAAACTTGTACTTTAGCCGCATGTCATACCATCAATAAGCGCCATCCTATATGATTCCGTACAATTTTCTTCTTTCCTGTAGCTGTGATATTGAGAGTGGTGGTGATGATGATGATCATGGTGATGCTTTTCTCATGGTGGCAATACTAGACTAGACACAACAGAACATTCTGCAATCACAACTTCCTTTTCTGTGTCCCTTTGCCAAACTCTTGAGATGGAGGAGCCGAGATCATAACTCCATACTCCCTAAAAGTAGTTTGGAAAGTGTTTGAGAGCCAGACGTATGTCCATTTTTACAGACAGATGAAATCACCATTCTCAGATAAATCTCCTTTCAGATGGCTTTCCAGGAATCCAGGAGAGATAATCCCTTCAGGACCAGTGGTGATACCAGGAGGTGGAGGGAGGGTGGGGTGGAAAGGTGGAGTCTATTTACAAGGATCTACATAGAACCTCCTCCATGGGGGGATGGGCTACAGAAAAGTGGGTGAAGGGAGACATCGGACAGTGTAAGATATAACAAAATACTAATAATTTATCAATTTTCAAGGGTTCATGAGGGAGGTGGGAGGGGGAAATGATGAGCTGATACCAAAGCTTCAGGCAGAAACCAAATGTTTTGAGAATGATGATGGCAACACATGTACAAATGTCCTTGACACAATGGATGGATGGACGGTTGGATGGATGGATGGATTTAATCTGTCTGTAAAAATAGATACACTTTTGCTCTTGAGAATTATTAAAACTGTTTTTACAGAGCAGGGTGTTGTGAGATCAGCTCTTCCTTCTGAAAAGTTTGCCAAAGAGACACAGAAAAGAAAATCATCATCATCACCACCACCATCATCATCAATCCCAGCTGCAGGGAAGAAGGAAAGGTTCTAGAAACTAATAGGATGACAAGAGGATGGCTGTAATGATGGTATGACATGTGGCTAATACGCAAGTTTAAACGGTTTTAAAAAAAAATAAAACAAAACACCCGATTTGCCTCCACAAACCTAACCAATACGCCAACCAAAAAGGTAGTGCAAGAATTGGATTGCATTGTGGGAGTGGCAGGGCATAGTCGGGCAGATGGGTGTTAAGTAGGATAGGGAGAACCCAGGAGGCATAGTCCTTAGGGGCTTTCATGGGCAAAAAATGCCAGGCAAAATTTTTATTCCAAATGACAGTAAAAGGGCAGGCAGGGCACTGGAGACTGATCTAGGGATAAATCTGAGGTGGTTTGCTTTGATACAATATAATCCTCACAGGTTACATTCTACCACTGTATGTGTGAGTGTATGTCCCTTTTAGACATGCAATTTTGAATTTCCCGCCCAGGCGGCCCCCATTTGGTGACACTGCAGGCAGAGAACAATGCTGGACCTAGGAGCAAAGAATGGACTTCTCTGCAGTGCAACTCCAAAAGTGTCTCAGGATTACTGCTTCTGACAGTTAACATTTACCCCAAACGACCCTCAAGATTACCGCCAGGGAACTTAACCAAATAACTCAATCACGAAAACGATGGCAATGGGTTTCAAAAAGAAAAGGAAAAGGAAAAAAAAACTCTGATCAGATTCAGCAAGGTGGCAGGACAAGCAAAATCCAAGGAAGGCAGCCCTCACACAAAAGTTCCTTCAGCCCTGGGAAGTAAGCAGAAAAGGTCAGGACACCTGGAAGACCTCCGGCAGATAAGAGAACATCCAAGTCTAAAGGAAAGCCATCTTTAAAAAAAATTGTTATTGGAAGCTCGTACAACTCTTATCAAAATCCATCCATCCATCAAATGTGTCAAGCACATTTATACCAGTGTTGCCATCATCATTCTCAAAATATTTGCTTTCTGCTTGAGCCTTTGCTATCAGCTCCTCATTTCCCCCCTCCCTCCCCGCTCCCCCCTACCTCATGAACCCTTGATATTTAAAAATTATTAGTATTTTGTTATAACTTACACTGTCCAATGTCTCTTTTCACCCTTTTTTTCTTCTTCATCTCCCCAGAAAGGAGATTCTAAGTAGATACTTGTAAATTGGTTCCTGTTTTCCACCTCGCCCTTCCTCTACCCTTCTGGTATCCTCACTGTTGCTGAGGGAATTATCTCTCTTGGATTGCAGGAAATCCATCTGAAAGGTTATATTCACCTGAGAAGGGTGATTTCTTCTGTCTGTAAAAATAGACACACATCTGGCTCTCGAGTTCTTTTAAAACACTATTTAGGGAATAGGGAGTTAGGAGATCGGCTCTTCCGTCTCAAACGTTTGTCAAAGAGACACATAAGAGAACGTTTTGATTGCAGAATGTTCTGTTGTGTCTAGTCTAGTATTGCCACGATTGGAAAATCATCATCATCATCGTCATCATCACCACGACCTTCATCATCAGTCACAGTTAAAGGGAAGAAAAAATATTCTAGAATTTAAAAGCATGACAATAGGATGGCGGTATTGATGGTATGACATGCGGCTAAAGTGCAAGTTTAAACGGTTTAAAACCGAACGATACAAACAAGCAAAACACCTGATCTTTTCCCACATCCCCAAAAAACAAACCAACCAAAAGATTTGTGTAAGAATTTGAGTGTTTGTGCGGGAAGCAAGAAATGATGGCTTGTGAGGGGGTTTGGTGTTAGGTGGGACAGGGAGAACTCAGGTGGTATAATCCACAGTGGCTTGCCTGGGTCGTATGCCGGACCTCAATGGAAATCTATATCACTCCTCAAGCAAGGGCTATCACACACACACACACACACAAACACACGTGCGCGTGCGCACACGCAGTGTGCATGGGTCATCTGCTGACTGCTTGGGTCAGTCAGATTCCTGGAGCCACATTGTAAGCCCTTTGGCATATGTGCCCCATCTCTCTATGTGTTCCAATCACGGTGGTCTGACCCCTGCCTGCTACTCTGGTGCCACTCATAACTGTGATTTCTGGAGGGGAATCCCATCGCAGCCAGTCACGATCAGTTTGGTGGCAATTCTGTCTTTCTGTTCTCAACTCCACCGATTAATTGATTCCCATTTGAGCGGCCTAGCTAGTGACTGAGAATCGTCAACAGACAGGCCGACAGACAGGCAGACAGGCAGATACACAGACGGACAGATGCTTGGGAAGAGTTGCACCCGGTTGATTTCAAAGACAGTCCAATGAGCCACAACACAAGAAATCATACGAGCTTCTAGTGAAAGCCAGCGGGTGAATGGGCAACCCAGAGGAGTGAGTGGGTCGCGAGAGCACATCAGAATACACTCAGCTTATTGGGCATCAAACCACCAGCAGGGAAGGATGATCAATCCTTACCACACCCAGGACCTCGAAGTGAGAATGTTTTTGGGGAATTCCCAATGTTTGCAGTCCTCAGGCTGGGGTGTTCCTAGCTACTGTTTATTTCATAATTGGTCAATGTATGTGTGAGAGAGAGAGCGTGGCGGGAGATGTGGATGTATTAGGCCATAAGCTGGTCCATGTGTTTCTTGGTGTTTGACTAGTCCCCTTTGCCTCTGTTTACCTTGTAACAAAAAGTGTTGTGAGATAACTCATTTCTTTATGACCTTGCAGCTAAAAGCAGTGTGAGATAACTCAGTTATTTATGACCTCTTGAGATTCTTTTGAAACTTGCATGTCCTTGTGCTTATCTTAGAATATAGTGGTGTTATTATTCAAATGTTTAGAAAGTGTGACTCGTTCAGTAACATTTGCATAGATAAGAGGTTAGGGATGTTTTTCAAAGCAAGTTCTCTGATGTTCCTTTTGTAACCATTCCCTTGTTAGAAGAGTGTAAAAACCAAGGTTTGAACATACTTCAGTCCATCAGACTGTTGTTCTCCTAATCCCATGCTTTCTATATGGCTCTTTCTTTTATTCTTTCATCTGCACGCATCATTTCAGACGCGGCTTGATGGGGGATAGCTGGTCTAATCCCCCGCATTTTTGGCGCCCAACAGGGGGCTTTGAAAACTGAGCATCCCGTGACAGAAACCACTGAATAGCAAGGCCGTGAATCTTTACAGTGAAAATTAGGGTAAGTGGTGACACGTTGGGAGTAACAAATAATGGGACAGACTTCTAGTAAATGTATGTATGTAAATATGCTTCCAAATATGTTAAGAGCTAGAGGAGCAAAAGTAACCAACCAAAGATTAGAAGAGCTTTTTGATTTTGTGGTTAGGGTATGTCACCTCCTGCTGCTGACCTGCAGGGTACTGATCTGCTTCAGCTTAGACCAAATTATGGTCTAATACTGAGAGCCTCGTGCATTGGAGCAAACATTGTGGCAAACAGTGAGGGAAGATGGACCCCGCGGGTTGGAGGGCACTCAGAATGGGACTGATGCCACAGTACAGCTGCAGCTAGGTCCACGGGTCCCTCAAGGTGGGTCACGGCGTCGGCGAGTGAGAGGCAGAAACCACACGACTCAAAGGTTGCATGTGATTGTTCCAATTTTATTCATGCAAAGCTTCAACTTATATATTCTTTTCCTAAGCTTAAATCTTATGGCTTGAGGTCATACTTGAGGAAATTCTCAAGACCATGACCAGTTACATAATCACATTTCTTTACTCTCCATCAGATACACTGCATGATTCCTGGTTAAAATTTAGTACATCTTGAAACGAAAACTGTCTCAAACACAAGTGTGATAAACATAAACCTTCTAACAATAAGTGAGCACACTTTATCACACTAGGGCATATTGTTCGAACTATGAAATCAATAAAGCATTAATGCATTTCATTATCAAACACAAAAATTACTTGACAGACTTTGGCTGTTCCTTCTTCAGGTGTTCCTCTAGGGCTTTCATTTATTGTTTTCTTTCCCACTAAGTTCCCATAAATCAAACTCCCACTGGTCTTTCTGTACCAAGGCATGAGTTGCCTCAAATAGGCAGCTTTGCTTCAGTGGAAGTCAAGTTGCCCTACAATAGGTAGCTTTACTTCATTGGACTTCGACCACCACGGGGGCTTCAGCGCCTTGCAATGAAGATCAGGGAGTCTTGCAAGCAAGGACAGGGCCCGTGGCCAACTGACATCTCGTGAGTAACTCCAATCATTTCTCACTTGGGGAGGGTCCGTGGGAACTTTCGTCAGCGTGGGTGTCCTGCTGAGTAGCTTGACTTGTCCTCTCATTCTGCTGTTGCTTCTCAGTTTGTAGTATCAGCACGTCCATCCGAACATAGGTTTTGGCAGTGTTTTGGTAAACCTCCTCAGCCAGCGTGTCCTTGGGTGAAGCCCTGCCGGTGCATGATGCAACTATCCTTTTCGGGCACGCTTGTGTGCGCGCATACACACACACACACACACACACACACACACACACACACACTCACTCACTCAGACAGTCAGGATTTGTGCACTTCTGAAACGCGCAACCCCCCGGGTTTTTAAATAATACTTCGAAATATAAACAGTTTTAATTTAAAAATAAAAGGGATACATTTTTACCTTTTAAATTGGAAGGGATTTCTTTGAGAAATGAAACCGGAAACCAGAACTATGCAGAAGGAGGGGGAGGTGAATGCTCTTTGGTGCTCCCCAGACAGTTGCAAACACGTGCCTCTTCCCTATTGGCTGTGCTCATTCCTGTCGCCAATCACATCTTGTATATCGAATGAGGTGCTCGAAGGGAATGGTATTTAAGAGCGGCGGCTGGCCCTCTCCTCCGGAGAGCTCAAGTTCCGCTGGCCTGTTGGAGCCCACAGCCCTCTCTTCTCCCCCGAAACTACTCCTCCTTCCGCAGCATGGCTTTGAAAGACCCTCCTGCTCGTTCTAAGCGAACCCAAGACCGAAGAAAGAGGACTGTCTGGAACGCTTCTCAATCTGACATCTTACAAGCCTCATTTGCTCGAGACCCGTATCCAGGCTTCACGGCCAGAGAAGAACTTGCCAGAGCCATCGGCGTGGCAGAGGACAGAATCTTCCTGTGTTTCAAAAACCGCAGAAGTCGACAGCTCAGGAGGAGCCGACTGAGCTCCGTGCCCCCTCCGGGACAGCCGTGCCCCGTGCCGCCTCGCACCACCTCTCCAGCCAGGGCGCCGACGGTAGACAGACGCAAGAGGACTGTCATCAGCAAAGATCAAAGCGCCCACCTGGTGCAAGCGTTTGAGAAGCAGCCATTCCCCGGCGTGAAAGCCAGGCAAGAACTGGCACGCCAGACAGGCCTTCCGGAAGCTCGGATTGACACGTGGTTCCAGAACCGAAGGGCTCGACACCCACATCACGCCAGGGTGCAGCTGGATCACCGCGGGCCCCAGCAATGCAGCTCCAGCCCGGTCTTTGCATGTCCGGTTCTGCAGCCACCTGAGCAAAGCACACCCATAGATGCCCAGAGACCGCCCTCCCTGGGCTTCGTAGGCGGCGGCGGAGGTGATGGAGACAGCAATCCGTTAGCTTGCGTCATCGGAGGCCAAGCCTCTGTGGGCCCAGTGACCCATCAGGGGCAAATGCCACAGGAGTTCACCCAGGCGGGAAGGCCTCCGGAGACAAGGACACTCTACTTGGACCTTTCCAGCTGCGGAAACCAAGGTCCCGAACAACAGGACATTCTTTCGGACGCCGGGCAGTGGAAAGGCACTTCATTGTGGGAGCATCCAAACCTGTTCTGGCAGAGACCGGCTCCTGCACACACACCAGCCCCAGTGGGATGGGGGCCTGGCCTGGCCGTGAGCGTGAGTGCCCAGCGGCAGCTGACTGGGCACAACCAGCAGGCAACACTGCTGCAGGAAAACCCTCCTCTGCTTGCCCAAGCCTCTCCACAAGGCACCAGCTTCTTGGACCAACTCCTCGACGACCTGGAAATTCAGCAGAATGCCAAGCCCTTGGTGAATCAACAGGAAGCAGGCCTGCAATGTGAGCCACCACTGCAATTCCCTATCAGCGAGGAGCTCTATCAGGAGTACCTAAGAGACTTTTAAAACGCCCCGAATGCCCGGGAGACTCACTAAAACCCTCTGAAAAGCACCAATCATACCTTATACGTTAAAAAAAAAAGAAAACACGAAGCCGATTTAAAACCACCTTAAATGCCCCATAAATCAGTAAGAAACAACAGCAAAACAATGATACCCTAAAAAAGGCACCCTTAAGGAGTGGATATCTATGTTTATTTATATAATATATAAGTGATTCTATGTAAACGATTAATATATAATATGTACACTATTTATACATCATAGATCATTTTTTACATATAGTACATATAAAAACTGAAACCCCTCCAAAACCATTCATAAACCATGGAATACATTTAAAAAGACCCAAAGGGACCAAAGAAGCCCTTTAGGACCCCTTGGAGATCATTCGTAATTTCCTCCCCGCAAGAGAGTAAAACCCTACATAGAGTTGATCAGGTGTCCAGTGAGCTTCTTCATGTCCCCGGCCCCACCAATTGAGGTCATCGAGCTGCAAGCTGATTAACAGGCTAAATGCCACCCCTTCACTCTCAAGAGCCTCAAGTTGAGAGCACATCATGTATGTCTTGCAGCACACGTGTGGCAGGAAAGCCCACCCCTAACTGGATGGGAGGGCTCTAGAGTCAAGATTGACAAGCTAAGCTTGGTCTCTGAGCCTGCTTGACCTTAGGTGTCTTTGGATTCTTCTCCAGGGCATAATCTATGGGCCTTATGGGAAGGGTATGGAGTCTTCTTCGGTTGAGGCAGGAAACGGGTCTCAATGCTTTTGATAGCTGACAACACTCAGGAATGTAGCCTTCAAGAAGTTGCCCTGGGAATTCATGTAGCAGCATAGCAACCCTGTGCAGTGAAGTGCCTTAAGACTGGCATTGTTATGGTGCGTGGTGGTGGTGGTGGCGGGGACACGGTCAGGAGCGACTTTGACTTCGGAGACCGTGAGTGGGATACACCTCCAACCCAGGAAAGTGAAGGTCCCCTCCAGGGGAGCCCCAGCCTCCCAGACTACTTAACGGATGAACACTGACAGTTGGTTCTCACACACGGTCTTGCGGGTTGTGTTTCACACACTCTGGTGACTATGAAATGCCCAGATCTATTTTGAGTCTCCGTGTGAATGAATGGATTCCATTTGAGCTTCCATTCTGAGCACTGCGTGGACGGTGGAAGACCAACAAGCACTTTTCAGTGGATTTGCCTCTGTGGCTCTGACGACTGGATAAGGGGGTAGATTGGCAAAGGTGTAAAGCTTTGCCCAGATAGAAGGCAGTCTGTGTGTGTGTGTGACTGATTGCAAACACTTCCTCCCTCACCACCCGGCCAGGGAGGAGCATTCTGGTCTGCAGCTCCTTGCCCAGGGTGAACATACCCCCGAGGTAAATCGGGCTGGAGTGTGGGTGGCTGTATAATACCAGCACCACTTGGTCAGGGGTCAGGAGGACCTAGAACCAAGCTCTGCAATATCGGCAATCCTGTTACAGCACCACTATCACCACCACCACCATGGCCAACCGCACCCCAACCCCCACCCAGGATGTTGAGGGAACATTCTGTTATGCTACCACCACTGGTCACCCACTGTTGGTATTGAGCCAAGCCTATAAAACACAGGCACATCGCATGTCTCTGTCGTGTTGTTTAGATTTTCATATTCACCACAATCAATAGTCAGACGTGTATAGAGGATATGAAGGTCAAAACACACACTTCTGTCCTTCCCACCCGATTCACACAGGCACCCTGCTTTTGGTGAAAACAGATAGCTCATGGAGAGAAAGACAGACAGATAAGTAAGTAGACTGTTAGAAAGGTAGACACAGCTATAAGATGATAGATAGATAGATAGGTAGATAGATAGATAGATAGATTGACGATACATAACATCACCAAGAAGGCCTTCAACAGGCTCTCAGAGGAAAGCTTCACACTGTCTGTGAAGCCTTACTTTGGCAAGTAGGCCAATAGTAACCTAAGAGGGGAGTTTCATCAGGTCACAGCTTGATTCGAGTGCTAGGAGAGAAAAGTCTTTTCAAGTCCCTTCCCTTCTGGCTTCCTCCCTGGTGATGGGAGCGTTGAGCTGCTGCCCTGGCCTGTGCTGCACTACCTGTGGCTCAAGCCAAACCACTGATCGGTTAGGTTTTGAGGTTTTTTGGAGAACTTTGTCGCCACACTGCAGCTGTGTGCATCCCTTGAGCTTGTGGCTGGTGTATATTGCCTGCTGCCCCGCGCCCCACCTCTGAACCCTCTTGCCCTCCCGCCAAGCGCGTCCTGCAAGGCTCCACCTGGTGACCCAGTGCCTCCTTGGCCAAGAGATCGGGCTGGCCTTGCGCGGGGAGGCATGCACCCCGGTTGGCCTTTCTCACCTCCAAGTGACAGCGCGTGGCAGAAGCACAGAGGTCAACAGACCGCATACTGTCTTTCCCTCTTGGCCCACTTAGAGGGACGTAGGCGCGCCTGGCTCCCTCTCGCTGGGTTGACCAGAGAGGACCAGGACCGCGGAGAGCAGCGAGGGAAAGGATAAGAGAAGAGTAGAGAAGAGAAGAGAAACAGAGTGGAGTAGCATATGGGGGCGGCCGGGATATGAGAGTTAGTTAGAGCAACAGCCACAGAGAAGGGATCTTGTCATCCACCTGGTCACAGCTAGGGGGAACCGGAGGGAGTCCAATTCAGGTGACCCTTAGACCATAAGCGCATGTGCGCTATAGCACTCACATTGGAAAACCCCTCCCTCCTACACTCAGCCACTTTGATCCTTTCCTCTCAGAGACTAGAGAAGGCCCTCCTGTGTTAGGTTTCTCTGTTTCTGTCTCTCTCTCATGTACCCATCCATCCACCCATCCACCCATCCACCCATCCATCCATACAATCATCCATCATCTGTTATCACAAAGGAAGAAGGCCTGCGCGCCAAGATGTGGGTGGGAAGGGAGGCTGTATGTTTGAACCTTCATCCCCATATCCCCATATATACGATGGCAGTGAGTAATAGAAACAAAACGTGAAAAAAACAATGCGATGCTTCTCTACGTTAGATGGGATTTATATGCTTCAGGGGGCACCTGGTGTTGGTGAGTTAGTACATTGTGGTCAGACTGGGGCAGAAGTGGGTTCGGACTAGGTGGCGGAAAGAGGTAATGGTGGTTCTGCTGCTGCTGTGCCTGCATGATTGCATTGACTGAAGCGTGGTCATGACACTCCTAAAACTTGACCAGGTGGGCCTGGTACTGTACACACACACACACACACACACACACACACACACACACAGACACATAACCAGCCATCCACCGAAGC
Organism: Tenrec ecaudatus; assembly: GCF_050624435.1. Taxonomy (NCBI): domain Eukaryota; kingdom Metazoa; phylum Chordata; class Mammalia; order Afrosoricida; family Tenrecidae; genus Tenrec; species Tenrec ecaudatus. The sequence goes on along the minus strand of NC_134544.1, from coordinate 92,068,070 downwards.
ACACACGTACCGGGTTCCTAAAATGTTTGCCAAATCCTCCCTCACCCCTTCTAAGCACTCAGGTCCCAACCCACTCAACTCATAAAGCAGTGGGACCTCTGGTCTCATCAGAAAAACTGCTGGAGATTCGCAAGGGAGGGTCCAGAGTCTGAGCTGCTTTTCGACTGAATCCCAGTGCTGGCGGTTGGAGGCTCCGCCAGGTGGCAGGCCTTCGGAATTAAGGGTGGGCCAGTGGGACCAGGCCACACTCCTGTGGACCACTCAAGCCTCCCTCTTCCTTGACTTTGCAGGTGGAGAGATTGGAGTTCCCCTAGGGCTCTTCTCCATGGATCGCTGCCTCCTCCCACTCCCTTCCCATCCCAGCCCATCCTGGGTGTCCCCGAAACAAGCAATGTCTAGTTCGCTTGCCCAAGGTAGTGTCAAAGTCCAACTTCAGATCAACAACAGAATAAAACAAAACAAAACACAAACCGGTCACCCTGACAGCAATGACCATGCCTCTCTAGCCAGAGACCAGGTTATTGAGATGCTAAAACGGCCGGCTTCATATGGTAATCAAGCCCAGGCCTTCCTTTTGATCCTTTTCAGGTGAAAAGGTGCCACAGGAGGTGTCTTTCTGCTTAAGTTGGAGGGGTTATTGATTGGGCAACATGTTGGAGGTAGTGCTGGCCCAGAAAGAGACACGCACCCACCCCCCATTTCACAAATTGAAATCTACTTTATAGATAGATTACCAATTATTAACGAAGTGGTTGATGGGCCATGGCTGGGGTGGGGGTGGGGGGGATGCGGCTGGGTGTGCAGGCAGGCTAAAACACCTTAGTAGTTGATAAATAACATGCTGAATTTGGCTTCTGTCATTTTGGCTGAGGCTTGACCAAGGCGCACACACAAAAACACCCACACGTCGACCAGTTTTGAAATAAACAGTGGCAAGGTACATCTCAGCCTGAGGACCGCAAACATTGGGAATTCCCCCAGAACCTTCCCACTTCAGGGAACTGCATGTGGCAAAGGTTGACCATCCTTCTCTGCTGGTGCTTTGATTCCTAATAAACTGAGTGTGTTCTGCTGTGCTCTCGGGACCCACTGACTCTTACAGTTTGCCCATTCACCTGCTGGCTTTCACTTAAAGCACATTTGATAGATTGCAGTGTGGCTCTTTGGGTTGTCTTGGAAGCCAACGGGGTACAACTCTTCCCAAGGAGCTTTCTGTCTGTCTGTCTGCCTGTCTTTTGAAGAATCCTCAGGCACAAGCTAGGCCACTCAAATGGGAATCAATCAATTGGTGGAGAGAGAGCAAGGGACAGAATTGCCACCAAACTGATCGTGACTGGCGGCAGGTTTCCTCCAGAGAGAACACAGATTGGAGGGGACCGGAGAAGCGGATAGGGGTCTGAGCACCATAGTTGGAAGACATAGCGAGACGGGGTGCATATGCAGAAGAGCTTACAATGTCGCTCCAAGGACCTCTGAATGACCCAAGCAGTCAGGAGATGATGCATGGCCACCGTGTGTGTGTTTGTGTGTGTGCGATAGCCCTTCCTTGAGGATTGATGGTCGATTTCTATTGAGGGCAGGCAGACCACACTGGCAAGCCAGTAAGGTCTATGCCACAGGGTTCTCCCTATCCTCCCTAACACCCACCAGGCCACCTGTCACCCGCCCCCACTGCAATCCAATCCAATTCTTACTCAAACTTTTCGTTGGCTTGTTTGTTGGGGGTGGGTGGGGAAGATCATGTGTTTGTTTTCTTTTTTAAACCCTTTTAAACTTGTACTTTAGCCGCATGTCATACCATCAATAAGCGCCATCCTATATGATTCCATACAATTTTCTTCTTTCCTGTAGCTGTGATATTGAGAGTGGTGGTGATGATGATGATCATGGTGATGCTTTTCTCATGGTGGCAATACTAGACTAGACACAACAGAACATTCTGCAATCACAACTTCCTTTTCTGTGTCCCTTTGCCAAACTCTTGAGATGGAGGAGCCGAGATCATAACTCCATACTCCCTAAAAGTAGTTTGGAAAGTGTTTGAGAGCCAGACGTATGTCCATTTTTACAGACAGATGAAATCACCATTCTCAGATAAATCTCCTTTCAGATGGCTTTCCAGGAATCCAGGAGAGATAATCCCTTCAGGACCAGTGGTGATACCAGGAGGTGGAGGGAGGGTGGGGTGGAAAGGTGGAGTCTATTTACAAGGATCTACATAGAACCTCCTCCATGGGGGATGGGCTACAGAAAAGTGGGTGAAGGGAGACATCGGACAGTGTAAGATATAACAAGATACTAATAATTTATCAATTATCAAGGGTTCATGAGGGAGGTGGGAGGGGGAAATGATGAGCTGATACCAAAGCTTCAGGCAGAAACCAAATGTTTTGAGAATGATGATGGCAACACATGTACAAATGTGCTTGACACAATGGATGGATGGACGGTTGGATGGATGGATGGATTTAATCTGTCTGTAAAAATAGATACACTTTTGCTCTTGAGAACTATTAAAACTGTTTTTACAGAGCAGGGTGTTGTGAGATCAGCTCTTCCTTCTGAAAAGTTTGCCAAAGAGACACAGAAAAGAAAATCATCATCATCACCACCACCATCATCATCAATCCCAGCTGCAGGGAAGAAGGAAAGGTTCTAGAAACTAATAGGATGACAAGAGGATGGCTGTAATGATGGTATGACATGTGGCTAATACGCAAGTTTAAACGGTTTAAAAAAAAAATAAAACAAAACACCCGATTTGCCTCCACAAACCTAACCAATATGCCAACCAAAAAGGTAGTGCAAGAATTGGATTGCATTGTGGGAGTGGCAGGGCATAGGCGGGCAGATGGGTGTTAAGTAGGATAGGGAGAACCCAGGAGGCATAGTCCTCAGGGGCTTTTATGGGCAAAAAATGCCAGGCAAAATTTTTATTCCAAATGACAGTAAAAGGGCAGGCAGGGCACTGGAGACTGATCTAGGGATAAATCTGAGGTGGTTTGCTTTGATACAATATAATCCTCACAGGTTACATTCTACCACTGTATGTGTGAGTGTATGTCCCTTTTAGACATGCAATTTTGAATTTCCCGCCCAGGCGGCCCCCATTTGGTGACACTGCAGGCAGAGAACAATGCTGGACCTAGGAGCAAAGAATGGACTTCTCTGCAGTGCAACTCCAAAAGTGTCTCAGGATTACTGCTTCTGACAGTTAACATTTACCCCAAACGACCCTCAAGATTACCGCCAGGGAACTTAACCAAATAACTCAATCACGAAAACGATGGCAATGGGTTTCAAAAAGAAAAGGAAAAGGAAAAAAAAACTCTGATCAGATTCAGCAAGGTGGCAGGACAAGCAAAATCCAAGGAAGGCAGCCTTCACACAAAAGTTCCTTCAGCCCTGGGAAGTGAGCAGAAAAGGTCAGGACACCTGGAAGACCTCCAGCAGATAAGAGAACATCCAAGTCTAAAGGAAAGCCATCTTTAAAAAAAATTGTTATTGGAAGCTCGTACAACTCTTATCAAAATCCATCCATCCATCAAATGTGTCAAGCACATTTATACCAGTGTTGCCATCATCATTCTCAAAATATTTGCTTTCTGCTTGAGCCTTTGCTATCAGCTCCTCATTTCCCCCCTCCCTCCCCGCTCCCCCCTACCTCATGAACCCTTGATATTTAAAAATTATTAGTATTTTGTTATAACTTACACTGTCCAATGTCTCTTTTCACCCTTTTTTTCTTCTTCATCTCCCCAGAAAGGAGATTCTAAGTAGATACTTGTAAATTGGTTCCTGTTTTCCACCTCGCCCTTCCTCTACCCTTCTGGTATCCTCACTGTTGCTGAGGGAATTATCTCTCTTGGATTGCAGGAAATCCATCTGAAAGGTTATATTCACCTGAGAAGGGTGATTTCTTCTGTCTGTAAAAATAGACACACATCTGGCTCTCGAGTTCTTTTAAAACACTATTTAGGGAATAGGGAGTTAGGAGATCGGCTCTTCCATCTCAAACGTTTGTCAAAGAGACACATAAGAGAACGTTTTGATTGCAGAATGTTCTGTTGTGTCTAGTCTAGTATTGCCACGATTGGAAAATCATCATCATCGTCGTCATCATCACCACGACCTTCATCATCAGTCACAGTTAAAGGGAAGAAAAAATATTCTAGAATTTAAAAGCATGACAATAGGATGGCGGTATTGATGGTATGACATGCGGCTAAAGTGCAAGTTTAAACGGTTTAAAACCGAACGATACAAACAAGCAAAACACCTGATCTTTTCCCACATCCCCAAAAAACAAACCAACCAAAAAATTTGTGTAAGAATTTGAGTGTTTGTGCGGGAAGCAAGAGATGATGGCTTGTGGGGGGGTTTGGTGTTAGGTGGGACAGGGAGAACTCAGGTGGTATAATCCACAGTGGCTTGCCTGGGTCGTATGCCAGACCTCAATGGAAATCTATATCACTCCTCAAGCAAGGGCTATCACACACACACACACACACACACACACACACACACACACACACACACACGTGCGCGTGCGCACGCGCAGTGTGCATGGGTCATCTGCTGACTGCTTGGGTCAGTCAGATTCCTGGAGCCACATTGTAAGCCCTTTGGCATATGTGCCCCATCTCTCTATGTGTTCCAATCACGGTGGTCTGACCCCTGCCTGCTACTCTGGTGCCACTCATAACTGTGATTTCTGGAGGGGAATCCCATCGCAGCCAGTCACGATCAGTTTGGTGGCAATTCTGTCTTTCTGTTCTCAACTCCACCGATTAATTGATTCCCATTTGAGCGGCCTAGCTAGTGACTGAGAATCGTCAACAGACAGGCCGACAGACAGGCAGACAGGCAGATACACAGACGGACAGATGCTTGGGAAGAGTTGCACCCGGTTGATTTCAAAGACAGTCCAATGAGCCACAACACAAGAAATCATACGAGCTTCTAGTGAAAGCCAGCGGGTGAATGGGCAACCCAGAGGAGTGAGTGGGTCGCGAGAGCACATCAGAATACACTCAGCTTATTGGGCATCAAACCACCAGCAGGGAAGGATGATCAATCCTTACCACACCCAGGACCTCGAAGTGAGAATGTTTTTGGGGAATTCCCAATGTTTGCAGTCCTCAGGCTGGGGTGTTCCTAGCTACTGTTTATTTCATAATTGGTCAATGTATGTGTGAGAGAGAGAGCGTGGCGGGAGATGTGGATGTATTAGGCCATAAGCTGGTCCATGTGTTTCTTGGTGTGTGACTAGTCCCCTTTGCCTCTGTTTACCTTGTAACAAAAAGCGTTGTGAGATAACTCATTTCTTTATGACCTTGCCGCTAAAAGCAGTGTGAGATAACTCAGTTATTTATGACCTCTTGAGATTCTTTTGAAACTTGCATGTCCTTGTGCTTATCTTAGAATATAGTGGTGTTATTATTCAAATGTTTAGAAAGTGTGACTAGTTCAGTAACATTTGCATAGATAAGAGGTTAGGGATGTTTTTCAAAGCAAGTTCTCTGATGTTCCTTTTGTAACCATTCCCTTGTTAGAAGAGTGTAAAAACCAAGGTTTGAACATACTTCAGTCCATCAGACTGTTGTTCTCCTAATCCCATGCTTTCTATATGGCTCTTTCTTTTATTCTTTCATCTGCACGCATCATTTCAGACGCGGCTTGATGGGGGATAGCTGGTCTAATCCCCCGCATTTTTGGCGCCCAACAGGGGGCTTTGAAAACTGAGCATCCCGTGACAGAAACCACTGAATAGCAAGGCCGTGAATCTTTACAGTGAAAATTAGGGTAAGTGGTGAAACGTTGGCAGTAACAAATAATGGGACAGACTTCTAGTAAATGTATGTATGTAAATATGCTTCCAAATATGTTAAGAGCTAGAGGAGCAAAAGTAACCAAACAAAGATTAGAAGAGCTTTTTGATTTTGTGGTTAGGGTATGTCACCTCCTGCTGCTGACCTGCAGGGTACTGATCTGCTTCAGCTTAGACCAAATTATGGTCTAATACTGAGAGCCTCGTGCATTGGAGCAAACATTGTGGCAAACAGTGAGGGAAGATGGACCCCGCGGGTTGGAGGGCACTCAGAATGGGACTGATGCCACAGTACAGCTGCAGCTAGGTCCACGGGTCCCTCAAGGTGGGTCACGGCGTCGGCGAGTGAGAGGCAGAAACCACACGACTCAAAGGTTGCATGTGATTGTTCCAATTTTATTCATGCAAAGCTTCAACTTATATATTCTTTTCCTAAGCTTAAATCTTATGGCTTGAGGTCATACTTGAGGAAATTCTCAAGACCATGACCAGTTACATAATCACATTTCTTTACTCTCCATCAGATACACTGCATGATTCCTGGTTAAAATTTAGTACATCTTGAAACGAAAACTGTCTCAAACACAAGTGTGATAAACATAAACCTTCTAACAATAAGTGAGCACACTTTATCACACTAGGGCATATTGTTCGAACTATGAAATCAATAAAGCATTAATGCATTTCATTATCAAACACAAAAATTACTTGACAGACTTTGGCTGTTCCTTCTTCAGGTGTTCCTCTAGGGCTTTCATTTATTGTTTTCTTTCCCACTAAGTTCCCATAAATCAAACTCCCACTGGTCTTTCTGTACCAAGGCATGAGTTGCCTCAAATAGGCAGCTTTGCTTCAGTGGAAGTCAAGTTGCCCTACAATAGGTAGCTTTACTTCATTGGACTTCGACCACCACGGGGGCTTCAGCGCCTTGCAATGAAGATCAGGGAGTCTTGCAAGCAAGGACAGGGCCCGTGGCCAACTGACATCTCGTGAGTAACTCCAATCATTTCTCACTTGGGGAGGGTCCGTGGGAACTTTCGTCAGCGTGGGTGTCCTGCTGAGTAGCTTGACTTGTCCTCTCATTCTGCTGTTGCTTCTCAGTTTGTAGTATCAGCACGTCCATCCGAACATAGGTTTTGGCAGTGTTTTGGTAAACCTCCTCAGCCAGCGTGTCCTTGGGTGAAGCCCTGCCGGTGCATGATGCAACTATCCTTTTCGGGCACGCTTGTGTGCGCGCATACACACACACACACACACACACACACACACACTCACTCACTCAGACTGTCAGGATTTGTGCACTTCTGAAACGCGCAACCCCCCGGGTTTTTAAATAATACTTCGAAATATAAACAGTTTTAATTTAAAAATAAAAGGGATACATTTTTACCTTTTAAATTGGAAGGGATTTCTTTGAGAAATGAAACCGGAAACCAGAACTATGCAGAAGGAGGGGGAGGTGAATGCTCTTTGGTGCTCCCCAGACAGTTGCAAACACGTGCCTCTTCCCTATTGGCTGTGCTCATTCCTGTCGCCAATCACATCTTGTATATCGAATGAGGTGCTCGAAGGGAATGGTATTTAAGAGCGGCGGCTGGCCCTCTCCTCCGGAGAGCTCAAGTTCCGCTGGCCTGTCGGAGCCCACAGCCCTCTCTTCTCCCCCGAAACTGCTCCTCCTTCCGCAGCATGGCTTCGAAAGACCCTCCTGCTCCTTCTAAGCGAACCCAAGACCGAAGAAAGAGGACTGTCTGGAACGCTTCTCAATCTGACATCTTACAAGCCTCATTTGCTCGAGACCCGTATCCAGGCTTCACGGCCAGAGAAGAACTTGCCAGAGCCATCGGCGTGGCAGAGGACAGAATCTTCCTGTGTTTCAAAAACCGCAGAAGTCGACAGCTCAGGAGGAGCCGACTGAGCTCCGTGGCCCCTCCGGGACAGCCGTGCCCCGTGCCGCCTCGCACCACCTCTCCAGCCAGGGCGCCGACGGCAGACAGACGCAAGAGGACTGTCATCAGCAAAGATCAAAGCGCCCACCTGGTGCAAGCGTTTGAGAAGCAGCCATTCCCCGGCGTGAAAGCCAGGCAAGAACTGGCACGCCAGACAGGCCTTCCGGAAGCTCGGATTGACACGTGGTTCCAGAACCGAAGGGCTCGACACCCACATCACGCCAGGGTACAACTGGATCACTGCGGGCCCCAGCAATGCAGCTCCAGCCCGGTCTTCGCATGTCCGGTTCTGCAGCCACCTGAGCAAAGCACACCCATAGATGCCCAGAGACCGCCCTCCCTGGGCTTCGTAGGCGGCGGCGGAGGTGATGGAGACAGCAATCCGTTAGCTTGCGTCATGGGAGGCCAAGCCTCTGTGGGCCCGGTGACCCATCAGGGGCAAATGCCACAGGAGTTCACCCAGGCGGGAAGGCCTCCGGAGACAAGGACACTCTACTTGGACCTTTCCAGCTGCGGAAACCAAGGTCCCGAACAACAGGACATTCTTTCGGACGCCGGGCAGTGGAAAGGCACTTCATTGTGGGAGCATCCAAACCTGTTCTGGCAGAGACCGGCTCCTGCACACACACCAGCCCCAGTGGGATGGGGGCCTGGCCTGGCCGTGAGCGTGAGTGCCCAGCGGCAGCAGACTGGGCACAACCAGCAGGCAACACTGCTGCAGGAAAACCCTCCTCTGCTTGCCCAAGCCTCTCCACAAGGCACCAGCTTCTTGGACCAACTCCTCGACGACCTGGAAATTCAGCAGAATGCCAAGCCCTTGGTGAATCAACAGGAAGCAGGCCTGCAATGTGAGCCACCACTGCAATTCCCTATCAGCGAGGAGCTCTATCAGGAGTACCTAAGAGACTTTTAAAACGCCCCGAATGCCCGGGAGACTCACTAAAACCCTCTGAAAAGCACCAATCATACCTTATACGTTAAAAAAAAAAGAAAACACGAAGCAGATTTAAAACCACCTTAAATGCCCCATAAATCAGTAAGAAACAACAGCAACACAATGATACCCTAAAAAAGGCACCCTTAAGGAGTAGATATCTATGTATATTTATATAGTATATAAGTGATTCTATGTAAACGATTAATATATAATATGTACACTATTTATACATCATAGATCATTTTTTACATATAGTACATATAAAAACTGAAACCCCTCCAAAACCATTCATAAACCATGGAATACATTTAAAAAGACCCAAAGGGACCAAAGAAGCCCTTTAGGACCCCTTGGAGATCATTCGTAATTTCCTCCCCGCAAGAGAGTAAAACCCTACATAGAGTTGATCAGGTGTCCAGTGAGCTTCTTCATGTCCCCGGCCCCACCAATTGAGGTCATCGAGCTGCAAGCTGATTAACAGGCTAAATGCCACCCCTTCACTCTCAAGAGCCTCAAGTTGAGAGCACATCATGTATCTCTTGCAGCACACGTGTGGCAGGAAAGCCCACCCCTAACTGGATGGGAGGGCTCTAGAGTCAAGATTCACAAGCTAAGCTTGGTCTCTGAGCCTGCTTGACCTTAGGTGTCTTTGGATTCTTCTCCAGGGCATAATCTATGGGACTTATGGGAAGGGTGTGGAGTCTTCTTCGGGTGGGGCAGGAAACGGGTCTCAATGCTTTTGATAGCTGACAACACTCAGGAATGTAGCCTTCAAGAAGTTGCCCTGGGAATTCATGTAGCAGCATAGCAACCCTGTGCAGTGAAGTGCCTTAAGACTGGCATTGTTATGGTGCGTGGTGGTGGTGGTGGCGGGGACACGGTCAGGGGCGACTTTGACTTCGGAGACCGTGAGTGGGATACACCTCCAACCCAGGAAAGTGAAGGTCCCCTCCAGGGGAGCCCCAGCCTCCCAGACTACTTAACGGATGAACACTGACAGTTGGTTCTCACACACGGTCTTGCAGGTTGTGTTTCACACACTCTGGTGACTATGAAATGCCCAGATCTATGCTTTAGTCTCCGTGTGAATGAATGGATTCCATTTGAGCTTCCATTCTGAGCACTGCGTGGACGGTGGAAGACCAACAAGCACTTTTCAGTGGATTTGCCTCTGTGGCTCTGACGACTGGATAAGGGGGTAGATTGGCAAAGGTCTAAAGCTTTGCCCAGATAGAAGGCAGTCTGTGTGTGTGTGTGACTGATTGCAAACACTTCCTCCCTCACCACCCGGCCAGGGAGGAGCATTCTGGTCTGCAGCTCCTTGCCCAGGGTGAACATACCCCCGAGGTAAATCGGGCTGGAGTGTGGGTGGCTGTATAATACCAGCACCACTTGGTCAGGGGTCAGGAGGACCTAGAACCAAGCTCTGCAATATCGGCAATCCTGTTACAGCACCACTATCACCACCACCACCATGGCCAACCGCACCCCAACCCCCACCCAGGATGTTGAGGGAACATTCTGTTATGCTACCACCACTGGTCACCCACTGTTGGTATTGAGCCAAGCCTATAAAACACAGGGACATCGCATGTCTCTGTCGTGTTGTTTAGATTTTCATATTCACCACAATCAATAGTCAGACGTGTATAGAGGATATGAAGGTCAAAACACACACTTCTGTCCTTCCCACCCGATTCACACAGGCACCCTGCTTTTGGTGAAAACAGATAGCTCATGGAGAGAAAGACAGACAGATAAGTAAGTAGACTGTTAGAAAGGTAGACACAGCTATAAGATGATAGATAGATAGATAGATAGATAGATAGATAGATAGATAGATAGATTGATAGATTGACGATACATAACATCACCAAGAAGGCCTTCAACAGGCTCTCAGAGGAAAGCTTCACACTGTCTGTGAAGCCTTACTTTGGCAAGTAGGCCAATAGTAACCTAAGAGGGGAGTTTCATCAGGTCACAGCTTGATTCGAGTGCTAGGAGAGAAAAGTCTTTTCAAGTCCCTTCCCTTCTGGCTTCCTCCCTGGTGATGGGAGCGTTGAGCTGCTGCCTTGGCCTGTGCTGCACTACCTGTGGCTCATGCCAAACCACTGATCGGTTAGGTTTTGAGGTTTTTTGGAGACCTTTGTCGCCACACTGCAGCTGTGTGCATCCCTTGAGCTTGTGGCTGGTGTATATTGCCTGCTGCCCCGCTCCCCACCTCTGAACCCTCTTGCCCTTCCGCCAAGTGCGTCCTGCAAGGCTCCACCTGGTGACCCAGTGCCTCCTTGGCCAAGAGATCGGGCTGGCCTTGCGCGGGGAGGCATGCACCCCGGTTGGCCTTTCTCACCTCCAAGTGACAGCGTGTGGCAGAAGCACAGAGATCAGCAGACCGCATACTGTCTTTCCCTCTTGGCCGACTTAGAGGGACGTAGGCGCGCCTGGCTCCCTCTCGCTGGGTTGACCAGAGAGGACCAGGACCGCGGAGAGCAGCGAGGGAAAGGATAAGAGAAGAGTAGAGAAGAGAAGAGAAACAGAGTGGAGTAGCATATGGGGGCGGCCGGGATATGAGAGTTAGTTAGAGCAACAGCCACAGAGAAGGGATCTTGTCATCCACCTGGTCACAGCTAGGGGGAACCGGAGGGAGTCCAATTCAGGTGACCCTTAGACCATAAGCGCATGTGCGCTATAGCACTCACATTGGAAAACCCCTCCCTCCTACACTCAGCCACTTTGATCCTTTCCTCTCAGAGACTAGAGAAGGCCCTCCTGTGTTAGGTTTCTCTGTTTCTGTCTCTCTCTCATGTACCCATCCATCCACCCATCCACCCATCCACCCATCCATCCATACAATCATCCATCATCTGTTATCACAAAGGAAGAAGGCCTGCGCGCCAAGATGTGGGTGGGAAGGGAGGCTGTATGTTAGAACCTTCATCCCCATATCCCCATATATACGATGGCAGTGAGTAATAGAACCAAAACGTGACAAAAACAATGCGATGCTTCTCTACGTTAGATGGGATTTATATGCTTCAGGGGGCACCTGGTGTTGGTGAGTTAGTACATTGTGGTCAGACTGGGGCAGAAGTGGGTTTGGACTAGGTGGCCGAAAGAGGTAATGGTGGTTCTGCTGCTGCTGTGCCTGCATGATTGCATTGACTGAAGCGTGGTCATGACACTCCTAAAACTTGACCAGGTGGGCCTGGTACTGTACACACACACACACACACACACACAGACACATAACCAGCCATCCACCGAAGCACACACATACCGGGTTCCTAAAATGTTTGCCAAATCCTCCCTCACCCCTTCTAAGCACTCAGGTCCCAACCCACTCAACTCATAAAGCAGTGGGACCTTTGGTCTCATCAGAAATATATTATATTTATATAATATATAAGTGATTCTATGTAAACGATTAATATATAATATGTATACTATTTATACATCATAGATCATTTATATATATAGTACATATAAAAAGTGAAACCCCCCAAAGCCATTCATAAACCATGGAATACATTTTAAAAGACCCAAAGGGCCCCAAAACGCCCTTTAGTACCCTCTGGTGATCCTTAGGAATATCTCCCCCCAAGAGAGTAAAACCCTACATAGAGTTGGTCAGGTGTCCAGTGAGCTTCTTCATGTCCCTGGCCCCACCAATTGACATCACCGGGCTGCAAATTGATTAACAGGCTAAACGCCACCCCTTCACTCTCAAGAGCCTCAATTTGAGAGCACATCACGTGTCTCTTGCAGCACACGTGTGACAGGAAAGCCCAACCCTAACAGGATGGGAGGGCTCTAGAGTCAAGGTGACAGCCTAATTTTGTCTCTGAGCTGGATTGACCTTAGGTGTATTTTAATTCTTCTCCAGGGCTTAATCTATGGGCCTTATGGGAAGGGTGTGGAGCCTACTTAGTGTGGGGGAGGAAACGGGTCTGAATGCTTTTGATAGCTGACCACACTCAGGCATGTAGCCATCAAGAAGTTGCCCTGGGAGTTCATATAGTAGCGTAGCAACCTTGTGCTGTGAAGTGCCTTAAGCCTGGCATTGTTATGGTGTGTGGTGGTAGTGTGGTGTTGGTGGTGGAGACACAGTGGGGAGCGACATTGACTTCGGAGACCGTGAGTGGGATACACCTCCAACCCAGGAAAGTGAAGGTCCCCTCCAGGTGAGCCCCAGTCTCCCAGACTTCTTAGCGGATGAACATTGACAGTTGGATCACGCACACGGTCTCGAAGGTTGTGCTTCATACACTCTGGTGACTGTGAAACCTCCAGATCTATGCTTGAGTCTCCGTGTGAATGAATGGATTCCATTTGACCTTCCATTCTGAGCACTGTTTGGACGGTGGAAGACCAACATGCAGTTTTCAGTGGATTTGCCCCTGTGGCTCTGAAGACTGGATAAGGGGGTGAATTGGCAAAGGCCTAAACTTTGCCTAGACAGATGGCAGTCTCTCTCTCTCTCTTTCTCTCTCTCTTTCTCTCTCTCTCTCTCTCTCTCTCTCTCTCACACACACACACACACATATACACACACTCACAGGGGTCATGCATTATCTCTTGACTGCTTGGGTCAGTCAGAGTTTTCTGGAGCCACCTTGGAAGCTCTTCTGTGCATGGATCCCATCTCTCTTGGTGTTCCATTCACAGTGGTCAGACCGGTGCCCGCTTCTCTGATCTCATCTGCAACTGTCATCTCGTGAGTGGAAACCTGCCTCTGCCAGTCACGATCAGTTTGGTGGCAATTCTCTGATTTTGCTGTCTCTCCCCCGATCCATTGATTTCCATTTGACTGGCCTAGCTAGTGAGTGAAAATTCACCAACATGCAGTCAGACAGACACCTCCTTCGGAAGAGTTGTACCTGTTTGGTTTCACAGACAGTCCACAGAGCCACATCACAATCAATCAAGTGAGATTTTAGTGAAAGCCAGTGGGTGAATGGGTGAACTGGAAGAGTCAGTGGGTCACAAGTGCACAGCAGAACACACTCAGCTTTTTAGGCATCAAACGGCTAGCAGGAAAGGATCATCAATCCGTGACATGAGCAGTTCCTCGAAGTGGGAACATTCTGGGGGAATTCCCACTGTGTGCAGTCCTCAGGATGAAGTGTTCCAAGCCAATGTTTATTTCAAAACAAGTTGGGTTGTGTGTAGGTAGGGGTGGTTGTGCACGCGGCAGGGTTTGTGGTGCACATTTATCTGGTTTAAACCACCATTTTTTGCTAAAGTGAGGCTTTATTGATGCCATGGGCAAAAAGTTTCCAGCAGAAACTTTGCCAAATGACAGTAAAAGGCAAGGAAGAGCCCTGGAGACTGATCTAGGGCAGGTCAGTGGTGATTTGATTTGAAATAATGTAATCCTCACAGGTTACGCTCATCAATGTGTGTGTGTGTGTGTGTGTGTGTGTGTGTTTTGGATATCCCACCCAATTCTGCTTCCGTACAGCAACACTGCACGAAGAGAAAATCGCTGGACCAGGTAGCAGTTAAGTAATCCCGAGTGTGGATCCGGATTACTGCTTTTGAACGTTAACATTTACCCTGAGGCATCCTCGAGTTACTGCCAGGGAGCTTAACAATATAACACAATCACAAACAAAATGGCTATGGGTTTCAATAAAGAAAAGGGAATGAAAAACAAATGCTGATAAATTTCAGCAAGGTGGTAGGGCAGGCAAGGTCCCAGGAAGTCACGCCTCACACAAAAGTCCCTTGAGTCCAGGGAAGTGAGCAGAAAATGACAGGAGACTTGGAAGATGCCTACGGACAAGAGCATGTCCAAGTCCAAAGGAAAGCCATCTCTTTTTTAATCCTTTTATTGGAGGCTCACACAACTCTTATCAAATTCCATCCATGCATCTATTCTTCCATCCATCCATCCATCCATTCATCCATCCATCCATCCATCCATCCATCCATCCATCCATCCATCCATCCATTGTATCAAGGACATATGTATATGTGTTGCCATCATCATTCTCAAAACATTTGCTTTCTGCTTGAGCCCTTTCTATCACCTCCTCATTTTCCCCCTTCCTCCCAGCTCCCCCTACCTCATGAACCATTGATATTTAAAACTTATTAGTATTTTGTTATAACTTACACTGTCGAATGTCTCCTTTCACATTCTTTTTCTTCTCCATCTCCCCAGAAAGGAGATTATATGTAGATATTTTTAATTGGTCCCCGTTTTCCACCTCACCCTTCCTCTACCCTTCTGGTATCCTCATTGGTCCTGAAGGAATTATCTCTCTTGGATTCCAGGAAATCCATCTGAAAGGAGATTCACCTGAGAAGGGTGATTTCTTCTGTCTGTAAAAATAGACACACATCTGGCTCTTGAGTTCTTTTAAAACTGTATTTATGGAATAGGGAGTTAGCAGAACGGCTCTTCCGTCTTAAAAGTTTGTCAAAGAAACAAAGAAGAGAACGTTTTGATTGCAGAATGTTCTGTTGTGTCTAGTCTAGTATTGCCACGATTGGAAAATCTTCATCATAATCACCATCCCCTTCATCATCAATCACAGTTAAAGGGAAGAAAAATGTTCTAGAATTTAAAAGGATGACAATAGCTTGGCGGTATTGATGGTATGACATGCGGCTAAAGTGCAACTTTAAACGGTTTTAAAAAAGTACAAACAAGCAAAACACCTGATCTTTTTCCCCATCCCCAACAAACAAACCCACCCAAAAATGTGTGTAAGAATTTGAGTGTTTGTGCGGGAGGCAAGAGGTGGCTTGTGGGGGGTCGGTGTTAGGCAGGACAGGGAGAACTCAGGTGGTATAATCCACAGTGGCATGGCTGGGTGGTGTGTCTGTCCTCAATGGAAATCGATATCACTCCTCAAGCAAGGGCTATCACACACACACACACACACACACACACACACACACACAAAGACGGTGTGCCTGGGTCATCTGCTGACTGTTTGGGTCAGTCAGATTTTTGGTGCCACATTGTAAGCTCTTTGGCATATGTGCCCCAACTCTCTATGTGTTCCAATCACGGTGGTCTGACCCCTGCCTGCTACTCTGGTCCCACTGAAACTGTGATTTTAGGAGGGGCACCCATCGCAGCCAATCATGATCGGGTTTGTGGAAATTCTGTCTTTTTGCTCTCAACTCCACCAATTAATTGACTCCCATTTGAGTGGCCTAGCTAGTGACTGAGAATCTTCAACAGACAGGCAGAGAGGCAGATGGACAGATAAACAGATCCTTGGGAAGAGTTTTGCCCGGATGATTTCAAAGATGGTCCAATGAGCCACAACACAATAAATCCAATGAGCTTTTAGTGAAAGCCAGCGGGTGAATGGGCAACCCACAGGAGTCAGTGGGTCCCGAGAGCACAGCAGAATACACTCAGCTTATTGGGCATCAAACCACCAGCAGGGAAGGATGATCAATCCTTAACACACCCAGTACCTCGAAGTGAGAATGTTTTGGGGAAATTCCCAATGTTTGCAGTCCTCAGGCTAAGGTGTTTCTAGCTACTGTTTATTTCATAATTGGTCAATGTATGTGTGAGAGAGAGAGCGTGGCGGGAGATGTGGATGTATTAGGCCATAAGCTGGTCCATGTGTTTCTTGGTGTGTGACTAGTCCCCTGTGATCTGTTTACCTTGTAACTAAAAGCATTGTGAGATACCTAATTTCTTTATGACCTTGCAGCTAAAAGCAGTGTGAGATAACTCAGTTATTTATGACCTCTTAAGAGTCTTTTGAACCTTGCATGTCCTTGTGTTTATCTTAGAATATAGTGCTGTTATTATTCAAATGTTTAGAAAGTGTGATTCATTAAGTAACATTTGCATAGATAAGAGGTTAGGGATGTATTTTAAAGCAAGTTCTCTGTTTGTTTTGTAACCATTCCCTTGTAAGACGAGTTTAAAAAACAAGCTTTGAACGTACTTCCGTCCATCAGACTGTTGTCCTCCCAATCCCATGCTTTGTTTATGGCTATTTCTTGTTTTCTGTCAGCCGCACGCCTAATTTCAGACGTAGTTTGATGGTCTAATCACCCCATATTTGGTGCCCAACAAGCGGCTTTGAAAACTGAGGTCCCATGACAGACAGGCCGTGAAAGTTTTCAGTGAAAATTAAGGGTAAGTGGTGACACGTTGGGAGTAACCAATAATGGGACAGACTTCTAGTAAATGTATGTATGTAAATATATTTCAAAATATGTTAATAGCTAGAGGAGCAAAAGTAACCTACTAAATATTGGAAAAAAGGTTTTTTTAGATTTTGTGGTTAAGGTATATCACCTTCTACTTCTGACCTGAAACATTCAGGGAAGCACGTGCAGTTCCCTGATTTACTTCAGCTTAGACCAAATTATGGTCTAATACTGAGCGCCTCATGCATTGGAGCAAACATTGTGGGAAACAGTGAGGGAAGATGGACCCCGCGGGTTGGAGGGCACTCAGAATGGTACTAATGCCGCAGTCCAACTGCAGCAAGGTCCACGGGTCCCTCAAGGTGGGTCACAGTGTTGGCGAGTGAGAGACAGAAACCACACGACTCAAAGGTTGCGGGTGACAGTTCCAATTTTATTCATGCAAAACTTCTACTTATATATTCTTTTCCTTAGCTTAAATCTTATGACTTGGGTTCATACATGAGGAAATTATCAAGACCATGACAAGTTACATAATCACATTTCTTTACTCTGCATCAGATGCACATCAGGATACCTGGTTAAAATTTAGGATATCTTGAAACGAAAACTGTCTCAAACACAAGTTTGATAAACATAAACCTTCTAACAATAAGTGAGCATACTTTATCACACTAGGGCATATGGTTCGAACTATGAAATCAATAAAACATTAATTCGTTTCATTATAAAACACAAAAATTACTTGACAGACTTTGGCTCTTCTTTCTGTTCCTTCTTAAGGTGTTCCTCTAGGGCTTTCATTTATTGGTTTGTTTTCCACTAAGTTCCCCAAAATCAAACTCCAAATGGTGTTTCTGTACCAAGGCATGAGTTGCCTCAAAATAGGTAGCTTTACTTTAGTGGACTCCAACCTCCAGGGGGCTTCAGCGCCTTGCAATGAAGATCAGGTTATCTTGCAAGCAAGGGCAGGGCCGGTGGTCAACCGATATCTGGTGAGCAACTCCAATCATTTCTCACTTGGGGAGGGTCCATAGGAACTTTCATCAGCGTGGGTGTCCTGCTGAGTACCTTGACTTGTCGTCTCATTCCGCTGTTGCTTCTGTTTGTAGTATCAGCACGTCTATCAAGACATAGGTTTTGGCTGTGTTTTGGTAAACCACCGCAGCCAGTGTGTCCTGTGTTAGGCTCTGCTGGTGCATGATGCAACTATCCTTTTCAGGCATGCAATTGCGCGGACGCACACACACACACACACCCATCTCACACACTCACACATTGGAAATACCAGTGACATGACCTCTGGCCTTCCTTTGTGTACCTAGCTGAAAATGGACAGATAATAAACATTTCACAGTTTATCACCAGTCCATGTACCACCCTTAGAGAAGCACTGTTGTAGACCATACATCACTGAGTTCTCCTGCACAAGGAGATGGAGCCCTCGTGGGTGAGTGGTTACACACTGGTTGTAAACCATCAACTGCTCCAGGGGAGAAAAGGTGCCTTTCTATTCCAGTAAAGAGCAACCCCAGAAACCCACATGGGCAGTTCTACCTTGTCCTATAGAGTCATTATGAGCTGGAATCGACTCAATGGCAGGAGTCTGAGATTTTGGCTGTCATGTTGTCCAGTGGCAGAAGATTGGTGGCCAGGGTTTTTGGTTTGACTGGGGCACAAGTGGGGAGGGTTAAATTCTTTTGTGTACATTATACTAGAAGAGTGGCCACTTCCTATTTCTATAATGTAATTGAAAAAGGACTGCAGTTAATTGCAGTTGATAGTCAACCTGAAAACACTGTGGGACAAAGGGTAGGGTGCCCAAGCATATGCTCCTGAGAGGCCCACCATGGTCTTTGCCCATCCCTTTCCAGTTAGTGACTTTCTGGGCAGTTAAGGCAAATGCAAAGACTGGATGACGTGTCCGGAAAAATGTTTCAGTGGCAAGGCTTCACTCTGACTAGTTTTAAATACAGAGGCATTGTGAGGTGGGCCCTACTTTGCCTGCTGTGATAGTTAAGATTTATTAATTATCCTGGCCAATAAACACATGTGGGATTAATTGAAGGGCAGGGAGATAAATGCCTCAGTAAGTCTCGCCTTTCTTGTTCTCTGGTCTCTTGTTCTCTGATGGTCAGACCAGTGTGCCTTAGCAATTCTTTACCTCAACTGGCAAGGCTCACTTACTGCGAGACATTCCTGAGGAGAAGCCACATGGGCCTAACCTGATGCAGCCCTGGGTGCTGGATAATCCGCCTGGAGACCCCTCCCAGTGCTGATATGCTTACGTGCTCACTGATTCAGCTTTTCTTCTCCAGCCAGCATCACTGCGTGTGTTTGGTAAGATGGGGGAGGACTTTGTATATTGGTGTGGGACATACGGGCTAATGTTGGACTTGTGGACTTGGGCAGCACTGAGTTGGGATGTTTTCTTGATGTGTGTTTACCCTTTATCTAAAACTCTATTATACATATGAGTTTCTGTGGATTTGTTTCTCTAATGTACCCAGACTAAGAAACCTGCCTAGCCCAGTGTCAGAATTCAGTTTTCTTCAAAGTAGTAATACCACTATTGAGATAAAGTTTATTCTGACAACCTGGCCAACAAACACAGGTGGGGTTAATGGAAGGGAGGAGAGATCAATGGCTTGGTTAGGCTCACCTTTCTTGTTCTTGGGTCTCTTGATTTCTGATGGTCAGATCTGGTTGCAACTGCCTTAGCCAGTTCTCTGCTTCAGGTGGCAAGGCTGACTTCCAGTGAGGCATCCCTGAGTAGAAGTCACAAGAACCTACCCAGATGCTGTCCTGGGTACTGGAGAAGCTGACTGGAGATCCCTGCCAGCACTGAGAGATGCTTACATGTTCATTTATTCGGCTTTCCTCCTGCAGCCAGCATCACTGCGTGCGTTTTGTAAGATGGGGGAGGACTCTGTGGATTGGTGTGGGACATATGGGCTAATGTTGGGCTTGTGGGCTTGGACAGCACTGGGTTGGGATGTTTTCTTGATGTGCACTTACCCTCTATCTATAACTCTCTTTTATACATATGAGTTTCTGTGGATTTATTTCTCTATTGTACCCAGACTGCACAACTACTATAAGAAAAGCCAGGACACAAGTTAGCACCCTTGTCAGTTTGGGAAGGACACTAAATACACAAAAGCAATTTCCCCCCATGGCATCCCTGGGTGGCACAAACAGTTAAGAGCTCAATTCCTAAATAAAATGTACTTCTGAACCCATATGGTGGTGCCTCAGAAAACAGACCCGGTGGCCTGCTTCTGAACGCTCACACAGCCTTGAAGCCCCTACCTAACATGGTTCAGTTTGGCTCTACACACATGGTAGATCCGTGACTTGGAATCAACCCCACAGCAACCAGTTTGGATGACAGGTACTCAGTTCCTGAGTTATGACCTGTCCCATTGTGATGATTCTGTCATGAACCAGTCCTGACAGAAGTCAAATACCTCATTATTCTTGCTTTTTATTATCCTATTTACACATGTGAACTTTATTAGCCTGTGGGGTTGAAAAAATTGCATATAAACTTACAGCTAGAACGACATCAGGGATATGTGCTATAGAAGCCCAATTCTGCCTTGTGGACGTGGTTAGACCAGAGGATGTACAGCGGTGCAGTAGGGATCTGGAAACACAGGGAATCTAGGATGGTTGATCCCCTTAGGACCAGTGTTAAGAGTGGCAACACCGGGAGGGAAGGGGGTGTAGAAGGGGAGAACCGATCTCAGGGATCTGCGTGTAACCTCCTCGCTGGGGGATGGGCAATGAGAAGGTGGGTGAGGGGAGACCCCAGGCAGTGTAAAATAATAATTTATAAACTATTAAGGGTTCATGGAGGAGGGACAAAATGAAGATGTGCTGATTTCAGGAACCCAGGTGGAAGGCGAATTTTGAGAATGATGAGGGCAGCGAATGTATAGGGGTGCTTTACTCAATTGATGTATGTATGGACTGTGATAAGAGTTGTACGAGCCCCCAATAAAATGATTTATTAAAAAAAGAAAGAAAAGCAGATGGTAACAAAGCAGCTCGTCATAACTTGAATACAGCACAAATCAGGGATTGTGTTTTCTGGGTCTTTGAACTGATATGAGCCAGTTCAGTTGTGGGTTGATGAAAAGAATGTGAAATAGACTTTTTATTTTAAAGCTTTGATGATCTGGAAGACTAAATGGAATGGGGGCAGATATGGTTTAAATCCTGGAATTAGAGATTTGGGAACCTTTCAGGAACCTGTTTCATGACAGCAGTTTACTTCCAACACTGTGGAGAGCGACACACATTCAATGCAGCAAGTGCTTGGCTGCCATCTTTGAGCCGGGCACTATCATTTTCTACTCGGACTATCCAGACATTTACTTGAATGCTGGCCTTACTTTTTTTTTAAGGGAAATAAGTTAATAATGGCCTAAAATTTTTTAAAATTTCCATAGACCACATCATTTAATGAGAAAGAAAATTTTAAAAACTGAACAAAGGAAAAGGTGGCTATAAAGTAGAATCAGTAGGGTTGCTGGGTAAAAGACAGGGACTGCAGGACACAGGGTACTGGGAACTTCAGATTTGGGTGGAGACACTGATTCAGGCCAATGTGACTTAATGCTGGCCACGAGGAAACCAGGGTGAACCACTTTGAGAAGCTCTAGTGTTTTCTCTTTGTCTCCGTTGTCTGATTTACTCTCACCTGGAGCTTTTGATTCTATGTCTCCTCTTCTAATGGTTAGTTTTTCAGGGGAAATGTCCAGAGCCATGAGGCCTGGCCATTACTTGGAATTCATTAGCCTGAGCTCTGGGTATTCTTCTACCCCAGCCTCCCCTTGATTGGCTAAAAGATTGTCATCGCCCACGCCTGATTTGCATAAACATGCCACTCCGCGACGTACTTAATTGAAGACTGTAAGCCCTTACTGACTCACGGGCAGGGCACGCTCCCCTGAACTCCCTGATTGGCCTGTTGCCAAAGTAGCCTAATTTGCATGTGCAGCGGATGCTTCCCCCCTTGCTGGCTGATATAAGCTGTAACTCTTTGTTCATTAAAACAAGACTTGATCAGGATACTGTCTTGTCTTCATTCTCCATGCCTCTTATACCCCCTCACCCCCCAATTCCCACTCTCTCCTCCAGGATCCACGTTGAAGTTCCCACGGGACAGGACAGAGATTGACAGCTCTTTCTAGACTTGTGAAAAACTCTTAGTCTGCAGGTTTGGAGTCTGGGGCTGGCTGCAGTTGTGTCTATGGGAGTGAGAGGGCCATCCAGATCGAAGGGTCTATTCAGATGGTCCATGTATCCTACTGGAGAAGTCAGACAGAACAGTCTGGTCACTGTAGTTGCCATCCCTCCTGGGACAGAATTCTGGGTGTAGGAGAAGAAAGATAGGGATAAAAGTGATGAAAACACAAGAAAATATCTTTAATATAAAGATCCCTTCAGACTCTGGTCTAGACACTGATCCTGTGTGGGGTCTTTACATACACTGTATCCTGATTCCAGAAACAGTTCTGAGGAGTCGGTGATTATGACTGAGTAGGAGGGTACACTGCCTAGATGTCACACTTCCTGGGTCTGCATGATGGCTCTTCCACCTCAAGCGGTGTCTTAGTGTACCTCTGTTTCCTTGTCTGTAAAATGGGGTTGATAGTTCTCCCACCTCATCCACTTTGTGGTTAGTTATTCAATAAACTAATCATGCCTATAGATTATTAAAGGTTACGGGGCTTGGCTGCTAACCAAAGGCTTGCTATTTGAATCCACCCAGAGGTGCCTTAGAAGAAAGGCCTGGTGTTCTACTTCCAAATTCTCAGCCCTGGGAAACCTATGGAGCATAATTCTATGACAGACATAGAGTCGCCATGAGTGGGTGTCAGCTAGATTGCCACTGTGTTTTCCCCTACTTGTAACACTCTTCAGGAGCCTGGAGGTGGAATGGGTTTCACATGGGGCTGCTAACCAAATGGTCAAAAGTTCATAACCATTAGCCCCTCTCGGGAGAAAGAAGAGGTCTGCTACGCCCAGAAAAGTGTTCTAGCCCCCAAAACATGCACAGTGGCAGTTCTTCCCTGTCCCATGGTGTCTCTATGAGTCACCCCCCACTCGATGGCTGTGTTTTGGAGATGCACTTCCAGCTGGGTTAGGCAGCAAGTCTACATGCAGCCTTGATTCACCCTTCTCAGATGTCTCGGTCAACATTGAAGCAACTGCTATGCTTGAACCAACAGGGCTGCTGTTGTCTGCCTGGAGATGTGACCAAGTGGCAGGTAGCTACCCCTCACCTCACCCATAGGTCTTTGCTCACTCCTGTAGCATGATTCACTGTTCCCATGTGGATGGAAGCCAATGGAAAGGAATGTGACTCAAGCTTTCTCTTTTCAGCTGTTAGTTCTGTGACACTACGCAGTCTCTAGTCTACATAGATGGTCTCCACCAACCAGGTTCCTGCTGTTGCTATCACCTAGGAAAGAATTTTATGAGCATTGCCTATGTGGCCAGTAGGGCTTGCTCCTCAGGAGACAGATTCTAGTCACCCTTCTGTTAACCTCCTTAGGGAATATTTCTCCTCCACCAGTCCTCACCTGGGAGAAGGTTGTGGCTGTCTACTCCCATGGAGTTACAGCCTCAGCACCCCACAGGAGCAGTTCTCCTCTATCCTAGAGGGTCACTAGGAGTCGACATGGACATGATGACAGTGACTTTGGTTTGGTTTTGAGTCCTCACACGGCAGCCATGTGTAAGTGGATAACACGTTGGGCTGCTAACTGTAAGGTGAACAGCTTGAAACCACCAGCTGCTTCTCAGGAGAAAGAGGAGGCTTCCTATTTCCATAAAGATCTGCAATCTCAGAAACCCATAGGGGCAGCTCTACTCTGTCCCATAGGGACACTAACATCAGAACTGAATCGATAGCAGTAATTTTTTAGTTGAGCTCTCACACGGAGGAGCGCTGGGGGCGTAATGTTTTGTGCCTGCTAACTGCATGATCAGCAGTTTGAAACCACCAGGACCAAGATGAGGCTTTCCACTCCTGTAAAGATTTACAGCCTCAGGAACCCTAGGGATCAGTTCTACTCTGTCCACTTGATCACTATATATCAGAACAGATTTAATAGCAGTGAATGGCTTTAAAACTCAAACAGAAACCATAGTGGTGCAGAATTTTAAGCATCTGGATGCTAACTGCAAGTTTGGTGCTAGAAACCCACCAGCCCACTCCCTAGGACAAAGTTGAAGCTGTCTGCTCCCATAAAGATCCACAGCCTTGGAAACCCCGTTGGGGTTTCCTACTCTGTCCTGCAGGGTCACTATGAATCAGAGTTGACTCTAAGGCAGTAAGTGTGGTTTTGATGGTTCATCCTTACATAATTGGCTGGACAAGTTGCCCAAGGAGACCATGGGATGCAAACACTTCCCAGATGAAGTATGTTAAAGCTTCAAACTTCACATATCTGCCTATCTAGCCCAGAGTTACCAGTCACTCAGGTTTCTGTCACTATTCTCAGTTTCCCAATTAATTCAGACTTATTTGCAACCATGGTTCATGTGTAAGGCTGTCAGGTAAAACTCAGGCTGCCCAGTTAAAACTGAATCCAAAATAAATAATAAAATTTTCTTAGTACACACATTCACACATAGTTATACCAAATATGACATATACTAAAATCTTTTTATTGTTTACCTGAAATTCTAATTTAACTAGGAATTCTATATTTTCATGTAAAGAACCTGGCAGGCAGGACCACAGAGGGCTCTTTTAGTATCATTGAAAAACCCAGTCCTCATTCTGTAGCAGTATAGGCATCTCCTGATGCCAACATGAGGAAGCACTTGGGCACAGGTGGTTTGTTTGAGAGGTGGGCCTGGAAAACACAGTGCAAGAGCAGCACGGTGAGACCAGGAAGGGAGGGAAACCAATAAGAGGGAGTCACTAGGACTCAATCCCCTAGGAGGCTTCCCAGCAACCAAGGAACTTTTCTTAGCATCAGGCCACAGGAGGAGAGAGGAACTGGGGCTGAGCATTGCCCTTGGGGCATTCACGCCTCTGCATTTCTGGGTTGCACTAGGTTGCCCCTGTGCTTGACTGAGCCTGCCCATGGCAGAGAAGCAGAGAGCCTCAGGCACTGGAGGTGGAAAGCTGTCAGTGTACTGGAAACTGTCTCCCACAGCTGATGAGTTACAATGCTACATCTGAACAGAGATTAAGGCGGATGTCTAGAGCCTCAGCTTGATTTGCCCAAAATCAACCTCTCAATCTTAGTAGGATGAAGCAACTTCTTTCTACCCTGGCCTGGCCTCCTCTGCCTTGTGGTATCGCATCCCATAGCGTCTAACCAAATCCACGAAGCACTTGAGCCCCAGACTACATGTGTCTGTCCTAGCTCTACTTAGATCACACCTAGTTCCAGACCCATTATCTGTCCCCTTCAAATCATCAGTGGCCAGGGTTTGTGCCTGTGGCTGCTGCTGCTATTACACAGAGTCCTAGTGAGACAGTGGGGTAAGCATTGGGTTGCCAACTGTAAGGTCAGCAGTTCACACTCATCAGCTCATCCACTGGAGAACAATGTGCTTGGCTACTCCTGAAAAAATTCACAGTCGCAGAAATCCCAGGGAGTAGTCATGCTCTGCCCTAAAGGGTGGCTATGAGTCAGAATGGACTCCCTGGCAGTGATGTTGGTTTTGGACTTAGGTGGTTGTTGTTAATGGTCCTGAAGTAGGCTCCATCTCATGGTGACCTTATGTACAAAAGAACAAAACATTGACCATGCCTGTACCATCTTCAGAGCACTAGTGTGCTTGAGTCCTTTGCGGGGGCTACTGTGTCCATTGGTTTCATGGATGAACTCCCCTGGTTTGTTTCCCCAATTTGCCAAGCATGATGTATTTTTCTAGCCATTGGCCCTTTGTGATGACGTGTCCACAGTATGCAAGCCACAGTCTTGTCATCTTCATTTCCTAATAGGGTTCTGGTTGTATTTCTTTGAAGATGGATTGTTCATTTTTTGATAGTCCACTGTAAATTCAATATCTCAAATATACCTGGGCCAACCTCTAATGTTCTATCACCACCCATTATAAAATAGCACCACTTCCTGGCAACTGGCTTGCTGGTTATTTATGTACTTGGTTAGTCAACAGGCTAGTTCAAGTCTTCTGGAACATTCCAGGGAGCATACCTTCTTTCCTCCCACTTGGCCAAACCCAAAGTAATCCAGTATTACAAAGACTTGATCTGTAGAACTGATTTGAATTTAATGGAATATACACACACACACAGCCACCACCACCACCATCCTTTGTAACTAGAGCCAAAACTGAACTACTCAGCTGTCAGCAGCTATTGGGAATCATGACTGAGAGACCCAAACTGCATGTGAACATCATGTCTCTTCTTGCCACTCTGAGGTAGCAAGGACCCTTAAATACCCTTTAGAACATCCTCCCCCTTCAGAGTAAATAAATGCAGGTATCTGATGAGGGAGCCAAAACTGGAGGCTGCGAAGGAATGGGTGGGTTTTTCCCTTGCCACAGCAACCTCTTCACTCATCGGAGGCTGGCTCACGTTTTAGAGAAAGGAAGGGTGATAACTCATGAGATTAAAACAGGCCTGCTTCTCAGACATGTATTCTATATGAAAATGTAGTTTATGGGCATCAGGTTCAGAAATCTAAAGCCCAAGCAATTCTACCTATGACCATCAGTCATGGAAGTTACACTCACAGAGAATGAAAATGTACATGACCACTGTTAGCCCATAACCAGCCACGGAGCATGTTCTACCGAGGAACCAGGTTTCCCTGACAACAACTATCTGCCCTGTTTTTACAGGCTGGTACCCAAACTAGTGGCATTGAATCTCAAACAAGAGAATTTATCATGAGATGCTCTCAAGGCCCATCTCTGCTGTTTTGTAGGAGGGTATTAGATTAGGAGTCAGAAAAAAATGGTTTGATTGCCACCTTCGCTGTTTATAACCCAATGTGAAACTCGGCCATTCCCCCTGTTTGTCTCAGTTTTAGCCCCTACCTAGAAGTACCTAAGAGGCTGTGAACCTCCTTTGCAACAGTTGCTATTAGAACCGTCATTGTCCAGAATAGCAGAGTGGTGAGTGAAGATCTCAGACATCAGATTACTCTTCTAAATCTAACTCTTCTATTGACTCACTCTGTAACCTTGGGCTAGTCATTTGACCTCTCCATGCCCTGACCTCCTCCTCTGTCAAATAACAACAGTACTTGCCTCATACTAGCATTTGGTGAATTGGAGGAGTTGATAATTGTGCAGGACTTACCCTCATCGCAGCCACCGGGCCCAAAAGTGACACAGTTGCTGTGCTGCAGGTCAAAATGCCACAGCAGGCTCAGGGTGGCAGGACACATGCAGGGCTGTGTAGCAGGCGCGGAGCGCATGGGGCAGGCAAGGGATCCAGAGCTTGCACAGGGAGCCCGGGTCTGGCAAGCCCTGCTGCACCACTGAGCGCAGGAAGTCTGCGCACAGCAGGCCTGCTGCATTGTGGGCAGTGCAAGTGTAGAGCCCAGCGTCCAAGGGCTGCGCATTGTACAATACAAGCTGCCAGATGCTGGTGACCACCATGTTGCCTTACATCTGGTCCGGGTGCAGGATCAAGTTCTCAGGCTGCTCACTCTGCTGCTGCCAGGTGATGGCGGGCAGAGGGCACCCGGTGACTTCAAAGTGCAGGCTGGCCATGCCAAGAACAGCCACAGCCTGCTGTGATGGGTTGCTGAAAAGCACTGCAGCTCAGCTCTGGCACATCAGGTGACTTCCCTTGTGTGGTGCATACTGTGGTCTCAGGAGGCTCCTGCGTGGTTCCCGGGTCGGGTGCAATGTGGGATCTGGAGGCCTGGGGCTGCTGGGGGGCCAGCCCAGAACTACCTTTCACAGGCCACACAAACACGCCTCTGCTTCTATGTTGCAGCGGTTTCACTAAGTGAGGTCTTCTGAGAGGCGGGTGAAGCTGAGCTCCTTGCTGCAGAGCTTGAGGCAGAGGCGCATGTGCTGCCAGACCCAGAAGCAGCAGTCGCAGCCCTGCTGCGTGAATATTAAGCCCTCACAAGAGGCAGTGGCTGGTGCTTTGGGGTCCCTGGGACCAGAATGCGCCACCACGCAGCTCCGCAGGCCCCACACTTTGGGGCAGCCTCGCTCTGGGCCTGCGCAGTCCTGGGAAATAGAGGGGGTGGCTCAAGGTGGGCCCACTGGTGCTGCTCTGCTCCTGCCAGGACCGGTTCAAGCATCCAGCCTCCCAACCCAAGCCTAGGATTCTAGTGGTACATACGCCCCCTCCCTGCCCCGCCCCCCCGCACCCCCCCCCCAATCAGCCTCACTATTCTATTTCCAAGCCTGTCTGCTATCTGGAAAGCGGATGAGTCATGCTCCTCTTGTTGGGTGACCAGAGTTACTCCACCCCTCCCTAGGACCACCTCCACTCCCACACCCAGGCAGCTTTCATTCTTCCAGGCCCAGAGCCTTCACCCCACTGCTCCCAGGGATACCTCTCTCACTTCCTAGGGCCGCGTTCAGAGGCCAGAGTGCAGCACTAAGAGGTCTCCTTGTTCAGGTGGGAAGGGGTGAGATCCCAGGGAAGGGGGATCATTGGGCAGAGCCTGCATGGTACCCGTGGAAGGCCTATCCCCTGATGATCCTCTGTTGCTCTCCTCCCTAAAAAAAAAAAAAAAAAAAAAAATGTGTAGGGTTTACAACAAAGCCCGGCAAATGGTAAGTGCTAATTTCTACTTCCTTACATAAAATTCATTTATTCAATACTTCTTTTGGTCTCTCAACTGCTGCTTCCGTGAACATTGATTGTGCATCCAAGTAAGACACAGACCTTGATGACTAAAATATTTTCTCCATGTATCATGGTGTTACCTATCGGTCCAGTGGTGAGGATTTGGGTCTGCTTTACATTGATTTGTAACCGATACTGAAGGCTGTAATCCTCGCTCTTCATCAGCAAGTGCTTCAAGTCCTCCCTT
The DNA here is from genome assembly GCF_050624435.1 of Tenrec ecaudatus. Lineage (NCBI taxonomy): Eukaryota > Metazoa > Chordata > Mammalia > Afrosoricida > Tenrecidae > Tenrec > Tenrec ecaudatus. The sequence goes on along the minus strand of NC_134544.1, from coordinate 92,039,213 downwards.
TCAGCAAGCAAGGTTTTTGAATATCTGTATATCTCAGGTTATTAATAAGCCTTCCCTTGAATCCTGATACCACATTCTTCTTCATGTAATCTAGCTTCTCTGATGATTTGCTCAGCATACAGCTTGAAAAAGTATGGTGAGAGGATTCAACCCTAACACCTTTCCTGACTCTAAGCCATTCAATGTGTCCTTACTCTGTTAACAGATCTACCTCTTGATCCATGTACAAATTTGTAACATTTTATTGTGTTCTGGAAGTCCATTCTCCTTAAAGTTATCCAAAGTTTATTATGGGTCACACAATTGAATGCCTTTGCATAGTAAATGAATCACAAGTAAACATCTTCCTGGTATTCTCTGCTTTGAGCCAAGATCCATCTGACATCACTAATAATATCCCTTGTTCCACGTCCTCTTGTGAATCCAGCCTGAACTCCTGGTAGTTCCCTGTCAATATACTGCTGCAACCATTGTTGGATGATTTTTAGCAAAATTTTCCTTGTGTGCAATATCAAAGATATTGTTCTATAGTTGGAGCATTTTGTTGGATCACCTTGCTTTGGAATGGGGACAAATATTGATCTCTTCCAGCCAGTTGGCTGAGTAACTCTTCCAAATTCCCTAGGATTGATGAGTGATTGCTTCCAGTGCTTTTTCAGCTTGCTGAAACATTTCTATGGATATTCCATCAATTCCTGGAGCCTTGTGCTTGGCTAATGCTTTCAGTGAAGTCTGAAATTCTTGTGTCAGCACCATTGGTTCTTGTTCATATGCTACTTCCTAAAATGGTGAGATGTTGACTAGTGCTTTTTTTGTACAGTGAGTCTGTGTAGTCTTTCCAGCTTCTCTTGATGTTTACTGTATCATTTATTATTTTGTTTACAGAATCTTTCAAGATTGCAACTTGAGACTTGAATTTTTTTTCTTGACCTCATGCAGAGCTTCTCCATCAGTAGGAACCAGAAAAAAGAGAACACCAAAGAGTGTCAGCTCTTCAGATGAGGAAGTGTTATGGATTGAACTGTATTCTTCCCCTCATAAAAAATATGTTGAAGAACCAGTCCACTTAAAACTCATTGTCATCAAGTTGATGCCGACTCATAAAGACCCTATAAGATAGGGTAGAACTGCCCGGGTGTGTTTCCAAGATTGTAATTCTTTGCAAGATTTAAAAAGCCCCATTTTTCTCCCAAAGTGCATCTAGTGGTGTCAAGCTAATGACCTCGAGGATTGCAGCTCAGCTAATCATTGTGAACATGACCTCATTTGGAAGTGGGATTTTTGCATGTGTAATTAGTTATACAAGGAGGTCATTAGACTGAACGCAAATCCTGTATGACTGATGCCCTCATGGGAAGAGAAGAGCCACAGACCGATTCAAATGGAAAACTGTCAAGTGAAGAGAGAGGCAAAGATTGGAGTTGTGCTTTCATCAGCTAAGATTTCCCTGAGGCTACAAAAAGGCACAAAAAATTCCCTAGAGCCTTTGTAGTAAGCATGGCCCTGCCAACACCTTGACTTCAGACTTCTAGCCTCCAGAACTATGAGAGAACTAAGTGTCTCTTGTGAACTGGTGGTGATTTGTTACCAAAGCCCCAGGACACTCATGGTGCCAGGAACAAGGTAAGTGAGTACTAAGGAGCATACAGCAATAGAAAAGACATGCAGCAAGGCAAAAGGAGCAGCAAATAGGAAAGCATGGTCCCTTGGCATTTAATGATACACAGAGGTCAATGGAGGCCAAAGTATGAGCAGATGTCATTAGGCTAGACTATATTCCCAAAGCATTGACCACCCCCCCCCCATAGAAACAATTATGAAGGGGGAAACCATATTGTAAGAGGTTGAAAAGGAAGGGGAAGAAGAATAGAGGTGGCAAGTGAAAGTGTGATCTGTGGACCTGCAGCATCATCTGGGAACTTCTTAAGCACAAACAGAGCGTTTTGCGGCCACACTCCAGAACTACTAAATTTAGAAGTCTGAAGGTAAAGTCTAGAAATCTGTCTTAAGAAATCCTCTAGGTGATTCTGATGCCTGCTCAAGTTTGAGGCCCACTGATGTCTACAACCTTCAAGAAGTTTGTGAGCACAAAGCAATATGACAGCTACCTATAGGGGAGCCAGAAGCCGGTACTCATCACCTGTCAGTTTGTCATACTGCAGTGGCTTGTGTATTGGTGGGATGCTGGAAGCTGTATTATTGGTATTTCAAATACCAGCAGGGTCACCCAAGGTGAACATTTTCAACAGAACATCCAGACTAAGAGCAGACTACATAGAAGAAATAGGCTGTCCACTTTTGAGGACTTAGCCACTGAAAACGTTATGAACAGCAAAGAATAGACAACCAAAAATTATCAGATGACATAGATAAGACTGACATCCAACCACAAATGGCTAAGATGAGTGCCCACTGGATATGTGACATCTATTTTTTGGGTGCACGGCCTCAACACATGGGCTAAAATTGTCAACTGTCTCTCTCCATCACAGCATGTTATAATAAAATAGTGACCGATGATTGCTGTGTGTACCCAGCATGAAATAAACCATCAACTAGGTCACAAAAACAAACAAACAATTGAATCTCTGTGTTTTCACAGGCAGAGAAGCAGAAAAGCTCAAATGAGTTTGTTGCCACAAATGGTGCATTACAGCCCAAATTCTCATTCCTAATGTCCAACATCACTCTAGTTTGTTATTATTATGTTTGTTGTAAAATCATCCACCCCAACCTAGCGCATAAAATATAAGGGGTGGGAGTGGGAGGTGATCCTGGAGATGGATGGCAAGTAGTAACTCTTTGGGCTGGAGGGGACTTGTGAGCAGCTCAAGCACCTGGTGAGCCAGGAGTACCTGGCTTGCCTGCTTCCTGAGCAGGACCAAGAGTCAGGTCAAGGTCTGGTTCCAGAATCACTAGACCAGGTGCTGCAAGTGGCACATCATGGATATGTGGTTGGTCAAGAGAAGGCGTCCCTTGGACACGAAGAAGTTGAGGTGGGTAGCTCAGCCACAGAGGGTGGTGAAGAGTAAATCAGCTTCTGAGATCCCAACTTGAGCAATGGAAAGATTCTGTGGATGTTGAAGTGCAGAGGTTGCCCTGGTTAGCCCACATGACAGCACTGTGGAGGGCATCTTGGTAAGATACAGGGAGCCCAGAACAACGAGGATAGGGAGTTTTGGAGGGCAGCCAGGGCTGTGTGGGTGCAAGAGTAAGGGAATATTGCTCCCTGGGATCCTGGTCATGCACAGGTTTATTTCAATAACACACATGGAAACATGTGTCTGCCATCAGGTAATGGCTGCGGGTAAGTTCGCTCCCTAGTACACTTGTCTTAGAGGGATCCCCAGTGGAGTAGTGGCTATGTATTAGGTTTTGATCTGCAAGGTAAACCGTTCAAAACCAACAACCAATCCGCAGGAGAAGGACAGGGCTTTCTATTGCTGTAAAGTTAGTCTCAGAATCTCAAAGGACAGGCAGTTTTACCCTGTCCTATCGGTTTGCTATGAATTGGCATCAATAGCAGTGAGGATTTTTGTTGTTGTTTCTTTGTTTTGTTTTAATCTTGTTAGGTGTGTGACACCCCCCCCCAAAAAAAAAAAAAAAAGCTTCTACTCAAAACTGTGACTTCTGAAGGGATCTGCTGTGCCACTGAAATTCAAAACAGAGACGGCAGCTCAGAAGATGATGGTGACTGTTTTGGTTTGGGGATCTGAAAGGTATCATCTGGATAGATTTTCTCAAGGGACACAGTATGATCAAAGAACATGCCACAGCACGTGATCCAAGTCCCTCAATGATGCCGAAACGACCCTGTTGGTCATGGTATGTCGTGTGATTGGAAGTATATATAAGCAGAGAAGACCTCAGAGAATAATTACAGAAGCTTATAGAGCAGGGATCAGGGATACACTGCGGGTCTCTCGGTCCACGCATGTGGCTCTGAAGTAACATGGAAACCTTTCCAAGGACAGTTATTATTCAGATAATGGTGATTGAATTTGTAAAAAAATATACTTTTATCTCTCTCAAAGAATTTTTCAATTGTTGTGAGGGAAAAAGTTGGCTCTTCTGTCTCAAAAGTTTGCCTCCCAGGATGTAGACCAAGAAAGAGGCTGTGTCTAGAAACAGTCGCTTCACATTTGGATGTTTTTGTTTAATAAAGTGTCTGTGGTTTTAGAGCAATGCTTTCTGACTTACCCGCACATAGTTTTACAGAATAAGTCATGAAGCAGCTGCTTGGACTGGGTGGGCACAGGGAAGCTGGGAAGGGTGAGGACCAGGAAGAATCACTAGATAATCAATAAATTATTTAATACATCTGCATCAGGACTGTGGCTCCAGAGCTATAACCCCAGTGCATTTCTTCCGGTGTGAAACAAAATTGCAGTCAATTATTATCTTCCTTATCAGTCATTATTTCCTATGGTTCTGGGGATTGGCAGTACTAAGCTAGCAGACTCTTCTGTGGGGTTGCCATCCGGCAATGGCTGATGATGGAGCCATCTCACACAACTTCCCGACTGGTGTACCTGACAATGGCCACTGGTGTTTGCTGGGACTTTCAGGAGGACTATTGTCAGCATCTGCATGTGGCCTCTTCACCACACTTCCTCACAGCAAGGGGTTTGGACTCTGAGGGTCTTGTGCAGAGAAAGAGCCAGGTGGGAGCTATATTACCTTAGAAGTCGCATCGCATCTCACCTGCCATACTTTATTCCTGGAGAGCCATAAGGCCCGCATGGGTTCAAGGGAGGAAACATAGACTCCAACTTTGGATGTGGAATGACAAGATTCTGGAAGAGCTTGTAGGGAAGAAACAATCCCTTGAAGGCATTTTGTGAGCTACAGTCTGCCCCAAGATATAAACCTTAAATGGGCAACACAGTGATAGCCTAGCCCACTCTGGCTGGTGAGTTCCAGTGACTTTCTTTTGAAGAGAGGGAAGGCAAATTTGGAAGGGAACCCTCAGAAGCCCCCAAGTGGCCTGAAACCTCACCTTGGCAGACACCTACTGAGAGTTCCTTCCTCCTTCAGGGAGTTAAGCTGGGGGAGAGGATGGTTGCTGAACGGACAAAAGTAATTGATTAACACTCTGGAATTACATCACCCCCTCTCTTTGTTCATTTTTCACTGTTGTTCTTGTCCTGTGTTGAATTTATCTTTTCCTTACTTTCCCCTAGGAACTTCCCCTTAGATATGGGGTTGAGGGGAGTGGTTGATTGATCTGTGCTGAAATCAGGGAAGTTGATAGTAATAGAGGGATCATATTACTCACCCCCATAGTTTCCATAGCAACCGGGACCAATTGGTGGGAGGAATGGGCAGATAAAGGCCGCATTGAGGGGTTCAGTGCTTGGAGGAGGTGAAGGCTGATGTGTTTAGAGTGGAGAGAGGAAAACAATCTGTTGGGGAAATATTATTGAAGATGGCTTTGAGACTAGTCTCTGCTGGTCTCTTGCTCCTCACTCTCCCCTTGGTAGCAGCTTGTGTGTGCCCTTACCCGCCATCCCCTCATCCCCACTTGGAGCCCTTCTGGCTATTATTTCCTCACGAAAAAGCTGTCAGCTCATCATCCTGCTTTCTTCCATTCACACTTCTTTAGCTCCGTGCTGACTTCTAACTGGAGAGAATCAGAAAAGTCAAGCCCCAACCCCACGGGGCCTTTACTGAAGGAGAGAACCTAGATTTGTGCTGCAATGTAGATACGGAATATATCCTAGCTCACTCTCCCACTTCTCCCTAACAGGTTTTTCCTGCCACTGCTCCTGGCTAGAGGGGATGAAGCGTTCGAGTGATGCCACAGAAGTCACAGAAAAAGAACCAAGGGACTCAGCAAAGACCATTCTTGAGCTGGAATATGCTAGAAACTCTTGAATGGGAAACCACCATTCTGGCAGTGAACATGCTCCTATGAACCCTCCCAGTTCTAAGGCTTCAGTGCAGTCCCACCTGAGTGAGTTCTCCCCAGGTGAGTTCCTCCTAGAAGTGAAAGAGGGCTTATCCTTCTTTAGCTTTGAAGCTACTCCTACTACACCTGGTAGATCCAGATATTGAGGATCTTCCCTTCCTGATTCCGGAACTCAACTGTGCTGATTGATAGCTGCATGGCCAAGGACACAGACACAGCTCTGTATTCTCCATTCATTCTCTTTAGCCCCCATTGTTTCCCTTTTGTCTAATTGTGCAACAGAAATCTCTGGGGATTTTTTTTTCTAAAGTTCTTCCAGTTCCCTAAAGGAGGGTATAGAGAAATGAAAAGTCTCTAACTGGAGTCTCTCCAGCATGCACTGGCACCCCAAGGAGGCTGCATAGGTCTCTTCCAAAAGTGGGAGTCTGCTGCCTCACCCCTAGACAGGGAACCCATCATGGGTAGGGGCCAAGCACTGTTTCTATCTGGACCTTCAGGGTCTTCTCAGTGCCTGGCTCATAGAGAAAATGAAAAATGTTTGTTCCTTCTTAACAAGTCAGAGATTTACTATTATTCTTAGGTTCGGTCCAGTTGGTTCCCACTTATAACAACCCTATGTAAAAAAGAACAAAATGCCCCCCGGTACCATCATCACAATTATTCTTATGTTTGAGGCCATTACTGCAGCCCCCATGTCCATCCATCTCATGAGAGCCTTCCTCTTTTCCATTGCCCCTCCACTTTACCAAGCATGATGTCCTTTTTCTGGGCCTGTTCTCTTTTAACAACATGTTGAAAGTACATGGCCAAAGGGTGACAAAATCGGGCCATCCTTACTTCTAAGGAGCATTTGGCCTGTGCTTCTTCCAAGACAAGTTTCTTGGTACTTCTGGTAGTCCATGGTACTTTTTTTCCCCTAGCACCAAAATTCAAATGCATCGATTCCTCTTTGGCCTTCCTTATTCAATATCCAAATTTTACATGCATAGGAAGTGTTTGAACATACTACGGCTTGTGTCAGATGAACCTTAATTCTCAAAATAACATCCCTGCTTTTCAATACTCTAAAGAGTTCTTGTGAATATATACACAATACAATGCAATGCATTTTAAAGCTCTCGATTGCTGCTTGCATGAGCGTTGATCAGGGATCCAAGGAAGAGGAAATCCTTGACCACCTCACAATTCAACATCTAAGTATATACCTCAAAGGATAACAAACAGAGACTCAAAGAGATAGTAGTATACAAGTTAACTGCAGCAATACACACAATAGCTGAAAGGTGGCTGTTACAAAAATGCCCGGGGCCCGAAAAATGGATAAACCAAACAATACCTAAGTCATACAATGGAATATTATTCATCCTCTAAAAAGAAATGATGTTTTGGAAAATGCTACACCATGGAGGGCCCTTGAAAACCTTTTGCTGAATGAAACAAGTCAGACCAAAATGAGAACTTATTATGAAATATGCAGAATCTATAGGCAAATCCATAGAGACAGCAAGCAGAGTCACGGTTGAAAAGGGCTGGGTGACGAAGGCAATGGGGAGTGACTGGTTAAGGAGTACTGGCTGTGTCTCCATTCAGAGTGATCCAAATGTTCTGAAACAAGATGGGGGTGATGGTTGTACATCATTTAGAATGTTCTTCAGGCCACTGGATTGTACAGGGCAAAAGAGCAAATGCTTGGTTTATGTCACTGCCAGAAAAGAGGAGGTTTGGGAGCAAGGTTATGTGTCTTTGTAGTCAGAACTCCAGAGCCTCAGAGCACTCTGCTGATTTTCTTTAGATGCCTTTCCTCCCACATACCCAACAACCTGTTCCTCTATTTTAGCAATGAAAGTCCCTCCACTCAGGCCAACTTGTCTGATCTTATATTCGATTTGCATAAAGCCCCTGCCCTCTCCTGAGAGGTAGCCTCAGCGAAGGCACTGACAGGCTCAGAATCTTGTTTTCCTGACATGTGAGTGTGCTGGAAAGATTAGATGGGATGATAAATAATAACACTGATCACAACCAATAATTATATAGCACTTACTATTGGCCAGATGTTGTTCCCCATCTGTGCTTCTAGCAGGCACACAAATGCAATGCCCTTGGGGCCTAACAGAAACTCAGATTCCACTTCAGCAGATCTGAAATGGAATTTCTAACCAGGACAGCAGTAGGACCAGGATTCTAAGAAGTATTGAGGCATTCGAATGACAGTGATGGCAAAGACTGTGTATTGAGCATACAGTGGGTGGCCAAAAGAATGAGCAAATCAGTCTTAGAGGAAATCAAGCCAGGACATTCTTCAAAGAATGTTCCTAGAAGAGAGGATGGCAACATTTTGTCATGCTGATTTTGGACATGTCATTAGGAAAGACCAATTGTGAGAAGAGGACATCATGTTTGGTAAAGTAGTGGATCTGTGGAAATTCTTCATGACACTGACTGGCACAATAACCGCAACAATGACCTCAAACCTGCCAATGGGCAGGAAGATTGCATAGGATCTGGCAGTAATTTATTGTATCAGACGTAAGGTCACAAGGAGTCAAATTTTATTTGCTGGCGACTAACAAGAAGGTATTTCTAGCATTCAATCTCAACCTCGAACACTCAAGCTAAGAACTATTTTTCACTTCCCTTCTACACACAGCAGCACAAAAGGGATTCAATGATTTGTCAAAAGTCATGGAGATAGAAGGACATAGAGCCAAGACTGGACAATGAAGCGATCTGACAACAGAGACAGTAATCATAAGTAGGGTCTTTGTCTTCCGCAAAGATCATAGGCATAACCATAATGGACTTGGCATGAGCCCTGCCACATGGCAACCTTTCAGCAGATAGTTGCTATCTTAGTGCCATCCAGTTGACACCAAATCAGCGACTGTATAGGACAGGGTAGAACTGTCTGTGGGTTTCTGACACTAAATATTTAGAGCAGTAGAAATCCTCATCTTTCTCCCACAAAAGTGCATATTATTGTTATTAATTCAGTCAGAAGTCACTTTAATGGTGACCAAATCCTTCCTCTTCTTGGATTCAACTTTATACCCCACCGCTCCTCTCCCCATACCAAAACAGGCACGAGAGAGTTGATTCTGACTCATGGTGATGCCATGTGTGCATTCCATAGGACTTTCAAGACTACAGGCTTTAAGCAGTTTGCCAGGCCTTTCCTCCAGGGTGTCCCTGGATGGGTTCCAACTGCCAATGATTTGTTAAATAGTCGAATGTGGAACTGTTTGCCCCCCTTCAGGAACTCCAATATCCTTGCAGCTCTCTATTCACAAAGGACTTTCCTTCCAAAAAAGGGCTCAGAGTGCTTGTCTTCTCTCTGTTTTCTTTTCATCAAGTTGTTTGGGTCTCCCCAGGAGCTGGATCCCAGGGACATATTTATATGTAATTATGACCCTGTCATCTACAACATGATCATGACAAATGGAGAAAAGACTGAAGTGCTCAGGGATATCTTCTTGCTCCGATCAACAATAAATGTTCATGCGAGCCCCAGTCAAGAACTCAAGGGACGTACTGCATTGGGTAAATCTGCTCTATGAGACCTCTTCCTTTTTAAATTTTTTTGTAGCTGGGAAAGAGAAAGGGGAGACGGGCTCTTCTCTCAAGTTGGCATCCCTGCCAGGGCACCCCCCACTCAAATCTGGCCAACTCCACTCCAGAATAGAGTTCCCTGCCACTCCTGTAGAACTGCCCTGTGGAAGCAACAATGGCCTAAAGGTTCAGAATGAGAAGACAAGTTCCAAGAGCCACAGCCTAGCCCCTTACAGCCAGAGTGTGACCACACAAGGGCCCCCACAAACAGACACTTTCTAGGGATCTTACGTAGTTGGGGCTTAAGAAGAGGGGAATAGGGCTCTAGCAATCTAGGAGCCCATTCCAGGCTGGGGGTACATATCCCGAGCACTTGATGGGGAGGTCTCAGGTACCCAGTGGGCCCAATGTGGTTCTGGGTATATTGGCCTCGGGGAGGGGAGCCGCCTTGGGAGCTGGACCAACCTAGGGTATCCCAAGTGGGATGGGGTACAGGGAGCCTGGGCAGGGTCTCTCCTCCTCTCCATCCCCCATAGCCAGCCAGGCTAACACAAGGTCTTGGGCAGGCAGGGGGCCTGGGGCAGGGCCCAGATGAGCCAGGGGCGAGCTGGGCAGGGGGTGTTTCCTGGGTAGGCAGAGGTTCTGGGGCAAGGTCTTTGTGGCAGGCCCAGGCACAGGAGGGCAGGGGACTAGAACAGGGATCCTAGGCATGTGCCTTTCCTGGGCTGGACCCTGGGTTGGGAGCGTGGGGGCAGAGGGCCTAGAGTGTGGTCCCAGGTGGGTGGGCTGGGCAGGGCAGGAGTCCTGGTGGCTGGGCACATGCCAGGTTAGATGCAGACTAACATCAGGGGTCATGGTGGCAAGGCCCGGGTGGGCAGGAGTCTGGGAGGGGTCAGGGAGGCCACACAGGTCACACCTGGTCTGTGAAGTCCTAAGCCTTGCCCATCAGGTCATTCTGGCCCATGGAGATGGTGCAGCTCAGAGGCTGTCTCACTCAGCGCTCAGAGCTTAGACTGCTCAGCTCCTGAGGCCTTGGCCTCCATAGGAAATGCTGGCTGGCCTCCTGCCTTGTCCTTAATAGTGGCTCCAGCTGCTACCAAGTAGGCAAAGCCTTAAAGGGGCCATGGACTTCCACCTGTGCACCCCGCCTCCTCACCCTTAATGGGGCCACGTGCTGGCGCCAGAGACCTCTTTAAAAAGTGTTCTTCAAAGTATTTCAGAGCAAGGATGTTATATTGAAGATTAAGGTGCACCTGACTAAAGCCATCTTGGTCATATTTTCAATGGCCTTCTTGCACGTGAAAGTTGGACATTGAAAAGGAAGATCAAAGAAGAACCAATGCATTTATATTGCAATGCTGGTGAAGAATATTGAAATTACTATGAACTGCCAAAAGAACAAACAAACTTGGGTTAGAAGTACAGCCAGAACATTCCTTAGAAGCAAGGATGGTGAGACTTCCCCTCACATACCTTGGACATACTGTTAACGAGAGACCAGTCCCTGGAGGAGGAAGGACATCCTGCTTGGTGAAGAGAGAGGCAGTGAAAATGAGGTAGACCTTCAGTAAATGAATTGACACAGTGGCTGCAACAAGGGGCTCAAACATAACAACAATTGAGAGGATGGTGCAGGACTGGGTGTTGTTTCGTTCTATTGTCCATAGGGTGGCTAGGAGTTGGAACTGACTCAATGGCATCTAACAGCAGAAACAATGTCTCTACCCAGTACTAACAGGACTGTAAGTTTTCCAACCCCTCTAATCTCTCAACCCCAGGAACAGAGATGCCACCTTCTTTCTAGCTGTATTCCCAGTATCTAGAACAGAGCTCAGCAACGAAGTACCTAAAAAACCTGAAGTAGTTGTTACTTAGCTCCATACCTCATAGGCCTCAGTCCCCCAGCCCTAAAACAATGACATCAGTGTTGTTGTTTGTTGCCATCAAGTGGATTTCCACTTACACCTGCCTCATACCTGCCTACCTAGAACCCCACATTATGAAAATAAGCCAGAACAATGATGCCTTCCCACGGTGTCTACAGACTATGACACACCACTCTGAAGGCACTGTCATGTAAATGTTGAACTGCTAGCTAAAAGGTTGACAGTTCAAACCCACCATCTGTTTCAAGGGAAAATGATGAGGATGTATGTTCCAATAATGTTGTACAACCTTTGAAAACTTACTGCGATAGTTTATTGTGCCAGCCTGGCCGATAAACACAAGTAGGATTAATTGAAGGGCGGAGGGATAAATGGCTTGGTGAGCCTCGCCTTGCTTATTCTGTGCCTCAATTTAAAGGGGCACACTACCTGTGGGATGCCTAACCTGTGGACTGTGTCACTGTAAGTTGAGGTCCCTTTAATCCCACACGATTGGAATGTTCGTCTCTGGAGCTGGGGACCTACAGTTGGTGACAGTTGGTGAACTGCCTTGCTGTTTGCTGCCTTGGTATATATAGCCCTGCTTTCTCTACAGGAAGGGACTGGCAACTGGCAGCTCTCAAGCCTTAAGGGACTGCTAGTGTCTCACTGCTTTTGTAATTTAACTGTTAATTTCTTGTATTATCTATCTGTATATAATTTAACGGTTCATTTCTTGTATTATATATCTATCTTTATAAATATATTTATATATAATCACTAGCAATCTGGTTTGTCTCTCTAGAGATCCCTGTCCAACATATTTACATGGGTCTCCACGAGTTGGAATTGACTGGATAGCAATGGGTTTGCTGCAACCAGAGAAAGAACGAGAGGGAAGTCTGAAAAAGAAGCACCGCCCTGCCCTCCATCTGGTAGTTTTGTGATTTCTTGCAGCAGATGTTTCAAAGGGAACAGGGAATGAAGATGCGGAGTGCATGGCACAGTTGAGGGCTATTCGCTATTCTGACCAAGTGCCTCTGTGAGAAAAGGGCGGGGCGGGGTTAGGCTTGAACTGGGTCTTGATCAATGTCCAAGAAAATATTTGGATTTCCAGAGTGGGGGAGGTTTCCCAAGCCAGGGTAGTAACAGGTGCTGACAGCTCTCACCTCTGATCCTGTGGACCCTGTTCAAAGAATCTTACCCTGGACTGGTTAAGAGGTGGGTGGTTAGGCAGAGAGACAGAGAGTCGAACTTCCTAGGGTTGTGTCTGGTCTGAAGGGTTTTGTAGACAGGAACTCTGGCTCTTTCCCAGCCTGAGCCTGAGCCCCTGAGCCTCCTTAACTGCACGCTTCCCCTTCCCCGGCCTCCACAGGGACACCTTCCAGAGGTCTTCCTGTACCCATATGTGGGTTTTGACTCTTCCTCCTTTTGGCTCTGCTCAGTGGCAGGGCATTTTAAGGGTGGTTGTGGGATTTGTACAGTTGTCATTAGGGTAAATGCATGATAATTTCCTAAATTTCTCCTCCTGCAGCTTTAGGATATGTTTCCAAACTCCCTGTCCTCACAGAGGCTCTGCAGAGGGTGCAATGGCTCTGATTCCACCTGGAAGTTCCTGGTTGAGCACATGGATGTCCCATCCCAGTGTAGCCATGGCACCGGGGATCGGGGTGCTAGGATAGGGGCAAATGGGTCCCCCAAGGGAGATGAGTAGTGATCACAAAACTGACATACTTGTGGTCACCTACTAATTGTACATGGTGGTGCTTGCCCCTCTCAAGGTGGAAACATAAAAATTCACCTATGCCTCTTCTCTAAAAGCAAGTGTACCTGCTTGTGACATGAGGTTTTAGAAAGTTCTTTCATGGGCCAAAAAGAAGGGTGGCTGATCCAACCCTTCAGTAGCTCATCAATCAGTGAGTATCTCAAGCTGATTTAGAGTAGTGTCCAGAAATCTAGTGATGAAAGCTGGTAGGAAGCTGTGGGGGGCTGGCCAGCGAGAGAATGCGGAGTAATTTGAGACAGACAGAGTAATGAATGGGAGGCAGGATGGATATGGAAGGAATCTGGGGAACGAGTTTGGATCTGCCTCTTGATGGATCTCACCATTCTTTCTTTTCAACTGGACTTGTCCACCTGCTTCCAATGCAGCCTCAAGCTGCGTGCTCTAAGCTTCCAAACCACACAAGAGCCAATGCAGACACACGCACACACAGGCGCACACACACACATGTACACACACATGTACAAATACACTCTCAAGAAGTAAAACCTACTTCTGGTGAATCCAGCCAATTAGGATGCATAGCAACCCTAGATGAAAGAGTGGAACTGACCTTGTGGGTTTCTGACACTATAAATTTGTCCATTGTCAGATGGCCTTTCTCCCTCTCAGAGCAGCTAGTAGGTTTGAACTGCTTGCCTTGTGATTAGTAGTGGGATGCTTAACCCACAGCATCACCTAAGCTCCTTAGCAAGAAGGATATTACCACAACCACAGCCAGCACCCCTTTTTTCTACTTTTCTGAGAGATAGGGAGGAAAGAGTGCTGTCCAGCGTTCGGCTCCATTGAAAGAAAATGGGAGATCCAGGGTGATGAAAGCAGATGGCTGGATCATTCCAGCCTGGCATCCTGGGCCACCGGAAATATTCTCCCTTGTGGGATCTGTGAAACAGGCACACTCAAAGACCACAGGGCCTTGGTCTTAGCTGTCGGCATTGGGGCTTGGGTTTCTTGGACCTGCTGGTTGTGGAGGGGCCATTTATGGAGAGCCTCATCACCGTCACCTAGCATCATGGCTGCTCAGACATGATACCTCTGAGTCGTGTAATTTATATTTCATACACAATTGAAGCAGCTAATGGTGTATTATCCAAGGGGGAAACAAGTTGTTACAGTGTTAATTACATTGCAGTTGTGCTCCCTCTCCTTTTCCCCCAAGTGTTCCAGGGGAAGTTCCCAAGGAGCAGTCGAGTGGGTTTCCAAGAGAGTGGCTTTGGCAAGCTCCACCATGTCAGGGCTGAGGAGCGGTGACAAGGCCAAGAACGCTTTCTCTGGCTTCGTTGTGGTTGTGTTGGGGCAGTGGGAGCAGAGGTGGCAGCTAAAACAGCCCAATGGTCTCGCCATCCTTTTCTCACCTGTGCGTGTGGAATCGGGCAGGGCTGGAGTGTGCCTGTTCAATGCTCAAGCTAATTTTGCTTGATAGGGGATGGTGGAGATTATGTGTAGGGGAAAGGAGGCAAAATTCAACCACTCGAAATCAAGACATCAGCAGAGGGTGGAACTAAGCCTGTAGTCTCTGAGACTGGTCTGTTGGGATTTGAATTCCAGCTCCCCCTTTGATAACCTGTTCACTCCTGGGCCAGATGGCTTCACTTCTCTATGCATTCATGTTCTCATCTATAGACGGGAGCTGATGTACTACCAATGGGTCAGTCAATTCCAAATCATAGTGAGCCTGTAGAACAGAGTGGAAACATTCTATAGGCGTTCCCATAGGCAGTGCCTGGTACTGGAGCAAATTGATGCATCATTCTCATGGGAAGCTGCTGAGGGTTTCTCTGAGCTTGTGGTAAATAGTCAAGGGCTTCTCTTTTGCCCCACAAAAGCCACCAAAACCCCACTGGTCTTGAGTTTACTCAGATGCATAGCAGCTCGGCAGGATAAATGAATAACTGTCCCTGCAGATGTCCAACCCTGAAAATCTTTATGAGAGCAGACAGCCCCATCTTGATCCCGAAGAACAGCTGGTAGGTTTGAACCACCAACATTCTAGTTAGCAGTTCTAATGCTTCACCCACTATTGGGATGGAATGAGTGAATATACATGCAATTCGTAGAACACTAGTACATAACATGCACTTAGTAATTGTGAGATATTGTGGTAGGAGGGTAGTCCAAAAACCAAACCAAACTCACTGCGATCATATCCACTCTGACTCACCATGACCTGAGTTCTACCCTATAGGACAGGGTCCAATTGCTCCTGTGGGTATTTGAGACTGTAACTTTATAGGAATAGAAAACCTCACTTTTTTCCCTAAGAGTAGCTGGTGGTTTTGAATTGTTGACTTTGGGATTAGCAGCCCAATATGTAATCGCCCACACCACTATTAAATGAGAGCAACAAGTTTCTGGCTTTTTCTGTGAGGTGGTAGAATTATATGCCATTCTTATATTTAAAGAAGGTAAATTTACTGAAACAGAACAATTGTCATGACTTTACAAAGAGAAGAGAGATGCCAATTTTAAGGATATATAGAGATGTAAGTCATCCCTGGATAGTACAAATGGTTAAATCCCTTGGCCATCAACAGAATCTTAGGAGGCTCAAGCGCACCCAGAAATACCTTGGAAGAAAAACCTGGCCATCTAATTCTGAAAGGTTATGTCCATTGAAAATCCTATGAATCACCATGAATCACAATCAACTCTGTGTCAAATAGTCATTTTAAATTTCAGGATGGTTCCTGGGAAGAAAGAAAAAAATATATAAGTTTTCTATTGAAGAGGTGGTTTGTGAGAGCACCTGGCCCATTCAAGCACAAAAACTGATGAGGAACTTCTGTGGGATCACTGTACACAGACCAGGCCATGCTTTCTTCACATCTAGTTCTGTTGGATGCTGTCAAATTGGTTTCAACTCATAGCGACTCTATGTACAACCGAAAGAAATACTCCCTGCTCCTGTGCCATCCTCACAATTGTTATGTGTGTTAGACAGGGTTCTCTAGAGAGACAAAACCAGACTGCTAGTAATTATATATATAATATATTTATAAATTATATATATATATATTTATAAAGATGGATATATAACAAGAAAATCAACCATTAAATTGTAGATAGATAGATAGATAGATAGATAGATAGATAGATAGATAGATAGATAGATAGATAGATAGATAATACAAGAAATTAACAGTTAAATTCTAAATTATAAAGCAGTGAGACACTAGCAGTCCTTTAAGTCTTGAGAGCCGCCAGTTTCTTTTCTGTAGTGAGAGTTGGGCTATTTATACACAGGCAGCAAACAGCAAGGCAGGTCACCAACTGTCACCAACTGTTGGTACCCAGCACCAGAGATGAGCATTCCAATCGAGTGTTCTTAAAGGGACCTTAACTTACAGTGACACAGTCCAGAGACTAGGCGTCCCACAGGTAGTGTACCCTTTACCTTGAGGCCCAGAGCTAGCAAGGCGAGGCTCACCGAGCCATTTATCTCTCCGCCCTTCAATTAAACCTACTTGTGTTTATCGGCCAGGCTGGTGCAATAAACTATCACATTATGTGTTTACCTATTGTTGGAGAAACTGTGTCCATCCATCTTGGTGAGGACCTTCCTCTTTTTGGCACCCCTTTACCAAGCATGATGGCCTTCTCCATGATGTTGCTTCTAATAACTCCTGATGTCCAATATGTGAGACAAAGTCTAGCCAGTGTTGCCTCTAAGGAGCATTCTGGATGCACTTCATTCAAGACAGATCTTGATCCTCAACTGAAATTCTTGCAGAGAGAGTGAAAACACACCTGATTTACCTAGAGTCTCATTTCCTAAAGCGGGCAACACCACCCACCTGCTGGGCACTGACAAATCCTGGGATCTACAAAGCAGATAACTACATTTTATCCTGGATGGTGGGTTATAGTACAAAATTCTTTCATTGCCGGGGGCCCTGAGTAATATTTTTTTTTCTGAAAAGAGGGCAGTAGGAAGAATAAGTTGGGTCTAGAGCGGGAGCTAGAAACCTGTTTTTCTGCCAAGGACCATGTGGTGATTTATAACATCATTCATGGGGGCATACAGGTAAAATATTTATCGAACTCACCCCTAATGTGATGGCTACAAATGCTTTTCTTTGATGATATGTGTGATGCTGGCAGGTATTGATGATTTGTGGGGCCATATACAACCCTTGGTCCATACGTTCGTTTAGGGTAGTGGATCTCAACCGGTGGGTTGTGACTTCTTTGGGGGTCGAATGACACTTTCACAGGGGTTGCCTGATTCATCACAGTAGCAAAATTACAGTGATGAATTAGCAATGAAATAATTTTATGATCAAGGGTGACCACAGACTGAGGAACTATATGAAAAAGTCATGGCATTGGGAAGGTTGAGAACCACTGGTCTAGGGAATGGTTGGGATCCCCTTGTAGGACACACATGAACTTCATAGACAGGCAGTGTAGGGCTTGGGTTTCATTGGAGAGGAAAGAACTATTGATCATGTTTCAAGGGAAAACAAATCTGAAAGGAAATGCAATTGTGGATGAAAACCAAACAAAAAACAAACTCTTGAATGATTTCTATATGCTAGAGAGATAAATTGCAATCAAGAAAATTAAATGATATCTCTTATGGGTCCAGCGGACGACAAACCATGCAGAAGGTTTAATTAAAGAGAGTTCAATGAAGTCTATCCACAGTGGTGGGGATGGGGTTAAGGAAACCAACAAAAGATAGGGAGACCCCAAGGGGCTAACAATAGCATAAAGCTGTTGCCACGTGTCCTACAGAATTTTCTCTTCAGCTTTTTGACTTCATCATTTCTTCTAATTATCTTAGCTACTCTATGATGTAGAGCAATTCTGACTCATAGGAATTTTCTACTACTGTCCTCTCCCAATTTCCTTTATTTTTCAACTTCTCCATATGTATTAAAAATATGTAGTATTTCATCAGAATTTACTATGCTCTAAACCAGTGGTTCTCAAACTTTCTAATACCTTGGCACTCTAATGAAGTTCCTGATGTTGTGGTGAACATCCATCCATAAAATTATTTTCATTACTACTTCATAGCTGTAATTTTGCTACTATTAAGAATAGGGCGACCCCTGTGAATGGGTAGTTCGACCCCCAAAAGAGGTCCTGATCCACAGGTTGAGAACCGCTGCTCTAAACTAAGAGGTGTTTCTTTTAAGATATAGTTCAGTATATTGTTAGATGCTCAATTCTTGTTTTGGTTGTTGTTAGTTGCCATCAAGTGGGTTTCAACTCTTAACAACTCTATACACAATACAATGCAATGGTGCCCCGTCCTGCGCCATCCTCACAGTGGTTCCTTTGCTTGCTCTGATTGCTCCAGCCACTGTACTATTCTGTCCTGTTGCGGATTATCTCTTTTTTGCTGCCCTTCTACTGTACCAACATTTGTGTCTTCCTCTAGGACAGTGGTTTTCAACCTACTTAATTCCATGACCTTTCATACACTTCCTCATGTAGTCGTGACTACCTAACGATAAAATTATATTCGTTACTACTTCATAACTCTAGTTTTGCTACTGTTATGAATCATGCCACCCCTGTAAATGGGTCGGCTTACCCCCAAAGGGGTCACGACCCACATGTTGAGAACCGCTGCTCTAAATTTAGAGGAGTTTCTCTTAAGATCTATGTCACCACACTGTTAGAGGCTCAAGTCAATTTGTTGTTGTTGGTGGTGGTGCCGTCAAGTAGGTACTTCTTATAGCAACTCTGTGCACAATATAATGAAACACCGCCTTGTCCTGTGCCCTCCTCACAGGGGTTCTTTGCTTGTGCTCATTGTGGCAGCCACTGTGCGAATCCAACTTTGGGTAGCTGCCTCTTTTTTGTGGCCCTTCTACTGTACCAAGATTTGTGTCTTCCTCTAGGGCAGTGGTTGTCAAATGTCCTAATGCCACAACCATTTCATGCCATTCCTTATGTAGTGGTGACATACCAAGCATAAAATATTTTCATTGCTACATCACAACTATAATTTTGTCTCTGTTATGAATCAGGCCACCCATGTGAAAGGTTCGTTAGTCTCCACAGTTTGAGAACCACTGGTCTAAACTAACAGGAGTTTCTCTTAAGGTCTACTTCAGAATATTCTTGGAAGCACAAGTCCTGTTTTTTATTGTTTGGTGCTTTTAGTGTGTGCTGGCTCATAGCAACTCTATGCACGATATAATGAAACGAGGATCCATCTTGTGCCATCCTCACAGTGGTTATTTTGCATGTGCTCAGTGTTACAGCCAATGTGCTAATCCCATTTTTGGGGGGCTGCCTCTCTTTTGCTTCCCCTCTACTGTACCAAGATTTGTGTCTTCCTCTAGGACAGTGGTTCTCAAATTTACTAATGCCATGACCCTTTCACACATCTCCTCATGTAGTGATGAACCCCCCAATCATAAAATTTTCATTGCTAATTCATAACTTTAATTTTGCTACAGTTATGAATTGGGCCTCCACTGTGAAAGGGTTATTCAAACCCCCATGGGGTCGCGACCCACAGGTTGAGAACCACTGCTCTAAATTGAGGAGTTTCTTTTGGGATCTACTTCATCATATTGTGAGAAGCACAAGTCCTGTAGTTATTGTTGTTAGGTGTTGTCCAGAGGGTTTCGGCTCACAGCAACTCTATGCACAATATAATGAAATTCTGCCCCCACCCGTGCCATCCTCGCAGTGGTTCTTTGCTTGCACTCATTGTTGCAGCCACTGTGCTAATCCATCATTTTGGGGTCTTCCTCTCATTTGCTGCCCTTCTACTCTACCAATATTTCTGTCTTCCTTTAGGGCAGTGGTTCTCAACCTTCCTAATTCCATGACCCTTTCATACAGTTCCCAATGTATTAGTGGACCCCCAGTCATAAAACGTTTTTTTTTTTGCTGCTATTTCATAGCTATAATTGTGCTACTCTTATGAATCAAGCAACACTTGTGAAAGGGTCATTCAACCCACTCACTCCCCAAAAGGGTTCACGATCCACAGGTTGAGGAGTTTTAGCAACTCTATGAACAATAGAATGAAATGCTGACACGTTATGTGCCATCCTCACAATGGTTCTTTGATGGCTCTCATTGTTGCAGCCACTGTGCTATTCCGTCTTGTAGGGTCTGCCTCTCATTTGCTGCCCTTTTGCAGTACTACGCTTTGTGTCTTCCTCTAGGGCAGTGGTTCTCAACCTTCCTAATGTCAAAACGCTGTCATACAGTTCCTCATATAATGATGAATTCTCAATCATAAAAACGTTTTCATTGCTACTTCTTAACGGTAATTCTGCCACAGTTATGACACTGGCCACTACAGTGAAAAGGTCATTCGACACCCTCAGAAGTGTCACGGCCCACAGGTTGAGAACCACTGCTCTAAACTAAGATGAGATTCTCTTAAAATCTACTTGAGCCTATAGTTAGAAGCACAAGTACTGTAGTTATTTCTGTTAGGTGCTGTCCAGTGTGTTTTAGCGCATAGCAAATCTGTGAAAAATATAATGAAATGCTGCCCCATCCTGTGCCATCCTCACAGTGGTTCTTTGCTTGCACTCATTGCTGCAGCCACTGATCTATTCCATCTTCTAGGGGCTGCCAATTTTTTGCTGCCCTTCTACAGTACCAAGATTTGTGTCTTCCTCTAGGGCAGGGGTTCTCCATCTTCCTAAAGCAACGACCATTTCATACCGACCCTCATGTAGTAATGATCACCCAAACATTAAATTATTTTCATTGCTACTTCAAAACGGTAATTTTCCTACTGTTAGGAATGAGCCACCCCTGTTAAAGCATCATTCGACACCCCAAAGAGGTTGCGACCAACAGGTTGAGAATTGCTCCTCTAAACTAATAGGAGTTTCACTTAAGGTCTTCTGCAGCATATTATTAGAAGAACAAATCCTTTTGTTGTTGTTGTTAGGTGCTGTCGGGGGCGCGGGAGGTTACTCATTGCAGCTCTATAACCAATATAATGAAAGGCCACCTCTCCTCTGCCATCCTCGCAGTGGTTCATTTGCTTGCACTCATTGCTCCAGCCACGGTGCTATTCCATCTCATTGGGACTGCCTCCTTTTTGCTGCCCTTCTACTGTACCAAGCTTTCTGTCTTCCTCCAGGGCAGGGGTTCTCTTCTTTCCTAATGCCACGGCCCTTTCATACAGTTCCTCATGGAGGGGTGATCACCCAACAATAAAATTTTGTTCATTTCTACTTCATTAACTAAGTTTCTACTGTTGTCAATTGGCCCACACTTGTGAATGGATCATTAGTCCCCCCAAAGTGGTCGCCGCCCACAGGTTGAGAACTGCTGCTGTAAACTAAGAGGAGTTTTTCTTAAGATATAGTTCAGCACTTTGTTAGGCGCATAAGTCATTTTGTTATGGTTTTTAGGTGCTGTCGAGTGGGTTTAGGCTCATAGCAACTCTGCGTACAATACAATGAAACACTGCCCCATTCTGTGCCATTCTCACAGTGGTCCTTTGCTTGCGCTCACGGCTGCATCTATTCCATCTTATAGGGGCTGCCTAAATTTTGATGCCCTTCTGCTGTACCAACATTTGTGTCTTCCTATAGGACAATGTTTCTCAAACATCCTAATTCCATGGCCATTTCATACAGTTCCTGGTGTAGTAGTGGACCCCAATCATAAAATTATATTCTTTGCTATTTCATAACTGTAATTCTGCTATTGTTATGAATCAGAGCATCACTGTAACAGGGTGTTTCTACACACTCCCCCACCCGAAAGTGTTCGCGACGCAAGGTTGAGAACCCTGGTGTAAACTGAGAAGAGTTTCTATTAAGATCTACTTCAGCATATTGTTAAACACATAAGTCCTGATGTTATGGTTATTAAATCCCATCGAGTGGGTTTTGGCTCATTGCATCGCTATGCACAATATAATGAAACGCTGCCCAGACCTGTGCCATCTTGACAGTGGTTCTTTGCTAGTCCTCATTGTTGGAGCCAATATTGTAACCATATTTTGGGGTGCTGGCTCTTATTTGTTGCCTTTCTACTCTACCAAGATTTGCATCTTCCTCTAGGGCAGTGGTCCTCAACCTTCCTTTTGCCACGACCCTTTCATACTGTACCTCATATAGTGGTGACTGCTAAATCATAAAATTATTTCCATTGCTACTTCATAACTCTAATTTTTCTACTGTAATGACTGGGCCACCACTATGAAAGGGTCGTTAATCCCCCAAAGGGCTCATCACCCACAAGTTGAGAACCGCTGTATTAAACTAATAGGAGTTTCTCTTAAGGTCTACTTCCGCATATTGTAAGAAACACAAGTCATGTTGTTTTGTTGTTAGGTGCTGTCGAGTGGGTTTGACTCATAGCAACTCTATGCTCAATATAATGTAATGCTGACCATCTTGTGCCATCTTCACAGTGTTCCCTTAGCTGTGCTCACTATTGCAGCGACTGCTATTCCAATAATTCGGGCTGACTATATTTTGCGGCCCTTCAACTGCATCAAGATTTGTGTCTTCCTGAAGGACTGTGGTTTTCAACATTACTAATGCCATTACCCTTTCATACAGTTGCTCATGTAGTCTTGACCCCCAACCAAAAATTATTTTGTTGCTACTTCACAACGTAACTTTGCTACAGTAATAAATTGGGCCACAGCTATGAAAAGGTTGTTTGGCCCCCTAAGAGGTCATGACCCACAGGTTGAGGACCACTGCTCTAACTAAGAGGAGTTTCTCTTAAAGTCTACTTCAGCATATTGTTAGAAACACAAGTACTGTTGTTATTGTTGTTAGGTACTGTTGAGAGGGTTTTGCTCATAGCCACTCTATGCACAATGCAATGAAACGCTGCCCCTCCTCTGCAATACTCACAGTGCTTTATTTGCTGGTGCTCATTATTGCAGCCACTGTGCATATCCATCTTATTCGGGCTGGCTCTCATTTGCTGCCCTTTTACTGTACCATGAACCCTTCATACAGTTTCTCATGTAGTGTTGAGCCCACAAATGTAAAATTATTTTCATTGCTCCTTCATAACTGTAATTTTGCTACTGTTATGAATTGGGTCATGCCTATGTGAGGGTCACTTGACCCCCCAAAGAATTTACAACTAACAAGGTGAGAACCGCTGCTCTAAGCTAAGAGGAGTTTCTCTCAAGGTCTAGTTCAGTATATTGTTAGATGCATGAGTCCCCTTATTATTGTTCGGGCCGTCGAGTGGGTTTTAGCTCATAGCAACTCCATGCACAATATAATGAAACCCTGGCTAGTCTTGCGCCATTCTCACAGTGTTTCTTGCTTGTGCTCACTGTTGCAGCCACAGAGCTAATCCATCTTGCTGGGGACTGCCTCTCTTTTGCTGCCCTTTTCCAAGTTTTGTGTCTTTCTCTAGGGCAGTGGTTATCAACCTTCCTAATGTCAGAACCCTTTAATACCATTCCTCATGTAGTGGTGACCCCAATCATAAAAGTAATTTCATTGCTACTTTATAAATCTTATTTTGCTCATGTTATGAATGGGCCACACCTGTGAGTGTCGTTCAACCTCCAAAATGGTTGTGACAGAGTTTGAAAATTGCTGCTCTAAAAGAGAAGTGTTTCTATGAAGATGTAGTTCAGCACATTTTGAGAAGCACACGTCCTGTTATTATTTTTAGGTGCCTTCGAGTGGGTTTTGTTTCACAGCAAACCTGTGTACAATATAATGAAACACTGGTCAGGCCTGTGCCATCCTCACAGTGGTTCTTTGCTTGTAATCATTGGTACAGCCATTGTGCAACTCAATCTTGTTGGGGCTTCCTCTCTTTGGCTACCCGTCTACTGTTCTTGTGTCTTCGTCTAGGGTGGTGGTTCTCAACCTATTTCTATGACCCTTCCATATATTTCCCAATGTGTAGTGGTGGTCCACAAATCATAATTTTTTTCTACTGCTATTTCATAATTATAATTTTGCTACTGTTATGAATCCATCCACCGCTGTGAAAGGGTCGATCGACCAACCAATGTGGTCACGACCCACAACTTGATAACTATTTCTCTAAACTATGAGCAGTTTCTCCTATGGTCTAGTTGAGCATATTGTTAGATGCACGAGTCCTGCTCTTACTGTTGTTAGGGGCTGTCGAGTGGGTTTGGCTCATAGCAACTCTATGCAAAATATCATGAAATGCTGTCCTGTCCTCTGCCATGCTCACAGTTTTCATTTGCTTTCACTCATTGTTGCAGTCACTGTGCTAATCCATCTTTTAGGGGACTGACTCTCATTCGCTGACCTTCTACTCTACCAAAGTTTTTTTTCTTCCTCTAGAGCAGTGGTTCTCATCCTTCTGAATGCCACGACCTTTTCAGACTGTTCCTCATGTGACTCCCCAGTGATAAAATCATTTTAATTGCTTCTTCATAACTTTAATTTTGCTACAGTTATTTACTTGGCCACCCCTGTGAAAAGGTTGTGTCCCCAAAGGGGTCGTGACCCATAGGTTCAGAACAACTGCTCTAAACTAAGTGGAGTTTTCTTAAGATATAGTTAGGCACATTGTTAAATGCACAA
Source organism: Tenrec ecaudatus (assembly GCF_050624435.1). Taxonomy (NCBI): domain Eukaryota; kingdom Metazoa; phylum Chordata; class Mammalia; order Afrosoricida; family Tenrecidae; genus Tenrec; species Tenrec ecaudatus. The sequence continues at coordinate 92,014,616 of NC_134544.1, read as the reverse complement.
GTCCTGTTGTTATTATTTTTAGGTGCCCTGGAGTGGTTTTCGGTTCATAGCAACCCTGTGAACAATATGATGAAATGCTGCCCAGGCTTTGGACAGCCTCTCAGTGGAACTTAGCTTGAGCTCATTGTTGCAGCCACTGTGCAAATCAATTTTCTGGGCTTACTCTCTTTTGCTGCCTTTCTACTGTACTTGTGTCTTCCTCTAGAACAGTGGTTCTTAACCTTCCTATTTCCACGATCCTTCCGTACACTTCCCAATGTGTAGTGGTGGTCCCCAAATCATAATTTTTCTATTACTGTTTCATAAATGTATTTTCTGTTGTTATGAATCTGGCCACCGTTGTGAAAGTGTCTTTGACCAACCTTGGTGGTCAGGACTCAGAGGTTGTGCACCACTGCTCTAAACTAAGAGTAGTTTATCTCATGGTCTAGTTCAGCATATTGTTAGATGCACAAGTCCTGTTCTTATTGTTGTTAGGGGCTGTCGAGTGGGTTTGGCTCATAGCAGCTCTATGCACAATAATATGAAACACTGTCCCATCCTATGCCATCCTCGCAGTTTTCATTTGCCGTCGCTCATTTTTCCAGTCAATGTTCTAATCTACCTTTTAGGGGACTGCCTCTTGTTTGCTGCCCTTCTACTCTACAAAGATTTCTTTCTTCCTTTAGAGCAGTGGTTCTCAACCTTTCGAATGCCACGACCTTTTTAGACTGTACTTCATGTATTGGTGATCCTCCAGTAATAAAATCATTTTCATTGCAACTTCATTACTTTAATTTTGCTACAGTTTTGAACTGGGCCACGCCTGTGACAAGGTCGTTTTTTCCCCAAAGGGGTTGCAAACCACAGGTTTAGACTTGCTTCTCTAAATTAAGTAGAGTTTTCTTACGATATAGGTAGCCACAGTGATCGACACACAAGTCCTGTTGTTAATTTTAGGTGCCAAGGAGTGGGTTTCGGTTCATCTGCACCCCTACGCACAATATAATGAAACGTTGCGTTGGCTTGTGCCATCGTCACAGTAGTTCTTTGCTTCTGCTCATTGTTGCCGTAACTCTGCTAATCAATCTTGTAGGGGCTCCCTCTCTTTTGCTGCCCTTCTACTGTACTTCTTTCTTCTTCTAGGACAGTGGTTCTCAACCTTCCTCTTTCCACCACCCTTCCATAAACATCCCAATGTGTAATGGTGGTCCCCAAATCATAAAATATTTTCTATTGCTACTTCATAACTGTGATTTTGTAATTGGTATGAATCTGGACACCACTGAGAAAGGGTCATTCAACCAACAAAGTGGTCATGACTCAGGTTGAGAACTGCCGCTCTAAATGAAGAGTAGTTTATCCTGTGGTGTAGTTCAGGCCATTGTTAGATGCACGAGTCATGTTCTGATTGTTGTTAGTGGCTGTCGAGTGGGTTTGGCTGAAAGCAACTCTTTTCACAATATCATGAAACGCTGTCCCATCCTCACACTTTTCTTTTGCTTTTTCTCATTGTTGCACTCACTGTGCTGATCCATCTTTTTATGGACTCCCTGTCGTTTGCTGACCTTCTATTCTACCAAGATTTCTTTCTTCCATTACAGCAGTGGTTCTCAACCTCCTGAAAGCCATGACGTTTTCAGACTGTTCCTCATGTACTGCCGACCCCGGTCATAAATTTATTTTCATTGCAACTTCATAATAGTAATTGTGTTACAGTTTTGAACTTGGCCACCCTTGTGAAAAGGCAATTTGTCCAACCCAAAGTGGTCACGACCCACAGGTTCAGAACTGCTGCTGTAAACTAAGTGAAGTTTCGCTTCAGATAGATTTAGACACATTGTTAGATGCATAAATCCTGTTGTTATTATTTTTATGTGTCCTGGATTGGGTTTCTGTCCATAGCAACCCTGTGAACAATATAATGAAACGTTGCCCCGGTTTCTGACATCCTTGAAATGGTTCTTTGCATATGCTCAATGTTGCAGCCACTGTGCTAATAAATCTTGCAGGGGCTTGCTCTTTTTTGCTGCCCTTTTACTGTACTTGTGTCTTCCTCTAGAACAGTGGTTCTCAACCTTCCTGTTTCCACAATCCTTCCATACCCTTCCCAATGTGCAGTGCTGGTCCCCCAAACATAATTTTTTCTATTGCTATTTCAAAATTTTAAATTTGCCACTGTTATGAATCAGGCCATCCCTTTGAAAGGGTTGTTCGACCAAACAAAGTGGTCTAGACACACAGGTTGAGAACCGTTGGTCAAAAAAAAGTGTAGTTTCTCCTATGATCTAGTTCAGAATTTTGTGAAGTGCACAAGACCTGTTCTTATTGTTGTTAGGGGCTGTCAAGTGGGGTTGGCTCAAAGCAACTCTATGCACAATATCATGAAATGCTGTCCAGTCCTCTGCCATCCTCAGTATTTTCTTTTGCTTTCACTCATTTTTGCATTCACTGTGTTGATCCATCTTCTTGGGAACTGCCTCTCATTTGCTGACCTTCTACTCTACTGATATTTCATTCTTCCTCTAATGCATTGCTTCTCAACCTTCTGAATGCCACGACCTTTTCAGACTGTTCCTCATGTATTGGTGAACCCCAGTCATAAAATTATTTTCATTGCTACTTCGTAACTAATTTTGCTATAGTTTTGAATTTGGCCACCCCTGTGAAAAGATCATTTGTCCCACCCCACCCCCCACCCATAGGGGCCGCGACACAGAGGTTCATAACTGCTCCTCTAAATTAAGTGCAGTATTACTTAAGTTATAGTTAAGCACATTTTTAGATATACAAGTCCTGTTATTATTTTTAGGTGTCCTGGCGTGGGTTTTGGTTCATAGTAACTGTGCACGATATAATGAAACACTGCCTGGGCTTGTGCCATACTCACAGTCGTTTTTGGCTTGTGCTCATTGGTACAGCCACTGTGCAAATCAATCTTGTTTGGACTTCCTCTCTTTTGCTGCCCTTCTACTGTACTTGTGTCTTCCTATAGGACAGTGATTTTCAACCTTCCTATTTCCATGATGCTTCCATAAACTTCCCAATATGTAGTGGCGGTCCCCAAATCATAAATGTTTTTCTATTGCTATTTCATAACTGTAAGTTTGCTACTGTTATGAATCCGGCCACCCCTGTGAAAGGGTCAATCGACCACGCGAAGTGGTCATGACACACAGCTTGAGAACCGCTGCTTTAATCTAAGAGTTGTTTCTCCTATGGTCTAGTTCAGCATATTGTGAGACACAAGCGTCCTGTTCTTATTGCTGTTAGGGGCTGTCGAGTAGGGTTGGCTTATAGAAACTCTATGTGCAATATCATGAAACACTGTCCCGTCTTCTGCCATCCTCACAGTTTTCTTTTGCTTTCGCTCATTGTTGAAGTCACTGTGCTAATCCATCTTCTTGGGGACTGCCTCTTGTTTTAGGACCTTCTACTCTACCAAGGTCTCTTTCTTTCTCTAGAGAAGTGGTTCTCAACCTTCCGAATGACACGAACTTTTCAGACTGTTCCTCATGTATTGGTGAGCACCCAGTCATAAATTTATTTTCATTGCTACTTCATATCTGTAATTTTGCTACAGTTATGTACTGGGCCACCCCTGTGAAAAGGTCATTTTTACCTCCAAAATTGTCGCAAGCCACAAGTTCAGAACAACTGCACTAAACTAAGTGTAGTTTTTCTTAGGATATATTTAGGCACGTTTTTAGATGCACAAGTCCTGTTGTTGTTATTATTTTTAGGTGACCTGGATTGGGTTTCGGTTCATAGCAACCCTGTGCACAATGTAATGAAATGTTGCCCCGGCTTCTGACATCCTAGCAATGGTTCTTTGCTTATGTTCATTGTTACACCCACTGTGGTAATCAATCTTGTGGGGACTTGCTCTCTTTTGCTGCCCTTTTACTTTACCTGTCTTCCTCTAGGATAGTGGTTCTTAACCTTCCTATTTCCACAACCCTTCCATACACTTCCCAATGAACAGTGGTGGTTCCCCAAACATAAAAATTTCTCAATTTCTATTTCATAACTGTAATTTTGTTACTGCTATGAATCCGGCCACCCCTGTAAATGGGTTGTTCGAGCAAACAAAGTGATCTAGACACACTGGTGGCAACCACTGCTCTAAAATAAGAGTAGTTTCTCCTCTGGTCTAGTTCAGCATATTGCGAAATGCAAGAGCCGTTCTTATTGTTGTTAGGGGCTGTCGAGTGGCACTGGCTCTAAGCAACTCTATACACAATATGATGAAACTTTGTCCCATCCTCTGCCATCCTCACAGTTTTCTTTTGCTGTCTCTCATTGTTGCAGTCACTGTGCTAATCCATAGTCTTTGGGCCTGCCTCTCAGTTGCTGATCTTCTACTCTACTGAGATATCATTCTTCCTCTAATGCAGTGCTTCTCAACCTTCTGAATGTCACGACCTTTTCAGACTCTTCCTCATGTATTGGTGAACCCCCAGTCATAAAATTATTTTCATTGCTATTTCATAACTGTAATTTGCTACAGTTCTGTACTGGACCAACCCTGTGAAAATGTTGTTTTTTCCCCCCAAAAGTGTCACGAGGCACAGGTTCAGAACTGTTGCTCTAAAGTAAGTGGAGTTTTTCTTAAGATATACTGAGGCACGTTCCTAGATGCACAAGTCTTGTTGATACTATTTTAGGTGACCTGGAGTGGGTTTCAGTTCATAGCAATCCTGTGCACAATATAATGAAACGCTGCCCTGGCTTGTTCCATGTCACAGTGGTTCTTTGCTTGCACTCATTGTTGTAGCCACTGTGCTAATCAATCTGTTGGGGTTTCCTCTCTTTTGCTGCCCATCTACTGTACTTGTGTCTTCCTCTAGAACAGCAGTTCTCAACCTTCCATTTTCACAACCCTTCCATACACTTCTGAATGTGTAGTGGTCATCACCAAATAATCAATTTTTCTACCGCTATTTCATAACTGCATTTTGCCACTGTTATGAATTCATACTCCCCTCTGTAAGGGTCGTTCGACTAACCAAAGTGGTCATGACTCACAGGTTAAGAACTGCTGCTCTAAACTAAGTGGGGTTTTTCTTAAGATATAGTAAGGCACATAGTTAGACGCACACAAGTCCTGTTGCTATTATTTTTTAGGTGACCTGGAGTGGGTTTGAGTGATTAGGACCACTGTGCACAATATAATGAAACACTGCCCTGGCTTGTGCCATCCTCACAGTGGTTCCTTGCTTGTGCCATAGTTGAAGCCACTGTGCTAATCAATCTTGTATGGGCTTCCTCTGTTTTAATGCCCTTCTACTGTACTTGTGTCTTCCTCTAGGACAGTGGTTCTTAACCTTTCTATTTCTACGACCCTTGCATATACTTCCCAATGGGTAGTGGTGGTTCCCAAATCATAAGTGTTTTTCTATTGCTATTTCATACCTGTAACTTTGCTACTGTTATAAATCCGTCCACCCCTGTGAAAGGGTCATTCGACCAACCAAATTGGTGAGGACTCACAGGTTGAGAACTGCTGCTCTAAACTAAGAGTAGTTTCCCTATGGTCTAGTTCAGCATATTATTAGATGCAGGAGTCCTGTTCTTATTGTTGTTAGGGGCTGTCGAGTGGGTTTGGCTCATAGGAACTCTATGCACTATATCATGAAATGCTGTCCCGTCCTCTGCCATGCTCACAGTTTTCATTTGCTTTCATTCATTGTTGCAGTCACTGTGCTAATCCACCTTTTTCGGGACTGCCTCCTGTTTGTTAACCTTCTACTCTACCACATTTCTTTCTTCTCCTAGAGCAGCAGTTCTCAACCTTCTGAATGCAATGGTTATTCAGAGTGTTCCGCATGTATTGATGAACTCCAAGTCAGAAAATTATTTTCACTGCTTTATAGAATGTAATTTTGCTACAGTTTTGGACTTAGCCATGCCTGTGAAAAGATCGTTTGTCCCTCCAAATGGTCACACCCCACACGTTCAGAACTGGTGCTCTAAACTAAGTGGAGTTCTTCTTAAGATATAGTTAAGCACATTGTTAGATGCACAAGTCCTGTTGTTATTATTTTAGGTACCCTGGAGTGAGTTTAGGTTCATAGGAACCCTGTGCACAATATAATGAAAGTCTGCCAAGGCCTGTGCCATCCTCACAGTGGTTCCTTATTTGCGCTCATTGTTGCAGCCACTGTGCTAATCAATCTTGTAGGGGCTTCCTCTCTTTTGCTGCCCTTCTACTGCACTTGTGTCTTCCTCTAGGACAATGGTTTTCAACCTTCCTAATTCCATGACACTTCCATACACTTCGAAATCTATAGTGGTGGTCCCCAAATCATCAGATTTTTTCTATTGCTATTTCATTACTGTAAGTGTTCTACTGTTATGAATCCGGCCACCCCTGTGAAAGGGTCATTTGAACAACCAAAGTGGTTACAACTCACAGGTTGAGAAACACTATTCTAAACTAAGTGTTGTTTCTCCTATGGTCTAGTTCAGCATACTGTGAGACACAAGAGTCCTGTTCTTATTGTTGTTAGGGGCTGTCGAGTGGGTTTGGCTCATATCAACTCTATGCGCGATATCATGAAATGCTGTCCCGTCCTCTGTCATGTTCACAGTTTTCATTTGCTTTTGCTCATTGTTGCAGTCACTGCGCTAATCCATCTTCTTGGGGATTGCCTCTCGTTTGCTGACCTTCTAATCTCCCAAGGTTTCTTTCTTGCTCTAGAGAAGTGGCTGTCAAACTTCTGAAAGCCATGACTTTTTCCGACTGCTCTCATGTATTGGTGACGTCCTAGTTTAAAATTCTTTTCATTGCTACTTCATAACTGTAATTTTGCTACAGTTTTGAACTGGGCCAGCACTGCGAAAAGGTCATTTGCCCTCATAGCAGTTGCGACTCACAGGTTTGGAACTGCTGCTCTAAACTAAGTGGAGTATTTCATAAGATATATTTAGGAACATTGTTAGATGCACAAGTCCTGTTGTTATCATTTTTAGGTCTCCAGAAGTGGATGTCGGTTTATAGCAGCTCCGTGCACATTATATTGAAAACTGCCCAGGCTTGTTCCATCCTCGCAGTGGTTCTTTGTTTGCACTCATTGTTGCTACCACTGTGTTAATCACTCTTGCAGAGGCTTCCTCTCTTTTGCTGCCCTTCTACTGTATTGTGTTTTCCACTAGGACAGTGGTTCTCAACATTCCTATTTCCAGCACCCTTCTATTTACTTTCCAATGTGTAGTGGCGGTCCCCAAATCATAAATTATTTTCTATTGCTATTTCATAGCTGTAATTTTGCTATTGTTATGGATCAGGCCACCCTTGTCAAAGGATCATTTGATCAACCAAATTGGTCATGACTCTCATGTTGAGAACAGCTGCTCTAAACTATGTGTAGTTTCTCCAAAGATCTAGTTTAGCATATTGTTAGACATATGAGTTCTATTGTTGTTAGAGGCTGTCGACTGGATTTGGACATAGCAACTCTATGCACAATATCATGAAATGCTGTTACATCCTATGCCATCCTCACAGTTTTCTTCTGCTTTCGCTCATTAATTCATTCACTGTGCTAATCCATCCTTTTGTGGACAGCCTTATGTTTGCTGACCTTCTACTCTACCAAGACTTCTTTCTTCCTCTAGAGAAGTAGTTCTCAACCTCCTGAATGCTACGACCTTTTCAGACTGTTCCTCCTGTATTGCTGACCCCCCCAGTCGTAAAATTATTTTCATTGCAACTTTATAACAGTAATTTTGCTATGGTTTTGAACTGGGTAACCCCTGTGAATAGGTCGTTTTACCCCCCAAGTGGTCGCGATCCACAGGTTCAGAACTGCTGGTCTAAACTAAGTAGAGATTTTCTTAAGATATAGTTAGGCACATTGTTAGATGCACACGTCCTTTTGTTATTATTTTCAGGTGCCTTGGAGTGGGTTTCGGTCCATAGCAACTCTTTACACAATATAATGAAACGCTGTCCAGCTTGTGCCATCCTCGCAGTGGTTGTTTGCTTGCGCTCATTGTTGCAGCCACTGTGCAAATCAATCTTTTTGGGAATTCCTCTCTTTTGCTGCCTTTCTACTGCACTAGTTTCTTCCACTAGGACAGTGGTTCTCAACCTTCCGATTTCCAACACCATTCCATATACTTCCTAATGTGTACTGGTCGTCCCCAAATCTTTAATTTTTTTTTCTACTGCTACTTCATAACTGTAAATTTGTAAATTTTATGAATCTGGACACCACTGTGAATGGGTCGTTTGGCCAATGAAGTGGTCACGACACCCAGGTTGAGAACCGCTGCTCTAAACTAAGAGTAGTTTACCTATGGTCTAGTTCAGCATATTGTTATACACACCAGTCCTGTTCTTATTGTTGTTAGGGGCTGTCGAGTGGGTTTGGCTGAGAGCAACTCTATGTACAATATCATGAAACGCTGTCCCGTCCTCTGCCATCCTCACAGTTTGCTTTTGCTTTTGCTCATTGTTGCACTCACTGTGCTAATCCATGTTTTGGGGGACTACCTGTCACTTGCTGACCTTCTGGTGTACCAAGATTTCTTTCTTCCTCTAGAGCAGTGGTTCTTAATTTCCTGAATGCCACGACCTTTTCAGATTGTTCTTCATGTATTGCTGACCCCCCAGTCCTAAAATTATTTTCATTGCAACTTCATAACTCTAATTTTGCTACAGTTTTAAACTCGGCCACCCTTGTGAAAATGTCCTTTGTCCCCACAAAGTGGTCGCGACCCACTGTTTCAGAACTACTATTCTAAACTAAGTGGAATTTTTCTTAAGATATAGTTAGGCACATTGTTAGATGCAGACGTCCTGTTGTTATTATTTTTAGGTGGCCTGGAGTGGGTTTTGGTCCATAGCAACTCTGTAAACAATATAATGAAACGTTGCCATGGCTTGTGCCATCCTTTCAGTGGTTCCTTGAACCACTGTGCTAATTGTTTTAGCCACTGTGCTAATCAATCTTGTAGGAGCTTGCTCCCTTTTGCTGCTCTTTTACTATACTTATGTTGTCTTCTAGGATACTGGTTCTCAACCTTGCTATTTCCATGACCCTTCCATACACTTCCCAATGTATAGTGGTGGTCCCCAAAACATAAAATTTTTTCTATTGCTATTTCATAAGTGTGAGTTTGCTACTGTTATGAATCCAGCCACCCCTGTGAAAGGGTCATTTGAAAAAACAAAGTGGTCTAGATTCACAGGTTGAGAACTGCTGCTCTAAACTAAGATTGGTTTCTCCTATTGTCTAGTTAAGCATATTGTGAGATGCACGAGTCCTGTTCTTATTGTTGTTAGGGGCTGTCGAATGGGTTGGCTCATAGCAACTTTATTCACCATATCATGGAACGCTGTCAAGTCCTCTCCATTCTCACACTTTCTTTTGCTTTCGCTCATTGTTGCACTCACTGTGCTAATATATCTTCAGGGGACTGCCTCTCATTTGCTGACCTTCTCCTCTCCTGAGATTTATTTCTTCCTCTAGAGCAGTGGTTCTCAACCTTCTGAATGCCATGACCTTTTCAGAGGGTTCCTCATGTATTTTTGACCCCTAAGTAATAAAATTATTTTCACTGTTACTTCATAACTGCAATTTTGCTACAGTTTTGAATTGGACCACTACTGTGAAAGTTCGTTTATTCCCCCAAAAGGGTCCAAGACCCACAGGTTTATAACATCTGCTCTAAACTATGTGGAGTTTTCCTTAAGAGATAGTTAGGCACATTTTTAGATGCACAAGTCCTGTTGTTATTATTTTTAGGTGCCCTGGAGTGGGTTTCAGTCCATAGTAACCCTGTGGAAAAGATAATGAAAAACTGCTCAGGCTTGTCCCATCCTCGCAGTGGTTGTTTGCTTATGCTTATTGTTGCAGTCACTGTGCAAATCAATCTTGTTGGGGCTTCCTCTCTTTTGCTGCCCTTCTACTTTTCTTGTGGTTTCCGCTAGGATAGTGGTACCCAACCTTCCTATTTCCACAACCCTTCCCTACATTCCCCAATGTGTAATGGTGGTCCCCCAAATATAACTTTTTTCTATCACTATTTCCTAACTGTAAGTTTGCTACTGTTATGAATCCGGCCACCCTTGTGAAAGGGTCATTCGAGCAAACAAAGTTATCTAGACTCACAGGTTGAGAACCGCTACTCTAAACCAAGAGTAGTTTCTCCTATGGTCTAGTTAAGCATATTGTGAGACACACGTGTCCTGTTATTATTTTTGTTAGGGTCTGTCAAGTGGGGTTGGCTCATAGAAACTCTATGCACAAGATCATGAAACACTGTCTTGTCCTCTGCCATCCTCAGTTTTCTTTTGCTTTCGCTCATTGTTGCAGTCACTGTGTTAATAATTCATCTTCAGGGGACTGCCTCTCATTTGGTGACCTTCTACCCTACTGAGATTTCTTTCTTCCTCTAGAGCAGTGGTTTTCAACCTTCTGAATGTCACGACCTTTTCAGACTGTTTCTCATATATTGCTGACCCTCAAGTCATAAAATTATTTTCTTTGCTACTTCACAACTGTAATTTTGCTACAGTTTTGAACTAGGTCACCCCTTTGAAAAGGTCGTTTGACCCCCCCCCCCGCCCAAGGGGTTCCGGCCCATAGGTTCAGAATTGCTCTTCTAAACTAAGTGGGGTTTGTCTTAAATATAATTAGGCACATTGTTAGATGCATAAGTCAATTTTAAAATTATTTTTAGGTGCCCTGGAGTGGTTTCTGTTGATCACAACCCCGTGCACAATATACTGAAGTGCTGCCCAGGCTTGTGCATTCCTCGCTGTGCTTCTTTGCTTGCGCTCATTGTTACCTCCACTGTGCTAATCCATCTTATGGGGAATTGCTTCTCATTTGCTGCCCTTCTACTCTACCAAGATTTCTGTTCCCCTAGGGCAGTGGTTCTCAACCTTCCTAATATCACACCAGTTTCATATAATTCCTAATGTAGTCGTGAATGTCCAACTATAAATTTTTTCTTTGCTATTTCATAACTGTAATTTTTCTACTGTTATGCATTGGGCCAAGACTGTGAAAGGGCCATTCGCCCCACACACCGCCTCCCACCCAAAGGTTTTCGGCCCATTGTTTAAGAACTACTGCTCTAAACTAAGAGGTGTTTCTCTTAAGGTCTCTGTCAGTATATTGTTAAAATCACAAATCCCTTGTTATTTGTGTTAGGTGCCCTCGAGTGGGTTTAGGCTCATAGAAACTCTATGCTCAATATAAGGAAACGCTGTCCCCTTTATGCCATCTTCACAGTGGTTCTTTGCTTGCGCTCCTTTTTGCAGCCACTGTGTTAAACCATCATTCTGGGGGCTGTCTCTCGTTTGTTGCCCTTCTCCTGTACCAAGATTTGTGTCTTTCTCTAGGGCAGTGGTTCTCAAATTTTCTAATGCTATGATCCTTTAATACCTTTCCTCGTGTAGTCGTGAATGCTCAGTCATAAAATTATTTTCATTGCTACTTCCTAAACCTAATTTTGCTACAGTTATGAATGGGCCATCCCTGTGAAATTGTTGTTCGACCTCCAAAAGTTTGTGTCTCAGAGTTTGAGAACCGCTGCTCTAAACGAAGAGGTGTTTCAAGTAAGATGTAGTTCAGCACATTTTGTAAAGTACAACCTGTTGTTGTTAGATACCGTGGAGTGGTTTTTATGCATATCAAACCTATGCACAATATATTGGAATGCTGCCTCATAATTACCACCCTACTATGATTTTTTGCTTGCTCTCATTGTGGCAACCACTGTGCTAATCATTCTTGTCAGGTCTGCCTCACTTATGCTGCCCTTGAACTGTACTTGTGTCTTCCTCTAGGTGAGTGGTTCTCAACCTTCTTATTTCCATGTCCTTTTCATAGAGTTCCCAATGTAATCATGATACCCTGATGATAAAATTATTTCCATTGCTATTTCATAACCGTGATGTTGCTACTGTTATGAATTGGGCTATTCCTGTGAAAAGGTCATTTGACCACGCCAAGTGGTCACAACTCACGCGTTGAGAACCGCTGCTCTAAACTAAGGAGTTTCTCTTAAGGTCTAGTTCAGCATATTGTTGGATTCATGAGACCGTTTGTTATTGTTGCTAGGGGTCATCGAGTGTGTTTGGCTCACAACAATTCTATACACAATATAATGAAACGATGCCCCGTCCACTGCCATCCTCATAGTGGTACCTTTGCTAGTGTTCAGTTTTGCAGGCGCTGTGCTAATCCAACTTTTGGGGGCTGCCTCTCGTTTGCTGCCCTTCTACTCTACCCAGGTTTCTGTCTTCCTCTAGGACAGTGGTTCTCAACCTTGCTAATGCCACGACCCTTTCATACCTTTTCTCAGGAGTGCTGACTGCCAAATCATAAAATTATTTCATTGCTACTTCATTACTCTAATTTTTCTACTGTAATGAACGGGCCGCCGCTGTCAAAAGGTCATTTGTCTCCTGAAAGGGGTCACGATCCACAGGTTGAGAAGCGCTGTTCTAAACTAAGAGGAGTTGCTTTAAGGTCTACTTAAGAACAATGTCAGAAGCACAAGTCCTTTTGTTTTTTTGTTAGGTGCTGTTGCGTGGGTTTGACTCATAGCAACTCTATGCAAAATATAATGAAATATGTCCCTTCCTCTGCCATCCTGACAGTGGATCTTTGGTTTCTCCTTACTGTTGCAGCCACTGTGCTATTCCATCTTGTTGGGAGCTGTGTCTCATTTGCTGTCCTTCTACTCTACCAAGACTTCGGTCTTCCTCTAGTGGAGTGGTTCTCAAACTTCCTAATATCATGCCTCTATAATGCAATTCATAATGTAGTCGTGAATATAGAACAATGAAATTATTTTTGTTGTTATTTCATAGCTGTAATTTTGCTACTGGTATGAATTGGGTCACACATGTGAAAGGTTCATTCACCCCTACCACGAAAGTGGTCACGACCCACTGGTTGAGAACCGCTACTCTAAACTAAGAGTATTTTCTCTTAAGGTCTTCTTCCGCATATTGTTAGAAGCACAAATCCTGTTGTTATTGTTTTTAGGTGCCATCATGTGGGTGTTGGCTCATAGCAACTCTATTCACAATATAATGAAACACTGTGCCGTCCTCTACCATCCTCTCAGTGGTTCTTGGCTTGCGCTAACGGTTGCACCCACTGTGATAATACATATTTCTGGGGGCTGCCTCTCTTTTGCTCCCCTTCTACTCTACCAACATTTCTGCCTTCCTTTAGGACGGTAGTTCTCAACCTTCCTAATGCCACAACCCTTTAATACCATTCCTCATATAGTGGTGACCACCCAATCATAAAATTATTGTCATTGCTACTTCATAAATCTAATTTTGCTACTTTTATGAATGCGCCACCCCTTTGAAAGTGCCTTTTGACCCACAACAAGGTTCATAACCCAGAGTTTGAGAACCGCTGTTCTAAATGAAGATTTGTTTCTTTTTTTAATTTTATTTTTTAATGAATCTTTTTATTGGGGCTCATACAACTTTCATCACAATCCATACATACACCAATTGAGCAAAGCACCCTTATACATTTGTTGCCCTCGTCATTCTCAAATTTGCCTTCCACTTGTGTTCCTGGAACCAGCTCGGTTTCCTTTTTTTCCAGCTCTCCCCTTCCCCCTGCTCCCCTAATAGTTTATAAATAATTATTTTATCGTATCTTACATTGCTCGGCGTGTCCCGTCACCCACCTCCCCATTGCCCATCTCCCAGAGAGAAGGTTACACATAGATCTCCAAGATCGGTTCTCCCTTTATGCACCTCCCTCCCTTCTGATGTCGCCCCTCCCACCGCTGGTCTGTCCTAGATTCCCTGTGTTTCCAGATCCCTACTGCACCGCTGTACATCCTCTGGTATAATCAGGTCCACAAGGTAGAATTGGGGTCATGATAATTGGGAGGGGAGGAAGCGTTCAAGAACTAGAGGAAGGTTTTGAGTTTCATTGTTGCTACACTGAACCCTGAGTGACTCATCTCCTCCCCGCTACCCTTCTGCAGGGAAGATTTGTTTCTTGTAAGATGTGCTTCAGCACGTTTTAGGAAGCACAAGTGCTGTGTTTTTTGTTGTTGTTAGGTGGCATCGAGTGGTTTTCGATGCAAAGCAACTTTATGCACAATATAATGAAATGCTGACCCAATCTGTGCCATCCTCACAGTGTTTCTTTCTTGTGCTCATTGTTGTAGCCACTGTGCTAATCAGTCTTTTGGGGGCTGTCTCTCTTTTGCTGCCCATCTATTGTACTTGTGTCTTCTTCTAGGACCGTGTTTCTCAACCTTCATATTTCCATGACCTTTCACACATTACCTACTGTGTAGTGGTGGTCCCTCAATCATAAACATTTTTCCCTTGCTATTTTATAATAGTAATTTTGCTACTCTTATGGATCTGGACACCCCTGTGAAAGGGTTGTTCCACCAACCAAAATGGTCACGACTCACGCGTTGAGAACCACTGCTCTAAAGTAAGAGGAGTGACTCTTAAGGTCTAGTTCAGCGTATTGTTAGATGCACGAGTCCTGTTCTTATTGTTGTTAGGGGTTGTTGATTGGGTTTGGCTCATAGCAACTGTATGCACATTATCATGTGCATCCTATGCACACTATCCTCTCCTCTGCCATTCTCACAGTGGTTCTTTTGCTTGCGCTCATTGTTGCAGCCACTGTGCTAATACATCTTTTTGGGGACTGCCTCTTGTTTGCTGCCCTTGTACTCTACCAAGATTTCTGTTCATCTAGGTCAGTGGTTCTCAATTTTCCTATTACCGTGCCACTTTCATACAATTGCTAATGTAGTCATGATGTCGAAATATAATTTTTTCATTGCTATTTCATAACTGTAATTTTGCTACTGTTATGAATCTGTTCAACCCTCTGAAAGAGTCATTTACCCACACCCACACCCACCTACATCCCCGCCCACCTCCCACCAAAATGGGTTTGCGACCCACTGGTTGAGAGCCACTGCTCTATACTAAGAGTGTTTTCACTTAAGGTCTTCTCCAGCATATGGTTAGAAACACAAATCCTGTTGTTAGTGTTGTTACGTGCCATCGAGTGGGTTTTGGCTCACAGCAACTCTATGCACAATATACTGAAGCACTGCCCCATCCTGTGCCAACAGCATAGTGGTTCTTGTCTTGCACTCATTGTTGCAGCCACTGGGCTAATTCATCTTTCTGGGGGCTGCCCCTCTCCTGTACCAACATTTATGCCTTCCTCCAGCGAAGTGGTTCTCAAACTTCCTAATGCCATGACCCTTTAATACCATTCCTCTTGTACTGGTGATTTCACAATCATAAAATAATGTTCAATGCTGTTTCATAACTATAATTTTGCCTCTGTTATGAATCAGGTCACCTCTGTGAAAGGTAGTTCGACCCCCCCCCCCAAAGAGGTCGTGACCCATGGGTTGATAACCGCTGCTCTAAACTAATAGGGTTTTATCTTATTGTCTTCTTCAGAATATTGTCAGAAGCACAATTCTGTTGTTTTTTTAGGTGGTGTCGTGTCGATTTTGACTCATTGCAACTCTGTGTCCAATGTAATTTAAGGCTGCCCCCACCTCTGCCATCCTCAAAGTGGTTCATTTGATAGTGCTCATTGTTGCAGTCACTGTGCTAATCCATCTTGTTGGGTCTGCCTCTTTTTGCTGTCCTCCTAGTGTATGAAGATTTGTGACTCCCTCGAATGCAGGGGTTCTCAACTTTTCTAATGTCCTGACCCTTCCATACAGCTCCTCATGTACTGGTTACCCCCAGCCATAAAATTATTATCCTTGCTACTTCATGACTCTACTTTTGCTACTGTTATGAATCAGGCCACCCTTATGAAATGGTCATTCGAGCCCCAAAGTGGTTACTACTGACAGGTTGAGAACCGATGCTCTAAACTAAGAGGAATTTCACTTAAGGTATAGATCACTATATTGTTAGACTCATGAGTCCTATTCTTATTTTTGTTAGGGGCAGTCACGTGGGTTTGGCTCACAGGAATTCTATGCATAATAAAATGAAACACTGACCCGTCCTCTGCCATAATCACAGTGGTTCTTTTGCTTGAGCTCACAGTTGCAGCCACTATGCTAATCCATCTTTTAAGAGGTTTCCTCCTTTGCTGCCCTTCTGCTGTACCAAGATTTGTGTCTTCCTATCGTGCAGTGGTTCACACCCTTCCTAATGCCATGACCCTTTCATACAAAATACAAATTAATTTTTGATGCTAATACATAACTGTATTTATTCTATATTAATCAGGTCACCCCTGTGAAGGGGTCATTCAACCTTCTAAAAGGGTCGAGACACAAAGGTTGAGAACCTGTATCTAAACTGCGGATTTTCTCTTAAGATCTACTTCACTATATTTTTAGAAGCACAAGTCCTGTAATTATTGTTTTTAGGTGCCGTCCAGATGGTTTTGGATCAAAGCAACTCTATGCACAATAAAATGAAACTCTGCCTGGTCCTGTGCCATTCTCACGGTGATTCTTTCTACCTCTTATTGTTGGAGCCACTGTGATAACCATCTTTTGGGGAGCTGCCTCTCATTTGCTGCCCTTCTACTTTACCAAGATTTGTGTCTGCCTCTAGGGCAGTGGTCCGCAACAGTCCTTATGCCATGACCACTCCTCATGTAGTGGTGACTACCAAATCCTAAAATTATTTTCATTTCTACATCATACCTCTAATTTTGCTATTGTCACAAATGAGCCACCACTATGAAAGGGTCTTTTGCCCCCCCAAAGGACTTGTGGTCCACATGTTGAGAACCACGGCTCTAAATTAATAGGAATTTCTCTTAAAATCTACTTCAGCACATTGACAGAAGCACAAGTCCTGTTGTTTTTTGTTAGGTGATGTCGGGTGGGTTTTACTCAGCAACTGTACACACAATAGAATGAAATGCTGCCCCTTCGTGTGCCATGCTGGCCATGGTTCTTTTGCTAGCGCTCATTGTTGCAGGCACTATGATAATCCACCTTTTCGGGGACTGCCTCTCGTTTGCTGCCCTTCTACTCTACCAAGATTTCTGTCTTCCTCTAGGGCAGTGGTTCTCAACCTTGCTAATGCCACGACCCTTTCATACCATTCCTCATGTAGTGGTGATGCCCCAATCATAAAATTACCTTCATTGCTATTTCACAATTGTAATTTTGTTACTGTTTTGAACTGGGCCACCATTTTGAAATGGTCATTCATCCCCCCAAGTGGTTGTGACCCACAGTTTTATACCTGCTGCCCTAAACTAAGAGGAGTTTTTATTAAAGATATAGTTCAGCACATTGTTGATGCTATTTTTAGGTGCCTTTGAATGGGTTTCTGTTCATATTAATACTGTGTACAATATAATGTAATGCTGCTCCGTTCTATAACAACCACTCAGTGGTTCTTGCTTGCGCTCATTGTTGCTGCCACTGGGCTAGTCCATCTTTCTGGGGGCTGCCTCTTTTTTGCTGACCTTCCACTGTACCAACATTTCTGCCTTCCACTAGGGCAGTGGTTCTCAACCTTCCTAATGCCACGACCCCTTCATACAGTTCCTCATAAAATTATTTTTGTTGCTACTTCATATTGGTAATTTTGCTACCGTTATGAATCAGACAACCCCAATGAAAGGGTCCTTCGAACCCCCAAAGAGGTCACGACTCACAGGTTAAGAAACGCTGGTCTAAACTAAGAGGAGTTTCTCTTAAGTTCAGTATATATTGTTAGATGCACGAGTCCTCTTTTTATTATTGTTAGGGGCCGCTGAGTGGGTTTGGCTCATAGCAATTCTATGCACAATGTCATGAAACCCTGTCATGTCCTCTTCCATCCTCACAATGGTTTTTTTCTCGCACTTGTTGTTGCAGCCACTGTGGTAATCCACCTTTTTGGGTACTGCCTCTTGTTTGTTGCCCTTCTACTCTACCAAGATTTCTGTCTTCCTCTACGGCAGTGGTTCTCACCCTTGCTAATGCCACGACCCTTTCATACCGTTCCTCATGTAGTGCTGACTGCCAAATCATGAAATTATTTTCATTGCTACACCATAACTCTAATTTTTCTACTCTAATAAACAGGCTACTGCTGTCAATGGTTGTTTGTCTCCCAAAAGTGGTCGCAACACACGGATTGAGAACTGCTGCTCTAAACTAAAAGGAGTTTCTCTTACGGTCTCATTCAGCATATCAGAAGCACAAGTCTTGTTTTTGTTGTTGTTAGGTGCTGTTGAGCGGTTGTTCACTCAAAGAAACTTTATGCACAAGATAATGAAACGCTGACCCCTCCTGTGCCATCGTCACAGTGATTATTTCTGATGCTCATTGTTGCAGCCACTGTGCTAATCAATCTTGTGAGGACTGCCTCTCTTTTGCTGCCCTTCTACTGTACTGTGTCTTCCTCCAGGACAGTGGTCCTCAACCTTCCTATTTCCAAGACCCTTTCATATATTTCCTAATGTGTAGTGGTGGTCCCTCAATCTTAAAATTTTTTCCTTGCTATTTCATAACAGTTATTTTGCTACTCTTATGAAACCAGATACTCCTGTGAAACGGTCGTTTGACCAACCAAAATGGTCGCAACTCACAGGTTGAGATCCGCTGCTCTAAAGTAAGTGGTGTGTCTCTTAAGATCTAGTTCAGGATATTGTTAGATGCACAAGTCCTGTTCTTATTGTTGTTAGGGGCTGTTGATTGGATTTGGCTCATAGCAACTCTATGCATGTTATCATGGCACGCTATCCTGTCCTCTGCCATTCTCACAGAGGTTCTTTTGTTTGGGGTCATTGTTGCAGCGTCTGTCTTTATCCCTTTTTGGGGACTGCCTCTCGTTTGCTGCTCTTCTATGCTAAACCAAGATTTCTGATCCTCTAGGGCAGTGGTTCTCAACCTTCCTAATATCACACTACTTTCATGCAATTCCTAATGTAATCGTGAATGTTCAACTATAAACTTGTTTTCATTGCTATTCCATAACTGTAATTTTGCTACTGTTATGAATCGGGCCAACCCTGTGAAAGGGGCATTCACCCCCACCCCACCCCCATTCCACTTCCCCAACCGAAAGGGTTGCAACCCATTGGTTGAGAACCACTGCTCTAAACCAGGAGGAGTTTCTCTTAAGGTCTTCTTCCATATATTGTTAGAATGACAAATCCCTTGTTATTGTTGTTAGGTGCCCTCGAGTGGGTTTTGGCTCATAGCAACTCTGTGCTCACTATAAGGAAACACTGCCCCCCTACCCCCCCCAGTAGAATCCCCACAGTGCTATTTTGCTTGTGCTCATTGTTGCAGCCACTGTGCTAATCCATCTTTCTGGAGGCTGTCTCTCTTTTGCTGCCCTTCTCCTGTACCATTGTTCATATCTTTCTCTAGGGCAATGGTTCTAAACCTTCCTAATGCAACAAATTTTTAATACCGTTCCTCATGTTGTGGTGAGCGTCCAGTCATAAAATTATTTTTGTTACTATTTCATTAATTTAATTTTGCTACAGTTATGAACAGGCCACCCCTGTGAAAGTGTCTTTCAACCCCCAAATGGGTTCGTGATCCAGAGTTTGAGAACCACTGCTCTAAAGGAAGAGGTGTTTCTATTAAGATGTCATTCAGCATATTTTGTAAAGCACAAGTCCTGTTGTTGTTAGTTGCCTTCGAGTGGTTTTGTACTCATAGCAAACCTATGCACAATTTAATGAAACGCTGCCCCGTCCTGTGCCATCCTCACAGTTTTTTTGCTTGTCCTCATTGTTTCAACCACTGTACCAATCATTCTTGTCCGGCTGCCTCTCTTATGTTGCCCTTCTACTGTACTGTGTCTTACTCTAGGAGAGTGTTTCTCAACCTTCCTATTTCCACGACCCTTTCACACATTTACCAATATGTAGTTATGGTCCCCCAATCATAAAATTTTTCCTTGATATTGAATAACAGTAATTTTGCTACTTTTATGAATCCGGACACCCCTGTGAAAGAGTTGTTTCACCAACCAAAATGGTCACGACTCACGCATTGAGAACCGCTGCTCTAAAGTGTAAGGTGTAGTTCAGCATATTGTTAGATGCACAAGTCCTGTTCTTATTGTTGTTAGGGACTGTAGAGTGGATTTGGCTCAAAAGTACTCTATACACATTATCAAGAAATGCTGTCCTGTCTTCTGCCATCCCCACAGTGGTTCTTTTCCTTGTGCTTATTGTTACAGCCACTGTACTAATCCAACTTTTGGGGGCTGCCTCGCGTTTGCTGCCTTCCTACTCGACCAAGATTTCTGTTCCTCTAGGGCAGTGGTTCTCAACCTTCCTAATACCATGCCACTTTCATACAATTCCTAATGTACTCGTGAATGACCAACTCTAAATTTGTTTTCATTGCTATTTCATAACTGTAATTTTGCTACTCTTATGAATTTGGCCAACCCTGTGAAAGGGGCATTCGCTGTTCCTTCCCTCCACCGTGGTGAGTGCCCAGTCATAAAATTATTGTCGTTGCTACTACATAAGTCTAATGTTGCTACTCTTATGAATGTGTTGCCTCTCTGAAAGTGCCATTCAACCCCCAAATGGGTTTGTGACCCAGAGTTGTACTCTAAACAAAGAGATGTTTCTATTAAGATGTAGTTCAGCACATTTTTTTAAAGCACAAGTCCTGTTGTTGTTTTTAGGGGCCGTCAAGTGTTTTATTTATTCATAGCAAACCTAAGCACAATATAATGAAACGCTGCCCCATCCTGTGTCATCCTCACAGGGATTCTTTGCTTGCCCTTATTTTGCAACCACTGTGCTAATCATTTTTGTTGGGGCTGCCTCTCTTATGTTATCCTTATACTGTACCTGTGTCTTCCTCTAGGTGCGTGGTTCTCAACCTTCCAATTGCCACGTCCATTTCATACAGTTGCAAATGTAGTGATGGTCCAACAATCACAAAATGATTTCCATTGCTAGTTCATAAGTGTGATTTTGCTACTGTTATGAATTGGGCCATTCCTGTGAAAGGGCCGTTCAAACCCCCAAAGTGGTCACGACTCACAGGTTGAGAACCACTGCCCTAAACAAAGAGGAGTTTCACCTAAGGTTTAGTTCAGCATATTCTTAGATGCATGAGTCCTGTTTTTATTGTTTTTAGGAGCCATCAAGTGGGTTTGTCTCAAAGCAATGCCATGCACAATGATATACTGAAATGATGTCCCATCCCCTGCCAACCTCACAGTGGTTCTTCGGTTAGTGCTCATTGTTTCAGCCACTTTGCTAATCCATCTTATAGGGGCAGCCTCTCTTTGGATGTCCTTCTACTGTACAAAGGTTTCTGCCTTCCTCTAGGGTAGTGTTTGTCAACCTTCCTAATGCCACGACCCCTTCAAACAGTTCCTCATGTAGTGGTTACCCCACAACCATAAAATTATTTTCACTGCTACTTAATAACTCTAATTTTGCTACTGTTATGAATCAGGCCACCCCCATGAAAGGGTCGTTCAACCCCCTCAAAGAGGTCATGACTCACAGGTTGGGAACCCCTGCTCTAAAATAAGAAGTTTTCTCTTAAGTTCTAGTTCAGTATATTGGTAAATGCATGAGTTCTCTTGTTATTGTTAGGAGCTTTCGAGTGCGTTTTTGCTCATAGAAATTCTATGCACAATATCATGAAATGCTGTCCTGTCCTCTGCCATCCTCACAGTGGTTCTTTTGCTAGTTCTCATTGTTGCAGCTACTGTGCTAATCTATCTTTTTTGGGGACCACCTCTTGTTTGCTGCCCTTCTACTCTACCAAGATTTCTGTCTTCCTCTAGGACAGTGGTTCTCAGCCTTGGTAATTCCACGATCCTTTCATACCATTTCTCAAGTAGTGTTGACTGCCAAATCAAAAAATTATTTTCATTGCTACATCATAACTCTAATTTTTCTACTTTAATGAACAGGCCACCACTGTGAAAGGGTTGTTTGTCTACCAAAAGAGGTTGCAACACACAGGTTGAGAACCTCTGCTCTAAACTAAGAGGAGCTTCTCTTAAGGTCCTGTTCAGCACATTCTTAGATGCACGAGTCCTGCTGTTATTGTTGTTAGGGGCCGTCGAGTGGATTTTGGCTAGTAGCAAGTCTGTGCACAATATAGTGAAACCGTGACCCATACTGTATCATCTTGACAGTGGATCTTTAGTTTGCCCTCACTTTTGCCACAATTGTGTTATCAGTCTTGGCAGCTGCCTCTCATTTGCTGCACTTCTACTCTACCAAGTTTGTATTTTCCTCTAGTGTAGTGGGTCTCAACTTTCCTATCACCATGCCTCTTTCATACAATTCCGAATGTAGTTGTGAATGTCCAACTATAAAATTATTTTTGTTGCTATTTCAAAACTGTAATTTTGTTACTGGTATGAATCTGGCCACCCCTGTGAAAGGGTCATTTGCTCCCCCATTGCCCCCTATCCCAGAAAGGGTCACGACCCACTGGCTGAGAACCGCTGCTCTAAACTAGAGGAGTTTCTCTTCAGGTCTTCTTCAGCATATTGTTAGAAAAACAAATCCTGTTGTTATTGTTTTTAGGTGTCATCGAGTGGGTTCTGGCTCATAGAAACTCTGTACGATATACTGAAACACTGCACCTTCATGTGCCATCCTCACAGTGGCTCTTTGTTTGCACTCATTGTTGCTTCCACTGTGCTAATCCATCTTTCTGGAGGCTTCCTCTCTTTTGCTGACCTGCTACTATACCAACATTTCTGCCTTTCTCTAGTGCAGTGCTTCTCAAATTTCTTAATGCCATAACCCTTTAATACAATTCCCCATGTATGTAGTGGTGATCGCCCAATCATAAAATTATTTTCATTGCTGTTTCATAACTGTAATTTTGCTGCTGTTATGAATCAGGTCACCTCTGTGAAAGGTAGTTCACCCCCCAAAGAAGTTGCGACCCATGGATTGAGAACCGCTGCTCTAAACTAATAGGATTTCTCTTATTATTATTTTTATTCTAGAATTTTACTTTGATGTGTATCCTCCATATAAATGAATAATTGCATTTTACAGCACTCTTTAATTTCCCTGAAAACTACCTATTCTGTCGTTCAGTTTAGCTCAATTTCCTTCGGGGATCTAAGAGGGTCAGGATCTTCTTCTTTTATTTTAACTTTTTTTGGCGTGTGTGATTTGGGTAAAAGTTTATAAGGCAGGTTGGTTTTTCATACGAGTTTGTATATATTTTTGTTTCTTGACATTAATCACAATAGCCACAATGTCACAGCACGCTTTCCACTTCTTCCCTGTGCTTGAATTTCCATTTGTCCTTCTTTGTTATCCCTTCCTGGCTTCTGAAGTTTGTTGCTTGGGAAATGCTGCACCTTTGATCTCCTAGAGTCAATTTTTTATGGGATGTGTACCGCCCTGTTGTTATTGTTTACCTTAGCGTCTAGGCTATTATTTGGTTTGAAGTTGAGCCATAGAGGAAAGTTCAGTGCCAGGGTTGATGGGTATCAAAAGATCATAGTTTCAGGAGTTGTGCTCTCTATCAGACCTATAAGGCTAGTCTGAGGATTTGAGTTTGGTTCCCCATTTTTGTCCAATTCTATGCAGAATCCCCTAGTATGATCCTTTTCAGAGTGGTTAGTAGTGGTTGTCTCAGGATCATGGAGACTGGGGTTTATGTTGTCCAATAGTCTTTAGACTAACAGTTGAATAGGTTTTTGATATTTTTATGATTCTTTGTTTCTGATAGGGAGAGACCAATGGTGGCAGCTCAGATGGACACTCATGTAGCAGATCAGCAGATCATTTTTTTTTCTTGGCCATTGGTAACATTGAGTTAACTTTATTTGTTATTCATTTTCTTTTCTTTCCCTTTTTTAATTAAATCTTTTTATTGGGGCTCACACACCTCTTATCACAATCCATACATACAGCAATTGAGCAAAGCACCCTTATACATTCGTTGCACTCGTCATTCTCAAAATTCACCTTTCACTTGGGTTCCTGGAATCAGCTCGGTTTCCCTTTTTCTCCCCTACCCCTCCCTCCCCGCTCCCCCCTTCCCCCTGGTCCCTTAATAGTTTACAAATAATTATTATATCTTACACTGCCCGGTGTCTCCCCTCACCCACCTCCCGATTGCCCATCTCCCAGAGAGGAGGTTACACATAGATCTCCAAGATCGGTTCTCCCTTTCCACACACCCTTCCCTCCTGGTTTCGCCACTTCTACTGCGGGTGTTGAGGGGTTAGTCTGTCCAAGATTCCCTGTGTTTCCAGATCCCTACTGCACCGCTGTACATCCTCTGGTATAACCAGGTCCGCAAGGTAGAATTGGGTATAGAAGCACAATCCTGTTGTTGTTTTTCTTAGGTGGTATTGAGACAATTTTGACTCATAGCAATTCTATGTCTAAGATAAATTAAGGCTGCCCCGTCCTCTGCCATCCTCACATCTTTTGGGAGGCTGACTCTATTTTGCTGCCCTTCAACATATCAATATTTGTTTGTTCTTCTGGGGAAGTGGTTTTTAACCTTCCTAATGCCAGGACCATTTCATACAGTTTGTCATGTAGTGGCGAATCCACAACCCTAAAATTATTTTGGTTCATAATTATAAATGTAATTTTGCTACTGTTTTGAATCGGGCCAGCCCTGAGAAAAGGTCGTTTAACCACCCAAAGGGGTCATGACTCACAGGTTGTGAACCGCTGCCCTAAATTAAGAGAAATTTATTTTAAGGTCTAGTTCAGAATATTCTCAGATGCATGAGTACTGTTTTTACTGTTGTTAGGGGCCATCAAGTGGGTTTAGCTCATAGCAATTCTAGGCACCATAATATACTGAAACGATGTCCTATCCTCTGCAACTCACAGTTGTTCTTTGGGTAGTGCAAATTTTTCCGGTCACTGTGCTAATCCATCTTATAGGGCTGCCTATCTTTTGCTGCCCTTCTACTGTACCAAGATTTCTGCCTTCCTCTAGGGTAGTGGTTGTCAATCTTCCCAATGCCACAACCCCTTCATACAGTTTCTCATGTAGTGGTAACCACACAACCATAAAATTATTTTCGCTCCACTTCATAACTGTAAGTGTGCTACTGTTATGAATCAGGCCACCCTTATGAAAGGGTCATTCAAACCCCCAAAGAGGTCATGACTCACAGATTGAGAACTACTGCTCTGAACTAATAGGAGTTTCTCCTAAGGTTTTGTTCAGTATATTGTTAGATGCATGAGTCCTCTTGCTATTGTTGTTAGGGGCTGTCGAGTGGGTTTGGCTCATAGTAATTCTATTCACAATATCATGAAACACTGTCCCATCCTCTGCCATCCTCACAGTTGTTCTTTGGCTAGTGCTCATTGTTGCAGCCACTGTGCTATTCCACCCTTTTTGGTGACTGCCTGTTGTTAGCTGCCCTTCTACTCTACCAAGATTTCTGTCTTCTTCTAAGGAAGTGGTTCTCAACCTTGATACTGCCATGACCATTTCATACCATTCCTCATATAGTGCTGACTGCCAAATCATAAAATAATTTTCATTGCTACTTCATAACTCTAATTTTTCTACTGTAATGAATGGGCCACCGCTGTGAAAGGGTCGTTTGTCTCCCGAAAGTGGTCGTGACCCACAGGTTGAGAAAAGGTGCTATAAACTAAGAGGAGTTTCTCTTAAGGTCTACTTAAGCACACTGTTAGAAGCACAAGTCCTGCTTTTTTTATGTTGGGTTGTGTCACGTGGGTTTGACTCATAGCAACACTATGCACAATATAATGAAAGGCTGCCTGTTCATGTGCCATCTTGACAGTGGATCTTTGGCTTGCCCTCACTGTTTCAGCCACTGTGCAATTCCTTCTTTTTGGGAGCTGCCTCTAATTTGGTGCCCTTCTACTCTACCAAAACTTGTGTCTTCCTCTAGGGCAGTGGTTCTCAACCTTCCTAACGCCACGCCTCTTTTATGCAATTCCTAATGTAGTCGTGAATATCCAAGTATAAAATTATTTTTATGCTATTTTATAATTATTTTTGCTACTGTTATGAATCGGACCATCCTTGTGAAGGCGTCATTCCCCCCTCCAAAAAAAAAGGGGGGGTGGCGATCCACTGGTTGAGAACCGCTGCTCTAAACTAAGAGGAGTTTCTTATAAGCTCTTCTTCAGCATATTATTAAAAGCAGAAAACCTGTTGTTATTGTTGCTAGGTGCCGTCGAGTGGGTGTTGACTCATAGCAACTCTGCGTACAATATAATGAAAGACTGCCCCCACCTTGTGCCATCCTCACAGTGGTTCTTTGTTGCCCTCCTTGTTGCAGCTACTGTGCTAATCCATCTTTCTGAGGGCTGCCTCTCTTTTGCTGCCCGTCTCCTTTACTAATATATGTGTCTTCCTCTAGGGCAGTTGTTCTCAAACTTCCTAATGCCACAACCTTTAATACCGTTCCTCATGTAGTGGTGACTGCCCAATCATAACCTTATTTTCATTGCTACTTCATAAATCTAATTTTGCTACTGTTATGAACAGGCCATACCTGTTAAAGTGTCGTTAGACCCCAAAATGGGTTCGTGACCCGGAGTTTGAAAACCACTGTTCTAAACTAAGATTTGTTTCTTGTAAGATGCAGTTCAGCACATTTTCAGAAGCACAAGTCCTGTTTTTGTTGTTGTTAAGTGCCATCGAGTGGTTTTTGATTCATAGCAACTGTATACACAATATCATGAAGTGCTGCCCCATCTTGTGCCATCCTCACAGTTATTCTTTGCTTGCGCTCATTGTTGCATCCACTGTGCTAATCAATCTTGCAAGGACTGCCTTTCTTTTGCTGCCCTTCTACTTTACTTGTTTCTTCCTCTAGGACAGTGGTTCTCTACCTTCCTATTTCCATGACCCTTTCATACAATTCCCAATGTGTAGTGGTGGTCCCCCAATCATAACATTTTCCCCTTGCTATTTCATAACTGTAATTTTGCTACTGTTCTGAATCTGGCCACCCTAGTGAAAGGCTCATTCGACCAACCAAACGGTTCACGACTCAAAGATTGAGAACCGCTGTTCTAAACTAAGAGTAGTTTCTCTTATGGTCTAGTTCAGCACATTGTTAGACACCCCAGTCCTGTTCTTATTGTTGTTAGGGGCTGTTGAGTGGGTTTGTCCCATAGCATCTCTATGCACAATATCATGAAACGCTGGCCTGTCCTCTGCCATCCTAACAGTGGTTCTTTTGCTAGGGATCCTTGTTGCAGCCACTGTGCTAATCACTCTTTTTGGGGACTACCTCTCATTTTCTGCCCTTCTACTCTACCAAGATTTCTGAATTCCTCTAGGGCAGTGGGTCCCAACCTTCCTAATGCAACAATCTTTTCATACCATGTCTCATACAGTGCTGACTGCGATATCATAAAATTATTTTCATTGCTACCTCGTAACTATAATTTTTCTTCTGTTTTGAACTGGGCAACCCCTATGATAAGGTTGGTTGTCCCTCCAATGGGTTCGCGACCCACAGGTTGAGAACTGCTGCTCTACACTAAGAGGATTTTTTCTTCAGTTATTGCTAGGCACATTGTTAGACACACAATTTCTGTTGTTATATCTAGGTGCCTTCGAATGGGTTTCATTTCATAGCAACTCTGTGCACAATAAAATTAAATGCTGCCCAGGCCTTTGCCATCCTTGCAATCATTCTTTGATTGCACTCATTGTTGCAGGTACTTTGCTAACCCTTCTTGGATGGGCTGCCTCTCTTTTGCTGCCCTTGTACTGTACCAACATTTCTACCTTCCTCTAGGGCAGTGATTCTCATCCTTCTTAATGCCATGACACTTTAATACCATTCCACCAGTAGTGCTGAACGCCCAATCATGAAATAATTTTTGTTGCTATTTCATATCTGTAATTTTGTTATTGTTATGAATTTGGCCAACCATATGAAAGAGTGGTTCTATGCCCCCAAACTGGTCACAACTCACAGGTTGAGAACTGTTGTTCTAAACTAAGAGGAGTTCCTCTTAAGATCTAGTTCAGTATATCATGACATGCACGAGTCCTCTTGTTATTGTTGTTAGGGGCCGTCTAGTGGGTTTTGGCTCACAGCAACTCTATGCACAATATAATGAAATCCTGCCCCGTCAAATGCCATCCTCTCAGTCATTATTGGCTTACGCTCATTGTTGTAGCCACTGTGCTAATCCATCTTTCTGGGGGCTCCCTCTCTTTTGACGCCCTTCTCTTGTACCAAGATTTTGTCTTTATCTAGGGCAGTGGTTCTCAACCTTCCTAATGCCACGTCCCTTTAATACTGTTCCCAAAGTAGTAGTCATCCCCCATTCATAAAATTATCTTCATTGCTGTTTCATAACTGTAATTTTTCTACTGTTAAGAATTTTCCCCCCTGTGAAAGGGTCGTTTGACTCCTCAAAGAGGTCGCGACCCACAGGTTGAGAACCGCAGCTCTAAAATATTAGGAGTTTCTCTTAATGTCTTCCTCAGTATATTGTTAGAAGCACAATACTGTTGATTTTCTTAGGTGCTGTTGAGTCGGTTTTGACTCATAGCAACTGTATGCCCAATATAGTCAAAGGCTGCTCCCTCCTCTTCCATCCCAGCATTCGTATTTGCTTGTGCTCATTGTGGCACATGAGCCACAATCTTATAGGGACAGCCTCTCTTTGGCTTCCCATCTACTGTACCAATATTTCTGTCTTCCTCTATCGCAGTGGTTCTCAATCTTCCTAATGCCACAACCCTTTGATACCATTCCTCATATTGTGGTGACCACCCAATCATAAAATTATTTTAGTTGCTACTTCACAAAACTAATTTTGCTACTGTTATAAATGGGCCACCCCTGTGAAAGTGTCATTTGACCCACAAAATGGTTCGTGACACAGAGGTTGAGAACCGTTGTTCTAAACGAAGATTTGTTTCTTTTAAGATGTAGTTCAGCACATTTTGAGAAGCACAAGTACTATTTTTGTTGTTGTTCAGTGCCATCCAGTGGTTTTTGACTCATACGATCTCTATGCACAATATAATGAAACGCTGCCCCATCTTGTGTCATCCTCATAGTAGTTCTTTGCTGGTGCTCATTGTTGCACCTACTATCCTAATCCATGTTGTAGTTGCTGCCTCTCTTTTGATGCCCTTGTATTGTAGCAACATATCTGCCTTCCTCTAGGGCAGTCGTTCTCAACCTTCCTAATTCCACGTCCCTTTAATGCCATTCACCATGTAGTGGTCATCGCCCAATTATAAATTTATTTTCATTAGTATTTCATAACTGTAATTTTGCTACGGTTATGAATCGGCACCCTCGTGAAAGGTTCCTTTGACCTACCCCACCCCCAGCCCACCCAAAGAGGTCAAGACCCACAAGTTGAGAACCGCAGCTCTAAAATAATAGGAGTTTCTCTTATTGTCTTCCTGAGTATATTGTTAGAAGCACAATACTATTGTTTTCTTAGGTGCTGTGGAGTCGGTTTTGACACATAGCAACTGTATGCCCAATAAAATCAAAGGCTGACCCCTCTTCTTCCATCCTCACACTGGTGTTTGCTTGCGCTCATTGTGGAGCCACAGTGCTAATCCATCTTATTGGGGCAGCCTCTCTTTGGATGTCCTTCTACTGTATCAAGATTTCTGTCTTCCTCTAGGTTAGTGGTTCTCAACCTTCCTAATGCCATGACCCCTTCATACAGTTCCTCATGTAGTGGTGACCCCACACCATAAAATATTTTTCATTGCTACTTCATGACTGTAATTTGGCTACTGTTGTGAATCAGGTCACCCCTATGAAAGGGTCGTTCAATACCACCAAGAGGTCACAACTCACAGGTTCAGAACCACTGCTCTAAACTAAGAGGAGTTTCTCTTAAGGTCTACTTCAGTACATGGCCAGAAGTATCCTGTTTTTTTGGTGGGTTTTTTTGTTTGTTTGTTTGTTTGTTTGTTTGTTTGTTTAGGTGATCTTGAGTGGGTGTTACTCAAAGCAACTCTGTGCTCAATACAATGAAACGCTGCCCCTTCCTGGGCCATCCTGACTGTGGATCTTTTGCTTTCCCTCACTGTTTCAGCCAGTGTGCTATTCCATCCTATTGGGAGCCGCTCCCATTTTCTGCCCTTCTACTCTACCAGGACTTGTATCTTCCACGAGGGCAGTACTTCTCAACTTTCCAAATGCCACACCCCTTTCATAAAATTCCTAATGTGCTCATGAATGTACATATATAAAATTGTTTTCGCTGCTATTTCATGACTGTAATTTTGCTACTGCTATTAATCTGGCCACCCCTGTGAAAGGGTCATTCGGTCAACAAAACTGGTCATGACTCACAGGTTGAGAACCGCTGTTCTCAATTAAGAGTAGTTTCTCTTACAGTCTAGTTCAGCATATATTTGATGCATGAGTCCTGTTCTTATTATTGTTAGGGGCTGTCGAGTGGGTCTGGCTCATAGCAACTCTATGCACAATATCATGAAATGCTGTCCTATCCTCTGCCATCATCATAGTTGTTCTTTTGCTTGCGCTTATTGTTGCAGCCACTGTGCTAATACAACTTTTTAGGGACTGACTCTCATTTGCTGCCCTTCTACTCTTCCAAGATTTCTGTATTTGCCTAGGCCAGTGGTTCTCAACCTTCCTAATGCTAGGACCTTTTCCTAATGTTCCTCATGTATTGGTGACTCCCCTCACAATCATAAAATTATTTTCACTGCTACTTCTTAAGGTTACTGTTTTGAACTGGGCCACCCCTGTGAAAAGGTCGTTTGTCCCCCACAAAGGGGTCATTATCCAAACATTGAGAATCGCTGCTCTAAATTAAGAGGCCTTTCTCTTTAGTTCTTCTTCAGCATATTGTTATAAGAACAAATACTGTTGTTATTGTTGTTAGGGGCCATCGCGTGGGTTTTGGCTCATAGCAACTGTATGCAAAATATAATGAAATACTGCCCCGTCCTGCACCATCCTCACAGTATTTCTTTGGGTTGTGTTGATTGTGGCTGCCACTGTACTATTCCACTTTAGGGGGGGCTGACTCTATTTTGCTGCCCTTCAACTGTATCAAGATTTGTATCTTCTTCTAGAGCAGTGGTTTTCACCCTTCCTAATTCCATGACCCTTTCATACCATTCTTCATGTAGCAGTGAACCCCCAACAATAAATTTCTTTTCATTGATAATTATAACTGTAATTTTGCTACTCTTATGAATCAGGGCACCCCTATGAAAGGGTTGTTCGATCCCCCTCTGTTGTCACGACCCATAGTTTGAGAACTGCTGCTCTAAAAAAAAGAGGAGTTACTCTTCGGTCTTCTTTAGCATATTGTAAGAAGCACAAGTCTTGTCCTTTTTTGTTAGGTTCCCTAGAGTGGGTTTGGCTGATAGCAACTCTGTGCACAATATAATGAACCAATGTCCCGTCCTTTGTGATCCTCACAGTGGTTCTTTTCCTTGCGCTCATTGTTGCAGTCACTGTGCTTATCCACCTTTTGGGGGCTGTTCACTTTTGATGCCCTCCTATTTACAAAGATTTTTGTCTTCCTTTAAGGCAGTAGTCCTCAACCTTCCTCATGCAAAGACCCTTCCATCCAGTTCCTCATGTAGTGGTGTTCACCCAATGATATAACTGTACTCATTGATATTTCATAACTGTTATTTTGCTACTGTTCTGAATAGGGCATCTTCTGGGAAAGGGTTGTTCAAAGCCCAAAAGGGTTCACAATTCACAGGTTGAGTAACACTGCTCTAAACTAAGGAGTTTCTCTTAAGGTCTTGTTCAGGATATTGTTAGAGAAAAATCCTGTTTTTATTGTTAATTGCTGTTGAGTTGGGTTTTCTCATAGCAACTCTATGCACAATATAATGAAACGCTGCACTGTCCTGTGCCATACTCACAATGGTATTTGCTGGCATTCATTGTTGCAGCCTTTGTGCTAATCAAACTTGTAGGGGCTGCCTCTCTGTTGCTACCCTTCTTCTCTACCAAGACTTCTGTATTCCTCGCGGGCAGTGGTTCACAACGTTGCTAATCCCACGATCCTTTCATACCGTTCCTCATGTAGGGGTGACTGCCAAATCAAAATTATTTTCATTGCTACTTCATAACTCCAATTTTGGCACTGTAATAATCAGGCAACCACTGTGAAAGGGTCATTTGTCTTCCAAAATGGGTTGTGACCCACACGTTATGAACCGCTGCTCTAAACTAAGAGGAGTTTATCATAAGGTCTACTTCAGCACATTGTCAGAAGCACAAGTCCTGAAGTTTTTTTTGCTGTGTGCTGTCGAGTGGATTTGACTCATAGCAACTCTATGCTCAATATAATGAAATGTGCCCCTTTCTGTGCCATCCTTACAGTGGATCTTTGGCTTGCCCTCAATTCTTTCATCCACTGTGTTATTCGCTTTTTTTGGGAGCTGGCTCTCACTTGCTGCCCTTCTACTCTACCAAGATTTGTGTCTTCGCTAAGGCAGTGGTTCTCAATCTTCCTAATGCCACGCCCCTTTCATACACTTCCTAATGTAGTGGTGAATATCCAACTATAAAATTATTTTCATTGCTATTTCATAACAGTAATTTTGTTACTGTTATAAATCGGGCCACCTCATTCCGGCACATGAAAGGGTTCTCGACCTACTAGGTGAGATCCGCTGCTCTAAACTAAGAGGAATTTCTCCTAAGGTCTTCTTCAGCATATTGTTAGAAGCACAAATCTTGTTGTTATTGTTGTTAGGGGCTGTCGAGTGGGTTTGGCTCATAGCAACTCTATGCACAATATAATGAAACTCTGCCCCATCCAGTGCCATCATCACAGTGTTTCTTCGCTTGCGCTCATTGATGCAGCCAATGTGCTAATACGTCTTTCTGGGTGTGCCTCTCTTTTGCTATCCTACACCTGTACCAAGATTTGTGTCTTCCTCTAAGGCAGTGGCTCTCAACCTTACCAATGCCACAACCCTTTAATACCGATTCTCATGTAGTGGTGACTGCCCAGTAATAAAATTATTTTTGTTGCTACTTCATAAATCTAATCTTGCTAGTGTTATGAACGGGCTGCCCTTGTTTAAGTGTCGTTTGCCTACCAAAAGGGTTTGTGACCCAGAAATTGAAAACCGCTGTTCTAAATGAAGATTTGTTTCTATTAAGATGTAGTTGAGCACATTTTGGGATGCACAAGTCTGGTTTTGGTTGTTGTTGGTT
This sequence comes from Tenrec ecaudatus, assembly GCF_050624435.1. Classification (NCBI taxonomy): domain Eukaryota; kingdom Metazoa; phylum Chordata; class Mammalia; order Afrosoricida; family Tenrecidae; genus Tenrec; species Tenrec ecaudatus. The sequence goes on along the minus strand of NC_134544.1, from coordinate 91,981,528 downwards.
GCTGTTGAGTGGTTTTTGACTCATTGAAACTCTGTGCACAAATAATGAAACGCTGTCCCATCCTCTGCCATCCTCACAGTGGTTCTTTGCTTGCGCTCATTGTTGCAGACACTGTGCTAACCAGTTGTGCAGGGGCTGCCTTTCCTTTGCTGCCCTTCTACTGTACCACATTTCTGCTTTCCTCTAAGGCAGCGCTTCTCAAACTTCCTAATCCCATGTCCTTTTAATACCATTCCCCATGTAGTGGTGACACCCCAATCATAAAATTATTTTCATTGCTGCTTCATAACTGTAATTTTGCTGCTGTTATAAATCGGGCCACCCCCGTGAAAGGGTCATTTGACCCCAAAAGTGTTCACGAACCAAAGCTTGAGAACTGCTGCTCTAAAATAATAAAAGTTTCTCTTAATGTCTTCCTCAGCCTATGGTTAGAAGCACAATCCTGCTGTTTTTGTTAGGTACTGTTGAGTCAGTTTTGACTCATAGCAACTGCATGCCCAATATAATAAAAGGCTTCCCCTCCTCTGACATCCTCACAGTCGTATTTGCTGGCACTCATTGCTGCAGGCACTGTCCTAATAATCCATCTTATTGGGGATGCCTCTCTTTTGCTGCCCTTCTACAGTACCAAGATTTCTGTCTTCCTCTAGGACAATGGTTCTCAACCTTCCGAATGCCACGACCCCTTCATACAGTTCCTCATGTAGTGGTGGCCCCACACCCATAAAATTATTTTTGTTGCTACTTCATAAGTGTAATTTTGCTCGTGTTATAAACTGGTACACCCCTATGAAAGGTTCGTTTGCCCCCCCCACCCCCAAAGATGTAACAACTCACAGGTTGAGAACCACTGCTCTAAACTAAGAGAAGAAACTGACAAACTTCCTCTAGCACTTAAATGCTGCCTCCCCCCACCTATAATCATCCCAATTCTACCATGCAAACTTGGTTAGACCAGAGAATGCACAGCGGTACACATGGGAACTGGAAACACAGGTAATCTAGTCAAAATTAACCCCTCAGGACTAGCGGGGAGAGTGGTGATATCGGGAGGGAAGCAGGGATAAAAAGGGCAAACCGATCTCAAGGATCTACATATAATCTCCTCTCTGGGGGATGGGTAACAGAAAAGTGGGTGAAGGGAGACTCTGGGTAGTGTAAGATAAGATAAAATAATAATTTATAAATTATTAAGTGCTCATGTGGGAGGGGGAGGGGGAAAGGGGAGACAGGAGAAAAAGGAAAATGAGGAGCTGATTTCAGGATCCCAAGCAGAAAGCGATTGATTCGAGTGATGAGCACAATGAATATATAAGTGTGCTTTAAACAATTGATGTGTGTATGGATTGTGATAAGAGTTGTATGAGCTCCAATAAAATGACTTTTTTTAAAAAGGTGAAAATAAAATAAAATTAAACTAAAAGGAGTTTCTCTTAAGTTCTAGTTCAGTATATTGTTACATGCATGAGTCCTCTTGTTACTGTTTTTACTGGCCATCGAGTGGCCTTTGGCTCCTAGCAACTCTAGATACAATATAATGAAACCCTGCCACATCCTGTGCCATCCTCACAGTGGTTCTTTGCTTGCGCTCATTGTTGCAGACACTGTGCTAATCCACCTTTTTTGAGGACTTCCTCTCGTTTGCTGCTCTTCTATTCTACCAAGAGCTCTGTCTTCATCCAGGCAGTGGTTCTCAACCTTGCTATACCATGATCATTTCATACCGTTGCTTATGTAGTAGTCACAGCCCAATCATAAAATTATTTTCATTGCTACCACATAAATCTAATTTTTCTACTGTAATGAACGGTCCACCGCTGTGAAAGGATCATTTGTCTCCTGAAAGGGGTCACAACCCACAGGTTGAGAAGTGCTGTTCTAAACGAAGATTTGTTTCTTTTAAGATGTAGTTCAACACATTTTGAGAAGCACAGGTTTGGTTTTGGTTGTTTTTAAGAGCTGTCGAGTGGTTTTTGCCTTATAGGAACTCTATACACAATATAATGAAACACTGTCCCATCCTGTGCCATCCTCACGGTGGTACTTTGCTTGCACTCATTGTGGCAGCCATTGTGATAATCAGTCTTCTAGGCTGCCTCTGTTTTGCTGCCCTTCTACTGTACTATGAGTTCCTTTAGGGCAGTAGTCCTCAGCCTTCATATTTCCACAACCCTTTCATATATTTCCCATTGTGCAGTGGTGGTACTCCAATCATAAATTTTCCCTTGCTGTTTCATAACTGTAATTTTGCTACTGTTATGAATCCGGCCACCCCTGTGAAAGTGTCATTTGACCAACCAAAGGGGTCAAGACTCACGGGTTGAGAACCGCTGCTCTAAAATAAGAGTAGATTCTTTTACAGTTTAGTTCAGCATATTGTTAGGCACACGAGCCCTGAACTTATTGTTGTCAGGTGCTGATGAGTGGGGTTGGCTCATAGCAACGCTCTGCAAAATGTAATGTAATGCTGCCCAGGCCTGTGCCATCCTCGCAGTGGTTCTTTGCTTATGCTCATTGTTGCAGCTACTTTGCTAATCCATCTTGTAGGGGCTGCCTCTCTTTTGCTGCCCTTCTACTGTACCAACATTTCTGCGTTCCTCTGGGGAAGTGGTTCTCAACCATCCTAATGCCACGTTCCTTTTATACCCTCCCCCATGTAGTGGTGATCCCGCAATTATAAAATTATTTTAATTGCTGTTGCATAACTGTAATTTTGCTACTATTATGAATCGGGCCACACTTGTGAAAGGGTCGTTAGACACCCCAAAGAGGTCACAACCCACAGTTTGGGAACCGCTGCCCTAAAATAATAGGAATTTCTCTTAATGTCTTCCTCAGAATATTGTTAGAAGCACAATCCTGTTGTTTTTGTTAGATGCTGTCGGGTCGATTTTTGATTTATAGCAACTGTATGCGCGATATAATGAAAGTTTGCCCCCTCCTCTGCCATCATCACAATGGTATTTGCTGGTGCTTATTGTTATAGCCATTATGCTAATCTCTCTTACTGGGCTGCCTCTATTTTGCTACTCTCTACTGTACCAAGACTTCCTCTAGGGCTGTGGTTCTCTACCTTCCTAATGCCACGACCCCTTCACACAGTTCCTTATGTAGTGGTGACCCTACAATCGTAAAATTATTTTCATTACTCCTTCATTACTGTAATTTTTCTACTCTTATGAATTGGACCACCTCTATGAAATGGTCATTTGACACACACACACACACACACACACACACACACACACACACACACACACACACACACACACCCCAAGGGGTGACGACTAACAAGTTGAGAGCCGCTGCTCTAAACTAAGAGGAATTTCTCTTAAGGTCTAGTTAATTATATTGTTAGATGCACGAGTCCTGTTTTTATTGTTTTTAGGGGCCGTCGAGTGGGTTTGGGTCAAAGCAATTCTTTGCACAATATAATGAAATGCTGTTTCATCCTCTGCCATCCTCACGGTGGTTTTTTTGCTAGTGCTCATTGTTGCAGCCACTGTGCTAATCCACCTATTATCTCCCATTGCTGCCCTTCTACTCTACCAAGATTTCTGTCTTCCTCTAGGGCAGTGATTCTCAACCTTGCTAATGACACAACCCTTTCATACCATTCCTCATGGTACTGGTGACTGCCAAGTCATAAAACTATTTTGATTGCTACTTCATAACTCTAATTTTTCTACTATAATGTACAACCCACAACTGTGAAAAGGTCTTTTGTCTCTGAAAAGGGGTCGCGACCCACAGATTGAGATCAGCTGCTCTAAAGTAAGAGGAGTTTCTCTTAAGGTCTACTTCAGCACCTTTTTCAAAAGCATAAGTTCTGGTTCTCTATGCACAATATAATGAAAAGCTGCCCCTTCTTGTGCCAGCCAGACAGTGGACATCGGCTTATCCTCATTGTTGCAGCCACTGAGCTAATCCATCTCATTCATAGCTGACTCTCATTTGCTGCCTTTTTATTCTACCAAGACTTGTGTCTTCCTCTAGGGAAGTGGTTCTAAACCTTACTAATGCCACACCCCTTCACACAATTCCTTATGTAGTCTTAAATGTCCAACTATAAAATTATTTTCATTGCTATTTCATAACAGTAATTTTGCTACTGCTATGAATTGGGCCACCCCTGTGAAAGGGTCATTTGGCCCCCTCCAAATGAGTCGTGAACCACTTGTTGAGAAACGCTACTCTAAACCAAGAGGAGTTTCTCTTAATGTCTTCTTCAGTTTATTGGAGAAATACAAATCCAGTTGTTATTGTTTTTAGGTACTGTCATGGGTTTTGGCTCATAGCAACTCTATGCACTATATAATGAAATGCTCCCTCGTCCTGTACCATCCTCACAATGGTTCTTTGTAGTGCTCATTGTTGCAGCCGCTGTGATAATCCATCTTTCTGGGGGCTGCCTCTCTTTTGCTGCCCTTCTCCTGTAGCCTGATTTGTGTCTTTCTCTAGGGCAGTGTTTCTCAACCTTCCTAATGCCACAATTCTTTAATACCATTCCTCAAATAGTGGTGAACACCCAATCATAAAGTTATTTTTGTTGCTCCTTCATGAATCTTTTTGCTACAGTAATGAATGGGTCGCTACAGTAATGAATGGGTCGCCCCTGATTTTGCTACAGTAATGAATGGGTCACCCCTGTGAAAGTGTCATTCAACCTTCAAAAGGGTTCAAGACCCAGACATTGAGAACCATTGTTCTAACCGAAGACTTTTTTCTTTCAAGATGTAGTTCTGCCCATTTGAGAAGCAGAAGTCTTGTTTTTGTTGTTGTTAGCAGCCGTCGAGTGTTTTTTTACTCATAGGAACACTATGCTCAATGTAATGAAATGCTGCCCCATCCTATGCTATCCTGACAGTGGTTCTTTGCTTGCACTCATTGTTCCAGCCACTGAGCTAATCCATCTTGTAGTGGCTTCCTCTATTTTGCTCTCCTTCTACTGTACCTTCGTCTTCCTCTAGGACAGTGATTCTCAACCTTCCTAATTCCACAACACTTTCATACACTTCCCAATGTGTAGTGTGCTACCCCAATTATGAATTTTTTCCCTTGCTGTTTCAGAGCTGTAATTTTGAGACTGCTATGAATCCGGCCACTCTTTTGAACGCATCCTTCTACCAACCAAAGTGGTCATGATTCACAGGCTGAGAAACGCTATTCTCAACTAAGTAGAGTTTCTCTTAAGGTCTAGTTCAGCATATTGGTAGACGCACGAGTACTGTTCTTCTTGTTGTTAGGGGCTGTCGAGTGGGTTTGGCTCATAGCAACTCTATGCACAATATCATGAAATGCTGTCCCATCCGCTGCCAACCTCACAGTGGTTCCTTTGCTATGACTCATTGTTGCAGCCTTTGTGCTAATCCATCTTTTGGGGGCCTACCTCTCATTTGGTGCCCTTCAACTCTACCAAGAGTTATATCTTCCTCTCAGGCAGTGGTTCTCACCCTTCTTAATTCCATGAGTTTTTCATACTGTTTCTCGTGTATTGATGACCCCCAGTCATAAAATTATTTTCATTGCTACTTCATAACTGTAACTTTGCTACTGTTGTGAATGGGCCCCCGCTGTGAAAAGGTCTTTTGTCACACCAAAGGGCTTGCGACCCACAGGTTGAGAATTGCTGCTCTAAATTAATAGGCATTTTTCTTAAGATATCATTAGGCACATTTTTAGATGCACAAGTCCTGTTGTTATTCTTTTTAGGAGTCTTCGAGTGGGTTTGTGATCAGAGCAACTCTCTTTAAACCATATTGTAATGCTGCCCAGGCCTATCCCATCCTCACAGTGGTTCTTTGCTTGCGCTCATTGTTGCAGCTACTTTGCTAATCCATCTTGTAAGGGCTGCTCCTATTTTGCTGCCCTTTTACTGTACCAACATTTCTGGCTTCCTCTAGGGCAGTGGTTCTCAACCTTTCTAATGCCACATCACTTTAATACCATTCCCCATATAGTGGTGATACCCCAATCATAAAATTATTTTCATTGCTGTTTCATAGCTCTAATTTTGCTACTGTTATCAATCAGGCCACCCCTGTGAATGAGTCATACAACGCCCCCAAAGAAGTCACGACCCACATGTTGAGAACCGCTGCTCTAAAATAACAGGAGTTTCTCTTAATGTCTTCCTCAGCATACTGTTAGAAGTACAATAATTTGTTTTTGTGTTTTTGGGTGCTGTTGAGTCGATTTTGACTCATAGCAACTGTATGTCCAATATAATGAAATAATGCCCCTCCTCTGCCATCGTCACAGTGGCATTTGCTGGCGTTCATTGTTGTAGGCACTGTGCTAATCCATCTTAATGGGGCTGCCTCTCTTTTGCTGCCCTACTGTACTAAGAAATTTGTCTTTCTCTACAGCAATGGTTCTCAACCTTCCTAATGCCACGACCCCTTCATACAGTCCCTCATGTAGTCATGACCCTGCATTCATAAAATTATTTTCATTGCTACTTTGTAACTGTACTTTTGCTACTGTTATGAACAGCTCTACCCCTATGAGAGGTTCATTTGACCCCTCCAAAGATGTACCAACTCACAGGTTAAGAACTGCTGTTCTAAACTAAGAGGAGAAATTGACAACCTTCCTGTAGCTTTTAAACGCTGCCCCCACCCTCCCATCATCATCCCAATTCTACCTTGCAAACCTGGTTATACCAGAGGATGCCCAGCGGTACAGATGGGAACTGGAAACACAAGGAATCCAGGACAGATGAACCCCTCCAGAGCAGCAGGGAGAGTGGCGATACCCGGAGGAAATTGTGGATAGAAATGGAGATGAGGGGACCAGTCCTGCCACATGACGTCGAAGACAGAGTCGAATGACACCTGGTCCGGCATCAAAGGAGCTGGACAGTGGGAGTTGGCGGCCCAAACCCACTCTTGACATGTATTTGGACTTGCGTGATTGGCCTTGCCATAATTATTTGGAGTTCTTTTGTGCAAGATTCTTTAAAAAGTTTATCATCCTTTTCCCATGTTTTTTCCCTTTCCTTATCTTGGTTACCGCATAGGAGGCAGAATACAGCATCCCCCTCCAGGAAATAACCCAAAGAGAAATAGAGTTTCTGGCCCTGATTTACCTTATACAGGGACTTACAATGAAAATGGCATAAGAATAGTTAACAAAGAAAGGTGTACACGTTCCTTTTAGTAGTTTAAGTTTTATGCAATGGTTAGCAAGAAGAGGGCCTCCGTAATGTTTGAAGTCCACTGAAGCAAAGCTACCTATTGTGAGGCAACTCATACCGTGGTACAGAAAGACTTTTGGGAGTTTAATTTATGGAAACTTAGTGGAAAAGTAAGAACAAGAAATGAAAGCCCTAGAGGAACAGCCCAAGAAGGAACAGAAAGAACAGCCAAAGCTTGTCAAGTATTTTTTATTATGAAATGTAATAATGCTTTATTGATTTCCTAGTTAGAACAATGTGCCCTAGTTAAATGAACTATGCTCAGTTACTGTTAGAAGATTTGTTTATCACCCTCATATGAGAAAGTTTTAGTTTCAAGATGTCCTAATTTTTAACCAAGAATCATGATGTGATTAATGTAACTTGTTACGGTGTTGTGGCCTGAGAATTTCCTAATGTATGATCTTAGGCCATAAGCTTTAAGCCATAAATTGAAGCTTTGCATGAATAAAATTGGAACAGTCACCCACAACCTTTGAGTCGTGTGGTTTCTGTCTCCCACTTGTTGACACCTTACCCACCTAGCGGGGGACACAAACCCGCTGTGGCTGGACCACGGCAGGGAGAACCAATCACAAGGTTCTATATATAATCTCCTCTCTGGGGGATGGGCAACAGAAAAGTGGGTGTAGGGAGACTCTGGGCAGTGTAAGATAAGATAAAGTAATAATTTACATATCATTAAGTGTTCATGTGGGAGGAGGAAGCGGGGAATGAGGGGCAGGAGAAAAAGGAAAATGAGGAGCTGATTACAGGAACCCAAGTGGAAACCGAATGTCGAGAATGATGAGGGCAGTGAATGTATAAGTGTGCTTTAAACAATTGATGTATGTATGGATTGTGATAAGAGTTGTTTGAGCTCCAATGAAATGATTTTTTTTTAAGTTGAAAAGAATAAAAAAATAAATTAAGAGCAATTTTCCTTAAGGTCTAGTTCAGCATATTGTTACATGCATGAGTCCTCTTATTAAGGTTGTTAGTGGCTATCGAGTGATTTTTGGCTCTTAGCAACTCTAGGCAGAATATTATGAACCCCTGGCCAGTCCTGTGTCATCGTCATAGTGGTTCTTTGCTTGCGCTCATTGTTGCAGCCACTGTGCTAAACCATATTTCAGGGAGCAGCCTCTCTTTTGCTGCCATTCTACCGTACCAAGTTTATGTCTTTCTCCGGGGCAGTGGTTTTCAACCTTCCTAATACCACAACCCTTTAACACCAATCTGAATGTAGTGGTGACCGCCCAGTCATAAAATGATTTTCGTTGCTACTTCATAAATCTAACTTTGCTACTGTTATTAACGCCCACACCCTGTGAAAGTGTCGTTCTCCCTCAAAAGTGTTTGTGACCCAGAGATACAGATTCAATGTTCTAAAGGAAGATGTTTCTTTCAAGATGTAGTTCCGCACATTTGCCAAGTACAAATCCTGTTTGTTTTTTAGGTGCCGTCGACTGGTTTGTGACTCCTAACAACTCTATGCACAACATAATGAAACACTGTCCCATCCTGAGCCAGCCTGACAGTGGTTATTTGCTTGCGCTCATTGTTCCAGCCACTGTGCTAATCAATCTTGTAGTGGCTTCCTCTCTATTGCTCTCCTTCTACTGCACCTTCGTCTTCCTCTAGGACAGTGATTCTCAAGCTTCCTAATTCCACAACCCTTTCATGCACTTCCCAATGTGTAGTGGTAATACCCCAATCATAAATGTTTTCCCTTGCTATTTCAGAACTGTAATTTTGCTACTGCTATGAATCCTGCCACCCCTGTGAAAGGGTCTTTCGACAAACCAAACTGGTCAGGATGCCCAGGTTGAAAACCACTGCTTTCAACTAAGTGGAATTGCCTTAAGTTCTAGTTCAGCATAGTGTTAGACGTTAAACACAAGAACACATTGGCATACCCACACTTATTTCTGACCGATGAGGTCATCAAAAAAATGATTATAGGAAGAAACCGATTGAAGAGCAACAATCCGATACTCTGTTTCGTAAGATTTCTAGAAGCAGAAAGGGGGATCCAGTGAACAAAATGACCTTTGGAAATTTCTGGGCCTGATCATTACTTCAGGAAGTGGTGGCTCAACTCTTGCACAAATGGTACTGGACCAGGAATAAATTACTTCCAACTCGGTTTTCCAGAGCCGTCATATTAGAATAGAGATATTTGTTGCTTATGAAATGATTTTACTTCACAAATAATGAAGAATTTGGGTACAAAACTACTGGTATTATAAGACAGCCAAGGAGGTTAACTGCTCCCCTTTCAAATGTTGTACTCCCAGTGGAGGATAGCGACAGGAGGGCGAGACTGGGCAGAAATTCAATAGGGCAATTTTTAAAGAGGCATACACACATAGAGTGGTACTGTGTAATCTTTGAGGATTATATTGTATCCCAGCAAAGCACCACATATTTATCCATAGAGTAGTCTCCAGTGCCTGATTGCCCTTTTAATGATATTGGGAAAATCTTCTGACTGGAAATTTTAGTCCATGGCATCAAAAAAGTTTAGATTTAACCCAAAAGGTACTTTAGACCAGCGAACAAACAGCGACACTGACTCAACATTATGCACAGAATTGCGCTTTAGTGTTCCTTGGGAAATTACTAATCCGACACTGACACTGCTCTGAGAAAGGATGACAGTGAGAAAGGTTCCGAACCTGAGCTCTGCAATGGGCAATCAGGGTGCTCTATTGTCTTTGGCTATGGATGGGCCTTCTCAACCAATATTCCCATTTACTGGAGCACCTGTTATGTTTGCAGACATTGAACACAAGAAAGCTTTGGCGTACTTACAATTATTTCTGACCGATGAAGTCATCGGGAAAAAAATGATTACAGGAGACTTCCGGGAAGATGGCGACGGAGTGACACACACCAGAGGGACTCCGCAGAATCTAGCCAAGGAGAGTTGCTCAGGGTGAAATTCAACGCCACTGGACCGCAGGAGGTGCATCATAAAGATAAGTAGGCACAGATCCACGGGGTTTTAAGGGGCTGGGGGCTTTTGGCTTACCTCAGTGGAAGCCGGCTGGGGCTCGACCGTAGTCCAGCTGCCGGATCTGCCCAAGGCGGGACCATTTGGAGCCTGTAGCAGGGCTTGGTCTCAGCACAGCCACAGTTTTCCCCTGTTTGCCTCAGGGCAGGGACAGGACGCTTGCGGCTCCACTGGCAGGGATAGGGGTTCAGCTACATTGTTGCTTCTGTTTGCTTCTCTGCTTTATATTCCCACACAGCCTTGGAGGGCTGCGCAGGGTCTTTTTCAAGGCACAGCCGCAGCCGCGCCGCGTGGTCTGAGCAGGGACTAAACACAAACCCCCACAGCTCCATAGGCAGGGATCAAGCTTCAGCTACACGGTGGCGTCTGTTAACATCTCTGCTCTCTGTCCTCTGGGGGCGGCTCAGCAGTTTTCTTGCGACCCTTCTTGGGTCTCAGCTGTGGACTACCGCTGGGGCTTGGGGCAGGGAGTAAGCCCTTGTAGATCCACAGGCAGGGAGTGGGGCTCAGCTACATAGTTTCTTTTGCTTCCTTCGCTTACCTGTACCCCTGCACAGTCTAGTCTCACTTTTTGATTTTTCTCCCCCCCTTGTTCCTGCCCAGCTCTCTCACACTCCATTGCGGACTTACGGGGCACTCCCATTGCCCTAGGGCATTTGCGCCTGGGCCACACCCAGCTAGGTGAGCTCCACCCTGCATAGGTAGCCCAAGGCTAGGGTAAGGCCTGCTTGCTCTCCAGGGGATACTCCTCAGACTTCTCACCAGGGAGTTACTGCCTGTGTACCTGGGGACATAAGGCAGCTCAGCTAACACTTATCAATATTCAAACCAATAGCGGGAACTTCAGCCCAGCCTCTGCAACACTGGGGCAGGCAGTCGATCTGCCATCTGGGGCACTCCCCTGATAGGGAAACCACAGGAAGATAAAGTGGTAGGTTAATCCCATAGCAAAATCAGCTGTAGGCAGATCGAAGAAGAATTCCTATAAGTCTTCCAGGGAGAGACTAGAAAATGGCACCTGGTCCCTCAAAAACAACTCAACGCAAACAGCCATCACCCCCAACGACCTCAACGAAAAAACAGGAGAAACAAAAGGCAAAGGAAGAAGATATCCTGAACATAACAACATAAATAGAAGAAGCAGACATTGAGATGCCATACAAAGAAGCTCTCAGAATGATGCTTGGAGCCATGCAGGATATGAGGGAAACACTACAGAAAAAGGATGAAATGATAGAGGAGATAAAAGACATATACCAAAGGAAAATACAGGAGCTTAAGGAGCAGATAACGAAAAACAATAGCAGAATCATGTTCCTTGAGAATCGATTGGAGGAATCAGAGAACCGCATCAGTGTCGTGGAGGACAGCCAAGCAGTCTTTAATAAACGTGAACAAAAATCTAATAAGAGCATCAGAGAAGCCAAAGAAAACCTAAGAGCTATGTCTGATGCTATGAAGCAGAACAACATTAAAATTATTGGCCTACCGGAGGAAGACACAACAAAGAAGTCATCTGCAACATTAGCGAGAGAATTGTTGGAGGAAAACTTCCCCAGCCTAATGAATGAAAACCAAGCAACCATCCAGGAGGCTGAAAGAACACCAGCATGACGGGACCTTAAGAAGAAATCACCAAGGCACATAATAGTTAAACTTTCAAACTTTGAGGAAAAGGAGAAAATCATGAGAGCAGCTAGGGAAAAGCAAGCAATCACATATAAAGGTTCCCACATAAGGATATGCTCAGACCTATCAGCGGAAACTATGAAAAAAAAGGAGAGAGTGGAGTAACATATTCCAAAAATTGAAAGAAAACAACGCAAATCCAAGAATACTCTACCCAGCCAAATTATCGATCCAGATCGATGGAGAAGTAAAAGTCTTCCCAGACAAGGAAAAACTCAAAAAATACGTTACAACAAACCCAGCCTTACAAAAGATCCTCGCCGACTCAGTATGGGCAGAAGAACAACACTCACCAAGCACAAATAAGAGACCAACACATAGAACAACCTCACCCAGAGAACAACAAAGAGAAAACAGACCCCAAGATAGCAATGGCTTAAGGATGGAAAGAAGTCAAGAATGATACACACACAAAACACACACTAATGAGAAAGGAAAGTAGGAAAACTCCCAACACAAAAGGTATAAAATGGCATCACAGAGTCCACACATGGAGATAATAACCCTGAATATCAATGGCCTGAACTCAGGCATTAAAAGACTGAGACTAGCAGAATGGCTTAGAAAACACAACCCATCAATTTGCTGCCTACAGGAGACACATCTCAAGGCTACAGACAAAAATAGGCTGAAAATCAAAGGCTGGATAAGGACCTACCAAGCAAACAGCAATACAAAAAAAAGCAGGGGTTGCAATCCTTATCTCGGATAAAATTGACCTCAAAGTGCAAACCATAAAAAGAGATAAGGAGGGACACCATATAATGCTCAAGGGAATGATAGACAATGAACCACTAAGCATTGTAAACATATATTCCCCGAATGAGAGACCAGCTCAATACGTCAACTAAACACTCCAAAAGATTAAGAAAGAAATCAGACTCGACAATTATAGTGGGTGACTTCAACACACCACTCACTGAGAAAGATAGATCATAGGCAAAGAAACTCAACAAGGAGACTAGAGAGCTAAACTCCACAATTACACAATTTGACCTAATAGATATTTACAAAGCTTTTCATCCAAATAAAAAAAAATTCACATTATTTTCAAGTCCCCATGGCACATATTCGAAGATAGACCACATGCTGGGGCATAAGGCAAATCTACATAAATTTAAGCACATTGAAATAATACAGACCTCTCTCTCTGACCACTGTGCCATAAGACTGGAAATCAACAAAAGGAAGACAAAGAAAATAAGAGCAAATAATTGGAGGATGAATAACTCTCTACTGCAAAAGGAGTGAATACTGGTACAGATCCGAGACAAAATCAGGAAATTTCTCAAAACCAACAAAAATGAGCACACGACGTACTAAAACTTATGGGACACAGCAAAGGCAGTCATCAGAGGAAGGTTCATAGCAATACAAGCACACCTAAGAAAGGAAGAGAGACTCATGACGGATACGCTGACACAAAATTTACAAAAAATAGAGCTGAGTCAGCAGGACAACCCTACTAATAGCAAAAGAAAAGAAATTATAAAAATCAGAGCTGAGATTCAGGAGAGGGAAAATAAAAAATTATGGAAAAAATTAATATGGCTAAAAGTTGGTTCTTTGAAAAGATAAACAGGATCGATAGACCATTGGCAAACCTAACCAAAGAAAGGAGGGACCAAATCTCAATAGCAAGAATAAGGGATGAAAGAGGGGTCATTACAACAGACCCTAATGAAATCAAAATGAGAGTTACACAATACTATGAAGGATTGTACTCCAATGAATTCAACAATTTGGAAGACATGGACAAATTCCTGGAAAAACAATCCCGCCCTAGACTATCCTCGGTGGACATCAAGAATCTCAACAGACCCATCGCAATAGAAGAAATAGAAAAGGTTATCAAGGGATTACCAACAAAAAAATCCCCTGGACCAGATGGCTACACTGGAGAATTCTACCAAGCATTCAGGGAAGAACTAATACCAATCCTACACAAACTTTTCCAGAACATAGAAAAAGATGGCAAACTCCTTCTATGAAGCTAGTATAACTCTGATACCCAAACCGGGCAAGGATCCCACAAGAATCGAGAACTACAGACCGATATCCCTAATGAACATTGATGCAAAAATCCTTAACAAAATACTAGCCAACAGAATACAAAAGTATATAAAACAAATAATTCACCATGACCAAGTGGGATTCATACCAGGGATGCAGGGATGGTTCAACATATGAAAGACCATTAGTATTATTCGTCACATTGACATGAAAAAGTGTAAGAATCACATGATAATATCAATAGATGCAGAAAAAGCATTCGACAACATCCAACACCAATTCCTGTTTAAGACACTAGTGAAGATAGGAATGGAAGGAAAGTTCCTCAAGACAATACAAGGTATATATGAAAAACCAACAGCCAAAGTCGTAGTCAATGGAGAAAAGACTAATACAATTCCACTGAAAAAGGGGACCAGACAAGGATGCCCCTTGTCTCCACTCCTATTTAATATCGTGCTGGAGGTTTTAGCTAACAGCATAAGGCAAAGAAGTGACATCAAAGGTATTCGTCTGGGGAAGGAAGAGGTGAAACTATCGTTATTTGCAGATGATATGATTTTATATATGGAAAATCCCAAAAGTTCCACAAGGGGAGTACTGGGAGCAATAGAGGAGTTTGGCAGAGTGGCAGGATACAAGATCAACAAACAGAAGTCCATCGGACTGTTATACACATCAGATAAGACCACAGAAGAAGAGATCAAAAAGGTGGTACCCTTCACAATAGCCAAACACAAACTGAAATATCTAGGGATACACCTGATTGAAAAATCAAAAGATCTATATAGGGAAAACTATAGAACACGATTGCAAGAAACCAAGAGCGACTTCAACATATGGAAGAATATTCCATGCCCTTGGATTGGGAGACTTAATATAGTTAAGACGTCAGTTCTGCCAAAAGCACTATATAAGTTTAATGCAATCCCAATACAATTACCATCATCTTTCTTCAAAGAAATGGAAAAACTCATTACCAACTTCATATGGAGAGGGAAGAAGCCTAGAATTAGCAGAGAACTCCTCAAGAAGAAGGACACCATGGGAGGGCTTGCTTTACCTGACTTTGGCACATACTATGCAGCCACAGTTCTCAAAACTGCATGGTATTGGTACAATGACAGATACTCAGACCAATGGAAAAGAACTGAAAACCCTGAAATAAAAGCATCAGCATACACACAGCTGATCTTTGACAAGGGCCCCAAAAATATCAAATGGAAAGCAGATGCCCTCTTCAACAAGTGGTGCTGGGAAAAATGGATATCAACATGCAGAAAAATGAAGCAAGACCCTTATCTCAGTCCATGCACAAGAATAAACTCAAGGTGGATCACAGACCTTGAAGTTAAACCCCAAACTATTAGGGCCATCAATGAGGGAATTGGGACCAACTTGAGAACTTTGGCTCAGGGAATACACAGGCTATCAGACATAGGGAAGGACACAAACACATAGGAGGCACAAATCGACAAATGGGGTATACTGAAGATAAAACACTTGTGTACATCTAAAGAATTCACTAAGAGAGTAATAAGAGAGTCCACAGACTGGGAAAACATCTTTAGCAATGACACATCAGACAAAGGCCTTATTACTAAAATCTACAATACTCTGCTAGCTTCCAAAAAGAAAAAAACCAATAGCCCACTTGAAAGGTGGGCAAAGGACTTGAGCAAAAGTTTCACAGGCACAGAAATCCGAATGGCCAACATACATATGAGAAAATGTTCCCGATCTTTAGCCATAAGAGAAATGCTAATTAAAACAATAATGAGGTACCACCTGACATCCTCAAAGGTAGCCCAATTCAAAAAATCAGAAAGCAACAAGTGTTGGAGGGGCTGTGGGGAGACAGGAACTCTCATCCACTGCTTGTGGGACTGTAAGTACGTACAGCCACTATGGAAATCAATCTGGCGATACCTAAAACAGATGGAAATAGAGTTACCATATGATCCAGCAATCCCCCTACTGGGCATATACCCAGAAGAGGCAAGAAACAAACCAAGACCAGACATCTATGCTCCAGTGTTCATTGCAGCACAGTTCACAATTGCAAAGAGTTGGAAGCAACCCAAATTTCCATCAACTGACGATTGGATTAAAAAACTGTGGTATATACATACAATGGAGTACTACGCATCACTAAAAAGCAGTGATGAACGTATGAGGCACATAGCGGCATGGGAAGAACTGGAGGAAATCATGCTAAGCAAGGTAAGTCAGGCACAAAAGGACAAGTACAACAAGAGCCCGCTGAGGTAAGAATTAAAAAAAAATTTAAAGCAAAAGTGGCATAGGGAAAAAAGCTACTGTATACAAACATTTTAGGGGTGAAGACTTTGTAGTATGGAAGAGACTAGACCAAAACCAGGGATGTACATGGTAGACAGTGGTGGAGGAGGTGGGGAAAGGAAAACAAAAGGATGAATTCAAGTAAGAAAAGGGTAGTGGGGTCATGGGGCATTAATCCACCCAAGGGGAGGGTATTGTTTATATCTCCACTGGGAAAGTGGGACCAGACTTCAACCCAGTGTCGCAAGGTGTGAATGCAATATTGTGGCGTGGAGTAGGGAACCAGTGGAGAGGTCTGGGACGCTGGCCCCAGCACCATAAATTAAGTGGATTCCTGCCCCTCCCCCGAAAAGAATTTGTTCCAAAGGACGACATTGACTCTGCAGCTCCGGGAGATGAACATATCTGATCAGAGCACACGGGAGATGATGAAGGGGCAGGAGGAGAGAGTGGAGCACAGCCTGGCCCACTAGGCCGTGATGATGATGTTCCTGAGTAAAGCAGCCAGTCCACAGAGAGAACAACATGGCTGGCCCCACTATGAGAAATGATGCCAATCAGTGACTAAGGGCGATACAGGGGACTGCACGGGAGACACAGCGTGGGAATTGCACCTGACCTGATCCCACCACACCGAGACAAATCACTGGGGGAGTGCAGCGGAACAGCAAGGGAATGAAGTGGCAAGGTTCCCAGGGAATGCTGGAAGTGGACTTTGGGGCCAGGGCGTGGTTCCCCAACAGACTGGATTGGAAAACGCTCCTAAGGGTCAGCAAATAATCCCTGAACTTACTACAAGCTTTTCTCTTGTGAACTGTTTTGTTCTGTTCTTTGTCAGTGGTTTATTTTTGTTGTTTTGTTGTCTGGTTGTATACTGTTGCTTTGTTTTCTTCTGTCTTGTTTTCGTGCATGTTAGTGTCTCCACAGGTCTGTCTGAATAGGACAGGCTGGATGAACTATCTGGAGGAATAACAACGGGACCGACAGTTCCGGGGGTACTTGGGGTGGGGGGGTAAGGGGGGGTAAGGAAGTGGTGTTAACAAACACAGGGACAAGGGAAAAACATGGGACCCCAAATGGTAGAGAAGGGGGAGTGGCAGGCCTGGTGGGAAATGATCAAGGGTAAGGTTGCTTAGAGAAGAGGTATACTCTAGCCCAGGTGGCGACGAAGCATGGTAGTAGGGCAGGAGGAAAGTCAAGGGAGATGGAGGAAAGAGCAAGGGACAAAGGGCATTTATGGAGGTCTAGACAAAGACATGTACATGCAAATATATATAGGAGGATGGGGAAATAGATCTATGTGTCTATATTTATAGGTCAAGTATTAAGGTGGCGGAAGGACCTTGGGCCTCTACTCAAACACTCCCTCAATGTATGAATACCTTCTTTTATTAAATTGGAACTCTATGATGCTCACTCTCCCGACACAATGGCTGGAGCCAATGTGGATAAACAAGTAAATGTGGTGAAGAAAGCTGACGGTGCCCGGTTATCAAAAGAGATAGTGACTGGGGTCTTAAAGGCTTGAAGATAAACAAGCGGACATCTAGCTCAGAAGCAACAAAGTCCACATGGAAGAACACACCAGCCTGTGTGATCGAGTGGTCCCGAAGGGATCAGTTTCCAGGCATCAAAGAACATATCATATCATATCATATCATATCATATCATATCATTGACTATCATATCATATCATATCATATCATTGACTACACACCTCCATGATAGGATCGCTGGAGACAAATGGGTGCATAAGCACAAATGTGGTGAAGAAAGCTGATGGTGCCCGGCTATCAAAAGAGATAGTGTCTGGGGTCTTAAAAGCTTGAAGGTGAACAAGCAGCCATCTAGCTCAGAAGCTAAAAAGCCCACATGGAAGAAGCACACCGACCAGTGCGATCACGAGGTGCCAAGGGTCCATGTATAAGGCATCATGCAAAAAAAAAAAGATATAAGTGTGTGTAAGTATGTGTATATGTGTATATATATATATATGTATATATATATATATGTATATATATATAATATTAAATGAAGGGGGAAGTGCAGAGTGGAGACCCAAGGCCCAAGTGTCGGCCTATGGAGATCCCCTCATAGAGGGGTTTAGGAGAGGAGATGAGTTAATTAGGGTGCGAGGAAGTACCGATGAAGAACACAACTTTCCCCCAGATCCTGGATGCTTCCTCCCCCCAACTACCATGATCCGAATTCTACCTTGCAGGGCTGGATAGGGCAGAGGTTTTACACTGGTACATATGAGGGCTGGAGGTACAGGGAATCCAGGGTGGATGTTACCTTCAGGACCAAGGGTGTGAGGGACGATGCTGGGAGAGTGGAGGGTGAGTAGGTTGGAAAGGGGGAACTGATAACAAGGATCCACATGTGACCTCTTCCCTGGGAGAGGGACAGCAGAGAAGGGGGGAAGGGAGACTCCGGATAGGGCAAGATATGACAAAATAACGATGTATAAATTACCAAGGGCACATGAGGGAGGGGGGAATGGGGAGGGAGGGGAGATAAAAAAAGAGCACCTGATGCAAGGGGCTTTAGTGGAGAGCAAATGCTTTGAGAATGATTGGGGCAGGGAATGTATGGATGTGCTTTATACAATTGATGTATGTATATGTATGGATTGTGGTAAGAGTTGTATGAGTCCCTAATAAAATGTAAAAAAAAGAAGAAAAAATGCTGAAGAGCAGGGAAGTCACTCTGAGGACTAAGGTGCACCTGATCCAAGCCATGGTGTTTTCTTTTATTTAATATCTTCCAAAAATTAAAACAATTATTTTTTTTTAAATGATTACAGGGAGGAACCAGTCGAAGAGCAACAATCCGATACTCTGTTTCATAAGATTTCTAAAAGTAGAAAAATGGATCCAGTGAACAAAATGACCTCTGAAACTTCTGGGCCTGATCATTACTTCAGGGAGTGGGGGCGCAATGCCTGCAGAAATGGTATTGTACCAGGAATAAATTACTTCAAACTCGGTTTTTGAGAGCCGTCATATTAGAATCCTGATATTCATTGATTATGAAATATTTTCAGTTCACAAATAAGTAGGAATTTGGGTACAAAATTAGTGATATTATTAGACAGTCAAGGCGGTTAAATACTCCCCTTTCCAGTGTTGTTCTCCCATTGAAGGATAGTCACAGGGGGGCAAGAGTGGGCGGGATATTCAATAGGGCACATTTTAAAGAGACATACACGCATAGAGTTTTACTGTGTAATCTTTGAGGATTATATTGTATCCAAGCAAAGCACCTCAGATTTATCCATTGAGCAGTCTCCAGTGCCTGATTGCCCTTTAATGACACTGGGAAAATCTTATTGGAAATTTTAGTCCATGGCATCAAAAGAGTGTAGATTTAACCCAAAAGGGGTTTTAGACTAGAGAAAAAACAGCGAGAGTGACTTAGCATTATGAACAGAATTGTGTTATAGATCCTCGGGAAATTCCTAATCCGACACTGACAGCAGTCAGAGAAAGGATGACAGTGAGGAACGTTCCGAACCTGAGCTCTGCGATGGGCAACCGTGGTGCTCTATTGTCTTCGGGTATGGATGGGCCTTCTCAACCAAGATTCCCATTTACTGGAGCTCGTGTTATGTATGTAGACGTTGAACACAAGAAAACTTTGGTGTACCTACAATTATTTCTCACCGATGAGGTCATTCAAAAAATGATTATGGGAAAGAACCAGCCTAAGAGCAACAATCCGATACTCTTTCATAAGATTTCTAAAAGTAGAAAGAGGGATCCAGTGAACAAAATGACCTTTGAAATTTCTGGGCCTGATCATTACTTAAGGGAGTGGGGGTGCAATGCCTGTAGAAATGGTATTGAACTAGGAATAAATTACTTGCAACACGGTTTTCAGGAGCCGCCATTTTAGAATTCTGATATCAGTTGATTATGAAATTTTTTACTTCACAAATAATGAAGAATTTGGGTACAAAATTAGTGATATTATTAGACAACCAGTGAGGGTAACTGCTCCCCTATCCAGTGTTGTTCTCCAAGTAGAGGATAGCACTGGGGGGCGGGTGAGACTGGGCTGGGAATTCAATAGGGAAACTTTAAAGAGACATATACACATAAAATGGAAATGTGTAATCTTTGAAGATTATATTGCATACAAGCAAAGCACCTCATATTTATCCATAGAGAAGTCCCAGTGCCTGCTTGCCCTTTTATGACATTGGGAAAATCTCCTGACTGTAA
The DNA here is from genome assembly GCF_050624435.1 of Tenrec ecaudatus. NCBI lineage: Eukaryota > Metazoa > Chordata > Mammalia > Afrosoricida > Tenrecidae > Tenrec > Tenrec ecaudatus. The sequence continues at coordinate 91,961,103 of NC_134544.1, read as the reverse complement.
ATTTTGGTCCATGGCATCAAAAAAAGTGTCATTTTAACCCAAAAGGGGTTTTAGACCAGAGAAATTAACAGCGACAGTGACTCAGCATTATGCACAGAATTGCACGATAGAGGTTCCTTGGGTAATTTCTAATCCGACACACACACTGCTCAGAGAAAGGAGGACAGTGAGGAAGATTCCGCACTTTAGCTCTGCGATGGGCAAATGTGGTGCTCTATTGTCTTTGGTTATGGATGGGCCAGCTCCACCAAGATTCCCATAGACCGGAGCACCTTTTATGTAGGTAGACGTTGAACACAGGAACGTTTTGGCGTACCTAAAATTATTTCTGACTGAGGTGGTTATCAAAAAATGATTACAGGGGAAACCTGTCGAAGAGCAACAATCCGATACTCTGTTTCATAAGATTTCTAGAAGCAGAAAGAGGGATCCAGTGAATAAAATGACCATTGGAAATTTCTGGGCCTGGTCATTACTTCAGGAAGTGGGAGCACAACACCTGTAGAAATGGTATTATACCAGGATTAAATTACTTGCAACTCGGTTTAGGAGTCGTCATTTTAGAATTCTGATAGCCGTGCATTATGAAAATTTTTCACTTCACAAGAAATGAAGATTCACGTACAAAATTAGTGATATTATTAGACAATCAGAGAGGTTAACTGCTCCATTTTCCAGTGTTGTACTCACAGTGGAGGATAGCCACAGGTAGGGGGGTGGGGTGGGGCGAGGCTGGGCATGGAATTCAATAGGGCAAGTTTTCAAGAGACATACACACCTAGATTGGTACTGTGTAATCTTGTATCCAAGCAATGCACCTAAGACTTATCCATTGAGCAGTCTCCAGTGCCTCCTTGGCCTTTTAATGTCATTTGGAAAATATTCTGACTGGATATTTTAGTCCACGTCATCAAAAAACGTGTCATTTTAACCCATAAGGCTTTTAGACCAGAGGCCACACAGAATATTCGCAAGAAAGTCAAAACCTAGTGCAAAAGCCTGAGGGAGCTACCCTAGAGGAGATGGTGGCTTGTGTCAATACAACTTTTTACAATAGGGAGCAAGAAAGCAAGGCTCAAGCCCGGGAAAAGGAGGAAAGAAAGGACATTAGGCATGCCCAGCTATTGGCTGCACTCAATAGCAGACGCCCATCGAATGCCTCCCAGGTTATCCAGACTTTTGAACCAGGTACCAAGTGCTACATTTGCTGGCGACCAGGTTATTGGGCTAGGAACTGCGCTGACCAGAACGAGCCTCCTCAGGCGCCATGCGTCTATTGCGAGCAGACTGGCCACTGGGCTGGCCTCTGTCTTAAGGCCCAAAACCTGGAGGGGAGGCACCCACAAGCCAGCTGGCAGCTGGCAACAGTGGAGGAGGATTGAAGGCGCCCAGTCTGGATGGCCCAGCAGCAAATGTTAACTATTGCTGGTCTGAAACCTAGTGTGGGCATCAGCGTGGCAGGAAGGTCGGTGAACTTCCTTTTAATACTGGAGCAGCCTCTGCCCTTATTTCCTTCTCTAGACCTCTGGTACCCCACACCTGCTCCATCCTGAAAGTGTCAGGAAACCCTGTAAACATTTTACTGAACCTCTCAGATGTTTTTGCGATAATTTCTATTTTTCTCATAGTTTTCTACTATTACCTGAATGTCCAGCTACTCTCATAGGCCGAGACCTGCTGTCCAAGCTGCACACCTGCATAGTCATTGGGCCTCATCCAGGTCCCTCTACAGCTTCCAGTTGTTCCTCACAGTGGAAGAGACTCAGATTCCCCCACAGAAACCGTGGGAGCAGATGAATACTACTGTGAGCCACCGGACGGTCTTGAGATGATATTTTATCACCGCTCCAGGTCAGAGGAGGGCTGCACAGATGATTCTACCTCAGACCCCTCATAGCCTTTTGGCCAGGGAATACCTTTCCTCTGTTCCTGTGTTTACAATGACCAAACTCTGTGACACTAACCTAACTTGAAGGGCACTGCCACCTCACAATCTTACCCATGTCTCAAGCTGTTCACCTGTTTGTTTCTTTGTTTTCCAGTTTTCAGGTTACTAAGTCCACTAACCAAATGTGCCAGCTACAGGACCTCCATCTTCTAAACCCAACTCGATCTTATCTATCCTGGGCTCTAAATGGAAAACCCTTTTAATAGAGTAGGAAGGTTATGGACTCAAAGCCTCACTTCACCCCCTTTGCCACCAGGAAGTAGTTAGAGATGTTGTTGTCCAGTACCCTAAAGATTTGGGTCCATATCTCTTCAGGGGGAAATATTAGGCAGATAGGCAGGGATTGGATGTCCATTGACGCAAGCCCATGAGATCCAAGCACGAGAACAAAGGGCGGCGCACTGTACATGCTCAAAGGAGGCCTAGGTGTCCCACAGTGGGCATGGGTGGGCATTATTGGCCCACATGGGCCAGGTGATTGCAATTCAGCAAATGGGGTCGATCTGGGGTCGTCCACCATGCCTCTCCCTGGAATCCTTGAAAAGGCAGGAACCAGGCGGGGAGAGGAGGAACTGGGGAAGAGAACATGAGAAAGAACTTGAGACAGGACTTTTGGAGGAGAACTTGGGAAACAGATCTTTGTGTGACACTGAGTAGTCTCTGCCAGGCTGCATGGTTGGGAAGAATCCAATGGGTGTCTCATACACCTGGAACTTCTAACACCCATTAAACTCACTTGGATCACGAACCAGGCTTCGGCATGAATTCTTTCTCGTGCAGAGCCAAGGACCGAGGTGTAACTCTACCCCCAGAGAGATCTTAAAGCATCAAAAACAGTATCATTTTAATCAAAAGAGGTTTTAGACCAGGAATAAATTACTTGCTACTCGGTTTTCCGGAGCCCACATGTTAGAATACTGATATTCGTTGATGAAGAAATATTTTCACTTCACAAAAAATGAAGAATTAGGGTACAAAATTACTGATATTTTAGACAGCCAGGGAAGTTAACTGCTACCCTTTCCAGTGTTGTTCACAAGAGGAGGATAGCCACAGGGGGACTACACAGAGAGGGAAATTCAATAGGGCAAGCTTTAAAGAGACATACACACATAGAGTGGTACTGTGTCATCTTTGAGGATTATATCCAAGTAAAGCTCCTCAGATTTATCCACAGAGCTGTCTCCAGTGACTCCTTGCCCGTTTAATGTCATTAGGAAAATATTCTGACTGGAAATTTTGGATCATGGGATCAAAAAAGTGTCATTTTAACCCCAAAGGGCTTTTAGACCCAAAAGAAAACAGTGACAGTGACTCAGCAATATGCACACAATTGCACAATAGTTGTTCCTCAGGAAATTCATAATCCGACACTGACACTGCTCAGATAAAGGATGACAGTGAGGAAGATTCTACACCTGAACTCTGTGATGGGAAAACGGGGTGTTCTATTGTCTTCAGTCTTTGGGTATGGATTAGCCAGCTCCACCAAGATTCCCATTCACTGGAGGAACTGGTATGCAAATAGAGCATGACCACTACAAACTTTTGGCATAACTACAATTATTTCTGATTAATGTGATCATTGAAAAAATTATTACGGAGACAAACCAGTTAAAAAGCAACACTCTGCTACTCTGCTTCACAAGTTTACAAGAAGCAGAAAGAACTATCCAGTGAACAAATATGACATTTGGAAATTTTGGGGCCTGATCCTACACCAGGGACTGGTGGCACAATGCCTAATGAAATGGTATTGTACCACCAATAAATTACTTGGAACTCCATTTTTAGAAACATTCATGTTACAATACTGATACTCATTGATTATGGGATTTTTAACTTCAAAAATAAAGAAGAATTTGGGCATAAAACCTGGACAAAATTAGACAGCCAGGGAGGTTAACTCCTCCCCTTTCCAGTGTTGTTCTCTCAGTGGAGCATAGCAACAGGGAGGCAGAAATGGGACAGAAGTTGAATAGGCCAAATAAAAAGATCATAAAACCTAAAAATATATATCTGGGCAGGGGCTCATGCAAAGATGGTCTCAGACTGGATTAGAGCAGTAAAAATGGCTACTGGAGTAGCATCATCCTGTGTCTATTCCTGAGTCAGGCATGAAGCTTAGGGCCCACAGCCCCAGCAGCTGGACAGTGAGGGAGGCGGGGCTCTGAGGCCATTCCACAGGGGGAATGGCCCTCCTGTCCTGCAGGGCCCACCCTCCTCTGTAACCCTGTTGTGTGGGGAATGACTTTCATGGAGTCCACACCAGGGGAGCTCTACTATTCACTAGGAATTAGAAGGAAGCCTCTGCTCATGCACACACACCACCACCTAGATGGAGGACCTCGTTGAACAAAGCCTGAGGCAGTCAACAAACCCACTAACTGATCCTGTAAGAGATACAATTAGCTTCCAGAAACCGGCAACTTGGAGTAAGAGGAAGCATACCTTGGTCCCAGCCCCTCCCACTGTAATCTTCAAGGAGTGACATTCCAAACCAGAGGGTTTTCAAAAGGCACTGCCAGGACTGTGGAATGAGCAGCTCATTTGTGGACATGGATACTATGTGATCCAGATGTACTACCTCCTCCGTTCCAGTCAGCTGAGACAAAAACCCTTCCAAGCAGAAAGCCATGCATCTGAACAGTATCCACCAGCCACTCATGTCCAGTCCTGCTACCTCCAAAGAGCCTTCCTGGGTTTGTCAGATCTCTCTGGGGAGAGACAAACCTCGGTCTTTGGCTCTCCATGAGAAAGAATGCACGTGGAAGCCTTGTCTGTGATCCAAGTGAGTTTTCAGAGAGTTAGGGAGACATGGTGGGTAACCCTGGTTGACCCCAGTGGCTGAACTGAATTTACTTGGCCTAGGTGGGTCAATTCAGGTACAGCACTCACTCAGGTGTACCTCCCCTTCCTGGCCAGAAACCTGAACCTCTGGGCATGCTCAGGGTGCCACTCCTACGTGAGCTCTTAGCTTGGCCCTTGGGCATGCATAATGGATGCCCCAGTCCCTAGGCTAGCTACCTAACATTTAGCCCCTGAAGAGATATGGACCCAAATCTTTGGGGTACTGGGCGACGACTTCTCTAGCTACTTCCTGCTGGCAAATGGGGCGAAGTGAGGCTTTGGGTCCATACCCTTCCTACACTGCTGGGAGGGGTTGTCCATTCAGGGCAACTTTATCCAGGATGGATAAGGTTGAGGTGGTCCAGGAGATGATAGTCGTGGAGCTGGCACACTTGGTTCAGTGGCCTTGGTAACCTGAGAACTTCTGGAAAAACAAACGGTGAAAAGGGTGAAATGTTTGACTAACACAAGGCTAAGCTTGTGAGGTGGAAGTGCCGCCCTTGAAGTTAGGTGAGTGAACAGGAAATAAAAAAAAAATCTTAGGATTGTCAGGCATGTGTGTTTGTTCACTGTAAGTACAGGAACAGGGATAAAAGCATTCACAATTTCCCCTAGGAGGGCACAGGGTTTTAGCACTACTAGGTGCAGTGGGATCACTGCTTCATTTATGATCCTAAGGTCTTGGACCCGCTGATAAGACCCATCTTCTTTTTAACCCTATAACGCTTCAATTTTAATTTGGGGGAATTTTTTTTGTTCTTTACTTTCAAAGTTATCAATATATCTATATTAATATATACATTTTAGTGTTATGAAAACATCATGCTCGGTGTTATAGAGTTAAATGGCAATAATGGGTACTACAGGGGGAGTCAACAGGGATCAAAAGTAGAGTAACTGCCTAAGTCATTTTTAATTTGCTTGGGTTCAATTGGAGTAAAAGGCTTGTAAATTGCCCGGGCACCAAATTACCCTGGTGCCTCCTACTACGGGTGGAATGTTCAGGGGTGTTTCAGGGCTGGGAGATTAGTAACCCCTAAGTCCAGGATCCCTTAGGGCAGGTTTCCTCAACCTGTTTACACAGGGGGATAGTTCACTGTCCCTCAGACCATTGGAGGGCCAGACTATAGTTTTTTAAAAACCTATGAACTAATTCCTATGCACACTGCACATCTTATTTTGAAGTTAAAAAAAAATGGGGCACAAAGATGCAGCAGACAGGATCAGTGGCCTTGGCTGTCTGCATGTGGCCGACAGGCTGTATTTTGTGGATCCCTGACTGCTCTAGGCGCTCATGAAGAGGATGTGGTTTCAACCCAAAAGCTTGGAGACTCCGCAATTTGTTTAAAGGTGATTGGGAAGAAGGAGTCCCTGATTGACCCACGCAAGACTTGTTTTCCTTCCCCTATTACTCAGAGTTCATAGTTATGTTTATGGGGAACCAGGACATCCCAATCTGATCCCTTAAATTCATGTGTGGATTGACATTTCCACTAATAAGCCAGCACATATAGAAACTTACTCCCTCCCCCAACAGAAAGGGTTCCTGTTTCCAAGATTTCAGGAAACATGGCAGGACCGGAAAAACAACCGCTCCAAGTTCCTAAAACCACCAAGATGGAGGCCATCCCTCCTCCAGCCCTGCCCATCCCCTAACCATCGGCTTTATCCCATTTTGCAGGAGGTCTCTGGGAGTGGGGAGCTGACTTCCGACCCTTTGGTACCGCTGCCACCTGACAGGTTCCCGGGGGCCGGAGAGAGAGAAAAAGACTCACAACCCATTTTTGAGTCCCCCCAACCCCACAACATACACTAGGGCTGGCATGTCTTAGCACCCCCGAAAAGGATGACTTGGCAGTAGCAATTCTCCCCTTAAGGCAAGCAGCCCCAACACCCTTTTTGGGTTTAGATCATCCCCTTTTATTCCAGGGATTTGTATAATTGGAAACAATAAAATCCCTTTTTCTGACAAACCACAAGGTCTGGTTACTTTGCTAGAAACAGGTTTCCATACTCATCAGCCAACCTGGGACTGATTGCCAACAACTTCTCCAGGTGCTGTTCACAAAAGAGGAACGGGAGCCCTTCCAGAGAGAGGCCCAGAAGACAGTCAATGGACCTGATGGTCAGCCAGCGGGCACTCCCCCCTTGAGAGAAATTCTTTTTGCCACTGCACAAACAATGTGGGATCCAAACTCCTAGCAAGGCCAGGAGGGCTTAAGCAAGTATCACCAGTTGCTCTTGCAGGGCCTCCACGGGAGAACTAGGAAACCTATGAATTTATCTAAGGTCAGTGAGAATTTTCAGGCTCTTACAAGAGAATGTCCACCTGCCTTTTTAGAGTGGCTGATGGAAGCCTATGGAATTCGTACCCCTATTGACCTGGAGGCCCCCGAGAACAGGCGGGCAATAAGTATTGCCTTTAGTACTCAGTCTGCCTCAGACATGAAAAAGAAGTGGGAAGGTTTTGAAGGGGAAAATCTTAGTGATTTGGTAGAAGTGGCTCAGTGGCTAATAAGAACAGAGATGACCCAACCACGACAGAGACATAGAATCTAGCTAAAATACTAGAAGTTGCCATGAGAGACCCCAGAGTCTCAGGAAAAGATCAGGGCCCACTCACGGAGAGAGTGACCTGTGGGCACCGCCAAGGCCTGGGGAAGGGTCAATGTGCCTACTGCAGAAAAGAAGGACATTGGAAAAATCAGTGGCTTGAAAACCCCTGGAGAGGCGGACGACCCTCAACTAGAGAGGACGGGCCTCATCCTGACCTAGAAAAACCCAAGCAAGCAACAATAATGCTTGAAGAAGCTGAATGAAGGTGTCAGGGCTCTGTGTCTCTTGGTCCCCAGGATCCCAGGCTAACTCTCCAAGTAGGAGGCCAGCCAGTAAATTTCTTGGTGGACACACTGGACACCTTCTCAGGTTCAGAAAAGAATATGGGCACAATGTCAAAAGGAAAGATTTGAATTACTGTCAGCATATGATTGCTTCCAAAAATTACTCACACCAGAATGTTTGCATGGAGGTTAGGTGGGCTTCCCAAGACATCAAGATAAAAAATATCTATTTGCCCTTTGTACCAGTTAGCAACATGATTTTGATGGCACTGGCTCCTGGTTCAGCTGCTGAGCCAGTGAAGCAGTTATAGCAGGAGAAGATTAGGTGGCTGGTGGCCATCAACGGAAGGACAACATCTCGACAGTGGGCTTCCTGTTTCAATATGGAGCCACGTATGTCACCTGCTGAACACTATCTCTATCCTGGACTCAGAATCGCTACCTCCAGTTCTAGAATGTGGCTAGGAGGTACGCACTATTTGAAACAGTCTCTGGTTAGCCCCTCTCGATAACTTTTTGACAACGGAGTCTGGGCAATGGAGTACATTTACTTTCCAGATGAGAAAACTCACTCAAAAAAGACACAGGTGCAGACCCAGAGGCACACACTGGTTATCAACAAAGCCATATTCACAACCAGTGTCGGAGCCATAGCTCTGAGCGACAAATTCCTGTACCCAGCCAAGCAGTCACTCTTTCCTGGACCCTCAAAGATCTGAGCAGACGCCCCCTCCCCGCACGCCCCCCCAAAGATTTTATTTCAGAGGATGCAACTGAATCTGAAGCTCCCGGAGAGGCACATATCGGATCAGAGCACACGGAGCAGAAGAAGAGGGAGGAGGGAAGAGTGGAGCACATCCTGGCCCACTAGACCTTGAGGATGATGTCCCACTCAGAGAAGGCAGTCCACATCGAAGACCACATGGCCAGCCCCTCGATGAGACACGACACCCCTCAAAGACCCATAGCCCTAGAGGTGACAACATTGGAGGCACAGTGTGGGAATTGCACCCGAACTTATCCCACCACACCGAGGCATAACACTAAGGGGGGTGCAGAGGAGCAAGGAAACGGAGCAGCAAAGTCCCCAGGGAATGCCAAAGGTGGACTTTGGGCCAGGACTTGGTGCCCCAACAGACTGGACTAGAAAACACTCTTAAAGGCCAACACACAGTCCTTGAACTATGAACTTTTCTTTCTTGTTGAGTTTTGTTTTCGTTTATTGTCATTGGATTTTTATTGTTTTGTTTCTTTTGGTGCTTGTGTTGGTGTTGAGCATGTTATTACCTCTACAGGTCTATCTAAATAAGATAGGCTGGATGAACAATCTGGAGGAGAAAAAAACGGGACCAACACTTCCAGGGGGACGTGGGAGTAAAGGGAGCTGTGTTAAGAATCCCAGAGACAAGGGAACAAGTGATGCAAATCCATGGTGAGGGTGATATAGGAGGGTTGGTGTAGGGCGTGATCAAGGATAATGGAACTAAGAGGAATTACTGACACTCAAATGAAGACTGAGCATGGCTGAGGGCACAAGAGGAAAATGAAAGGGAATAGAAGAGCAAGCTAGGAAGAAAGGGACAGTTATAGAGGTCTAAAAAAAGGCATGTACATACGTAAATATATTTATATGTAAGCATGGGGAAATAGACCTACGTCCATATAATTATAAGTTTCATATTAAGGTAGTACATGAACTTTGGGCCTCCACTCAAGTACTCCCTCATTGCAAGAATACTTAGTTCTACTAAATTGGCATTCTATGATGCTCACCTTCCCCACAGGTTTGCTGAAGACAAAGCGGGTGCATAAGCAAATGTGGTGAAGAAAGCTGATGGTGCCCAGCTGTCAAAAGATATAGCTTCTGAGGTCTTAAAGCTTGAAGGTAAACAAGCGGCCATCTAGCTCAAAGCAACAAAGCTCACATGGAATAAGCACACCAGCCTATGCGATCACGAGGTTTCAAAGGGATCAGGTGTCACGCATCATCAGAACAAAAAATCTTCTCGTTGTGAATGTGAGGAGAGTGCTGGGTAGAGACCCCAAACCCATTTGCAGTCCACTGCACAATACCTTACAGAAGGGTCTCAGAGAGGAGATAAGCCAAGACAGGATACGAGTTAGCAACGATGAAACACAACTTTCTTCTAGTTCCTAAATGCTTTCTCTATCCTCACTATCATGATCCCAATTCTACCTTACAAATCTGGCTGACCAGAGAATGTACACTGGTACAGATAGGAAATGGAAACACAGGGAATCCAGGGTGGATGAGTCCTTTAGGACCAGTATTATGAGTGGAGACACTGGGAGGGTGGAGGGAGGGTAGGTTGGAAATGGGGGACTGATTACAAGGATCTACATTCTAATTCAACAGAAAAGTGGTTGAAGGGGAACATCGGACAGTGCAAGATATGACAAAATAATTAGTGAGTTACCAAGGATTGATGAGCGAGGGGTAGCTCACATGGTGGAGGGGGGGAATGAGGAGCTGTGACCAAGGGCTTGGGTGGAGAGTGGATATTTATTGAATGAGGGCAATGAATGTACAAATGTGCTTTACACACATGTATGCATGGAATGTGGTTAGAGTAGTATGAGTCCCTAATAAAACGATTTAAAAAAAAAAGATCTGGGCAGAGGGCTCATGCAAGGATCATCTCAGGCTGGATTAGACCCTTCCAAATAGAAAGCCATGCATCTGAACACTATCCACCAGCCACTCATGTCCTGTCTTGCTGCCCCCAAAGAACCTTCCTGGGTTTGTCAGATCTCTCTGGGGACAGATATACCTCGGTCCTTGGCTCTGCATGAGAAAGAATACACGCGGAAGCCTGATTTTGATCCAAGTGAGTTTTATGAGAGTTAGGGAGGATTGGTGGGAAACCCTGGTCGACCCCAAGAATGAATTGAATTTACTTGGCTTAGGTGGGTCAAGCAATTTGCAGCACCGACCGAGGTGTACCTCCTCTTCCTGGCCGGAAACCTGAACCTCTGAGCACATACAGTGTACCACTCCTACTTGGGCCATTACCTTGGCCCTCTGGGCATGCATAATGGACACTCCAGTCCCTATGCTAGCTACCTAACATTTACCTCCTGAAGAGATGTGGACCCAAATTTTGGGGTACTGGGCGACAACAGCTCTAGCTACTTCCTGCTGGCAAAAGGGGCGAGGTGGGGCTTTGGGTCCATACCCTTCCTACTCTGTCAGAAGGGATTGTCCATTCAGGTCCCAGAATGGATAAGGTTAAGGTTGTACAGGAAATTGTGGTCCTGCAGCTGGTACACTTAGTTCAGAGGCCTTGGTAACCTGAGAATGTCTGGAAAAATAAACAAAAAGACAAAAGGGTGAACAGTTTAACTGAGACAGGACTAAGATTCTGAAGAGGTAGTGCCCTTCAAGTTAGGTGAGTGTCACAGGAAATAAATAATCTTAGGATTATCAGGCATGAGTGTTTGTTCACTGTAAGTACAGGAACGGGGATAAAAGCATTAACAATTTCCCTCGGAGGGTACAGGATTTGGGCACTACTAGGTGCAGTGGGATCACTGCTTCATTTATGATCCTAAGGTCTTGCACCCACTGATAAGACCCATCCTTTTTAACCCTATAACGGCTAAATTTTTTAATTGGGGGGAAATCTTTTTTATTTTTATTCTTTAAATTCATAGTTTATATCTATATATATTAATATATGCATTTCTTTAAATGTTATGGAAATATCATGCTCAGAGTTATACGGCTAAGTGGTATTATTGGGGTACTACAGGGGGAGTCAATAGTGATCAAAAGTAGAGTAACTGCCTCAGTCAGTTTTAATTTTCTTGGGTTCAATTTGAATAAAAGGCTTGTAAATTACCCGGGGACCAAATTCCCCTCGTGCCTCTATTATGGGTAGAATGTTCAGGGGTATTTCAGGGATGGGAGAATTATAAGCCCTAAGCCCAGGATCACTTTAGCAGGGGTCCTCAAACTGTTTACACAGGGGGCCAGCTCTCTGTCCCTCAGATCCTTGGAGGGTCAGACTATAGTTTTTAAGAAACCTATGAACAAATTCCTATGCACACTGCATGAATTGGCTGCTAAGCAGGACAGGCAGTGGCAGCAAACACACCCTGAGGACGGGATAAATATCCTCGTCAGGCCGCATGGGGCCACAGGCCACAGTATGAGGACGCCTGCCTTAGGGAGTCCTGGGTGCACTGGGGATGAAGGTGTCTACTGCTCCTCAAAAGGAGAAATGCTCTAACTTATGGCATCTCTGCCCACTTTCCCATCACTCTATAGAACTGTTGCAGCTGAATCAGGGTTGGAAGGGAAAGTGTACCATTCTCTGGCCACCATTCTCCTTTCTCAAAAAGATACTGTGGCCAAATAGAGTTGCAAAGTGTATCAGGTTTTGTTTGTCCAGACTCTCTGTATCAAATCTATCCCAATTGGACAGGATTCATGCAAGGGGGCAATTCCTAAGTATCAAGCTGCTAAGTCCCATCTAGAAAGCAAAAAACAAGGAGCCTATTGAGAGCTTGCTGCCTCAAGGTCAATAACCCCGCTTGAGAGCACATCCCTGGTGTGTTATTAAACTGATGCCTCCAACAGGTGCCCCCACACTAGTGAAAGGGTCAAAAGCAGTCCCTCTGCGCGACTTTAGGTCCAACCATTTTCTAGACAACCAACTAGGAGGACCACTGCTTGGTATGGCCCCACGGCCTTCCAAGATGCCTGCTGTCAGGAGCAGACTCTCAAATCTCTGAAGGGAAGAAACATCTGGCAGCTCAGGGAACCTTTAGGAAAACTGGAATTTCTGCCTGGAACCTCATGGCAACTGAGCTGTGTTAAGAGCTACTCACAAAAGTGCCTGAAGCAGCATCACTGAAAGCCTTGAAGCTAACAGTTACTCAGGCTAGGCTTCTGAATGCCATTAGCCTAATCCTGGGCAACGGAAACCCAGCCAGTAACAAGGAACAAATCTACACTGGTAGAACATTAACCCTACAACGCCTGAAGTTTTCAATTCAGGAAATAACTTTTTTGTTTTTATTCTTAACTTTCATAGTTATCAATATATATGACAACCAAAATATATTTTAAAAGTATAAAATTTTCAATGACTTTGAAATATAACCAAATTATCACATTTATGATTTAGAATTTTGGTACCAGATTCATTTTAATTAAATGTTAAGAAAATGTTGTCCTCGGCGTTATAGGGCTTTTAAAGTAGCTTATTTTATAAACCAGGAGAAAGGCAAAGGGAATGGAGGGGGAAAGAGAAACATATGACTCCTGGGACAAGGCAGGACTGACTCCTACGTGTAATCAACCAGCTCCCTAGGCAGCACCCTTCCACATGTTTGGAGTGGTGGGCACCATCTTGGCCAGGGTCACAGGCCCTGTTTCCCCACGGCCACTATGGCGGCTAGGTAGGATCTCTGGGAAAACTTAAACAGCCTTGACAAGAGTGAATCCATTTTGAGCTGACAGAAGCTACCATGAAAGATAAATAAAGTAGCTATGAACTGTAAATGAACTAGCTGATATTGGGGAGGTAGGCTGTGCAGACAGCCCAAGGGAATGTCCCGAAGGAAATGGATGCTCAAAAGGCTTTTGAGAACAAGAGTAGTTTTTGTTCAACTAAGAATGGCTAACCGCAATACCCCACTTCCATACTCTACCTGCTTGCACACCTGCACATTGAAAAAGTATAAAAGCCTTTGGAAAATTAGACTGGGGGCTGCTCAGTCTCCTCTCAAGAGGGCTGACAGTCCCTGTGCAGGAAACAAAACTTTTTCTGTTGAACTTGCCACTGGTCTGAGTTGTTTTCTTTCTGGGAATGGACAGTAGCTACAACATTTTGAGGTGCACCGAAATCCGAGTGCCACTCTCTGAGTCTGTTTAGAAAGAAGACCTCCTTTCTAGGAGTGCTATCCCCAGAACTAGGGCATTTCTGATTTCCCTAGGCCAGAGGCCCTCAAACTCTTTAAACAGGGACCAGTTCACTGTTCCTCAGACCCGTTGGAGGGCCGGACTATAGTTTTAAAAAAAATCTATGAACAAATTCCTATGCACACTGCACATATCTTATTTTGAAGTGAAAAACAAATGGGGCACAAACACCCGGTGGACAGGATCACTGTCCCGGGTGATCTGCATGTGGCCCGCAGGCTGTAGTTTGAGGACCCCTGCTCTAGGGGCTCATGAAGAGCATGTGGTTTCAACCCTAAAGCCTGGAGACTCCCTGATTTGTTTAAAGGTTATTGGGCAGGAGGAGTCCCTCATTGGCCTCCACAAGACTCATTTTTCCTTTCCCTATTACGCAGAGTTCATAGTTTTGCTTATGGGGAATCAGGACATCAGATCTGATCCCTTATATTAATGTGTGGATTGCCATTGCCTCTAATAAGCCAGCATATATAAAAGACTTACTTCCTCCCCCAACAGAAAGGGTTCTTGTTTCAAAGATTCCAGGAAACACGGCAGGACCGGAAAAACAACCAGTCCAACTTCCTAAACCCAACAAGGTGGAGGCTGTCCCTCCCCTCCCTTCCCCATTTCACACCCTGTCAGATTTATCCCATTTTGGAAGAGGACTCTGGGAGTGGGAGAGCTGGCTTCCGATTCTTGGTACCGCTGCCACCCTATCAGGTTTTAAGGGGCCGGAGAGAGAGGAATACTGACAACCCCTTTTTGAGCCCCCCCCCCCCCACATACACACACACACTAGGGCTGGCATGTCTTCTCAACCCCCCGAGAAGGATCACTCGGCAGCAGCCATTCTCACCTTAAGGTAAGCAGCCCCAACGCCTGGGGAGGACCCCCGAGTCCCTTTTTGGGTATATGTTCCCTTTTGTTCCAGTGATTTGTATAATTGGAACCAATAAAATCCCTTTTTCTGACAAAACAAATGGTCTGATTTCTGTGCTAGATATGGTTTTCCATACTCATCAGCCCACCTGAGATGATTGCCAGCAACTTCTCCAGGTGCTGTTCATGTGAGAGGAATGGGAGCCCTTCCAGGAGGGGCCCAGAAGACAGTCAATGGACCTGATGGTTAGCCAGCGGGCATTCCCCACTTGAGAGAAACTCTTTTTGCCACTGCACAAACAATGTGGGATCCAAACTCCTAGCAAGGCCAGGAGGGCTTAAGCAAGTATCACCAGTTGCTCTTGCAGGGCCTCTGCGGGAGAGCTAGGAAACCTATGAATTTATCTAAGGTCAGTGAGAATTTTCAGGCTCTTACAAGAGAATGTCCGCCTGCCTTTTTAGAGTGGCTGATGGAAGCCTACGGAATTTGTACCCCTATTGACTTGGAGACCCCCGAGAATAGGCGGGCAATAAGTATTGCCTTTAGTACTCAGTCTGCCTCAGATATGAAAAAGAAGTGGGAAGCGTTTGAAGGGGAAAATCTTAGTGATTTGGTAAAAGTGACTCAGTGGGTGTTTAACAACAGAGATGACCCTACCATGACAGAGACAAAGAAACTAGCTAAAATACTAGTAATTTTCATGAGAGACCCCAGAGGCTCAGGAAAAGGAGAACAGGGCCCACTCATGGAGAGAGTGACCTGTGGGCACCGCCAAGGCCTGGGGAAGGATCAGTGTGCCTACTGCATAAAAGAAGGACATTGGAAAAATCAGTGGCTTGAAAACCCCAGGAGAGTCGGACGACCCACCACTCGAGAGGATGGGCCTCATCCTCACCTATAAAAACCCAAGCAAGAAACAATAATGCTTGAAGAAACTGAATGAAGTTGTCAAAGCTCTGTGTGACTTGGCCCCCAGGATCCCAGGCTAACTCTCCAAAAAGGGGGCCAACCAGTAAATTTCTTGGTGGACATAGGGGCCACCTTCTTGGTTTTGGAAAAGACTACAGGTGCACTGACAAAAGGAAAGATTTTAATTACAGGGGCTACAGGCCAGACCCAAGCACACCCATGGACAACGGCCAGAATAACAGATTTAGCACAAGACACAGTTACACACTCCTTCCTGGTAATGCCTCAATGCCCCTATCCCCTAATTGGCCGGGACTTATTATGATAAATGGTGGCCATAATTACTTTCTCACCAGCTGCAACCACCTTAACCCTTGAACTTGAAAAGGCAAAGGTTTTGCTCACCGCTCCAATTTCAGAGGGATATGTGTTTTATCAAGGAGCAGAAGAGACCTCCTCAAAGGAACTTCTTGATAAATTGGTAAAAGATATTCCTTTTGTTTGGACATAGAACAACCTGCCAGACCTTGCTGAACATCAGGTGCCTGGGGTCGTACAACTTCTGAGCTCGGCCACACTGGTGAGTGTCAAGCAAAACCCTACTCCATGGAAAGAAAGGTGGGTATTTCTGTTCACATATGCAGATTAAAAAGGACAGGCATTTTGGTGCCCTGCAAGTTCACATGGAATGCTCCCCTGCTGCCCGTGCAGAAGCCGGGAACTGAGGACTTCCAATCGGTGCAGGATCTCGGAGAGGTAAATGCGAGGGTACAAACTGTCCACCCCACGGTACCAAACCCTGAGACCCTCCTGAGTACTATTCTGTCAAACTGAATTTGTTATACTGTTTTGAACTTAAAGGATGCTTTGTTCTACACACCCTTGTCCCCTGTACGTCAACCCAGTGAAGACTTACAGGAATACAAGGAGGAACACCCCCTTCCTCCAGTATGCAGATGACCTCCGCCTGGCCTCTGAAACCCTGGAGGAATGCCAAAGGGCTACCGAGGACCTGTTAATAGTCCTTGGCCATTTGGGGTACAGGGTATCTGCAAGAAAGGCTCAATTGTGTGTCAATAAAGCTGTATACCTAGGCTATCAACTGGAGGAGGGAAAACGGACCATGTCCCCCAGCTGCATTGAGGCGATCCTCAAAATTCCAGTACCTGAGACTTCGAGGCAGATGCAAGTGTTTCTAGGAGCTGTGAGGTATTCTCCATTGTGGAATTTTTGGATTTTCAAAAATAACCAAACCCCTATATGCAAGTACTGGGGAAAGGAAAAAGAATTTAAATGGACTGAAGTAGAACAGCAAGCCTTTGAATTCTTAAAAAAAGTCGCTTATATGGGCATCCACTCTTCCCCTTCCAGACATAGAAAAGCCCTTCCAATTGTCCATGTATGAGGCCAGAGGCACAGCAAAAGGAGTGCTAACTCAGAACTTGCGGCCATGGAAGAGACCTGTGGCCGATCTTTCAAAGAAATTGGACTCTGTAGCTGCAGGATGGCCAAGCTGCATGCGAGCTGAGACTGCCACTGCCATCCTAGTCATAGAAGCTAGGAAGCTTACACTGGGACAGGATATTGCTGTGGTAGGGGGACCTATGGTTGAACCCCTCCTAACTAGTCCCCCGGACCAGTGGATCTTGAATGCCAGGATTATGCCACCAATCCCCCTGAGGTAGTGACCGTCCTCATGCCGTCCCCAGTGTTACCGCCACAACCTACATACTCAGAACATGATCCAAAGGTAAGCCAAGAGCTGGGCTGCCAAAGAGACCTGGAGCATCCAGGGTGGCTGCTCCATCCTTAAGGAAGAAGATTCATGCCAGAAGCTCTGGGGAGAGACCTGATTCAAGGACTACATGAAGGTATGCAATTGTGAGCCTCTAAATTGTCTCAGTTGTTCCTTGGGTACTTTTACATACCCAGGCTTGGACACTGGGTGGCAGATGTCACCCACCGTTGATTGCACTGTGCTCGGGGAAACAGCTCTAGAAAAGAAAAGGAGCTACCCCAACCACGAGCTCGAGGTAGTAGTCCTGGAGAATTGTGGAGGTGGACTTTATGGATATCAAACTTAGAAAGTATGGCTACCGGGATTTGATGGTGTTCGTGGACACCTATTCTGGATGGGTGGAAGCCTTCCCAACGAAGAAGGAAACTGCTGCCACGGTGTGTAAATTATTAGTAACAAAAATTGTCCCTAGACTTGGCCTTACCACCACTTTTGGGTCTGACAATGACCCAGCATTCATTGCTCAAATTACTACAGTATTAGCAATGCTTCCAAATATTAACTGGAAGCTCTCCTGGGCTTATAGACCCCAAAGTTCAGGGCAAGTAGAAAGAATAAACAGAACCCTAAAGGAATTGTTAGTTAAGTTGCATTTAGAAACTGGCGAGAACTGGGTTGATCCTTTCTTTACCTTTTGCCCTACTTTGAGTCCGCTGACTCCCTATGTGAAAAGCATGACCCCATTTGGATTTATGTTTGGCAGACCTTCCCCAATCCTCCCAAGGTTGAAGGAAGTAGAAACAATGGAATTCACCAATCGGTCCCGTATCAAGTGACTGCAGGCTGTGCAGAAGGTGAGAGACAAATCATGTGCTCTGACACCCTCATTTTGGGCCCAACCAAGGGAAAGGTGAAGAGGCAGCCCACAACTTGCAACCTGGAGACTGGACGTGGGTAAAGAAACACCAACCCGACACCTTAGAACCTATGTGGACTGGCCCATACCAGGTGATACTTACAACACCAACTGCTGTTAAAGTAGTGGGGAAGGGGCTGTGGATTCATCAGTCACAAGTAAAAAAAAAAGCCCTCCCTGAGCATTTCTGGATGAGTTAAAAGAGTCCCAATTTTGGTCCCACTGTTAGCAGGACTTGGGATTATGGGATTAGCTGCAGTCGGGTCAGTTGCTTTAATACAAGGAAATTTAAACTATCAGACTCTTAGTCAGCAAATTGATTTAGATTTACAGGGATTAAAAAAAAAACTGTTTCCCATTTAGAAAGATCCTTAGACTCCCTTGTAGAAGTTGTGTTGCAAAACCGCTCAGGGCTTGACTTTCTCTTTTTGAAACAAGGAGTGCTGTGAATGGCATTGGGAGAAACTTGTTTTATCCAAACCATTCGGGAATCATTAAAGATAGGTTAGCCCTGGTTAGGAAAAGATTAGAGGAAGGAGACAAGAAAAGAAATGAAGGAACCAATTGCTTTGAAAAGCTATTTAATTGGTCAACCTGGCTAACTACCCTAATAACGACCCTAGCCGGACCCCTAATCCTCCTCCTGCTAAGCTTCACATTTGAACCAATAATAACCAATAAGCTGGTGGCATTCCTTACACAGAAAGTACAAGCCATAAAACGCTTAGTGCTGAGCCCACCATACACTGTGCTGACTACCACAGATTCAATGATTTCAACTTGGCTAAGAACAGGAGGGAATGTAGCAGCTCTGGGAGTAGCTTAAACAGCCTGACAAGAGAAGCCATTTTGAGCTGACAGAAGCCATTATGAATGGTAAATAAACTAGCTATGAACTGTCAATGAGAACTAGCTGATATTGGGGAGGTAGGCTGTGCAGACATAGCCCAAGTGAATGTAGAGAAGGAAATGGATATTCAGAAGGCTTGCGAGAATGACCAGAGCAGTTTTTGTTCAACTAAGAATGGCTAACCACAATACCCCGCTTCTGTGCTCTGCTTGCTTGCTTTCACACCTGCACATTGCAAAAGTATAAAAACCTTTGCAAAATTAGACTGGGGGCCACTCAGTCTCCTCTCAAGAGAGCTGACAGTCCCTGCGCAGGAAATGAAACTTGTTCTGTTGACCTTGCCGGCGGTCTGGGTGGTTTTCTTTCTGGGAATGGACAGTAGCTACAACAGACACAGGTTGGCACCATTCTGCCTGGGAGTGGGTCATGTGGCTGGGAAAATGGAGGCCGCAGGTTGCGGCCTAGCCACAAGCCAGCCTGGGGCCAGCCACCCAGCCAGAGTCCTGCCAAAGCCAACAGGGTGGACGCGGGCACCCCAGCCTTCCGCTGGCCAGAGCCCCGGCACACCACTGAGCTGCGAGAAGGCTTTGGGAGTGAAAATCCTCCCAGCCTCCAGGCAGCAGCGTCCCAGTCCCCTCCCCAAATGTAGCCTGGGGAGGCAGGCACAGAAAGGCACTTTAAGTCCCGCACACAAGCAAGAAACAGCGCAAAGACAGACACAAAATGCAGGGGCTGTGGCAATACTCTACGAGTGTCCCCAGGGGCCTCCACGGTGTTGGGTGGGCGCGGCACCTGAATTGGCACACCTAGGCTAGGCGAATTCAACTCAAAAATTCTCCCGAGGGTGGTGAGGTGAAAGGAGCCAGAGGGGCCCGCAACCCGTGAGACCAGGATGGGAGGGCCCACTCCGGGGGCCGGCTTACCTCATAGCTCCAAGTCAGACAGCACCGCTTCTGTTAGACCTCTCCGGGGACAGGTATGCCTCGGTCCTTGGCTCCACGTGAGAAACAGCTCACGCCAAGGCCTGGTTTGGGATCCCTGTGACTTAGGGAGGCGTGGTGGATGAAGTTGGTCGACCCCATTGGCTGAATTGTTTAATTGAATTCACCTGGCCTTGGTGAGCCAATGCAGGTGCAGCACCCACCCAGGCGTATCTCCCCCTCCTGGCTGGAAACTTGAACTTCTGAGCATGCAGTGCGCCACTGCTTCATGAGCCGGTATCTCGGACCTCTGAGCATGTGTAATGGGCCTGCCAGTCCCTATGCTAGCTCCCTAACAGGTTTTCCAGCCAAAGGTCTGCCTTCTGGAGCTTTTCTACAGAAAGCACTTAGTTCCGGACCCCTACGCATTCAGGGTGATGGATGCCCTTGCTTCCGTGCTTGCTTCTATGTGATTCTGGAATGGTCCTTGTTTCACAAGGTCAGAGAGGTCAGGAATTCTGGGCTGGTTGACTACCAAGCACAAAAAAATAGCCAGCATATTGAAATCACAACCCCTATATAGGTTTATTATGGACCACACAAACTTGTGTTTGGAACTTCCCTCCTAAGTTTCTGAACCCTTGATTTCCTTGCCACGTGTACATGGAAAGCAAGGATTCCAAACTCTGATCACCACACCTGACTGTTCCCCCAGCCCCTCTGAGGCCCCGCTTGTATTCTAGAGTTGCACTGTCAACCAGCAAAGTTGGGCCTCTCCATTTTTCAGAAGATGAATATTGTTATGTAAAATCACCCTGTGTTTAAATGTTAGTGATAATGCTATTTAAAAGACAAATGTGTGAGCCAACTGAGGGCAAACAAGACTCATTTCAAACACCAGCCCTGTGTCCTCCAAGGGCCCATGTACAACTGCTACAACAAAACCATGGGTCCTGCTGGGTCCCCATTAGCATCTGGGAGGAAGGCTATTTATTTCAGGGAATCCTACCTTGGTCCCTTGGTGTTAATTGCAGACTCACTGGGTGACGGATTGTATCAGACACGCACCACGTTTCCGGCAGCAAACACCAACACTTTGTCAAACTCCGTTTGGTATTGCTCGATCCCTCCATCCCCCCATCATTCTCCCTAATGACAAAAATAATTAACACTCTCATATAAAAGCACAGGATGAGGAGAACCTTAATTTATGCATCTACTTCAGGGTCATCCCTGTTATCAATATATGACAAGTTAATGAGGCTTAATTGAAAAAGCAGCAGTAAAGCAATTTAGGAAACTGAGGGATTGTCACGAGTCCTGGTTGTGACAGCATGTTTTGTGCATCATGGGAGATAACAGATTTACCTTCTATGGTATCTCATATCCATCATCCCCAAACTCCCTGCTCTTAGTGGTAGAGAGAGCAATCTTGTCTTTGAAAATAAGTGCCTGGGTTTGGTAGCTCCTCACAGGATGGCAGGTGTAACGTATTATGAGAACTTAACAAGGCTCTGAGAAGGTGGTTATTGGAAGGTCTGGCTGGAGGGCAAGGTCATGACTCCTGAAGGATTCAGGATCCAAAAGTCGAGTCAGAACTGGATGCCAGAGACTTTCTCAATCCAGCCCTCTTTGCCCCTCCCCTAAAGCCAATACATTTCTAAGGGTTATGGATTCTACTTCAGAATCTTTCTCAAACCCAGGGCCCTCTTCACCATTATTGGCTAGACCTGTTCACCTTTGCCTTATATATAAAAATATGGGTTTATTGTAATTATGGGTCTGTTAGGTTTCTCAGGTGGGACATGTCTCGGTCCTTGGCTACACACTAGAAAGAAAGTCACACCAAAGCCTGGTTGGTGATCTGAGTGGATTTAGAAACAGGAGAGAAGGTTCCGGCGTTACAGTAAACTGAACACGGGCACCCTCATGACACTGCACACCCAGCCCTGCTGAGTGAAATGCAGGGAAGCAGCTGAAGGGAAGGGGGGGGGTGGTCTCAAGTCAGTAGACGCTTCTTTTTTTTTTTTAACCTAGCTTCTACTATGGTAATTTTCGGAGCTGCTATGTGGCTGCGTTTAAAAGTCCCCTTTGGGATCCAGAGTACAATCCATATCACAGAGGCTTCCTCCCAGTCCCAAATAGCAATGCGACCTCATTTCAGAAGGTTGTTCTTGTTTCCATAGACCCAGAATGAAGTTCAAGCTGTTGATCTTGACCGTGGTTGTCGAGTTAGCCACTCATGGACACCTCATGGGCAGCAGTGCAAAGTGTGCCAGTCTGTGCTACCACCAGGGCTGGGAGAGGAAGCCAACCGTGGTGGGCCATAGGTCAATGTGTGCAAGGAGATGATGAGGTCTTTCTTCCTTATTCTATTTCAGTCTGGAAACACCACTGACGCCTGCTCAGTGTCATAGCAAAACACAAACCTTCACTGACAGTCTGGGGCACATTGGCTGAAAATTGAAGCTGGGTCTTCCCAGTGAAAGACAATGAGAGATCTACCACTGAAGTACCGTGGCCCCCACCTCAAGCCAGGGCAGTCATTTCCCACAGATCTACCAGAGTTCAAACTAGACCACAATGCAGGATGACAGAGATTGCCACCAGAATCTGATACTAATGCAGAAAAAAGCCTAACTACCATTTTATTGACTCCCACTCATACCGACCCTATAAGAAAAAAGAACTGCCCCTTTGTGGTTTTGAGACTTTAAATCCTTACGGCAGAGGTTCTCACCTGTGGGTCGCAACCCCTTTGGGGATCAAATAGCCCTTTCACAGGAGTCACCCAATTATAAACAATAGCAAAATTACAGTTATGAAGTAGCAATGAAAATAATTTTATGGTTGCAGGTGACCACAACATGAACTGTATTAAAGGGTGGCAGCATTCAGAAGGTTGAAAACCACTGCCTTACAGAAACAGACAACCTCATATTTCTCCCACTGATGGGCTAGTCAGTTCAAACCCCTGACCTTGCAATAAGCAGCTTAATGCATGTCCACTACACACCTGGGTTCCTGATGATATAATAAGAGATACTATTGTTAACTCTTTTCGTGGGAGAGGTATACCTCAGTCCTTGGCTGCACGCGAGAAAGAATTCACTCCGAAGCCTGGACTGTGATCCATGTGAGTTTTTTGAGAGAAGAAATCTCAGGTTTACACAGGCACCTCAGGGCCCCTCACCCCCGCACAGCCTACCTAGAAGCTGCTGGAGAAAAAGTCACTCAGTGGGATCCTGCTTTTTCTTTCTTTCTTTCTTTTTTAAATCATTTTATTAGGGGCTCACACAACTCTTATCACAATTCATATATACATCAATTGTGTAAAGCACATTTGTACATTCATTGCCCTCATTATTTTCAAAACATTTGCTCTACACTTAAACCCCTGGCATCAAGTCCTCCTTTTTTCCCCTCCCTCCCCGCTCCCCCATCCCTCATGAACCCTTGATAATTTGTGAGTGGTGATACTGGGAGGGTAAAGGGAGGGTGCATTGGAAAGAGGGAACCGATGACAAATATCTACATGTGACCTCCTTCCTGGGGGACGGACAACAGAAAAGTGGGTGAAGGGAGACATCGGACAGGTCAAGATCCTGCCTTTTTCAATTCCCCCATAGGGATGCATGTTTGACGATCCTGTTCAACCCCATTGGCTGTATTGAATTTAACTGGCCCAGATGGGCCAATCCAGGTGTAATGGCCACCTAGGTGTACCACCCCTTTCTGGCCAGAAGTTTGAACCTGAGCATATGTAATCGATGACCCAGTTCCTATGCTAAGCTACCTAACAGCATTTGCAAGATGTCAAGCACTGTTCTAAGCTTTTGTATGTAAAAATTCAATTGTTCCACTTAACAAGCCTATGTGTGGAGTCTATTCCTGTCTCATTTTACTTATGAAAAATCATTGGCACAGGATGAAAAAGTCATGAGCCTATGACCACACAGAGAGGAAGTGGAAAGGAGAGATTTGAACGTAGGCTGCAGAGCCCGTGCCCTGGGTGCCTGCAGCTGCCACATCAGACACAGACAAGCATGGAGCAGACTCGGCGTCAGACATTAGGGAGTTGGGAGGACTGTGCATGCATGTATGTGCTATGACTTCATGAGAGTAGCTGCTACTCAGATCCAGAAGAGAATAAAAGCCTTTTGAAAAAATTATTTTTGCCAAGAGAGGGTGGAAATCTGCATCTTGTGTGAAATCCCCCAACCTGCACATGTGCATAGCTACTTCAGAAGGTTCCAAACGATGTGTGCTGTGCGGCAAAGCAAACTGAGCTCAGGTGGATCTGGTCTGTGGGTTATGTTAGCCAGAAGGTGAGCAGTTTGAACTCACCAGCCACCACTCCAAGGGAGAAAAAGGAGACTTTCTGCTCCCATGGACTTACAGGGTTCAAAGTGGCCTATGATTAGGATCTCGGAGGGTGAGGGTGGATGGAGTTGGTTGAGACCTGGTTTCAGGGCATTTCCAAGAAGGGCTTCCTGCGCTCTGCCTCCAAAAATGTCTGGTGACCCTGAGGGCAGCAAAGTCCTAAACACACTCGGGCAGTGGTTCTCAACCTTCCTAACACAGGTCCTCTTGTTGTGGTGACCCCCCAACCATTAAATTATTTTCTTGCTACTTCATCACTGTAATTTTGCTACAGTTATGAATTGAGTGAGCCCTGTGAAATGGGTAATATGACTCCCAAAGGGGTCGCAACCCACAGGTTGAGAACCACAGCACTAAGGGTTCCCCTTCCAGGCAGCTCTACCAGTGTCTGGTGTGCATAGTTATGTGAGGTGAAAGAAAAAGAGAGAAATGAACTTAGTGTCTGCTTCTGGTGACAGTTGATGTGGGTGGGCTTTCTCCCTATGTCAAGTCCCTCTCAAGAGATTTGTCACCACAACAGAGGGAGCCATGCACATAAAGCAAGAAGAGGAGGCAGCACAGCAGGACAGTAAGCAGAACAAAGATTGAATAAGCACAATTCACGTCAATCATGAATCGGGTCCCCTTGAGATATGAGGAATACCCCAGTCTAGTGACATTAGATCAAGTTTAGGGATTGAATGAAGGAACTCTCTTGGCTCCCCTCAGCTCCTATCTTGCTTTCCCATTGACCCTGGCGCTTGCATCGTGATTGGTCCTTATTCCAGCAGGATGGTTGGTTTCATAATCACGGCATATGGGAATGTGTTAGTCGATAGGTTTTACAGGCACAGCCTCTGGAATGGGTAAGTGAGGAGGCGATTAGGGCTTGCTCAGGAAGACCTCTAGTTGTCCTTGACATGACTGGTGGAATGGATCATGTGAAGTGATTTGAGATCGGTGTTCAGACCTGATAGGTCATCCAGGCCTCTAGCGAATCCTGGCAGTACCTTAGTTTAAGGAAACAGAATGTTAGGCGTTTAAGTCGTATTTGAGCTTAAATTTTGACCAGTAGGCTGTGGCTCACAGTGAGAGTCTATGTGGAGACCCTATATCCATTTTGAGGGGCCACAGATTCATCCAGCATTGAGTTCTTTCCTACTGCTGACTGGCAGTGGATAGCTTGGCCCTCAGGCAGGGTGCTTGCATCCACTCCCCGGGCCAGACTCAGCGACATACAGTAGTGTGCACATCCCAATGAAGGTCCCGCTCATGCTCTCACAGGCCCTCCTGCAACTCCAACTCTATGAATTGATCTGTCTTCAGTCACAGTTTCGTGACAAAGCTGTTTGTTTTCCATGTCTTATTTAAGCATTCAGGAGCCCAGGTGGTAATGCTGGATAGTGTTGGACTATTAGCAGCAAGGTCGCTGGTTCGAAGCCACTAGTCATTCCACAGGAGAAAGATGAGGTTATCACTTCCTATAAAAGTAGCAACTTCAGGATCCCTACACAGAGTCATTATGAGTCAGAGTCAGCAGGACAGAATGGGTGTCATTTTATTTAAGTAACTGTGGCTGTGGGTCCTTCTAACACCATTGTGGCCTCATGCGGATGCTCTCCTTCATCCAGAACATCAGTTTTTGCCTTTTCCTTATGTAAAACGTAGCAAAGGAGTTCCTAATAAAATATAGTTGAATTGGGGGTCTTTTCCCCCTAAAACAAAGTAAATACATATGAGACTATGGTGCAAATAACCAGTTGGAGAGTTGGGAGAGCTGAACTCTCAATCGTGATAGAAACCCATTGTGACTTTGAGCACCTGCTCAAGGTCATCCACAACCTATGAGGTTAAGTTGAGTCAGACAAAACAGATGTGTTGGGGAGTAATTGTGTACATTAAGTAAACAATTTATCTTTCTAAAGATACTTTCTAAAGTTTACTTCAAATAGTAAGTTTTCCCCTGGGCTAGGGAAAGATCAGGGAACTTAACCCCCTAGTATCCACCCCCTCTCAGTATTCATCATGTTATCCCAGAGGAGTCAAATCACATTCAACTACCCAGGGAGCGCTGCTTCCAAAAGCACATTGCCTGTGCCAGGGCAGAGGGCAGGTGCCCGGACCAGAAATGCTCATGGAGTGGAACCAGAGAACTCAGCCCCCAGCTTCCTGAGGGAGCAGCTGTGGTGGTTCACTTCTAGATGAATGTGTTTAAGCAAAGGCCAAGGGCATGACTTGGGTAGCACGGAAAGCAGATGTGCAGAGGTTGTTTCCTGCATTCCAGAAGTTCATACACTCCTCAGAGGCTCCTTGGCTCAATGGCAGGAAGTCATTGGTGGCTTCCACCTTCAAACCCAAAAGGCCAATTCCATCAAGTGGATTACAACCACAGTGGCCCTATATGGAGTTTACAAGACTATAAATCTTCATGGGAGCCAGCAGTCTCATTGTCTCCCTTCAGACAGAAAGCTAGCAGTCCGTTTTGCCACCAGGGCTCCTTCTTCTCTAATTCTGGATCCAGTCCCTCCAAATATCCTGCCGTGCCCTTGTCTAGGCTTCTTAAATGCTTTCCACACTGCTTATGTTAGTCTGGGTACATTAGAGAAACAAATCCACAGAAACTTGTATGGATAAGAGACAGTTTTATGTAAAGGGTGACACATCAAGAAAACATGCCTGCATTTGCTTATGCACCCGCTTGATCTTCAGCGATCATGTCGGAGTAGGCTGCTGTGCTTCTTCCGTGTGGGCTTTGTTGTTTCTTAGCTAGATGGCCCCTTGTTTATCTTCCAGCCTTTAAGACCCCAGACGCTATATCTTTTGATAGCCTGGCACCATGGTGCTTAACCACTACACAACCAGGGTTCATTAGCATGTGACTTATCTCACTTATCTCCTGTCGTTCACACTAGATGCTCAAAATAGCAGGA
The DNA here is from genome assembly GCF_050624435.1 of Tenrec ecaudatus. NCBI lineage: Eukaryota > Metazoa > Chordata > Mammalia > Afrosoricida > Tenrecidae > Tenrec > Tenrec ecaudatus. The sequence continues at coordinate 91,934,031 of NC_134544.1, read as the reverse complement.
AACCAGGTTTCTCCTTTGTGGCCACACCAGGTACTAACAGAACCAAGAACAGAGACACACTTAGTTATGTATCTTAACTATCATTTGCATATTATATGCCAGGCAATCTGTAAGCCTTCGCTCCCCTGACCTCTCATAGCCTAGGTTAAATGAAGCTAGTAAAAGTAGTGATCTCGCAAGCTTGGTAGGAGAATAAACAACTCACGTAAGGCTACAGAACCCATCAACCAGGAGGCGAGATGAGGCAGTGTGCAGCTGCTGAACCCACACCCTTCACAACGCCTCCATTAAAATGACTGAGGGCAATGGGGAACCAGACAGAAGCAGGTTCACACCCCAGATTCAGTCAATTAAACTACCTATTGTGCCTGGCCCTTCTATCTCCGATTTTAGAAACGGGTTAACAACAACAAAACACTGTAGAAGAAATGTCCAGCAGGTGCCAGGCACACCATTAAAAAACAAAAAATAAACCACTTAAAAGTTGAAATTCGAACTCCTGGAAACCCCTCACATGTATTCAAAGTAGGATTGAGCCCCATATGGTGTTTCCAGTGTCCCCGCCCTTCCCACCTAAAATGAGCATTTGATATGGTAATGCCTGGATTGTTCCAAGCCCAATACTGTGGAGAACTGAAGGAAAACTCAGTATTATGAATCTTTGAGCACAGCCCTGCTGGGAAAGCGCCCTGCAGCCACTTACTGTTGATGACTGGAGGAGGTACAGGAGGAGGGAGAAGAACAGAGACTGAATGTGACACATAAGCAGAGATAGCCTACATTTCATAAAGGAAAAAACTCAAGGTCTGCTTTTCTGGTGACAGAAAGTTAGAACCGATTCCGTGCAGTTGAAAAGGGGGGCGATGAGTCCAAAGGATGAACTCCATCTGCAATCGTGTCACCAACTGCTAGCCACACAATATTTGTGGCTGGCCTGCCCTGCTTTTGTTATCAAGCCCAGAGAGGGCAAGAGACTAGCTGAAAGTCACACTGCGAGTTGGCAGCAGAGTCAGCCCTAGAACTTTGGATGCTTAGAAAGCTTCACACAGACCTGAGAAAGTACCAAGGGAAGACCTGTTCGCTAACTGGGCAGCATCACTGTATGCCAGCGCTGTTCCAGTGCTCCAGCCAGGGCATTGCTCCCTGTGTCTGTGTGTCTTCAGTGATTCACACAGGTGACGAATTGGCTTTTAATAGCATGCTTGGAAGGTTGAATCCACCCAGCAGCACCTAGAAAGAAAGGCCTGCCAATCTAATTCAGACTAAGCACTTTCATGATCCTGGGGAGCACAGTTCTGCTCAGACACACAAGGGGGCCAGGAGTTGAAGTTGATTCCATGATGTAGTTGATTCCATGGTTACTGGTTGTAGCTACACTTAGAGTTACATCCATATATTCATGTTTACATCTCTACACTCCATGGAGTGTTCATGGCTGCAACTCTTCTGAAGCAGACCACCAGGATTTTTTAAGGGGCCTCAGGATAGGTTTGAACTGCCAATCTTTTGGTTTGTAGTTGAGTGCTAAACAACTTGTGCCAAGGAGGGTGTTAAACTCAAAAACTCAGTCGGTGCTTGATGATCTCAGTTTGAATTATAGAGAGGGTCAGTGATGAACCATTGAATGCTGGGTAATTGTTGATGTAGTCTCCCTGTGAAGACATGTAAAGTACCTGAAAACTTAAAATCCAACTCATCTAGTGCATCATCCTGCCATGCTCCAGCCCAGCAGCGTGCTCTGCAGGGGACATTTGGCCATGCCTGGAGACATTCTGCAGAAGGGAGTCCCACTGTCATCTACTGGGCTGAGACCAGGGATGCTCTCTTAGCATCCTGGTGCAGGGAACAAGACAGCCCCATAGCAATTATGTTGCCCAAAATGTCAGCAGTGATGCCACTGGGAAAATATTCTAGTCCAAACCCTGACCTTCGTAGAGGAAGAAAGCCAATCCAGAGCAGCTAAGTGACGTGCTATGGGTTGCACAGTCTGATTCCAAGCCCAGTCTGATTCCAAGCCCAGTACTCCACCCAAAACTCTGTTAGCACATCCAAAATTAAACAGCAATACCTGCCCAAAGGCCTCTTCATTTGAGGACCAAGTAAGACAGTAAATGAGAAAGCCCTTTGACAAATGTGGCATGCTGCACAAATATGAGATTTTATTACCCAGGATTTTTAATATATGTAAATAGATCTTGTACTAGGTCAGTCAATTTTCTAACTACTCTATCTGAGGTTTCAGATGGTAGCACCTCTGTCCAACTCAGTAAAGGTCTCCTGTGCAGGCTGAGCAGCCCTAGAAAACGTCATGCCTGCCTTCTCCCACCCCTTAGCTAATTTCCAAGTGATTAATAAGGGCTCTGAGTATGTTGTGCCTCCCGGCTGACAGATGCTAGGCTATAAATGCATTCATATCACCTCCTTTATGCCCAAGGAGTAATATAGTTCAATGTGTAAGAGAAGCCACGAATATTTCCTTCTCACAACTGTGCAGCAAACGAGATCTCCCAATCTGATTTTCAGCCCTCCTGTCTTTCCAAGTGAAATGGATGGTCCGTTTCACATAGTCTCAAGTCTCTGCACATTTTATGCCAGCATTGTGATACAGGGTGTGGCTGTGGGTCTTAGTAGACAAAGCCCCCACCCGGACCCCTGTCCCCAAAGCTCCTTGGTCACCCTGCACAGCGCAGGTCGAGGCCGGCCTCCACACTGCAAGGCAATCAACCCTGACCCTCCTCACACGCTCCCACATCCACCTAGAAGACCAGAGATAAGAGATTTCAGAAGCTCCCTGCCTCATCTGCCTCCCTCCCCAGAGTGACAGAGCGGCTGTAACTGATGAGGCAGGATGCAGCCTCGTTCCCAGTCCCCACCCTCTCTGGGAAAGCTGGGCTGTCTGGCACCTCATCCAAGGCCTTTCCTCTGTGATCTCATTACTGAGGAGCTGCTCTTCTACCGCCCACCTCTGTCACCTCATCTAAATACGGGGGAGATGACTATATCTTTGCTGCTCCTTCCCTGACTCCATCCCAGGAGTTTCCTGAACAGATCATCAATAACTTTTCATTACACCTGCAGCAGCCTTCAGATACTGCTGAAAAGAGACAGGCGCCTCCCCTGTGCTGCCAGGATCCAGTGCACATGTGCACACACACGTGCACTCACATTGTACAGGCACACTCACATGTACACACATGCATGCACACACATGTGCACAAACTTTGTTAAGAGGTGGGAATTCTGCCCATTTTTGCCTCTAATATTGCAATTAGAGAGTGATAGAATAATGAAAGATGAAGGTGGATGAAGGAAGATCTATTTATTCCCTTACTTGTTACATAAACCATTCAGGGCTCTATTTTTGTCCATACAAAAACACCACCACCACCATCAACAATCATCAAGTAGCTGTCATGTTTGTAGTGCTGCCCTATTCAAGGCAGTGCTGAGTATGTGAGGAGGATTTTCTCTAAAGCACAGCTCTCAGGAAGTCTGTCTCCTTCACGCTTTTACACAAGCAGGGAGAGAGGAGCCTGCAGGAGGCTCCGTGCGTTGGGTGAAACCACACGATGAGTGAGGAGACCGAGGGTGAAGCCAGGGGAGTGAGAGCCCAGAGTTCACTACTTCACCACCATGCTGGTGTGCGGAATCGTTGAAAGGGTGGCTGCCAACAGCAGGACAGAAAAAAACTAAAGCATGTAACTTGTGGTTTTAGTTCTGGCTTACTTCCAAAAGGAATATTTTTTTGTTCTAGAAAGCTTTATACCTCTATAAAAACAAAAAACTACTGCTGGCAAGCACCTTCAGACTCAAGACAGAGTAGAGGTCTCCCAGTGGGCTTCCAAAGCTGTAAATCTTCACAGAAACAGAATACCTCCTGTGGAGTAGCTGGTTGGTTCAAGCCAGCAACCTGGCAGTTAGCAAGTACTTCCCTTGTAACTGTAATACCTAAATAAAGTGTATTAAATATGAACTACTCCTGGTGTGTGATTTTAAATTGAATTATTGAGACAAACATCTATCAATTGTTTCCAGGGATAGGTGGGAAGGTAAGTATGGTTGTTACATAATTTCATGTCAATTGGATAAATAAGTGGGGTGAAGTCTTTCTTATACCTATATGAGTGTCCTTGGATTTATTTCTCTAGACAACCCAGCCTAACACAGTAGAGCCTGGAGGGGAAGTGCCAGCCCTGAGACGATACTGAGCCTCCATATGGGCGATGGCATAATTTTGGAATGGGTAAGGATGATATTTAAACAACATGCACAATGCCACTTTGTTGGGAGCCGATAGCCATTAAGACCCTGGCCTCAGACATGTAGCAGAAACTTGGCCGCTTTCTAACAGCAAGGCTTTGTTTCCTGCCCAACTTTGCCCCCACATTCCAAGCTACATGCTCAGCAGTATGGGCAGTTGCGATAACTGACCTTGTTGCCATTAGTCAAAGTACTGAGCACCCATTGAACCACAGATATACCATATTAGGAACATAGTGATAAGTTCACCCGGTAAGCCTTAATTTGCATGCGGACGTCACCACGGACGTCTTTGAGTACTGTTGCGCACCCTTTGTACCTTATTAGGAACATGTGGCTGATTGGTTGTTGTACAGTGTGCGGTTGTTACACGGTGTGCTTCATTGGAATATGTGCCTCCCACATCCTACTCTGTTGTAAATATATACCCCAAGTTTTGGCAAAATAAACGGGCTTGATCAGCACTTGTCTTGCCCCATGTCTCTGTGTCTTTCTTCCATCCAGGTTCGTTGCCCCTCCCGGTCACTGCGTGAGGGTTTCGCTGGACGAGACCCCTAACAACTGGCGCCCAAACGTGGGGCCCGACGGGGGTGTTCGATCCTGGACCCTGCTTTCCCTAAGAACGGCCGTTCTGAGCAGTGAAATCTCCGTCTCCTGAGAAGCACCGGAGATCAGTTTGAGTCCGCTGCGGTTCCCTCCTACTCCCTGCCAGAGCCGCATTGAGGTCAACGCAGGCAGCCCGACTGCGATATCGACACTCGTAAGGTAAGTGAAGCAGCGCATCACATCATGGGACAAACATTGTCTGCACAGGAGCAATTTATTGAGGAACCAAAAGCATCTCTTAAGACACGTGGGACTCGGGTTAAAAAGATAGATTTAGTATAGTTTTTCTTTTGCTGGAAGATGTGTGTCCTTGGTTCCCCCAGGAAGGAACCATCGACGAAAAATGTTGGTTACGGATAGCGGATTGTTTACAAGATTATTATCATTCTTTTGGGCCTTCTAAAGTACCTGTTGATGCCTATAATCTTTGGTCTTTGATATGGGAAATTTTGCAAATCCACCATTATCACCCTGATATTTCTAAGGTTGTGTCCCAGTCGCATAATTATTTTAAAACTGTATATAAGAGCAATAAACCTTCCTCCCGAGCGCCATCTGTTTGTTTGTCACCTCCACCTTCTGTTCCTCCCCCAGAAAAACCCAGAGAACAGGATTCCCTTTCTATTGTTTCCGAGACAGAGATAACTCCTCCAAAATTATTTTACCCGTCCCTTGCTGAACATAAAAATCACCCTCCTTCTAATAACCCTCAAGCGCCCTTGCAGGCGCCCTTACAAACTCCAGCCCCGCAAAATCCGCTACAAAACGCCGACCCAGAAATTAATTGGGATGATTTAGAAGAAGCGGTGGTGCATTATCATAACCCCGATTGGCCTCCCTTATCGGGATTCTCTGGCCGGCCACTGCCGTACAATACCCTGGGAAAGCAAGCCCCTGTTCCTGCCGCTGCCGCCTCAGCTCCTATCATGCACGCCCCTCATAACTGGGCACTTTTAAAAGAAGCCACGAAAACATGTTGCGAAGGTTTCCAGTCTTTACAAAATGGTTTGCAACAGCTGGAAATTTGACCTGTCAGCCCCGTTACTCAGGGAGCCGCCGCCCCCCTTGTTAGAAAGAACGCTCGTCTTCGGGCTCCAAGGCTTGGCAAAATTAAGCCCTCTAAAACTACACTTGCGTTCCCAGTCACCGGCTCTAAATCGCGGGCGCCTGCCGAAAGTGAAACTACAGGCGCTAGTAGCGACCCAGATGGTGATGACTCACCTGCAGCAGTTATACAAGGAAATCACTATGATGAGCAATCAGGCACAGATAGTGGAGATGAGGAGGAGGAGGTTAGTACTAACAATCTGCAAGAGGCTAGCACTAAAGATCAGCAATATCGCCGCATTAGCCTCAAGTACGTAAAAGAATTAAAATCTGCTGTGTCTTTATGGCCCGACAGCCCCTTATACCATGTCCCTCCTTGAGTCCCTCACTGAAAAGTGGCTTACTCCAAATGATTGGTATATGTTAGCCCGTGCTGTTCTCTCAGGAGGAGATTTTGTTCTTTGGAAATCAGAATATACAGAAACCTGCAAGGAGGTTGCACGCCGCAATGCCGAGGCTAAGGGGACGGCAAAGCGTTGGACCATTCAAAAATTAAAGGGCCTTGCTCCTTATGACACTAATAGCAAACAGGCTCGATTCTCCCCCGGATTGCTTGCCCAAATTCAAACCGCCGGCCTCAAGACCTGGCGTCGCTTGCCCCCCAAGGGCTCCCACCACTTCTTTGGCACAAATTTGGCAGGGGCCTGAGGAGCCCTACAGTGATTTGATTAGCTGTTTAATGGCCGCGGCCGAGCGACTTGTTGGCAAAGATGAAAATGAAAGTGAATTTATCAAACACCTTGCTTATGAAAATGCAAACCCTATTTGTCGGGATGTTCTCCGCCCACACCGCCGCACTGGAGATATTTCTTACTTTATAAAATACTGCGCAGGAGTTGGTCCATCACATAACCTTGGACTAGCCATAGGAGCTGCTCTTCAAGGTCTAATCCAAAACCCTGCTGCGCTTGCTCAAAAAAAACCTGCTTTAACTGTAAACAGCCTGGGCATTCCTCCCGAGACTGCCCAGCGCCTAGGGCTCCTCGCCCTGAAAGACCGAGACTGTCCACCGTCTGCCCTCGCTGCAAACGTGGTTTTCACTGGGCTTCTGAATGCAGATCCAAGGCCGATTTTCAAGGAAGTCCTCTGTACCCTCACTCTGCGGTACAGGGATACTCCCAGCGGGGCCAGCCCCAGGCCCCCTTTGCGAGACAAACCCCTGGGGCTATCAGGTTTGTTCCTCAAGGCCACCAACTCCCTCAGTCCCAGCACCTGGCATCGCGCCCACAAGCCTTGCCACCCTTTCAAGGGCAACAACAGGCAGTTCAGGACTGGACCTCTGTTGCTCCTCCCATACAGTATTAACTCTTTCCTGGCATTATTGATAATGACTATACAGGACAGATTCAAATCCTTGTCAAAACAGAGCAGGTTATTGACCTCCTTGCTGGGTCCCGCATAGCACAATTAGTTCTTTCACCCTTAGTCAATTTTTCTAACGCGGTTCAGGGACCTGCTAGAGGCGATTCCAAATTTGGCTCCTCTGATGCCTACTGGGTCCAGCAAATTTCCCCTGAATGGCCTTTATTAACACTCACCCTGGATGGCAAACAATTTGAAGGTCTTCTTGATACTGGGGCTGATGCTTCCATAATTTTCGTTGACTGTTGGCCCACTTCCTGGCCTCTTACTCCCTCCTTAATTCATTTACAGGGTATCAGGCAATCTGCCAACCCCATGCAAAGTTCAAAATATTTACACTGGAAAGACCCTGAAGGAAACACCGGCACTGTCAAGCCTTTTATAATAAAAGGCATTCCTGTTAATTTATGGGGTCGAGACATTCTTTCCCAAATGAAGCTTATAATGTGCAGCCTCAACGACGTTGTTGCTCATCAAATGTTAAAACAGGGATTCCGGCCTGGCCGTGGACTGGGAAAAAAATGAGCAGGGTATCACTCAGCCCCTAACAATTTTTCCCCATGAAGGACGCTTAGGTCTTGGGTCGCAGAATTTTTCCTAACGGCCATTGACAAACCTGCACCCCAGGCTCACGCAGACCCTTTAATATGGAAGTCTGACAATCCTTTCTGGGTTGATCAATGGCCTCTGAGTTCTGAAAAGCTTCATGCCGCTCAAGTGCTAGTGTAGGAACAACTGAGGGCAGGCCATTTAATAGAAAGCTCCTCCCCCTGGAATACTCCTATTTTGGTTATACGTAAAAAATCTGGAAAGTGGCGACTTTTACAAGATCTTAGGGCTGTCAATGCCACCATGCACCTTATGGGGGCGCTCCAACCTGGGCTATCCTCTCCGGTCACTATTCCTCATGGTTATTACAAGGTAATTATTGACCTCAAAGACTGCTTTTTCTCCATTCGTCTTGCGCCACAAGACCTTTTCCCTCCCCTCAATTAATTTCAAAGAACCTATGAAAAGGTACCAGTGGGCTACCTTGCCACAGGGAATGGCAAATTCCACTATGTTATGTCAAAAATATGTCGCCGCAGCTCTTCATGAGGTGCGCAAAACCTGGCCACATGTTTATATTATCCATTATATGGATGACATCCTTCTCGCGGCGTCCCTGGATAGCGAGGTTCTCCAGTGCTTTAGCCACCTTAAAAGGCAATTGACCAATTCTGGCCTTGTCATTGCCCCCAGACAAAGTCCAATTACAAGACCCGTATACTTATCTTGGTTTTCACATTTTTGGCCCTAATATCACCACACAAAAGGCAGTTTTTCGCCGAGACCATCCATCTACACTTAATGATTTCCAAAAACTCTTGGGCAATATTAACTGGCTCAGGCCTTATTTAAAACTCACTACAGGAGAACTTAAGCCCCTCTTTGCCCTTCTCGAAGGAGATTCTCATCCAAATTCCCCTCAATCTTTCACCCTTGCTGCTTTACAAGTCCTACAAAAAGTCGAAGAGACTATCAGCAAATAATTTGTAACCAACTTAGATTATTCTAAGCCTTTTAGTTTATTAATTTTTAACACACCCTCAACCCCAACTGGCCTATTGTGGCAAAATAATCCCCTTATGTGGATCCATTTACCCTCCTCACCGTGCAAGGTTTTGCTCCCTTATTATGATTCTGTAGCCGAGTTAATTATTCAAGGACGCCAGACTAGCCTTAAATATTTTGGCCTAGAACCGTTTAAAGTTATCCAGCCATACACCCACCCACAGGTCGATTGGCTCATGCAGCAAACTAACTGCTGGCCCGCTGCATGCACATCCTTTACAGCAAGTATTGATAATCATTACCCCCCAAATAAATTAGTTCAATTTTGTTGTCTCCATGCCTTTATTTTCCAAAATCTTACTAGTTTACACCCTCTTAATGATGCATTTTTAGTTTTCACTGATAGGTCCTGTACAGGAATTGCAGCCTTTTGGGTAAATGGTATAATTACTAAAATCCAAACCGACTGCGTTTCAGCTCAGTTGGTCGAACTCAGGGCCATTATGTGCATTTTAGCACAATTTGCAGACAAACCCCTTAATATATACACTGATAGCGCTTACTTGGCATATTCCATTTCTTTGCTGGAAACCACTCCTCAAATAAAAAAGACTGCTGAAACTTCGGCCCTGTTCCTGGAGTGTCAAAAAGCAATTCATTCCAGGACAGCTCCCTGTTTCATTGGTCATATTAGGACCCACTCAGACCTCCCTGGTCCCTTATCCCAAGGATACGGGGTTGTTGATGCGGCCACCCGCTTTGTCGCCTTAGCCTCTGTAGATAATGTTGAAAAGGCTCGCGCCGCCAATTCCTTACGTCATATTAATGCTCAAACTTTACTCTTAATGTATAAAATAACCAGGGAACAAGCTAGACAAATAGTCAAACAATGCTCTAACTGTGTAATCCATCTCCCGGTACCGCACTTGGGAGTCAATTCTAAAGGATTGGTGCCAAATGATATCTGGCAATTGGATGTAACCCACCTTTCTGAGTTTGGCAATTTAAAATATGTTCATGTGTGCGTGGACACCTTTAGTGGATTCATAGTAGCCTCCCTCCAAACAGGAGAGGCCACCAAACATGTTATAGCTCACCTTTTACACTGTTTCTCTATACTTGGGGCCCCTAAGCAAATAAAACAGAAAATGGCCCTGGTTACACCTCTGCAGCCTTTCAAGAATTTTGTTACAATCTCTTTATAAAGCATGTTACTGGCATCCCGTAAAATCCCCAAGGCCAGGGGGTAGTGGAAAGGTCAAACATAACATTAAAACTTACTATTGAGAAAATAAAAACAGGACAATGGTACCCTACAAAAGGCACCCCCCAGAACCTTCTTAATCATGCCTTATTTATACTCAATTTCTTACGCCTTGATGATTCGGGAAAATCAGCTGCAGATCGGTTTTGACACCCTAAATCTAACTCACAATTTGCCATGGCAAAATGGAAAGACCCTATAAACAATTCATGGCACGGACTGGACCCAGTACTTATCTGGGGAAGAGGCTCCGTTTGTGTTTATTCTCAAGAGCATAATGCAACAAGATGGCTACCAGAAAGACTGGTCAGACAAATGGACCATAAATCTGAAGTAATGCCCTCCAGGGAGGAGTCAACTCCCTGAGGGATAGTTCTCTTTTTTGTGTTTTTACAGGTTCAACAAATTTACACATGTGGACCTTCACCTCTTGTCTTGGAATCAGAATCGCAGCAATTGCCCCCCACTTGCTGCAGTCCCAACCTCCAACCCTATTTCTGATACGGACACCACCCCACCTCCCCAAACTCCTATAATTGTCAATGATGTTCCCCTTTATTTACCTCCTGGCACAACCTAAGTTCCGTTTTGTTACTCCGCGCTGTCCTCATCTCTTTGTAATAATTCACTCACACGACAGAAGCAGTTGCACCCAATGGCTTTTTCTTTTGGTGTAATCATACCCTCACAAAACATGTAAATGTTTCCCTTCCGTCTTCCTTATGGTGTATGCCTGTTACTCTGGTGCCCCAATTAACTGTTTATACCACCGCTGAATTTCAATCTAAAATTTCCCCTCGCCCCCTTTCCAAGTCAAAAAGAGCTATTTTTCTCCCTGTCTTAATGGGCCTTTCATTGGCCTCCTCTGTCGCCCCTGTTGGTTTTGGAGGAGGAGCACTTGGACATTCTATCACCGCCATCAACGATCTGGCCGCCCGCCTTCAAGAAGCTTTGGATGACTCTGCACAGTCTCTGGAGTCTCTCCAACAACAAATCAACTCTTTAGCTCAAGTTGTTTTGCAAAATCAGCGCGCACTGGACCTTATTACAGCCGAAAAGGGGGGTACTTATCTGTTTTTACAAGAAGAATGTTGTTACTTTATTAATGAATCTGGATTAGTTGAGGAGCGGGTAAACAATCTCAATAAGATCAGTAAGGAAATACTTAATTTCGGACGCCCACCCCAAGTTCGCTCAACTCAATGAATTGGTGGTCTTCGCCGTTATTTTCATTTATTGCCCCCTTTATAGGGCCAGTAATTGTTTTGCTTGTTGTAGTTTCATTGGGGCCCGTCATTTTTAACAAACGTATGTCTTTTATCAAACAACAAATAGAGGCCATCCAGGCTAACCCCATATAGATCCATTACCATCACCTTGAGATGATTAGTCGGGGTGGCTCGCTATCTGACGATGAGTATGCGTCACCGGTAAGACCCTCCGCCCTTATGAGATGAGTTGGATAGCCAATGAGGGGTAAGACTGGGTGCCCCTGACACCAACCTAAGACAGGCGGTGGTTCGCCTCCACCTAAGGTGGATAAGATGCGTTCACAGAAGCCGAAGAAAGGTAAGGGTCAGAGCCGCACCTGGCAACCTATGACAGGCACAACTACCTAAGAGTATCTCTCATTTTCTAAATACATAAAACAAAAAAGGAGGACCTGTTGGGAGCCTATAGCCATTAAGACCCTGGCCTCAGACACGTAGCAGAAACTTGGCCGCTTTCTAACAGCAAGGCTTTGTTTCCTGCCCAACTTCGCCCCCACATTTCAAGCTATATGCTTAGCAGCATGGGCAGTTGCAATAACTGACCTTGTTGCCATTAGTCAAAGTACTGAGCACTCATTGAACCACAGATATACCATATTAGGAACATAGTGATAAGTTCACCCGGTAAGCCTTAATTTGCATGCGGACGTCACCACGGACGTCTTTGAGTACTGTTGCGCACCCTTTGTACCTTATTAGGAACATGTGGCTGATTGGTTGTTGTACAGTGTGCGGTTGTTACACGGTGTGCTTCATTGGAATATGTGCCTCCCACTTCCTTCTCTGTTGTAAATGTATACCCCAAGTTTTGTCAAAATAAACAGGCTTGATCAGCACTTGTCTTGCCCCATGTCTCTGTGTCTTTCTTCCATCCAGGTTCGTTGCCCCTCTGGGTCACCGCGTGAGGGTCTCGCTGGACCAGACCCCCAGCACCACTTAATTATAATCTTGTAGATTTGGAAGTGTCAAATGTTTTGATGCATGTATATTGAGTACAATTTTTAAAGAGTGTATGCAAAAGAGCAATATGCCAAGTCTGCGTTACCATTTGCTGTTGCTCAGCTAAAAGCGATTTGGGCCGATGTAGTCCAATGGGAACCACAGAGGCTCAGGAGGAAAGCTGGTACCATCTGGAAACTAAGACTTGTCTGACCAAATGCAGAGTCTCCCTTCAAGTAACTGACAGATCAGAGGCAGCTGATCTCTGCTGCAGAAGCAACAATTTGTCTTAATTCCTAGACCACTGCCACAACCATGCCTTGTTGCCCTCGGTGCCCTCCTTCCCAACCACAATAAGTCACTAGAATGCCGTGCTTTATTTAAAAATAAACAAACAACTTCTGTCTCCATCCTGGCACTGTTTCAGCTTATTTAGCATCATAACATATGTCATCTGTTTCCCTAAACAATCTAACATGGACATGGCACGATGGGACTAATGATTTTGGCAAATGAGAAACAGACTGCCCTCTGAATACACACGATGGCATTTGATTTACTGTCAGTAGACGCTATCGTGTGTCTTCTCCTCTTTCCTGGAAAATAAATAGAGAAAAGAAAGAGGAATGAAAAGGGCTGCAAGATGTTTAGCTCTTGTCCTTTTAGAAAGTCTAGGAAAAGTATGTGAACTCTGCCTGCCTTTAGATGCCCCACTCATCTGGCAAACAAGGATTGCACACGGACCATGGACAAGACATCTGGATCTGGGGGAAGGATATAACAATTGCCCCACCAGCAAAGAGCTTCCAGAAATACGTGAGAGCACAGGCCAGAACAGCTCGTAAAAAGAACAAGAAGAATCACAAAGGAGGGTGTGCACCAGCACCACTTCATCCAGCTGCAGACACATGAAGGAAAAGCTTCCTTTGCTTTGAGTCAAGTTTATGATTTCTGCTGCATCCCTTACCAACACCTTCACAAAGATCTAGGTTCTTGGGTTGTTTCGTTCCAGGGCTGACATCTCCTTGGTAAAGCCATACTTTATGGAAAGCTCATGGTCCAAGAATTTCACCTATATGTTCTGAAAGGGGGCCATGCTAAAACCCCTGGCTCAGACTTTCAGGATGGGGCACAACACAGCAAAACCACCATGGGTACAGCGGGATTTGGTAACACTCTCATCTCAATCACAACCTGGAACTGGCAAAGCTATTTTCTTCCACTCACCATCTTTCAATCAATATTTACTCAGCTATTAATTGCTCCCCGGGCTCAACGTCAGAAAAGTGTTCAAATGTTGCCAAATTGTCCATCTAATGGTAAAGGTGTGTACAAGGGATACGAGAGCAAGAGCCTCAGAGGTGATCAGCGTGTAACGAGAGAGGGATTCACCTTTGTCTTTTGTAGGAAGCCCCTGAGATTTAGTCACATTGGCAGACTTTCCCTGGAGCAAGCAAATAAAGCTGCTCCCGGCTCAGCTCCATTCCTGATCTGGTCTTGCCATGAGACTATCCAGGCTTTGTCCCAACCCCACATCCTGGAAACCACAAGTGGAAGGAGATGGATCTTGGGGATATCATTGAAAAGAATGGGAATTACAGAACACTTCACTGTACTCATATGGAACTTATACATAGATCAAGAGATAGGACAAGGTGAGACTGTGAACAGGACAAGGTGATACTGCATGGTTTAAAATCAGAAAAGGTGTGCATCAGGGCTGTATCCTTTCACTGTTCTTATTCCATCTGTATGCTGAGCAATTAATACAAGAAGCTGGTCTATATGAAAAAGAACATGGCATCAGGATTAGAGGAAGACTTATTTAATAACTTGTGCTAGTCAGATGACACAACCTTGCTTGCTAAAAGCAAGGATGACTTGAAATAATTTCTGATGACAACCAAAGATTGAGTCTTCAGTATTGGTTGTAACTCACTGTAAAGAACACCAATGTGCTCACAGCTCCATATCAAGAATAGCACAATCCATATAAAATAGGGAACATCATGACAGATGGAGAAAGATTAAAGTTGTCAAGGAGTCCATTTTTCTCACATCCACAATGACGATCATGCACATGTTATTCAAAATATTGCATTGGGTAACTCTGTTGCGCAAGACCTCATCAAAGTGTTGAGGGCCAAGAACAGCACCTTGAAGTCTAAAGTGGACCTGACCCAAGCCATGGCATTTTCAATCACCTCGTGTACATGTGAAAGTTGGGTAATGAATCAGGGAGATTGAGTAAGAATTTATGTATTTGAACCCTGCTGTTGATAAAGAATATTGAAAAGTACTGTAGACTGCCAACAAAACAAATAAATCTATCTTTGAAGACATACGTTTAGCATGCTTCCTAGAAGCCAAGAATGGAAAAACTTCATCGCACATACTTTGGGCATGTTATCAGGCAAGTGTACTCCTTGGAAAAGGACATAGAGCTTGTTAAAGTGGAGGGGCTTGAAAAAGAGGAAGACTCTTACGAAGATGAATGAACAAAGTGGCTGCTTCAATGGACTAAACCCAACCCAATTCTTAGGACAGCACAGTACTGCACAGTGTTTGGCTCTGTTGTGCATAGGTTCACTAGCCGTCAAAACTTAATAACATGCATTTGTTGGACTACCAAGGATCAGCAAATGCAGCTCAAAGACATTTGATGTGCTTTGAGTATGTACAGGTGGCTCTGAAGTAAAATGAAAATTTCTAAAGGATATTACTCACATAACGGGGATTTCATTTGTCTAGAAAATATATATTTATGGCTTAGAATTCTTTTTAGATACTTGTCAGGGACAGGATTAGCTCTTCCATCTCAAAGGCTTGCCAATCCCTGGTCTAGTCTAATGCTTCTTCCCTGCTCCAGGTCTTTAGTCATTCATTCCCACTGAAATATTCACTACCTGGTTCTTGTAGACCCCAAATTCCTCTACAGTCCCGAGGCCTGTGCTCAGTAAATGTTTAAGGATGTTTTTCCATTCTCTTGGGGGGGAAAAAGATTGAACATAAAAATTGTCACTGTTCACATTATTCTAAAATAAGTTCTACATTTCTCAGAAACATGCAAAATTATTATGCAAATTCTCTCACCTAAAATGGTACCAGGTCTCTTTCGTGTGTTCCAATAAAAGAGGAGAAAGCTGGAAAACAATTGGCTCAGACTCACGCAGATCCAGTAGCCAGACTGATTCTGGGCGGGGAGAAGTTTCTGGTGGTACCCTCTGCTCACCTTTTCCCAAAGTCTAGTGAAATGAAAGAGACCCAGATGAACAAAATCGAGAAGAGTGAACACTGATCACAAGGAGACAGACTGTAGCCTAAAAGCTTTGGAGCAGAGCGCTCAGGCACAGAACAAATCAGCATGGAAGATGGTGATCGCCTTGGCCCGGGGGACATGCAAACAGCTAATAGATCATAAATGGCTGAAAAAAATATAAAAGGAAATGAAAGAAGATGAAGAACTTTGCTCCTGTGTCAATTACGTGTCAGGCACTCCGTTTGAACTTTGGATCTGTTACTTCATTTAATACCCACCATAGTGCTGAGGAAGATATTGTCATTGCACTGTGCCCACGAAGCAACTATAGCTGGAAGAAGGGAGACAACATTAAAATGCTATAACTGGTGAGTTGGCCTGATGCCAAAGCTCATCCTTTTTCTATTGGAACATACTGCCTCCTTAGCAGGGACCAGGGACAACGTACAAGATTCATTTGTTCATATATGCAAACATCTGGGAGTTTCCACAGACTGGGGTGGACCTGGGGACAAAGGGGAAAGTGCCTGTGACACCAGTATCCTGGAAGGCAGTTCCAGCACCTGCTGAGCTCACCACAAGGAGGACTTGCCAGACCAACACTCCTCCTATGTATGTATAGATTGTGATTAGAGCTGTATGAGCCCTCAGTAAAATGAGATTTAATGAAAACATTTTATTAAAAAACTGATCTAGATATCATACCATTCTATAGTTCAATAATATCAAGCAGTACTGTACAATTGCTACCACAATCTGTTTTAAAACATTTTCTTCCTTCTTGAACTCCTTGATACCCGTTCCCCTTTACCCCTAGCCACCACCTCCCCTACTGCACCTCCCAGAGACCCTTATTCTAGTTGTCTCTGAAGGTTTATCAATCCTCGGTTTCATATACCAAAAAACATAGAAAAACAAAAAAACGAGTCAAGATTAACCACAATGTCAAAAGGCAACAGAGATAAACCCCAATATGAAAAAAGAGAGAGAAAATATTAACTTTCAGATCAAGTCTAAAGTGTATCAGAGAGAAAATCAAGAGGAAAGGTTAGAACCATTAAAGTCAGATTTATCATTCTAATCTACTATAGTCCTTTTGTCTCCTAGTCTCTCTGTCTGATAACCAAGTTACTCCCATCCTCAGTTATGGTTAGAGAAATTACTGGAGGAGGTTTATTCCCCATGTAGATCCTGAAAATATATTTTGGGATTCCACTGTCATCCATAAACTCTGCACATCAGAATCTCACAATTTAAGCTCTGATACATCTTATATCTATTCCCTCTTTCAGATTTGGATTTGCAGTCCTTGAATCATGGATGTTGCTGTGCTTCTTCCATGTGCCCTTAGTGGACAGCTCACATAAATGGCTGCTTGTTTTAAAACAAGCCTTTAAGATCCCATGCATTAATTTATCTGATAGCTGGCATCACCTAATTTCTTCACCACACTTTGCTAAGGCACTCATCATGAGGGTTTCCATCATGAGGGTGAGTATCAAGTGCTAATGTTCCTTTTGACCAGCCTACTGACAAAAGCATACAAAAATGTGCTCCCTCCCCAATAAAAAACAAACCCACTGCCATCATCAATTATGATTCATAGCAATACTGTATGGCATACTAGAACTGCTCTATAAGGTTTCTGAGACCATAAATCTACATAGGAGCAAATAACCTCATCATCCTCTCCTGGAGCATTGATCTTGTGATGGACAGCCATATATTTAATCCACTGTACAGCCAAGGTTCCTTGTGTCTAAACAGGGTTACCCAAAGGTGATTGTCCCATTCTTTTTCCAATTCATTCACCTAGAAGCAGCATTTCGCAAAGCAAGTCCCCAGAACACAGAGCCATAGTCTGTTGGTTAGACTAAGATGATGGGTCCAGGTGGTGAGCTTGCCTACAGGTTATTCTTGCCACTGGACGGTATCAGTAAATGCTGGTCCCTAGCAGAACTTCTTAAACATTTTCTACTCTCTACCCCTTCTTGCCTGAGCAAATTTTCTTCAATCTCAGGTATATAGGTACATAAAACAGGTAGACAAATCAAACGCTTGTAGTAGTAGTTGTCATTGTGTGCCATGAAATTGGTTCCAACTCATAGTGACCCCAAGCACAACGGAGTGAACCATTGCCCAGTCCTGCATCATCCTCACAAGTGTTCCTGTGCTTGAGCCCAGTGTTGCAACTATGCTGTCAATCCATCTCCTTGAGGGACTTCTTCTTCATCGGCCTGCTGCTTGATCAAACATGATGGCCTCCTCCAGGATCTGGTTTCTCCTGACAGCATGGCCAAAGTATGTACAAGGAAGTCTCTCAATTTTGCCTCTGAGGAGCACTCTGACCTTACTTCTTCCAACACAGGTCTGCTTGTCAATTTAGCAGTCGATAGTACTTTCCATAGTCTTTTTCAGCATCAAAATTCAAATGCATTGGTTCTCCTGTTTTCTTTTCCAACTTTCATATGTATATGAGGCGATTGAAAATACCATGGCTTGAGTCACCTGCACCTTGTTCTTCAAAGTGACATTCTTGCTTTTCAGTACTCTAAATAAATCTTGTGCGGTAGATTTACCTAATGTAAGTCTTCTGTTGATATTTTTTTGACTGCTGCTTCCATGAACATTGATTGTAGATCCAAGAAAGCCAAAATCCTTGACA
Source organism: Tenrec ecaudatus (assembly GCF_050624435.1). Lineage (NCBI taxonomy): Eukaryota > Metazoa > Chordata > Mammalia > Afrosoricida > Tenrecidae > Tenrec > Tenrec ecaudatus. The sequence goes on along the minus strand of NC_134544.1, from coordinate 91,915,744 downwards.
GCTTCAACCTTTTCTCCATTTAGCATGCTGTTACCTATTGATTCAGTTGTAAGGATTTTGGTTGTTTTTACATTGAGTTCTAATCCATACCAAAGACAGTAATCCTTGGTCTTCATCAGCAAGTACTTCAAGTAATCCTCCCTTTTCTTTCACAGTTCTATGAACCAAATATTGAATGATGAGGAAGCATCCAAATAAGAGGGAAAGAATACACAGATTCACTGTAACAAAAAGAACTCGTCAACACTCAGTGAAATGCCTTGGCATAATCAACGAAACCTAAGTAGACATTTTGTGGGTATTATCTGCTTTGAGCCAAGGTCCAAATGATATCAGCAGTAATATTCCTTGTTCCATGTCCTCTAATGAATCCAGACTGAATCTCTGGTAGCTCCCTGTTAATGACTACTGTAAACATTGTTAGTTGATCTTCAGCAACATTTTACCATCATGTGATATCACTGATATTGTTTTATAATTTGAGCATTCTACTGGGTCTCCTTTCTTTGAAATGGGCACAGATATGGATCTCTTCCATTCAGTTGGCCAAGTATCTATCTTCCAAATTTTCTGGCATAGATGAATGAGGGATTCAAGTTTTTAATCAACTTAATGAAATATTTGGATTGGTATTCCATCAATTCCTGGCACCTGTTTTTGGCTAATACTTTCAGTGCAGCTTGAACTTCTTCCTTTAGCACCATTGGTTCTTACTCATCTGCTACCTCCTGAAAATGATAGAAGGTTGACTAGTTCTTTGGGGTACAGTGTCTCTGGTGCATTTTTCCATCCTCTTTTAATACCCACATCCATTCCACATTGTTCAATATTTTATCCATAGAATCTTTCAACATTGCAATTTGAGGCTTAAATTTTTTTCTTGAATCCTTTCAGTTTAAGATATGCTAAGAATATTCTTCCCTTTTGGTTTTCTAATCCTAGGCCTTGTACATTTTATTATACTATTTATCTCTGTCTTCCCAAGCTACCCTTTGAAATTTTCTGTCCAGTTCCTTGACTTCATTCTTTCTTCCATTTGCTTCAGCTATTCTATGATTAAAAACAAGTTTCAAAAATAAAAAATAAAAACAAATTTCAGAATCTTCTGATATCCACTCTGATCTTTGCTTTTATTCTTGTCTTTTTAATGACCCTTTGCTTTCTTCATGAATGACCATCTTGATGTCCTCCCACAGTTCACTAGGTCTTCTGTCATTATTGTTCAATGCAATAAATCTGTTCTTGAGATGGTCTCAAAATTCAGGCGGGATAGACTAAAGGTTGTATGTTGAATCCATGGTTTTGTTTTAATTTTCTTCAGCTTTATCCTGAACTTACATATGAGCAATTGATGGTATGTTCCAAAGTCAGCCCCTATCCTGATTTTAGCTGCTGATATTGAAATCTCCATCATCTCTTCTCACAGATGTAGTTAATTTGACTTCTATGTACTCCATCTGGAGAAGTACATGTATATAGTCGCCTTTTGTATTGTTGAATACAGGTATTTGCTATGAGCAAGTTGTTGGTTTTGCAAAATTCTATCATGTGATTTCCAAGTCCATCTTTTCCATCTAATGTAATGTTCCTTCCATTTCGTTTCTATATTTTGCATTCCAATCACCAATAATTATAAATGCATCTAGATTGTATGTTTGATCATTTTCTGACTGAAGCTATTGGTAGAATTCTTCAGTTTCTTCATCAGTTACTTTTGTGGTTGGTGCATAAAGTTGAATAATAGTTGTATTGATTGGATTTTCTTGAAGGTGGATAGATAAAATTCTATCACAGATACCATTGTGCTTCATGATGGATTTTGCATGTCCTTTTTGACAATGAATGTCACAACATTCCTCTTGATTGTATTATTCCCGACATAGTAAATCACACACTTTTCTGATTTTAAATGGCGAATACCCACCCATCCACTTCAGCTAACTACTGCCTAGCATATCGAACATTATCCTTCCATTCAATTTTTTACCACCTCCAATTTCCCTAAACTTCACACATTTCAAGTTCTGATAATTAGAAAATGTTTACACCTGTTTCTCCTTAACCTGAGTAGTGGCTTATCACGAAATGAAGATCCTGAAGACCCCACTCGCACAGCCTTTACTCAACCGAGGTCGCCCTGGAAAATGACTCTGAGAAAGCAGCTCTTCCTCAGTGACCTTTCTAGTGCCTCTGACCTGCGGGACACATCACCCAACAATCTCCCATAATGTTCTGCTTCCATTCATTAGGTCTTCACTCTTTGACAATGTTTCTAAGCTGTGTACTAGATTTTCAGTGGATCCTTCCTCTGACGTGGGGAAACGAGTCCTTCTTTGTTGTTTGTTCTTGGTCTGGAAGGTCTGCTGAAATCTTCACTTTGGGTGACTCTGCAGGTCTTTGAAATCAATCAGTCACATAGCTTTCAGCATCACAGCAATACACTTAATTAATAATAAGTCAGAAAGAAATTTATTTTAAAACATTCTTCAGTATGCATATTTTACCATTTATCAAAGACTAAAATTTGCATAGTAATGGGTTGTATGAGATTGTTTACTTTTACATAAAGAATTTAACCTTGGTGGATTATTTGATATTGCAGGACACAGAGCAACTCTAACGCTTTTCAGAGGTTAGCAACATTTTGATTTTATAATCAACAATGCTGAGAACAACATATGTAGTACAAAATTGCAGAAGTATGTTTAGGGCTATTTCAAAAACTGTTAGAAATTCTGTTTTAGTCACAAGTCAGAATTTATTTAACAATTCTCTTAGGGAACTCAAGTTTTAAACCTGTGTCACTTAATAATTTGGAAAATTCTTCATGAACTTTTAATGACCGATGATTGGCATTTTTTATTATTATTTCAACTGAGTATGGGTAATGAACCAAATTTATTTTTTTAGAATCAAAATTTGAAGTGAATTATTTCTGAAACTTCCAGGGAATTCTGATGATCAATTGTAACTCTTACAATTAAATATTTGGGAAGGTTATTTTCAATTTTAAAATAATCCGTAGCTGTAAACATTTCTGAAGAACTATTTCCACCTTATTCTTCTAAATGCAAACTATCCTTGTCAAATTTTCAATTTTTATCCTTTAACATAAACATGTTATTCTTTTTTCCTCAAAGAAACATATCGACACTCAAGATGGCACCGCGACCGAGGTGAGGCCCCTCAGAAGCGGGACTAGCGCATGCACAGCGCGGAGTCCTGGGCTGGACACAAAATGGCGGCGGCGGCTGCGGCACTGGGGAGGGCTAGGCTGAGGCGGCAAAAAGGGCACTCGAGCAGAACGTGTAGTCCTGTCCCCTCGAGCCCGCTCCAGGCAGCTGCTAACGAAAGGAGTCCACGGGGCCCTGTCCAGCCCTCTGCTGACTAGCCAGTCACCTGTGCTGAGCCTTCCCGCAGGCCTCCCTTCTGCCTCTGGGACCCCGGGACTGGGGTCCATTCAACAAGAGAAGAAAACCCTCTCAAGCTAGCATTGCAGACCCCAGAGGGTGAGAGAGACATAGAGGCGGGGGAGCCTCGCTCAGCCTTGAAACCCATGGGCTCAGCCTCCAAGGCACCAGGATTCCCTCCCCAGAGACCGAGGCGCTCACAGCCTTTCTCCCTTTGGTGATTCCAGAGCTTTCCGTCTCCATGGCCCCTGTGCTGCAGACACATCCTGTTGCCACCGTCGTTTTGTCTGCCAGACTGTACCGACAAAAGTAGCCGTTCATATTCCCGTTTCCAAATTAACAACTGACATCCATATCTGAGTGTAAATAAAGTCACTGACCCAATGTTTCCTATAATGTCATCAACAGTCAATCAGAACTTCTGACCAGCGAGTGATAACGTGATCTCACTGAGTTGATAAAAGTTTCAGCAAGCAAAAAAAGAAACATGTCATTGAGTTCTTCAAAAATAATTGACAGATAACATAGTTTTGAAAGTCATAATTTTTTATGAAAAAGTTAACAAATTCTTATTTATGCTCTGTCAAAAATATAATTAGCTTCTCTAATCTGTTTAACCTTTGCCCTCTTAGAGCCACCTAACTTCTGCATGCAGTAAGAAGACTTGTAATTGGAGTCCACGGCTTTGCATAAGTTTAAAAACAAACAACTGTTAAGGATACTTAATGAAGTTAATAATTTTGATAATAGCTTGAAGTACAACCTCTAAGTCTGGTGATTAATTTTTATTTCAAATGCCTCCTGTTGGATCATGTGGTGAGTAAAAGTGGTATGTTCCATGCCACGACCTTTAACTGTTGCTACACGTCCAACATTCTCATGCATCGTGCTTCAGCACTGTACAGACACCCATGTAATTTTTCCAATGTAAACCCTTTATTTGTGAAGAATTCCTTGACTCTAAGATATATTTATATATATTCTTTCCTTGTGTGCCCTTTCAAAGGGCAACCAGACAGTAATTCTTCGTGTATGCTTCCTTCAGAGACATATCTTAAATAAAGTAATAGCTGTGCTATATTAGTTGTTTCATCTAACTGAATTGCAAACTTTTGGCTTCCCTTAAGCCTGATAAGAAGCTGATGCAATTGGTCATCACTAATTTCAGAAATCCTTTTGGAAATAGTATCATTCAATAAAGGAATTTCATGAGTTTCTTCCCATACTTTATCCCATGAACTATTTCTGACATTTTAATTACAGCAGGTAACACAATATTTTCTTCTATCACATAGGTTTTTTTAAATAGCAATTAAATAAGAAGTTCCATTAGATGAAAGTAAATAGTTTCCATTAACATTAACAAAATTTTCAATACATTATTTTTCTTTAATTTTAAGGCATTTAAAATATTCCTTTGGTTTATTGTAGTATGCTGCATAATTGCTATTAAAAGGTCATTTTCATTTTGCTGGTTTCATGCTCTCCACAGCTAAAATTTCACTACAAATTAAACAAAGAGGCTTCTCCACACCATCACCATCATTAGAAGTAAATTCATGTTGCAAAAAGGCTGCCACCTGTTTCCTTTCTCTTGTTAATGTAGGTGCACTCAACCTACTAGTGAAGACTTAGCTGCCGTATCATCACTATTTTTACATCATCTGTCTAAATTTAGGCACTTATCCATAATAAAAAATATTTTATCTTAAAATATAGATAAATATTAATAATACTTTCTTACCAACAGACATGCACTTGCTTACTCCAAAATGTGCATACCCTTTTCCCCTATCTTGACTTGACTTTCCCTTCAGCATCGCTTATCTTTCTGGTAGGAGTGTCTGTTCATTTTGAGTGACCTTAGCATAATTTTGTTTGTCAGCAATTAAAGGTCATCTCCCACTCGCCCAATCTTGAAAATCTGACCCCAGCTGAAGTGAGGCCTCCTCTGTCAAAGTGATTTTTGAGAAATGCATATAAAGAGGATGCTGCATTTCAGCACGATACAATCCAGGGATATGCTCTACTAATTTGATATTTATATGCTGAGGAATAACAGTAGAAAAATATTGAAAGTCTTTACTTTCTGTTATTAAACTAGTATGTCTCTGCAAGAAACCATGCAATCCACAACACAAAACTGTCTCGACTCTGAGTCGAGGTGCTTATAGCAGCACTCGGTGGCATTGCCTGGCGTGAGGGCACAAAACATGCAAAGTGAACGTGCTGTGTGTTCAGAATCAAGGCTGCAGCAATGCAATATGGATAAACACTGCCTAAAACAGCTCAGATCCATTACATATTTGATTTTGGATTAAGTTTTGGTCATGGTGCATTCAGAAACTTTATATTGTTGCCAAATTTTTCATGACCCACAGGTTGAGATGTTTTCGACTACCCTTGGGCCGGCCCCTGTGAAGTCTCAAGCTCATTTCCAACTTGCATCCTGAGAGGGTTCACTGCTCTCTTTAAAACAATTACTTCCCAGGACAGATGATCCCTTCAGGACCAGTGCTGACAGTGGGGATACTGGGATGCTAGTGTGGAAAGGGGGAACCGATAACACAGATCTACATATTACGTCCTCCCTGGGTGACAGACAACAGAAAAGTGGGTGAAGGGAGACGTTGGAGAGTGTAAGACATGACAAAATAATAATAATTTATAACTTATCAAGAGTTTATGAGGGGGGCGCGGTGAGGGAAGGGGGAAAATGAAGAGCTGATACCAAGGGTTTAAGTGGAGAGCAAATATTTTGAGAATGATGAGGGCAACGAATGTACAAATGTGCTTGACACAATTGAGATATGTATGGACTGTGATAAGAGTTGTATGAGCCCCCAATAAAATGATTTTTAAAATTGCTTTCAAATTTATTTGACTATGGCATTTCATATTCAGTCCTACGCAAATCACACCACTAAAGCCAAGGTATAATGAAACAATACTTATCATTATTGTGTGGGACGACTGCAAATAGTTTCTGTCCTGTTTTCTTTTTAAGATGGCTCAAGACCTTCTAAATCAATTTTGTGACACCATAGTTTGAAAATACTGATCGAGAAACAATCCTGATTGCTATGTAAACTGACCCAACTCTAAATCAGAGGTTCAAAGAAAAGGTCACAGAATTAAGAATCTAGAGACAGACACCAGCCCCAGCATTCCTGCTTCCTGACAGCAAGACCTCATTTCAAGGGCTTCTCCTCCCTGAAACCCTGATCACTTCCATCCATGCTGGTACAACCTGGAATCAGACAGGAAGCAGATGAGGTTCTCAAGGAGAATTTAAGAGACATAAGCATTAGTAGCTGGATCAAACCCACCAGCCACTCCTCAGGAGAAAGTAAAGGTCATCCGCTCCTGCGAGAACCCTATATAAGCCAACATAAGCAAGAACAGATGGTAGGACGGCAGTAAGAGAGTACAGAGACGAGAAGAGGAAGCATATGCTGGAACCTGGAGGGAGAGCTGTAGGGGAACCCCCACACAGAGCACAGCCAGTACCCTTTAAGATGGATCCATTGCTGCATGGATCAGGTATCACATCTGATAAAGCAGAGGCAGTGTGGAGAGGGGCAGACTCCCTGTGAGGGGATTAGCAAAAGAACTACAGCAATGACCTGGACATGATAACAGACTGAGCAGCATTTCTTTGTTGTACCCAAGGTCACCAGAGCCGGGCAACCTGAAGGCAGCCGACAACAACCCAGTATCCATGGTGGTTGTCTCTGGTGGTCTTTGAATCAAGGTACTACAATAAAGAAGGGATGAATTCCATAGCAGTTCTCCATCCATGGGGTGGACCTTCTAGGACTGGACAGATGCAGTGGCCTTCCACTCCTGTCAGTGAGGGGATCTTAGCAGAACCATGAAAGTTCAAGGTCCTGGGCCTATTTCTGTAGAGGAAAGCACTGGGATTTTCCAGAGGAACATAAAGAAAGGGTTGCTAACTTTTAGACTTCAGTCTCTTGGAAGGATTTTATTTTAAGCAGGGAAAATGACACAGCAAAAGCTTTCTTTAAAAAAAAACTTTTTTAAAAAGAAAGAAAGAATTCCATCTGGCAGCTCTGTGGAGGATAGAAGGGAGAGATATTTTGGAGTCTGTGAGAAGGGATTAAATTGGAATGCCCCGGGCACTTCAGTTCCCTGCTGGACTGTAGGTAGCAGGGCTTGGGGGATAGAGAGGTGTTTTCGCCTTCAATTTCTGCAAATTTAACGTGCTCCCTTTCAGCAATAGTGAAAGAATCTAAACATCACCAGTTTCCAGATTGGTTTGTGGGGCTCAGAATGGAACTACAAATCTCCTTGAGCTTGACCAAAAGCACACAAAGGAAAGTGTTTGAGAACAGATGAAATGGCTGCTTTAAAAAACAGCACACACAGGTGTCTGAAGAGGAAATTCATCCAATGTTTGTGGATTGAATTCCCCATCAGTCATAGAAGATTTAATTTTAATTAATGGAAAAGACGGGTAGAATACCTTTGGTTTCACTAGGGGAAAATATTTGAGTCTAGAAGATTTGTTCAAGATGTGAGTATTTGCTTGGTGCAAAAGACCTAAGCAAGATGAGAAGCTCAAAGCTAGCTAATTTTGAGTGTTAACTGACTCCCAGGTTGTAATGTTTTATTGAACAATATTTAGTTCATTTGCCATTTGGGTGGAAAACTTTTCATTCCAGCAGTATTCCCAATCATCCCTCAGAAGGTACTCTGAACACCTTAATTAGCACCTATGAAAAGTGGCTCAAACGTGAACTACAAAAAGTGAAAGAATAATTGGGGGATTTGCAATGCTTCAAAGCAAAGCCCTTCTCTATTCCTAGTTGGCAAGGATGTCTGCTGGGTTTCATGAGTGTTGCATGCCATGTGTAATTATCTTGAATAATCACAACTCACCCAAGCTCCATGCCTGATGACTCATGGGCTGTGGCAGGCTCTATTTCTGATCTTCATGTGGAATTATTCAGTAAGTAGACTTTATGCTGTTTGGGCACATAAACATACATATTTATCTCAACCCCTTGCAAATCTGACACCATATACTTTAAGACACTATCCTATTTGTGGGTAATCAGTACTTCATGAATATTAGATTTCTCTCTCAATTTCACTATCATTACTTTTTTCTTGGAAGAGAAAAGTCAGGACTCAATCATGTTCATGCTACTAGCAAGAAGCAGGACAAACTCCTGTCCCAGGCAGAAAGATGTTATCATGCAAGAGTTGAATTAGATCTTTCAACTACCTCTTTACCCTGACAGTCTCCTAAGTTCTCAATGAAATTCACTAACACCTTGCCTCATTGTCCAAGCCAAAAAGCTACCAAGTCAACCTCAAGTCCCTGTGGCTCCATTGAGTGTCGAAGTAGGCCTGTGCTCCATAGGGTTTGCTTTGGCAGCTTCTTTTAAAAGTAGATCACCAGCCCTTTCTCCCCAGGAGTCTCTGGATGGACTCAAATCACACTTTCCATTAACAGCCGAGTGCTTTTTGCCACAACTGTAAGATACACTAACAAACTCATCGCCATGGAGTACATTCTAACTCATAGCGACTCTGTAGGTCTGAGTAGAACTGCCCCTTTGGGATTTCCAAGACTTTATATCTTTCCATGAACAGATAGCCTAATTTTTTTTCCCACAGAGCATCTCATTGGTGCAAATTACTGACAGCGTAGTGAGCAGTTCAGGGCTCTTTGCCCCACTCAGAGAGCAGTAAGTGATTCTTACTAAATGACACAGCAAAGATGTGCCAATGGCACGATGATTGGAGAATAAAAACTATAAGGAAGTTGTTGGGTGATGCTTGTGCATTGTCCAATGGGCACTGCATGGCAGCCCAGCTGCAGTTCCTCAAGAGGCCAAACCCACTGAGAGATGTTTCTGTCACCAAGATGACTCCAAGAATGTTTTTTTACATCTGACAGATGCTCAAAACTTCCCCCAAAATCAGGCACTTTCAACAGATAGAAAAGTAGACCTAATTTTAAAAAGAAAAAGAAACATTAAGGGAATTAAGCAGTTGAACTCTGGGAGATGGTCCAGGGCTAGGCTAGGTCCTGATAGCTCCATCACTGTCTTCTGAAAAACTTCTACCCCATCAGGTAGCCTTGAATTCATTCGGTTCTCATTAGATGTGCAGACTATCTACCAAGCATGGCCCTAAGCACTGGCAAACAAAGATGAATTAGACGATCTGTCAGCCTGTGAGTCATTCATTTACAATCATTAATTTACTGGTATCCTCCAGGGTGACGATCACTGCCATGCTCTGGGTTTACAGTGAAGAACAAACCAGATGTGGACCTATCCCCTTTATGCTGAAAGTTTGTGTGGGTAGATGTGTGATGGTGTTTTTATTTGTTTTGTGACTAATTAAAAATTGTGCTAAGTATTATCATCAAATCAAGGAACTATATTTCACAGCAAGGATAACAGGAAAGATCTGATGTGGCCTGAAACATCAGAAAAAGTCACTATGAAGAAGTGACATTTGAACTGAGATGTGAAGAGTGGGGCAAACATCTACGCAGTAGGGAAAAAGGTATAAAGACTTTGGCATAGCAAGAGTTTGACATGATCAAGGAGGCAGTGCCAGAAGGCCTCTGCTGGGGCAGAGGCCATGAGGAAGGGTGGCAAGAGATGGAATGGGAAGGTGGTAGAGCCTGACTAAGGAGGGTAAGCTGGAATTCAAAGACCCCCACCAAGAATGGCTTTCATGGGAATTTTTAAGAAGTGATGTGTCAGTTCTCTGGCTTCACAACTCAAGTGTCAACTCATTGCCATCAAGTTGATTCCGACCATAGCAACCCTGTAGAACTTCTCTCTATTTCTGAGGATGTAAATATTTTATTTTTATTATTTTCTTAAATTTTAATAAATCATTTTCTTGAGGGCTCTTACAGCTCTTATAACAATCCATACATCAATTGTATCAAGCACATTTGTACATATGCTGCCATCATCATTTCCAAACATTTTCTTTCTACTTGAGCCCTTGGTATCAGCTTCTTTTTAGACTGCTTCCTCCCCATCACATCCCTCCCACCCTCTTGAATCCTTGATAACTTACAAATTATTTTCATCTTCATATTTTATACCATCACTGTCTCTCTTCACCCATGTTTCTGTTGTTCATCCTGCTGGGTGGGGCAGGGGACAGTTGTATGTCCATCATTGTGAACAATTCCTCCTTTCTCCCCTTTTCTCCCAACTTCCCCCTGCCCTCATGGTATCGCTACTTTTATTTTTGCACCTGAGCGATTTATCTGTCCTGGATTCTGTGTGTTCAGAGCTCTTATCTGTACCGGTGTACAGTCTCTGGTCTAGCCAGATTTGTAAGGTAGAACTGGGGTCATGACAGTGGGGGGAGGAAGCATTAAAGATTTAAAGGAATGTTGTATATTTTGTTGGTGCTATAGTGCACCCTGGCTGGCTTGTGCCTTCCTTGTGACCCTTCTGTAAGGGGATGTCCAATTGTCTAGAGATGGGCTTTGAATCTCCATTCCACCTCCCCTCATTCACATAGAAATGGTTGTTTATTTGGGGTCTTCTGATGCCTGATACCTAATCTCATCAACACCTTGTGATCAAACAGGCTGATGTGCTTCTTCCATGTGGCTTTGTTGATTCCCTGATAGATGGCTGCTTGTTTAACTTTAAGCCTTTAAGACCCCAATGCTATGTCTTGTAATAGCACCATAACTTTCTTCACCACATTAACTTATACCCCCATTTTGTCTTCATCAATCATGTTGGAAAGGTGAGCATCACAGAATTCCAGGTGATTAGGACAAAGTGTTCTTGCATTCAGGGAGGAGTGAGTAGAGACCTATTTCCTTTTACTTTCCTCCTGTCCCACTATCATGTTCGACCTTTATTCTGCTCTCTGTACTTCAAGGCTATAAATCTTCATAGGAGTAAAAAGCCTCATGATTTTCCCTTGGACTAGCTGGTGGTTTTGAACTGCTGATCTTGTGTTTAGCAGCCCAAAATATAACCCACTACACCACCAGGGCTCCTCTGGCTTCACAACTCACTGCCATCCTGTCAATTCCAACTGAAGGCAAAGCTGGGGGACAAAGTAGAACTTCCCCCTGCTCATTTCTGAGACTGTACATCTTTATGGAAGTAGAAAGTTTCATCCTTCTCTGGTGGCTTCATAGAGGGGAAGGAAAATCACCGCCATCCGCATCACCTGCTATGAGCCGGCTTCTAGGAGGCTGGGGTCTGACATGCCTTCACCCTCCAGCTGTCCTTGTCATTTCGAATATCAGTCATCCCTCCCACAGCACTCTCTAGCCCCTGTGCTGGCCACTTCCTGTCATGGCCACACAGAGCTCACAGACAACATTCAAGATTATGGGAGTTGTTAACAAGCTACAAATGCTCAGGATACAATTATTTAGCAGTGACTGCGTGCAGGCAAGCCTCTCTCTGGTCTTTGGTCTCTCAGCTACATGGTCCCTTGGCCTCTACCCTGCTCATGCAATGTGACAAAATTCTTTAGGGATGACAATAAATGCAAAAGTGCATGCCACTCCACTGTAAGCCTCAGTTTCAAGACACTCAGCTCTAGCTCTGTGAATCAGCAAACCTAGCTCCTCTAATTATATGCTTGGAGAAATCTCATTCCACTAGGCAACCAACGGCAATCAGCTTGATTTCCTCCATGGGCTGGGAAGTCAACTGCCATGTCTCATTCTTTGACTCTTGATTCTGCTGTATCACTCCTCTGTCCCTCATTGACTGCCCCTCCTGAATCAAGGAGTTTCAATACACAGGGATCTCAAGGTTCAAAGGACTAATTTCTGGCTCTTTTCAATTGACAGAGGTTAATAAGATCCTCCTCCACCCTCTTCTTCTGAGATGGTTCATTTTATACCCAACAAGATGACAGTCACAATCAGCAGTCACTCTAAACTGAATCCTATCAGCATCTCACCACACATGGTCCCTTGGTCTCTACCCTGATTGAGATCCATAAGGAAGATGTTTGGTGGGAATAACAAAGACCATGGCTAGAAATGCCATGTTAAATAATTCACTATGCTGAAGAAAATGGTCACGATGTTCTCGAGCCTCTAGCTGAAATGTAGTTGTCTCTGTGACTTTGCCATCAATAGGAACTACAGGTGTTTTCAAGTCGCATTACAGTTGTTGCAAATGTAGTGCTGTATCATTTACACCTGTGGGAAGCAGCAGCTCTCGCCGCCATTACAAGATGGCGCCAGGCAGTCAGGGCGGTGGCCCATTAAGTGGTAAACAACCACTTAAGGCATGCGCACTGCTTAGATGACGTAGTCACAACTCCACCCTGGAGTATGCAAACGAGGGTTCTGGCGAACGCACCAATCAATGCATGGCACGTCCCCGTAGAGCGTATATAAGCAGCAGTAGTTTGGGGCTTCGGGGTCTTTTTCCGCTACAGCAATCGAACCCGTAATAAAACGCCTGTGGAAGAATCCTGTTGTTACGCATCTTTTCTTGCTGGCGAGACCTGGCGCGCGACAATATTGGTGCCGAAAATCCGGGAACTCACGACCACCTTAGGCACGAGCAGAGACCCCCTGTTACCAGGGAGGATTCAGAACCACACGGCGTGGGCCGCAAAGGTAAGTTCTGAGAGACATGAGCCTGAACGATTGCTAGAGCCGCGAACTGGTGTATGCGCTTAAAGAGTGTAGACAGCCATTACATCAGGGACAGCAGGCTTTGGAGGACGTTCAGGAAAGCATGTCAGAAACAGAACGGGACGAGTCTAAAGAGACTTGGAAAAGGCAGCACAGAGCTGCCAAAAAAGAAGAAACTGCGCAGGTAGAATTAGGAGAGGAAGCTGATCAGCAAAAGAAAAACCATACCCGCCATTCGGAGCCTTTATATCCATGGCGAGAATTAGAACTCTTGGAACTATCAGAGGAGGAGGAGGAGCAGTTAGAGGAGGCAGCTGCTCGTTATGAAGAGGGTCGATATGACGTACTACAAGCAACTGAAGGAGGGCAGTATAGTGATCTACGGGAGACAGCTGTGAGCCCATCAGCACCACCTCCTTATAAGGAAGACAAGCAGAAAGGGTGTGGCTACTCCTTTTGCCCACCCCATACTCGTAGAGCAATTCAACAAATGTATCCAGTATTTGAGGACCAGAATAATGCTCGTTATCATACACCCGTAGAACACAAACAAGTGAAGGACTTAGCTGAAGCTGTGAGAGCTTACGGGGTAAGTGCAAATTATACTCAATCTCTAATTGAAAGGCTTACAGGCCATGCTATGACTCCTGCCAATTGGACATTTGTAACAAAAGCAGTATTGACTACAGGGCAATACCTGGAATGGAAATCTTTATGGCAGGATTTATTAACAGCTCAGGCTAGAGAAAATTCTGCGGCAGGGCAGCCAGCATGGGATTTTGAAATGCTTACAGGCCAAGGGAGGTGGGCTAATAATCAGACAGCATATCCATTGCAAGTATATCGGCAAATAAATTCTGCTGCAAGCAAGGCATGGAGAACTTTACCTAATAAAGGAGAGGTTAGGGGCAACTTAACAAAAATTGCACAGGGACCTACCGAACCTTTTTCAGATTTTGTGGCACGAATGTTGGAAGCAGCAGGAAAAATTTTTGGAGATCAAGATACAGCCATGCCTCTCATTGAGCAGCTAGTTTTTGAGCAGTGTACTAAAGAATGTAGAACAGTTATAACGCCATGGAATTCCAAAGGATTGCAGGCATGGATGAAGGCTTGCAGGGAAGTTGGCGGTCCTTTGGCAAATGCAGGACTGGCTGCTGCAGTATTGGCGGCTACTTTCATGCGCTGTATCATGTGCCTGCTGCCACCCTACGCATTAAGTTTCCAATTACTCGCACAGAGGTTCGCACTATTGTGTTGCAGTGCGCCAAGTGTGCAGAATTTATTTACCTTTAATACTAGTGCACCCTGTATACATGTAAGAAACGGGTCTTTAGTCAATTGGGTGGATCCTTCTAGAGACTCTGCACTTAATAATATTATATCTACCCTTACAAAGGTTGTACAAGGTGCTACAGGTGGAAATGGTACCTCTGAGAATAGAAAAGATGTAAATATTACAACACTCATGATGATTCGTGAGGGAGCCAGGCTTTCTGGGCCCTTCTATGCATCAGTAGCGCCACCTAATGTGACCAGACGTGCCATATTACCTAGTTGCTCACCTGAAAAAGGTTTTCCGCCTTCTTTTACTCAATGTCAGTCTCCAAATTATCGGAACAAACCTATTATACCAGGTTTTGATATGACTCCAGCTTTAGGTAAAGCAAAATGGAATAGTAGCACTAATACCACTGGTCCTGATAATACTTGGCCGTGGTATGAATGGATATTGTATAATCAGCGTGGAGCATCTACACTAGTAACTCCTTTTGCAAAAATGTTTGGAATTAATGATACTTTGTATAATGTCACAGGCATATACAATACCAGTACAAAGAAGTTGAGTGTAAAAACTATAATTAATATATCAAGGGTAGAATTTAAGCCATCACCTGTTTGTGTTCAGCCCCCATTTTTCTTTTTGATAACATTCAACATTAGTCACACTAATGATAGTTTTTGGGAAGCTTCATATAATAGCTCTAGCAGTCAGTGTTGGCTTGCTGAATGTTGGAATGGCTCTGTGCCATTTGCTTTGATAGTAAAAATTCCCACTATGATACCCATACCCGTTGAAGCAGATCCTAATGCCTTTCCTATTGCCACACTCTATAGAAGAAAAAGAGATTTTGGCATTACCGCAGCAATTATCACAGCCATTACAATTTCAGCTGCGGCAGCGGTTACAGCAGGATTGGCTATGTCTAATCAAGTAATGACAACAAATGTCATTAATAATATTACGCAATCTACATCAGAAGCGTTATCCACAGCTCAGAAAATGGATGCTCGATTAATGTCTGGAATACTGCTAGTGAATCAGAGAGTTGATTTACTACAACAAGTGGACACTCTTACTAGCATGGTGCAATTAAGTTGTATTTCTTCTACACCTAATTTGTGCATAACACCTTTAAAATTCTTGAATGAGTCTTCTTTTAGCAGCAAGAACATATCCCAGTACCTTACTGGACAATGGACGGCTGAACTGGAAGAACTTCAAGAACAACTTCGGATGCAAATCACGACCCTTAATGGCACACGATTTCTTGGCTTTCTACTGCTTTTTCCTACTTTAAAGAGTGGGTGGGAGTATTTACATTTGCTGCAATTATATGTTGTGGAGGAGTGTTGTTGCTATGGTTGCTCTGCAAGCTTAAGGCCCAGCAAAAACGTGACAAAGTCATCATTACGCAGGCATTGCTAGCGATTGAGCGCGGTGGTTCCCATGATCTTTGGCTTTCTTTGTTAAAAGAAAATTAACCCCCATAAGTTGTCAGCTCTTGCACCCCAAGGGAACTGTCCCATTGCACTGGGAAGAGTGACAGAAATTGGATCTTGGTCAGCCCTTGCACCATGTGGAGCTTTGCTCATTGCACGCATTAGGGTGACCAGATTTGGGTTTTTATATCCATCTTGATCTCCTGGGGCTGCTGGAGGCTCCGGGATGGATCGATGGATTATGCCTAAAATATATAAGAAAGTAGGAGATGTGGGAAGCCGCAGCTCTCGCCGCCATTACAAGATGGCGCCAGGCAGTCAGGGCGGTGGCACATTAAGTGGTAAACAACCACTTAAGGCATGCGCACTGCTTAGATGACGTAGTCACAACTCCACCCTGGAGTATGCAAACGAGGGTTCTGGCGAACGCACCAATCAATGCATGGCACGTCCCCGTAGAGCGTATATAAGCAGCAGTAGTTTGGGGCTTCGGGGTCTTTTTCCGCTACAGCAATCGAACCCGTAATAAAACGCCTGTGGAAGAATCCTGTTGTTACGCGTCTTTTCTTGCTGGCGAGACCTGGCGCGCGACATACACCCACTTCTTCTTTGAAATTAGCACAATGACCATAATCGCACCCATATCCTTTCTGTAGTGTGGCGCTAAAGAAAGACATGAAGAAATTGAATTGCCTCCCAGATGTCGGACACCAAAAGTGAAAGCATGAATGCGGACCCCTGTCAGATACTATTCATGGCCAGACATACGAGGTGAGGCAATGTGCTCTGCTAAAGAAAATGAGATTTGGAAGGGAGCCAAAACAAAAGAGTCTGAATGAGAATCCTGGATTGGTGGAGGAATAAGGGGCAATTGAGCAGGGTCACCAGGGGACTGCAGAGCCTTTACAAGCCCCAGACAATGTCTCTCTTAAGGTTCATTGAAGAGGAGCTGTTCAAGAAAAGGTATTATCATATGACACAGGTCAAGTCTCTAGAAAAGTGGGAGTGATGCTTGGATCCACAGGGGATCCAGAGGTATCCAACACAGCAGATGCTTCAACTGTAAGTCTACACAGCAGGTGCTTTCTTGGTACCACCTCTTACTACTGCTCCTGTACAGAGTGCGGTAACGTTCCCCCAAAGTAACTGAAGAAAATGCGTACACAGGTTGCTGCTTGGAACAGTTTTGCATCTAGGCTTATAGCCCTGCCTGAACCCTCAAGCCATATCAAGATTCCTGGAACGGGACTCCAGGCTACCCCTTTCACTAGACCATGCAGAGAAAGTTGGAACAGAGAACTAGAGAGTGATCCAATTGCTTGTTCATATGGTGGAAGTATTATAGACACCTTGGTCTCTACTGCACATTCTTTCGGTCTTCCTTCTGATGCGGACATCAATGAAAACGCCACGGAAAGCTTTGCCCACCCAAACAGATCAGGAAACAGAGTCTCAAGAAGGTAGTTACCATGCCTATAAACTTAGAAAATGCATCGTCTCATGTGCAGCAGGCCTCATGACCCTCCAGAGGGCTGCGTTTGATCTCCTGGGAGGGTTGAGTCAGAGGACAAGAGGCCCTGTGGATGTTCCTGCTTTTAGTATCTGCACACTAACTACCCGTATCTTATTCTAGCCTCTCTTCTCAACCAGAGGGACACAACAGAAGAGGCAGTGCTGCAGAAAGCAGACATCCGAACCCAAGCCCTCCAAGTTTTCTACCTGTTGAACAGAGCTGATGAAGATACCAAGTTGTTCAGTGGCTAGTTTGTCAAAAAGTACATCAGCATATTTAGGAAAGGCCACAGGTTGGGAGACAATGGCTAGATGAGGATGAGGACTCTGATGACAGTTTGTGACAACCTTGCCCTTTCCTAGATGACTGGGTCATGAAGAGGTGCCTTCATTTTCTCTGAGCATAGTGACAGGTGCAAGTGCAAGGAACTAAAGATGATGGAGGACAGAGTAATGGTCCCAAGTTGAACTGCTACATGTCCTGGAAGATAGAAGAGATGAGACAGAAGGGAGGGGACCAATATGCCTGTGGAACCCACCCCATTTAGGAGAGACGGTCATGGTGTAGGTTTCTCGGATGGGTTCCCCTTGTTCCTGCTTCTCAATGCTGAAAGAATTCATGGGGCAGGAGCATTTTTTTTTGTAAATCTAGTAACTTTTAGGAGGGAAAGGAAAGTTTCAGGTAATACACTACAATCCGAATGTGCTACATGCAGATAGCAAATGCTATCTCTAGAAAGTATGTAAGGCCTCATGGTGTGCGGGGAGGGTTCACAACTGAAAATGGCCACTTTGGAGGAGTTCAAAAAACCACGTGGGAAAATGGCTGGTTAAGAGGAGGCCCAGAAACGCAGTGAGAAGTGCTGGGACCCAAGGAGAGTGACTGCAGAAAGAGAGCAAGCTGTGGAACCGAATAGGGGGAGAGGGCGTGTATGCAGGCCTCGCCTAAGGGAGAGACCCCGCCCTCCAAATTGAAAGAGAGGGAACCTGTCCTCCTTTCTGCTTCTTATTCTCTCCTACCTATACGTGGCAGGGAAGACCCAATGTGACCAGTTTTCTGATTTTTAAAGAGACCTGAGAGGTCTGTTCATTCGTGTGATAGCTTCTGGTTTTTGAAACCGACACTAAAGTCCAATTATAAAACAAACAAACCCTATGCAAGGTTTATGTGTTTGCACCTGAGAGCTGGATGTAGAGGCCACCCTGGGGTCACTGGTGAGACTGGGTTCATCCCCAAAGGGATTCCTTGTACCTTGGGCCCAGTGTCAGGATCCAGAGCCTCTTTTTGGGAAAAAGGCGCCCAGGTTCAGAATTGTTTTTAAAAGCTGATTGTAAATGAGCTGGAAAAGAAAGGAATTAAAACGATTACAGTCACTCTAAGAAAGCATTGCTAGTCCATGGATCATTTACTATTGGTCATCGAAACACATGCAACTGTGCATGCCCTATGGCTGGCTTTCTTTTTTTTTTTTTAACAATTTATTGGGGCTCATACAATTCTTATCACAGTTCATACATATACATACATCAATTGTATAAAGCACATCTGTACAGTCTTTGCCCTAATCATTTTTTTCTCCTCTTTTCTTTTTTTACATTTTATTAGGGACTCATACAACTCTCCTATGGCTGGCTTTCAAACCTCTGTATCTTTGGAGTTTTTAATTTATTTAGAAGCACTATAATAAGCAGCACATGACAATTACTTCCTTCAGTACTCCTTGTAATCAAGATAACTTATCTTGCTATTGATGAGAATGGGATATGAAAACCTATAGAGTTCTCTAGAGGAGGATGAACTCCACATTATGCTCACCATATTTGAATTTTGCAGCAAAATCATTTTGGGGTCAATCAAAAACTCATTCCACCAAACTTCTATTGCCATTCATCCGAAGTCACATCCAGAAATAATTAACAAACCATACCAACAAGTTAGTGTTTAGCCTAGCAGTGAATTGTCTTGCTATTATAACTAACCCCTTATAGAGCACTTATGCCCTCAGACCAGTGGCATCATTTGACACTCACATGTGTATTATTGCAAATGCATTTACATATTATTCATATTTATTTACAATTCCTTTCCTTCCACTGTCAAACCACTTCTTATGAAAACAGAAAGTAAAATTAACTATATAGGAATTTTTGTAAACACAGTAAATTCAATTTGCATTCTCTCCCCTTTCATTTCTCCCTCTTCTTTTATTAATACTTTTATTAGGGGCTCTTAGACCTCTTATGGCAATCCATACATTCATCCAGCTTGTCAAACATATTTGCATATATGCCGCCATCATCATTTTCAAAGCATTCTCTTCCCACTTGAGCCCTTGATATCAGCCCCTCCCCCCATTTCTTCCCTCTCCCTACCTGACCCACACTCCCTCACAAACCCTTGATAAGTTATAGATTATTATTTTCATGTCTTACATCGTCCTCCATAGCCCCTCATCTACTTTTGTGTTATTCATCCCCCTGGGAGGGGGTCCTAGTTTGATCCTTGTGATCAATTCCCCCTTTCTGCCCCCACCCTCCCCTAATCCTCCTGGTATCTCTGCTCTCCTTGTTGGCCCTGAGGGGTGTATCTGTCCTGGATTCCCTGTGTTGCTGGCTCTTATCTGTAGCAGTGTGCATGCTCTGGTCTAATCTGATTTGTAACATAGAATTGACGTTATGATAGTGGGGGGAAGAAAGCATTAAAGAGCCAGAGGAAAGTTTGTATTTCACCAGTGCTATACTGGCTCATGTCTTCCCTGGAACCTCTCTGTGAGAGGATGTCCAGGTGCTTTGCATTTCCTAGCTAATGTCTCTTTCACCAGAAATGGGCCTTCCACGGTGGTCCTTGTTCTTCCCGCCCTCCACCCAAGCTTTCTGCAGGCCAGTGGGGCGCCCTTCAGGGCAGACCCCTCCAGGCAATCTTGAAACTCTTCGTGTACCTAACTTCTCCTGTGCTAGTGCAGTTTAATTTGTTTTCCTCTTACTCCACATCTTCATTACAAAAGCTCCTTCTTTTCAGCCATCTTTCAGTCATATCTTCCCAAGTGACTTCTCAGTTGCAGTTTGCCCAATCCTCCCCCTGCAAAGAAGGCTGGGGTGAGAATGGAGGAGAGGAGACAGGACAGCAAGGGAGCATCAGCCGCATCAGCAAACACTCCCGTGTAATCTCAGTGGTGAGCCCTGTGCGGTAAGAGTGTGTGTGATCTTATTTTATTGGGTTCTCTGTTTTTTGGGATTTTACCACTTGTTGTCAGTGAAGATATGTGCTTGGTCAGTGTCCCTAGGAAAAAGGAGTGCGATAAAATTTGTTTCTTCACACTTGACTGGAGGAGCATTCTCGGGAAAGTGAAAGTGCGTCTAGAAATCCAGACCCATTGCCATCAGTTGGAGGCTGTGGCAGGGAAGGTTGGGTGGAAATGGAAAGCTAATAACAGTGAGTGCCAGAATGAAGAAAATGCACCTCTCCCCAAACTATCATGATCCCAGTTCTATCTTACAAATCCGGCCAGACCAAAGCATGTACACTGGTACTGATAGCAACTGAAAACACAGGGAATCCAGGGCACTCTGGACCCCTCAGGATCAGTGGTGAGAGTGGTGATACCAGGAGGGTGGAGCGAAGGTGGGGTGGAAAGGGGGGAACTGATTACAAGGATCTACATATAACCTCCTCCCTGGGGGACGGACAACAGAAAAGTGGGTAAAGGGCGACGTTGGACAATGTAAGATATGACAAAATAATAAATTATCAAGGGTTCATGAGGGAGTGGGGAACGAGGAGGGAGGAGGAAAAATGAGGAGCTGATGCCAGGGCCTTACATGGAGAGCAAATGTTTTGAGAATGATGAGGGCAACGAATGTACAAATGTGCTTTACACAATGGATGTATGGATTATGATGAGTTGTATGAGCCCAAATAAAATGAATTTTTAAATGAAGAAATGTTCTAGAACTGACTGTAGCGATGATTGTACAACTTCTTGATATGAGTAAATTATTGAATTGTGTGATATTTGAATTATTTGCCAATAAACTGTTAAAAAATTGATCAGCTCATAGAGACCCTAGAGAATAGACCTTCCCCACAGGGCTTTCCAGACAACCATATTTACAAAAGCAAACAGCACATCATTCCTACAGCGTAGCTGCACTGCCATGGACCCATAAACCTATCCCAAATGGTGCAAGTTGTTCCCAGCTTCACCAGAAAACGTGCCTGATTTCTCGGTCACTTCGACAGGGCTTCGCACACTTTCCTCACTCTTAACCGCTTCTCACCCAAGAAATTTGCAACGCTGGCTGCCACGCACTGCCAGAAACCCCTCACATTCATTACAAGTTTGATTTTGAATTAATTTTTGGTCGTGGCATATTCAGAAACCTTTTACTGTGGCCAAATTGTTCACAACCCCACATTCAGTTAGGTGACCCCAGATGGGGTTGCAGCCCACAGCTTAAGCTTTGACTTGGAACATATCCAGAATGGCCACCAGGAACGATGTCACTTGCTGGTGCCTTTGTCTCTCCTATTGGCTTGCTAACTGCCCCACAGGTGCAGCTCATGCTACCCAACTCCTTGGGCAGCCCCTGGAAAAGCAAGGGCGTCTTCCATGATCAGGCCCACGTGGTGCACAGGAGCAGCCAGCCCTCCTTCTCTCCCTGCCATGTGAAGGGACTCCTTGGCCTGCAGAGCTGACAGTGGGAGCAGGAGCAGGAGCCAGGGCTTTGTGAGCACACTTATAGCCTGAGCTATTTCCAGGGTTTCTCCAGCCAAAAGCAAGGCACACAGCCAAAGCCCAGTGACCACATTTACTTCTCTCTGATAACAATAAAAAGTGTTCCTTAAAACAGGCCATTAAATTTAAATGTATCTATCCCTTTAGTCTTTGCTTCTTGACGGCTTATTCCAACTCCTTTACATCCCAGGTACAAACTAGACACAGTGCTTTGAGACAGAGGTTGTAAACCACAAAGCCCACAGGGGCCAGACCAGTAGCATAAATAGCGACACGCGCTCAGAGGCGGCCATGACAAGTGCAAGGGCTGTGGCATGTAGATTCGTTCATAACTGCTCAGCTCCAGTCTAGCATTGTCACAGCTCATGTCTACTCTCCAACGATTTTAAATTGAAAATCAAGACTGGCCTGGATTATCTTTTATTTTATTGTTGAGATCAAATAAATGTGCCTGGTCCAAATATTTGGATCAAATAAAGCATGTCAGTTGACACTAGATTTTTATCTATCTGACCACAAACCTGTGACATTTGTTTTTAAAAGAACAGTGTCAAATGTAGAATAAATTCATTTGTTCAGCCTTTGTATTGCCCCTAAAAATTATTTTATACTTACTGAGCATGTTCATTTACATAACATTATTCAATGTAATGCATGGACATCCTTCTTAATTTTCAGTACACTCTTATTCTACACTGATCACATTGCTGACGTCAGGTCATCTTGGCTCAAAGCAGAGAATACCAGAAAGATACTTACATGTGTTTCATTGACTCTAAAATGGCATTTGACTCTGTGGATTGTAATAAGCTGCTGAAAACCTTGAAAAGAATGGGCATTCTAAAACACTTCATTGTGCTCATGTGGAACTTGTACGTGGATCAAGCGGCAGTGTGCAAAGAGGTCAAGGGGATATTGCATGGTTTAAAATCAGGAAAGTTGTTCAGCAGGGTTGCCTCTTCTCACCATACTTGTTCAATCTACATACCGAGCAAATATCAGGAGAGCTGAACTATATGAAGAAGAGTGCAGCATCAGAATTGGGAGAAGGCTTATTAAGAACCTGTATAAGCAGATGACACAAGTTTACTTGCTGAAAGTGAGGAGGAACTGAAGTACTTGCTGATGAAGATCAAGGATAGTAGCCTTCAGTATGGTTTACAACTCAGTGTAAAGAAGGCCAAAATCCTCACAACTGGACCAATAGGTAACATCTTGATAAATGGAGTAAAGGTTGAAATTGTCAAGGATTTTGTCTTACTTGGAACAACAAAAAATGCTCGTGGAAGCAGCAGCAAGAGATAAAAATGATGTATTACAGTAGTTAAATCAGCTGCACAAAACCTCATTAGAGTATTGAAGAGCAAAGATGTTTCTTTAAGGACTAAGGTGCCTGACCCAAGCCATGGTACCCTCCATTGCATCATATACATGTGAAAGTTGGACATTGAAAAAGGAAGGACTAAGAAGAATAGATGAACTTTAACTGTGGTGCTGCAAAAGAATACTGAAAGTACTATGGACAAAAAAAGGGAAAACCGGGCCTGTCTTAGAAATAAGGCCAGAGTGCTCATTAGAAGCAAGGATAGCATGACTTCAGCTTACATATTTTGGAGGAGAGACCAGGCTCTAGAGAAGGACATCATGTTGAGTGAAGTGGAAGGATGGCAAAAAAGAGCAAGGTCCTCAAGGAGAGGGATTGTCACAGTAGTTGTCTCAATGCACTCAGGCGTTAAGGATCAATTGTGAGGACAGCACAGGACCATGCAGCATTTGAGTCCATTTTAAATAGGGTCACTATGGGTAGGAGCCAATTCAATGGCACCTACCAAAAATAACAACACTATCACCCTCACTAGACTACTTGTCTGTCAGTTGGTTTCACTGAGCTGTAAATTAACCAAAAGTGTCCCTACGCGTAATGTGCACAGAAATCCAATCTGTAGACATAGCTTTTCTTTTTTTTAAGAAAGAAAGAAAATAAATTTGTTGAGAAGCTCTGAGCAAGGATCCAAGAAGATTCCTGGGTTTTCAAATATCGAGAGATTTTCAGAAGTACAGGGAAATAGAGAGGTAATTTATACATACTCACAAAAGATGGTGAGGTAAGACTAGGGATTGGGTGAATTTATGTGCGCTTCCATTTGTAAAAGTGCTATGTAAATTTTAACTTACTGTGCAGGCATTCAGGAAGCACTGTGGTTTGGACTCCAGGAAACCAGGAAGTTTACCTGAAGGGTTTAATAAATCTGACATTAATCCAAGTTGCAATCAAGATGTGTTGATAATTATTGATTATTGGAATGTAAAAGTGGCAAACAGAGATGAAGGATAACTCAAAACTCACTTCTGTCTAGTTAATGCCAACTCATAATGACCCTTAGGATAGGGTAGAACTCTCCTTGTGGGTTTCTGAGACTGTAACTCTTTCTACAAGAAAAGAAAGGCCTAAAGCTGCTGTTTGGCACAACTAGTGGTTTTGAACTGCTAACCTTGTGGACTGCACCACAACACATAACCACTACACCACCAAGTCTGGTTTAAAAATAAGTCCTTGATGATAGGAATTATGCCAGAGAGAACATAATAAAACTTTGAAAGATCAATCATTTATTCACTGCAATTACTTTTTTTTTCAACAACATAAATGACAGCTATGCATGCAGGTCCTGCCAGATGGAATAAACAAGAATCAAGTAGACTACATCTGTGGAAAGAGACAATGGAAGGGCTCAATATCATCTGTGTGAATAAAATCAGGGGCCAACTACATCAAACTTATTCTTGAAATAGTCTAAATTTAGGTTTGAACTTCCATATGATCAATTCATGGAAGTTTACACTGAACTTAAACAAAATCAAAACAAGTCCAGGGAAGCCAAATTACAGTCTTGAATCCATTCTATCTAAATTAAAGACTATTTCAAGAATGAATTCAAGACATTGGATACTAATGACAGAAGACCACACAACTTGTGAGATGGCATCAAGGACATCATACATACAGAACTTGAAAGGTCATTAAAAAGAAAGAAAAGACCAAAGCAGATGTCAGAAGAAGCTCTGACACTTGCTTTAGAACAAAAAAAAAACTAAAGCGGTAGAGAAACAATGATGTAAAAGAACTGAACAACCACATTGCCAGTCCCACTATGAGATATGACATCCCTCACTGACCCATGGCCCTGCAGGGGACAGCATCGGAGACACAGTGTGGGAATTGTGGCCAAACTTATCTGACACATCGAGGCAAAGCACTGGGGGAGTGCAGTGGAACAGCAAGGGAATGGAGCAGCAAGGTCCCCAGGGAATGCTTTAAGTGGACTTTGCGGCAGGGCGTGGTGCCACAAAAGACTGGACAGGAAAAGACTCCTAAAGGCCAACAAATGATCTTTGAAATAACTGCAAGCGTTTCTTTCTTGCTGTGTTTCCTTTGTTCTTTGTCAGTAGTTTGTTGTTGTTGTTGTTTTGTTGTATACTGTTTCTTGGTTTTGATATGTCTTGTTTTTGCGCATGTTATTATCTCCACAGGTCTGCCTAAATAAGATGGAGTGGATTAACAATCTGGAGGAAGAA
This sequence comes from Tenrec ecaudatus, assembly GCF_050624435.1. Lineage (NCBI taxonomy): Eukaryota > Metazoa > Chordata > Mammalia > Afrosoricida > Tenrecidae > Tenrec > Tenrec ecaudatus. The sequence continues at coordinate 91,890,152 of NC_134544.1, read as the reverse complement.
CAACGGGACCGACAGTTCCAGAGTGACATGGGATAGGGGGAGGTGGGGGGTAAGGAAGTGGTGTCAACAAACCCAGGGACAAGGGAACAACAAGGGATCCAAATTGGTAATTAGGTGGATGTGGCAGGCCTGGTAGGGAATGATCAAGAGTAAGATAACGAAAAGGTATAGCTGAAACCCAGGTGGGGACGGAGTATGATAGTGAGACAGAAGGAAAGTCAAGGGAAAGAGAGGAAAGAGCTAGGAGGCAAAGTCATTTATAGAGGTCTAGACAAAGACGTACATATGCAAATATATATATATATATATGGATGGGGATATAGATCTATGTGCCTATATTTATAGGTTTAGTATTAAGGTGGCGGAAGGACCTTGGGCCTCTACTCAAGCACTCCCTCAATGCATGAATACTTTTTTCTATTAAATTGGCATTCTATGAGGCTCACCCTCCCGACGCAACCGCTGAAGCCAAAGCAGGTAAAAAAGCAAATGTGGAGAAGAAAGCTGATTGTGCCCGGCTATCAAAAGATATAGCGTCTGGGGTCTTAAAGCCTTGAAGATAAACAAGCGGCCATCTAGCTCAGAAGCAACAAAGCCCACATGGAAGAACACACCAGCCTTTGTGATCACTTGGTTCCAAATGGATCAGTTATCAGGCATCAAAGAACAAAAAATCATATCATTGGGTGCACACCTTCATGATATGATTTCCAAGGACAGACCGGTTCATAAGCAAATGTGGTGAAGAAAGCTGATGGTGCCGGCTAACAAAAGAGATAGTGTCTGGGGTCTTAAAGGCTTGAAGGTGAACAAGCGGCCGTCTAGCTCAGAAGCAACAAAGCCCACATGGAAGAAGTGCACCAGCCTGTGCAATCACAAGGTGTCGAAGGGATCAGGTATAAGGAATCATTCACACACAAAAAATCTTACCATAGCGAATGAAGGGGGAAGTGCAGAGTGGAGACCCAAAGCCCATTTGTCGGCCACTGGAGATCCCCTCTCAGAGGGGTCTGGGGGAAGAGATGAGTCAGTAAGGGTCTGATGTAACACCAATGAAGAATACAGCTTTCCTCCAGTTCCTAAATGGTTCCTCCAAACAACCATGACCCGAATTCTGCCTTGCAACTCTGGTTAGAGCAGAGGATGTACACGGGTGCAGATAGGACCTGGAGGCACAGGGAATCCAGGGAGGATGATGCATTCAGGACCAGGGGTGTGAGGGGCGAAACTGGAAGGGTAGAGGGTGAGTGGGTTGGAAAGAGGGAACTGATTACAAGGATCTACAAGTGACCTCCTCCCTGGGGGACGGACAACAGAAAAGGGGGTGAAGGGAGACGCCAGACAGGGAAAGGTATGACAAAATAATATTTATAAATTATCAAGGCCTCATGAGGGAGGAGGGAGGAGGGAGCAGGGAGGGAGAGAAAAAAAGAGGGCTTGATGCAAAGGACTTAAGTGGAGAGTAAATGCTTTGAAAATGAGGAGGGCAAAGAATGTACAGATGTGCTTTATACAATTGATGTATGTATGTATGGATTGTGATCAGAATTGTATGAGTCCCTAATAATTTTTTTAAAGAAAAAATTATTACGGAGACACACTGGCTGAAGAACAACAATCCGCTACACTGCTTAACAAGTTTACAAGAAGCAGAAAGAACTATCCATGTATAAATATGACAATTGGAAATTTCTGGGTCTGATCCTATTCTAGGAATTGGTGGTTCAACGCCTGCAGAAATGGCATTGGACCTGTGGCCGACACTTGGGCCTTGGGTCGCCACTCTGCACTTCCCCCTTCATTCAATATGGTATACACACACACACACGCACACACACATATATACATATAAATATATATATCCTTTTTTTTTTTGCATGATGCCTTGCACCTGGTCCCTTTGGCACCTCGTGATCGCACTGGCTGGTGTGTTTCTTCCATGTGGGCTTTGTTGCTTCTGAGCTAGATTGCCGCTTGTTTACCTTCAAGCCTTTAAGACCCCCAGACACTATCTCTTTCGATAGCCGGGCACCATCAGCTTTCTTCACCACATTTGCTTATGCACCCTTTTGTCTTCAGCGATCCTATCATGGAGCTGTGCAGCCAATTATATGATTTTTAGTTCTTTGATGCCTGATAACTGATCCCTTCGGGACCACTCGATCACACCGGCTGGTGTGTACTTCCATGTGGGCTTTGTTGCTTCTGTGCTAGATGGCCGCCTGTTTATCTTCAAGCCGTTAAGACCCCAGACACTATCTCTTTCGATAGCTGGGCACGATCAGCTTTCTTCACCACATTTACTTTTTCACCCACTTTGGCTTCAGCAGTTGTGTCGGGAGAGTGAGCATCATAGAGTTCCAATTTAATAAAAGAAAGTATTCATGCATTGAGGGAGTGTTTGAGTAGAGGCCCAAGGTCCTTCCGCCACCTTAATACTTAACCTATAAATATAGACACATAGATCTATTTCCCCATCCTCCTATATATATTTGCATGTACATGTCTTTGTCTAGACCTCCATAAATGCTCTTTGACTCCTAGCTCTTTCCTCCATCTCCCTTGACTTTCCTCCGGCCCTACTACCATGCTCCATCACCACCTGGGCTACAGCTATACCACTTCTCTATGCAACCTTACCCTTGATCATTCCTCATCAGGCCTGCCACTCCCCCCCTCTACCATTTTGGGTCCCATGTTGTTCCCTTGTCCCTGTGTTTGTTAACACCACTTCCTTACCCCCCTCCCCCCCCACCCCAAGTCCCCCGGAACTGTCGGTCCCGTTGTTTTTCTTCCAGATAGTTCATCCAGCCTGTCCTACTCAGACAGACCTGTGGAGACACTAACATGCACGAAAACAAGACAGAGGAAAACAAAGCAACAGTATACAACCAGACAACAAAACAACAAAAACAAACCACTGGCAAAGAACAAAAGAGAAATGTGTCAGTCAGGGTGCGAGGTAGTACTGATGAAGAACACAGCTTTCCCCCAGATCCTGGATGCTTCCTCCCCCCAACTACCATGATCCGAATTCTACCTTGCAGGGCTGAGAGGTTGTACACTGATGCATATGGGGGCTGGAGGCACAGGGAATCCAGGGTGGATGATACCTTCAGAACCAAGGGTGTGAGAGGCGATTCTGGGAAAGTGGAGGGTGAGTGGGTTGGAAAGGGGGAACTGATTACAAGGATCCACATGTGACCTCCTCCCTGGGAGATGGACGGCAGAGAAGGGGGGGGGGAGGGAGACTCTGGATATGGCAAGATATGACAAAATAACAATGTATAAATTACCAAGGGCACATGAGGGAGAGGGGAGCGGGGAGGGAGGGTAAAAAAAAGAGGACCTGATGCAAAGGGCTTAAGTGGAGAGCAAATGCTTTGAGAATGATTGGGGCAGGGAATGTGCGGATGTGCTTTATACAAATGATATATGTATATGTATGGATTGTGATAAGAGTTGAATGAGCCCCTAATAAAATATTTTTTAAAAAAGAAAGAAATGGCATTGGACCATGAATAAATTACTTGCAACTCAATTTTTGGGAACCTTCATGTTAGAATACTGATATTCGTTGATTATGGAATTTTTTCATTTCAAAAATAAAGAAGAATTTGGGTATAAAAGTACGGACATAATTAGACAGCCAGGGGGTTAACTGCTCCCCTTTTCAGTGTTGTTCTCCCAGGGGAGGATAGCCACCGGCTGGTGAGACTGGGCGGGAAATTCAATAGGGAAAGTTTTAAATAGTCATACAAACAAATATTGGTACAGTGTAATCTTTCAGGATTATATTGTATCCAAGCAAAGCACCACAGATTTATCCATGGACCACTCTCCAGTGCTTGCTTGCCCTTTTAAGTCATTGAGAAAATCTTCTAACTGGAAATTATAGTCCATGGCTTCAAAAGAGTGTCATTTTAACCCAAAAGGTGTTTTAGACCAGAGAAGTACAGTGACCTTGACTCAGCATTATGCACATAATTGTGGGATAGTGGTTGCTCGGGAAATTCACAATCCGAAAATGACACTACTCAGAGAAAGGATGACAGTTAGGAAGATTCTACACCTGCTCTGTGATGGGCAAAAGAATTACTCTATTGTCTTCAGGTATGGATGAGCCAACTCCACTAAGATTCTCATTTCCTGGAGCACCTGTTATGTATGTAGACGTTGAACAGAAGAAAGCTTTGGCGTGCTTACAATTATTTCTGACCGATGAGGTCATCGAAAAACAATGATTACGGGGAGGAACCGTGGTCAAAGAGCAACAATCTGCTCCTCGGTTTCATAAGATTTCTAGAAGCAGTGGGAGTGATCCAGTGAACAAAATAACCTTTAGAAATTTATGGGCCTGATCATTACTTCAGGGAGTGGAGGGTGCAACGCCTGCAGAAATGGTATTGGACCAGGAATAAATAACTTGCCACTCGGTTTTGGGAAGCTGTCATGTTAGAATACCGATATTAGTTGATTCTGAATTTTTTTGACTTCACAAATAATGAAGTATTTGGGTAAAAATTACTGATATTGGACATCCAGGGAGGTTAACTGCTCCCCTTTCCAGTGTTGTTCGGGAGTATAGCCACAGGGGGGTGAGACTGAGCGGGAAATTCAATAGGGAACGTTTTAGAGACATACACACAGAGAGTGCTACTGTGTAATTTTTGAGGATTGTATTGTACCTAAGCAAAGCACCTCAGATTTATCCATAGACCACTCTCCTGTATCCGCTTGCCTTTTAATGTCATTGGGAAAATCTTCTGACTGGAAATTTTAGTCCATGGCATCAAAAAAGTTTCCTTTTAAGCCAACAGGGGTTTTAGACCAGAGAAAGAACAGCGACAGTGACTCAGCATTATGCAAAGAATTGCGCGACAGTAGTTACTCAGGAAATTCATAATCCAACAATGACTGTCCTCAGAGAAAGGATGACAGTGAGGCAGATTCTACACCTGAGCTCTGTGATGGGCAAACGTGGTGCTCTATTGTTTTCAGGTATGGAAGAGCCAGCTCCACCAAGATTCCCATTTACTGGAGCACCAGGTATGCAAGTAGAGGATGACCACTACAACCCTTTGGCGTAACAATTATTTTGATTGATGAGGTCATTGAAAAAATTATTATGGAGACAAACCGGTTGAAGAGCAACAATCCGCTACTATGCTTCACAAGTTTACTAGAAGCAGAAAGAACTATCCCGTGAACAAATACATCATTTCAGAATTTCTGGGCCTGATCCTACTCCAGGGACTGGTGGCACAACGCGTGCAGAAATGTTATTGGACCACGAATAAATTACTTTCAACTCCATTTTTGGGAACCTTCATGTTAGAATACTGATATTCATTGATTATGAAATTTTTTCAATTCAAAAATAAAGAAAAATTTGCTTACAAAATTATTGACATAATTAGACAGACAGGGAGGTTAACTGCTCCCCTTTCCACTGTTGTTCTCTCAGTGGAGCATAGCCACAGGGAGGCAGAAATGGGAAAGAAATTGAAAAGGGAAAATTTTAAAGAAATATACACACACATAGAGTGGTAGTGTGTAACCCTTGATGATCACGTTGTTTCCAAGCAAACACCTCAGATTTGTCCCTACAGCAGTCTCCAGTGCCTGCCTGACAAGGTAATGTCATTGGGAAAATTTTCTCACTTGAAATTTTAGTTCATGGCACCAAAAATGTCATTTTAAACCACATGGTATTTTACACCGGTGAAATAACAGCAAGAGTGACTCAGCATTATGCACAGAATTGAGCCTTATTGCTTCCTCAGGAAATTCATAATCCAACACTGACACTGCTCAGATAAAGGATAACAGTGAGGAAGTTTCTAAACCTGAGCTCTGATGGGCAAACGTGGTGGTCTAATATCTTCGGGTATGGACGAGTCAGCATGTTTAGGGAACCTGTATTCTAGCTTACACCACTTGTCTCTCAGTGTTGTCCTGCGGTGGCTTGCATGTTACTGTGATGCCATAAGCAGTGCCACCCAGTATTTCAAATAGAAGCAGGATCACCCATGGTAGAGAGGTCTTAGTGGAATCTCCAGAAATAAGGGTGGGGAGGAAGACCTGGTGATCTACTTCTGGAACATGAACCCTTTAGGTTTAATGACAAGGAAATAATACTGACGAAGTACTAAATCCTCAAAGTAAAGTCAACATTAATGACGTGGATGGAGGAAAACACTGAAAATGAGAAAAAAAATAGCTGCACACATATTCTAAAAATGTGAAGATGGTATATATGAAGTGTTATCAAGAAAAATCTGCAAGTTGTCAAAATAAAATGGAATGTTTAAAAATCAATTGTTTATGAATTATTAAACTTAGTGTGGTATTGTCTATTTATAATTAGATAATCAAGTAGTTTATAAGGCTGAGTTTGACAAATGAAAGAAGCTTGGCATCATATTCATCATCACACAGTACATGGCAAGATCTTCCCTGAAGAATAATTCTGTCAGTGGAAGGTTAATATGCATATGCCTGTAAGTAAGACCAGTTACAAGTGATATTTAGATTTGTACACCAACTGTTTAAGCAAACGTAAACCATGAGATCCAGCCCCACAATCAAATGGGCCCTTAGGAATAGTGGGTGCAATTAAGGAAGATAAAGCAGACAGCAAAACCGAGTAGAGTGGCCTCATCTCCAATTCCGGAATAAGATAGCAAGGTCATTTAACAGTGAATTTATATAGAAGTGAGTCATGCAAGACTCCAGAAGGCACAGACACAAACAGAATGTACAAATGTGAATGTGGAAATATCCTGAATTCTTTTAAAACACTTCATGATAAGTTTTAGGCTGTGGGACACTGAGGACCATGAAGAGAGTATACAGACTAATTATTTATTCTCAAAATTAAAGAAGATTGCAAGGCCAAGTATTTGGATGGAGAGAGGAATTCACATTTTTAAGTTGAAGAAGAGTCCCAGTCACATTCTTCTAATTAAAAATTATCCTCATGATATCCTCTCATTCTAGTGTTACCTTAATGATACCTCATACAAGCACATGGCTTATTCCTATCTGCCAGCAGTTTTAACTACAAGAGCAGACATGTCATTGTTCTCTCCACTCAGGAGACAGTTACTTCAAGTCACCTGCCCTCAGCACTGGTCTTAAGTTGCTCACCCAATTATTTCAAGAACCCCCAGGGTAAAAGTTGTGCCTACATTTTTAGGTTGGTAGGTGTGTGTGTGTGTGTGTGTGTGTTGGCGGTGGGGGTTATTGTTATCCATAAATAAATGAAAGAATATAAAGCCTTTTTATTTCTGCCCTTCAATTATACAACCGTCCCATAGGACCGATCCAGAGGGCATTTGGGAGACGAAGTGATAAAGGGAAGCTGATTGCTTTTAAAGCTAGGCATCTCTTAGCTGAGTAGTAAGAAGTCAGGCGCCTGTAGGAGCTGTATACTAACATCTTACTATAGGGAAGTTGTGGAGAAAACTCTATCAGGAGATTGTGCATTTCAGCTCTAGCTTTATCCTTGGAGCTTGTGGAGGTCTTCTTCTAACACTAGTACTGTCTTCCAAGCCCTGTGATCAGGAGCATAGAGATAAGGCTGCTTTCATCCAGGTTCTGTTTTCCAAAATAAAGAAATTGAGGATGGGGAAGTGAGGGGATAAAGGGGAGCTGATATCAAGAAAGTCAAGAAGAAAATGTTTTGAAACTGTGGTAGCAATTGTACAGTACTGCCTCATGTGATTGAATTATGAAATGTTATGATATTTGTAAGAGCTCAAAAAAAATGATTAAACAGGAAAAAAGAAGATGGCCGACCAGAGCACCCACATACTCTGAGAGCTCCTCTGAGTTTGGTGTCCAGGTAGCTTAATGGTAGGAATCTGGTGAGTGAAATATCCCCCCAGGGACAGCACCCCAGCCCTACCCCATGCATTCCTCTGAAGCAGGGTTCTCGGTGAAACAGGACCGGACTCTTGGGACATCTCCGGTCACTAGGCTGCTGCCATCACACCGGCCACGAGCCTAAGCTCCATCCCCAGACCGGACCCCAGCCCAGAGTCACTTGCCTGCCCTGCCTGGACAAGCGCAGCACGTCGTGTGATCCCCTACACCAGCTTCCCACTAGCAGGAGGACCCCACTAGGAGAGAAGCTTTCCTCTCCCGTGGTTCCCCTCTACCCTCATGGCAGCCATCTTCCTTTGGGCCCGCGTCCCTCCCTCCATTCATCCAAGCTCCGCGTAACAAACCTGCGGGTTGTCTGGCGACCCCCATGGGGGATCATCCACCCACACTGCTGCCGCGGACCTCTCCACGGGCCCTCCGTGTGCCCGACCTCCCACCCCCGGGAGCCTAGCCCCCGCTACACTCCCAGCCAGGATCCTGCGCTGAGCACTTCCCGCTGGCACGAGCCATAGCCCAACCCACACCTACCCATGACCCTGCCTTTCCACGGAGTACCGCGGCCCAGGACACTGAGTCTGCCCGCCGAGGGCCCCTCCCAGCGCCTGGCGCTGGAGTGGGTGCCACTGCCGAGAGAACATGAGTGACAGAGCTCTGCACTCCTGTGGACTGGCATAGCACACACCCTCCCCCCCTCCCCCCGTGATCTGCAGGGATCCCAGCTGCTGCGGCTCTGAGCTCTGAGCCTGGGCAGAGGAAGGGCGCCATTTCTCTCTGCAGTTTCGCGCCTAGCCGCCACTGTCCACGTGGCTCAGCTGAGAAGTCTGCCCACACAGCTCACAGCCCGGGCAGATTAAACAATAAACATTCTGCGTGCTGGGGAACCTGGGACTCGGCTTTGCATTAACTTCAGAGCTATCTGTGTGCTCCAGCTGGCTCTCACCACCTAGGGGCCCAGTGGGGTCCCCGGTGCCAGCTTCTAAGCCTGCCGGAGCCCTCCCCAGCCACCACAGGAGGCGGACACTGTGCCCTGTGCCTCCTCTCAGTACCCTTAGCTGCCCAAAAACTTTCCAGCTAGTGCAGGACCGCCAGTGGGGAGCGGTTCCCACCTGTGTAGCCTCTGACCACAGGCTCAACTCTATAGGCCTGCAGGGACCTGGGAGGGCTTGCTGAGCTGACGAGCACTCCCACCACCTCCCCATCACCACCACATAACCCCGCTCCGGAGCCCAGATCAGCACCACGTCTTGGGACAATGCGAAATCAAGCACCTGCGCATTCTATTAGGCATCACCAGAGCTTAGAGGGAAAAAGAGGAAATTTTTACATATACACATCTACATATATTCCATCTAGCATTGTTTTTTTTATCTTTCCTTTCTTTTACTTTCTGTGCTGTATTCTCTCTCTCCTTCCTTCCTACTTTTTTGATTATTGCTAGTACATCTCTTCTGTCCCTTTTCTATAGATTCTCCTTTTCTCTCTTTTTCCTTCTCCTTCCACCTCTATTATTATCAGAGCTTGTCCCTCCTCTTTTTTAGATTACTCTTCTTCCTCTCACTCCAATTTTTTCTTCCTCTGCCCAATATTTTGTTAAAAACTATTTTTAAATCGTTAACCTTTTAAATACTTTTTTATTACTATCCCCCCTCACCCCAAAAAAGAGGGAGCTGCTAAGTGTACCCTGTCAAACGAGGTCAAAGAAGCGTGAGGAGACTCACTGAGGTTCCAGACCCCACTCCAGCTGCTGAGACATCTCACCACTGCGGGTCACCAAGCCGTCAGAGAACTCGGCCTACACAACAGCCTGACCCACCCTTAGAGTAGGTCATAGGCAATCGCCTGAAAGAATCTTTAACAATAACATAGATAAGGTTGCCCCGGTCTCCCAGAAGCATGGGGCCTATGAAAGGATCAAGGAAAAATCACAGACCACATCGCTCCCAACAAAAAAAACCCAAAAAACAGAGAAACGAGAACAGTAACAGACCTAACATTGCTAATAGACGAAACAGATATAGATCAGCCACAAAAGGAAATCTTCAGAACTCTGCTTGCAGTAATAAAGGGGCTAAGAGAAGCTACCCAGAATAAGGATGCAATGATAGAGGGGGTAAAATGCACAATAGAGGGGATGAATTCTACCCATGAAATGGAACTGCAGAAACTAACAGAGGAGGTATCAGAATCCACACAAAAGGTCACAGAAGCTACGTTTAGGCTTGAGGAGGCAGAGGATCATAGCAGTGCACTCGAGGACACTCAAACAGAATGAAGCAAGCGAGAAAAACAATCAGATAGGAAAATTAAAGAAACAGAAGACAGCCTGAGATCAATGACAGATGCTATGAAGAGGAATAATATTTGAATAATCAGTTTACTGGAACACAACACACAAGTCGACAGCCAAGATAGCAAAGGAATTTCTGGAAGAAAATTTTCCCAACCTAACAAGGGTGATACAGGCACTCATACAGGAAGCAGAAAGGACGCCAGCTAAGCTAAATCCCAAGAAGAACACGCCAAGACGTATAATAGTAAAATATCCACCTTAGAGGAAAAAGAGAAAATTTTATGAGCAGCAAGAGAAAGGAAGACAGTCATGTACAAAGGAGAACAGATAAGAATATGCTCAGACTTATCAGCAGATACCATGAAGAGGAGGAGAGAATGGAGCAACATCTTCCAAAAGCTGAAAGATAAAAATGCCTCCCCCAGAATCCTGTACACTGCCAAGTTATCCATTAAGATAGAGGGTAATATAAGGGTCTTCCAGGACAAGGAAGAACTCAAAAAATATGCTGCATGTCACCCGACCCTGCAGAACATACTGGTTGGATCCCTATGGCCAGAGGATCAAGTTCCACCTAGAACAATTAGGAGACCACCATATAGCCCATCTCCATCTAGAAGCCAACAACATGCCAGCAACAAGTACCAGGACAACAGGGTCTCAGATGGAAAAGAGGACATGATAGAAACGCTCCACTCACACACAGCACAATGATATGAAGGGAGATACGTAAAGACTCAAAACATAAAACAGAGTATGGCAACTATGAATCCAGAGATAGTAGTAATTACTCTGAATACCAATGGACTCAATTCGTACATTAAAAGAAAGAGGCTGGAGGACTAGCTTAGAAAACATAACCCATCAATCTGCTGCCTGCAAGAGACACATCTTAAGCGAGCAGACAAGAATATGCTAAGAATAAAGGGCTGGCAGAAAGTTTACCAATCGAATGGTAACTCCAAGAAGGCAGGAGTGGCTATCTTAATCTCTGACAAAATGGACGTCAAGATCCAAACCATAAAAAAAGACAAAGAGGGACACTACATAATGCTCAAAGGCTCAGTAAACCAGGAAGCACGTTGCATATTGAATATTGACGCACCTAATAATGGTGCGGCGAATTTCGTCAAACAAACTATTAAAAAGATGACAGAAGAAATCACGGAATCAACAATAATAGTGGGGGACTTTAGCACTCCACTATCACAGAAAGACAGGTCACTGGGAAAGAAGCTCAGCAAAGAGGCCAGAGCGCTAAACAATGTACTTAGGCATCAGGGCCTGATAGACATCTATAGAGCTTTTCATCCAAAAGCAAAAGGTTTCACATTCTTCTCCAATCCACATGGATCTTTTTCAAGAATAGACCACATGCTGGGACACAAGTCCAGCCCGAGTAAATTCAAACACATAGATATTATCCAGACATCTTTCTCAGACCACCATGCCATAAAGCTGGTGATTAATAAGAGGGCATCCAGAAAAGCAAGGGGAACCAATTAGAGAATAAACGAGGATCTCCTGCGATGTGAATGGGTACAGGCCCATATCAGAGAGGATATTAGGAAGTTTCTAGAAACTAAAGAGAATGAGCATACAATGTATCAAAACTTACAGGACACTGCAAAGATGTAGCTTGATATCATTAAATGCATATATAAAAAAAGAAAAAAAGGCGTATGACAGATACGTTAACACAAAACCTCAAACAACTGGAACAGAGTCAAAAGAACAACCCCTCCAATAGCAAGAGAAAATAAATAATAAAAATCAGGGCGTAGTTAAACCAGTGGGAAGACAAAAGAACAATATAAAAGATTAACGCAACTAGAAGACTGGTTCTATGAAAGAATCAACAAAACTGACAGTCCTCTGGCAAAGCTTACCAAGGATAGAAAGGAGAAAACATCAATAGGCAGGATGAGGGATGAATTGGGGGCAATAACAACAGACCCCAATGAGATAAAAAGTATAATCACAAAGTACTATGAAGGTTGGTATTGTAATGAATTCAGAAACCTGGAAGACATGGATAAATATTTAGAAAAAACAATCTCTCCATTGATGATCTCAGACAGAGATCAAGAACCTCAACAAACTCATAGCGAAGGAAGAAATAGAGATGGTCATAAAAAACCTACCAAGGAAAAAGGCCCCAGGGTCAGATGGCTACACAGCAGAATTTTACCAAGCGTTCAGGGAAGAGCTCACACTGATCCTCCACAAAGTATTCCATAACATAGAAGAGAACAGCAAGCTCCCACTCTCATTTTATGAAGCCAGCATTACTTTGATACCCAAACAGGGCAAAGACCCCACAGGTATAGAGAATTATAGACCAATATCTCTATTGAACATAGATGCAAAAATCCTTAACAAAATACTGGCCAAAAGAATACAACGGTATATAAAACATATCATCCACCACGACCAGGTGGATTCATCCCAGGGATGCAGGGATGGTTTAACATCCGAAAATCCATCAATATCATACACCAAATCGAGAAGAAAAAGGAGAAAAACCGTATGATAATATCCATAGATGCAGAAAGGGGATTTGACAACATCCAACACCCATTCCTAATCAAGACACTCAGGAAGATAGGATTGGAAGGTAAGTTCCTCATGCTCATACAAGCTATCTATGAAAGACCAACGGCCAAGATCATAGTCAATGGAGAAAAGATAAGAACATTCCCACTGAAAAAGGGTACAAGACAAGGATGCCCCCTGTCCCCACTTCTATTCATTGTCATTTTGGAGGTTCTGGCTAACAACATAAGACAGTGGAAGGACATCAAAGGGATCCAATTGGGAGAGGAGGAGGTGAAACTATCGCTATTTGCAGAGGACATGATCCTATACATTGAAGACCCCAAAAGATCCACAGCTGGAGTACTTACAGCGATAGAGGAATATGGAAGAGTAGCAGGATACAAGATCAATAAACAGAAATCGGTAGGTTTTCTATACACAACAGACAGGGCCATGGAAGAGGCAATTAAGAGGGAAGTGCCCTTCACAGTAGCCAAGAACAAACTGAAATACCTAGGAATATATTTAACAAAAAATACTAAGGAACTATATAAGCATAATTATATAACCCTATTACAGGAAACCAAAAGCAACCTCCACAAATGGATGACCCACCCCTGCTCATGGATAAGTAGGCTTAACATAGTAAAGATGACAGTTCTTCCTAAAGCACTTTACAAGTTCAATGCTATACCAATTCAAATACCATCAACCTTCTTCAAAGAATCGGAAAAACTGACCACCAACTTCATATGGAGAGGGAAGAAGCCCAGAATTAGCAGAGAACTCCTCAAGAAAAAGGACACGATTGGAGGACTCGCCCTACCTGATTTTAATGCCTATTACACAGCGACAGTGGTCAAAAGAGCGTGGTACTGGCACAACGATAGACACTCAGACCAGTGGAAAAGAATAGAAAGCCCAGGAGTAAAATCAGCAGCATATAGACAACTGATCTTCGACAAGGGTCCCAAAAACATCAAGTGGGAAGCGGATGCCCTCTTTAATAAGTGGTGTGGAAACAATGGATATCCACATGTAGAAAGATGAAACAAGATGTTTACCTCACCCCATGCACAAGAATACACTCAAGGTGGATCACAGACCTAGAAGTTAAACCCCAAACCATCAGAACCATTAAGGACGGATTCAGGACTAATCTCAGAGAACTGGCCCAGGGAGCTCTTGGCTCACTGCAACAGGGAAGGGTACACACACAGGTGAACTGGAAATCGACAAATGGGATCTAATTCGAATAAAGCACCTGTGCACCTCGAAAGACTTCACCAAGAGGGTGACAAGACAACCCACAGACTGGGAGAAGATTTTTAGTAATGACACATCAGACAAAGGGCTCATTACCAAAATCTACAACACCATCATGACCTGCAAAAAGAGGAAAACGGTTAACCCCCTAAGGAAGTGGGCAAAAGAACTGAAAAGAACTTTCACTAGAGGAGACTCATATGGCCAATAAGCATATGAGAAAGTGCTCGAAGTCCCTAGCCGTAAGAGAAATGCAAATCAAAACAACCGTGAGATACCACCTAACACCCCTGAGGCTAGCCCAGATCAGAAAATCAGAGAGCAACAAGTGTTAGAGGGGCTGTGGTGAAATAGGAACCCTCCTCCACTGCTGGTGGTCGTGTAGATTTGTAAAGCCACTGTGGAAAGCAATCTGGCGATACTTAAAGAAAATGGAAATTGATCTATCTTATGACTCAGCAATCCCTCTACTGGGCGTATACCCGGTGAAAGCAGCAAATAAAATATGACCGGTCATATGCGCTGCAATGCTTATTGTGGCACAATTCACAATTGCAAAGACTTGGAAACAGCCTAAGTTTCCATCAATAGACGAGTGGATTAGTAAACTTTGGCACATACACACAATGGAGTACTATGCAGCACTGAAAAGCATGGATGAGCACATGAAACACGTTATTTCATGGGAAGAGCTGGAAGGCATTATGTTAAGCGAGGTAAGGCCAGACTCAAAGGAACAGGTACAACATGAGTCCCCTGAGGTAAGTGCAATCAGCATGACAGAAATAGAAGAATAAACATCCATCTCACAATAAATGGGGGGAAGCATAGATAGTTGGGGGGAGGGCAGGCCACACTTAGGGAGGTACATGAGAGTCTAGCATAAAGAAGGAGAAGTGGGGCAGGGGGATGGAAAACCAGGATGGGGAGAATCCGAGTGGATGGTATGGGGGGGAACAGGGCACTAACCCACCCGGGGAAAGTATTGGTTGTGTCCCCACAGAACTGGAACATGCATAAGGGCCCCACCATGACACACCAAAAAGGAGGGCAATGTAAATTATGGAGGACTACACAAAGAGGCTGGACCATATGCTGACCCAATCCAGAATTGTCCCAACCCCCACATTCGAAGGGAATACCACAGAAAATGAAAATAGATGATCTGGGGTGGGAAAGGAACTGATGCACCACAACACATCCAGAATGAAGCTGAAACAAAGGAAGGAGAAAGGATATAGTGGAGTATACCAGGGCCCACCAAGCCCACAGATTGATAGCCCAGCTCGAAGGGCCCATCGTACAGAGAGGATCATAGAGCTGGCCACACTGCAAGATGCGACATCCTGCACCAACACATGGCCCTACATGAGAAAGCACTTGAGATACAGTGGGGGATGTGCGACTGAGCTGAACCCACCACACTGAGGAAAACACTGGGGGCGTGCAATGGAGCAGCGGGGGAAGCAGAACAAAGAGATCCTGAGGGAGTATAAAGGATGGACTTTGGGGCCAGAACGTGGCACCACACAAGTTTCATCTGGAAAACACTCCTAAAGGCCAACAAACAGACCTTGAACTACTAGCATTTTTTTTCTTTTTTCGCTATCTTTTTGTTTTGCCTTTTTTTAACCTTGTAAATTTTGTATGTTAGTGGCTTTTCTGCTTATCAGCGTGTTGGTGTTGCTGCTGTCGAAGCCATGTTCGTATTGCCACTTGGGCGCTGTAAAAGTCATCTGCATTTGTATGCACATATTACTATATCAGCGGGTGCACCTAGAGAAGAAAGGCTGGACAAACAATGAGAGGAGAAAATAACAGGACCAACGGTCCTGGAAGGACATGAGAGCGTGGGAGGTAGGGGAAGGGAGGAGGTGTTGGACAACACAGGGATAAGGGAGTGGTTCAAAACCAGAGGAGGGAGGGGATGGGAGGACTGGTAAGGAGTGACCAAGGGCAAGGTAGCTGAGAGGAATTACTGAAACCAGAATGAAGGCTGAACATGGTAGTGGGATGGGCGGAAAGCTAAGGAAATAGAGGAAAGGAATAGGAGGCAAAGTGCATACAGAGAAGCCTAAATACAGACATGTACATATGTAAATATATTTATGATTATGGGGGAAATAGACATGTGCATATATTTATAGGTTCAGTAGTAGGGTAGCAGATGGACATTGGGCCTCCTCACGCACACTCCCTCAATACAATAGCACCTCGGCCAGCTAAATGGTCATTGCATGATACCCACCATCCCAACATGATCACTGAAAACAGACGTGTGTGTAAGCAAACGTGGTGAAGAAAGCTGATGGTGCCCGGCTATCAAAAAGATATAGAGTCTGGAGTCTTAAAGGCTTGAAGGCAAACAAGCAGCCATCTAGCTCAGAAGCAACAAAGCCCACAGAGAAAAAGCACATGGCCTAAGCGAATACAAGGTATTGATTGGACCAGGTAGCAGAAACCAAGGAACAAAAACAATCATTATGTGATCACCTTCCTCACATAAACACTGAAGATGAAGGTGTGCATAAGTAAGTGTGGTGAAGAAGGCTGATGGTGCCTGGCTACTGAGAGATATAGCGTCTGGGGACTTAAAGGCTTGAAAGCAAACAAGTGGCTATCTAGCCCAGAAGCAACAAAGCCCACATGGAAGCAGCACACCAACATGGGTGATCGTGAAGGGCAGAGGAGACCAGGTCTCAAACAACAAAGGTGGGGGATGGGGGTAATCACATCACCGTGAATGAGGGTGAGTGCGTGATGGGGACCCAATGCCCATCTGTAGACAGCTGGACATCCCTTGCAGAGAGGTAGTGGGGAGGAGATGAGTTACTCAGGGTTCAGTGTAGCAACAATGAAACTCAAAACCTTTCTCTAGTTCTTGAATGCTTCCTCCCCTCCCAATTATCATGACCCCAATTCTACCCTGCAGACCTAGTTATACCAGATGATGTACAGTGGTGCAGTAGATATCTGGAAATAGAGGGAATCTAGGACGGATGAACCCCTCAACACCAGCGGTGGTAGTAGGAACACTGGGAGGGAAGGGGTTGTAGAAAGGGAGAACCGATCTTGGAGATCTACGTGTAACTTCCCTCTCTGGGACATGGGCAATGGGAAGGTGGGTGAGGGGAGATGCCGCGCAGTGTAAGATAAAATAAAATAAAATAATTATTTATAAAATATAAAGGGAGCCGGGGGAAGAGGGGAGCGGGGAGGGAGAGGGAGAAGGAGAGGGAGGGGAAAAAAAAGGAAACCGAGCTGATTCCAGGAGCCCACTTGGAAGGCGAATTTTGAGAATGATGAGGGCAATGAATGTATAAGGGTGCTTTGCTCAATTGATGTATGTATGGATTGTGATAAGAGTTATATGAGCCCCAATAAAAAGATTTATTAATTTAAAAAAAATCCTAAACTTAATTATAACATCATAGTTACCATAATAAAACAAACTACACCATTCAGATTATAACATCCAAGGGAACAATATTGAATTAGAACTAAGGATATAATGAAGAATTATCAAAACTAATTGATTTTTCCAGAACCTGGGAACATGGGAGTGCATTCTAAAGTTAACCACCAGCAGACACTTTCCCATAAAGAGAGGGAAAATGGGTGGGTAAACTCGGTCAATTTTCTGAGAAGGGAGGGAGGAACAGGCAAATTTCTTAGCAGCTTACAAAAAGGGAGTTTCTTTTGCTTGTCTGCCTCACAAGCCTCAGCAGAAGGTAAATGTTTAGAAAATAATGGTGCAACATATGTAAAAATATTCTTGCTAAAATTGATGTATGGATTGTTATGAGGAATTTAAGAGCCCTCAATAACATTTTTAATAAAAAATATTGTTGAGGGCAAAAACCCTATCTAGTTTCTCTGATTATTTTTTCAGAATATAGATAAATAACTATAGGGAGAGGTCACATAACATTCCTGATTTTAAAACATGCAGTATTCCCTTGTTCTGTTTCCAAAAGAGCTTTTTGATCTAAGTACAGGTTCTACAGGAGCACCATGAAGTGTTCTGGAATTCCCATTCTTCTCAAAGCTACCCATAGTAAATTAAAATCAACACAGTCAAATGTCTTTACAGTCTGGGATACTCTGCTTTCAGCCAAGATCCATCTCACCTCAGTAGTGGTGAGCCCTTGTTCTACATCCTCTTCTAAATGCAGCATAAAGCTCCAGCAGCTCTCTGTCAATGTCCTGCTGCATTCATTGCCTGATTTACAGCAAAATTTTACTTCAATGTGACATCAATGTTATCGTTTTACAAGGTGAGCATTCTGTCTGGCCACGTTTCTTTGGAGCGGGTACAAGAACGGATCTCTTCCAGTCAGTTGGCCAATGAATTGTCCTGCACATTTCCTGGCATAGATGAGTGAGTGTTCCATGTGGGAGCCACTGTGTCAATATATCATGTCAAGGGCCTTGCTCTTTTCAGGGTCCTTCTCCAAGGACAGGTCTTTTCTTAAAATAGATTGAAAGTATGTAAGAGGAAGTCTCACCATCCACACCTTTAAGAAGAACTATGGTCACACTCCTTTCAAAACGGATATGTTTGTCCTTTTGGCACACTTTTCTTGATTTAAAACCATGCAATATTGAGTTGTTCTTTTCCCACATCTTCTTCTTAATCCATGTAAATGTTGTAGATAAGCACAATGTAGTGTTCTGGAATGCCCATTCTTCTCAAGGATACCCACAGTTTGTAATGATGCACACAATTCCTGCATTGTAGGAAGCTGGAATTTATTGTGCTGTGACTTCCCATTGATGTGGATATCCTAAAAATGTGCAGCAAGATTATATCCAAAAATGGGTGGTGGATTACAGCTGGAATCTCCTCACTCTGAACTGCTTTGCACCCTATTTGGGTCAGATGGTTCATCTGAGAAGTCTCAGACACTCTGCAAACACCCTGGACTTGACACATTCCTAGGGACCAGGAGGTGGAATGCCAGGACCCTAAATCTTAATAGAGACAAGGACCTTGCCTCAGGGCCAACTGTAGTTAAAGCCATCCCTTATAACCAGTCACCTACATTTATCTTTCTATCCACACAAACTGGGAGAGAATAAATTTCTGTTTGTGAAAGCCTTACATAAGTTGAATTACTTTCTTATATAATGAGCTTATGTAACATTTTCTGGTGTCTTTGGGGGGGAGAATTGAGTGTATTCTATTGGATTCTGAAATATATGGGTTTACTTGCTCTACTTAGTAAAAACAGAGCAAACAGATTTGCGTGTACTCTTCACTATCTCTTTCACACCTCATTATCTGTTCAGGGCCTTCAGGACATGTCTTAATGTTTTCGCTGTGTGCAGTGGTTCATTGCCTGTATTGACTTCTTGGGATCATAATTCTCAGTAGTGTGGCAGTTATGTAATAGTGTCAGATTTGGATCTCTGGTCAAGTAGTAGGCGGTCTTGGTCTATTAATCAAGAGTTGGAGGCTTCATATGCACCAGGTCTCCAATTGAGAAAGATGAGAATTCTGCTCCCATAAAGACTTATTACAGTGTTTACCAAAGTACCTGATACTGCTCCTTGAGGGAAATGGAATGGTCCTGTGGTGGAAAGCAGATAACTGTACTTTATTCTATGGGAGAAAGACGTGGCTTTCTATTCTTATAGCTACAGTTTGAGAAACCACAGGGTAAATTCTTCCCCTTACTACATAGTCGCTATTAATCTGCTCATACTCAATGGAAGAGAGAGTTATTTTCATTTTAATCTGAATTATGTGCTATGATGCAAACTTTTTCAATTGGCAGCTAGGTGGTGGGTGATTTTTTTTTCCTGAGAAGAGGGTATGCAATAGGACCAATTATTTTGGGAGCCTGTGATTGGTAGCATTTGGAAACTGGGGAGCAGTTCTAATTTGTCCACAGGTCGGCTATGAGGGGCAATGGACACAATGGCACTGGATTTGATTTATTTGGTTTTTATGATAAAATGTGGCACTGCAGAATGGATCAGGTATAATGGAATCATGTAAGAAAGCATTCCATGGTACAAGGATTCAGAGTGTGGCAGTAAATTCTTTATTTCTTCGTAATCTTTCTGAGATAAAGTTAAGGGGATTTTCCTGAGGCGTGACTCCACAACCTTTCCTCTCTGAAAGCATTATAGAGAATTTAGAAGGCATGACATGACTACAGCAAGAAGGGAGATTTGTATTAGAGTTCTTCTGTGCACCAGAAGACCATACACAGTGAACCTCTTAGACCCAAAGTAACACTGATGCCAACATACAGATTGCTGTCTAAGGCAGGTCAGGCCCACAGATGTTGTCAGCAGACAAGGACCTTGCCTCAGAGTTAACGGAGATGACGGCTTTATCCTATGGCTGATGCCCTTAATTTGAATTCTATCCACCTAATCTATAAAAAAATGAGTGTTAAATGGAAAAACCCACAATTAACGATGCTTCCTTAAACACATTTAAGAATTACAAAAAGGTGCTGGACTTTTCTCTAGATGGCAATCCTCTAAACACATTCTGTGGGACGAATGACTGTTCCTGTACTATAGAGAAATGAAGCTCTGGAAACATAGTTGATTAGGTCTTGACTACTAACCATAAGATCAGTGGTTTGGATTTACCAACCCATCACTGGGGAGAGATAGAGGCCATCTATTCCTGAAATGAGTTACAATATCATAAACACAATGTTATCTCAGGTGGTGTAGTGGTTAAGAGTTGGCCTGTGATCCCCAAGGTCTGCACTTTCAAACAGCCAATTGTTCCGGGGGCAAAAGACAGGGCTTTCTACACTTGCAAAAATTACAGACTCAGAAACGGACAGGGCCGTTTTACTCTCTTGTAGGGCTGTTTTACTCTCTCCTGGATGGCAGTGAGTCTCAGTGTTTGCGAAACCGAAAGGGGCTAGCAAAGAAGCAACAAAGCCCACATGGAAGAAGCATGCCAGCCTGTGCGATCATGAGGTGTCGAAGGGATCAGGTATATGGCATCATCAGAAGAAAAAAAATCTTACCATTGTTAATGAAGGGGGAAGTACAGAGTAGAGACCCAAATCCCATTTGTTGGCCACTGGATATCCCCTTGCAGAGGGGTCTAGGGGAGGAGATGAGTCAGTCAGGGTGCCATGTAGCACTGATGAAGAATACAGCATTCCTCCAGTTCCTGAATGCTTCCTTTCCTCCTCAACTATCATGATCCGAACCCTGCCTTGCAAGACTTCATAGAGCAGAGGATTTACACTAGTGTAGATAGGACCTGGAGTCACAGGGAATGCAGGGAGGATGATCCCTTCAGGACCAGGGGTGTGAAGGGCGATACTGGGAGGGTAGAGGGTGAGTGGTTTGGAAAGAGGGAACCGATTACCAGGATCTACGTGTGGCCTCCTCCCTGGGGGACGGACAACAGAAAAGGGGGTAAAGGGAGATGCCGGACAGGGCAAGATATGACAAAATAATAATTTATAAATTATCCAGGGCTCATGAAGGAGGGAGGAGGGAGGAGGGAGGGGGAAAAAGAAGATCTGATATAAAAGGCTTAAGTGGAGAGCAGATGCTTTGAAGATGATGAGGGCAAAGAATGTGCAGATGCGCTTTGCACAATTGATGTATGTGTGGATTGTAATAAGTGTTGTATGAGTCCCTCCTAAAATGTTAAAAAGAAAGAAAGAAAGAAACCCAAAGGGGCACTTCTCCTATTTTCTAGAAAGCGGCTCTGAGTAGCACTCGACATAATGACAGTGAATTGGAGCTAAGTGCAGGAGCCAGCTTGATAAATAGTCAAAATGTCAAAGCCATAGGGTGTACATGAGATTCGGTTTCATAAAGCTATTTCTGGAAGGGTATTGCTCCTCCCTCCTTCCCTTTCACAGTTTTTACGTTATTGAAATCACTTGGGTTAATGGCACAGTGGGTCATGTGTAAGGACTGAGTTTCTGTGTCGACTTGGCTCGGCCATGATGTCAGCCTACATAACAATGTTTGACATAATGCCATCACTTCCATGAAGAGATTTTCTGTCAGCAGCCAGGAGTGGGAGGTGGTATCCTAGTGGGTGTGGTTCCCCCAGTATAAATATAAGTGGATTCTCTCTGAAAGCTGTGCAGCTTTTGGCCAGGTCCAGAAACTCACCAGAAGTGTGGATCTCCAGATGTGAGACAGCATCTTGCCATATTTCCTACATAGCTTGGATTCATCGTTTGCACAGCCTGTGAGGAATCAGCCTACCATCTAACCTGCCCATCTGGGATTCATCAGGCCCTTAACCTACTTGAATCAAGAGAAGGTTCCAGAGTGATATCTGAGACTTGCCAGCCTCTACCACTCTGCACTGAAAAGGTAAGTAGTGTGACTAGAACTTTTTCCTAAATATTTCTGACAGGTTGGAGGGGTGGGAGAAAAACTTGGCTTTATACTCTGGTAAAAGGTACAGACTCAGAAACTCACAAGAGAAGTTCTACCCTGTCCTATAGGATCTCTATGAGTCAGCATTGACTCAATGTCTTTCAGTGACTAAGGGTGCTGGAGCCTAGATTGCAGAGGGCTGGGCTCACCCACTAGGCTCTCCCTGAGGTCTGAGCAGATGCAGTTTAACCTTCACAGGTCAGGATTCCTTTAGGAGCAGATTGGTCAGAATGAGCACAGGGACCCACTCAGCATCTTGGAGCTTGCCATCCAGAGTTATGTTGCAACATTTCACTCATTCCCTCTCTGGAGTGGCTGTCCATAGAATTTTCCCACCCTTGTTCACGGCAGCTGTTGTCTGGAGAGAGGGAGACAGTGATAGTCATGGTGGAGGGCTGGTCCTTCATCTCACTGCCCCTGGTTGTTCCAGTGACAATTTCAGAGGACATCTTTTAAAGCTTGTGATAGTTGTCTTCATATTCGCAGTGTCAAGAGTTTTTAGATAATTTGATATCCGGTTGTTTTTAACTTACGGTGTCACATGTTTGTCAAAGGAGAACCGTGCCTCATAGTGCCTTCAAAGTTTTTGTTTGTTTTTTTTTTTTCAAAATATGTCACCAGGCCTCTCTGAAAGTACTTTTGAGGAGAAACCAAACCAAGTCATCTTCTAAGTTAGCTTCTAAACATTCTAACTGTTTGTGTTATTAGGGGTTTCAAATTTAAAGAAGTGAACTATGATTTTCACATTTATTCAACAAAAAATGACATACGTATTTTGGAGATTTTAAAGAATTTTTTTCTAATTAAATTCTTCCTTTTAAGATTTTTGGGTTTGCAATTAAATCTGTTTTGTTCCATTTTCTAGTGAAATTCTCTAAGGCTTTAGGAAAAAGGCATTGCATTTAGTTTGTTTTTGCTGATGTTTCTCAGATGATTACTAGGTGTGGCATAAGAGTGGATCAATGACAAGGTGGGTGGAGATAACACAGGCCTAATAAAAGACTGATAGGATTTTCACATTGGATTCTGGGTGGGTCTAATCCAATGAAAATTGTCCTGGGAGATTTTCATTCCTGTGGTGAGAATATTTCTTTTAGATGCATAATTCATAAATTACATTTTATTTATGGATCCTAAAATACATGTCTTTGACTGGATGTTTTAGGCTGTTATTGTTGTTCTGGGCTATGGAATTGGTCCTGATTCATACTTACCCTCAAGTCTTACTCATAGTTAGCCTATGTCAAGATGGAATCAAGTCTGCCCAAAACATGGCCATCCTTACAATTGTTATGCTGGAGCTGATTGCTGCAGTTACCATGTCATTTCATCTCAACGAACATCTTCCTATATTTTCTCTGAACCTTTTATTCAATAAGCCTGCAATTTTCCAAGGACTGAAATGTTAATCTAGTAGAGGTCAATGCCAGTTCCTTGATATTTTTTCCTTCAAATCATAAAATATTGAAACAATATAAATTCGTATCAGAATTCAGATTTTTTGTTTGTTTTCTGTTTGAGTTCAATGAAATACACTTTGCCTCTGATTGCGAGTCATAATTTGATTTTAATTTGACTCTCTCTAATGTTCACCTACTGAGGATAAATGCATCTAATGATGCAGATTATTTGTGACATAGACATGTTTTGTTTTCTGTTTCAATTTGATGCTTCTCATGCACATGGAATCAGGAGAGGCAATGATTTTAAGCTCTTAGATGCAAAATACTAGTCATTGGTTGAAGCTCATCAACTGTTTCTTGGAGAAACAGGAGAAAGGGGTGCCTATTTGAAAATGATTAGGGCAAAGTATGTACAGATGTGCTCTTTATACAATTGATGTATGTATATGTATGGATTGTGATAAGAGTTGTAGGAGCCCCTAATAAAATGTTTTTAAAAAAAAAGAGAGAGAAAGAAAGGGATGCCTAGAGAGAAATGGCACAGTCAGACTCCATAAAGGTTACAGCCTTAAAGCTAATGCTCTGGTGCAGTGCTACTATATTCTACGGGGTGTTTATTCTGTGATAGGGTTACCTTGCTTGTCTTAGTAAAATGAGGTGGGTGTATTTTTCAATGATCTGACGTAAGTTGAGTTTGAACTGCCAGGCTCTGTGTTAGAGAAAAAGCTGTGGATCATTGACCTCCATCCCACTCAGGGCTCCTTAAGCTATGCTTTCACTTTTTTAAAGATAATTGTATATCTAGTTTTAATCCTAAAATGTCTCTAAAGATAATATAACTTAGAAATTAGACTAAAATTATTATATAACACATATTTCACAACTTCTAAATTGTTTTGTTTCACCCATTTTTTGTGTGTGTTACTTTTGAGTGTATAGCCAGGGCATGGGTGGAGTGGTGGTGCCGGGGGCAGGATGAGAAAGCCAGAACTAGATAGGACTGCCCATTATGGTCAATAATGAGTTTCAAATTTGCTGGTCATTATTTCTAAATACTATGTACTTAAGAGGCAATCATCCCAATGGTAACACAATATTTGAGAATTTTCACTACATTCAGGTTTCTGTATAACACATAGGGTTATACAAATATCCTTCATAGCTAAAGTTTTCTGTACTTCTACTTGTTTTTCCAAGGTTCAGCTTTTAGCGTTAATCAGGATAGCTATTGCATGTTTCTCTGAAAGTTCTTGATGAATTATATTTTGTGTTGCTTAATTTTTAAAGATAATTCATCCAGTTTTAAGTTGACTGTTGAAGTCATTTTACATAAATTTTATTTTTCCTATGAAGTTCACTGAAATGTTCACTTTTTCTGTCCTGTATTGGAGCCCCATTGGGCTGCCAACACAGCAGTTCAAAGGACCAGTCGCTCCATGGAGAAAGACGAGGCTTTTAACACTTGTCAAGAGTTACAGCCTGAGGAAAACACAAGCACATCTCCGCCATGTGCTATAGGGTAGAACTGATGCCAGTGAGTTTGTTTGGTTAGTAGTCTTGGTTCATATTTTACATGAGGTGTGATTTTTGATATTAGCATCTGCAGGCTATATTTATTCACCTGATTTTTTACTAGCACTTCTCAAAACATTCACTTATGTCAGGGGTGTCAAACTGGTGGACTTCAGGCTGCATGCGACCGCTCACGTAATTTTTTGTGGCCCCAAATTCTCTGAAATAAAATGAAAATAGAAAAAATTGTTATAAAGAAAATAGCGCTTAGGGGAGATAGAGGCAATACTGTACACACAATTCCCTCTTTAACCCTTTAACTACAGAAGACCACTATACAGGTGGCCCAAAGCCTTTCCTGGAGGCCTGTGGACGTTTCTAGACACGATCATTTCCGGTAACGTTTTAAAGTGATATGTTTGCCACTCTCATTGCATAATATAAACAGATCCTAACAGTGAAAAGGTTAAAAAGAGGACTCTAGGATTTGCTGTTATGAGTCATACCTAGCAGCAATGCTAGTTAACATTTTTAGAGGGAAGCCATTACGATTGTGCATCACATTTGTCAGCTGTCCAACATTTTGTGTTTTTTATTACTTTGTTATATTTTCCGGTCACACCATAAGAGGCAAGGGAAAACTAGTGGAAGGAAAGCGCTGGCAAATTTCCGGTTAAAAGCATAATTATAGTTTTATAAATAAAACAAATGTTTAAATAAAAACAATTATATAGGGTTTTAATTATCCTATCCATATTTCTGAATCCTCACTTCAAAATAAAAATTCAACAAAATTTGTAAATGTGATGTGGCCCACTTTAATCTTGCCTGTTGCACCACATGGCAAGCATTTTAATTGAGTTTGACACCCCTGACTTCTGTTGAATGTTACTGAATTACTGTCTTTAGATTTACTTTTTTAAAATCCCTTGAAACACTCCTTGTTAGTGGAATTAGAAATTTCCCAGGATTGCAACAGAAGCTAAGTATCAACAGATAGAGACACCCTTCCAACTGAATAAACTTCCAGAGCAGCATAATGAGCCAGGAGCAATCTGGGAAAACCCACTCCATGTGCACAAATCCTGTCTCTTTGGGGGAAACAATAGTTGTCCATCATAGTAGAATTCCCTTGGTCAATCAGCATGCCTGGGGAGAGTGCATTTGCTCTCACAGAGCCATCAATACTCTGCAAGAGATTTTCAGACAGAAAAAGAAACTAAAGCACAGCATCCCAAATACACAGAACATCCATAAGAACCGGGTTTTCTGACTTTATTTTGCAGCCATGAAGTCCCAGGGCTATCGAAGCCAGAACTCAAGCCTTAAAATCATGACTTTCCGGCCTACCATGGAAGAATTTAAGGATTTCAACAAATACATTGCTTACATGGAATCCCAAGGTGCCCACCGTGCAGGCCTGGCTAAGATAATCCCACCCAAACATTGGACAGCCAGAGAGAACTATGACGATGTGGATGACATCCTCATAGCCAGTCCTGTGCAGCAGGTAACTACTGGGCAAACAGGTGTCTTTTTGCAATACCATAAAAAGAAAAAAATCCATGACCGTGGAGGAGTATCGCCACTTGGCCAACACTGACAGATACCGCACTCCCACACACCGGGATGTTGACGATTTGGAGCGGACCTATTGGAAGAGCCGCATGTACAATTCTCCCATTTATGGGGCTGGAGTATGTGGCTCCTTATTTGGTGAAAACACTGAGCATTGGAACCTCAGACACCTGGGGACGATCCAGGATCTGCTGGAGCAGGAGTGTGGAGTTGTCATCAAAGGCGTCAACACCCCCTACCTGTACTTTGGCCTGTGGCAGACCACCTTCACTTGGCACACGGAGGACATGGACCTGTACAGCATCAACTACCTGCACTTCGGGGAGCCCAAAACGTGGTATGCGGTGCCCCCTGAGCATGGAGCCCGCCTGGAGAGACTGGCCAGGGAGCTTTTCCCTGGCAGTTCCAGTGGCTGCGCGAACTTCCTGCGGCACAAGGTGGCCCTCATCTCACCCAGAGTCCTCAGGGAGAACGGCATTCCTGTTGGTCGGATCACCCAGGGAGCAGGCGAGTTCATGGTCACATTCCCCTACGGATACCACGCTGGCTTCAATCACGGTTTCAACTGTGCGGAATCCATCAACTTTGCCACCCTGCGCTGGGTTAATTACGGTAAAGCTGCTTCTCAGTGCAGCTGTGGGGAAGCCAGGGTCACATTTCCCATGGACGCCTTCGTGCGCATTCTGCAACCCGGGCGCTATGAGCTGTGGAAACAGGGCAGGGACCGCACCTCCGTGGACCACGTGGAGCCCACAGCACTGACCAGCCCAGAGTGGACGGCCTGGAAGGAAGCCCGGACTCGTGTGATGGTCAAGGGGCGTCTGCGGTCCTTTAAGCCACGCAGGGCCAGGCGTCGCTCTCTGACTCTGGCTGCAGACAGTGGGCTTGGGGGCTGTGCACTGGTGTGTCCTAGTCCCACAACCCACTCCTGGGCAGACAGCTCTACTGTGCAGCCTGAGGCCCCTACCTTCATGGGCAGCAGTCCTATGGGATCCAGTGTCTCCCTACTTCCCACCTCAGTTCCATCTGCCCAGTATCTCCAGGCTTCACCAAAGGGGACTCGCACTAGGCGTCCTCAGGACTCGGATGCCCACCAGCAGTCTGTCAAGTCCAGGGCCAAGAAGCACACAGCAAGCACATTTGTACACCTGCCCACTCAGGCATTGCATGAGAATCAACAATCAACAGATGACTCTGGCCCTCGGAGATTTGAGATCCAGCATGCTGTTAAAGCTTCTGGGTGCTGCTGTGACCCCGATCTTCAGCCCTTGGGACCCCCACTGAATCCTGATTCTCTGATGCACCCTGGCCCCTGCCTGAAGTCACTGGACAACATCTCAGCGAATCTCCCGGACATGCTTGTGCTGAGTCCTCCTAATGAGTCTTTGACTTCTAAAACATTCTCCAGCTATGCCTCTGTGAACAGTATGGCACCTCTGGACCTCCTCGGTGCTATTGCTATGGAGCCCCTTAAACTTCTATAATCCTGCCCTCAGATGAGGTTCTGCAAATCTACTTACATAGATCCTTGGAGACAGACTTGATGGAACTTCACTTCCCAAATCCTGAAAGGTTGTCACCAGCAAAGATCTTGTTTTGAGTTTAGCTAAACTGAAGTTTTTGTCAAATGTGATTGTCCCTTGGACTATCTCTCACCTTCAGGAAACAGAGACACACCCAGCCAATCTTCAACATGGGAATTGTAATCTGTGGTGATTTAATTGTAATTGTAATTGTAATCTGTGGTGATCCTTGACCTCTCAGTGCCATGTTGATAGGTTGCCTAATACTTGCTCAGACTATGGACTCCACTAAAATGTGTTCTAAGGACTCGCAGACCAACTGGATATATGTGTGTCCCTTGATTCTTCCTTGGCTTGGGAGTTGCCCTTGAAAAGAACTCCCTGTGCAGAAATCTTTAAACCCATTGCTTTCCAGCGTGTCTCTCCACGTGGCAATCTCAGTGATCAAGACCCACTGTTTCAAAGTTGGACTTGGGGCTAATATTTAAGGAGGCCCATTCCCAAGTCTTTCTTTGATAATGCAGGAGGTGGGTTCAAACTGCTAACCTAGTCCTCACAAAAATTGGAGCCAACATTGGACGATGCTCAGAATCTGAGGCTCAATCCATCTGCACTTCCGAAGCGCTGACCCGGTCTTCTACCAGTGGTCACAACTAGACCTTCTTATGAAATTCAAGCCTTTAACACACTCCAATAATTCTGACGTGGCCACCCTTCAACCCACCAACCAAGCAATTGCTCACGTAGAAACTGCACCTTTGAATGAATGATGTCTGTTGCCGTTTGGGGATCAAGGATACCTATTTGTGATTATTAATTTCATTGTTCTTAGTGTGTATCTGAAAGGAAATAAAATACCTTAAAACGCATTCGGAAAGTTTGACTATGAGAGGTATGTGAAAAACAAAGTGACTCATCACATAGCCAGAGCGAAAGAAGTAGCTAGGTCCCAATGAATTCACCAAACAGTCTGTCCTTGTACCCAGAGTAGTCCATGAGGGAATGGAAGAAAATTGTACAACAAAACACCACCACAGCAAAACAAAAAGTCACATGATGGGGAGAGCTACTGCCCAGAGTTCCCATCTAATCATTGAGCTGAAATTACTCCTGGAGTCACCTTTTCATGAAATCACACATTGGCATTGACTGGGACTCCATTTCCCAGAAATTCTCGATACCCCTGTTGGCATTGTCTCTTCAATTCATGTATTTAAATGCCTGTTTTCAGGTCTGCAGCCAGAAAAATAAGCATCAGAGAGCCTGTCATGGAGGGTAGTGTGACAAATTTTCTCTCTTTCTTGAAAGACTCTTAAAATATTTTTTTCTCTACAGGAACACATCCCCTGCCCCCACCCAATTGCTTAATCAAAAGAGGTAACAGAAAACTCACTTTAGAAACTCCCCAAATTTCTTATTCATCAGATCTAACCATTACTCTGAGTGATTATAAAAGGAGAAAAAGTAAAATTGAAACAGATATGGATTCGTTTTTATTTAATTTGTTTCAAACAAACATCAGTTTTAGGCCCAAGTATTTATAATTTACCATAGTCGAAGCTGCATGGAACTATGAGACATAGAAGAAATTCAGATATGTTCGTGTTGCATTTAGAACAAACACTTATCCTTTGAAAGATCTAGATTTTAGATTGACCAATAAGCCCCAAAACTGTTTATTGTGCCCTCCACCTGCATTGCTGACACCGCTCTCGGGAAACTATTCTACTCAGGCTTCCTTCAAGATGTTTGTGGTTTTCTGCTACAGTATCCCTGGGGAATAAACATCAACCACTGAAATTAGTAAGGTTAGTACAGAAAGGAAAGAGGCACAGGATAAATAAAATACTATTTAAACATGAAACAAAACTTAAAAAATGTATAATTAGCCATGATACTTAAAACAGCCTGGTACGATGGTATATATGAATACCAAAGGATTAGAATTGAGAACCTAGAAATACAACCAAGTACCTATAGTCACCTAATCTTTTTTTTGACACCTAATCTTTCACAAAGGAATAAAATCCATTAAGTGGAGAGGAGATACCCATTTCAACAAATGGTGTTGGAAAAACTGGATTTCCATCTGCAAAAGAATGGAACAAGGTCCATACCTCACATCATATACAAAAATGAACTCAATATAGATCCAACACCTACATACTAATCCTCGACCACACAACCAAACAATGAAATTTAGGGACAAACTTGAGGGTATTTAAGCAAGGTATAAACACACCTATAGAAGCAGACATTCCTATTGGCTCTATTTCTTCCCGCTGCAGCATCCAATCCCTCTCATACCTTCCTCCAGTACCAGATGGGCCTACGGGGATTTTATGCCCCATGACTGAATTAAAAATGTTTTCCATAAACCTGAATTTTTGACTATCTTAATTGGATCATGAAGTTTCACATCGACAGCTTTCAATGTATAGAAAATAACCATGTCGCCCATGTGGCTCTTTTGAATTGTATTATAAAACAAAAGGGGGAATTGTGGGAAACAGAAAGATGTCTCCCAAGCCTCCCACAAATATATGTTAGACTTAGGACACTGCTTGCAGCTAATGGTAAATGATTGGCCAGATACCTCCCTGAAGGCAGTCAGTTGCCAGACTACAGTCTGATCCCACCACAAGTAGAACCCACTCCCTGCTGTTAAGGAGAGTGGGCTACTTCTCCCTAAAGGCTTGTGGCCATCAGTTTAGTCCCTTCAGGGAGGGTTTACAACCTACTCATAATGGTTTCTATAATGATCCAGAGAAGAGGTCAAACCAGATCAGTGACATCCAAAGTTAGTCTGCCATGCTGAATCTAGGATCTGCCCACATTGTCACATGTATATTCCTAGTCCCTCCTCTTCCTATTGTGTGGATACCCCTAAAACACCCCCATCCCATTACTGTATTACCTATAGCACAACCCTTTCCTGTGACATATGTCTTCACCTGTAATTAGGGGGCTCAAATGTCCCAAGAGAATATAAATGCCTCAGTAGCAATAAATATTGCTCTCTCTCCACATGGATCGCCAACTGAGGCTGAGGTGAGCATGTGAGCTTGCCACCATGAAATGTGTCTGATTCCATTATTTCGATCTCTGTTCTATCTCTCATGCTCTCTATAACTTTACTATAATCTTTAGTTATTATCACTGTACAGTTGCGCCTACTGGACCCATGATGATGTGTTAGGGGCTGGTTTCCCTCACAAAGCAGGAAACTGGCTAAGGCAATTGCACTCTGGTCCAACCATCACAAAGCAACAGACCAGAGAACTATAAAGGCAAGGTTCACAGAGCCATTTATCTCTCAGCCTTTCATTAATGCCACATGTGTTTATTGGCCAGGTTTTCACAGTGAAATTTAACTATATCAAGGGTTACACAGAAACCAGTTACATTCCAATCACTTTAGCATTAATTGATATGTCCAAAATCTTGACCCTTTAGACTGTTTTTAATAGTCCTTCACTAGTGTATAAAATGTTCAGTGATAATAGCATCCCAGATTGTTCCTTACACAGCATCAGCAATGGTAGAAGTGTCTCAGTAGGCAGCAATTGCTATTCTCACGAGTCTGTGAGGCGTTGATGCTTTGGGTAACCAGTAACAGGACAGAGGTCTTTAGGCTGTTTTCTTAACTCTCAGGTCACATCATCAACTGCCTTTCTTCTGGGCCTTGCTGGCTGAAGAAAAATCCATCTATCTCCTTTGCCTCTGAAAAGGTAAACAAATAGCCCCTCCTTTTGGGCAATTAACAGCGTGGAAACAGAATCGTGGTTAATACTGGGTGTTTTCCTCCTTCAATGCAGGAATACTTCCTTCTATCAAATTGGCATTCTATGATGCTCACCCTGCCAACACAACCGCTGAAGACAAAGTTGGTGAACAATCAAATGTGGTGAAGAGAGCTGATGGTGCCCGGCTATCAAAAGATATAGCATCTGGGGTCTTAAAGCTTCAAGATAAACAAGGGGCCATCTAGCTCAGAAGCAACAAAGCCCACAACAAATGCTGGTGGAATAACACACCAGCCTGTGTGATCACGAGGTTCTGAAGGGATCAGTTATCAGGCATCAAAGAACAAAAAATCATATCATTGGGTGCACACCGCCATGATACGATCGCCAAAGACAAACAGGTGCATAAGCAAATGTGGCAAAGAAAGCTGATGGTGCCTGGCTATCAAAAGAGATAGTGTCTGGTGGTCTTAAAGGCTTGAAGGTAAACAAGCGGCCATCTAGCTCAGAAGCAACAAAGCCCACATGAAAGAAGCACACCAGCCTGTGCAATCACGAGGTGTCGAAGAGATCAGGTATAAGGCATCATCAAAAAAAATACCATAGTGAATGAAGGGGGAAGTGCACAGTGGAGACCCAAAGCCCATTTGTCAGCCACTGGAGATCCCCTCACAGAGGGGTCTAGGGGAGGAGATGAGTCGGTCAGTGTGTGATGTAGTACCGATGAAGAATACAGCTTTCCCCCAGATCCTGGATGCTTCCTCCCCCCCAACTACCATGATCCGAATTCTACCTTGCAAGACTGGGTAGAGCAGAGGTTGTACACTGGCGCATATAGGAGCTGGAGGCACAGGGAATCCAGGGTGGATGATACCTTCAGGACCAGGGGTGTGAGGGGCGATACTGGGAGAGTAGAGGGTGAGTGGGTTGGTAAGGGGGAACGGAATACAAGGATCTACATGTGACGTCCTCCCTGGGGGATGAACAACAGAGAAGGGGGTGAAGGGAGATGCCAGATAGGACAAGATATGACAAAATAATAATCTATAAATTATCAAGGGCTCATGAGGGAGGGGGGACTGGGGAGGGAGGGGGAAAAAAAGAGGACCTGATGCAAAGGGCTTAAGTGGAGAGCAAATGCTTTGGAAATGATTAGGGCAAAGAATGTACAGATGTGCTTAATACAATTAATGTATGTATATGTATGAATTGTGATAAGAGTTGTATGAGCCCCTAATTAAATATTTAAAAAGAAACAAGGGCAAATGGAAAGGCAAACACAGGGAAGATGCAGTTACATTGTGTGGAATGCAATCATTGTCACAAATCAAAGTATGTATGAATGCTCCAGCATAAAACCAGTCTGCTTTGGTAACTTTTATCCAAATTACAAAAAAAGTTAAAGAAAAAAATTCATTATGTTTCCATATACCACCAATAAATTATTTGAAAACCAAAAAAAACCTTGGGTGCTTTCTTCATATTTTCCTTTTCCTTCATCTTTCTCCAAATGTTTTTGCGTCCTTTTTACTACTGTTATGAACAGTGCGAATGACGCAGTGAAAGGGTCATTCAACGCGCCCCCCTTCAAGGGGTTCGCAACCCACAGGTTGAGAATTGCTTTTCTAAGGGGAGTCCATCAGCTTTCTTCTGCAAAAATATAAACGAATCGTCCTTCCAACATGTGATTAGTGGACTGGGATCCCAAAGGGGATTTCCATCTTCCTGGGACTTCTTATGATCAGCTAATTTCTATAGAGGTGAAAATGTGTCTATCTGCCCTAATTTTGTTACAAGCTTTTAGTAAGGAGAAAATTGTTTTAGTTAAAATGACTAAATGAAATTTATTAGACATAGAATTTCCTTTCATCTCTTCCGTCTATTTTAACAATGGAGACTCTAAGACATTGTAACCAATCTCAGGGAACTTGCCAGGTTCCAAACCAGTGAAACTTTTAAAAATCATTTTATTGGGAGCTCATACAACTCTTATCACAATCCACACATACATCAATTGTGTAAAGTACATTTGTACATTTGTTGCCCTCATCATGTTATGTAAACTTCAGCTGTTAGCTCTCAGAAAATCAAGAGTGCTCACTAGTTGTAGTGAGAACTTCTTAAACACAGGATAATTTTAAAGACTGATAAAATCTTAATAAATTTGCACAGCTGTTTTTGAACTAAGTTACCAAACAGACATGTTTCCTTTAAGTTTCTCAGTAAGGTTACAGGCTCAATTAAGACGTATAGACCTTCAGGAGTTTTACATCGTAGGATTTTACAATCTTGCAATATTCTGTCTTGATTAAGTTTGCTCATTCCATGTTGGATTTAGGTGGGGTTAGTAGGTGGGTCTTAGACTCTCAGGAATGCCCTAAGGAAGAGACCCCATATCACGAATTGGGAAAAAAAAGCAAAAAACATTTTCCTCCAATTTCTAATTCCATGTGAGGGTGCTGTTGTTTCCCCACAACAGCATTCCAAAAGACCCCTTGATCCACAGGGTGGTCAGACTGCTCAGATGTTCTTTCCTGATAGGTATACACTTTAACTCTAGAAATTCAAAGAAGCAGGAATTGGCTTAAACTGGCTTATTTGTTAACCATGGTATATCAGATTTTATTACTGCCCTAATTTCTTCTTCATAATCCTGATCAATACTTTCAGTAACAATCTGAACTCTATGAGAATTTAGGTTGGACTTTCCTAACAAACATCCTATAGTTCTCTTATGTAGTGGACCCCAAGTACTGCTCTTAATAATTTCTGGTTTAATTACATTTTTGGCTTCTTCCCACACCTTTGAATAACTTCAGTATCAATGTGAACTACATCTTAATGAAGAGAAAGCCCAAATCCTTACCATGGGATCAATAGAAAATACCACGAAAAGTGGAGATAAGATTGAAGCTGTCAAGGATTTCACCTGCTCACGATCTACAATCAGTGGTCATAGAAGACATAGACATATGATGCATTTCATTGGACAAATCTTATGAACATGATCTCTCCAAAGGTTAAAAACAATGTCTCTTTGATGACTAATATGTACTAGGCCCAAGTTATTTTACTTTCAACTATCTCATATGCCCCTGAATGTTGGACAACGAATGAGAAAGTTTAAAGGAGAAATGATGTATTTGAATTATAGTGCTGGTGAATAATTTGATAGTGTGGTAGAGTGTCAATTATATCTTGGAAATGTACAGTTATAATGCTTCTTATAATGGAAGTATGAGTATTTCATCTTAAGCATGTTGGACATCAGAAAGAGCAATCCTTGGAAAAAGACATCATGCTTGATAAAGTATAAGGTCACTAAGAACAAACAAAAGGATGAACTTCGACAAGATAGAACATCATAGTAACTGCAACAAAGAGCTCAACTGGGCAACTGTGAGGATGAAGCAAGACTCATATGTGTTTCATTCTGTATTATCTAATGTGGCTGCGTGTCTCAATAATTTGAAAGGACTGAGCTAGCAAAATGTGATGCCTATTACAAGCATTTTGCTCAATTGTGAGCCAATGAAAACATTACTTTTACAGATGGGAACCTGAAAAAGATACCATCTGATACCAATTTTATTTAATAGTGTGCTGAAAGTGTTAACTGCAGCTATCAATCAACAAATAAAATTAAGGCATCCAAAATGGCAGCAAAGAAGCAAAGCTCTATAAAAAGAAGCAAAGCTGCTGATATCACTTGAAATATTAAAAGCCCCAAAGAACCTATGAGAAACATATTGCATCTAATTGAAAGGTTCAGCAATCTCATGTGTAGAAGTCAATGTAGAAAAAGAGTTTGAATCCTGTGTACTAGTACAGAAAGCTCTGAAAAGGGAATCAAGAAAATAATATCATTTACAACAGCCAATAGGAAAATGAAGCTCCACAGTCACCCCATGATGAGTGCTCTTTGGTCTCAGTGGTTTAGGTGCAACCTATATGGCAATGTCCTTGCTTGATGTTGTGCCAGGGGAGATGGCTTCAGCTTTCAACACTAAAGGGCACTTGTATGTGCACACAATTCACATTCATGAATGTACTTCTGGTCTGCAACAGGTACAACTAATAGGAAACCTAGTTAACACTAAAGAACCACACATGGGGAAAGCAGAGCTGCACATCTGAAATGTGGTCTGGAGTCTGATGCTTAATGGTGGGTGTATCTCACCAAGCAGGCTAGCAGCTAGTCATGACTGATGCAGATGTATCCACTTACAAACGACTTCATAGATGAGATCTGACAAAACAAAGTCTGAAGAACTAATACTGAACATTCAACGGGGCCAATTCTCTGTGTCT
The DNA here is from genome assembly GCF_050624435.1 of Tenrec ecaudatus. NCBI lineage: Eukaryota > Metazoa > Chordata > Mammalia > Afrosoricida > Tenrecidae > Tenrec > Tenrec ecaudatus. Next base: position 91,853,704 of record NC_134544.1, on the reverse strand, counting down.
GTCATGAGATGTAGTGATTTCTCACTGTGTGTGTGTGTGTGTGTGTGTGTGTGTGTGTGTGTGTGTAGGGGGGGGATCTTACTCACTTTACTATATCTTCCTCACTATTATGCTTTATGGAATGAATGGTTTTTCATTAATAGTCAGCTATATCTTCAACAAGCTTACATTTTCTTATTCATTTAAAATAATTTAAACAAAAACATCATTTTAATGGGTTTATGTTTTGCTCATTTCCTCTCCTCACATAAAAACCATTCCACAAAACAAAAAGTAAGAAAAATTTAAATATTTAAAAAATATGTAAACTCTTCAAAAGCCATACAAAGCCAAGCAATACAATCTTTAAAATATACGAAATATTTTATTTATCACCACATTATTTGATATTATTCCCCAAATAAATTAAATTAGTTTGGAAGATATATTAAAGATGCATTAATAAGATTAACAGAAGTTGTAAGTTGTAATTTCAAAATATAATAACAGTGCTGTAAAAAAAAAGAAAGAGAGCCCATAAATCAGGATATATCACTACAAACTCAGAAAAACTTCAATTGTATAGTACACATTTTCAAAGAAAATACGTCCTATTGTAAATGGTCCTAAAACAACTCAAGTGATTAAAGCTCTTAATTAAGGCTTGTGAGAACCAACTAACCTTTGGATGTTCTTCATTTAAAGGCCAGGACAATGGTTTACCAGTTTTCAGCTACAAGAACAAAGTATAAGTGTTGATATACTGTAGATCACAGTTTCGTGATGCTAGGCTAAGAGGCACCCCTATAATATCCATTCACATGGAGATTACCTCGACTCTCTCTAACATACCCACCCAGGGCCCACTCAGGACTCCTACCACTCCAGTTCCACTTAGGACCCCTGCTCTGTCCCTCTTGACCTGTCTCCTCCTCCTCTGACGCGCTCCTTATTCTGCAATGTGAGCCATGGGTGCACTGATCCTGGGACTCACTGCATGCACCCAAACAGAGAGCTGAGGTGAATTAGCATATCGAAATGCCATTCAAAATATAAAAAGGGGTACATTAAGAGAGGCACAGCAGCGATCTTATCTGGATCAGAAGCCTCTGAACCCCTGTATTTGACCAAATACATCAATTAAAACGTGGTAGATTTCTAGAGGCTGAGTATTGATTCCCGTGACAGGGGGAAACTACTGGAATCACTCATTACTGGAGCCCCACATTCTATGGGCTTTGACTTTAAACCCCTCTGGGTTCTCAAGGGACCATTTAAACAAGCCCTCGGGTTTCTGCCACTGGAGAGGAGGGCCATTCTCAAGTCAAAAGATTTCTCACCAGAGGAAGGTCAATTTCATTGACATTTCATAGTTGGTGGTGAAATGTTTCCACTATCAGCCACACACCTCATTTCCTACCCATGACACCTAAGGGTAGGGGGTCATACTCTGCAGGTATAAACATTTCAAAGGTAAAGAAAGGGGAGACTGCACTAAAGAAACCGAACACGAATGGGGGAAATATAAACCACAGCACAGGCCTGAGGTCAGAGCCCCACCACCAGGTCCTAAGCAACTTTCAGGCTCAATCAGAAGATCACACAGAGCACTCCGTACACTCACTTTATCACCATCCAGGTGCCCAGCATAATGACCGCGGGTTACAATTTACAAAGGCAACTGTGTTCTCCTCTGAGGAGGAAAAACAAATGAGATGCAACAAACATTCCTACTGTCTCATTCCTGCCAGATTTGCCAAGATCCTCACAACACTTAGCTCTGAGAATAGGGTGATAAATATTTCCACCTTGAGGGAATAGATCAAATTTTCATTGATCAGAATATGTCATTCTCACTTGAACATTATTTTCAGTGGATATTATTTAGTCTATGAAATTGTGACACTTCAATTAACACATAAGCCTTATTTTGAGGGGGGCGCTCTTACAGTTCTTTTTTTTAACAATTTATTGGGGCTCATACAACTCTTATCACAGTTCATACATATACATACATCAATTGTATAAAACACATCTGTACAGTCTTTGCCCTAATCATTTTTTTCTCCTCTTTTCTTTTTTTACATTTTATTAGGGACTCATACAACTCTTATCACAATCCATACATAAATTGTATAAAGCACATCCATACATTCCCTGCCCCATTCTCAAGGCATTTGCTCTCCACTTAAGCCCCTTGCATCAGGTCCTCTTTTTTTCCCCCTCCCTCCCCTTTCCCCCCTCCCTCATGTGCCCTTGGTAATTTATACATCGTTATTTTTGTCATATCTTGCCTTATCCGGAGTCTCCCTTCCCCCCTTCTCTGCTGTCCCTCTCCCAGGGAAGAGGTCACATGTGGATCCTTGTAATCAGTTCCCCCTTTCCAACCCACTCACCCTCCACTCTCCCAGCATCGTCCCTCACACCCTTGGTCCTGAAGGTATCATCCACCCTGGATTCCCTGTACCACCAGCCCTCATATGTACCAGTGTACAGCCTCTGTCCTATCCAGCCCTGCAAGGTAGAATTCGGATCATGGTAGTTGGGGGGGAGGAAGCATCCAGGATCTGGGGGAAAGCTGTGCTCTTCATCGGTACTACCTCGCACCCTAATTAACCCATCTCCTCTCCTAAACCCCTCTATGAGGGGATCTCCATTGGCCGACACTTGGGCCTTGGGTCTCCACTCTGCACTTCCCCCTTAATTTAATATGGTATATATATACATATATACATATACATATATACATATACACATAAATACATACACTTATATCTTTTTTTTTTTTTGCATGATGCCTTATACCTGGTATCTTGGCACCTCGTGATCGCACTGGCCGGTGTGCTTCTTCCATGTGGGCTTTTTTGCTTCTGAGCTAGATGGCTGCTTGTTCACCTTCAAGCCTTTAAGACCCCAGACACTATCTCTTTTGATAGCCGGACACCATCAGCTTTCTTCACCACATTTGCTTATGCACCCATTTGTCTTCAGCGATCCTATCATGGAGGTGTGCAGTCAATGATATGATTTTTTGTTCTTTGATGCCTGGTAACTGATCCCTTCGGGACCACTCGATCACACAGGCTGATGTGTTCTTCCATGTGGACTTTGTTGCTTCTGAGCTAGATGGCCACTTGTTTATCTTCAAGCCTTTAAGACCCCAGTCACTATCTCTTTTGATAGCCGGGCACCATCAGCTTTCTTCACCAAATTTACTTGTTCACCCACTTTGGCTCCAGCCATTATGTCGGCAGAGTGAGCATCATAGAGTGCCAATTTAATAAAAGAAGGTATTCATGCATTGAGGAAGTGTTTGAGTAGAGTCCCAAGGTCCTTCCGCCACCTTAATACTTGACCTATAAATATAGACACATAAATCTATTTCCCCATCCTCCTATATATATTTGCATGTACATGTCTTTGTCTAGAACTCCATGAATGCCCTTTGACTCCTAGCTCTTTCCTCCATCTCCCCTGACCTTCCTCCTGCCCTACTACCATGCTTCATCGCCACCTGGGCTAGAGTATACCTCTTCTCTAAGCAACCTTACCCTTGATCATTTCCCACCAGGCCTGCCACTCCCCCATACATCCATACATGCATCCATTGTGTCAGACACATCTGTACATCTGTTGTTATCATTGTTTCCAAAACATTTTCTTTCTACTGGAGCCCCTGGCATCAGCTCCTCATTCCCTCCTACCCCCATGAACCCTTGAGAATTTAGAAATTATTGTTTTATTCATGTCTTACACTGAGCGCTCTCTCATTTCACCCACTTTTCTGCTGTCCGTCACCCTGGGAGAGGGGCCATACATCGACCTTTGCATCCCCCTTAATCCCCACCCCCTGCCCTTACCCTCCTAGTATCACTGCTCCCTCTTTTTTGGTCCTGAAGAATTTCTCTGCTCTGGATTCCCTGTGTTGTGAGTTCTTATCTGTACCAGTATACAAGTTCTGGTCTAGCCAGATTTTTAAGATAAAATTGGGGTCATGAAAGTGGGGGAAGGTGGCATGTGGAGGAAGAATTAAAGAAAACCAGAGGAAGGTTGTTTGTTTTGTCAGTGCTATACTGCACGTTAGCCTTATTGAAGGTTTCCAAAGTTTATTTTATATTGAAAAATGGACTATTCTTTTCAGTCTCAAAAACAACCAATATTCTTTAGAAAATTGCTGTACATTTTCCGACAGTAGTATGGACACATGGTGCTGGGAATGGAGTGCTGTATGAAACAGAATCGTTCTTTATAGAAGAGGAGACCGTGGGACAAAATGCTCTGCAGAGCACATTGAAATCTGCAAACAGAGTATGAAGACTAAGCCAAATGCAACAGTGAACAAATATAGGTAGTAATTCATGAATTTCAAACGCATTATGAAAGTAATGCCTGAAGCCAAATGGCCCAGTAAAATCTGTCAAGTTTTAAAGACAAACTGAAAATTATTTATGATACATAAATAGTATCAGAGAGAGCAAACTTATTGTTATCCAAAAAGGTTGACTAGGACTAGAATTCAGAATCCAGAACACCAGGAAGGAGACACGAGGGTGATGTATTATACGGAGAATCCAGACTGCATCATACTTGAGAGTGACTGAGAATCGTCCTTGCTACAAGGCCAGACTCTTCTGGAAACATCTAGACATAATTGTGAGTGACTTATGTTCAGGTAATAATACAGACTGGAACTGCCCCGATAGGGTTCACTAGACTGTGACCTTTGTGGACCCAGATTGTTAGATTTTGTGTTTGCCCAGGGACAAGCTGGTGGGTGAAAACTGCTCATTTTTCAAATAGCATGCACGGTCTTGAACATGTGGCACCCGGGATTGCTATGTCATGGACTACAAATGTAGGGAGAAACCCAAGTTAAAAAATAATTGATATATTAGTATTAGTGTGTTAACAAATATACTATAAATTGTATCATAAATCTTGCACAGAAAAAGGTTGCATAATTAAAACACGATGTTGGAAATTATATGGGGAGCAGAATAATGAGGGGAAAATAGCACAAATACTGACAATAATATTAAATATGATTAAACAAAATACAGAATAAAACAAAGTAATGAAGATAAGGAAGCAAAATAAGATACACATTGAGAAACTCAGTTACCATAACCCAATGGTACCAAGTGAATTGCATCTCATAGGACAGAGGAGAACGGCTCCTTCGGGTTTCAGACACTGAAAATTTGGGGGGAGCAAACAGCCTCATCTTTCTCCCTTGGAGTGAATTGTGGTTTCAAACTCCTGAGCTTCCATTTAGAAGCCCAATGTAAAATCCATCATGCCACCAGGGATAGTGAATTTGTATATAGTGTTTATTTGTACATAGTCTTTATTATTTATTTATTACACTTTCTTTTCCTGGTTGTTTGATAGCCATATAATTGTACCTCACTTTGGGCTGATATATTTATTGAATTAAAATTGCTAAATAATTTTAACACTTCCTCAACTTAGAAAAAGTTGTACTATATTATTATTTTAGGTAATTGCATTTGGATAAACAAAATTAATTTCAATTTCTGCACCTCATTCCACCAGATATGTTGTTAATAGCCTTTGATTCCAGACATGTTGTTAGTTGCCTTTGATTCAGTTCTTACTCATAATGACACTATAGACAAAAGAAAAGAAAGAAAAACGGTTCAGTCCTGAACCATCCTTGCACTTGCTCCTCTGTTTGAGACCATGTAGGCCACCACTCTATCTGCGCATCTAATTGAGCATATTCCTTTTTCTTGCTAACACCAAACAGGATGTACTTCTCCAGAAACTGGCCCCCTGATAACCTGTTCAAAATATGTGAAGAGATTTACTGTTCTCTATTCCAGAGAACATTCAGAGATACAAGCCTGCAGTGTCCTCCCCTTATGGCCCACTTGCTTATTTTAGAATCAGAGTTCTCCTTCCAATGAGTGTGTCCTTCACTGTGACCTAATCAATTATCTCAGAAATGAGTCCTCCAACCAGATCAGTCATTCCAGTTCACGTGCTTCCAGAGTTCGGGCTCTCTCTATGCCTGGAACCCTTGTTTCTGCATCAAGGGAGACGATGGGTAGCAAGCATCACTGAGGACACGTCACAAAGTTAACCCCAGAAGTCTCCACATTATGTTATCAGACCTAGAGAACATCAGTCAATTACTACCCATAATGCACAGGGAGTAATGCAGAGAGACACCTCCTGAGAGACCAGACGCTGAGCTGTAATAGATCAATGACCTCGGGACATTTAAAATCATGCATTTCACTCATGAATCTGCACATACTTGTATTTCATTGTTAACATATTTTGAGTAACAGATGATATGACAATGATAAACTCTTTCCCACGAATGAAAATGGGTCATATAGGATGATACTGAAAGGTCAGAGTCACTTTTGATGTTTATACTGCAGAGAAGGCCAGTTCTTCCTCTCAAGCTTGCAGTGAAGAGACAATATTGAGAAAGAACAAAAGAAAGAAAAAAAAAAAACCTGTCTCTGGAGATGCTGAGAGCTAAGAGAGGGAGCCGTGATTCCAACAAGAAATGCTCCCTGTCATCCTTCTGTGCCTATCTAGGGCTGGGTGTCTGTGCTCTGGGGGTCCTGCACGCTCCCTGCGGCCCAATGTATCCCCTGGAGGGGAGGTTTGTGTATGGGATCGCACTAACTTTCCCTTACTGGGCTCCTTGCACAGTAATACAGGGCCGTGTCCTCCTCAGCAGTCACAGAACTCAGCTGCAGGAAGAACTGATTCTTCAATGTGTCTCTGGTGATGGAGAGTCAGCTTTGGAAGGACGGGTTATAACATGTATTACAATCATAATCTATGTATCCCATCCACTGCAGCCCTTTCCCTGAGGTCTGGCGGATCCAGCTCCATTAGTAACCACTGCTGGTGATGGAGAAACCAGAGACAGTGCAGGTGAGGGACAGCTTCTGGGAGGGTTTCACCAGTCCTGGACCTGACTCCTGAAGCTGCACCTGGGACAGGATGTCTACAAATAAAAACGGATGATCCCTGTCAGTCACTTGAAGTCACAGCCGTCCCCGTAGACCTAGGTCAGATATCGCAATCACCCACCTTTCTTTCCAAAGGGACCTATAGTCCTGTCTGAAGAGAACTGGTAGCTTTCTGGCCCAAGGGTGATTTTTACCTTAGTATCTAAAGAATAATCTGCATGTGAGGGAATCCTGTCTTTATTAACAGAGAATGATAGCGACCAGACTCCCCTCTAACTTTTGATCATATTGTAGGGTAACTCTTTGAACTTATATGCATATTAGTGTCTGATGAGGAGGCACTTGGCCTAAGATGTGTGGGGGGAAAGTTCAAAGGAAAGCCAGTGATTTCTGAGCTCAGTGTTCTCTCTCTTCAGCCCCTCAGCCCCTGCCCTGTCTTGGGCGCCTATATGCCCTATGCCCCAGAGGGTGGACAGGATAGAGTTTAGTGAACGCATCAGGTGGACACCAGGGTATCTGCACTACCCCACACTCTCCAAAACGCCTTTTCTTCTTCACACAGCAACCTTATTACCAGTACCTGAGACCCACTGCAGGCCCTCCCCTGGAGCTGCTTTCATGGTGAATGGAGAGACTGGACAAGAGAGCCTGAGAAATGTTCTCGACTGACTCAAGTTTCCCCCAAACTCTACTGGCTGCACTTTTCCGTGGACTTTTGCAAACGCAAAGATTTCCTGTCCAGGAAACTCTCACACATATCCATTGTTTATCTAGCCATTGTTTATACCTGCTCAGTGAATGGGCAGACCATGGCATGCCATGGCTGTGTCTTCTATCCTCAAGTGGAAGGCTTGGGCTAGGCTGGTTTTATCAACAGAAGAGTAATGTTCCTCTCGTGTGTCCATCTATTTTAAAGGTATATGAGGGATATATATGAGTGTCTTAGGAGAAGTATGTGGAAATTATGATATCTGAAAAATATACTTGATTTCTTATCATACAAGTTTACTCAACTGTTGGAACTCCATTGAGACCAAGAAGAACAGAGGAAACCATAAAGATTTCTACTAGACTATAACCACTCTCATCCACAACATGTAAATGCCTAAGTGTACAAGTGAATGACACCCAAATGGGAAGTTATGGGCACATGTGGCTAACTACTGCAGTTAAGGGGGAAACAGATGAGGGTTAAAATTGTAACAAGAGAGAGAGAGAAAAGCTATATCCCAGAAGAGGGTGAGGCATTTCACCTGGGTTCATGCTTGCCCCTCAGGGAGACCAAGGGTCCTTTTAAGGCCACACCCCAGAAATAGGTTCAAAATGCCCATTTAAGAAGGAGGCACGGTCAGATTAAATTAATCACTTCTCCCTTTAGCAAAGTCCCATCCCCCAAACAAAAAGTAGTAAAACATAATAATCCCTAGAATACACCTGAGAGTGCTGAAACATCAGGTGAATTATTTTGGGATTGGGATGAGGTCTGGAAAGTCTAAAACCAGGAGCAGCAAAGAGAAAACTTCAACACTGATATCCACGGAACTGAACCTCTAATATCATTCCCTCCTCTGATTTTGGCATTACCATTTGAAATCCTTGGACCATGCTCTGAAGCCCAAAGTTTTGGCATAACAGTCCTTTGTGCTTCCCACACCAAGTTGTTTCAGCTTTAAGGTCGAGGGAATAGTTCAGTTTCTTTAATGATACTCTTGTAGGATACTATTAAATTGGGGTCACCCTGAGATGTTACTGAATGACAAGAGCCATTTTGTCTTTTGCATTTCCTGCTAAGTGACAAATTGTCCACATCTGGGGTGGAATCTTCACTAAAGGAATGTTATTTCTTTTAAGATGTACAAATGAGGAAGTGATAAACAGTACCTAGGATATCATATTAAATGATTTCATAATTTCAGAACAGGTGTCAAGCTCTGTCTTTGCATTTTAGCTAATACTGGTGTCATAAAATATATGCCCTCTAGAGATTGAATACTTTCACTCAGCATAAAGTTCTCTAGGTATATCTATGTCATGACAAGCTCTCTGGTTTCTCCAGTGTTTTTAGACATGCAGAGCATACACATAAATGAATGTCCTAGAAGGATTTGATGAGAATAATATTTGGGAACGATTTGTTATGTGATAGTGAAACACAGAATGTAGTCATGTTCACATTATTCCAAATACCATAGTTATTAATATATAAATCATTTTCTTATTGCTTAGCTTATGTCACTAAATTTATATACTTTACGTGGGAATAGACCCATAACTTTATAGCTATCCAGCATGAATTTATTTTAATGGTAAATATCTTAGAGCATGAACACGTGTATGCCACAATTTATTTATTCTATTCATCTGTTTGGGGTCATTTAGGTTGTTTCTCATTTCAAGTTGAAAACAAAAATGCAGAGGAGGGGGAGTGGAAGGCATTCACATTCTTATTCTCACAAATCACCATAACAAGCATGGTCATTCTGTAAACTTTTCTTAACCACAATTGTAAACTTAGTAACATTTAAAACAATAAACATTGTATTTTAAGAGAGAGGGTTGTTATTAGGAAGGAAAAAGAGCTATTCCTTACTTTCGCTGGAGAAGATGTCTTGGATGATTACTTAAGTTGTATAAAGGTTAGCCTGAAACATTTAATAAATAGCCAAAAGTTTCTGGTGTTAAAGTGATTAGGATCCCCCAGGAGCACACAGACTTCAGACAATACGTGTTTTATAGCAGAACATTCCCTTAATGTGTAGATCAGGGGCACTCACACTTTTTCAGCATGCGAGCTACTTATAAAATAATCAAGTCAAAATGCTCTACCAACCACAAAAATGCAAAACGTATATTTATTTAGTACATTTATTCATAAATGCATTGAGAATTCTTTATATGTACAATGCATGTTTATGTACCTTACATAACTGCATGAGTCCATATTGCACAACACAACACAATTAACTATGTAAATTTTCTAGAAGTGTTCTTTATTTTTCTATTATAATTGTCTCCCACAAATAAATACCCACTTTATGTTTTTGTTTTCATTATGTCATCTTTGTGACCTTGTTTATGATATGATTTAGAATACATTTATTGACAGTTTCCTTTATATTTTTTTATCATATCACACTATTTAGTTTGAGTTTCATATTTAACTTTATGGCACCCGTCTCCGTGTCAAATAGGTGTAAGGAAAACAAAGAATACACTGAAGAGAAGATAATGGAGCAGAGTGCAGCTCAGAATCCTGTCTTTACCTGGAGTTCTGGAATCACACTGCCTTCTCCACACCTCCTTTCACAGTGATGCATAGCAATGGCCTGCGCAGCAATGGAGCTCAGCGTTCAATGAAAGGGGTCATGGAGGATGTGTACTCAGGACATCAGAGTAGGAGTGTAGGCTGTGCTCTCACCAATCCATAGTATACAGACCCACCACTGGTTTAAGGGAATCTGGAGACAGAACCGGTGAGGCACGATGTCTGTGATTTCTACAAGTCCTTGACCAACCCCTGCAAGCTGCACGTGGAGACAGTAAGGCAGGTGCTCAGATAAAGCATTACCAAAATTTCACGTTTCATCCCTGAGCTGCTCACCTCTGAAAACTACCCCCAAGAAGATGAAGAAACTGACATGCTCTAGGAACGAAGCCCATGATTCCCAAGTGTATTATCCAGAGTGAGTAAGACCTAAATTTAAACAAATACATCATGAGACACTATCTGATGGACTATGTGGAGATTGGATGTGAGTCATACTTTTGTAATAAAGTTAAAAAGGGGATCATTGGGGATGAGAATGTTGCCTATTTACTCTGAGAACACAATCCTGTCCATGACTTCTCCATTCATCAAGCCCAAGGTCCAGTTTTCCTAGGCCACAGAAAGTGACGAGGAAGATGGTTGAGGAGGTAGACATGGATTAGGATGGAGGATGACTTCAGAAATAAAGGCAGTGATCATGTACTCTCATGGATTTACACATTTATAAAATACAACAAATCCAAGGACATTTAAAATGTCAGATATGCATTTTCTCTTCTGCATTAGATTATGGTAATATAAAATATTCAAAATTTTGAAGATCAGCTAAATCTAGCAATCTCACTGAATTCAGCCAAAAGTGACTCCAATTCAATGTTTGTTGTAAATAGGAATAGCTTTTGTGAGTCAATATAAAGGAAGAACTTTTCTTCAACCGCTACACTGCTGTGTCTACTCAAGAGTCATTCTAGTGTGGAAAGAGTACATGTCACACTAAAGCAAATTACCTTTGACACAAAGATATTTCTTATCTAGAAAGTAGTTGATAATAATGTCATTCACACCCAAAATTATACCTAAATATCTGAAATTGTTCACCTAAGGTTTTGTGTCCCTAGATACTGGAAATGTTACCAATATCATACAATAAATTAGTAGCAAAGCCACCAGAAGTAGTGTGAGGTAATCCGAACAAATAATCTGGTAAACAGGACAAATGTGGACCCCTGGGTGAAATCAGTGGGATAACATTCTGTGGGATTGTGAAGGTGAAGCTTCAACATCTGAAACGAATAACGGAATTATCCTGTTTGGCCCTAGAGATCTCCCTGAACCCTGAATTCACACAGATAAGTTTGTGTCTGCCTTGACAATCATGGGCAACAGTTTCTGGAACATAGACAGATACAATCATAGGCCACTATGGTTAAGAAAAGCAAAAACAACAGACAACAACAAAAACGAAATATCTGTCATTTGAAGAAACAATTCAATAAAAAATACGTTGACTGGCTTTACTGTGACTAAACCATTGTCAGGAAGTCTAACAACATGTGGTAGAAGAATACACTCTCAAACCTTGAGCCAAGAGTCAAACACTTCATAGTCATATTTACCCCCATTTCCCCTGAGTCTGATTGGAAAGTATTTATGTGAGCATCATGGGAACTCTGATACAGGGACCCCTGGAAGAATTACCAGAATTGCCTCTTGTCCTTAAGGTACAGTCTGTTTGTTGCTGTAATACAGACTATATTCTTCTGTTACAATATAACTTTTGAATTCACAGATATCAAGAGTCGGCTCAGAATTTTTTTTTTAATTAGGGAGAGATTCCTTAGGGAAACTGAGATTTAGAAGCAACCTCAGATCATCACAGGAAACCAGTCTTGAAGCTTCAGCTGCACCTGCTCCTGGGTCTGAGTCCTATGCTCTGTGGATCCTGAGCGCCCCCTGGAGACCAGTCTCCTCTCTGCAGGGGAGGTTTGTGTCTGAGCTCTCACTGACTTTTCCTCCCTGTGTCTCTTGCACAGTAATACACGATTTCAAGTCTTATCAGGTTTCTAGTTGTCTCTAGATAGGGTGAATCTGCCCTTTACTGAGCCTGTGTAGTATGCATCACCACCAGGATTAATAGCTGAGACCCACTGAAGTCCCTTCCCCGGAGCCTGGCGAACCCAGTTCATCCAGTAGCTACTGACAGTGAATCCAGAGGCTGCACAGGAGAGTTTCAGAGACCCCCCAGGCTTTCTTAGGTTGCCCCCAGACTCCACAGCTGCACCTCACCCTGGACACCTGAAAACACAGAGGCACTGTGATTAGATGACACAAATACAAACACATGCACTCACAATTACCTAGACACAGAAGGATCTACAATGATTCCCATGTAAAATGGACAAAATGAAAGCCAAGGTTGTTGCAAAGTTCACGATGCGTCCTCTGGACTAGCTCCTGGGCACAAATGGAAACAGCAGAGACCCCAGGGACAGGACTATCCTCTGAAATCTCTCACATCAGGGGCTGTGACTGGTTTATCAGTGGCAGAGAGCTGCATTTGCATGTTCCCTGATATTTAGAAGCAGTTAAGTAGAGAATATGGGCAAGAGTTCTCCCTCAGAATCAGAGAAACACAAGCATTTGCAAAGGAAAACATAGCTCTTAAACAAGTTATTATCAAGTATTGCTTTAATTGTTACATATTATCAATATTTTAAAGTAGTTTTTTAATTTATAAACTTTATATTATATACACAACAAACTTTGTGGTATGAGAGTTCACAGTGCATCCTCTCTCGTTTCCCTGAAGATGTAAATACACATGGTGATAGTAGACGGCTCTCTTATCTGTTTCTTATGTGGGTACATTATTAGATTTCATTGTTGTTCTCCATGGAATTTCCACATTTCAGTGGTATTTTTAAACTGTGTGCATGAAGTTGATCATAAAACTTGCCCAGAAAACATGTGGAATGGTGCTTCCTACCTGGTTTCTGTTTTGGGGGATTCTGGTCCTCCTTCTTTTGTAATGATCACAAAATCTGGATATTTACCACCTGACTTAATCTTCCAAAACCGTCCGTTTCTTTTCTTTTTTTAAAGATAAACTTATACTTGTTTAAAATATTTTAAATATTTCTAACCTACTCTTCACCTGTTTCAATTTCAGGTGTGTATCTTTAAGTTCTTTTTAAATATATATATATATTAATCATTTTATTGGAGCCTCTTACAGCTCTTATAACAATCTACACATCAATTGTATCAAGCACATTTGTATATATGTTGCCATCATCCTTTTCAAAACATTTTCTTTTGCTGAAGCCTTTGGTATCAGCTCCTCTTTTTACCCTCCCTCCTCCAACCTCCCATCCTCATGACCCTTGATAAATTATAAATTATTATTTTCATATCTTACAATGTCCGCTGTCTCCCCTCACACAGGTTTCTGCTGTTTGTGTGTGTATGTTATATATACATCAATCATTGTGATAGGTTCTCCCTTTCTCTCCCTTCTCCCCCTACCAACCCTCTAACCTCTACCGTTATGGTATCACTATTCCAATTATTGTTCCCGAGGGGTTTATCTGTCCTGTATTCTGTGTGTCGAGAGCTCTTATCTGTACCAGTGTACATGCTCCTGTCTAAGCCAGTTAGTAAGATAGAACTAGGGTCATGATAGTGGAGAGGAGAAACATTAAAGGACTAGAGGAATGTTGTGTACTTCATTGGTGCTATACTGCCCCCTGGCTGACTCATCCCTTCCTTGTAACTTTGCTGTGAGGGGATGTCTAATAGTCTGCAGATGGGCGTTGGGTCTTCGCTCCGACCCCCCTTGCTTGCATCTATGTGATTGTTTTGGATCTTTTGGTGTCTGATATTTGATGCTATCACCACTTCATAACCACACATGCTGGTATGCTTCCTCCATGTGGGCTTTGTTGCTTCCCTGCTAAATAGCCGCTTGTTTAATTCAGACCTTTATGACCCCAGGTGTTATATTTATAATAGCCAGATACCATTAGCTTTGTTCATCACATTAGCTTATGCACCCATTTTGTCTTCAGCGATTGATTCAGGAAGGTGAGCATTGCAGAATGCCAGGTTATTAGAACAAAGTGTTCTTGAGGAAGGACTTGAGTAAAGGCCCAATGTCTGTCTGCTACCTTAATACTTAACATATAAATATATGTTGCATAGAAATCGTTATAGTTTAATATGTTTACATATATACATGCCTATATTTAACCTATATAATTGTCTTTGTTCTTCTAGTTCTCTCCTCTATTTCCTT